>NC_136059.1:1893786474-1894992985 GCF_964261635.1 Lissotriton helveticus | reverse complement strand
ATATCAATTCTTATAGGTCTATAGGCCTCCTTAATGCTGACTATAAAATCTTTACAAAACTGCTCACTGATAGTCTAAATAAGGTCGTGGGATCAATTATTCAAAGTGACCAAAGTGGTTTTGTAGCAGGCAGACAGCTTTCCCCAAATACAAAATTCTTAAAAGAAACTCTGGACTACTTTACCCAGAGTAAAAAAGAGGCACAGGTGTTATTTTTAGACACCGAGAAAGCTTTTGACTTGGTGTCTTGGGAAAGCCTTTTTAGGTCTTGCCTGGCGAAATCAGCGCATGCACTGCTCTCGCCATGAAGAGCACCTTTTGGAATCAATTCACCCCAACGCTTGTATGCACGAGTCTGCATGGACAAATATGGCTGCTCTCGCCATCTGTCCATAGCAGACAGCATGCGCGTGTCCGTGTGACAGTGGACAGTCACACGCCATTTTGTTGTCATAGCTCGCATGCACGCGCATGGTGGCGTGCTTTTAAATAGCGTGACCACACTTGTTTTTTTTTTTTAAATCTCCCACTTTGCTCTTCTGAAATGTTGGCATGTATGCCAGCACTGCTGCTTCTGCAAACACAACAATGATGGACAGAATGTGGATCAATGTCACACATTCACCCCAGTCCAAAGATCTGGGCCCAAATCCATCGTTTTTCCACTCCACACCACCCTGGGTTAGACAATGGCGATATGCAAATCAGCGCTGACCCTGTGCCCCATGGGAACAGCCCAGTCCGAACTACAAAAGCCATGTCCTTCCCAGAACGGAAACAAGCATCCGAGGACCGGCCCGGTTTCGAGGTAACACCTCTCTTCAGCCCGGCTAGCTTGATTCCAGTGGTGTGGAGTGCCTGGGACTCACGTCTGAGCATCCCCAGTACACTTAGAGCGGTAACTGCAAACACAACAATGATGGACAGAATGTGGATCAATGTCACACATTCACCCCAGTCCAAAGATCTGGGCCCAAATCCATCGTTTTTCCACTCCACACCACCCTGGGTTAGACAATGGCGATATGCAAATCATCGCTGACCCTGTGCCCCATGGGAACAGTCCAGTCCGAACTACAAAAGCCATGTCCTTCCCAGAACGGAAACAAGCATCCGAGGACCGGCCCGGTTTCGAGGTAACACCTCTCTTCAGCCCGGCTAGCTTGATTCCAGTGGTGTGGAGTGCCTGGGACTCACGTCTGAGCATCCCCAGTACACTTAGAGCGGTAACTGCAAACACAACAGTGATGGACAGAATGATGGATTTGGGCCCAGATCTTTGGACTGGGGTGAATGTGTGACATTGATCCACATTCTGTCCATCATTGTTGTGTTTGCAGTTACCGCTCTAAGTGTACTGGGGATGCTCAGACGTGAGTCCCAGGCACTCCACACCACTGGAGTCAAGCTAGCCGGGCTGATGAGAGGTGTTACCTCGAAACCGGGCCGGTCCTCGGATGCTTGATTCCGTTCTGGGAAGGACATGGCTTTTGTAGTTCGGACTGGACTGTTCCCATGGGGCACAGGGCCAGCGCTGATTTGCATATCACCATTGTCTAACCCAGGGTGGTGTGGAGTTGAAAAACGATGGATTTGGGCACAGATCTTTGGACTGGGGTGAATGTGTGACATTGATCCACATTCCGTCCATCACTGTTGTGTTTGCAATTACCGCTCTAAGTGTACTGGGGATGCTCAGACGTGAGTCCCAGGCACTCCACACCACTGGAGTCAAGCTAGCCGGGCTGATGAGAGGTGTTACCTCGAAACCGGGCCGGTCCTCGGATGCTTGATTCCGTTCTGGGAAGGACATGGCTTTTGTAGTTCGGACTGGACTGTTCCCATGGGGCACAGGGTCAGCGCTGATTTGCATATCGCCATTGTCTAACCCAGGGTGGTGTGGAGTGGAAAAATGATGGATTTGGGCCCAGATCTTTGGACTGGGGTGAATGTGTGACATTGATCCACATTCTGTCCTTCACTGTTGTGTTTGCAATTACCGCTCTAAGTGTACTGGGGATGCTCAGACGTGAGTCCCAGGCACTCCACACCACTGGAGTCAAGCTAGCCGGGCTGATGAGAGGTGTTACCTCGAAACCGGGCCGGTCCTCGGATGCTTGATTCTGTTCTGGGAAGGACATGGCTTTTGTAGTTCGGACTGGACTGTTCCCATGGGGCACAGGGTCAGCGCTGATTTGCATATCGCCATTGTCTAACCCAGGGTGGTGTGGAGTGGAAAAACGATGGATTTGGGCCCAGATCTTTGGACTGGGGTGAATGTGTGACATTGATCCACATTCTGTCCATCACTGTTGTGTTTGCAATTACAGCACTGCTGCTTCTGCCTGCAGAAGCTGAGGCTGGCCGGCTGATGTTTCTTTCTTCTTCTGTGGTGCAGCTGATCGAGCTGTCCAATGAGACAGTCCTGCAAAGACTGACTGCCAGAGCGCAGAGGAACACGTGGGGATACCAAATATTACGCAACACCGGGCCAAGTCCGACAGTTCCATAGTCGGCAGTTGTGGCCATAACGGCACGCCCTCTCTCTGTCTCCACTCCCTATGCCACTGCATTAAGAATTTGTCGGTCATTATGTGAAATAACTGGCCGAAAAAAATATTTGAAAACATTAATGTGTAGGCATGTTACTCTATTTAACGTGATCCAAAAAAGGACATTTTTAGACACTATTTTTTTTATTCAAATATTGAGCAAACATACACACAGTATTCGTATTGAGCCGCTACTATTGAAAATTATCCAGTCGCTCCATAAACTTCCCATAACTTTACCTTTGCGTTTAACATAGAATTGACATTGCTAAGATGGCAGCATCGTTATCCCACTATGTTTTCGTTCAATTGTAGTCTCTCTTCCATGCCTTTGGTTGCGTGTAACTGTATGTTGACGCACCCGACTACTGATTTGTTTACATATAGTAAATCTTTCTTTCTACGGTGGCCGAACGGCCCTGCTGCTGGAACAGTTTCAGTGGCTGTATACGCTGTCTAATGTTATGTGTCTTTTTGACAGCCCCCAAATCCTTCTGCATTTCTTTGTACGCATAGGATTTTTCCTCTTAGTGTAGTGTGAGACTTAGTCAGAAAAATAGCGGATATTGCTCAGGAAGAACTACAGAAATACAAGCATCTGTCTCTGGTGTCCAAGGTCTGTACGGAGCTGGACAATCATCTTCGGCTCAATGACAAGGACCTGGGCAAGTAATGGGGTATGGTGCTAGTATGCTGTGTGTTTGGGGTAGTGGGGGGCTCACAGTGAACTACTCCTACGAGGGGCCAAATGTATCATGAACTGCCGGTTAGGAATAGTCTATGAGCTGTTCCATCGCTGACAGGGGGCCACAGGTGGCTTGAGAGGTCTAGTATCTATTTTATCTTTGGCTGTTAAGCCAGAACTGTGCGATGTTCACCCTTAATGCAGGACACGAAATTAGATGGAAGTTATTCAGTTGATGGATGCGCTTGCTTGCACTCTACTGAAAAGAGTGGTTGGAATTGCCACCTGACTGCTGGCCAGGAATCTAGGTTTGCAGTCAAGGTATTTCTTGGTACCCATCATAGTCCGATGGTTTCGGTCTACATGAGTATTTGGAAGCAATCAGGGAGTATGGCTTCCCTAGCCTATAGTTAGTTGAGCAGAAGTCCAGTACGGGATATGAAGCAAGTTGGCAGAAAAAACAGAAATACAGTGAGAATTTGTGGGGAGAAATAGCACGCCACTGGGAAGTGAAGAAGGGGTGCACTGCACCTTCCAGTGCCCCAAGACCACCTCTGCCAAACTTTAATTTCTTTTGTCTTGTATAGATTTCACAATGAAGGCATGGCTTTCCAGTCTCGGTAAAGTCTTCTTCACTGGAAAGTTAGGGTTAGCCAAAAGTAGTTTTCATCTTTGCCAATCTAGAAGCTTTTTTTTTTAATACGAATAAATTAAAACGTAATTCAGATGTGTTCAAGTTAACATGATGAGGCAGCAGTTAACATGACAAGGCCAGCTTGCCTAACACCTCTTTATATTTGCAAAAAGAAATGTGCACTTTTATTTGACATGAAAAAGCCTTTTTCTACATACATGTCTCCTTGTGCTTTTACATTTCAGAACAAGCATTGAAAATGCAACAGGTCTCGCCTTTGGTTAAGTTAAAGCCACTTGCTTTGCTAATGGTATTGTATAGCAAAGCAAATGGCTTCAACTTAATAAAAGGCGAGATCTATTGCATTTTTAATGCTTGTTTTAATTCTTGCTAGATTGGGGTTACCGGAAAAGTTCATACATATAGTGAAATACCTATACAAGGATGCTTCGGCACAAATAATTATTAATTCCAGAAATGTAGGTTGCTGTAGTGTAAATAGAGGCACACAACAGGGGTGTCCTCTATCTCCAATTCTTTTTGCCCTGTTAATAGAACCCCTGGCAATAGTCATTAGACAAACAGTGCTACAAACAGTACCATTGCAAGGTATGTATAATAAAAAACTATATGCCGATGATATTGTTCTGTTTCAATGGAAAAACACTCAAAATGAAATTTTTGCAATTTTTACGGAATTTCAAGAGCTGAGTGCCTACAAAATAAATAATGCTAAAACGTAAATTTTACTTTGAAATAATTCTGAACACACATTAATCCCAGAACTCCAGCTATTATACAATTTGAGGCCTGAGATATATCCAGGTATATATGTGTCTGAAAATGTGAATGAACTATACACATTAAATTATGTTCCCCTAGCACAAAAAGTTAAGTCATCATTTACTAAATGGAACCAACTCCCAATCTCAATAATTGTACGGGTAGCACTAATTTCGAATGTCAATTTTACCATTATTTAATTTTCTATTCTCAGCAATTTCTTATGCACTACAAATTTAATTTTTTAAAGAAATAGATGGGTTATTCTCATCTTTTATATGGGCCAACAAGACACAGAGATTAGCACTAGCCACTTAAAGCAATTCAAATGAGGATGGAGGGTTGTCCCTTCCTAATCTGAGGGAATATTACTATGCAATCTTTGCACATAATACATATAGATTTTTTAATCATCTCAACACTTTTCGCATAGAATTTGTTTTTTATAATAAGGATCTTGAAGGAATATAACATTTTAGATCCTAAGTGGCTTGTGAAGAATCTCAAAAAATGTAAGCTATAAGGTTTTCCAGGGGTTTTTAAAACAAAAAGCCCAACTGTTTAAGCATTATGTTATACCTCTGATAAATGTCCACTCGCTTTGCTGACCTTTAGGTTGAGGAACAACGGCTGATCCAATCTAATATTTTAAGGTAATTGGGAGGAGAATGGATATAAATATGTGGGAGATTTTCTTATTATTGATACTTGGAAAAGATGGGCAGAATTAGAGTATGTCTGAGCCATTTTAAAGATGTACTTAAATGGTCTTTTATTCAAATTAGACACTGGGTTTTCCCAAAGATTAAGCAATTTTGGGAAGAAATAGAGGAATACTGTAGGTATAAGGTAGGACCTATGAAAGGTATCGATAGATACATTGCAACCCTTGGGTGTTCCCCAAACATAACTGTTAGTAATATACAAGAGGAAAGTCTAAATAAATTGGCCCTAGTGACAAGATCACTAATTTGCCAGACTTGGCGAAGCAAGAACATACCTACTTTTCATTGCTGGAAGTATAAACTGCATAAAGTTAGAGAACTGGAGAGATGCTAAGCCTTAAGATCGGGTTTGTATGAAAAGTTTTAGAAGCGCGTGAAATCCATAGGACGTTAGCCAATAGATAATTTAAGATTATGATATTAAGCCGGCACCACTTAATTTTACTATCTGTAGCTACCAAGGGGAAATGTGCAACATGTTTTTTTTCCAATACCCTCATTGTGACATCTGAAATACATTTTATAGATTGTTTATGTTTGTTGGATGATATGTGGCAATCAAATTGAAATGTAATATTATAAGCGCCTTTTTTTCTTTTTGTGTTTGTGTGATGAACTCTCGATAAGAAAAATAAATTAAAAAAAGAAAAAAAAGAAAGAAAGAGAGAACAGTCCTTTACCCATCGCAGGGCCTGAGGGACATTCTGCTCTATGGGTAAGAGATACGACTACCTTGATTTTTTGGTGCCCAAGTGCTTAAATGTCCTGCCCAGTATTGGTAGCTGTGCATGCCTGCCCTTCTGAAAGGAGACAACAAAATGTGCTAGCAAGACCATTAAAGACATCTTTAGGGAGACCAGCAGAGAAGCCCCTCAAAGCCCAGAGCCACATTGCAAACTGCTATGCCTATAAAACACAAGGGGGTGGGGCTGAATTTTATCACAATGGCTTTTTGTGCAAGCCCAGTGCTTTATATGGGAATTTGTCATTTGGCTGTTTTCAGGAATCTGTGCATGAGGCAAGAGCTGTGCAAACTAGTTTGAGGTTATTCCACCTCAATATCACCTTCAGAATATAGCGCTACCAAAATACAGAGAAGGAAAGTAAATCTTCTCAATATCGTGGTACTTGATATTTTAGCCCCAAAAGTTTGGTAACACAATATCTCTATAGTTGATATTTCAACATACAACAAATTTGAGAGATTCCTAGTGCCACTCAAAACAAAATAATTTGCAGAGACACACAAATTATCTGCTGAAGGGGCATACACTTAATCTCCCTAATTGAGATGCCCTGCATATTCTTTCCAAACTATCGAAAACTCTTCATCATGAACTCAGAATAAGCAGATCTATTTCCAATTAGCAGCCACCTGACACACTCAACACAGCAATCTGCTGAATAGATTTAAACACCTGAATCTCTTTAACAAAATACCACTTTTTGGGAATCCATTGTGTGACTCTTTCATTTTACGGTTAAAAGAAACAGTTTCCAAACATGTTTCAGTTATATTACATTAATGCAGAAATCATTTAGATACAAAAAGTATACCTGTGGAACAATTAATGTAAAGGGTAAATCTCATAATTTAAGGAAGGACCAACTGCAGAAACAAGTAAGAGTTTATTATATGTTTGAAAAGATTAAATAATATTTTGAAATATTAGTCATAGCTCAGTGAAAAAGTGAACATAGCGTATCTGGTGGAAAATTTTGGGCTGCAAAAGTGATCACATGAAAGGAGAAAGAGAAAGTACAGAGGAGAACAAAGGGGCATATTATCAAGACAGGCGATAACATTATCGCCATTTTAGCGGCAGAAAACTGCTGCTAAAAAGGCTATAATGGGCTTGATAAAATGCTCTTTGGAATTCCAATTAAAGTCCATGTTAGATGTCCTTCACATTTAACATGGGCTTCTATTGGAATTCCATAGAGCATATTATCAAGCCTCTTATCGCCGTTTTAGCGGCAGTTTTCTGCCGTTAAAGCGGCGATAATTGTATCGCCTGTCTTGATAATATGCCCCACAGTACATACAATTTTGTATATGGAGTATACAAAGATAATATAAGAGTTTATAAGGTTGTAGATCTACAATGACTAACCAGAAAAAAAAGAAGTTTTGACTCTAATTAAATGATTGAGTCATCATAACGACAGAAGGAAATTATTGGAGTGCAGTGGTTGTGAAACATCAATTCCAAGAAGGTGCACGAAGCAGGCAGGTAGCTCTAATCCATAAGGAAAAGTTGCAGGTACCACGAGATGAATCCACAAGTATCCTGCCAAAACAGATGTGCCCTGGAAGAGGCCACGGAAGGGTGCCCTGTGTTGGGTTCAGGTTGCACATGCAATTACACGAGGGCAAAACCTGGCTTGAATAATCAGTACAAAATAATAGCAATAGAATAACAGTAGAAGTTGGGAGACATGTCCACGCTTATCAGACAGAAGAAGCCAATCTAGGTCAGCCTTTTGGTGGCAGCACCAGCAAAAATCAGAGTACAAGAGTCCAGAATGAAGAATGCATCTTTTAAAACAAGGTATAAACTCCTATTTGTATATGTGCAATGTGTTTGAAACCTGTTTGGACACATTTTTTGTTAACTACAATTGCCCATGTTTGAATGTCTAGGGCCAGGCGTGCTCCACTACGAGGCACTGAATTTTGTTTGCTAAAGTGTGTTTATCAGCTGCCTTACTATATTTTAATTTGTTGGGTTACATATATAACATGGTTTTATTATATGTGTAATCTTTGCATGCTGTAAATGATTTTCATGAACTGTAGCAATACTTTATCATGTTAAATATACTTCTGAAGTAGGAACACAGAGGGATCTTCCTGGGTTTGAAATTGTTGCTTGAATACACATTTGCTTCGAATTTCTTTTTTAAAAAGAGTCGTTTCGCAAAATAATTGGTTTAACTAAACGTGTCAGGGAGAGCAGGCAACTGAGTCCGGGTCTGAAGACTGTCTCAAGGAACTTTAGTTTCGGATGTAATTTTATACATTAGATGAAGCGTCATATAACGATTTGTATTCCTTCGGAGACAGAAATTTGGGCCTCGTCACAAGATCATAAATCTGGTTGTTTGATAGGAAGCGCATGTGGGCTTCGATGTGGACACAATTGAAGGCCAGTGGTCATGATCACTGGTGAGTGTAATGTGCATGCTGTGTTCTGATTGGCTGTAGGTTACTAACTTGGAGTGGCATTTGACTTTATGGTGTTTTTGGCCAAGTTTGTTTTATTTGGGCCAATCTCCTGAGACCATTGTGGTGTTGCTGCCTATCTCTGGGATCAATCTGTGTTTTCCTGTTCAGGCGTTTGTCTAAGGGTTACATGTCCTCCACCTGTGATCTGTTCATCAGTTGCGTAAGGCCTAAGTAGCAGGACCTGCCTCATCACGTATTTCTGACTTGGGGTTGAGGGGGAGGTCATATCGTGTGAATTCAACAAAAGAGATGTGAGTTTGTTATTATGAGCACATATATCATGGTGTAAATTTACATCATATTTATCAATATTAACAAAATGATTGCTTGCATTGCATACAGTGGGGTGAGGGTGGTGTTGTGAAATTGTAATTATGGGTCCGGATATCTGCTTAAATGTCGCATAGCTTCACAGTAGCTAGTAAAGGGGTGTCAGCAAATACTGGACTTGGTTTTTGCGGTCAGGCATGTATCTGTAATGTCTTTAAGAAGCCACATTCCTTTAGAGCAGAATTTAAAACTGTTTCCACAGGTTTACATCCACAGATTGCATGCTGTAGCATAACACCTCCACCTGCTATATTCCTTAAATACCAGAAGAAAATGTGACCTTAAATGACTATTTCCTCCTTTACTTATTTTGAATGTACCTCTGCTTCCTTTCTATATGCCTCTTCTGTATATAAACTACTGTAATGATCATGTCCCTCTGTTTTAAAGATTATTTTGAATTCATGTGCTTCTCATATAGCCCCCTCTAATGATAACACCTAAGTCACTAATTTGCTACAAAGAAACTGCAATGCATGGAATGTTTTCCTTTAGCATACAAGCCTAACCCTAATAACCAATGGACTAACAATTATCTCTTTACTCCTGTGTAGCGTGTTACTCACAACCTCAGTGGACGCGGCCAGAAATATGGGTGTGATTTGCGATTACACTTTGGGCCAGATGTAGGTGGACCAATACCGGTCGGTAACAGCCGAAATTACCGAATTTTGGCTGTTACCGATCGGTATTGGGCATTTGAAATGTAGGGGCCACATTTCGGATTCAGTAATTTACCGAATCGGTAATTTAAGGAATCAGTAAATTACCGAATTCTTAAAATACCGATTCGGTAAATTACCAAATCCGAAATGTCGGGAGCACTCAAGTGAGTGCTTTTTACATTTAAGGATTCGTTATTTACCACCAACTACAAGTTGGGGGTAAATATCGAAAACCTTAGAAAAAGCATTTATTTTGCTTTTCCAAAAGTGCGATGTGGCAGATTTACATGCCCTTAGGGCATGTATGTGTGCCACATGTGCACCCACGCACTATTCAGGGCTGCAACAGGGTGTCAATGTGACACCCTGCCACCCTTGAAAATGTACCCCCTATTACCGATTCGGTATTTACCGAATCGGTAATACTGAATGGCTTCCCATTCATTCCTATGGGCCTCCAGGCCCATAGGAATGAATGGGAATTACTGAATCGGTAAATACCGATTCTTAATAACCGAATCTTACCGATTCGGTAATTTTTACCGAAAAGTTATCTACATCCCATTTACCTATTATTTAAGAATAGGTAAATTGAGATTACCTACATCCGGCCCATAGTCTTGACACCTAGATTAATAGAACGTCAGCTCTTGTTTCTGGATGATTGGTATTCTGAAGAAACTATTATCTTTTCTTCCAAAAGAGCTTAGGGTGTCAGTGGTCATTGCTCTTATCGCCTCCCTCTTAGACTACTTTAAGCCTTTTATTTAAATGCCAAGCAATATTCCTAAATTAGGTCTAAATCATCCAGAATGATGCTGCTTGCCTGATTCTGTGAATACCCAAATGCTCCTCTGTGAGGGAAGGACTGATATCTCTTATTTGGCGTTCAGTAAGAAGTGAGTGCTCTTAAAAGCACTCTGCTTGATGCACAAAGCCTTCCTCTCAGGAATCAAGCTTTCTCAGGCCAACCCTGAACTGGTATATCCCTAAGAGACTGCTGTGTTTGGCTGGACGAAACATGGTGGAGGTACCTTGGTGTAAGAAAGCTAGGTGGGAAAATAGACCTTCACTGTGGCAGCTGCCAGGCTTTGGAACTCCTTTCCAGCACATATCAGTAGCCTTGGTTCACACCGGTTGATCCACAAGCAAGTTAAAACTTGCCTTTTTGTGGATTAATCCTTCTTTGGGGGTGGGGGGATTCTGTTGTTCTGAGCTGTCTTCTTCTTCACAGTTTTCTCTCCTGCATAGTGCTTTGATGTCTTGTTTAGTCTAATGCATTCTATAAATGCTACAAAATACAAAGATAAATACTGTAAAGGACGCCAATGCCATGTCAGGAGTGTTAAGTGCTACATAATTGCAATTTAAATTTTATTGCCTCTACGGCATGTTCCTGTGGCTTTCAGGAGGTTTTCCATCTTACTGCATCTGTCTCGGATGTATTGTTTTCAAATCAGATTGTGCCCTTTCAAGAGAAATCACTGTCTACCTCTCCAGCAGCAGACTGAAGATGCAGATACAGAGACAATGACAGTGTGACTGGTGCCATACCTGTTAGTGTCTTTAAAGGCACACTGTGAACCCAGCTTCTGAACGATGGAGATTGTCTGACACTGTGCCCATCCTCATGTTTCTTTCTGGGTGCCTTCAGAGTGGCCACCTGCAGAGAAACACGAAGTGGCAGGTGAACCGACAGCTCATGCTTTTCTCCTTTGTTTGCTCTGGCATAACTTTCCACAGTTAGGGAGTGTGCTGGACAGAGCAGTTTTTAGGTTTTGACTGCACAGCTCTGTGCTTGCATATTCTCTTGCATGTAAAAAAAAATCTTGAAAGGGGCTTAGAGTCCACCTATTACTTACCATTGGCTGGCTCCCACTTTTGCTTGCTTCTTATTGTTCAGCGGATCCTCCTCGCCTCCGTCTTCCTCTTGGACTTTGAGTCTTATGCCCGCCATGGAGCCTGGACCAAGTACTGTTTCCAATGACCGCTATCCTTTCACTGCAGGCTCTTGCAGGTACTCTATTTTTTTTTACTTTTCGGGCTCTTTCCTTCACCCCTCCCATAACTCAAACCCACCCGCTCGCCTTTGTTCTTTTAAAACCCACAGTCCTCCTATTGTCCTTAACTCACCCATCTGCTTTCCCTTGTTTCTAATCCACCCCTCTCCCACTCTCTATTTTATTTCTTATCCTCCCCTTCATGTTCCAACTCCCCCTGCGCTGCTTTTTTAAAATATTTTGGCCTGCAGCACTGACTGCTGTCCAACGTGACTTAAAGTAAAATCAACAAGCATTTGCAATGCAATAGGTCTCGCTTTTGTGAAAGTTAGAGCTATTGGTGCTGTAAATGACAACGTTTTTAGTTATGTTTTTGATTTCTAAGCATTTTATCTTGCTGTTCCATTACATAAAGCACTGGCAAAGCCAGCAAGAAACAATGCACTTTGTGACAGTGACAGAAAAACAAACCGGACGGCTGTCTAGATTAATAAAATGCTGTGTTGCAGCATTCACATGTGTAGTAGTAGTATTCTTTATTCGGTTTTTGCAATATATAAAAAAAACCATAAAAGCAATTACACAGATAAAACATCATATCACAGTTAATGTTAAAAAGTTTACAGTTCAAAACATTATCATCAACAGAAATACAACACGTGAAACTCCTCACCATTTCACATTTGCATAAGGATTCTATTTTGGACAAAGCAGCTAGTTAAAAAGTAGTTTTTTACAGGTTAAATCGATGTCCAAAAATACATTTAAAAAATGTAACTATATACTTCGATGTTCATTCCTCCTCTAAGAACTGCAGAGCTAACAAGGCTGGACGACATCTTCTAATGCCCATGTGTTTTAGTAAGGGAATCAGCCAAATATTTCTGTGCCCGTTGTAATATTTACAAAAAAAGAAAGTATGGATGGTTGCCTGGATAGACATCTCATCACACGGGCAAAGTGGTAATACTGGATCTCAATTATTCCTAGTTGGAAAAGCAACCAGGCGATGTAAGAGGTTTAGCCTGAACCTAGTCAGGAGAAATCTCTCAAAAATGGTAAAATCGTGGGTCAGATATGGCTGGATTGAGAAGGTAATTTGAACAGCCAAAGAGTGTTGCACACATGTTTTAATAGCTTCTTTGGTGATTCGTAGTTCCTCTAAATGTATAAGAGAAATAGCTTTTAGTGTTTTCCTCGATATTTCTCGGATAGAACTTGGAACTAATTAATTTTTCCAAGTCCTAAATCATGTAGGAATTGCCTTTCATAAGATAGCCCACCAATTTTGTGTGAATAATCTAGTGACATACTGTCTGCGATTATTTGTTGTATAAACCCATTTTTTTCTGACGACCATATTCGGTGCGAAAGAAGAAGAGGTCGAATTTTGGCTAAATCTGACAAGTAAGGAATCCCCAATTCCAGGTGACAAGAAAAAGTGGACGCACTCTTTGGTACCGCAAGGAGGAATCTTAGAAAAGCATTCTCAGCCATTTGCAGGGCGCTGGTATTTGCATAACCCTAAACGCCAGCCCAATATAGGGCTATTGACTGGCATTTGGCTCTATAAATCTTTAACAATTCCACCGGTGGCCTCTTTCCCAGTTTTTGTGAAAAGTTCATAAGGGCTGCAGTTGATCTCATGAAATGCAGTTTTCTGACCTCAATTGCGGGTATCCAGTTTAATTTTTGGTCAATAATGATTGCCAAGTATGGGAATTGCTCTGTAGTTGCGAGTTTCTCCTTATTAAGATAAATACTTTTTACCACTTTTTTCCCTATCATTACAAAAGTCTTTTTATGTTTATATGTAAATCCAGCTTCCCCATGAATTCAGAATATCTATCCAGCACCTTCTGGAGTTCATTAGGGTGCGGGCCAATATCATAGCGTCATCCGCGTAGAGCAGAGCGGGTATCGGCCGATTTTTTATTTGTGGAAGGTCCTGGCCCCCCTTCAACATGGCCATCTCCAGGCGATTAGTATAGAGTTTGAAAAGAAAGGGGGCCAGGACACAACCTTGCCGAACTCCTCGCTCTACCCCAAACGGCACTGACAGCTCGCCCTTGACTCCAAACCTTACCCTAGCGGTAGCATTGGAATATAGTTCTCGCAAGAAGTCCACCAATGGTGAATCAACCTCCATTGCTGTTAATACAGACCAGAGTTTCGCATGGGAGACACAGTCGAAAGCTGCAGACAGATCGACGTAAACCATGTACAATCTGCCTGCCTTCGCGCTTACATATTTACCCAATAACATGTTTAAATTTAGGGCCTGTTCGACTGTGCCAAATCCCTCACGGAATCCAAATTGAAGGTCCGAAAGGACCCTGCCATCGTCCGCCCACCGCTGGAGACGCTCTAGAACAACTCTTCCTGCCACCTTGCCCAGAGAATCCAGCAGTGAGATCGGGCGATAGCAGGATACTTCCTGACGATCTCCTTTCTTAAAAATGGGGACCATGATTGATTTTGTCCAAGAGTCTAGTAGACCCACCTCCGTAGCTGCCTTGAGTACCCTAGTCAACAGTGGGGCCCACAGATCTAGATTTGATTTGAATAGGTCTATAGGAACCCCATCTGGTCCTGGGTCCTTGCCGGTTTTACTAGCCTTTAAGGCCTGAAGTACCTCATTGATGGTGATTTCTAATCTAAGTGGGTAATTCGATTCGGGGAGCTTAATGGTAGAACCTGAATCGCCTCCCAAGTCGGCTAATCCTTTCTCGAAAATCTTGGAAAAATTCGCCACCCAGACTGATTCATCGATAGCCACATCTAAAGGGGGTAAATTTTTGTGATCAACTAAAAAAGGGGATTTAATCACTGACCAGAACGCTGCACTATTTTTATCAGAGCAGCTTTTATGTAGTTGGTCCTATAAAGCCTGTTTTAATTCAGACTTCCTCTCCTTTAGTGCAACATTATAGTCCCTCCTAAGGCTTGCGATTTCCTTTGCCACTCTGTTTGATTTTTGTAGAGCTATCTTTAATTTGGAGTGTGCTAATGTGCATCTGTGGTTAAACCAGCCTGCATTCCTTGATTGACTATTTTTTGGCTTTAGCATGAGTGATTCATTTATTGTTTTTAGGACCACCTTGAAATTGCTTAGAATGTCCTCATTTGATGCAAGCAAGTTCAAGCATTTGACAAATGAGGGGTAAGCTGTTTTTAAGACTTTCCTTGTTATGTTATGTTATGTTATGTTATGTTATGTTATGTTATGTTATGTTATGTTATCCTGCATTTCTAAAGCGCACAGCTACTCAGAGTATCCCGGCGCTGTAAGGGGTCAACTTTGTCCCATTTTATGGAAAATCCGTTTGTTCTGTCCAAGTGCAGAGTGTTCTGTCTCAATGCACTGACTATAATTTGCATGGGATGCTGGTAAAATGAATGAAATTCCAAGCTAAGGGCACAGTGATCGCTTAATATGTTAATCAGGGCAGCAAAACTAATAACACGATTGACCAAGGTGTTTGATATCAAAATAAAATCTATCGTAGGTTGACTCCCCCTCCAGAGAAATGTTGGGTTCAACAACTGACCAGTAGCATTCTTTTGTTGGCAATTACGAGATCCAGGTCGTAAAGGGTTTCATTTAAATAGTTTCCAGTACATGAATGGAGCAAATGGACTATGGGATCTTCATTTTCATCCACAAGGCCACAGAGACTATTATTACTTTGATGGCATGGGTGTTGGTTAAAATCCCCTCTCCAGATAATGGTTACCCCTTCTTTACCCCCAAAGCCCCTCGTCAAGGAAGATAATTTATGACGCAGACTGCGCAGAACCATCAACAGTTCTCCTTCTGACATATTGTTATAGAAATTCAGAAGTGTCCTTGTTATTAAAACAGAGGCTAAGTAACTGGTAATTTACCCCCAGTTCTATCGGTGTTATTTTCATTCCCCCTAGGTTATTTGCTATAAATATACTTAAACCGCCTTTGGCCCTGCCAGAAACTGCAGCTAATGGGGGAGAAAAATAAGTTTTATAGCCAACCAGATGAATTTCGGAGGTGGACCAAGTCTCCTGAAGGCAAATTATATTGTAATTGGTGAACAATTTCAGCCCAGTGCCGTCTTCTACCTTTGGGCGAAGACCGGCTATATTCCAATAAAGAAGCTTTATCAGCGAGCATTCAGTAGCTGTGATATTATCCAATGATGTAGCAGACAAAGTTGTTAATTGGACCTCGTCGTACCAAGTTCCACCGTCTTTTTTGAGGCAATTGTGAGTGGGACTGCACCCATAGATAATCTTTGCCGCCCTTTGCGGCACTATCTGTTGTGGTTTCTTTGGGGATAAATTCCAATGACGAAGTATTAACCCCCGTTATGTTTAGTTGGTTGCCTGTCTTACCAACCAATGGGAATTCTGGGGATGGGGAAAGTCAATCGACTCCTTCCAGCCCCGAAAGCGTGGAGAAGTGATTGAAAGTAGGGACGTTGAAACTAGGACATTCTACACTCGGCCCATATGGGGCACAGGATCTTAGAGAGTGTGTCAGGAGTGATTGTGGGTAAAAGTAACTTAAATCATGTGCGGAAATTTAATTTCTTCCTCCCACAGTATACCATTCACCTTTGTGTCTTACTGCTCTTCGGTCCCTAAAATTAATAATAACAGCGTCCCCCCTTATATCCTATGGACGATTACCCACCCAGCCCAGTCTCCTTACATTGAGGATTTCTCCGTTAATATTTGAAGGTAATGGCCTGTTTTTACTCAGCCAATGTATCACTTTGTTTTTTAGTTGTTGATACCCCTCTGAATTTTTCTCCGGTCATTCCGGGACCTCAGTCAAAACCACGACGTAGGGTACAGCCTCAGGTTGCAAATCTATTGTTATTTGATTTTCTCTCCGGCTCTTAATTAGAGGAGGAGGCCCAGTGGCAATTTGTAGGCGAAGTCCCTGTTTGTTAGCCCGCCCTTCCGTTTGTTTCCCTTTTAAGGTAGTCGGGCTTTTATCTGTACAGCGGGAAACCAGGATTTTCTGATCTTGTGCGGGCAGTAGGTCCCCGTTATGTCGTTTGGGAGCCAGTCTATGCTCTGATAGTAAGTTATTATTGGGTTCTATTCATGTAAGTGGATCTGGATCGCTAATCAGTTCTGTTTGCTTTACCAATTCCTTTTCTATAACCCTCAATTGATCACCCAGTCTTTTAACTCTCTCTACCAATGGCAATATTAATGATTTAAGCAGGTGCTCCATATTCATCATTATATCTTCCATGGAAAATGAAGATGAGAGGTGGTGGACTGACGCGATCTTTCTTTTTTTTGGTTGTACATTCCCTGCAGGGCTACGAGATGTTTTTGGTGTTTTAGCACTTCTGCCACCCTCGCTGTCCCTCCTACGCTTCCTTTTTTTTGTAGTAGATCCTCGGACTCTATTTTTAATAGACGGATTGACTTTCATGGGTGACCTATCAGACATCACAGGTAAATCTGACTCAGATGAAATGTCTAGTGTTGTTTCTAGAGTGGAATTATTTCTATTTGACTCAGGTGAGGGTATTTGGATTTGTTGTATTTCTAATACGGAAGCCGCCCTGGTGATAAAACTATCTAAGGTCCCTTGAACATGGCCACCCACCCGGGATAACCTTCCAATACTAGTGCGTAAACTCATGTTCCTTAAAACAACCTCTGATGATAAGACAGAGATCCAAAACGGGAAATGTAGCAAAGGAATAGGAGTTCTTAGATGGACACCACAGTTTGATACTAATAGTAATCGCGCTAATATCGTGAACTATATTTGAGACTAGTACAACACAGTAACATACAATACTTATGGAAATCGATCCTCTTACTTTTAATGTCCTAGGGCGAATATTAGTGAGGTGGCCCAGCCCAGCCTTGGCCAGCCCCGGACGGCCACAGACGGCCCGTCCTTTGCCCAGGCTTCGCCCGGCGCCCATCCGTGCGCGTCCCGCGTCGCGGAACGACTGCGGTCTGTATAACCCTTCCAGGCAGGGGGTGTGGACGCTGAGGGAAGAGGCTGCAGCTGCGAGTGGAATGGCCTGCTGGTCCTCGCAGTCCCTCAGTAAAGCCCTCCAGTCAGAAACGGCAAGCTGACACCACTGTGAGCGGCACCCGTGGAGCAGGGGCAGCGAAAAGTTGGCAGGAAATCCCTCCGATAACCTCCGAGTCAGGTAAAGCAAGGCTAAGCTGTCACCTCTGTGAGCGGCTCCCGCAGAGCGGGGGCCACGAAAAGTTAATGAGGAGACCAGGTAGGGGGTGTGGATGCTGAGGGAAGAGGCTGTAGCTGCGAGTGGAATGGCCTGCTCGTCCTCGCAGTCCCTCAGTAAAGCCTTCCAGTCAGAAACGGCAAGCTGACACCACTGTGAGCGGCTCCCGCAGAGCGGGGGCCGCGAAAAGTTGGCAGGAAATTCCTCCGATAACCTCCAAGTCAGGTAAAGCAAGGCAAAGCTGTCACCTCTGTGAGCGGCACATTCACATGTGTTTCTGAAGTTAATCTTATCATGCATGTTATAAAAAGACAAAGTTAAAAATAAAAAGCAAACAAAATGTCCGAGTGATATTCTGATTAAAATTAGCAAATAACGTGCCTGATTCGGCTCGGAAGCACTGATTCCTGCATGTTATTCCGTATCCCAGCTGCAAAACTCAGAATGGCATGAGTAGGGGAATAAATACTGCACGGTAATAGCGCACTGAAGGGAAGATTTACCATTTTTTCACGTAGCGCAGTGCAGCAGCTAGAAATTACCTAAAATAAACCTCAGCCCTACGGAGTGACGAAATTTGGACATACATATTTAAATTTTTCTTTTTATCTTCTTTTATCTCGTTCTACCTTCACTTACGCATTTCTCTGTATTCGTCCAAACTGTAAAGGAGCACTTCTCCAAATTATATTTTATATTCATATTCCGAACAATGTTATAACATTAAAATTTTAAAAACTAACAAGTAGGGGCATTGGTGGATATAAATGATCCATTACAGTTGCAGGGCAGGATTACTACGGTGGGGTGAGGGACAACCCCTGCGCTTCCCCATCAACCACAACAAGGGCGTTACGTCACTCATGTCATCAACGTATACAAACAGATCTGACTGATGTGATGGCCTTCTATTCGAGTTCTATATATGAGGACCTACATTGCATGAGCATGCAGTCTACTGCACTCGTCATGATCTAGGAAACTATTAAATTTGCTTTATAAATTCACGTAAACAGGACAATGATACATGAAAATGAAGCACTTTACTTTTGTACACTTCCCTTACACAAAAAGCTCTTTAGCTCAACAGTTTATTAAATTAAGTCCGTGCGGGGCCTCCCACAGCATTATGAGCTCTCGAAGTGCCAAAACAAACCAAGAAGACAAAGAAACTAATGACACAGACAACTGGAAAATGACGTCTTGATCTATACATTTATCAATATAAAGCAGCACATGGCAAACGATCTCTGTCATGCCCGTTGTTGATCTCACCAAATGCGTTTACAAGAAGAAAGAAAAACAAGCTATGTTCAGCTCAAGAGGACAGGGCCATTATAGGGTTTAAACTCCCCGTGATGACACTGCCAGGGTTGCGGGGGGCGTGTTGTGTGCAGGAGCACACTCGAACTTTCTCCTCCACATGGATAAAAAGTACAGTCACCCAGACTCTCCTGCGAACAAATAAAAGGTGCAGCCAGTCACCCAGACTCTACCTTTCATTTCGTTCCGTGCCCTGCACCTCAAAATGCAATGCAGGGCGCGCTACGAAATGCGTTTTATTAATTTAATTGTTTACTTACCTGTATTCATCCATATTCCGGTGTTTATCACCCCCCACCCTGCCCTTCCCCCGCCCCGCCTGCCTGCCCCACCGCAACTCCCTCCACGGGCCGCGGCTGCTGATGGAAACTACAGAAACAGAGAGCAGAGGAGGGACTGGAGGCCGGTGGATGAGGGTGGGGAGAGGGGAGGAGAGACAGGAGGGCTGGGGCCAGAGGGTGGTGAGGGCTGGGGTGGGTGTGGTGAGGAAGGGAGGTGACAGGAGGGCTGGGGCCAGAGGGTGGTGAGGGCTGGGGTGGGTGTGGTGAGGAAGGGAGGTGACAGGAGGGCTGGGGCCGGAGGGTAGGAGGGCTAGAGGTGTGTGTGGTGAGAGGGAGGTGACAGGAGGGCTGGGGCCGGAGGGTAGGAAGGCTGGGGGTGTGTGTGGTGAGAGAAAGTACTGAAGACTGGGGGTAGACAGGGCGGAAGCAATATAGGAGCACAGCTTGTTCATATGTAGTTGCTTCTGAATTTAGAACTTGTTCAATAGTTGCCTGTTGGGCTTTGCGACAGCCAGATAACAGCCTTTTTTTACTTGTATCCCTGCTGAAGTGTTTCCAAATAGTAACTCGCAAACCTTCTGCAAATATAGTTACATAAGTAATTGAAAACTGATCTCATACGTCTTTGCATTAGCAACCGGAATTAGGTAATTAATTGATATGGGATTAAGTGATTCGCCCAGAATCCCAGGATGATTGAGCCTCCCACCAGACTCGAACCCGCTGCCCCAGCTTCACAGTCGGCCGATTTAGCTGTTAAGCCACACCCTACATGTAGAGCTGGCCCGTACAATATGAGGAGTTAGCCAATATTACAGTGCTTCTCTTTTGCACAGAATAGTCAGATAAACGATGTTCTTGATCATGGCATGGCATATCGTTTTTAAGAAATTGGCTAACCGCAGCTATATAATTGAGCACTGAGTGCAGCGCGAAGTTGCAACTATGTCAACAGAAGCATTTTTTTTAAACCGCAACATGAGGTAATGGTGGGGGAGGGAACTGCACGGAGTAGGGCACTGCATGGAGTAGGGCACTGCACGGAGTGCAGCGCGAGGCTGCATCTATGTGAAGAAAAGCATTTAAAAATTACGATATGACGTAAATGTTTTTCTCGACATACATGCAGCTACACACTGCACTTCGTGCTGTGCCCTACAGCACGAAGTGCAGCGCGTAGCTGCATGTATGTTGAGAAAAGCCTTTTTTTTAAAAACAGGAACATGAGGTAATGCCTGGGGGAGGGCCCAACACGGAGTAGGGCACCGTACGGTGTGCAGCGTGTAGCTGCATCTATGTTGATAGAATCATTTAAAAACAAGCAGTGAAGGGTGAAAGGTGGTGGTCGGACGTCACAACACAGGGAGAGAAGAGCACAGCACGAAGTAGGGCACAGCACGAAGTGCAGCGAATAGCTGCAGGTATGTCGAGAAGAGCATTTTTTTTAAAACATCAACATGAGTTAATGCCTGGGGGAGGGCCCCGCACGGAGTAGGGCATCGATCTCTTGTCTTTATGGAGCCATGTATTTCTAATTAGAAACACATGGCCCCATAAAGATAAGAAAGTGCTTTGCGACAGACTCAAAGCAGGCCACCGAGTCCTCCTAGGAGGCGAAAGGGCATCTACAGAAAACCCTCATTTCCAATGGCAGGCCACCATTTAGCATACACTGTGACGCCAGCCAATGGAAATGAGGGGCGGGGCTTAAAACCCCTTCTGAAATATCCTTTATCACAAGAGTTCTCGCACACCGAGCAGCGCATTGCGCTGCAACGGTACACGCGAGACCTAAAAAAGGGGTCAGTGCTGACCTCGTTATACTGATTTTTTTTTTCATTAAGTCATGTTGCACAGCAGCTCGCGCTGCTGTACAATGTAAAAAAATTGACAAAGCAAATAGATTTTGCATAGGCGAAACCTATCAGCTTTGCCAATGCTTGTTATAATAACAGACACAAGGCCCAAGTTTGTACCAGGCATACCCACACAAGGGCGCGCACCACTGCAGAACTCGAGCCTTTCTTCCCAATTTGTAATCTGGCCTACGGTGCTGCAGGATTCAGGTCAGAGACAGGACTAAACATATGAATGTCAACGCTATACACAACTCCAAAACATAAAAATGTTTATAGTAAAAACGAAAGCAGTATACACTGATAACACCCGAAAAAACGGCTGCTGAAGTGTGGGAAACGTAATTTGCTGTTTTAACTCTCCCCTTCTCCAAAGCGCAGCTGTGTCTGTTCTGTTGCTTCAGAGTTCAGACCTTGTTACACCGTCGGTCTGTCACAGCGCATCCCAGGTAATTGTGCACGCGGCTCCGAGCAGACAGATTGGAACTGGCAGTTTCTGAATATTTACTGCACCGAATTGGACGTTAATGTAAAACTCACAGTTGCAGACAAAAATAAAACACAATCCTGGGTGTTCAAACGGTACTGTGTAGATGTAATTCATATGGAGGTTCCACACAAGCTGAAAATCCATTACCCTTGGCGAAGCAAGGACGGAATTTAACTTCAATGTTCTGGAGCACTTTGGATGTGAATTGCTTATTTCATATTCTGCTGAAGAGCACGCAGCAGGGGGAGGGAACGGCAGCTTCTTTGAAGTGGGAGGCAGAACCTTCCTCATTTTTAAATTCAACAACGTGTGAATCTTCCAATGATGTGACAGCCAGCAGTCACCACATACAGCAGCTAAGCGTGTATCCAACACTTCAGACTTTTATTACTTCTGATGGAGGGGGAATTTCATTCCATTTGTGGCTGTCACTCTCCCAGCTGCTTATCAGGAGAGCATGAGTGAGAATAAATACACTTCTATTTCTGAGCATTTATGCAGTTTATATTTTGTACCCGACGGTGTGTTTTGTGTTCACTCGTATTTAGGGATTTGTTCAAATTGCCAAAAACCCTGTGTATGTGTACAACCCCAGGTTTTTGCATAAGACAACTGATTACCTGGTACAATTTGCGTGTCTGTAGATAGTATCTGTCTGGAGTAATGCTCGGGCCAGACTGTTATGTTTTCTGTGGCATGTGTGAAGATGACGCGTGAATTCACCAGACAGAGTGAGTGATTCTCAACTCTGCACGTTTTTTTATGCTTGTCAATACCCCGAAGTAGGTTGCCATAATTGTGACTAATAGAGCCCAGACCTAGCCACAAGCCAAGGGAAGGCTGTACAGAGAGAGCATTAGAAACGGGCCAGGCGCAGAGCATATGCAGAGTGGCCCTTCGGTGTGAGCTGCTTCTTCACTGACAATAAAATATATATTTTTTAAATTTCAGCCTACTTTTATAAATGCATAAGTTCATTTTGAAGCAGGAGTACAAGGGCCCTGCAAAAGGACTTGGGCCACGTCATGTCCCCGTGACCGACCCTTGTGACAGACCAGAATACACCCAAAGGAATTCTAACCCTCAGCCGAGGGTCTCGACTGAACACTCACAATGTTACACAGAGAATGATTGGTCGATGGAGGATAATTCTATTGGTCGAGGTCACGGGTCGCTTCACTTCTACCACGGGCAGAGGTTATAAATCCAGTTCATACTTGTATATCTGCACTCTTTCCTTTCCACCGTGTGATAGAGGTGGGCTGTGTGGCATGTAGCATATGTGTGGGGAGATTTTGGTTACCTGTTTGAGCCTTGGTGGATGGTGTCAAAGCAAATATGAACAAGAGGGAGCTGTTGCCTCTGCAGACAACACTGTTCATTTAGTTCATTCTTTGCCGGTCCAGTAGCACACTTCTTATGGATTTATGGAATTCGCGTGGCCATCCTGCCAAGTCCAGATTTTTTAGTGCTGAACAAATAAATGATCCAAAAATGTTTTTCTTATTTACCAGCACATCTGCAAGATCTTATCCAAGACAACTTATCTCTGCTCGTGATTTCTGACCTGTCTCTACTCAACGCTTATCTTTGAGACCACACCTAAAGCCTCACCTTTGACCTTTTGTCCTGCACTCTGAGTTGTCCGGAAATAGGAGAGACCCTCACTTGCGAAACCTGAAAAATCTGTCTTTTAATACCTTCCTACTAGTGTCCCCCTGAACTGTATAGGACCTCTCTTTTTGGAAGCTGTTACTTAGCATCATCTGGGCTGGAGAAGTTCTCCAACATCACTTGTGAGGGGCGACTCACTAGGAACAGAACTTTCTAAGATACACTTTTCCTACAAGTTCAGAACCAGGCCTGGGCCTCTAGAGAAGCACCCACGGCAGTAGCGGTTAGTGGAGGCAGTTCCGTGGGGTGGTGAGGCGTGGCGGGGGAGGGGCAGTGTGGGGGGTAGTAAGCACCGGAATATGGATGAACGGAGGTAAGTAAACATTTAAATAAATAAAATGAATATTGTTGCACGCGCTGCATCTCATTTTGCAATGCAGCGCACAGCAAAATTTGTTTTATTTATTTCAATGTTTACTTACCTCCGTTCATCTACGACCAGCACTTACATCCACAGACCATGCAAGAAATCTAGGGATCATCATAGACGACAAGCTCCACATGAAAGCTCAAGTCAACCTAGTGTGTGCCTCCTGCTTCCAGATCCTACACATGCTGCAAAAGATCTTCAAATGGTTGCATCAGATGGATTGTCATGCATGGACTCATCACCAGCAGGCTGCACTATGGCAAAACTCTCTAAGTCGGAATATCTTGCATAGACTTCAGACACATAATATAATATAACATAACATACCATAACTTACTAAACATAACATAACATAATTTAACAAGGAATCTAATTGGAGACCGAGAAACATGTAAGAGACGGGTGTTGATATTCTTAGAGGATTTGGAAATGGAAACATAGAGATATAAAGACCAGATATAGAAAGACATGGAAACCCTCTTCAGATGAAAGCTGACCGGACTTCACCCAGACACAGCACAATGGGACAACAGGCCAGAGCATTTTACAAGAGAACTAGTGAGAACAGAGAAGCCCTTCCCATGTACAAGGAATCCAGAACTAGCTACCAGTATGGTCTTGGCCACCAGAGTCTCACTCAAGAATGGCTAACATCAGACGAGAAGCACTTCTGCTTCCAAAAGCCCCCACACCAGACCAGCAGAAGACAAGCTGTTTCAGTACTATGTTTTCTTATCAACATAAGCTTTCTGAGATTGTTTTGCACTTGTACCCCAGCAGGACAATTCCATGTATGTTTTTTTCACTACAATCTAATATTGCATTAGGACTTCAGGGAAAATCCCTATTATCCCACATCTGTAATAACACTGAAAAAGATGTGTTGTTTTAAAGGAATTTGGATAATTTACCTTAAAAGTATCTGTTGTGACTGGTTCCTTTACTTAAGAACGAGCACCGGAACACAATAAGCCACTTCTTACAGGTGCACTGGTGAGGGCAGACCAGCCCGTCCAATGTACTAGGAATCCAAAACTAGCCACCAGTATGACCTCAGCCGACCAGATAATGATTCAGGATTGATACACTTCAGACAAACACCAGTGCCACCCTTGAAGACCACGTGACAAGTAATGTAACCAGCGCTTAATTTGAGCCCGTGGTTGCAGGTGGAGCTTATTGGCTCTCAATTGTGGGGACCAGTGCTTATTTTTCATCAATAGACCTTCATCCAGATCAATAAGAGAAAAATAGAGCAGATGGATAAAAGGAGGATGAGAAAGACACACACACAATGACAAATGAGGAAAACAGGGATGGAAAAGAACCTGCAAGACTGAGATAAAGCGACAAGGAGTGCCTGGTGGAGGATTAAAGAGGCATGAGGTGGAATCAAGAGTATACTTCATTAGTGTTTGGTTCCAGGATCTTTGATAGTGCTGGCCGTGGACTTCTGAGCAAAACTTTGGGCCCCCGTACTTATTCGTTTACAAATTACGCACTGAAGTAACACCCACGCACCATCCAGTTGGAGATTACTTTGCCTTAACTGAATTGGGTTAGGCAGATGTCAAGAAGCTCGTACCCTACTTGAGAAACACCCGCAAAGACAACCCATGGTGTACCACACTAGCACACCTTAGGGAGGAAGATCATGGATTCCATTCCCCCATGGGGCACCACCATAGGAATAATCATAACCCTCCACACCATACCCCTTGCACTAACTCAGAATCGAGGACTGCTGAACTAACACCCTTCCTGCTTTAGGAAACCCGTAATCACTACCCTATATAGGTAATCTGAAGTGCAACAATGGTACTTAGTAGGCAAACATTGCATTATACCCAAAACACCTAACCTAACATATGGAAGCATCATGTGAGCACAATGTTAGAACCCAAGAGCGCACTTCTGCTGGTTTCACAAACTTAGCAACTATTATAACTATTTAACTCATATTACCACATTAATGTACAGCACGTTAGCTGAATTAATCGATCGTGCTGGATTGCAGGCAACACTCGCACCTGTTTTTCCATGGATGAGACTGGTAAAAGAGCTATGGTAAATTTGTTTTCCTGTTGTTAAAACGTCGAACACAGAGTGAAATGTATATATTGCATACAATGCCTTTTGCTGTGATATGTTAGAGCACTATCTGCTCAATCCCAATAAAACCAACAAAGCTGTTGGCTTCTTCTAAGAAAAGTAAATTTTCTCTTGAGTGTATGTCTTTGACAGTGCTTTCACAACAATTCTGATTTTAAAAGGAGGTCTTCTCTATTAACCCAGCTGCTCTAAGCTTCTCAGACTAAAGAACATAACATTGAGACTGTCTAAGAATGTTGGCTCTGTTAAACTATACACTTAGGCAACTTTGAATACATTCCAATATACACAGTTTGAGTAATGCTAGTATAAGAAAACAGGGTTTAAAAAAAGTATTGAATGCAATTGAGCAGATTTGATTTAATTTTAAGAACTCAATGACAAAATAATGTATAACCACAAACATTGAACTGATGTTATATTACAAGGCTATAAAATATTTGAATGTTTAATGTTTTTCAGTGTATCCATTCTAATAAATGTAATAAAAAATATGTGGTGGTTGGAGGAATTTACTAGTTTCAGAGTTGGGAGGAACGTACTTGAAGCAGAATGCAATGATTTATTGATGCAGATCAGGAGGCGCCAGAACAATGAATAAGTATTGTTTTAATTTATTATACAGCAACAGTCACCAAAATTATATTCTATAGCACTGATAACATAGAGTCACACAAAATGGAGACAGATGGTAGATATGCAGTACTGGAGGGCTGATTAGATGCAGACCCCTTCTCGATATAGCAGTATATGCACCCAACACACAGCACTTGGACTTCCTGAATCAATTGATCCCAGCCATCCTGCGGAAACCACAGGCACCATATCTCTGGGGAGCCATCCCCATATTATCAAGGACGGCGTTAAAATTATAGCTGTTTAGTGGCAGAAAACTGCCGCTTAAGCGGCAATAATGGGCTTGATAATATGCCCTTGAGAACTCCAATAGAAGTCCATGTCCTGGTGTGAACATGGGCTTCTATTGGAATTCTCCATGGCATATTATCAAGCCCATTATCGCCGCTTTAGCGGAAGTTTTCTGCCACTAAACCAGCTATAATTGTAACGCCGTCCTTGATAATATGCCCCTGAGAGACTCCAGACGGAGGCACTGCAGAATGTACCCTTCCATGCTATTATAGCAACATGTATCACCCAATAATTCGACATCTGATGAAGGCTTGTATAACCAAGAACCAATGAATGAGAGGTACTTAAAGTGATCCTAAGGGGCCATTGCATTAGTGCAACATGGAGCGTTCGACATACACTACATGGGTAACTCTCTGACACTGAGAGGGGCTTGCGAGATTTGGAAATTTTAACACCACTTCCCCCTGACAGTAGGAGGCAGTTCTATGAGTTTAGGAGGATGTATCTAGAATTGACTGACAGGCTCATGAAACTGGATTGCAGGGATTACTTTGTTCTGCAGCACGGAGTGGGTGAATGTGCTGCTAAATTGTTTGTGGGGCTGTTGCAGGATGAAATGTCTCACCCTCCGATGGGGGGCATATGTGGCCCTGACGGCACAATACTCAATGCCCTAATAGATATTAATACAGCGTTTGTCACTTACAATGGTATGTTATGCACTGCAAATGATGGTTCCACTGAAGACCAAATTCAGGGGATCTTAGGAGGGATCCCCCTTCCCTGACTGTATCCGCTGCAGCAGGGTGAACTGGACAAACCATTGCAGGTAGAAGAGATCCATGGGACTATAGCGCAAATAGCGCAAAATTAAGTGCCAGGTATGGATGGCTTCCCCATAGAATAATATGCATCCCTCAACACACTCCTCACCCCGAAGTTGTTGGCAATGTATCGGGAGGCAAAAGAAAAGGTATTTTTACCTGAGTCTCTTAGAGAAGCCATGATTGCGGTGCTCCCCAAACCCAGCTGTCACCCAATGGATGTTTGAGCCTGTCAGCTTCTCAGACTTCTAAACTTATATTATAAAATACTAGAGAAGCTCTTAGTGAACAGGTTGATGGCAATAACAGACAGACTAGAGCACTTTGATCAAAATGGTTTTATACAGGACCACAGTACCTTTATTACTGTTCGTAGATTGGTGAACTTGATGGGATCGCAGGACAGGAATTTGGAGAACTGCCTGGGTGTGTCGCTTGAAACTGAGAAGGCATTCAACACCCTAGGCTGGACGTACCTCGTGGCGGTTCTTGAACACATGAGAATAGGCCCAGAATTCCTAAGGGTTCGGATGAGGAGGTTGATATCAGATAATCTGGAGATACAGAGGGGCAACAGGCAGGGATGCCTGCTTTCACTGCTCATTTTCGCACTAGCCATGGAATTGCTGGCGTATCTGCTGCACATGCAGGATGAACATTGGGGGGTGCGGGCCTCATGGGGGTGGCACATAGTTTCATTGTATGTGGATGACGCGCTCATTTGCCTGCCGAACTAACGCGCATCACTTTCGCCACGGATGGAAATGTTAGACCAATTTGGGGACATATTTGGCCTCAAAATTAACTGGGTCAAGTTCTGTTTATTCCCGTCACAGAGAGTAACTATGGCCTACCAGACTTTCGTGACAGTGTGAGATATTTAAATATTTTCGAGTGCCCATTTATCACTTTACCACCAATTTAATTGGCTGTAACTTCATTTGGGCAGTTACTTCAATTCTTCATTCCCTCCCCTTTTGGGTATCGCCACCATTGTCAACACTGGGCCGCATGAAGATAGCCAAAATGCTAATATAGCCCCGGTCACTATATTTATTTGCAGCTCTGCCAATCTTCCTCTCCAGCCGGTTCT
The DNA here is from genome assembly GCF_964261635.1 of Lissotriton helveticus. Lineage (NCBI taxonomy): Eukaryota > Metazoa > Chordata > Amphibia > Caudata > Salamandridae > Lissotriton > Lissotriton helveticus. Next base: position 1,894,964,280 of record NC_136059.1, on the reverse strand, counting down.
TTCCTGAGCTGCATGGTCTGCTGTCTGACTTGATTTGGGCGCAGGCAGGAAAAGTGTTGCAGTGGCCAGTACGCAACGTTATTTATTATACGGGGTGTTGGGAGCTCGAAATTATGAGCTATATTATGCAGCAACATAATTACAATGACCGATGCGATGACTAGAGAGAGTTCCAAGCGGTGAAAGAGTGGAAGTTCATCGTATTCTAGGTGAGGAACGCTTCCTCATGTGGCTGCTGTGGGGAGCAACGGCGCAGACACATGAAACCCACTTGAAGAGTTTAGAGCTCAGATGCTGGAATAAATAAATACGCATCAATAGGGCACAGCCTCCCTATGCTCCCCACCTACCTACATGGTCTATGCCAGCATTAGCGGACATCCTGATGCAACACAATGCTCGAATATGGACAGAGGTGGGAGTGCAACTAGCTGTGGACCTATAGTATGGGTGTGTCCTACAGACATTCCAGCAAATTAGAGACACCTATCGGGTACCACCAGTCCGATTTTGTATGTACCAAACTATACAAAAAGTTATTTCCTCACAGAGGTGTGTTGAACCACTGAATATGTATCCTTGAAAACCATTCTATTATATTGCACAGCGAGGAACGTCATAACTAGGATATATCTTGCCCTACTCTCCCAATATTACTTGACCGAACTGACAGCTAGGACCAGATGGGAGACTAATCTACACACCACACTGATGAACAAGCAGTGGGCAAGGTACAAACAACACGTGAATGAGTTCTCTAGGAAACCTTGGTTTAGATACCCGCAATTTAACTACTTCCACCAGACCTATGTGATGCCAAGTGTTTCCGGTCCATGTTTACAGGGGCAACCTCAGAATGTCCTCGATGCCGTGCTTCGGATGCCGGCTTTCTCCATATAGTGTGAGACTGTCAGGTGATTCGACATGCATGGGAAGAGGTGACATTCATAACATCTGAACTGGATCACTGTCTAGTGCTGCCCTCACCTGAGTTTTGCTTGCTGGATAACTGCCCTAGACCTAAGGGTAGCAAATATACCCTTAGACCTTGACCTAGTGCTCTTTAAATGGCAAATAGCAATGTTGTGCAAAGCCAGTATGGCGCCTGACATGAGGGGTTGGCTATGGGACCTTTTGAAATGGGCCTGAGTTTTGACGGATGTAAGTACCTTGACTAGACTGCGGAGCAATGGGGACCCAAGGGAGACCACGTGAGATGCCTGTGTAATGAAACTGGAGGCAAAGAATGATGGGAGGCTGCCATGAGTGAGGAACCGGATGCACATGTGGGTGGCTTGGGAGTGACTGGGGCCCAGCAACACGGGTACTGTGCCCCAGGACTTATGTTTTTAAGAACCTTGCTGGGGGGCATGGTGGCATAGACTCATGGATTATTACATCTGAGAACAACAGGATGGTACTGGAAGAATTTCTATGGCCAACAGATGTATATCCCCTTAGACTTTGCAACTCTGTACTCTGTTGTGCACAACTTTTTTTATATCTCTTTATTGTAACAAGACATAGTAAAAGCACCATGGTAGTGTCAGAGTTACATATCAAAGTATCTATCAACTTAATGTGTACATCAAGTGAATACTTCCCCTCTACCCACCCAACCAGTGATAAGGATGGAGTGATTAAGATAAATAAAGGGCCCAAACCCCTCTTCAAGTGAGGGAGTTGCACAATAACCCAGGGTGCTTATTACACTTGCCCCAAACTTTCTCCCATTTTTTGGGACGCCCTCTGTTTTGGTGGATTACTCTTTCAGCCACCATACTCATGTCTTTTTTCCAATCTCTTAAATGTGGTGCCATCACGCCCCCCACCAACAATGGTCAATATTCAGTTTCGCTATTGCTAGCCCCAAATTCATCCTGGTCTGGTCCATTCGGTTGAGGCTTGTATCTTCCCCAATATTGAACAAGCACGATCTAGGGGTGAGAAACACAACAGTGTCACACAAAGCTTACATACGATTCACAACTGCCTCCCAGTAGCCATGCATGAACGGACATTTCCAGATCAAATGTAAAAAGATACCACTTTGAGCACTTTTTCTGCGACAGTAATCATCCGGTGCTCTACCCATTTTCCATAACATGGTATGGGCAAAGTAACCTATATGCAATATTTTAAGTTGCACCAAACGGTATCCAGCCTTTATTGCTACTTCCCTCGGGAACACCAGGGCCTCGGGCCACTCATCATCCTCCACACCTCCCTAATCCAAAGCCCATTTCTCACGCAGACAAATTAGTGTGTCAGGGGTGTAGTTGAGGAGTTTGCAGTATGTGAGAGAGATTGCCTTGTGTGTCATGTGATCTTCAAGTAGCTGATCTTTTTGAGGGGAGGAGTTTGACAGTTCTTCACCCCTGGGCAGTGCTGTTTGGAGCACATGCCTAACTTGTAGATATTAGTACATCTCAGTGGGGGCAAAACTGTAGTCTCTCACTAAGTCAGTGAAAGGAATGACTACTCCCCATGCACAGAGAGCTCCACTTTTGGACAGTCCTATCAAGTCCCATTTATCGTGCCGCTGAATCCCTCAGTCTGTTTTTCCACTCCAGTGCCATCAAGGCAGTATGCCAGAGAATGACCGTGATGGCCACTGGTCCCTGTAGTGCTGGGCATGGGGGCATAGAGAACAGGGCCTGCAAGAACCCCACTGAGTGCATGGCCAGACGATCTATGCGGTGTGATGGTTCATCTGCAGGCATGTGCATTCATTGGTTAATGAGGGTGAGTTGGGCCACCCAATAGTATTTCTGTATATTGGGTAACACTATTCCCCCATTGTACCACCCCCTCGTGAGTTTGATAAGGGCGATTCGTGCTGACCCCTATTCCATAGTAAAATGTGGACCGTGGAACTTATTGATTTGAAATATTTTGCTGTGATGGGATATGAAGTATTGCGAAGTGAAGAACCGGGTTATTTAAGACCCGGCGGCGATAGGGGCACGGCCAAAGTCTTCGGGTATCACCTGTCTTAGAACACAGAGACACGGAAACTTCTTGATGGCGTCAAAGATCAAATTTATTGGCTGCAGCCAGTAAAAGAAGTCCTAGAAGTCATCACGGTATGAGTTCTCAGGAGACTGCTCAATTTTACAAAGCAAGTCATCCCTTTTTATGCCAAAAATCACATTCCAGACAAATACCTTACTCTTACAAACTGTCCAATCACATGTATCCACACCATAGGTATCGCATGACGGTAAAACCCACTTTTCAGTTGCCCAGCCCATGATCAATCATCGGTCAAACCCAACATTCTTCTTCAGACAGATCGAATGAACCCATAATAAATAAGGGCACATCCCCATCGTAAATAGACCATAAAGAAAGGAGCAGAAACAGGTGAGAGTAGGATAAGGCATATTTGTGTGCAATAAAGTTTTACGATGTCCTGTGCTCTGATCCTTAATCTTGATCAGCTAAAGGGCAGGAACTGGTTTAACAAGGTTAGCTTCAGTCAACAGGGTCAGTTCACTCAGGTCAAACAGAAGTCAGCACAAACTGGAGCTAAGGTATACATGTACATAAAAGACTTGGTCAGCCGCAGTCATCGGCCTATGTGAGGGCAACCATAAAATGGCTGCCATACACAAAATGGAACCCAAGGGTTCAGAACGAAATCCCTAAATACGTAGTGAATCCATCGGTCTAACGTGATGAAAACACTCATACTTGTCGTACTAACTAGTTACGGTTTGCTAATATCAAATTCGTAACGAAACCATGACCTTTATGAAACGGGTTCAGAATTTACGGAACCTCAGGCCCTACTTTTGCCCTTACATAGGCAATAACCTAAACTCACGTCAATCTGAATCCAGGTCTATATTCATCAGATCATCAAGATGTTGCTGGAGCATAATCCTATTACTTAGTACCTCTCTTGGGACAGGTCTCCTTGCACACGTAGTAGCAGAGAGGCCACATATAGCAGGAGCGCACTGCACACAAAGACAGAACAGGAAAAGAATCGCTAAAGCCATCCCAATGATCATCAGAATCTTCCATCCCCAGGTCGATAACAGTTCCCAAAACCATCCAATCAACGACCAATCTCCTTTGTCCACATTTATAGACTCAGAGATCTTATGTAACTTGGAAATGGCCTGGTATACCGTAGGAGCATTGTCTGGCATGAAAACGCAGCAACTTGATTGGATCACTTTACATACCCCACCTCGATCGGCAAGTATGACGTCTAAAACCATACGATTTTGTAACGTCATAAGGCGATCTGCTTGAAGCTCAGCTGTCAGATTACTAAGGGCACCAGCAGTTTCATTTATGGTGGATTCAACCACTCTCGTCAATTGCCGTTAGCCTCTACTGTTAGCCATATGTCCCCAAAACGGTAGGAAACCCTTGAAAAAGTCTCCCACTTCTTGTCCCGTGGTATCTTCCTTACTGAGGACACCCCTAACAACTCTCGTTCTGTGGTAATCTATGGCAGCAGTGTACGTAGGAGGCAACAAATATGCAACATAACATGTTCCCGAAAAATCAGGGGGCAACCATGTATATGCTCTATCATAGCAGACAAAATAGGTACCCTTAGCTGCTAGAAACGATGGGGAAGTCTGGAACGCAAAAACATACGTCTCAGTGCAGATACTCTTCCCTAACTGAGCTCTCGGATTCTTGCCATTACCTTGCAGACAAAGATGACCCTGATGGGATACGATCCAAATCGGGGAGGATCTTTTCGCTCGCTGGTTCTCACTCAGACTAACTCCATATCCAGTAACGTTCCATCCAATATACGCTAGTGTCTCATCTCTCGGGATTGTCTCATAGGAACCAACTCCTCTAATCATATCGACTATTCCCTTAACTAGAGCACTATTCTTTGGATTGTCTTTCCCAGAATGTAGAGGATAGACTTCACGAGCATAGATGAACAGCGTTCTGTATGCCCACACAGAACCATTATAGCTGAATGGCAGGACCAGATAAGGAATACTTTTATCAGTAGTATGAAGCATAAGGCCACACACCCAACAGTTAGTCGTGTTCACTACCAGCTGGTGTTGGTGCAGAAGCTGAACAAAGGAGTTATTAACGAATTCCAATCTTCTAACGGATTCATGTTCAGGCAGAGGATAAAAAGAATGCGAAGAAACAGTAGAAGAAGGTATGGGTTGTGTAGTGGGTGCAAACGTCACTTGAAAAGAGAATATAATATATCCCATCAAAAACATCATCAAGCTAAGTAACATAAGAAGACATAATATTAGGAAACACTTTCTACTTATAATTTGACACATTTTGCTCTTGAAACTCATTTCTTCAACAGGTCTCTCCATCTCGAAAAACTCCATCCTCTAACCGTGCTGTTCGCGGCGGTTGGTTCTTCCGTGCTAAGGAATGCGTCTGTCAGTCCAGGGAACGCCCTAGGACCAACCAGAACCTCGACCTTGTGTCTTTGGCTTGCACTCCCAAGTCTTTACATCGCGACCTTACAGCTGAACCCGGATGGCGGTTCGAAAAACAAAAATTGGTCAAAACAGTTTCTCAGATGGGAGAGCTGAATTTTCAAAAGTAGCAAAGAATTTATTTTTTTTACTTTATTAGTCCCACGACTCTTGGTCGCAAATTATAACGGCTTTACCAGGCAATGTCTAATCACGAAACAAAAGTTCAGGCTCAGTGTGTCTAATCTTTGAGACTCAGGCACAGCTTCTTGAAGGACATCGTCATTTTCTTTCTCGGAGCCTCTCCACACCAACTCAGCGTCGCTAAACGGTGCAAACTTCGGCACCCTTTCAGTCTCTGAATCTGCAATACCTTCACGGACCCACTGGTCGTACGGCAGAGGCAAAGGCGCCCTCTTACAATGTACGCCGTGGATCCAGTTCTTTTTCCCGAAGACCTTCACCGAAGTTCTGGTGGACAGGAGTTCTTGGTGGGGGCCGGTCCAGCGGGGCTGCTAGTTTTTGGTCCGCTGAAAATTCCTCACTAGGACCCAGTCACCGGGATTGATGGTGTGACCTGGATCCACAGATGCTGGTGGCAAGTTATCATGAACCTGTTGATGTAAGACACGCAATTTAGCCGTCAAATCATACAAATAGTCCACCAACACAGGATATTCGATCCAGGAATGTACTGTAGTTCTAGTTGACAAAAGTGCCAACGGCAAAGCATCTGGCCATTGGAGACCAGAACTCGCCTGAATTTTGGCTAACTTTAGCTTCAAAGTGCCATTGTAACATTCCACTAATCCAGCTGATTGGGGGTGATTTGCGGCATGAAACTTCTGTCGGATTCCCAACCCTTCACACACTCTCTTCATAACCTTCCCCACGAATTCTCTCCCATTATCACTCCATACCATCCTTGGCAACCCAAACCTAGGGAAATATTCTTTGACTAGGACTTTAGCAGTGGACGAGGCAGTATTATCTTTTAGGGGGGATGCTTCTACCCATCTAGAAAAGGCGCAATCAACTACAAGGACATACTTTAAATTATTGCACCTTTCAATGTGGATGAAATCCAAGTGCAAAACCTCGAACGGATAAGTCGGAGGAGCAAAGTGACCTGCTGGAGTTGGGGTTCCCTTGCCAGGATTATACATTAAACACACCATGCAATTCTTGACCACATTCTCCGCACACTTGGGAATTCCAGCATTCTGCCATACTGGAGCCAACAACTTACAAATCCCTTTCACACTGATGTGAGACAAACCATGTGCCATAGTAACCACTGCAAGCACGTACGCATCTGGCAACATCCATCTTTGGTGTTCTGACAATTCAACCCAACAACCAGTCGAGTCCAATCTACCCGTAGTTGCTCTCCAAACATTCTTCTCACTTTCAGTAGCTTCAGCCTGTATCGATTTCACACTCTCTATCGTGTCTTCACACATTCCACCAGCCATAACCCATCTCGCTTGTCCTGCAACATACATACGGCTCATCATATCCTTCGCTGTTTCCTTCGCAACTTCATCCGCAAATGCATTACCACGGCCAACATCATCCGTAACCTTCCGGTGAGCGCTACACTTCACAATCGCAACTTGCTTCGGCAAAGTAAGAGACTCGAGAAGCTCATTCACCAACTGCCCATGCTGGATTTTACTTCCATGAGAAGTAAGGAACCCACGCTCTCTCCACAAACGTCCAAAACTGTGAGCAACACCAAACGCATATTGACTATCGGTATAAACATTCACTCGTTTTCCTTCCGACAACACACACGCTCTAGTCAATGCAATCAACTCTGCTGCTTGCGCAGAATTCTGTGGTATACGTGCTGTCTCGACAACTGTATTTAAAGTTGTGATAGCATACGCTGCAGTCGTCTCGCCATTCGGAAGCTTAAAGCACGAACCATCAACCCACAGCGTACCATGTACATTCTCGAAAGGAGTGTCTTTAAGATCCACTCTAGCTTTTGTTTCTTCCTCTGTGCGAAGAAAACAATCATGCTGTTCTTGGACATCCGTCTCTGTAGAGATCGGCAATAACGTAGCTGGATTCAACACGTTACATCTTCTGATATGAACGTGGCTAGCCAACAGTGCCAACTCGTAACCTGAAAGACGTGCACTAGTAAGGTGCTGTGTCTTAGTCCTGTTTAATAAGGTATCCACTGCATGTGGAACCATCACAATCAGCGTATTATCCAACACCAAACCAGCAGACTGTCGAATAGAAACGGCAGCTGCGGCTGTAGCTCTCAAACAACTCGGCAATGCTTTAGCAACTGGATCTAACATTGATGAGAAATACGCCCATGGAGTCTGCTTGTCCCCAAAAGATTGTGTTAACACTGACAACGCACATCCCTCTCTCTCGTGTACATACAACGTGAAAGGCTTGCTATAGTCTGGAGTACCCAACACAGGAGCCGAGCACAATGCATCACGTAATTCCGAAAAACTTTTCTGACAATCGTCAGACCACGGGAGAGGATTCGGTGTATCTTTACAAGTCAATGCCAACAGAGGTTTGGCCAGCAAAGAAAAATTTGGTATCCATTGTCTACAATATGACGTGATACCCAAGAAAGCGCGCACTTCTCTCTGTGTGCTTGGTACAGTCATTTGCGCAATCGCTTGAATTCGTCCTGGGGTCAACCTTCTTCCCTCTTTTGACAAGGGATGACCTAAGTAGGTCACTTCTTGTCGACAATACTGCTACTTAGAAGGTGACAATTTATGATGCAAGTCCGACAAATGTCGCAACAAAGAAAGAGTAGCTTCTTTAAAAGTTTTCTCATCATCAGCTGCCACTAACAGATCATCCACATACTGAATAAGAGCAGCACTAGCAGGCAACACAAGAGTATCAAGTTGGGTTTTCAAAGCCTGGCTATCAATAGAAGGACTTTCCCACTAGCCTTGAGGAGGTCTCTTAAACCGGAAGCTTCGGCCACCTAAAGAGAAGCCAAAAATATCTCTACTCTCCTTGGCAATTGGAATGCTGAAGAAAGCATTTTTCAGATCTATAACCGAAAACCAGGCAGCTGAAGCAGGAATCAACGTCAACAAAGCAGTAATATCCGGAACAACTGGAAACTGTGGCACGACAATCTTGTTAAACTCTCTAAGATCGATCACAAACCTGTAAACAGGTGGCTGAGAAGAGTCAGTGCGTTTCAGGACAGGCAAACCAGGACTGTTACACACATTACCTCTCGTTTCTTCAATCACATCTTTCTCAATCAGATCATAGATGATCGCTAAAAGCGCTCTTTCACCATCGCTAGAAATCCGATATTGGGGAATACGCGGCATTTTAACATTTGCTTTAAGCGTTACAACATAAGGTGGAATCTCCAAAAGACCCACATCATTAGGACTAGTAGCCCAAAGAGTATCAGGGAGAGAACGCAATTCCGGTGGAAGCCGATCTTTAGACAAATACATCGGAGAGATCACTTTCTTACCCAATGTAAGCTGTAAACGTAATGTTGCATGCAACCTTTTCAACAAATCCAAACCCAACAAATTCTCACCACAACCTGTCGTTAAAATGAGAAGTGCTTCCAATTCACAAGGCCCTATAGAAAGAGACAAGGGACTAGAAACTGGGTTATGAACTGGGGCGCCAGAGAATCCTACTGAAACATTAGTTAAGCCAGACAAAGGTGCGCCAGGGAGTTTAGAGTGCATGATAGAACTCTTCGCTGCACCAGTATACAAAAGAAAAGGATCTACCACACCCGATGTGGCTACTGCAACATAAGGCCCACTCTGATCTACTGGAACCGACACTACTCCCTCTCTTTGTCCATGGCTGTCCTAGCAATCATTATAGTCAGCATTCTCACTTTCGACATAATAGTCATCAGCATAGTACTGAGTCGACTGACCAGATGCAATTTTATGTTGATCAAAGCAATTCATAGAATTTTGTGGGGGAAAGGAACGTTCGTTCTGAGGAAACGCACCACGTCCTCTACCCCTAGACACTTGCTGAAAACCACCACGGCCTCTTGGGGCCGGCATACCACTCGCTCGTTGTGGCAACACAGGGCACTCATTTTTATAATGACCTTCCTCCTGATTCAAACCCAAGGGGGGTCTTGGAGGAAAATACCCAACGTTCTGTTGCGGTCTCTGAAATGGCGGAGGTTGCTGAAACTGTGGGCGTTGCTGTGACTCTTGCTGATTCGAGCGAGGCGGATACGCCTGCTGTAAAAGAACCTTTGTCTTTAAGTCTTTAGTCTTTTTCTCTACTCTATCTATCTCGTCCTTATCCCTATTCTCATAGTACTGTGCAGTCGCCAATATCTGGGCCGACGATGAAACAGCCCAAGAACTTTCAGAATCTTTCAACTTATTACATAGTTCAGGGAGCAAATTAAAAACAAATTTGTACACAAATAATCTTTGCCCACCCTCCGATTCCCATGTCCTGACCACTATGATCTATAAATGTCTCTTCAAACCTAGTGAAGAAATCAGATACACTTTCGTCCTTCTTTTGCTTACATGCTGCTAACTTGTCCCAATTTACTCGTAACGCTGGCATCATCGTTTTCATAAGATCTATAATTCTGCCAGGTAGATCTGCCACTAGAGCCTCAGGTTTAGCACCACCAACCTGTCTAGCGTCTGCAGCAGCAATATTGATCTTTGCCCATAGAGGTTGAGGTACTACATTACCCAACAGCATATCTATATCAGCCAAATTCATGATGCATGCTTCAACTGTCTGGGACAATTCTTTGTAATAGCCAGCTGGATTTTTACGGGGATCAGGTAAAGACTGTTTAAGGGCCAAAACTTCTACTCTCTTCCATGGCTCATGTACCCATACTCTTTGAAAATGTGCTGGTATAGCTGGGGGAACATTATTCGGACCAGCAGCTACCGCATCACGCCACACTGGAGGAACTTCTCTCATCGGATACTGTCTCACTTTCCTCCTAACTGCGGTATCAGGCTAAAAACAGTCGCTGAGAAGGGAAATCGCTCCTTAACGCAAGTACCATCGCAACTGCATTCTCAATTCCGGGACCCACTATCGTCCCTTTTGCAAACTCAGACTGAACATTTAGCAATTCTACAGGGACTGAACCCAAATCATTATCTTCCCATTCCTCACGAAGGAAAGTACACATAACTTCAAAAACATACCTTTGCTTGGGTGCTTCCCACTGCTGGAAAACACCCATAACTGACTCTAAGTTATACCTTGAAACATTCGAAACCCATCTGCGAGCCAAGAGATCTAACACTGCCCATTCTTCGGGACCAGGAAGCTGACTACGCATTTGTTTACGTGCAAAAACAGAGGTCATACTCAATGACCCAAAGAAAGGAGACAAAAGACCAGTAACAGTTTCAGTCATTCGTTGTCGAGCAGAAGGGGAAGCTGTCATAAGGACAGGAGACAAAGTATTTTGAGGTGATAGAAGCGTAGGGTTAGTAGCAAGAGAAGTTGAAGGTAAAGGAGAATAAGGCAAACTAGTTCGAGACAAAACCAATAGCAAAGTCGGCGGCCCCAGAGGAGGCTGCGCCGTAGGAGGAAGAACCAGCTGAGGAGGAGCCGGTGGCTGAACAGCAACAAGAGGTTGTGCAACTGGAGGTTGCGGAGGTGCCATAGCACTCTGTGCATAAGGGGGTGGCAATCTCAACAAATGTGACATCAAAGGGTCCTTCTCAGGGTCCTTCTTTGCATTCTCAAGAATAGGTGGCAATGATGGGTAACATTTATCAATAGCCATATTATGTTGCCTATCTGACACCTCAATTGCGTTATCTTCTTCGTCCTCTCTAAACTGCCTGGCAGCTTGCATTATCGACAACCCCTTTTCTCTTTTATCTCTTTTAGCTTGTTTTATTTCTCGTTGTCTGGCTTCTTTACGTCAAAGGCGAAAGGAGTCAAACATTGCCGGCCGGGCTTTCTTCTTAAATAGTTTAACTTCCAAATTATCTAGAATCTCTGTGTCATAGCTACCATGATGTGGCCATTTTCAAACACCTTCTTTCCTAGTGTATCGGACCCATACTTCATTAAACGAAATGGGGCCCACGCCGTGTTTAGAATAGAGCTCATAAGTCGGAGTTCCAACTGGAGGTATCGGACATGAATCCTCTAATCGGGAATCCCTGTTACAACCACAACAAAACCAAGTACCAAATTTGCTACGATTAGGCATCTTCGCTCACCAATCGAGCTTCAAACTTCAAGGGATTATCTCTACCGATACACTCGTAAATATACAAGACCCTCGGCTTTGGAAATTGCAATTTTCAAATCAAAACTAAGGACCACACAAACTAAGAACCAAAGGACCAAGAACTAAGGACTGGGAGCGACCCACTTATACTTAACTGAGGTATCAGTCACGCCACCAGAAGATCCGTCTATCGTCTCGCCGTACAAAGCATCACAAATGGGTCCAAGACAGGGCGACAGTCAGGGCAGCAGTCCTTTGTAGCCGTCAGGAAAGCGGGAAGCCTCGCAGAAAAGACCTTCAGTCCACATTCGACATGCCGGGGTCGATGAAGTGGTGGCCGTCCTCCAGAATTTCCTCACGAAGCTCCTCACGATCTTCAGGCTTGGACCGGTACCGCTGAAGTCACCCCACGTTGGGCGCCAACTGAAGAACCGGGTTATTTAAGACCACGGCCAAAGTCTACGGGTAACACCTGTCTTAGAACACAGAGACACGGAAACTTCTTGATGGCGTCAAAGATCGAATTTATTGGCTGCAGCCAGTAACAGAAGTCCTAGAAGTCATCACGGTATGAGTTCTCAGGAGACTGCTCAATTTTACAAAGCAAGTCATCCCTTTTTATGCCAAAAATCACATTCCAGACAAATACCTTACATTTAAAAACTGTCCAATCACATGTATCCACACCAGAGGTATCGCATGACGGTAAAACCCACTTTTCAGTTGGCCGGCCCATGATCAATCATCAGTCAAACCCAACATTCTTCTTCAGACAGATCGAACGAACCCATAATAAAAAAGGGCACATCCCTATCGTAAATAGACCATAAAGAAAGGAGCAGAAATAGGTGAGAGTAGGATAAGGCATATTTGTGTGCAATAAAGTTTTGCGATGTCCTGTGCTCTGATCCTTAATCTTGATCAGCTAAAGGGCAGGAACTGGTTTAACAAGGTCAGCTTCAGGCAACAGGGTCAGTTCACTCAGGTCAAACAGAAGTCAGCACGAACTGGAGCTAAGGTATACATGTACTTAAAAGACTTGTTCAGCCACAGTCATCGGGCTATGTGAGAGCAACCATAAAATGGCTGCCATACACAAAATGGAAACCAAGGGTTCAGAACGAAATCCCTAAATACGTAGTGAATCCATTGGTCTAACGTGATGAAAACACTCATACTTGTCGTACTAACTAGTTACGGTTTGCTAATATCAAATTCGTAACAAAACCATGACCTTTATGAAACGGGTTCAGAATTCACGGAACCTCAGAGAGGCATCTAAAAAACGGGGCACTGCCATCAAGTGTCGCCTCCGTGGCAGGGACAGGAGCAAGGATCTCCAATGAGGGGCATCTTTTTTTAATCTCTCCAGAGGAGATAGAAGATTGTTGTTTGTAAAAGAGGTCTGAGTCGGTGGTGGCAAAAGTTTCCAGATTCGTGAACCCCTCCATGGTCACTCTGATCCCACAGTGTTGGGGCAGTTCTGGTGATGTGCCATGGAGCACATAGAGTAATGATTTGATCATGTACTTGGAGTAGCTACGAAATATCGTGAGTATTTGTATTATTCTGTTCATAGAGGACTTGAGATCCGCCACATACAACAATACATCATCTGCATAGAGCGAAATTCTGTCTTTGCCATTGAGTTGACCTGCAGAGTCCTCGAATTAGAAGGTCCATACGGATCAATGCCACCAGGGGTTCCAAATTGAGGTAAAAAAGAAAGGGGGAGAGTGGGTATATATGGTTGCCTTGCCATAGGGGGACTACTCATGAGATTTCTCTATTAAGCACCACTTGGGGGAGAGGTTCGGTATATAGGAGGTTGACTCAGCCTATAAATCTAGGGCCAAATCCCGGTTTCACCAGCACTTCAAAGCGGTATGGCCATTTGACCATATCAAATGCCATGTGGACATCGAGGGATAAAACAACCGCATCTTCCTGAATATATCTCGCCATGCTCAGTGCGCCGTGCAGCCTCCTCAACTTTAGAACTGTGCTGCATGATAGCATAAATCTTGATTAGATTGAATTGACTATTTTAGTGATAACCTGTGTTAACAGGGTAGCTAAGAGCTTAGCCAAGATTTTATCTTTGGCATTGAGGAGGGAGACTAGCCTGTATGAGGCACAGTCGTCTGGTGATTTCCCTTCCTTATGGATGAGGAAAATAGCTGCTATCCGCTGGTCCTTGGGTAGAATCTCCTGTTCTCTATTTTCTTTAAACATCCTCAGTATGTGCGGGGAACTTTGGGGGCAGTGAGCTTGTGAAGTTCGATGGGTATCCCATTGGGGCCGACCACGTTACTAGCATTTAGGTTGTGTATTACACGTACGATCTCTTCTTCTCTTAAGTCACCCTCGAGGAGGTCTTTGTCCTCTATGGTGCACATCTGAACCAGTAACATGAGATTTTTTTGTTCTTAACAGGAAGTTTGTTCCTATCCTATGCCTGTGCATAATAGATTTGTTCATTGTTGTTTACTCAAATGCTAATAAAGAAATTAAAACAAAAACAAAATTGCAATAGAAATGCTTTCTGAAAATTCCATAAGTCAGTGTTTGTATCGTTATGGTTTCTTTTGAATGCACATACATTTTCACCCAAAAACATTCTTATACCCCTAAACTATCAAGGATTGTTTTGGGGGTTTGATGGTGAGGGCCCATTAATCGTGTCTGTTTTTACAAATCACTTATGACAATATTGACATGCCAGAAGGAAAGTCAAAGGAAAATTTTCTCTACATGAATTATCATTGTACATCAGTGATAACAGATCTCTTTTTGTTATCCTTTGATATATAGTTCAGGAAGGTGTACCTTAACATAATGCTTTTATCAATTTGATCTCTTAAACATGTGGGAATGCATTTATAATGAAGGGCGGGCGGTCAGAAACTACCTTTTTCTTCACACACTATGGTATACTTGTGTTAGGAAGAAACGATGTGGCTAATTTACAGTTTGGCAGACAGGGTACTCCGTCACAAGAGTGATGGAGTATTCTGTCTGACAAAGACTTGGCCCACCAGCTCCATTTTGAGTCGGGCAGACTGTCAGAAAACATACTCTGATGGTTGATGGAGAAGCATCCATCAAAGAAAAGACCGCCCACCCTATTTAGAGTTGATGGTCTGATGTCCGGGTTTTTTACATTACCACCAGCTTTAACCAGGGCAATCGCTAACACATTTTTAGTTTTTCAGAAGTAACCTCTCACTTTGAGAATTTGTTTGTGAAATACAAAACATTTTGGTGTTCGACTGCCTAAAAGATGGCAGTCACAGACCAATAAATTAGTGCTTTCAGACGAGCCACAGTGGAAGGGCTCCTTCTGAAGGTACAGAGATAATCGCAGGGTCAGCAATAATCTCGTATTTTGGCAGGTGGTATTCTGGCTCTATTGGCAAAGGAGATGACTACAACCGTCCTGATGGATGGAAAGCCGTCCCTGTGGAATTTTAGTTCGTGTATTGAACATCATCTACGCCATCTTGCAGACCCACGTACGAGCATACACGACAGCCATTTTAGGTACCATGGTCTCCCTGTTCACGATCGTCCGTCAGCACACTTCCCTGACCATGCAAGCCTTCCCCGCGCACCCTGGCTGCCCCCCCACTCGCATGCACAGGTCATGAACCCTCCCCTCCCGCATGACTCTGTCCCTAAGAATCGCACCCCGCGCCTGACCAACACCTCCTTTCTGTCCATGAATACCCCTCCTTTGATGACCCCTTCCTCTGAGCCTGAACGTCAGCACTGACTGCTGGTCATCCTTTAGCCCGAGGATACAGTTTATTGCCCATTACTGTATGCACTCGCCTCTCCTGAAAGAGGCCACTATTGATCATGACATCCCCACCCCCGGAGATTCGATCAGGCGCACACATTCCAAAGAGATTGGCAGAACACTCAGCTGCGTGATAGCCCCTCCCAATCATATGAGGGGAAAGGGTCTCTACTGTTGTCATGTGTTGGAATGGGCTGGAACTGGGTGGTGTCGGGGATATCGTTCTGATGTCATTCTCATGCTTCATAAATGCCCTTATTGTAATAAAGAGCGTCCACATGTCCTGAACCAGTGTATAAAAGACCAGGTCTCAGAGAGGTAGAGAGAGCACCTCGAGACGATACCTTGTTGTCCGATCTGACGTGTTCTACTCCGTCGGAATAAAACTTGTTTCCTGTCTTCCAGTCTCCAGCGCCTGCCTCTTTATTGAATAACTTCGTATGGTATTAGAGGCGTTTTACGCCGGGCAAATTTAACTTAGGAAACAACTACTGAAATCGCCTGACCATTGTAAATTGATCTTTATCAATTGGCGTCCCAAACGCGGGGCCCATCAGCGACACGTGGATCCAGTGGGAGAGGTCCCGACGACAGAGTGAACGACTGCAACGATCGGAAGAGCTCCTGTCCGATAGACCCTCGTCTGACAGCCGATCATCTGAACTTCACTGATTCCGAGCAGACCTCTCCCAAGTGATCTACGGTCCTGACTGGGAACCACCAGGAGTGCCGCGATAGCAACAGAGAATAGAGGACGATCGGGCGCTGGAAGCGGAAGACGAGAAACTGTCCATGCGGTCCGGGTAAGGTCGTGACACACGACAAATTGCGAAATTGATTGATTGATTGTTTGAAAATACTAGTATTACTTATTAACCGTTTCTGAGAAATTCTCTATTTGCAAACAAACACAGAATCGCCATACTCTGTTTAGTCTTTGCAGATAGTGAAGGGTAGGCAACGCAAAACTTTAACACGTCGTGCCTATTCTTTTTTTCTCCCCATTGATTGATTGATTGAATCGAGCATTGAATTGTTCGAAGTTGGTTCTCTTAGGGATCTTCTCTGCCTGCAAACGGGGAAGAATAGGAATATTCTCTCTCCCTTTGCAGAGAGTGAAGGGTAGGTAACGCAAACCTTTAACACGTCGTACCTATTTCGTTCCTCATTGATTGATTGTTTGCCCAAACATTGGCTGTTTGGAATTGATTCTTTCTGGAGGTATTCTCTGTTTGCAAATAGCGTAGAATAGACTATTCTGTCCAGTCTTTGCAAATAGTGAAAAGATAGGTAGTGCAGGCTTTTGCCCCCCATTGTAATCCGTCATGCCTATCTTCTCCCCATTGGCTCATAGTTGGGTCAACCCGGACCGCTTATTAGAGATGAACCATCCAGCTCCACTGGAGGGCACCCCTAATAAGGACATGTTTACTAAGCAAGGACTAGTCGCTATAGCTTATAGTAAGTTATGGCATAAATATACAAAAAGGGATCCTAAAAACCAGTGGCCACTGATAGGTTCTTTTGATGAAAATAAAATAAAAACACTAGAAGCAGCTGTAAAAATAAATAAGGTAACGCCCACTATGCTCGTTAGTATTGGCATGTGGCGCAAAGAAGCAGACCATCGCAGGAAAAGAGAGGAAGTAAAAACAGTGAAAGAGTTACGAAAAGCAGCCCATCTAGCCGCAAAAGAACTAGATGAAGAAATAAGAAGAAGAGAGAAAGTTAAACAAACGCAAGAATCAGGACTGACAGGTCAATGCCCTGTCAGGACCACCGCTGCGCTCTACCCGGAGATTCCCTCCAAACAGCGAGCAAATGACGAGTTACTGCTCGGTCCTCCAATTATCTACATGCCTCCTCCTTATGCTCCCAGCCAACCTCTAGCACAACACTCACCAGTTCAAAATGCAGGTGTGAGTAACCCTAGCGCTAGTGCCCCGGCCCTTACGGCCTTCGCACCAACCGCGTTGGTAACAACAGCAGATGAGCATGAGATCAGCAGGCATCTAACAGCCAGACCAAACAGGTTGAGCAAAGATGAGCGGGATGGAATCGACCAAATAGCAAAAACCCTGGTAGAACGAAAGGAGAGCGAAGAATATACGATGAATATGCACAACTCGCATGCCGGTAGTCACAGACGGCATTTTATTTTACGGTTCAGCTACCACACCCTGAAAGCGTATGAGGATAGGTACCAGACTAAGGGTCCTGCTAAAGTGACGGCTCTATATAGAAGGGTTGATGTCGGAGATGGGGCTAAAAGCGATGTGACGGACCTCTTCATGCAAACGCTTGAGGTCTTCCGCCACCTCGCGGAACAGAAACCAGAGGTCAAGATCACAGTCCCTGAGACGATTGAGCCCTCATTAGAAGCAGCCAACACCATGATGCCTATCAGAGAAGCCGCCCCCTATTGGGTTCCCCCAAGAGGTCAGGGAACAAACGATGATATCAACCATGCAGATGCCAAAGGGAGGGTTGTGTACAACTGGGTTTACCAACCATGGGATCGGCAAGATATTTTAACTTTTAGACAAACCCTGCCCGATTTAAGAAAGAACCCTACAGCATTCTATACCGAATTAGGCACAGCCTTGGGCTCAACCATAATAACTCTAGCGGACATGGATTTGTTTTTCGGGTTGTGTCTGCCGGCTGATGTGTGGAAGCAAATCCGGAGAGCCGACCACACAGATCTCTTCGGACACACCTGGACAAAACTCGATGAACTAGATAGGCAGCGAGAGCCCGGAAAGAAACCTGTAAAAGACATATTGGAACTCCCCGACAAAATAGTGCAGAAGCTACAAACGTTGATCCCAGAAAAGAAGGTAGACTGGTCGATAGTCACGGCCTGCCGCCAGAAACCTCAGGAGGACGTATCAGAATACTTCTCACGATTTGAAACAGTGTTCTCCGACTACAGTGGCCAAGACATGACCACTGCAACCGGACAACACCTATTCGTGCAGAACTACGTAAAGGGGCTATCGCAAGAGGTCTCCCAAAAGTTACAGACTAGCGAAAGTAGTTGGGGAGCCTCTAAACCTGCAGCTATCCTTCAGATGGCTCAGTATTACGAACACCAAAAGAACGAGAACGAAAGGGCAACTGAGAAAAAGAAAAAGGACCTAAAGGAACGAGTAATGATTGCACAACTACAGAGAGTGACCACAGGGAGGGAACGGTATAGGGGAAACTACCAGTCAAATGCCCCTAGGAATTCGACCCCTAGAGACCGCAACCCCACCCCTGGCGCTCCACGAACCGACCTTGATGAGAACCAATGTGCATTTTGTAAAGAATTTGGACATTGGAAGTCTCAATGCCTAGCCCTTCGGGAACTGATTAAAAATAAAGAGACAAGGGACATGGCAAATGGCCCCAAAACTGGAGGGCAGGGACGAGGACAGACCCACGACACCACCAATGACCGATCTGGTAGACCAAACACATTTGACCGCCCCCGACAGAATCAGTGCCAACAGTCCGATGGCTACAATGATCACGACTCTGCATAGGACTGCCAGGGGCAAGGGAGGGATCCAGTCGAGCTCTGTGTTGACCAGCAAGGTCCTTATGTCACTGCTAAGGTCCTGGGTACAAAGTCTCCATTTTTGGTAGACACTGGAGCGACACGTAGTGTGTTATCAAAACGACTGATTCCAAGGGCACCCTTGTCTGGCTCACACATTACCTCGATAGGTTTCGATGGGACGCCCTCCACTAATCCCCTGTCTGTACCTATCTCCTTTGACCTAGGAAACAATCCCACTGACACGACGTTTCTGCTCTCCTCCAACTCCCCTGACGCTATTATGGGTATTGATTTACTGAAACATTTCCGAGCTACTATTAGGTGTTCCCCGGAAGGAGTCCGAGTTATCCTGTACGACAACCCGAACATGTCCGGACCCTACCCCGCACGACATATGTACACTTTAACAGATGCTGACCTATCCTTGCTCGATTCGCTACCCCTGCACCTATGGGCCAGAAACGACTCGGATGTAGGACGAATGATGATCGATCCTGTACACATAACTGTTCGACCAGATGCAATACTCCCGAAACTCCCACAGTACCGGATATCGCCCGAAGGCGAGAAGGCATTGGTAGCGATTATTCAGTCCTTGGTAAATGCAGGAGTGGTAGAGGAAGTGGTTAGTAATGTCTGCAATAGTCCTATCCTACCCATTGTTAAGAAGCAAGGTGAGGGGGATGAGAAAGCGTACCGCTTCATCATCGACCTGCGAGAAGTCAACAAAGTGGTGGTGCCACAGTACCCCGTAGTCTCAGACATCGCCACCATTCTGACCCTCATCCCGTCCACTGCCACCACCTTCACCGTTATATATCTTAAAAATGCATTTTTCTCTATCCCCATCCATCCAGACAGCCGTTATCTCTTCGGCTTCACTTTAAAAAACCGTTCATACCGATTTTGTAGAGCTCCCCAGGGCTACACTGAAAGTCCCAGCATTTACAGCCAGGCCCTAAAAAGGCAGCTGGACGCCGTCCAGCTACCAGATGGAGTGGTGTTGATCCAATATGTCGATGATATCCTTTTGGCGGCCGACACCACTCCACTTGCAATCACAGCCACTATCCAACTCTTGCACTTTCTCGCGGAGAATGGCCACAAAGTCTCCAAAAAGAAACTGCAGTTCTGTCAGTCCCAAGTAACATACCTAGGTCATCTCCTGTCCAAAGAAGGGAGAAAACTTACACCCGACCGAATACAAACCATCCTAGACACCCCTATTCCAAAAACACAGAAGCAAGTCCGTTCATTAGTAGGCCTTACTTCTTTCTGCCGACAATGGCTACCAAATTTCAGTCTCATTATAAAACCCCTACTTTCCCTGTTGGCCAAAGATGTTCCGTTCCCACTCCCGTGGACCCCCGAATGCGAAGCATCCTTTAAGGAGTTGCGAGATGCCCTTTGCTCGGCACCCATTCTAGGAACACCAGATTACTCCAAGCCCTTCTCCCTCTACACTCACGAAAGGGAGGGATGCGCATTGTCCGTTCTAACCCAGCCCATCGGCACCAAACAGCGCCCTTGTGCCTACTTCTCTGCCACTCTTGATCCAGTCGCCAGAGCTCTACCAGCCTGCCTTCGAGCAGTAGCCGCTGCTGCTGTCTCTATCTGACAGAGTGAGGGAATTGTACTTTCGAACTCTCTCACAGTATTAGTACCCCATGCAGTTGACACGCTTTTGAACCAGACAAGGACTCAACATCTGACTAGTGCACGACTGACAGGATACGAATTGACTTTGCTTGCGCCCCACATCACTCTGAAGAGATGCACGACATTAAATCCTGCTACACTGTTACCCTTGCCCGAAAATTACCCCGATGTGCCCCCTATACACGACTGCGTGACTCTCACAGACGAGCAGACTAGGAGTAGAATTGACCTCCGAGACGTTGCTTTCACAGATCCTGACGGAGAACTATGGGTAGATGGCTCTTGCATCAAAATCCCAGACGGCACCACTTCTGCTGCCTATGCGGTAACGACTGCTCGAACAGTAGTTGAAACTGCTTGCATCACACAGCGATCCGCACAGGCAGCAGAACTAATTGCCCTCACACGAGCATGTATCATAGCAGCAGGAACCACGGCGAACATTTACACGGACAGCCAGTACGCCTTCGGGGTAGTTCATCATTTTGGGATCCTGTGGAGGGAAAGGGGATTCCTGACGTCCCATGGTACACCCATCCTTCACGGAGATTTAGTCTCCGCCCTGATTGAAGCAGTCCTTCTCCCCACACGATTAGCAGTGATCAAATGTCAGGCACACAAGAAGGTGACAGATTTAGTTGGACAGGGAAACGCACTAGCCGACATCACTGCCCGAACCACAGCTGAGAATAGGGCCACGACACGCATGTATGTGACCAGGTCACAAGCAGAAAAATGGACCAACGCTAGGGAAACGATCAGGGATATCCAATCGACCAGCACACCACACGAACTGACTGAGTGGGCACGGGTGGGTCTAAGGGACGATGAAGGCTGCTGGCGGACAAAGGACACAAACAAATGGTTGCTGCCTGATGCATACTTGATCCCCATTCTGACAATGGCACATTCCCCTGCACACATAGGTTCTGCCCCCATGATCGAACTCATTTCCAAAGTCTGGCACAACGGCAAGATCCCCGACTCAGCCAAACGCCTAGTCCAACAGTGCCTTATCTGCTTACAACACAACCCCGGGAAAGGAACTGTGGTACCCCGGGGAGGGTTTGGGATCCCCGACCACCCCTTTGAGGTCCTCCAGATGGATTACATCCAATTAGAGAGGTGCCAGGCTTGAAGTACGTATTAGTCATTGTATGTGCCTTCAGCAAATGGGTGAAAGCCTATCCGACCCGTGATAACACTGCCATGACTACTGCCAAAGTACTACTGAAGGAGTTTTTCCCTCGCTACGGCCTTTGTCGAATTTTATGGAGCGACAATGGCCCCCACTTCATAGCTGAAGTTATCCAACTTATCCTGAAGGGGTTGGGGGTCAAACAAAGGTTCCATGCGGTCTTCCACCCCCAATCCGCTGGCCTGGTTGAACGACACAACGCTACACTGAAACTGAAACTGTCAAAAATAGTGGCCACCACAGGACTTAAGTGGCCAGATGCCCTTCCACTGGCATTACTATCGATGCGCTCCACCCCCACTAAGCATCACTTGACCCCCTACGAAGTTGTGTTTGGACGGCCTATGAACCTCTGGACTGCCCCCAAACCAACCTCCATTCATGACGTCCCCGACGTCCTGCTGTCAGATTATTTGTACAAGTTAACTAAGACATTGTCTGTCATTCATCAACAGGTGCAGCAGGCCATCCCCGATACTTCCAGGGGTCCCGGTCACAATATCCAACCGGGGGACTATATCCTGATCCGGAACTTTCAACGAGCGAAGAGTCTGGAACCCCGGTGGACGGGCCCCTGGCAAGTACTGATCACAACTCGGACGGCTCTTCGAGTGGAGGGGAAAAAGAACTGGCTGCATGCGCACCACTGCAAGAAGATTTCCTCGACCCTGGCCACGACAGACAACGTCAGCACCCAGGAAGAGCTCCTGAACAAAGACCGACCATCATTGAACTGCTATCCTGATACCGAGGCACTTGAACTTGCAAAACACTCTGATCCCACTGTGCCATCTCGAGAAGGGTATTTCCTGCGTCGAAAGGAGGGAGCTTCGGCTAAGTAGGCCACTGACTAAGTTAAAAATCTCAGAACGGTGACCCAAAGCAACCAAGGGTTACCTGGAGAGAAGCTAAACTAAGTCTGTGGTTCTGCCCACTACCGAGCACCTTGAAGATGAAGATGATGGAAGCGCCAGATAAGAAGATGATGGAAGCGCCAGATAAGAAGACGTCGAAAGCAACAGGAAATACCCACTATAGGAATCCAAAAACTGACAATTTGCACAAATCAAAGACAATCGCCTTCTTCATTATCTCCCTGTTCTGCCTCCTCCTCATGACTTCCTTCTGGATCCTGGAGGAAAGCACACCCGCTCACCAAATGTTGCCAACCACTGTCCAGCCAACCACCGTGAAAGAGCACCACCTGATCACCCTTTCACCTCAGCTTCGAGAAAGGCGTAGGGAATTCTGGAACAATTCCTTTGTACAACTGTTGCACCAGCACAACCTTGCTGCAAATGCCACAAACTGCTGGATCTGTGGGTTGCTCCCACATGCTACCGGACACTCCATCCCCTTTATTCCTTCACCTTTCTCAGTTCACTGCTCTTGCCTCGCCTGGTTGATCCTCATGCAAGAAAGCCACAAGGACAACGCCGCTTCTGGTCAGACAGTGTCGCACTTCTACTATGGGTTCTGGCTGAACAACGCAGGAAAGCCCTTTTGTCCTGCAATTTCAGGTTCAACCTTCCTTACGAACATCCCTGCCAAAGAAAGGGTCGAAATGCAGGTGCTCCACAATCCAGCCAGATCCACCTTCTCCCACCTGCGGAAACAAAGGGCTGCCACCCTGACTGCGGCCCTGTCTGTCATCAATGTCACAGGACTCGTATGCCTCGAAGGACAAGGAACGCAGCTGGTGGGTCACAGTTCTTGCGCATCACCAAAACATTGGCCTCAGCTGACCCCCCCTCCTTTGTTGCTTCCCCGAATATGTACTTTGTTTGTGGCACCAAAGCTTACACGTGGCTCCCAAAAGGCTGGAAGGGTACGTGCTACATCGCCTTCATTCTTCCTCCCACGTATGTGGCTCCAGCCAACCACCACCGGCAAAAGCGCGCTGGAGATGTTGAACAAGCCGACTCCACCGGAGCACAGTTCCTGGATGCAGCAAAGGGACTTGTTCCTCTGTGGGGACCAATGGCCAATAGCCGCGCAATCCGACACCTAACTCAGGCATTAGAAACAACTATTAATATCACCGCTGGCATCCTCGCCAACAACACGGCTGAACTTCAGGCAGTCCGCCTGGTGGCTCTTCAAAACCGTCTTGTTCTAGATGTGGTTCTGGCCGACCGTGGAGGTGCATGCCGTATCATCGGCTCCAGCTGTTGCACCTACGTGCCAGATAACTCACCTTCAGTCTACAAAGCAATCGAACACCTCCACAGACTGTCCTCGGAGGTTCACCAGGAACAGGAAGGATGGTCGCTTGGAGGCTGGTTCTGGGACACTTTAAAGAACTGGGGATGGAGACTGTTCACGTTTTTACTAATACCAATCATGATACTATGTGGGTGTTGTTTAGGTATTCAATGTTTACCATCTTTATGTGCACTCATTTCCAACTGTATGTGCCCGAAGACTTTGAACTTTAAACCTGAGCACATGAGTCCCCTATACGAGGTAGAGGTGCGTGGTCTCATGGGAATCGATCCGAACTGACAAGCTGGCGAGACATGTTAAAGGGAGGACTGTGGAATTTTAGTTTGTGTATTGAACATCATCTACGCCATCTTGCAGACCCACGTACGAGCATACACGACAGCCATTTTAGGTACCATGGTCTCCCTGTTCATGATCGCCCGTCAGCACACTTCCCTGACCATGCAAGCCTTCCCCGCGCACCCTGGCTGCCCCCGCACTCGCATGCCAGGTCATGAACCCTCCCCTCCCGCATGACTCTGTCCCTAAGAATCGCACCCCGCGCCTGACCAACACCTCCTTTCCGTCCATGAATACCCCTCCTTTGATGACCCCTTCCTCTGAGCCTGAACGTCAGCACTGACTGCTGGTCATCCTTTAGCCCGAGGATACAGTTTATTGCCCATTACTGTATGCACTCGCCTCTCCTGAAAGAGGCCACTATTGATCATGACATCCCCACCCCCGGAGATTCGATCAGGCGCACACATTCCAAAGAGATCGGCAGAACACTCAGCTGCGTGATAGCCCCTCCCAATCATATGAGGGGAAAGGGTCTCTACTGTTGTCATGTGTTGGAATGGGCTGGAACTGGGGGGTGTCGGGGATATCGTTCTGATGTCATTCTCATGCTTCATAAATGCCCTTATTGTAATAAAGAGCGTCCACATGTCTTGAACCAGTGTATAAAAGACCAGGTCTCAGAGAGGTAGAGAGAGCACCTCGAGACGATACCTTGTTGTCCGATCTGACGTGTTCTACTCCGTCGGAATAAAACTTGTTTCCTGTCTTCCAGTCTCCAGCGCCTGCCTCTTTATTGAATAACTTCGTATGGTATTAGAGGCGTTTTACGCCGGGCAAATTTAACTTAGGAAACAACTACTGAAACTGCCTGACCATTGTAAATTGATCTTTATCATCCCTAGAGTCTAAAACAAGCCCTATATATTACAGATTACAAGATACTCGTTCTTCAGGGCAGGAAGTTACAGGAAGCATCACATATCCATGTTCCCCTAAGCGGTACTTCCACTGCTGTGCATTCATGGTGAAGGTGCCATCAAACTAAACATAGTCCAGGAATTACATACACATCCATAGACCACATCTTGAAATGGATACTGAAGTAATTTTTCCATTGCAGTCCTCTTTTGTGTCAAGGACTATTGCATACTTTAGCAGACAGAAATATGATGAGGGTGGAGAAAGGAGCATTTCTCAGAGTCAGGTGACCTAGGCCCCACTGACTGAATCAAGCCCTTCTTTTTTATTTTATCTTGTAAAGTCAGAATTGATCAATACATGTATAATGAACAAAAAAAATAAGAAAAATATTTGGGGACTAACCCCAGTTACAAACACTTGGGTCCACACATACAAAAGCAATAATATACCCACCCGGGATGGGAGGGGCTGTATCGAGGCCATAGACAGAAATACAAAAGGAGAAAAATCAAAAGAAAGAAAAAGGATATCGAACAGACTAAGGACAATCAGGCCCTTTTAATCCTCTACAAACATTTAACAGTTAGGTTTTCATATTATTCAATGGATCCCAATGGAAACCCGACCAGATTCTGTAAAATTTCTTAAGTGCACGAATGCCCCTTGCTTTTGCGAGAGCCTGCCCAGACTCATATATTTGTCATAAGGTAGTCCAGGATCTTGCAATACAGAGTCTGGTGCGACAATGATTGTAGGCAATCCCTGATGTATGGTATAGCATACAAATGGTCTTAAATTGCTGTAGCTTGGGCTTTACAAAGTGCACCAATCCCATAACCATCTCCAAAGTACTATTGACTTTGATGGTACAATCTCCCAGGAAAGCGTCTCACTCCACTTAGCAGCTAGAAATTGGCCATCGTCAGTCCTGTGCTCACAAATCCCAAGATAGATAGTGAGTGGCAGCACACTAGTGCAGTGTGGACAGTGTCACAGGACCGTCTCTGACTGTGAAAGAAAGATAGAGGTAATATTTAAGCATGCATATTAGAAGTTATGTATAGTACTAAATGCATTAAGGGAACTTTAGAGCACAAAGGGCTGCATTATATATAGGGTGCTCTGTCACTGTTTGTGCCACAGTGCGTCTTTAACTAGGGTGCCAGATGCAAATAGGTAATATGCACCCTATTACAGATAATGCCCTGCCCACAGGGAAGGTACGAACCTGCGCCAGCCCTGGGCAGGCTCTTTGAAGCAGACACTCCATCTTTCACAGTGGTAGGCATTAACCTGACATGTTTTAAAAAGCATAACAGAGATCTCCCTGCAGACGGATGCAGTTATTGTCTGCATCAACCTGTATGGGCTTTCCTTTTGGTGTCCATGGGACATTCTTTTCCCCTTTTATGGGGGCAGTCTCTAGGTCATACTGACGGTGTGTCATCTCTTTGTGGAGCAGTAAGTGCGCCATCTGAGGGATTTTTACCTTTGCTTCACCATCCATAACACAATGAGAATTAAGTTAAAGTGGGACACCCCCATGCAAATGAGGGAAGGTCTGTAGCTCCTTCTTTTTGTTTTTAACAACAGATTTTATTGATTTTCTGCAGTACCAAATGGGCACAGCCCAGCAAGCATCGTAAATGTGAATAACATATTGTAAAGACTTTAGGTACTGAAACGTTTTCACCCTAGAGGTCTGCGGAACATCAGACCAAAAACAGCCCCCACCCCCAACCACGCACCATACATACCATAAAAAACAAGATATAAACACAGCAAATGAGTTTCCATCCACATCTGTATATCTCTATCACATTAAACTGGCAAGTCATGTACTACTAGCCGTTCACGAGGGTCCTGGTTAACTGGCTACGTTAGGAGAGGCAAGTTGATGCCACGATATTTGGCCCACTTGCCCCAGATCTTCCTGTGCATCTGTGGACAACCCCTTGCCTAAAACACCGCAATTTCAGCAGACATGCATATATCCAAGGCCTTTTTCCAATTCACAATATAGGGGGGAGGTAGCCTTCCAGTGTTGTGCAATGTTCCGCTTAGCCAGTGTGAGACCCAAGAACAAAAGGTGTCTCTTATATCTGTTCCCCCCAATGTCCTCTGTGCTGTGCAGGAGTGTTAATCTAGGGTCTGCTGGAATATCCCATCCAAGACAAAACGCCCGACCAGAAGTGTTGCAGTGCCCCGCAACTCCATACTGTATGGAGAAACGACCCCTCGTTCGAGTCACAGTGGAGACATGTGGGGGACTGTATAGCCCCCATCTTATAGAGGCGGAGGCGGTCTAATATATTCTGTGAAGGTATTTAAATTGGATCAGCCGGTATCTAGTGGAAACAGCGGAGTACCTGGGGCTAGCCAGCACCTCAGCCCAATCGTCGTCCGTGAAGGCGGGTAATTCCGCCTCCCATGCCGCCCGGGTCCGATGTAGAGTGGTTTTGGAGTGTGTAGTGAGGGTTTAGATAGATTTGCCGGATTTTGTGGGCCCCCAGATCTCCCATTAACAACCTGCCCTCCAATGGGTGAAACTCGGGTAAAGACGTGAGATGCTGTATCAGGGGGGACAAAGCATGGCGGAGCTGTAGGTACCTATGGAACTGTGATTTGTGGAGGTTGAAATCATCCTGCAACCTCTGGGAGGACTTAAGTGTGGGCCCCTGCATTATATCTCCGAGCGTTGCCTTCAACAATGTTTTCTCGAGAGAAAGCCAAGAGAAGAAGAAAAAAGACTTTATATAAAGAAAAAAGACTTTATATAAAGTCTTTTTTCTTTTTCTCTTGGCTTTCTCTCGAGAAAACATTGGTGAAGGCAAAGTCTTGGTGATGGCTACTCTCTTATGCATGATTGCAACTATGTTTCTGTACACTGGGATATGTGATAAAAAGAGGACAAAATGCATGTAGTTTTTAACTATGAGGAAGTATCAAATGATTGTATCTCCCAGCCATGATGGGTATGTGTTCATACTGGTTCCAATCATATCAATATTGATGGATATAAAAGGCCCTGCATTTTTGCTGCTTTGGTACAGACACTACAGTGTTTTCTTCTATGTATTTTCAGGTCCCCTGGTGTTTAAAAGTGAGGAGTGGGTATCTGGATAGGTCCTGAGGAAGGTGGTTGCTATATCTCAATCCCACCGAAACGCGTGTCGACCTTGCGTGGAACCCTGTGGAACATTCTGTGGTTCTAGTTGTGGCAGAGGTTTTCCCTGTCACTCAATATACTCTACTGTGTACAGATACTGGATGCATGTGCTTGGTGTGAAAGTGAATGAATTAGAGTGATTGTGGTGTGATAGTATTTATGGTATTCTAAACCAGGGGCTAATATGTTCCTTTTTGAAAAAAGATTTTGCGTTGCTATGTACTTTTCTGTATGAAAAAAGTAGAAATTATGAAGAGTCTATGTATTATGTGGAATTGAGATGATCCATGTACTAAATATTTATATGTAGAATATGTTATACTTATTGAAAAAAAGAATAAAACAAGTCACTGTTGTGTTTGGTAGCTTAATGAAATGGATATGAACATTGTTCAAATGTACAAAATATAAAGGCTATGAGGGAATTATTAAGCATTGTATAGAGTCCACTCTTGGGACACAGTTTCCCTGCCCACAAGAGTGCGGGCATGGGAAAAAGTGTGTACTTCCACCTGGCAGGAGCTGCAAAAATATTTCTGCCAGGTGGATGCACACATTTTTCCCTACCCTTTGTGAGAAGCAAAACAGAGAATGCTTCTGCCTGGCGGGGGCATGGAAATAATAACGTACTCCCGTGGCACTTAGGTTGGGTGCATGCAGGAGAGCCAGCAGGGTCCCAGGGACCCAGGGTTCCCGCCTAGGTCTCTCAACTTTCTGTGCTGTGGGTGCCCCGGGTGGCACCGAGGCATCTACCTACACCTCTGGGGGTGGGGTCTAGGGGCCTGTAAAGGCTCAGGGAGGTATTCTGCACACCCCTCCTGCCAGCACCCAGGAATGGTGCTGGCAGGGGAGCTGGAGGGGCCACAGGGGCCCTGGTGTTCCCCCAGCAGCCACCCTCAAAAAAAGAACTGGGTGTTTTAGGTGGGCACAGAGACACCCAAAATAGCTATTTTCTGACAAAGACAATATATTTTTGAGAAAGACAATACACATGCTTTAAATATTTTTACCCCTTCATGAAAACAATAGACCCACATTTTATATTTTGGTGTTCTGACCCTTTGACAAAAAAATTACAAAAAAAAGAAGCTCTGCTTTACTTAGAATGACACCCCTTATATTCAGTTATGTGTCCCCTTCGGGAGTTTGGGTGCCAGGCCTGGCGCCTTACCCTCGTTGCTCATGGCTTGTGCACCATAGGGTAGGAGTTGGGCACCAGCGGCAGATGGGCACAGAGCCTCTCCCGCAGCCAATCGCATGCTGCACATTACCGATAGCTGTGGGCATCTTGGGGTTGGCTGCTTGCTGGGAGTTGGATGTAGGGCCTGGCCACAGGCTACACCCTGTGGCCAAACCCACTGTGCACATGCCCAAAGGCTGTGCCCAGCGTGGGATTGGCTGCCAGTGAGAGGTTGATCATCAGCCCTGCTGCCAACCCCACACCACGCATGGAGTGGAGTTGGCATTAAGTATGGCAATAAAATATTACTTTACATTAGAGAAAACTAGAAATTCACTGAAAAATACAAAGGTCAAACTGCCGCCATAGTTAGGAATGGTACTATTATCTTAATTCCCATTAAAAATAACAAAGGTTAAAGGAAGGTTATAGTTCAGTGAAAATGTCAGTTAAAACATGCTCTTTTATAATAACAAAACCACTGAAATTCACCAGTTATAGTTAACTCAAGTAACTATAACTCGTGCACTAAATTAATCTAATGTAATGTAAATTTGATTGCATATAGTTAATAAAAGCCATCAGAATGACATCAACCGGACATTTTAAAACCAAATATAATCGAACACATCCATAATCAACTAATTCAGTTTTTAACCATAAAATCCAACAATAAACCATAGTTTTTTTTAGATACAGCACCAACAGTTTTTACATATTTTTAAGGTGCTTGTGCTAAAAGTGCCAGTGTGTTTCGTAATATTTAGGCACAAAGTCTCAACATACATCAATCCGTACGTTGTAAAACATATGGAGGACAGGTCATTTTGATGACAAAACAAGTCAATTTAATGGCATCCTGGCAGCCACCTTTTCCATGAATTTTACAAAGTTGCATGAAATTTGTGGATGGTTCCCACTTAAGCACTGTATCACAGCCAGCCTGCAAGATCTAATTTGTAAAGTGTTGAAGTACTTACATAGAAAGTACCGATGGGGATCTTGACAAACACACAAGACGTAAATTAATGTTTCTTCTTTATATCCACATAAACATTTACCAAGTGCACCTCCAATGTGTGGTTATGTCTTTTCTTGGAATATCAGCCATTCTTACACTCATGAATTTTGTCTTGATGCAATAGAAAAACATGACACTCAAGTAAGACTGTGGTTGTAAATGGTCGTAGGAATGTATAGGCATTTATGCATGTATTTTCATTGCAAATTGATTCTCATCCTGAAGATAAGAAACAAGTCTGACTTATATTTTTACAGGTTGCTTAAAGGATGGGCTGGAGGCTGCTGAAGCCCATAACAAGTTCAGGTGATCAAAGCAAATGAAAGGTCTCCCCATGAGGTGTCCTTTTAACCAAAACCAACTTCAGCCCAGATAAAGGAGAAAAGGAAAAGTTTGGTTGATTGTTCCAGTTTATACAAAGTTTTATCAATGTGTCCTCATGTGACAGCAATTGACTAACTATGCCAAATTCTAGACGTATTTGTGCATGAGAGGGGTTTTGTTGCAGTCTGAAGGGACGCCTGTAAAATATCACCTTGATTGAATCTAAAAATGAGCAACCTCGCCCAAGCATTATTTCTGAGCTGTAAGTAAGTGATGGAATGACTTTGGCCTCGATTGTCTTAGGTATGAGAGTCAATGTTGGACCTTTCAGATAGGCGCTTCTTTCTGTCTGACTGTTGAGAATGCGTTTGTAGTTGGTTGTATCTTGATGGATGTTTTGATCTATGAGTGTGTTTGTGCTTGATTGTATGAGTGATTTATGTATTTAAAATGTTTTCACTGTTCCTTGTTGCTCTGGGCTGATGTTATATGAATTACATATGTTGTTATATTTACTGAAGTAATGGTGTTTTTTTACAAATATATATATACATGACAATAAAATGATTTAATATCACCAGCTGTTCTGTGGGCAATTGTTTATACTGGAACCTACTGGTCCTTTAGATTAATGGGAACTTCCCTTTCATGTTGTTATACGGACCTTTCAGATCTGACTTTATTGATTTGAATGCAGTCAACAGTGAAATATTTGTATGTATTGGTTATGTCCAATTTTTCGTCCAAGAACCAACAAAAGATTTTTCCCTTCTGGCAGGTGCCAAATACTATAATTTTTGTTTTCTTGGTATTTATTTCCTAACCATCCCTTTTAGTACATGCTGCAAAAGTTGTTATCAGGCATTGCAAGCATATTGGATTCTTGCTAAGCAGGATTATATTGTCTGCATATTGAAGGCTGGATAGTGGCGACAGAGCAAGCCGGGGAGCATCCACATTTACTTTGTTCAAACTGACATTGGGGTCTGATATGAATAAATTGAGTATCAATGGTGTGAGTACACAACCTTTTAAAGACCATAGCATGTGGGGATCCTTCTTGTTGTTGTTAACGTAGTTCCTAACTTTACTCTTACCCAGGTATCATGATATAAAAGCTAGTTAGCACGGAATAGTGTTGGGGGTTTTACCCATTCTGTTAATTGTATCCACAAAGCCTTATATGAAACCTTGACATATGCAGGTTTTAGGATTTGGTGGAATCAAAGATCTTGCTGAAACCCAATCCCCTAGGCCCTTCGGTAATAGGCAAGAAAACAATTTGGCATCTATATCAATTAAAGCAATTATCCTATAATTAGTCAGCTCATCTCTTTTATCACTTTTATATATATAGTGGAGTATAGTACCTGTCCAAGAATCTGGTATAATATTCACCATCCGGTAGATGTTAAATAATATACACAGGTCGGCTAATCGAAAATCACAGATCAGCTTTGTATAATGCTGTTGGAAGTCCATTTGGCGTAGGTCACCATCAGTCTTAGCCACTCTAATGACTTGTTAAAGCTGTGTTGCGTATAGCAGAAACATTTTATCTTTAGGGTTATTTTGTTTTTTATCAAAACACAACATTTTGTACATTTGTTGACCCAAATATTTGTCTACATGTTTTATCCGTACTAATTCAGAGATATTTGCGATTTGTGTGCTGTGTCCCCCGTAGGTGAGGCCAATTATAAACCTGCAAACATGCTTTTGGATTTCCCTCTGTTCTAGTGTTATCCTTTTATGATGTTAATAGTCCGCCTTGGCTTCTATAATGGCTTTCTTATACTTTGACCTGGTAGCCTGCAGTTTCTGAAACTGCGCTTGTCTGGCAGCTATTGGGAGTTTCCAAAAATCTCTTATTTCCTTCTTTAGTTTAAGTTTTTCCCCATAAGGATTTTAGAGTTCCATTCTTTTTTGTTTGTGTGGAACACATATATTCGCTTTTAGAATAGTTGAAGGTGTAAATCTTTCCAACAACCTCATTGTGAATGAAGATCAATCATTTACCAACATTCTTGGCGAGTCTTCAAATGATAACCATGTTTGCAGCGACATTTTTGAAAATGTAATAATAGGTGTTATACTTGTTTCTTTCCACTTCAGTCGTTATAAGGAGTAAGCGTAGGATTGTGTAAATAGGGTATTCTTCCTTCTCTCAAGAGAATTATGTACCATCACTTTTTTATTTACGGAAGGTGGTCACTCTTTGATCTAGAACCTAGATAGTGACCATATGAAAAATGTTGAAGCTCACAAGGGTATAATCCAATAGTGATTGTGAATTTGACATGACATCGAGTTGGGGCTGCTGGATGGTCTTGTTTGAGTTGCGCTTTCAAGACACAAAGATCAAATGGATGAAAAATGTCTAATAAGGCTTCTCCCAACCTATTTTTTTTGTATTTTTGACCAAGTTGTTATGGGATTGTTCATACATCATTTAAAATGTTTTGTTGTTCCGAGTCTGAACAAGAAGAAAATAAATATCCGTTATAATCACCAGTAATCAGCCATGTGGATAGATAATTTTGAAGG
Organism: Lissotriton helveticus; assembly: GCF_964261635.1. Classification (NCBI taxonomy): domain Eukaryota; kingdom Metazoa; phylum Chordata; class Amphibia; order Caudata; family Salamandridae; genus Lissotriton; species Lissotriton helveticus. The sequence goes on along the minus strand of NC_136059.1, from coordinate 1,894,930,737 downwards.
CCCAAATTATTTCTTCCAGTTTCTTTATCTTCAAGGTTTTTTTCAGTCGATCCAGATGTAAATAAATGCTGAGGACAATTAGTTAATCCAATTTTTCCTCTTTCCAATTACATATGATTATTCCATTCATCCAGGTTGGAAGGAGGGTCAACAATACAATATTGAGGTTGAGAAAAATTACAGCATAGATAGCCAGACCGCCCTTTGCCCGACTTTTGTCAAAACTTCTTGTGGCTGGTTGCTTATATTTGTTAAAGCCTATGAGTGGAAATTCCTCTTTGCACCATGTTTCTTAAAAAACAAGGATATTAAATGTTTTTCAAAATTGTACTTTACCCTAATCTTTTGAAATGTTTACTTGGCTATTTACATTCCAAGAACAAATATTGAGTGCAATAGATGGATTTATTTGGACTGTGCTACCTATCATTTGTTAGGGCTGATGGAATCCAGGATCAATCGAATTCCTCGCTCACATTATTTACCACCCTACAGCTTTTGACTGTATCAATGGAGAAACATATATTCACATTCAAATGTTTAGCGTCTTTAAGTATGTTGTTGCTCGTACCAATCTGTGCTTTTTAGTACGGCGTCCGTTGCAGAGAGCATTAACTAGTTGTGGCCTTGTGGACCGAATCTAGATGCAGCACCACAAACATTTTGTCACATTAAGACAATAGGGAAGGTAATAGATCTACAACAAACACTATAATTTCCCAATCATTGAAATGCTGCTTTTTACTTGTGACCATTTTCTGAGTTGCAATAAAGTTCCATGTTGCCGGCGTGGTTTAATTTTTTGTGGTTCTGGTCATGTTGAATAAATTGAATTTCTCTGATGTTAGCTGATTTAAGGTGTGCTAATTTTTCAATTGCAGACAGAAACTTGATGATATTGCCTCTGTTCCCTTGGATTTATATGAGGGATAAAAAGATCATTTATTTGTTTTAACTTTTGCTACATTATTTTCAAAGTTCAATACGCTCTGGGTCTGAGCTTGAGACCCAGAGCGTTGATGCTGAATTCGTGATTGTTCAACTGTGGTGATTGGGTTTGGAATGAGCTCATTGTAGATGTTACACCTCGACTGGTGTTGGATCTACAAAAGACCGCACCCATCTTATTTAATGATTCTACTGTGCAATGATTGTGATTCTATATGATTAGTTTCCTGGGCGCAGTTGCCTGGCATTTGGATGCTATTATTTCTACATCAATGTATGTGTACTATAAGACATATAAGACATATAAACAATATATTTACAATTAAAGAAACTATAAACATAACATAAAGAACTACACAAAATAAATGTAAAACACTTATATTAAAAATGCAATATTTAATTTGACCAATATATTCAATTGTACGAAATTAAAGTCAGCCAATGTATTCCAATCAATATTAATAGAAAATAAAATAAAATAATATTAAAATAAAAACATCTACAACATTACTGCTACTGCTACTACTACTACTACTATTACAAACAATAATAATAATCATCAGTATCATAATAATAATCATAATAATAATAGAAATCCAGTAGGGAAGTGTTGAAATTCAGAAGGTTAGATTGACTGTTCGCATTCCAGCCTAAGCAACAGTAAGGAAAGTGTTGGACTTCAGAGGGGTTTGATTTACTATTTTCACTCTAGTCTAAGCAACTGTAAGGAAATATAATACTACATTAACTACTAAAACATAATAGATTATTTGTAAACTCTGGAGCTAATTTTGATGTCAGTCTGACTGCTGCATTATTATGCAGATGTTCAGACCAAAATCATCAGGAGGGAAAGACCGCCGACTCCAACAGGATCTATGATCCCGTCGGAGTGGCGGTCAGAGTCGTATCCCTTGAACGGCGCTGGTGTCAAGGTTGGCACTGCCATCTGGATTACGATGTCCCTTTCCGACAGCCTTTTATGGCAGTCCGACTGCCATGAAAACACTGTTGGAAACGGACTTCGGGGGCCCAAACAGGGCCTCTGTCCCTCATGGGCCATTGTAAAGTGGCACTGGGGGCACATGTATTGCCCCCACTCACATCCATGCACTGTGTGCCAGGCTCCAAATGTACATGGCAGCTTGTGCTGGTGCCCTTTTCCTGGGCCAGAGCACATGCTGTCATGTTTAGGAGCACTTTGCAACAACCAGCCCTGCAGTCGCATCCAAATGCGGCAGTTGGACCACTGACTGCTTGACAGGCGGTCTACTGACCGCCACGATGGCGGTCGGCAGTCTGACAGATCGCCATACAAATAACCCTCTATATATTTACAACTATATCATACAAATTACATTAAAAAAAATAATGTTGAATAGAGATTATATACCAAAAAAATAATATTCTTGCCCATGATATGCTGTCTCTCGACATTTTAGGAGTAATGATATTTTTGAAACAATATTTGTGCCCAAAGACATTTAAAGCTAGATATTCTGTCCAAACAGGCCAAACACAGGATATGCTGAAAAAACGATGAGATTTACAAAAACTGATGCAGCGCTGCATTGCATTAGAAAAACGTGTGCTGCATTACACAACTTTTTGCCTCATGAATGTGCCCTATTTACAATATGGCACTCCACAATGCCACCATGACACAAAGTCAGCATCGTACAACGCTCCATAACGCAACTGAGCCCTGCACGCTGCAATTCAGAAGTGTGTGCCGCAAGGCAGAGTTGCATCATGCAATAGACGTTTGTATCACTTTTCATTACAAAAAGAATCGCAAATCTCACGCAGCATTTCCTCACTTTCAATTTAGAAAGGCAGAATGATGCTACCAGCCAGGACGGGTCTTTGCACTGAAGGAGACACTGTTCTAAAGGGTAACAGGAATAGACAACTTAATTTTATACAAGAGTTTCTGAAGTTACAAAGCAAGAGAAGTATCTCTTTGTCACCTTAAAATTACCATTATCTACAAAGGATTTATGAAGAGCAATTGTTGATAAAATTGAATGTAGTAGCATCAACACACAGTACTGTAGTCAAATGCAGAACTAGGTGGAATGATTGCAAGGGCAGAACTAGGGAGAAACTGGCAAGAAATATGAAGGCTGCAATGACAACAAGAGGAGAACTAGACAACCCTGAGGACTTGACCATAATCGAGGAGTAAGTGGTAAAAGACGTTAAACCTGAGATGGTTGCTGGAGCAGAGCACATAGACACTGCCATTCTGGCGTCCTTACCTACACCTCAGGGTAAGTGTAAGCAAATATATGTTGTATGTATTGACTGTCGCCAAAAGGAAGATTGATTTTAACAGTAAAATTTAACAAGTATGTATGCAATGTTTGTACTTTGTGTTATGTGTGTCCTAACGTTTGTATTTTTTTCCACACTATGGCGTCAGTAGGTAGACAAATGTATTTTTCTCTGTTATGGTCATATAATATAAAATCCACGTTTGACAATGTGTTTATTCTAACTAGCAAAATAAAAATGTTTGCTTCCTCTCGAAGTGAGTCAGAATTCTCAAAATAATAATTTAGGTCTAAATTCAATTCTATATTAATCATTGTTTGACGTATTTCTATGTTCATGCCCCACCTCCACCACTGTTTTCTCTTTAAATTCATTTATTTATTTATAAAGTTTGTTTACAACATCATCTTCATCAAGAGACCTGTGTCTTGGTGACCAATTAGCCCTTCTGAAAAGTTACATTTTCTAAAATGTTCTACTTTAGTTGTGTATATATTTTCCTAGAAGTAGACTAGAGGTCACAATCTACTAATAAAGCTCTATGGTAAGTATAAGTTATTACTGCAGAGTGAATATACACTTTATTCAAAAGTATTGATGCTCTGTCAGTTAATCAAAAGAATAAATGGCCTGTTACATACGTTTTCTAATGCTCATATGTGTACACATGTCACTGGAAATATTCTGTAGTTTAATATTCTTATCAGCCCAGTGCAATATATCTAAAACCTTGGACATAGCTGAAGAACACGCCCATAACAGGCCAAAGTTATTGATAGTTACTCTTTTGATGTCATTCTTGCCAACATCATGTCAGTCAAAGTTGAAACTGTTGTTCCACTGATACACTTAGAACAAATATTTGGAATTAACCTAATAAAATATGTTTAAACCTCTACCTTTTTTATACTGAGAAATGGCTTTGCAATGAACGAATTTTCAAAATATTATGTTTTAATTATATTGTAGAAGAGCTATGTGTAAGTTAATTAGAGTTTTACTCATGCTCATTGGACTACCATCTTTTGATTTTTATTATCCTTTCATTGACTGACCATCATAGTTTTAAACTTAACATGCAAAGCTATGGCTGCCCTATTTCTCAATTGCACATATAACACCATATATGGATACATTTCTACGTGCTATATTGATTTTTGTTATTTCTTTCTTGATGTATGCTAACATTCATAATCTATCTTTAATTCCCTAAAGGTAATCAGCGAATCAAAATGTTATGCTTTTTTAGATTCCCTTATAAACTTTCAGATAATCATTCACAAGCTAAAACAATACATTTTTCATTATTATGTCCCAGAGTTGCAAGATCCATCCCCTGAGGACAAGTCTGTCAATTACATATTTGCTACCTTTGACAGCACCTTGCGCTCCTTGGATGAGGAAACATTAAAGGACCTCATGGATATTTGGGACAATTCTTCTCCCATCTTGGCAAGGGACACCAAAGTTGCTGTGTCTCCAACTGAACCTCAACTGTTTTTTCCCAATCAACGGCTGCTCTGTGTGCTCCTGTTGGTGATGATGACCATCAAGTGAGCTTCGAGAGGAAAGTCCACCAGACACAGCTACACCTGGTGGAAGATGTCAAGTTGGTGATGGAGACAGTCTGAGCCCAAACAGAAACTTGGCTGAGGCTGTCAGAACACTCATTCTTGGCTCTAGGGAATTGATGCTTTTCTAGGTGAAGTCATGAGAGGGAACACCATCAGTCTTCTTTTCTCATAGTGGTGACCTAGCAAAGCAGCTAGAGATCATCAGTTCCTCCATTCAATTATTCCACCATTGACTCAAGCACAAGATGGGCTTCTTCATCTTTGTGATGACTGGCCTCTACAGTAACATTGTCACTGCTTTCCAATCACAGTGGACCCATACCAGGGATTTTACTGCAGCTTTGTATGCCCTCACTGATATTTTAGATACCTTGCAGTCTACAGATTCTTCATCTGGTGCATCATCAATTGACACATGTCCTCTTTTTTTCCTCCTCCAACACAATCCAGGGACCGTGGTCATTGGTCAGACGAAGAAGATATATGAATCACCATTTTGCATCATAACGTACCAAAGTAAACATTAATGTGGTCTTCTTGAGCAGTTGTAATCTTAGTCCTGCTCTTTCCATCATGCCATCTTTTAACATTCTATCTGCTGTGGTGTTTTGGTGTTTCTGTGTATATTTTGTCATCATGTTCCTTTTATAAAGCTTCCTGTTTAGATATGGTAATATGTAATGTTATGCTTCAGCCAATTTTTGGAGCACGTATTGTCTTGTACACCTTTATTAATATTTTAGTGTATTTATTTTAATTTAATCTGAATGGACATCAAGTTCCGAAATATATAACTTTACTCATCTGGTTGTTCTGTCATCATTTTTTCATTGTTCTTTCTCTTGTTTTTCTTGATAATATGCGCCCAGATTATTATGCAAGAACTTTTTTCTTCATATATTTTTTCATTGGTTATTTCACATTAGCAATTTTGTAAAATGTACTAGTTTGGTTCAAAGCAGAGGCATAACAATAATGAAGTTAAAAATAGATCATTAAAAAGTATTATTTACCTTCAAGTTTCTATATGCAGTGGCATATTCCTATCCACACAACAGGGCAGTTATTATGTTTCACAAATAATCAATAACAATCTTTTGACTAAGCACTAATTCATGATGATATATGAGCATATATTACATGCTAAATCATATCCACCATGCCATTACAATATTTAGCAACATGAATGGCCAGATAGACTGTTTGTATCAACTTGATTGATACAAACAGTCTATCTGGCCATTCATGTTGTTGGTGTACTTGATAGTGGTCTAGGCCAGGTAGTATACAGACCCAAGCCTCCTTTGTTCTCCCTATTACAATATTTAAAGCATTTATGTGATTAATGTATAGTTGGGCTTACAGTTCCCTAACAATATTCTATGTGTCTATCCTTTGATATATGTATGTATTTTTAACAAAAATGGGCTTTCTCCGACCTGGCCCTTTCTGCAGAATCGCTCCAAAGTTCTGCCTACTTTTGCCTACCTTTGTTGACCTCGTTTTGGATTTTTGCCTTCCTTGCTGACCCCGTTTTTGTTGACTTTTAGGACTCTGTGCACTTTTTCCGTGTTCACTAATGGTAAAGGGCCTGTGCTCTCCCTTAAACCATGATAAAATTGACCTACTCCTGACTGGTCCATATACTGTACTTGTAAGTCCCTAGTATATGGTACTACATGTACCCAGGGCCTGTAAATTAAATGCTGTTAGTGCACTGAAGCACTTATTGTGCCACTCACTAAAGTAACCTTTTAAAACATGTCTCAGGCTCAGTAGAGATGTAAACTACATTTTGACCAATCAAAGTAAACCTTTTGTCAGGTGTTAGACCTGGCACCCTTGGTGTGATTCCCCCTGACTTTCCCCCTAACTTTTTGCCTTCTGACCTCCTGTTTTACTGAATTCATTTTTGTTAGCTTTAGGATTCTGGGCATTTTACCACTGTTACAGTCACAATGAATGGGGCCCCTGAACTGATACCTAGGCAGGGGTACAGGGGAAAACCATGAATAATCAAATAAACAATGCCAACGCCTGCAACCTATTTATGATATAATGCAAAACCATCTTAATTTACAAAAGGGAAAAGAAATAGCCTCCACACTTTCGAGCCAGCACAGTGTGTGGAAAAAAGGTCACATTGACTACCTAAATACTAAACAATTTTTCATTATATTAGGAATATAATAATTTATAATGCACATTATTACTGCAACAATCTTAACAAGATTTGTACATAGATAATAAATATTCAATACAAAAGATATGCACAACCATATATTGCTACTGAGACAACTCCCAGACCGATGCATAAATCAAAGTTATATTCATGAAAATCCCACAAATACGAAAATTCAGATAGTGACAACACTCATAATTCATTCATACAAACACATGGATAAAACACATAACAGGACTGGTCAACTCAATGTAAACCACAAGACAATAACACATAAACAATCAGGAAGAAAAATTGAAAGGTAGCAATATTATCCTGGTACAGAGCAATGAAAATGTCAATACATGTGATATCCTAATTTCATAAGATATTATATACACATTTTTTTAAGAACTTTGTGTTCCTATATATATCCAAATATTATAGAGGAGTAGCACCAGTTGTTTGAAGAAAGTGCGCAGACGCGCGTTTCGTTGTGGAGACCCAGAATGCACAGGTCACACCTTCATCAGGGCGCTGTACTGGCAGCGTTGGGGGTATCATAAACCTGGAGAGTCTGTAGTCAGTAATGATAGATTGTTCAACAACTCCTGGCAATAGAAGCTGCTACGAAAAACAGAATCCAACAGGGGCAAAAATACACTTGGAATTAAAGAATTGCGGCATATTTAATTCACTTCTACGTCCCTAGTAGAGTACACTATATGTGTCCAGGGTCTGAAAATTAAATGATACTAGTGGGACTGCAGCAATGATAGTACTACCCACTCAATAGCCCTTTAAACATGGCTCAGGCCTGCCACTGCAAAGCTGGTGTGTGCAGTTTTAAACTGTCATTTCGACCTAGCAAGTAAACCTACTTGTTAGATCTGGGGGTCTCTAGTTGGCAGAGGTAGGTACCACTGTCCAAATAGGGACCCTTGCTTCTAGTCAGGACAAGGAGATAACTCTCTGAGATAACCCCTGCTCGCCCTCTAGGTAGCTTGGCCTGAGCAGTCTAGGCTAATCAGAGGCAATGCGTAAAGTATTTGTACCAACACTCACAGTAACACAGTGAAAACACCACAAACTGATTCCACGACAGTTTAGAAAAATAAAGGTATTTATTCTAAAACTACACAAGACCAAAACGATAAAAATCCAACATACACGGTTCAAGAATATGGTTTCAAAGAGTTCTTAAGGTTGCGTTAAAGTTCTTCAAGTTGCGGTAAAAATAAACCACAGTTGCGTGAAAAGTTCACAGTTGCGTCACGTTTACTCACAGTACCTTTAGTTGCAACAAAGTTCCAAAAGCAGAAGCTGGTGCGGTGGAAAACAAGCGATGCGTTGCTCCTGAGACCCTGGGGAGGCGATGCGACAGCCCCGCTGCAGCAGCGGGCGTGTTGCGACGAATCCGGTCTGTATGGGGAGGAAGGCCACTTGTATGGATTCCGGTGCGTAGGTTCCGTAGGAAGTCTGTTCTCGCAAAGGCACGATGCGACGATCTCGTAGGTGCTGCGACGATCTCCGGGGCGACGATGCGCGGTCCAGCGGTGATCCTTTCTCTCGCAGCTCCTCGATGCGATGATTCTGCGACGACACTCGCAGCGACGTGATGCGGTCCGCAAGCAAGCGGTGCGGCGTTCTCACCCAGCGACGACAGGCTCTGCGACGATACTCGCAGCGATGTTCGATTCTCCCGCACCGGTCTGGTGCGTCCCGCAAACGGAGGATGCGACGTCTCTGGCAGCGGCGTCAGGCGCTGCGACGATCTCGACCTCCGTAGCGGCGGGAAACTTCTCGCACTGTCGGGGATGCGCTCCGCAAGCGAGCGATGCGACACTTTTCAATTTCAAAAGTCTCTCAAGCTTTAGTCTCAAGCTTCCCAGCACAGGTCCAACCTCCAGAGGCCCCACAACTGGATCAAGCACTCTAGGAGGGACAGAACTCACTCAGCAGAGTTCAGGGAAGCTGGGGGTGAAGTCCTTTTGTTCCTGGGACTTCAAAACAGGGAGCCAGCTCTTCTCAGGCCCTTGGAGATTCCTTTCAAGACAGGGGACACAGCTCACAGCAAAGTCCTTCCCCTCTCCTTGGCAGCAAAGCAACAGCAGGTCAGTCCAGCAGAGCAACAGCAAGACAATCTTCCTTCTTCAGAGTCAGCTTTCTCCTTGGCAGAGGTTCCTTCTTGATTTCCAGGATGATCTAATCTTCTGTTGTCAGGGGTCCTGTACTTATACCCCTAAAGTCTTTGTTCTCTTGGTGCATGTGGGCCCTGTGCCCGGTCTGAACCAGTTCTGGGTGGACCCTGAGCACTTTGTTTTGGTGGCTGCATCTTTCCTTTCAGAGTGAGGGGCAGGGTCCTCAGCCGCCCAGCAGGGGGGTGGAGCCAGCATTGTGGAAGGCAGGCACAGCCCTATTCAGCCCAGGTGCTAACTCCTCCCACCACTCAAGTCATTCAGCCTAGTGCTGACTCATCCATCCTGCCGGGGAGTTCCCCAGCCCCTGTCACTCACAAACCAGACAGTCAATACACAAACAGGCCCAGGCACACAGAAGGTTCAGACAAGAGAACAGCAACTTTCTAAAAGTGCTGTTCTCAAACACAGGATTTAAAAACAACCTTTCCTAAAAGATGTGTTATTAAATTCTGAGTTCAGGGATACTAGGGGGCAGATTTATGAGGCACTTGCGCCACGTTTACGCCGCTGTTGCGTCACGCAAGGCGGCGTAAACGTGGCGCATCCCTACGAACGATTTACAACGTGACGCATCTAGGCAGATGCGTCACGTTGTAAAGCCCTGCGCCGCTTGTGGGCGTTCCGGCGCAGGGTGGGCGTTCCGGGGCAGGTGCGCCTCGCAAAAGTGGCTGAGTGAAATCTATAAGATTTCACTCAGTCACTTTCTGGCCAATGCTGCGTCAAAAGCCTGCGCCTGCTTGAAGCAGGCGTAGGTCTTGAAGCAGCATTGTTAGGATGGGGCACCCCCGAGCCTTGCTGGAGCTGCGTCGCGCTTGCGATGCAACTCCAGCAATGCGTCACCTTTACGGCACAGATGCGTCACGCATCTGTGCCGTTTTTGCCCCATGGTGCGCCGCATTATAAATGCGGCGCACCATGGGTGGCGGAACTGTGGCGCACTGTGGCGCACATTAACTGGCGCATCCCTGGGGATGCGCCAGTTAACATAAATCTGCCCCTAGATACTTATGTCCTATCTTGTTCCTATGGGAAGAAATGCTGTTAACCACTGTAGCCAGCATCCCCCATGTTAATCTATGGAGCAAGATAGCCTTACAATAGTGAAAAACGAAAATGGCTGTAATTCACTACCAGAACATGTTACCTGCACCAGTACATGCTCTACCTTTTACATACACTGCACCCTGCCCAGGGGGGTACCTTGGGCCTTCCATAGGGGTGACTGATGTGCACAAAAAGGGAAGGGTTAGGCCTGGTCAGTGGGGACACTGACCAGGAGGACATGGCAGTTCTAAACTGCCCATAGGCACTGCAGTGGCAGGCCTGAGACACCATTTTAGAGCTACTCATGTAGGTGGCACAATCAGTGCTGCAGGCCCACTAGTAGCATTTGTCATCACCAGCCCTGGCACACCCAGTGCACTTTACTAGGGACTTCATGGTGATACAAATATGCCAAACATGTATATTCAATCAGAATAACAATTTACACAGGGAGCACTTACACTCTGGCACTGGTCAGCAGTGGCAGAGTGTCCAAAGCATCTAAACCAGCAAAAACGAAATCCAGCACAGCATCAAAAATACAGGAGGTAGAGGCAAAAAGATAGGGGAAACCACGCCAAAGATGCCAGGTCTAACACGTGTCCCCTCCAGCTGAAAATGGGGAGAACTACCCACCCTCTTGGGAGTTCTCTTCACTAAGGCGGAAAAACCTGGACAGACCATCAGCGTTGGCGTGTTCCGTACCAGGGCGGTGTTCCACCGTAAAGTCCATTCCCTGTAGGGAGATGGACCACCTCAACAGCTTTGGGTTCTCACCCCTCATATGCATTAACCATCTGAGGGGCCTGTGGTCGGTCTGAACACGGAAGTGAGTCCCAAACAGGTAGGGCCTCAACTTTTTCAGAGCCCAGACCACAGCAAATGCTTCTCTCTCAATCGCACTCCACCTCTGTTCCCTGGGGAGTAGTCTCCTGCTAATGAAGGCTACCGGCTGGTCTCCTCCCTCCTCAGTGATCTGTGAGAGTACTGCTCCCACACCATGCTCTGAAGCGTCTGTCTGAACTATGAACTCACGAGAAAAGTCAGGTGCCTTGAGCACCGGCGCTGTGCACATAGCAGTTTTCAGGGTTTCAAAAGCAGTTTGGCAGGCGTCAGTCCAGTCAACTCTTTTGGGCAACTTCTTGGAAGTGAGTTCTGTCAAAGGGGCGACAATGGTGCCGTAGCCCTTGACAAAATGCCTGTAATACCCGGTGAGTCCTAAAAAGGCTCTCACCTCTGTCTGGGTCTTGGGGGGCTCCCAGGCCAGAATGGTATCAATCTTGGCCTGTAGGGGCGCCACCTGGCCGCTCCCCACCTGGTGTCCCAAATACACCACAGATCCCTGCCCTATCTGGCACTTGCTGGCCTTGATAGTGAGGCCTGCCCTTTGCAGAGCCTTCAACACTTCGCAGAGGTGTTGCAGATGTTCCTCCCACGTGGAGCTGAACACAGCAATGTCATCCAGGTATGCGGCGCTGAATTCCTCCAGCCCGGTCAGTACCTGGTTAACCAGCCTCTGGAATGTGGCAGGGGCATTCTTCAACCCAAAGGGCATGACACGGAACTGGAAGTGCCCCTCTGGCGTTGAAAATGCAGACCTCTCTTTGGCCCCATCAGTTAAGGCAATCTGCCAGTACCCCGAAGTCAAATCAAATGTACTGAGGTAGCGGGCAGCTCCTAACCGATCCACGAGCTCATCAGCTCTGGGGATGGGGTGTGCGTCAGTCTTCGTGACCGCATTGAGCCCACGGTAGTCCACGCAAAACCGGAGTTCTGTGGGGCCACCGGGGGTAGCAGCTTTCTTGGGGACCAAGACCACTGGGCTAGCCCAGGGGCTGCTGGAGGGCTCAATCACCCCTAGCGCCAACATCTTGGAAACCTCTTCCTTGATGCTGGCCCTGACCTTGTCAGCTACCCTGTAAAATTTCTGTTTCACAGGCAGACTATCTCCAGTGTCCACATCATGGACGTACCAGTTGGTGACTCCTGGGGTCAGGGAGAACAGGGAGGAGAACTGACCCAACACTTGGCGACAGTCACTCTGCTGTTCTGGGGTCAGGGTGGGCGAGAGGACCACACCATCCACTGACCCATCTTGCTCCTTAACTGCCAGGAGGTCAGGGAGAGGATCACTATCCTCTTCCATTCCTGCATCTGTAGCCAGGAGCATGGTTACTTCAGACCTCTTAAAGTGGGGTTTGAGGCGGTTCACGTGCAAGACTCTCAGGGGCTGCCTGGGAGTCTTCATGTCAACCAGGTAGGTTACCTCGCTCTTCCTTTCCACCACCTCATATGGCCCAGTCCACTTGTCTTGGAGCGCACAAGGCTCCACTGGTGCCATCACCCACACTTCCTGCCCAGGTTGAAATTCGACCAGAGTGGTATTCTGGTCATACCATCTCTTCATTTCTTCCTGGCTTGCTTCCAGGTTCGCCTGAGCGAGCTTCCTGAAGCGTTGTGTCTGGTTGCGGATGGCCAGCACATAGCTGAACACATCCTGGGGGGTTTTCCCACGGGACTTTTCCCAACCCTCCTTCACCAGTGAGAGAGGTCCTCTAACAGGGTGGCCATACAGGAGTTCGAAGGGACTGAACCCTAAGGACTTCTGAGGCACCTCCCTGTAGGCAAACAACAGGCATGGTAACAAGACGTCCCACTTACGTCTCATGGGTTCCGCTAGGCCCATAATCATACCTTTCAGGGTCCGGTTGAACCTTTCAACCAACCCATTTCCTTGCGGGTGGTAAGGAGTGGTGAACTTATAAGTTACCCCACACTCCTCCCACAGAGACTTCATATACCTAGAGATGAAGTTGGTACCCCGGTCGGAGACCACCTCTCTGGGGAACCCCACACGGGAAAAGATCCCCATCAATGCACGGCCCACCACGGGTGCTGTGATTGTCCGGAGAGGGACTGCTTCCGGGTACCGAGTGGCATGGTCCACCAAGACCAGGATGAACCTGTTGCCTAAGGCTGTCTTGGGATCCAGGGGCCCTACGATGTCTATGCCCACCCGCTCGAAAGGGGTGCTCACCACTGGGAAGGGCTGAAGGGGGGCCTTCAGCTTCATTCCAGTCTTGCCACTGGCTTGACAGGTTTGGCAAGATCTGCAAAAGGAACCAACGTGCTTTCTCATCTGGGGCCAGTGAAAGTGGGTGACAAGCCGGTTTAGGGTCTTGTCTTGCCCCAGATGTCCTGCAAGAGGCACGTCATGAGCCAGACCCATTAGGAAGTTTCTGAAGCGCTCGGGTACCACCAGCACACGGGCTGCACCGGGCTCAGCAAACTTAGGCTCACTATACAACAAGTCATCTTCCCAGTAGATAAAGTGATCTCTGGCTGCTCCACCTGCTGCCTGGTCTACAGCCTGTTGCCGCAGACCCTCGAGGGAAGGGCATTCTTTCTGCGCCTGGCAGAATTCCTCCCTGGAGGGACCACCTTCTTGCTGCCAATGGGTCAGCTCAGGCAATTCTCCCAGTTCGGCTACCTGTTCCCCTGTAGGTTCCAGGGCATCCCCCTCAGGTTCTGCTCCTTCCTGGACCGTGGGAACGGCTGGGGCTGGTTTCCCGCGCCCTCGGCCTCTTCCTCTCCTGGCAGGTCTCTGGGCCACTGTTTCAGGCTCCAGTTCTGCTGAATCACCCTTACTGGCTGCCATAGCACGCGTGGTCACACAGATCCACGCAGGCAGACCCAACATCTCCAAGTGAGTTCTGTGTTCTACATCCTTCCATGGAGAACTCTCCAGGTCGTTACCTAACAGACAGTCTACAGGCAAGGCATCACTGACAACTACCTCCAAAAGACCAGAGACTCCTCCCCATGCAAAGGGAACTTTCGCCAGCTTGCAGAGGCGCACTGAACTGTCAGCTGCCACTACAGGGCGGAGTACACCAGGGATGATTTGCTCTTCAGACACCCACTGACACCTCACGGATGTCACGCTGGCTCCTGTGTCTCTCAAAGCCTCAACCTCCCTCCCATTGATGGTCACCTTCTGCCCATATTTCTTAGTGTTAGAGGGCAGTAAGGTTTCCTGGACCATCTCTTGGTCTCCTAGAGAGACAAGGGTCATAACCGCTAACTCCCCCCTATCACTAGAAACCAAATCCCCTCCCAAAGCTACACTAGCTAACGCTGGGGTGGGGGCACCAGGGGGTGCTTGCTTCTTCTTGGGACATTTTGGAGCTATGTGGCCCACCTCATTGCAGTGATAGCAGGTAGGTGGGCCCCTGTTGTCTTTATTGTCCCGCCTGCCCTTAGAGGGCCATGGCTGCTTAGGTTTGGGGGTTTGGGATTCCTTTCCCTGGGAACTATTTTGGGGCCCTTCTGAGAACTCCTTTTGGTTACCCTTGTCCCCCCCACTCTTCTGCTGGGGACCCTGCCCACCTTTGGCTGTGGTACCCACAATTCCTCTGTGGACCCTGGTACTGGTCCAGCGGTCCGCCTCCTTAGCAAGCTCAATGGGGTCTGTCAGCTTGCTGTCTAAAAGATGCTGGCGCAGCTCTGGAACACAAAGACTACTCAAGTGCTCCCAACTGATTAAATGCAACAACCCCTTAAAATCAGTTACTTTACTGCCCTTCATCCAACCTTCCAGTGCACGCGAGTACAAATTCACACACTCCATCCAAGTCTCAGACTCTTTCTTCTTGGAGTTCCTAAACTGCAGTCTGTACTGCTCTGGGGTAAGGCCATACCTGAGACATAAGGCCTCCTTCATATTGGGGTAGGTCATGGCACCTGCTAATTCTAAGGGCTCTAGAGCACTCCTCCCAGATGCCTCAAAATGTTTCCACAGGCCCGCCCCCCAATGCTGATCAGGCACACCATTCATCTTCAATGCAATTTCATACGAAGTGAACCAGGCATAAATATCCTCACCCCTATGGTAATTCTGTACCAGGTCCTTGGGAATATATACTTTACCCCCATGCACTGGCTGCGCGCTGCCACCATTAGAACTGGCATCCACCTCCTTGGCTTTAAGATCCAGTTCTCTCATGCTCAACTCATGAGCCAAAAGCAATTTCTTCTCTTCTAAGGCGCGGGCACTTTTGCTCTCCTCCGCCGCCTTTTCTCTCTCTTTATCCATTTCAAATTGCTTCATTTGCATTCTCATTTTCATGACTTCCAATTCATATTCTCTTACTCTCTGATTTTCTTGTAACTCTTCTGGGGTGAGGCCCCTACCGGAGTGGTTGCTGCCAGCTCCTGAGCCTACTCTGCCCACTGGCAGATCTTTGATTTGAAAACCATTTTCTACATCCACATCATCTTCTCCCTCTTGTGCCTCCCAATGGGCCATCAAGATTTTCTGCAGCTCCTCCTTTCTGTAGGCGCTTTTTATGGGGCACTCAAACTCAAGGCAGAATTTCCTAAGTTGCTCAACTTTGTATGAATACAAATCTCCAATGGCAAACTCCATCTCTACTTCTGCCTCTTTACTGGGTGCCTTCCCATGCACAGACATGATGTGTTGAAGAGTTACTCAAAAATAGAAAAATCAAAACCAAAAACCAGTAGTATGCGGTGGCGTAGTGGTCTGCACTCACTAGTGATGTACACCAATTACTGTGGGTCAAGTACAAATACAAGTTCAAATCCCACCGCCTGACCACCAATGTTAGATCTGGGGGTCTCTAGTTGGCAGAGGTAGGTACCACTGTCCAAATAGGGACCCTTGCTTCTAGTCAGGACAAGGAGATAACTCTCTGAGATAACCCCTGCTCGCCCTCTAGGTAGCTTGGCCTGAGCAGTCTAGGCTAATCAGAGGCAATGCGTAAAGTATTTGTACCAACACTCACAGTAACACAGTGAAAACACCACAAACTGATTCCACGACAGTTTAGAAAAATAAAGGTATTTATTCTAAAACTACACAAGACCAAAACGATAAAAATCCAACATACACGGTTCAAGAATATGGTTTCAAAGAGTTCTTAAGGTTGCGTTAAAGTTCTTCAAGTTGCGGTAAAAATAAACCACAGTTGCGTGAAAAGTTCACAGTTGCGTCACGTTTACTCACAGTACCTTTAGTTGCAACAAAGTTCCAAAAGCAGAAGCTGGTGCGGTGGAAAACAAGCGATGCGTTGCTCCTGAGACCCTGGGGAGGCGATGCGACAGCCCCGCTGCAGCAGCGGGCGTGTTGCGACGAATCCGGTCTGTATGGGGAGGAAGGCCACTTGTATGGATTCCGGTGCGTAGGTTCCGTAGGAAGTCTGTTCTCGCAAAGGCACGATGCGACGATCTCGTAGGTGCTGCGACGATCTCCGGGGCGACGATGCGCGGTCCAGCGGTGATCCTTTCTCTCGCAGCTCCTCGATGCGATGATTCTGCGACGACACTCGCAGCGACGTGATGCGGTCCGCAAGCAAGCGGTGCGGCGTTCTCACCCAGCGACGACAGGCTCTGCGACGATACTCGCAGCGATGTTCGATTCTCCCGCACCGGTCTGGTGCGTCCCGCAAACGGAGGATGCGACGTCTCTGGCAGCGGCGTCAGGCGCTGCGACGATCTCGACCTCCGTAGCGGCGGGAAACTTCTCGCACTGTCGGGGATGCGCTCCGCAAGCGAGCGATGCGACACTTTTCAATTTCAAAAGTCTCTCAAGCTTTAGTCTCAAGCTTCCCAGCACAGGTCCAACCTCCAGAGGCCCCACAACTGGATCAAGCACTCTAGGAGGGACAGAACTCACTCAGCAGAGTTCAGGGAAGCTGGGGGTGAAGTCCTTTTGTTCCTGGGACTTCAAAACAGGGAGCCAGCTCTTCTCAGGCCCTTGGAGATTCCTTTCAAGACAGGGGACACAGCTCACAGCAAAGTCCTTCCCCTCTCCTTGGCAGCAAAGCAACAGCAGGTCAGTCCAGCAGAGCAACAGCAAGACAATCTTCCTTCTTCAGAGTCAGCTTTCTCCTTGGCAGAGGTTCCTTCTTGATTTCCAGGATGATCTAATCTTCTGTTGTCAGGGGTCCTGTACTTATACCCCTAAAGTCTTTGTTCTCTTGGTGCATGTGGGCCCTGTGCCCGGTCTGAACCAGTTCTGGGTGGACCCTGAGCACTTTGTTTTGGTGGCTGCATCTTTCCTTTCAGAGTGAGGGGCAGGGTCCTCAGCCGCCCAGCAGGGGGGTGGAGCCAGCATTGTGGAAGGCAGGCACAGCCCTATTCAGCCCAGGTGCTAACTCCTCCCACCACTCAAGTCATTCAGCCTAGTGCTGACTCATCCATCCTGCCGGGGAGTTCCCCAGCCCCTGTCACTCACAAACCAGACAGTCAATACACAAACAGGCCCAGGCACACAGAAGGTTCAGACAAGAGAACAGCAACTTTCTAAAAGTGCTGTTCTCAAACACAGGATTTAAAAACAACCTTTCCTAAAAGATGTGTTATTAAATTCTGAGTTCAGGGATACTAGATACTTATGTCCTATCTTGTTCCTATGGGAAGAAATGCTGTTAACCACTGTAGCCAGCATCCCCCATGTTAATCTATGGAGCAAGATAGCCTTACAATAGTGAAAAACGAAAATGGCTGTAATTCACTACCAGAACATGTTACCTGCACCAGTACATGCTCTACCTTTTACATACACTGCACCCTGCCCAGGGGGGTACCTTGGGCCTTCCATAGGGGTGACTGATGTGCACAAAAAGGGAAGGGTTAGGCCTGGTCAGTGGGGACACTGACCAGGAGGACATGGCAGTTCTAAACTGCCCATAGGCACTGCAGTGGCAGGCCTGAGACACCATTTTAGAGCTACTCATGTAGGTGGCACAATCAGTGCTGCAGGCCCACTAGTAGCATTTGTCATCACCAGCCCTGGCACACCCAGTGCACTTTACTAGGGACTTCATGGTGATACAAATATGCCAAACATGTATATTCAATCAGAATAACAATTTACACAGGGAGCACTTACACTCTGGCACTGGTCAGCAGTGGCAGAGTGTCCAAAGCATCTAAACCAGCAAAAACGAAATCCAGCACAGCATCAAAAATACAGGAGGTAGAGGCAAAAAGATAGGGAAAACCACGCCAAAGATGCCAGGTCTAACACTACTTAACAGGCCCAATACTTCCCGTTTATTACAAATAAGTCCCCGCATAAGTAGGCCCTGGGCATCCCTGTGGGCACGGTGCAATACATTTAAAAGGTAGGACATCTATTTTTGAGTTTTACATTTCCTGTGAGTGAAAAACTGCTAAATTAGTTTTTCAGTACTGTACGGCCTATCTCTCCCATAATTTAGAATTGGGATTGTCTCAAAACATCTTTTAAGTGTAATTTCCAATTGGGAAAAGATAGATATTTGGAGTTTGGTGACTCTGGACTCACAATTTGAAATCACAATTTATGGTGTAGCCGGATTTTAACCAATCTGTGCAACAGCCTGTCTCTGAATACATGTCTGCAATGGGTGACAGCTGGGCTTTGTACATACCCTCTAGACAGTCAGACAAAGGGAGCTGGGGTATGACATTTGTATCCTGATGGCCAATCACCAAGCAGATGGGCCTTCCTGAGATAGATTGGAAAAGGAGGAGCTGACACCGCCACCTGAATAGGGCTGTTACTATCACCACAAAAATACATGCATGCCCCCCTATAGTGAGTCTGGAGCCAAGGCATCTTCAAAGGTCTCTTTAATGTCTCCCCCACTTCAAAGGCATATTTTGGTATAAGTACTGGACCCATGATACCACCACATCAGAACCAAGGACATTTTGCCTGGAAAAAGAGCTGTTGTGCTGTAGGTGGGACTGTTACTTTGCTACCTGCATTGCTATGTTGGCCTCCTGCCTGCTGATTGCTATGTGGGAGGGGGAACTGCCACTTTGCTACCTGCACTGCTGTGTTGGCTGGCTGTGTGATGCTACTTGTTTGTAAATGAGAGTGACTGGACCTGCTCTCTACATCCATGAACCCATGTTTTCCTGTGGTTTGTTGGCTTGCCTCTTGTTCTCTGAAGTCTCAGGGTGACAAAATAGTTCTGGCAACTCTGCTGGTGCTTTTGAACTCTACCATCTGTGAGTCCTACCCCTGCCTGAGGTGCCCCCTTCAGTCCTCAGCCTCAGAAGTTGAGTGCTGCAGCTGCTTTTGCAAAAATTGACACATCGTTACCACTGCACCAATTGGAAATGACACAGTACCCTCTGACACAGTGCCAATCCAAGGACATCCCTGCCCAACTCAACGACAACGCATTGACCTGACTGCGATGTTCGATGATGACGCAATGTCGATCCGAGGCCACATCTGTGAGTCTCAATGACAAAGCAGCACTGATCCGAAGTCCCTAGTGCGAGGCTCATCGATGATGCAGCACCAATCCGAAGACACAGATGGGAGGCTCGACTTTGATGCTTCGACCCAACTGCATAAATCGGAACAAATGCATCGAGTCTTCGACTTCAACGCTTGCTCCATACAAAGGTACTTCTTCAGTGGCCCCTGGATAGGTCCTGTAGCCGGTTGGCCTGAACTTTGGATTCACACCTGTCTACCACAAACCCAAGTAACCGTATAGCGCTATGACATCCAAGCATTGTTTTTAGATTTAATCTTTAAAAATTCATATTTCGAGTTCTACTTATTGCATTTTTGTTGTTTTGGTCTTGTTTTACTCGACAAATATTCTCTATTTTTATGGTGTTTTCCCTATGTTGCTGTAATTATAGTGTAAACAAATACTTTACACATTGCCTGTTAAGATAAGCCAAGGTACCAAAGGGTGAGCAAAGGTTTGTGTATCTGACTTACCTTGACTAGGATTGTGGTTCCTGCTTGAACAGGTGTATACTCTGTCGACCAGAAATCTCCGTTTCTACCACCAGGCCTAAATCTTCCTTTTTAAAACGTATAAGTCACCCCAACATAGGCCCTAAAGGCTCACAGGGCAGGGTTTATGGTATTTGAAAAGTAGGACATGTGGGTTTAAGTGTTACATGTCTTGTTACTGTTATATGACTATCACTCCCATAGACTACCACTGTCTTACCTTATTGTACTTCATATGTGGTAACTTCAGTTTGGGACCAAATAGAAATATGCTCTTTACTGTTCAAATGAATTGTGATTTGCTGTTAAAATTAATTGTGATTGTAAACCCTCTTTAACGCTACGTTAAAGTTGGATTGTAAGGTACTATTCTGAAAATTGTACTTTTATCATGTTGGCATTTTTCTGCACAAACCAACTGCACCTTTCTGACAGTTTCCTGGGTCACATTACTGTGAATGGTTCTCCTAATGTGTGTTGTGTATTGCTTCCTGACATTGAGACAAACGAGGCTTAAGTGTGAGGGCAGAGGGTTTTCCTAACAGGATGACTGGAGAGGAGTTGTGCCCTGCCCTGGTTACATTTCGGGGGGCCCTGTCTGCAGCACACACAAAGGAACCTGCCACTAGGCTTGCCCTTGCCTTTGTCACCCTAGACAATTTGAAGCCCAACCCCAGGGAGGTAGAAGAACTGACCAGAACCAGCTTTGGGAGTCGGTGAGGGAATTTCCTCACAAAAAGGCTTGCATCAAGTATAAATGTGGCATCTTCAGAATCCACCCTCAGAACATTCCTGGACGTGCAGAAGATTGAAAAATAAGGACTGCTCTGAAGTCTTAGGAAGAGGGAATGCCCTGCTGACTGAAGAGGGACGATTGGACCTGCTTGCACAGGCTTCAAGAATGGTTCCATGAGACAGTTGTCTTACCTCCTACGTGAGCGAAAGGGATCCAACAAGCTTCAATGTGTCCTTGTTGCAACTGCTCAGCTGACCAGCACCAACTGGACCTGCCTGGGCCTGCTTGATCCCTGCTGCTGGATTCTGCTGGAGTGAGTCAAGAGCCCCAAGAGGTGCCCCCCTGGTCCTGGTCCCTTGGCTGGCATCATTGTGAACTCTTCCTGAAGAAAAGGTGAAGATGCAGACGTTTTGGTGTTCCCATGACATCAAAGTGACTTCTTCATGATGAGAATCGACTGGTCGCGACAAGCGCCAATGTGAAGCTCAACCAAGACCTGCAATTCGCGCTGACAGTGACTGGCCGCAATGACCATCAATGTGAGATCTGCACTATGCGTTGACAGCAACAACTTACAACGGTAGCCAATGCAAAGCTACAGTAATGCTCATCTCTTTGCGCTACAGCAACGACGTCCGCCATTCTCAACCTGTTCCTCGACCCCACAGCCTCCTCCTTTCTGCCCCAACCAGAATGAATAGCACCCTACAAGCCCGACTTGAGAAGAGTACACTTGAGCAGGACTAACCTGTTACAGTATCTGACCCATGCTCCATCGCGGTCGGCCTGACCTTGTAACTTTCCCCTGGTCCAGCGCAACGAGATATATCTGCGAGTACTGCTTTCTGCATTTTGATTCTATTTCCACCTAAAACTTTAGAAACTCTTATCTCCAGTTAAACTGATTGGATATTTTGTCATTTTGGTCTCATTTTATTCATTACATTTTAACTTTATTTTTCTAAATTGGTTTGGGGATTTTCTTGTGGCGTGTTGTGTTTGAGCGCTGCAGAAATACTTTATACATTGCCTCTAAATTAAGCCTGACTGCTTTGTGCCAAGCTACCAGAGGATTAAACACAGGTTAATTTAGTTTTTTTTTTGGCTTAGTTTAGTATTTAAGTGAGCTTCAACCCCTCTCAATAAGTAACCCCGCTTCAACTTGTTTCAATAGGCATATTAATAAATTGTAATAGTTAGAGTTAGCACAACATCCATTTATTATGTATGCACACGAATCCATTGTGTAGGCAGCATCATAATCTTTAAATAACAGCTGAAGATTATTCATTCAAAATCTCATCACTTGTAGGTCTCCAACTAAAAAAAAGGAACAATGTAAGAAGTGTGATTTATGTGCTTGTAGATGCTTGCCTCCTGTCTGACTGCTTTTAATTTTTTCTATATGGCTAGGGAGCAACATATATTTGTATTGTTGATGTCTAGGACAATATTAATGTTGTAAAGCTCATGCAGGCGAGGGTGTTTCCTTACCGTACAGTACAAGTAGAAAAGTGTTGCCACACAGCCTTCCAAAAATGGAATAAGCCATAATTTCTATTTATATTTAACCTCTAAGGCTACTGTGGCATTAATATCATTATGGCACATATTATTTCATTAACAACATGTATTCTTCCCATTGTCTCACAAATATATAAGATGTAGTTATATGCCAATACTCAATCACTAAAACAAGTAATGTTGTGGCTTAATAAAGTAGCACAGTAGCATACATTTTATTTGGAACAGTAGAACTACTGCTTAAATTGTTTAGTAACAAGTAACATTATTAAGGCAACAGTGGTCCCTTACAAATAATAATGCTTAATCAATAAATGTAGACAAAGTCATTGCTATATTTGAAAGTAACATGCCCAGCCGGGCAGAGGTCTTGATATTTACTTTTCAGTCAATATAAAACATGAATAACACACAATATACAAGACAGGGCACAAGACTGTACCCAGTCAATCACACAAGAAATATCAGGACAGTGAACAATTAAATGGAACAAACAAAAGGGCTTAGGCAAGAGCTTAACGTTCTGTAAACTTCTTAATCGCACAGTTTTGATTATAAAACAGAACAATATTGACACCTTCACAATTTTAAAGGGCAAATAAATCATTCCATGTGTGTAAGGTGCTCATAGTTGTCTGACAACTATGAGCACCTTACACACATGGAATGATTAACATGTAATAAACAAAATGAAACAAAAATGGCAAAAGTCCAAAATTAGGAACTAGAGATATGCATTTTTACAGTTTTAAGTAGAAATAGTGGCAAGAAGAAAAAAGTACCAATGATAGTCAGTGGTGATGGTAGAACAAGGCCTTTGCCCAATTTGACACTTACCGCAATGGAGTGGGGATTGAATGCACTAGCTAAGTTTGTGCTGGTCAAAGATGTTATCTTCTGACTTTAGTTCTTTAAGTCTCAATACACCAGACAGTTCATTTCTAATGCTCCCAGGACCTCAGAGGAGGCACTTAGGGACTTACAGGGTGACAGACAGAGTCCAGACCAGGTCCAGTTGCTACCGAACAGATGGGCAGTTGCAGGAAAAGCGTCTTGGAGCTTGTTGTATCCCTGTAGCTTGAGAAGGAGGACAGCCTTATGACCATTGGAGACTACTTCTTTGTCTTGGTTACAAGAGAGAGCAGGTACACTGTCCCAGGACCTCTTCAGAGGTTGCAGACAGCAGGTTGAGTCCTCTTTTGAGTTTCTCAGGCCCAAGAGTATTATGCCATGGGTGCCTAGAGATGCTACATTTACTCCTGACACAAGCTAGTGGGTGTGAATGACCCCGGGGAAGCCCTAACCAATGGGGTGATGGTTCCTATGCCTTAACCTACCCATTTTGGGAATTTTTAAGATGGCTATAGTCTTCAATCACGCTTAAATTTGGCTCTGAGGGTTTAGTGTGTGTTTGTGTGTGTTGTGGACTAGAGTAACACCAGTGTCACCCCATATCTAACAGTAAAATCTAGCAGTCATTGTACCCCCAATACATTCAAGTTTCAAGTTTATTTTATTTTGTTTGAATAATTAAAATCTTACAGTAATAGCTAAAAATATCATCAAAGTAAAAAGTTATAAAACAATCAATCATATAGATTTATATCCAAAAATTTGATTATATATAATATATATTGGCACAACCATTAGTAAGTCAAATAAAAACATCCAACTTTTTTTCTACAGCACATAACAATTTTACAAATGCAGAATTCATTAATAAGTCTTCAGAATGTAAACATGCTATCAGTGCTTGCCTGCATGTCCTTAATCCACGGTTATTAAACAGTCTCTTAAGGATGAATTTTCTATCCTATTCCAAATCCGGGCAAAGGCCCAATAGATGTATAATGTTCTCTTGTCCGGATTTACAGAGCCTACACAATTTAACATCTTCTGTTCTCTTCCATGGTGGTAAGTGACATAATCCTGGCAAACAACCAAATCTAGCCTTGATAAAGATGTGTTTATTTTTCTTAGACCATGATGTTTCAAGATATTCTTGAACCTTTTTTCCCTTAAAACCATTTAGGATTGGCCATGCATTATTTCTTTTTACTAACATATCTTTATCCTTTATCAAGGAAAGTTGGTTGGTAAGTTTATTAATTGTTTTTTGAAGCTTTCTTGTGTGATTGTGTTGTTCCAAATGCTGTTAGGCCAAATTCTTCTATCGCTGTGTTTAAATAGGACCAAACATGTAATTTTCTGTTATATTTTACTTCTTGCCACAATAGCCGAGACATTTGGTTATCTTGATCATTTTTTATTCTATGCCATATTTTAAGTGCTTGCCCTTTCCTTGTGTATAGCTGATTGTTTAGCCCAAATTCCAGTCTCACCTGCGCTTGTGAGGCATTCTTTGGCAGGGAGAATAAGATTTTGTAGATTTTAGCAACCGCATTATTAATGATCTCCACATCTTGCCCGTTTATTACCTCGCTGCCTTACGTTAAAGTTGGTAGTCATTTTGCGGCGATTACTTTTAAAAAAGGGCGATAAGACAAGTCACTTATAGCTTTCTGAACAGTCCTAAATGCCACAACAAGGGTATTTGCTGTGCTTGTGATATCCATTTTTTGTGGCAAGAAGTTTCCATTGTCATTAAAATTAACACCAAGATATTTATAGGAAACAACTTTCTCTAATTCATTGTCTTCCAAAAAACAATACATTCAGAAACAGAGGTATGGTAGAACAAAAGCTGAGTTGTCAGCAAGTAGACAGTAAATTCAGACAGAGGGCCCGATTCACAGAACTAACTTAAGACAAAATCCTAAACTTACTACCATTTTGGTATTCACAGAAGGCACTGACTCATTTTGGTATTCACAGAATGCACTTACTCATTTCGGTATTCACAGAAGTTAGGAGTCCTAACTTTAGGACTCTTAAATGCCTTCTGTGAATACCGAAAGTCTTAAAGTTAGGATTTTTCTCAATTTAGTAGTAGTAAAGTTAGGACTCCTAACTTTAGGACTCCTAAATGCCTTCTGTGAATACTGAAAGTCTTAAAATTAGGATTTTTCACAATTTAGTAGTAGTAAAGTTAGGACTCCTAACTTTTGGACTCCTAAATGCCTTCTGTGAATACCGAAAGTCTTAAAAAAAATTTTTTTCTCAGTTTAGTAGTAGTAAAGTTAGGACTCTTTACTTTAGAGTTCCTAAATGCCTGCTGTGAATACTGAAAGTCTTAAAATTAGGATTTTTCTCAATTTAGTAGTAGTAGAGTTAGGACTCCTAACTTTCGGACTCCTAAAGGCCTTCTGTGAATACCAAAAGTCTTAAAATTTGGATTTTTCTCAACTTTACTACTACTAAACTGAGAAAAATCCTAATTTTAAGACTTTCGGTATTCACAGAAGGCATTTAGGAGTCCAAAAGTTAGGAGTCCTAACTTTACTACTACTAAATTGAGAAAAATCCTAATTTTAAGACTTTCAGTATTCACAGCAGGCATTTAGGAGCTCTAAAGTAAGGAGTCTTAACTTTACTACTACTAAACTGAGAAAAAAAACCATTTTAATACTTTCGGTATTCACAGAAGGCATTTAGGAATCCAAAAGTTAGGAGTCCTAACTTTACTACTACTAAATTGAGAAAAATCCTAATTTTAAGACTTTCAGTATTCACAGCAGGCAATTAGGAGTTCTAAAGTAAGGAGTCTTAACTTTACTACTACTAAATTGAGAAAAATCCTAACTTTAAGACTTTCGGTATTCACAGAAGGCATTTAAGAGTCCTAAAGTTAGGACTCCTAACTTCTGTGAATACCGAAATGAGTAAGTGCATTCTGTGAATACCAAAATGAGTAAGTGCCTTCTGTGAATACCAAAATGGTAGTAAGTTTAGGATTTTGTCTCAAGTTAGTTCTGTGAATCAGCCCCTATGTTTCCCTCCTTTGAAGTGCGCTCCAGATGTCATAGGAAACCGCAGTTGATATGTCAAGCAAGTCTTGACACGCTAGCAGGATCTGACACTGTGATGTTCCTTTTCTGGTTTACTTATTTATCGACCCCCTGGCCCTGATGCTGCCTTCAGGGCCGCCCTTCCTGATGTAGTTAGCTCTTTGGCCCTGAAAACTGCTAATTTTAATATTATCGGGGATCTGAATTTGCATTTTGATTCTCCTGGTCCTTCTGTGGCTAGCAGCACTTGTGCCGATTTGGAGGCTCTCCAACTCTCTCAATTAGTCCACCTGGGCACTCATACTGGTGGTCACATCCTTGACCCATTTTTCACCTCCCTTACCTCGGCCAAGGTTCTACCTCCTAGACCTATGGCCTGGACTGACCACCATCTCATTGTATGTCATCTTCTACTTAAAGTCCCACCTGCTGCCGCCTCTACTCCTGCCACTCTTAGGCGCCCGTGGAAAAAGCTGAAACTTAATGATTTTCATTCACTTTTAGGCAAGTTTCCCTTGGCCCCTTTCACTGATGTGGAGTCTGGTTATAATCTGTTCTGCAGCTGGCTCACTAATGCATTGGACAAGCTGATTCCTCCCATTCTGACTAAACAACAGCGCAGCCATTCCAGTCCCTGGTATGACGATGCTCTTCGGCTTTTAAAAAGATCTTGCAAACAAGCTGAAAGAGCTTGGCGCAAGTCATATGACCCGATCAGGAAAGCTTCGTACCTTGCTACCATCAAGATATACCACAGAGCCATCTGCAGGGCCCGGGCTTCTTACTTCTCTCGTGAGTTCAGTGCTAGTACCAACCCTAGTAAACTCATTTTTAAAGCACTGAAAGATCTCTCCGCTTGCAGATCTTCTACTGCTGAGATTTGCTCTGCCTCCCACTGTGAGGACTTGGCCGCCTTTTTTATTAATAAGGTGGAAGGTATTTATCAAGCCTTCTCCAGCCCCACAGGCTCCCGGCAGGGTAACACAGCTACGCCTAAAACCACCATCTCGTTATCCTACCTTCCGGAGCTCTCTACGGAGGAGTTTGACAATCTTGTGATCAGGGTGAAATCTGGTTCCCCGAAAGATCCTCTGCGGCCATTACAATTCAGGGAATCTTCTTCTATCT
The DNA here is from genome assembly GCF_964261635.1 of Lissotriton helveticus. Classification (NCBI taxonomy): domain Eukaryota; kingdom Metazoa; phylum Chordata; class Amphibia; order Caudata; family Salamandridae; genus Lissotriton; species Lissotriton helveticus. The sequence continues at coordinate 1,894,903,461 of NC_136059.1, read as the reverse complement.
GCCTTCCCCCGCTTTGTAAGCTCATTAATTTGTCCCTGTCCTCGGGCTCCGTACCCGGTCCCTGGAAACAGGCGCAGGTAATTCCTGTCTTGAAAAAACCTGCTCTAGACCCCAAAAAAGCGGAAAACTACCGCCCCATCTCTCTCCTCCCGTGGGCCGCTAAACTGACCGAGGTTCATGTCAATAACATCCTAGCAAAACATCTACATACTGCGAAAATATTAGATCCTTCGCAGAACGGTTTTAGACCCGGTCACAGCACTGAGACTGCTCTCTTGTATATGGCGGAACATCTTCGCATGCTGATGGATTCAGGTCAGACGGCGGCACTTGTGCTTCTTGACTTAAGTGCCGCTTTCGACACTGTCTCCCATGACATTTTACTACAACGTCTGGTTGAGGCTGGGGTGGATAAGCTGGCTCTTCAATGGTTCAGATCTTTTTTATCTGATCTCTCCTTTAGGGTCATCACTCCCCCCTTCGAATCCAAATCACATGCGAGTGCCCAGGGAGTTCCACAGGGTTCGGCTTTGAGCCCCACCCTATTTAATCTTTATGTTCAGCCGCTAGCTGCTGTCGCCTTGCGTGGGAACCTCTCCATCGTGTCCTACGCAGACGACACACAGCTGGCGGTTGCGATTAGTGGAGCTTCCGATCTCGAGGCAGCTAAGTTCCGTGAGGGACTTATATCTGTTGCCCACTGGATGAATGATAACTTCCTGCAATTGAACGCCAAGAAAACCGAGGTGCTCATTGTGGGGAAACAAACTCATTTGTGGGGCGATAGCTGCTGGCCATCTGAGCTCGGTCCTACCCCTACCCCTGTCTCTGAAGTGAAAAACCTTGGGGTTTGGTTTGACTCCCAATTGAGCTTTTGCACTCACACCAACAAGACTGCTGCTTCCTGTTTTGGGATTTTGCGTCAGCTTCGGTCCACTTTCAAATATTTTGACGCTCCCACTCGACACCTGATTGTGCAAGCCATGATCCTGTCTAAATTGGATTATGCTAGCTCCCTTTTTCTTGGAGTCAATCAGGCCGAGCTCTCTCGCCTCCAACGTGTCCAAAACGCTGCCGCCAGGGCTCTGGTCGGCTTACCCAGATTCTGCTCAGGTAGACAAACCATCTTTAATCTCCATTGGCTTCCGGTGGCTCAGAGAATAAAGTTTAAATCCCTGATATTGACTTTTAAAATTTTAAAATTTTCTTCACCTCAGATTCTGCAGCAACTTATCTCCCCTTATGTTCCAGCTCGTTCTCTGAGGTCCTCTGCTTTACACCTTGCCATAGTTCCTCGTTTCAAGAGATCCAGGACTGGCGGTCGATCTTTCCGAGTCCTCGCCGCCAAGTTATGGAATTCCTTGCCGGTCCACATTCGTGCCATTGATGAGCTTCGTGTGTTTAGGAAGGCTGTTAAAACCTTTCTTTTTCCCCTAGGCCCTTAGTTCTGCTGCTGTGTTGTGTTTTCCACCTTTTGTCCGGTTTTGTTCTGTCTAGCGCCAGGACGCCCCTTTGCTGGGGCATCTGTGCGCTTTATAAATTCGGATAACATAACAAACATAACATAACATGTCAACAAGAGTTCTACAGTGGTGGAGGCCAGTCTGGCAGGGGAGGAAAAAAGTAGGGTGCAGACATGTGTGTTAGCTACATCTGTCTATGACTGGTCAGCCCTCTTTAAAAGCAATCAAGTCCTTGGGATCAGTCTACAGATCATTCTGTCACTGACACAACAACACCTCCCCACACTCAAGACCTACTGCCCCTGTCCTGGGAACAAAACCACATGCTATTCACATCTACTGATATGGTAGTCACTGGCTGGAAAAAGTAGGAGCATACAATACAGATTTATCTTCCAGGGACTTGAGGAAGGGCAAAGGCAACTTCTTAAAGTCATCTTTCCAAAATATTTATTGAAAATTCGACATCACCATTGAATTGGGCTTGTAATACATAGTTGAAAAAGTCCAGAAAATTAAATTTGGAGCGGTTTCTTAGGTAGAGATAACATTTATTAATCTTAATATTTTATCCCAAAAAGTTCCTGTGGAACAGCCAATCCTACTACAGTGAAAATAGAACATTTTAACTGTAAGGACATGTTTAGCATTAACTTTTAAATGTCCTAATTTTAAATATCATGCATCTTGCCTTGTTGGGAACGATACATACTTAGGGGTGTTACATTTCTAAAAGGAAGATTTAGGCATGTTAAAAGGATGTTATTTTGGCAGGATTAAAGTACATTTTTGAAACAAAAGGAGCTTAGAGGGTAAAGCTGGTCATAGGTCGCCCTCCACTGACAATACACCAAATACTAAATAGACCTAGACCATGTAGGCACTTCCACTTTTATTTCTTTTTAAGATATACTAAGTGTTGCATAATCATTGCCAAACGTTACTCCCCCTCTGTTAACTGTCAGGGTAGTCAGTATATCCTAAGAATGTGCCTCCTTTAACAATCGCCCATTCCCTAAAAATATCCAGTTGCAGGACAACACATATACACACACTTAGGGGCCGATTAGGATGGAGGATTTTCCGCCTCCTCCGGGCCGGCGGAAGCCACCTCCGGCCCGGAGGAGGCGGAAAATCCTCTGCGGATTCACCAAAGACCCACCGCCGCATTACGATGGCTGGTGGGTCTTGGTTTCTGTCCGCTGCTTTTCCGCCGTGGTCGGATTACAACCACGGCGGAAAAGCTCTCATTTGGCTGGCAGTGTCTATCAGACACCGCCAGCCAAATTAGGATGCATTTGTAAACATGCTTTTCCGCGGCGGTTTTTCCGCCGTGGAAAAGCATGTGTACTTTTGAATTTGGGGGCCCGTTGCGGGCCCCCAGGGTGTAGGCGGAGGGGGGGTGCACATGGGGGGTACCTATGGTACCCCCCAGTATTTACATGCACAAAGCGGCAGGCACCGTGCGGTGCTTGCCGCTTTGTGCATGTAAATGTTAAACATGCAATTTTAACATTGCGGCGGGTGCTGCTTGAAGCAGCACCCGCCGCAATGTTAAATATCCAGGATGTGACCGCCAGGGTGGCGGTCACATCCTAATTTGCAATGAGGGACCGCCGCAGCCCATGCGGACGGTCCCTCCACCTCTGGGATGGCGACGGACGCAAGTCCGTCCGCCATCCTAATCGGCCCCTAAGTGTCTGATAGTGGCACAAGGAGACCGAAAAAGTGTGTAAGAGCAAGATGGCACCTCACGGGCGCACCACCAATGGGAACCTGGCAGGTACTCACCAGGGTTGTCCTGTTCTCATCATTGGTACCATCAAGCTCATAAAAGAAAGGGAATGTGTCCAGAAAGCACAAAAAGAATATTTTTGTGAAAATATGCAGTGAAGGAAGACCACAAAACAACCAAAAAGTGTCAAAACAACATATAAAACCAACACGACAACACAGATATGTAATTTTTATTCTGTCTCTTGTGTTGGGTGTGGAATCTAAAAAAGTGAGTGTGGTTACTAACTATCCAACCAACACCACTTTACTTGCCGACATGTTTCATTGCCAATATGATTTTTGGCAATTTCTTCAGGGCGTTATATATATTAAAGCCACTGCATAAGGACAACCTAGTCTCTGCAACTGCAAAACATAAAAAACATAAAACCACCTTTGTAACCACCTGTCTGCATCAGTGTCCACAACTTCAACCCATCCACATAACACTCGTGTTCAATTACCCTTACTCGGCCATCAGAGCTCGTACCAGCCGGGAGGACAATATCATCGTATATCTGCAACCCTTAATATGGGTCGTTGAACCTTCCCTTCCTAATTTGCTGTAAAGAAAAAATGTAAAACGAGTGATTATGTGACTCATGTATTTCTATCTTTTTCTTAGAGAAACACAAAACACAACACAGTAGCCTCCTGTTGCCCATCTGCTGTTCCATAAGGGATTCCAGTTTAGAAGATACTCAATCAGCGTAATACTCAAAAGATGTTGGAAAGAACACTTCTTGGGCTACAGCCGGTATATATTTAACCGGTGACGCTATCCAACTGAAGGCACTAGCGTATCCTCTTACATTATCAATATGCCTGACGATTTCTAAGAACCCCCATGGGGACTAATCAGGTGTCCGAAAACACTAGGAAGTGGTCTCAGAATTATTATCGGGACCCAGAGCCCATATTCCTTACCAGAGGCATCTTGTGTAAGAATCAGCCCATGCTCGGCTCATATAAAATACTGTTTTGTAGGCAACAAATCCCATCTCTCAGTGCCCCTGCTCCTTACCGCTGTTACCAGAGGTGTCTGGGGTGAAATCCGCCCGTGTTTAGTTCTAACAGAGCGCTGTTCTATAAACCCCATGACGTGAGAAGTAGTCTTGCGATGTAACGCGGCATCCATCTTAGAACAGGGTAGTTCCCCTTGAATTCAATAGTGCTGCCCCTCGCGGGATAAAATCTCGCAAGACCTCGGCACGAAACCTTTGTTCTTTTTCTTTTCGTTGTTTTTTGAAAAAAAGAAGAAGGGGCAAACTTTATCACTTATTTTCGGCAAAAACCTTCGATTTACCAATTAAGAATGAAGTAGCTTATAAAAGATTTTAATATAAAATTCTTGTAAGATAAATACTAACCCATTTCCAATTAAGTGTAAGCCCATATCAATTTCTCCTACTTTAGTTCAAACAAATGTCAAAGATATTCAGGGCTTCTGCACTAAGTGGTATATCTATGCATGCCAAAATATACAGGCTCTACAGCACCCAGCAGTCACTTGTAAGACATGAAGTGAGTCATGATGGATTGCATACAGGAGCAAGATGCACCTGTGTTCTGACTATAATATGTATTAATAATCCCCCATGTAAATGTTGATATTAGCTAAATTACATGTAAACTGAGGCTCAGATGTACGTAAGTGGCCCCACATACTGACGTGGATATTAATCATAACATCCGATCACTTATACAGTTATAGAGCTGGAAACAGTACTCATTCAAAGGCCAAAGGGAGAAATCAGTTTAATTTGTTCCATTCCAGCAAATCATTCAAGCCGAATTTTTCGCTTTTTTCTTGAAAAATCCATTTGGCTTCTCTTGCGATCAGTAGTCGTTCCACTGTGCGTGTGTCTCCTGTTACTTTTTCTAACACTAATCATTTAAAGGAATGTTTGTTACTATGGCAGTGTTGCACCAATTTTATGGTACTAAAATGCTCCTGTATCCGTGTTTTTATTTTCCTAGTAGTGAGGCCTATATATTGTAATCCGCACTCGCAGTCTAGCCTGTATACCACGTTCGTGGTATTACAGTTACTGAACTGTCTAAGGTGCCATTCTTTGCCTGATTTTAGAATGACACTAGTAGCCTTAGCAGTGAGAGGGCAAACAGAACAAGTCCCACAAGGATGATGCCCTGTAAGTCATGTTATACTGATGTTTTTAGGGGTTTGTACACGGGTATGCACCAATTTGTCCTTCAGGTTGCAAGAGCGTTTTGAAGGCAAATCTAGGTGGGGGCATTTTGAAGTCTTTATTGGACAAGATTGCCCAATGCTTACGAATTGATTGCCTTATTTTAGTGGCTAAGGGATCAAAAGTCAGCACTACCTGGAGGCAATCTCTTTTTTCTCCTTTTTGATTAACCTCCAGTAAGGCACTCCTGGGGGTATTCAGTGCTCTCTTCCTAGCATGATTTACAATTCTAGCTGGATAGTCCCTTTTCAAAAGTTTATCACATAGACCCTGTGCCTGTTCCTTAAATACTTCCGTTGTGGAACAGTTTCTCCGGTAACGAAGGACCTGGCCTACGGGCAGATTGTCTCTTAGGGCCCGTGGGTGGTATGAATTGTAAGACAACAGCGAATTTCTATCCGTGAGTTTTTGATGAACGCTTGCACTCAGATAGTTACCATTATCGTTTATATCTAGGTCAAGATATACAGCAAAATCATGACTGTAAGTCCAGGTGAAACGGAGACTTCGATCTTGGCAATTAAGCCAGTTAAGAAATTCCAACAATGTGGCCTCCTCTCCAGTCCAAATACAGAGCACATCGTCTATATATCTCCTCCAGAGACGCACATGGTCTCTGAAGGGATTGGTGGTAGGGTAGACGATGTGCTCTTCGAACTGGCCAACGTAAATACAGGCTAGACTAGGTGCCATGATAGCCCCCATTGAGGTCCCTGTAGTCTGTTGAAACAGTTTATCTTTGTAACAGAAAAAAATTCTTGTCAAGGCCAGTTCGATGCATTGCAAAACGAAAGTTTGTGGAGCATCATAAAACCGCTCCTGCTCCCCCAGGGCTCGGGCTGCTGCCACCAGCATCGCATCCTGGGGGATACAGGAGTATAAAGTCTCGATGTCGATGGTCACCATTATTTCTCGTGTGGAGTCAAAGGTCATATCACTGATCACATTCAAAATGTCCATTGTATCTTTAACAAAAGATTTTTTTGCAACAACGGATTTGCGCAGGAAGTAGTCTGCGAACTGTGAAAAGGGTTCGAGTATGGATTGTATACCCGATACAATAGGCCTGCCCGGCGGAGGCCGGGCAGGCTTATGTATTTTCGGTAAAATATAGAAAGCAGGGGTCCTGGGATTTGGATTCACCAGGAACTCTGCTTCTTTTTTGGTAATCCATTTCTTCTCTCTTGCTTCACTCACCAATGCTTTGATGATATTAAGCAGTTCAGGAGTGGGATCTTTCGTCAATGGCTGGTAGTTGGCACGGACATTGAGTAGTCGTAATACTTCAGCCTCGTAGTCTGTGGTATGGAGCACAACTACCGCACCCCCTTTTTCACTGCTTCCCAGTCGGATCTAGACATGTTTTTATATCCTCTGTTCATCTCTTGCGATTCAAGTTCTTCAATGTCTTGTAAGACTTTGGACTCAAAGACCACAACTTCAGGGCCCACAACTGCACTGGAGGGTATAAAAGTGGAGGGTCTTCGTAAATTTGTATTAAAACTCTCCTGCATCTCCTGCGGTTGGTTAGAGAAGACATTTTTGAGCTTGATTTTCCGAATTGTCTCAAAAAACTCAACCCTACATTTGAAAGGGTCATGGGTGGGTGTGGGCACGAACCCCAAGCCTTTATTAAGGACGTGTTCTTCATTCTCTGTCAGGATGTGATCTGACAGATTTACCACAATGTTATATATAGGGGTTGTCTGCCTCTGCTCCGGGTTAATCTCGGGGAGTAGGTTTGCCATTGAGGCGGTCGGTTTCCTCGTCCTCTTCCTCTTCCTGCTTGCCCAGTTCCCCTGCTGGTTCCTTGTCCCTGTTCTAAAAAAGAACGTAGCAGAGTGCCCAATTCTGCGTTACTTTGTGGTTGCGGAGTAAACCTCACCCTATTCCCTGATGGTCTCTCTTGGTCGTCTTCACTAGACGTATTATCAAATGACCAATTTGCTGGAGTGCGTTTCTGTCCTTGTTGTCCTTGTTGTTGTCTATTCCCCCAACCTCTATGTTGACCTGTTTGATTGGTTTGTTCAGGTTCTGATTAGTAGGGTGAGTCAACTACGTATGGGAAAGCCCATTCGTGTGTGTATCTCTGTAGATTTCTCTGGAGACCTTTAATTTTTTGATTTATCATATAACTCTTGTATTCTGTGAGGTCTTCCTGTATTTTACTAAGATGTTCCTTGGTGTTTGTAAGTGTACTGTCCCGTTTAATGCTCTCTTCGAGCTCAAGAATCTCTTTCAAGAGATCTTCGCTCAATCTCTGAGCTGTGCTAATGATCAGAATTAGCCAATCCCTGGTGCATTTATTAGCTATATAGCTCCAGTCTAGCCTGAATTTTTTATCATCCAAGAAGATTCTTGGTTCTATTCTTTCTACAAGACTGGCCGGGGAGGCTCCTGCTGTATAATATTCTGACATCAAAGCCCCATGTAGGGCTACTCTAACTTGCTTCTTCTTTAAATTACTAAGTTTTTCCCACTCTTCTCTCACAGAAGTGTTACCCAGTAATGGTGTGTCAGAAAAAAGTGAGGGAGCTGCTAGAATTGCGGCTATCTGATCATCTGTGAAAGCCAGACAGTTCTTATCCATTATCTGACAGAAGTAAATTCAAAAACAGTTATATGTGATAGGTAGAAGAAGGCAGGCAGGGACCAAGTGGAAACAACAAGTGTATCAATTAAAAAGGGAACTCCAAAGGCTGTGTGTGCTCTGACGGCTGAGCCGCCGTTCACAGTTTTGAAACAAAAGGAGCTTAGAGGGTAAAGCTGGTCATAGGTCGCCCTCCACTCACAATACACCAAATACTAAATAGACCTAGACCATGTAGGCACTTCCACTTTTATTTCTTTTTAAGATATACTAAGTGTTGCATAATCATTGCCAAACGTTACTCCCCCTCTGTTAACTGTCAGGGTAGTCAGTATATCCTAAGAATGTGCCTCCTTTAACAATCGCCCATTCCCTAAAAATATCCAGTTGCAGGACAACACATATACACACACTTAGTGTCTGATAGTGGCACAAGGAAACCGAAAAAGTGTGTAAGAGCAAGATGGCACCTCACGGACGCACCACCAACGGGAACCTGGCAGGTACTCACCAGGGTTGCCCTGTTCTCATCATTGGTACCATCAAGCTCATAAAAGAAAGGGAATGTGTCCAGAAAGCACAAAAAGAATATTTTTGTGAAAATATGCAGTGAAGGAAGACCACAAAACAACCAAAAAGTGTCAAAACAACATATAAAACCAACACGACAACACAGATATGTAATTTGTATTCTGTCTCTTGTGTTGGGTGTGGAATCTAAAAAAGTGAGTGTGGTTACTAACTATCCAACCAACACCACTTTACTTGCCGACATGTTTCATTGCCAATATGAATTTTAGCAATTTCTTCAGGGCGTCATATATATTGAAGCCACTGCATAAGGACAACCTAGTCTCTGTAACTGCAAAACATCAAAAACATAAAACCACCTTTGTAACCACCTGTCTGCATCAGTGTCCACAACTTCAACCCATCCACATACAACTCGTGTTCAATTACCCTCACTCGGCCATCAGAGCTCGTACCTGCCGGGAGGACAATATCATCGTATATCTGCAACCCTTAATATGGGTCGTTGAACCTTCCCTTCCTAATTTGCTGTAAAGAAAAAATGTAAAACGAGTGATTATGTGACTCATGTATTTCTATCTTTTTCTCAGAGAAACACAAAACACAACACAGTAGCCTCCTGTTGCCCATCTGCTGTTCCATAAGGGATTCCAGTTTAGAAGATACTCAATCAGCGTAATACTCGAAAGATGTTGGAAAGAAAACTTCTTGGGCTACAGCCGGTATATATTTAACTGGTGACGCTATCCAACTGAAGGCACTAGCGTATCCTCTTACATTATCAATATGCCTGACGATTTCTAAGAACCCCCCATGGGGACTAATCAGGTGTCGGAAAACACTCGAAAACACTAGGAAGTGGTCTCAGAATTATTATCGGGACCCAGAGCCCATATTCCTTACCAGAGGCATCTTGTGTAAGAATCAGCCCATGCTCGGCTCATATAAAATACTGTTTTGTAGGCAACAAATCCCATCTCTCAGTGCCCCTGCTCCTTACCGCTGTTACCAGAGGTGTCTGGCGTGAAATCCGCCCGTGTTTAGTTCTAACAGAGCGCTGTTCTATTAACCCCATGACGTGAGACGTAGTCTTGCGATGTAACGCGGCATCCATCTTAGAACAGGGTAGTTCCCCTTGAATTCAATAGTGCTGCCCCTCGCGGGATAAAATCTCGCGAGACCTCGGCACGAAACCTTTGTTCTTTTTCTTTTCGTTGTTTTTTGAAAAAAAGAAGAAGGGGCAAACTTTATCACTTATTTTCGGCAAAAACCTTCGATTTACCAATTAAGAATGAAGTAGCTTATAAAAGATTTTAATATAAAATTCTTGTAAGATAAATACTAACCCATTTCCAATTAAGTGTAAGCCCATATCAATTTCTCCTACTTTAGTTCAAACAAATGTCAAAGATATTCAGGGCTTCTGCACTAAGTGGTATATCTATGCATGCCAAAATATACAGGCTCTACAGCACCCAGCAGTCATTTGTAAGACATGAAGTGAGTCATGATGGATTGCATACAGGAGCAAGATGCACCTGTGTTCTGACTATAATATGTATTAATAATCCCCCATGTAAATGTTGATATTAGCTAAATTACATGTAAACTGAGGCTCAGATGTACGTAAGTGGCCCCACATACTGACGTGGATATTATTCATAACATCCGATCACTTATACAGTTATAGAGCTGGAAACAGTACTCATTCAAAGGCCAAAGGGAGAAATCAGTTTAATTTGTTCCATTCCAGCAAATCATTCAAGCCGAATTTTTCGCTTTTTTCTTGAAAAATCCATTTGGCTTCTCTTGTGATCAGTAGTCGTTCCACTGTGCGTGTGTCTCCTGTTACTTTTTCTAACACTAATCATTTATAGGAATGTTTGTTACTATGGCAGTGTTGCACCAATTTTGTAGTGTTTGCCCAATTTTATGGTACTCAAATGCTCCTGTATCCGTGTTTTTATTTTCCTAGTAGTGAGGCCTATATATTGTAATCCGCACTCGCAGTCTAGCCTGTATACCACGTTTGTGGTATTACAGTTACTGAACTGTCTAAGGTGCCATTCTTTGCCTGATTTTAGAATGACACTAGTAGCCTTAGCAGTGAGAGGGCAAACAGAACAAGTCCCACAAGGATGATGCCCTGTAAGTCATGTTTTACTGATGTTTTTAGGGGTTTGTACACGGGTATGCACCAATTTGTCCTTCAGGTTGCAAGAGCGTTTGAAGGCAAATCTAGGTGGGGGCATTTTGAAGTCTTTATTGGACAAGATTGCCCAATGCTTACGAATTGATTGCCTTATTTTAGTGGCTAAGGGATCAAAAGTCAGCACTACCGGGAGGCAATCTCTTTTTTCTCCTTTTTGATTAACCTCCAGTCAGGCACTCCTGGGGGTATTTAGTGCTCTCTTCCTAGCATGATTTACAATTCTAGCTGGATAGTCCCTTTTCAAAAGTTTATCACATAGACCCTGTGCCTGTTCCTTAAATACTTCCGTTGTGGAACAATTTCTCCGTTAACGAAGGAACTGGCCTACAGGCAGATTGTCTCTTAGGGCCCGTGGGTGGTATGAATTGTAAGACAACAGCGAATTTCTATCCGTGGGTTTTTAATGCACGCTTGTACTCAGATAGTTACCATTAGCGTTTATATCTAGGTCAAGATATACAGCAAAATCACGACTGTAAGTCCAGGTGAAACGGAGACTTCGATCTTGGCAATTAAGCCAGTTAAGAAATTCCAACAATGTGGCCTCCTCTTCAGTCCAAATACAGAGCACATCGTCTATATATCTCCTCCAGAGACGCACATGGTCTCTGAAGGGATTGGTGGTAGGGTAGACGAATTGCTCTTCAAACTGGCCAACGTAAATACAGGCTAGACTAGGTGCCATGATAGCCCCCATTGAGGTCCCTGTAGTCTGTAGAAACAGTTTATCTTTGTAACAGAAAAAAATGCTTGTCAAGGCCAGTTCGATGCATTGCAAAACGAAAGTTTGTGGAGCATCATAAAACCACTCCTGCTCCCCCAGGGCTCGGGCTGCTGCCACCAGCATCGCATCCTGGGGGACACAGGAGTATAAAGTCTTGATGTCGATGGTCACCATTATTTCTCGTGTGGAGTCAAAGGTCATATCACTGATCACATTCAAAATGTCCATTGTATCTTTACCAAAAGATTTTTGTGCAACAACGGATTTGCGCAGGAAGTAGTCTGCGAACTGTGAAAGGGGTTCGAGTATGGATTGTATACCCGATACAATAGGCCTGCCCGGCGGAGGCCGGGCAGGCTTATGTATTTTCGGTAAAATATAGAAATCAGGGGTCCTGGGATTTGGATTCACCAGAAACTCTGCTTCTTTTGTGGTAATCCATTTCTTCTCTCTTGCTTCACTCACCAATGCTTTGATGATATTAAGCAGTTTAGGAGTGGGATCTTTCGTCAATGGCTGGTAGTTGGCACGGACATTGAGTAGTCGTAATACTTCAGCCTCGTAGTCTGTGGTATGGAGCACAACTACCGCACCCCCTTTATCCGCACTTTTTATCGTAATTTCCAAACTGTTTTGTAAAGTTTTCACTGCTTCCCAGTCGGATCTAGACATGTTTTTATATCCTCTGTTCATCTCTTGCGATTCAAGTTCTTCAATGTCTTGTAAGACTTTGGACTCAAAGACCACAACTTCAGGGCCCACAACTGCACTGGAGGGTATAAAAGTGGAGGGTCTTCGTAAATTTGTATTAAAACTCTCCTGCATCTCCTGCGGTTGGTTAGAGAAGAAATGTTTGAGCTTGATTTTCCGAATTGTCTCAAAAAACTCAACCCTACATTTGAAAGGGTCATGGGTGGGTGTGGGCACGAACCCCAAGCCTTTATTAAGGACGTGTTCTTCATTCTCTGTCAGGATGTGATCTGACAGATTTACCACAATGTCATTTATAGGGGTTGTCTGCCTCTGCTCCGGGTTAATCTCGGGGAGTAGGTTTGCCATTGAGGCGGTCGGTTTCCTCGTCCTCTTCCTCTTCCTGCTTGCCCAGTTCCCCTGCTGGTTCCTTGTCCCTGTTCTAAAAAAGAACGTAGCAGAGTGCCCAATTCTGCGTTACTTTGTGGTTGCGGAGTAAACCTCACCCTATTCCCTGATGGTCTCTCTTGGTCGTCTTCACTAGACGTATTATCAAATGACCAATTTGCTGGAGTGCGTTTCTGTCCTTGTTGTCCTTGTTGTTGTCTATTCCCCCAACCTCTACGTTGACCTGTTTGATTGGTTTGTTCAGGTTCTGATTGGTAGTGTGAGTCAACTACGTATGGGAAAGCCCATTCGTGTGTGTATCTCTGTAGATTTCTCTGGAGACCTTTAATTTTTTGATTTGTCATATAACTCTTGTATTCTGTGAGGTCTTCCTGTATTTTACTAAGATGTTCCTTGGCGTTTGTAAGTGTACTGTCCCGTTTAATGCTCTCTTCGAGCTCAAGAATCTCTTTCAAGAGATCTTCGCTCAATCTCTGAGCTGTGCTAATGATCAGAATTAGCCAATCCCTGGTGCATTTATTAGCTATATAGCTCCAGTCTAGCCTGAATTTTTTTATCATCCAAGAAGATTCTTGGTTCTATTCTTACTAGAAGACTGCCCGGGGAGGCTCCTACTGTATAATATTCTGACATCAAAGTCCAATGTAGGGCTACTCTAACTTGCTTCTTCTTTAAATTACTAAGTTTTTCCCACTCTTCTCTCACAGAAGTGTTACCCAGTAATGGCGTGTCAGAAAAAAGTGAGGGAGCTGCTAGAATTGCGGCTATCTGATCATCTGCGAAAGCCAGACAGTTCTTATCCATTATCTGACAGAAGTAAATTCAAAAACAGTTATATGTGGTAGGTAGAAGAAGGCAGGCAGGGACCAAGTGGAAACAACAAGTGTATCAAATAAAAAGGGAACTCCAAAGGCTGTGTGTGCTCTCACGGCTGAGCCGCCGTTCACAGTTTTGAAACAAAAGGAGCTTAGAGTTTAAAGCTGGTCATAGGTCGCCCTCCACTCACCATACACCAAATACTAAATAGACCTAGACCATGTAGGCACTTCCACTTTTTTTCCTTTATAAGATATACTAAGTGTTGCATAATCATTGCCAAACGTTACTCCCCCTCTGTTAACTGTCAGGGTAGTCAGTATATTCTAAGAATGTGCCTCCTTTAACAATCGCCCATTCCCTAAAAATATCCAGTTGCAGGACAACACATATACACACACTTAGTGTCTGATAGTGGCACAAGGAGACCGAAAAAGTGTGTAAGAGCAAGATGGCACCTCACGGGCGCACCACCAACGGGAACCTGGCAGGTACTCACCAGGGTTGCCCTGTTCTCATCATTGGTACCATCAAGCTCATAAAAGAAAGGGAATGTGTCCAGAAAGCACAAAAAGAATATTTTTGTGAAAATATGCAGTGAAGGAAGACCACAAAACAACCAAAAAGTGTCAAAACAACATATAAAACCAACACGACAACACAGATATGTAATTTGTATTCTGTCTCTTGTGTTGGGTGTGGAATCTAAAAAAGTGAGTGTGGTTACTAACTATCCAACCAACACCACTTTACTTGCCGACATGTTTCATTGCCAATATGAATTTTGGCAATTTCTTCAGGGCGTCATATATATTAAAGCCACTGCATAAGGACAACCTAGTCTCTGTAACTGCAAAACATCAAAAACATAAAACCACTTTTGTAACCACCTGTCTGCATCAGTGTCCACAACTTCAACCCATCCACATACAACTCGTGTTCAATTACCCTCACTCGGCCATCAGAGCTCGTACCAGCCGGGAGGACAATATCATCGTATATCTGCAACCCTTAATATGGGTCGTTGAACCTTCCCTTCCTAATTTGCTGTAAAGAAAAAATGTAAAACGAGTGATTATGTGACTCATGTATTTCTATCTTTTTCTTAGAGAAAAACAAAACACAACATAGTAGCCTCCTGTTGCCCATCTGCTGTTCCATAAGGGATTCCAGTTTAGAACATATTCAATCAGCGTAATACTCGAAAGATGTTGGAAAGAAAACTTCTTGGGCTACAGCCGGTATATATTTAACCGGTGACGCTATCCAACTGAAGGCACTAGCGTATCCTCTTACATTATCAATATGCCTGACGATTTCTAAGAACCCCCCATAAGGACTAATCAGATGTCGGAAAACACTCGAAAACACTAGGAAGTGGTCTCAGAATTATTATCGGGACCCAGAGCCCATATTCCTTACCAGAGGCATCTTGTGTAAGAATCAGCCCATGCTCGGCTCATATAAAATACTGTTTTGTAGGCAACAAATCCCATCTCTCAGTGCCCCTGCTCCTTACCGCTGTTACCAGAGGTGTCTGGCGTGCAATCCGCCCGTGTTTAGTTCTAAAAGAGCGCTGTTCTATAAACCCCATGACGTGAGACGTAGTCTCGCGATGTAACGTGGCATCCATCTTAGAACAGGGTAGTTCCCCATGAATTCAATAGTGCTGCCCCTCGCGGGATAAAATCTCGCGGGACCTCGGCACGAAACCTTTGTTCTTTTTCTTTTCGTTGTTTTTTGAAAAAAGAAGAAGGGGCAAACGTTATCACTTATTTCCGGCAAAAACCTTCGATTTACCAATTAGGAATGAAGTAGCTTATAAAAGATTTTAATAAAAAATTCTTGTAAGATAAATACTAACCCATTTCCAATTAAGTGTAGGCCCATATCAATTTCTCCTACTTTAGTTCAAACAAATGTCAAAGGTAATCAGGGCTTCTGCACTAAGTGGTATATCTATGCATGCCAAAATATACAGGCTCTACAGCACCCAGCAGTCATTTGTAAGACATGAAGTGAGTCATGATGGATTGCATACAGGAGCAAGATGCACCTGTGTTCTGACTATAATATGTATCAATAATCCCCCATGTAAATGTTGATATTAGCTAAAATACATGTAAACTGAGGCTCAGATGTACGTAAGTGGCCCCACATACTGACATGGATATTAATCATAACATCCGATCACTTATACAGTTATAGAGATGGAAACAGTACTCATTCAAAGGCCAAAGGGAGAAATCAGTTTAATTTGTTCCATTCCAGCAAATCATTCAAGCCGAATTTTTCGCTTTTTTCTTGAAAAATCCATTTGGCTTCTCTTGTGATCAGTAGTCGTTCCACTGTGCGTGTGTTTCCTGTTACTTTTTCTAACACTAACCATTTAAAGGAATGTTTGTTACTATGGCAGTGTTGCACCAATTTTGTAGTGAGTTTGCCCAATTTTATGGTACTCAAATGCTCCTGTATCCGTGTTTTTATTTTCTGAGTAGTGAGGACTATATATTGTAACCCGAACTCGCAGTCTAGCCTGTATACCACGTTCGTGGTATTACAGTTACTGAACTGTCTAAGGTGCCATTCTTTGCCTGATTTTAGAATGACACTAGTAGCCTTAGCAGTGAGAGGGCAAACAGAACAAGTCCCACAAGGATGATGCCCTGTAAGTCGTGTTTTACTGACGTTTTTAGGGGTTTGTACACGGGTATGCACCAATTTGTCCTTCAGGTTCCAAGAGCGTTTGAAGGCAAATCTAGGTGGGGGCATTTTGAAGTCTTTATTGGACAAGATTGCCCAATGCTTACGAATTGATTGCCTTATTTTAGTGGCTAAGGGATCAAAAGTCAGCACTACCGGGAGGCAATCTCTTTATTCTCCTTTTTGATTAACCTCCAGTAAGGCACTCCTGGGGGTATTCAGTGCTCTCTTCCTAGCATGATTTACAATTCTAGCTGGATAGTCCCTTTTCAAAAGTTTATCACATAGACCCTGTGCCTGTTCCTTAAATACTTCCGTTGTGGAACAGTTTCTCCGTTAACGAAGGACCTGGCCTACGGGCAGATTGTCTCTTAGGGCCCGTGGGTGGTATGAATTGTAAGACAACAGCGAATTTCTATCCGTGGGTTTTTGATGAACGCTTGTACTCAGATAGTTACCATTAGCGTTTATATCTAGGTCAAGATATACAGCAAAATCATGACTGTAAGTCCAGGTGAAACGGAGACTTCGATCTTGGCAATTAAGCCAGTTAAGAAATTCCAACAATGTGGCCTCCTCTCCAGTCCAAATACAGAGCACATTGTCTATATATCTCCTCCAGAGACGCACATGGTCTCTGAAGGGATTGGTGGTAGGGTAGACGATGTAGGGTTGAGTTTTTTGAGACAATTCGGAAAATCAAGCAAAAAAATTTCTTCTCTAACCAACCGCAGGAGATGCAGGAGATGCAGGAGAGTTTTAATACAAATTTACGAAGACCCTCCACTTTTATACCCTCCAGTGCAGTTGTGGGCCCTGAAGTTGTGCTCTTTGAGTCCAAAGTCTTACAAGACATTGAAGAACTTGAATCGCAAGAGATGAACAGAGGATATTAAAACATGTCTAGATCCGACTGGGAAGCAGTGAAAACTTTACAAAACAATTTGGAAATTACGATAAAAAGTGCGGATAAAGAGGGTGCGGTAGTTGTGCTCAATACCACAGACTACGAGGCTGAAGTATTACGACTACTCAATGTCCGTGCCAACTACCAGCCATTGACGAAAGATCCCACTCCTGAACTGCTTAATATCATCAAAGCATTGGTGAGTGAAGCAAGAGAGAAGAAATGGATTACCACAAAAGAAGCAGAGTTCCTGGTGAATCCAAATCCCAGGACCCCTGCTTTCTATATTTTACCGAAAATACATAAGCCTGCCCGGCCTCCGCCGGGCAGGACTATTGTATCGGGTATACAATCCATACTCGAACCCCTTTCACAGTTCGCAGACTACTTCCTGCGCGAATCCGTTGTTACACAAAAAAATTTTGTTAAAGATACAATGGACATTTTGAATGTGATCAGTGATATGACCTTTGACTCCACACGAGAAATAATGGTGACCATCGACATCGAGTCTTTATACTCCTGTATCCCCCAGGATGCGACGCTGGTGGCAGCAGCCCGAGCCCTGGGGGAGCAGGAGTGGTTTTATGATGCTCCGCAAACTTTCGTTTTGCAATGCATCGAACTGGCCTTGACAAGAAATTTTTTCTTGTGCCACTATCAGACACTAAGTGTGTGTATATGTGTTGTCCTGCAACTGGATATTTTTAGGGAATGGGCGATTGTTAAAGGAGGCACATTCTTAGGATATACTTGAGGTTCCGTGAGAATCATTATGATGTTTCGAACATAAACGAATATGGGCAAGTAAGGTATCTATGAACCGTAAATGACGAGTTCAGTAAGTGTACGCGTTTTCGCTACACTACTTGGCGGGGTTCGCCTTATTTACGTGTTTCTGCATCCGAACCTTTGGGTTCCATTTTAGATACGGCATCCATTTTGTTTCTTGCCCTCACGTAGTCAGCGAGCAGGAAACTGTCCGCCTCGTGACCCTTTAGGTCCCAAGCCTTACGGAAGATGCATATTCCTTTCATGCATCTTCTATGACCGGGGGAATGACACTGCAAAGGCAGATGGCTCCGCTTGAGGGTAATCCTCCCACGGAGGCCTATTGTTTCAGCCTTGCACGCGCTCGGCTTGAATCCTTTGATCCTGTGATTATGCCTTCCGATATTACCCTCACACTCTCTCCTCTACTGTTGTCTGACTTCCTTGCAGCTGTTCTTGTCTCTACCCTCATCCTTTTACAGCTAGAGTGGAATGTGCCTAATAGTGAGAAGATGTGCATTTACAGTTGGGAACCGGCAAACGTTATTATCAGTGTGTTCCGGGTTTCCGATGCCATGAATGAAGCCTTTGAAGTTTACTGTGGGAACTGAGCTGTAACCTTTTGTTCGTAATGTTAGTCTATGTCGAAAACTAGTATAAAAGGAGCGACCCACATATGCAATTTGAAGCAGACGCTCAGAACTTACAATTCGTTGTACTTCTTGTGACTTTTGCCTCCCTGCAGTAATAAACGCTGATCTTTGACGCCGAAGGAAGTGTCCCGTGTCTCTGTCACTTGTGCGCCGAACAGGTATCCCATGAAGGTTATAGGTGTTGTTCCCTGGCACCGCTGGTTCTGTTAAAAGTCCAGTCCTTCAGTTGGCGCCCAACGTGGGGCGACATCAGCGGTACCGGTCCAAAGCCTGACGATCGTGAGGAACTTCATGTGAAATTTCCGAGGAAAAGGTGCACCCCGCTTCATCGATCCGGTTGTCGAAATAAGTGGTCCGAAGATTTTTCCCGCGAAGCTTCCCGCCTCCTGACGGCTGCGACGGACCGATGCCCTGACTGTCGACCTGTTTCGGTGCCCGGCGTAGACCTTTCGTACAAGCGAGACGATAGACGGGCCTTCCAGGTGACGCCATTGTGCTCTCAGTTAAGTATTTTGGTGGGTCGCTCCCAGTGTCCTTAGTTGTTGTTGAGCTTAATGAAGCTTCGTTGTATGCATGGTTCCATTGCATTTGTGGTTCTTAGTTGTGGTTCTTAGTGGTTATTTGACAGTTGCAATTGCCAAAAACCGAGGGTTTTGTGTTTCACGAAGATTTAGCGCTTCGGTAACCCTTGAAGTTTGATACTAGGTTAGTGTGCACGATGCCTAGCCATAGTGGTTTTCTTGGTTTCTTCAAATGTTGCGCAATGGATTCCCGGTTGGAGGACTCGTGTCCGATACCTCCAGTTGGAACTCCGATATATGAGCTCTATAGTCGACACGGTGTGGGCCCTATTATATATAATAAATACTGGGTCCGTTACACGAAAAAGGATGGTGTCCTTAGTTGGCCACCACATGGAAGTTTTGATCTCACGATCTTAGATAATCTTGAAGCTAAATTGTTTAAAAAGAAAACTAGGCCAGCTATGTTTGATTCCTTCCGGTTGTGGCGTAAAGAGGCCAAGCAGAAAGAAATCAAACAGTCTAAAAAGAATAAAAAAGATGGTATGGCTCCGATAATGCAACTTGTACGACAATGTCAGCAAGATAGAGAAGAATCAGAAATTGAAGTTTCTACTAGATTACATCATATGAGGATAGACAAATGTTATCCGGTTTTACCAACTGGTTCTGATAAGAAAGAGGAGGAATCAAAGGAGGATCCCCTGTTAACGTATTTTATGAACTCGCCACCTCCATATGCACAGGGTGCTACGGCTCCTGTTGTTCCTCCTGTAGTTCCTCCAGTAGTCCCTCCTGTTGTTCCGGCGGCTGCTGGTCAGCCCGTTGCCGGTCCTACAGTCGTCCCTCCTACTGCTCCCGTGCCTGTACCTCCTCAGCCTCATATCACTGTCACCCCGACTACCTTGCCTGCTCCTACTATGCCAACCTTTACTTCTAATGTTGTTGCTCCTGTTCTTCTTTCTTCTTCTCCTTCTGTTCGTAATCGAATCCCTAACGCTGTTGCTACCCTTTATTCACCGCTTACTGGTCAGTTGTTTCCGTCTGATCTTTCCAAAACTCCCCAGAGATGGAGCCAGATCCCTAGTGGAAGGGAAAAAGAGACGCTAGTGACTATGGCACACAGATGGATAAGACACCCTTCTAACTACACTCCACGCATGGTCTTCGACACGTTTTCTCAGTTTAATGAGCCTACGCAGAGATTCGTGTTTGAAGAAATGTGTAACTTTTTGAGAGAAGAATGGTATAATAATGATGTAGACATTGTACCGCCCGATATAACTGAGCTTCAGAGTCAATTTTCGAATGGTATGATTGTAGGTGGAGATGTACGACGTGCCTTAGAGCGATTGTTAGCCCATAGGTCGACAGTACCTTCTCGAGTGTCATTTGATGACGACTCTGAGAATTGGAAAGCGGCTCCTGGTCAGTATCCTATGAGAGAGGTTCCGCCACTTTGGGTGCCTGGTGATCCACAAGCTCACCCTCCGGTCTTACCGCACTTTCGAAGAGTGTGGATACACCTCCCATGGAAACGATCAGAAGTTTTGCAAGTGAAGCAATCTTTACCTGATCCACGTAAGAATCCGGCTGGTTATTATAAGGAACTATCCCAATTGGTGGAAGCTTCTGTTATGAACCTTGCCGACATCGACATGTTGTTTGGCAATGTCGTACCGCAACCAGTTTGGGCGAAAATTCGCCAAGCAAATCACGCAAATGAGTTAGGTGGTGATTGGGCTGCACTAATAGCGGCTGATGCATTACAAGTCGGTGGGGCTAAGCCTGAGCAGTTGATTTTAGATTTACCTCAGAAAATCATTACACTTATGAAAACTCTCATGCCAGCGATGAGGGTGAACTGGGATAAATTATCAGCTTGTAAGCAAAAGAAAGACGAGAGTGTCTCGGATTTCTTTACAAGGTTTGAGGAAGCGTTTGTCGACCACAGCGGTCAGGACATGGGCTCCAAGGGAGGTCAGCGGTTATTTGTCGACAAGTTCGTGTCGAATTTGTTGCCTGAGCTACGCAACAAATTCAAGAACTCAGAAAGTGCATGGGCTGTTTCAACCACCGCACAGATATTAGCGACGGCTCAATACTACGAGAATAGGGAAAAGGGAGACAGTGATCGTGCAGATAAGAAAACGAAGGAGCTCAAAACAAAGGTTTTGTTGCAGCAAGCGTATCCTCCGCGATCAAATCAAAATGATTCGCAACAGCAGTATCGACCACGAGCACAGCCCAATAGGACGCAGCCGCGCTCTGACAACTTTGACTATAGATCTTCACTTGGGTATAACCAGTGTGCATATTGTAGGCGAGAGGGCCATATACAGTATGATTGTCCTGCTCTACGTGATCGCCTTAATGGTGTGTCGACTAGAGGGGGTCGTGGTGGCCCCCAACAGCCATCTAGAGGTAGAGGTCGTGGTGGCGCTCAAAGTAAGAACGAGCGCCCGCTTAATTCATCGGACGCAAATAATTGTTTTGATCAGCGCAATGTGAAGTCCGATAGATCGGCACAGTACTATGTGGACGGCTATTACACGGACCATGAGATGGTGACAGACGACAGTTACTAGGACAGCCATCGACAAGGAGAGGGAGTAGTGTCAGTTCCGGTTGATCAGAGAGGGCCGTACGTCGCAGTTGCTACATCAGGCGTCCTTGAGCCTTTTCTGTTAGACACTGGTGCGACGAAAAGTTCCATCATGCATTCAAAACTCCCTGGCGCACCTTTGTCCGGCTTAACAAATGTTTCCATTGGATTCTCTGGCGCCCCGGTTAGCAATCCTGTCTCCAGCCCTTTGCCCCTTACTATTGGTCCTCGTAAGCTGGAGGCCCCATTGATTCTATCCACTGGTTGTGGTGAGAATCTTTTGGGTCTGGATTTGTTAAAACGGTTATATGCGACTTTGTATTGCTCTCCTGAGGGAGTGGAGCTTACATTAGGTCGGAGAGTAATTTCTCCTATGTACTTATCGATCGATAAATTCCCACCGGAATTGAGCTCCCTTCCTGCGTCTTTATGGGCCACAGGTCCCAATGATGTGGGTCTCTTGGACATTCCTCCTTATGTGATCCACTTGAAACCGAATGTACGATTGCCTCGTATACCTCAATATCGTATTTCTCTAGATGGTGAGCGAGCGCTATTGGCGATCGTTCACGACTTGATCCAAAAGGATGTCATTGAAGAGACTCGGGGTAATGTGTGTAACAGTCCTGTGCTACCCATTTTAAAACGAACTGATCCATCTAAACCTCCTGTGTATCGTTTCATAATTGATCTAAGAGAAGTGAATAAAATTGTGATTCCACAGTTTCCCGTGGTCCCTGATATCACGGCTTTGTTGACCCTGATTCCAGCCTCTGCCTCCTGGTTCACGGTGATCGATCTAAAGAATGCTTTCTTTAGTATCCCAATCGCTGAGGAAAGCAGAGACCTATTCGGATTCACATTAGGTGGTCGCAGTTTCAGGCTAAAAAGCGCTCCACAGGGCTACTGTGAGAGTCCGTCAATCTACAGTCAAGCACTTAAAAGTCAGCTTGATGCCTTTGTGTTACCGGCAGGTGCGGCTTTGATTCAGTATGTTGATGACCTATTAGTAGCTGCAGATACTGAGATTATTTGCAGAACTGCTACCGTTTCGTTGTTACACCATTTGTGTGACTTACATCATAAGGTGTCACCTTCTAAGCTGCAATATTGTTGTCAAGAAGTAACCTACTTAGGTCACTTATTGTCAAAAGAAGGGAGAAGGTTGACCCCAGAAAGAATAGCAGCGATTGCTCGAATGACTGTGCCGAGAACTCAGAGAGATGTACGTGCCTTTTTAGGTATTACGTCATACTGCAGACAATGGATTCCAAATTTGTCATTATTGGCGAAACCATTGTTAGCTCTCACGTGCAAGGATGTCCCGACTCCTTTGCCTTGGACTGAAGAGTGTCAGAAAGGGTTTTCTGAATTACGTGATGCGTTGTGTTCGGCCCCTGTGTTAGGGACTACTGACTACAGTAAGCCGTTTACACTATACGTTCACGAACGGATGGTTGCGCGTTGAGTGTTTTGACGCAACACTTTGGCGATAAGCAACGACCATGTGCATATTTTTCCTCGACCTTAGACCCAGTGGCTAGAGCATTGCCGAGTTGTTTAAGAGCGACAGCAGCAGCTGCGGTATCCATTCGACAGTCTGCTGCTTTGGTCATGAATAACATGCTTACGGTAATGGTTCCACACGCAGTCGATACTCTCTTGAACCGGACAAAAACTCAGCACTTGACGAGTGCAAGGTTGTCTGGCTATGAGCTGACGCTCTTGGCAAGTCATATACGGATAAAACGTTGTAATGTGTTAAATCCAGCAACGTTGTTACCGATTGGCATGGAATCAGATGATGTAGCACCGCATGACTGTTATTTAAGAACCGAGGAAGAGACAAAAGGTTGTGTCGACCTGAAAAACACTCCGTTGGTAGATCCCGATGGTACTTTGTATGTGGATGGTTCGTGTTTTAAGTTGCCAAATGGTGATGTAACGACTGCGTATGCTGTAGTGACATTGAGAACGGTTGTGGAAACTGCGAGATTGAGTCAGAATTCGGCCCAAGCGGCCGAGTTAATTGCATTGACGAGAGCGTGTGTGCTGTCTAGGGGAAAACGGGTGAATGTGTTTACCGACAGCCAGTATGCATTTGGTGTGGCGCATAGTTTTGGGCGTTTGTGGAGAGAACGTGGATTCTTTACGTCACATGGCACAAAGATCCAGCATGGACAACTTGTGAATGATCTTCTGGAAGCACTTACGTTGCCAACAGAAGTGGCAATAGTTAAATGTAGTGCGCATCGGAAAGTGACGGATGATGTTGGCCGTGGTAATGCGTTTGCGGACGAGACTGCCAAGAAGACTGCTAGAGATTTGACAAACCGAATGTATGTTGCAAGTCCAGTGAGATGGCCGGCAGAATCCCGCGTTCGTGAGGACACAATTGAGAGTGTGAAGGAGATACAGAATGAGGCTACTGAAATGGAAAAGACTCGGTGGAAAGAAAGCACTGGGAAGTTAGACGAGAATGGATGTTGGACTGATTTGTCGGAAAAGCAGAGATGGATGTTACCGGATGCGTATGTACTTGCCGTTGTTACGATGGCTCATGGCACAGCACATATTAGCTCGAAAGGCATATGTAAGTTGTTGTCTCCTGTATGGAAGAATGATGGGATCAGTAAGTGTGCGGAGAGAGTGGTCAAGAATTGTATGGTGTGTCTGATGTATAACCCTGGTAAGGGCACTCCCACTCCTCCTGGTCATTTCGCTCCCCCTACGTATCCGTTCGAGGTTATTCAGTTAGATTTCATCCACATGGAGAGATGCAATAATTTGAAATATGTCTTAGTTGTGGTTTGTGCGTTCTCCAGATGGATTGAAGCTTACCCTCTTAAGGATAATACTGCCCTGTCCACAGCAAAAGTTCTGCTCAAAGAGTATTTTACTAGGTATGGAATGCCTCGGGTTGTATGGTCGGACAACGGAAGTGAGTTTGTGGGAAGTGTGATGAAGAGTGTGTGTCGTGGCCTTGGAATTAATCAAAAATTTCACAGTGCCAATCATCCACAATCAGCGGGTTTGGTAGAAGGATACAATGGTACCCTGAAACTGAAACTTGCAAAAATTCAAGCAACTACTGGTTTATCATGGCCTGACGCTCTGCCCCTAGCTCTGTTATCGACAAGGGCGACCGTGCACTCTCGAGTCGGGCTTAGCCCATATGAAATTGTGTTCGGCCGTCCTGCTAATGTTTGGGGGGTTCCGAGGCCTAAAGAGTTTGATAGGATTGAATATCCAATGTTGATTGACTATCTTTATGATCTGACTGCTAAATTGAGTTTGATTCATCAACAGGTCTTTGAGGCACTACCGGCACAGACAGAGGGTCCTGGTCACCGGCTCCAACCCGGTGACTGGGTACTTACCAGGAATTTCGGCCGAAAACGGAATCTAGAGCCGAGATTCGTGGGTCCCCATCAAGTGCTACTTGCAACGAGGACAGCAGTCCGGCTGGAGGGGAGAAAGAACTGGGTTCATGCAACCCACACCAAGAAGATACCGCTTCTTTTACCAGCCGATACATGGGTGAAGAAGGGCATTTCATCGTCTCAGACTGATGTTCCGCTGCAATATGTGCCATTTGGTGATGCTCAGTTAATGGAGAACAACTCAGTGCAATCAGACCATCACGTTAAATCAGCAGAAACTTTGACTTCGTCATCAGCATTGGAGAATTCAAGCTCTGATCCATTACCTGAACATTTGAATACTGTTTCATCATCAGAACAATTGTTTGAAGAGCAGACTCAACCTGGGAAAAGTCGATATTTTCTTCGACCGCGCGATAAAGACAAATAAAAGAGTTCTATTTTTTACTCCCCTTCGTGATTTTACAGTACCACTTACTGTTGCTATGAACATTGTGGACATTTTATATTGTGTTTACCTTTTTTCTTCATGCAGCTAAGAGACTATTATTAAATTAAAATAATTCATTTTGACCTATCATCTGGGTTGGCCGTAGGGCCGTGCGGGTACTTCCTTCTGTTTAGTAGCTATCGACACTAGGTCGGTTTCTTTTGTCGATTTCTGGGAACTCCTGGGAATTGGCAATCGCTACTCAGAACGAAGTGCGTCAAGAACGTCACGGACGGTTTTTAGAAGATGGACTTCTCGAAGCTGTCGGAAAGAGAGAAAATGTCGGCGCAAAGATCAAAAGTGTTTTGCACAAAATGTTTTCTATTTCAGATCTATATGTTGTTCCTAACTGTTTCAATGCTTCTGGTGGGTGGAGTATATTTTGGGATTCAATTATTATTGCCTTCCATTTCACCTACCCCTCCTTCCTATAATCTGAATTTCGCTTCCACTGCTTCTCCACATTCCTTTCACCTTCTGCCCCAACATGAACAAGTCAGACGTGCTGAGTTTAGGAACAATTCCTTCGTTCAACTCCTGCACCAGCATCAGTTGGTGGTTAATACAACTAATTGTTGGGTGTGTGGGTTAATGCCACATACCATGGATAGGGGTATTCCGTATTTGGTTCTTCCATATAGTTCCCAAGGGTCAGCACGAGCATTTCAAATTATGTTCCGTAGTGCATTAGATTCCTACCCCAATCGAGAGCCGCGCTCAGCAAGTTTTGGTCCTGGTCCGTACCACAAGCCTCTGGCGACAGCGATCGCTGATCTAGAAAGAGACATCTTTGACGTATCACTCATCCCAGAGGAGGAAGTACAGGCCTATAAATTCCTTAGCGAAGCTGAGTACAGCATATCAGTGGGTGATAGACAGCTCAAAAGCTCATCCCCGATCTGGATTGTGCCTCACCTAGGCCGATTCTGTCTGCAGGGTCAGGGCCGAAATCCGAGAGCTCAGCTTGGGAAGAGTGCTTGTGTAGATACTTATGTTTTACCAATGCTCTCTTCCCCTGTCTTCCTAACTGCCAAGGGCACCTATTTTGTATGTTATGATCGCGCATATACATGGTTGCCCCATGACTTTTCGGGTACGTGTTATATCGCGAATCTTTTGCCACCGACTTTCACTGTTGCCTCAGATTACCACAAGAGAACTGTAAGAGGCGTCATTAGTAAAGAAGATACTTCCGGTCAAGAAGCAGGAGACTTCTTTAAGGGTTTCCTTCCGTTCTGGGGCCCTATGGTTAATAGCAGGAATCTGAGACAGTTAACTCGCGTGGTAGAGTCGACTGCCAACATAACTGCAAGTGCCCTTGGTAACCTGACAGCAGAGCTTCAAGCGGATAGGCTTATGACGTTGCAGAACCGTATGGTTCTAGACGTAGTACTAGCAGATAGGGGAGGAGTCTGTAAGGTCATCCATTCTAGTTGTTGCATATTCATACCAGATAATGCTCCAACTGTCTATCAAGCCATCACGAAGTTGCATAAGATCTCAGAGTCCATACACGTGGACGAGGGAGATTGGACGCTACTAGGATGGTTTTGGGGTCTAATGTCGACGTGGGGTTGGAAAATTCTGATGGTCATAGGGGTTGTTGTGGCGTTCCTATTCACATGTTGTCTTTGTGTGCAGTGTGGTCCTGCCTTATGTGGCCTCTGTGCTACTACGTGTATAAGAAGGCCATCTGTTACCAAAGGGGCATTGATGGATAAAATAATGTTCCAACAACATCTAAATGACCTGATGAATATCGAGATCGACTCTGACTTCGATTAGTTCTTGCCTACATGAGGGCAAAAGGAGCGTCTGAGGTTCCGTGAGAATCATTACGATGTTTCGAACATAAACGAATATGGGCAAGTAAGGTATCTATGAACCGTAAATGACGAGTTCAGTAAGTGTACGCGTTTTCGCTACACTACTTGGCGGGGTTCGCCTTATTTACGTGTTTCTGCATCCGAACCTTTGGGTTCCATTTTAGATACGGCATCCATTTTGTTTCTTGCCCTCACGTAGTCAGCGAGCAGGAAACTGTCCGCCTCGTGACCCTTTAGGTCCCAAGCCTTACGGAAGATGCATATTCCTTTCATGCATCTTCTATGACCGGGGGGAATGACACTGCAAAGGCAGATGGCTCCGCTTGAGGGTAATCCTCCCACGGAGGCCTATTGTTTCAGCCTTGCACGCGCTCGGCTTGAATCCTTTGATCCTGTGATTATGCCTTCCGATATTACCCTCACACTCTCTCCTCTACTGTTGTCTGACTTCCTTGCAGCTGTTCTTGTCTCTACCCTCATCCTTTTACAGCTAGAGTGGAATGTGCCTAATAGTGAGAAGATGTGCATTTACAGTTGGGAACCGGCAAACGTTATTATCAGTGTGTTCCGGGTTTCCGATGCCATGAATGAAGCCTTTGAAGTTTACTGTGGGAACTGAGCTGTAACCTTTTGTTCGTAATGTTAGTCTATGTCGAAATCTAGTATAAAAGGAGCGACCCACATATGCAATTTGAAGCAGACTCTCAGAACTTACAATTCGTTGTACTTCTTGTGACTTTTGCCTCCATGCAGTAATAAACGCTGATCTTTGACGC
This sequence comes from Lissotriton helveticus, assembly GCF_964261635.1. Lineage (NCBI taxonomy): Eukaryota > Metazoa > Chordata > Amphibia > Caudata > Salamandridae > Lissotriton > Lissotriton helveticus. Next base: position 1,894,875,406 of record NC_136059.1, on the reverse strand, counting down.
CGAAGGAAGTGTCCCGTGTCTCTGTCACTTGTGCGCCGAACAGGTATCCCATGAAGGTTATAGGTGTTGTTCCCTGGCACCGCTGGTTCTGTTAAAAGTCCAGTCCTTCATACTGACTACCCTGACAGTTAACAAAGGGGGAGTAATGTTTGGCAATGATTATGCAACACTTAGTATATCTTAAAAAGAAATAAAAGTGGAAGTGCCTACATGGTCTAGGTCTATTTAGTATTTGGAGGATTAAAGTACAGCCAGGCTACAGGCCTCCAATTATGTTTATGTTGGCTCTGTAGTGTATGGCCTAATGGGTGCTTCAGTTCGCTTGCGACATTTAACTTACAAGCCCTGGGTGTAGGAAGGTGGAATCTTACTGCATGGCTGCCCCCATTTTTTTTCCTGGTGTTTTGATGGTGTTTGACTTAGTTTGACTTGGGTCCCTGCTAATGAGGGCCCCAGCCTATCTGCATTTCTCTCTAAATTGATTGCATTTTCATTAGGTACACTCCAGATTTATTACTGGGTTACACTTGTGAGTCCCTGGTATATGGTACTTTAGGTACTAAGGGCATAGGTACCCCAGAGGCCTACCAGGGGCTGAAGCATGTATTATGCCACCCCTGGGAAACCTTTCAAAATGGCACCACGGGTCTGCAACTGCAGCCAGGGTAAGGTGGTGCATGCACCCCTTACTAAGAAATAGGCTACCTATATCTACCTTATATCATTGACATACATAAACCTATAAGTCACTCCTATGGCAGGCTTTATCAATCCTGAAGGCAGAGTGCTTGGTTTTGTGTGAGAGGGTGCCCATGCATGAGCAAGACCCTTCTGCAGCTGTCAGAATCACTTCTCTGTAGCTGTTCTGTATTGCAGCCAGACCATATACTCTTAAGTTCATTATAACCTCGCGGTTAATGCTAACTTTGGAATGGCTGCATGGAAACATGTCGTATTTGGTGTCAAACACTTTGGAGTCCTACTCCCCCCCCCCCCCCGCCAGTCCTGGTGGCGGGGGTAGAATTCCACCCTTCTAGAGGGAGAGACATGTACACACTGGTCTAATCGGTAATAGTTTTAAAGAGCCCTGGCAGGGTGCCACGGACACGGGTCTGATCTCCTGCTGCGAGGCCTGGAGACTAGGTTTCCTGTCACAGGGAGGTATAGCCACCTCCCAGACAGGCTTTAGTGTATTGGGGCTGGGTGGGTGCATTCAGAGAATGCTTTTCAGACAGTGCTGGAGCTACACTTGGTGCATATCCCAGTTCAAACCGGTTTCTGGGCACTCATCCCCTGCTCCGGCCTGAAATTGGACAAAGGGGAAGGGGTGTAACCACCCCCTCCCCTGGTCCTCCCATAGGTGGGACCTTAGAGTTAGTCCAACCCCTAAACTTAGTATAAGTATAGGAACCCTGTCCTTAGGATTTTAGATTACCCTGGACGAAACTCTGCAACATATATCCTGGAACTTCGACATTCTATTTTGACTAGAAGACAGAAGAATCTCCTCTGGGGTCAAGGAGTGACTCCCCTGTTCAAACAGGCACCAAAGAAGCATCTTGCTGGTCTGAATTTCCGAGGCTCCTGCTGGATCCCAAAGGATTTGCGACACAGGACCCAGACTTCTAGACTTCTCCGAGGCCAGCACGAGATCACAGCAAAGCTGAGACCCACAGCCATCACGGGAGACGTGGAACTGGAACCCCTGGACACATGCACATTTGCTAGTGCATCAACTTTCCAAGCTTTCCCGAAGTTGTGCATTGGGCCACTTGTAGTCCAAGCCCTGAGCACCATCTGCACTAAAGATTGTGAGCCTACACTCCACGAGTGTTCCGTGGGCCCGCTTCTAGCATTTCTGCTTGAGGCTCCTTTGCAATCCCTGGTCCATCAAATGGTGGGTCCCCACAAAGGTAACTCTTCCGTTTCTTTGGCTTTCCTGGTTGCTCCAGATGTGCCCGGACTCCTCTCCAACGGGTGAGTCCCCCAGACCTTGCTGGTCTGCACCAAAGCCAATCTTTGCTTTCTGCGTGGGTTGCTGTTGTCAAAGCTTGTTGGGTCCAATCCGGAAACCAATACCGCAGCACTCGACATCCTTTATGGGACAGCTCAAATCCAGATCCTGGTTGTCGTTGACGCCTCAAGGGCCCTCGTGGCTGAAGAGTCAAGCTTCACCTTCTTCACCTGAAATCACCCGACATTGGTTGCCATCTTCTCCTCGCCTTCCTGGTCACTGGCAAGTGACCCAGACTCTGTTCTCTCTGCTTTCAGGTTCTTCTAAAACTCCGATTCAGGCTTGGATCCATCCGGACACTTTCGACTTGGTCGCCTGCAGCACTTTCAGCAGCCCGCCATTGAAAGCGACCACGAAACCCGTCACCAAAAGATACCTATGCACCCGGGTTCCCTGGGTGAGGTAACTCGAGTACTCCGGTACTCCCGTGGGTATTGACTCCAGAACGGCCTAGTTCTAAAGGGGTTTGCTCCAAGTCCTCTTCTAAATGTCCCTAACTTGTAATTTTCCAACCGCAACTTTCCCCCTAGAAGTTAATGGTGATTCGTGGCTGTGTTTAAACACTGCACGCATCCCCCGTGGATCCCCTGTGTCACTACCTTGGGTGGTTCCTGGTGATCCCAGTGGTTCTACAGGCTCTAGGCCTTGTATCTTTGTCAGTCGTGGTTCTTATACCACTTTCTTAGTATATGGTTTGTGAGGCCCCTAGGGCAGAACATCTACTGTGCTAATTTACTGTGTGCTAAATAGGTTTACTTGATGTACTTTTGCCTCTAGCCTCATAAAGAGACTAGAGGATTGTGTTTAGAATACATATATTTTATATATATACCTGGTGTGGTTCTCCTTTCATTTGGTCATTCATGAGATTATAGACTGGTAAAACAGGCTGCTTTACATTCCTTCAAGACTTAGCCTGAAGGCTGCTTTCCACAGCTACCACTAGGATAGCTTTCTATATAGGTTGTCTTTAAACCTACCACCAATAAGGGCGTTTGGACTGGTGCAAGGTGCCCACTAGAATAGTGGACAGAATATGCCAGGCCATCTTCTCACACTTGGTACCCCATGACAGCATACACTTGGCCGGTTAGCAGTCTAGTTGCTTGTTTTCAAGGAGGTGGGACCGCCGCACAGCTTAATGTTCATAAACAGACCTGTGTCGCTGATGTCGTGATTCACAAGTAAATATTTTTTCTGCTTGCATTATTGCTTTTTATTTTTGCACTCTGCACTTTGGAGGGAACCTATTTTTAGTCCTGGTCTGATGATTAATTGTAAAGGCTATTTAGGCTTTTTATTTAGCTGACCTGATTTTCATTTTGGCCGTTTAGCTGTCTGTTTATTGTGCTGTTGTCATATATAATGACTGGATTCAGGCTAGCCTGGCTGATGAGGGGCATTAACCCGAAACCGGTCCTAGGATCCTTGTTTCCGGTTCAGGGAAGATCTGGCTTGGTAATTCGGGCTGGACTGTTCCCAAGAGGCACAGGGTCAAGACTGCTTTGCATATCGCTGGGTCTGAACTGAGGTGGCGAAGTGAGCTAAAAAACGATGAAGGATTCAACCCAGATCTGTGACTGGGGAGGGGTGTCTGAGAAGTTTCAGTGCTCCGTCCATCATCTCCTTGTGTTTGTCATATATAATGAGACAGCTTCTTGAAAGTGTTAACCTTATTAGTATGGTCTAAATCAGATGTCTTCATTGCATTGTCAGTGGTCATGCTCCTACTGTGATGAGTTAGAAATACCATCCTTCAGTAATCTTGTTACGGTTGGTGAGTATTTGTAAACAATGTGTAATGTATTAGTTTTAATAATACATTTTTAAATGTAAAATGCTGACTACAAACTTTCTGGTTGTATGTGGGTGTTAAACTAGTGTATATTCCTAGTGCCAACGCTGACACCCCTGGCCCATAGAGCAAAGCTAACTGTGTTGTGCTCAGCAAAGTTTGTCTGAGTGAAGGGCTCCCTTCCAGCACAAACATCATGCTTTAAGAAATTACATTCTTTAGATGTGTGTTGTAGAAAGCAGCAGGCATGCAAAGAAATTAAAATTATGAGACATTTCTCCTTGTTACACCTGCCTCAGTGATGGGCAGAATGCTTTGGCTAATCCCTCGCTATAAATCTATGAAGATATTGATTTCTTTTCAAATCCATGTATGGTTGGATGTGAAAGTACATCCACCACCCATGGGGCACCCCCTTGGTGCAAAGTAAAGCAAGGCAGGCCATTGCACTGTGTTGCGTTTCTTTAAGTTACAAATACAAGTTCATTTTTCTTAGTATTATCTTCAAAATCCCGGCAGTCATATTTTTGTTGGGTGTGTTTTTTGCTCCTGCTGGGACAGTGCACGGGTTTCTGGTGCAATTCAAGCATTGCACTACACTGTATGAGTCTGTGTGACATATGAAAATACCATTGCATTGAAATTGCCATGGTTTTGATTGGAACACCCACTTTGCATACATTAAAATATGTATAACACAACACTGACCCTGCACAATGCAAGCCTAGAAAAGTCATCCAAATACGATTACTGCGCTGCTTCTTAAATCTTACTTAAGGATTTACATTGACTTCTGCAGTGCTTGGACAACACACGAGCTCTGTAAATCTGGGCCTATGCCATGAAGCCTGTCAGAATATCCTTCAGTGATATTGGTTGGTGTTTTGATTTGTTTTTCTTGATTACTAATTGGTTTCAGATGCAAGTGTGCAGAGAATTTAAGAGAAGAACTTAAGAATCATTAAAAAATGTCTAACATGAGGTCTCTATAGTAAGTTCTAGAATATGAATTCCATGTGACCACATTTTGATCTCTTTGCTGAAGAGAGTAACGTTCTTGAGCTGTAGGAGCTCCTTTGACTGTGGCAGTTTAGTTATTAGTCAATGACTGTGAGATCTGAGGTATATCATCACTGAGGTCCATTGAGATGATCTGCCAGAGCGGTTGATGAGTCTTATCCACTTTCATTTGTGTACAAATCACTCATGTAGCTGCAAAGCTCTATATTATTTTTACCTGCTTTGGATGTAAAAATTAACTAATATGAAATTATAAATGTTTGGGAGCTGAAGGATTTCCTGTCAATTTTAGAAGAAAATTCATACTGATTGATGGGTGCCTTCATCATCAATGGCCACCATTTATGCCACATCGTATACGTCCTTTCTTCACCTGCATGACTATTATAGCAGTTCATATCTCCCCTTACAAAACTTAACTATTGTAACATATTCAGCCTACCAATGGGCCGTAATTGTTTAGTAATGCCCGATGATGAAGCCATTAATTAATAATAAACCAGTTCTTACTTTTAAAAGTCAGTTGTAAAAGAATTTTCAAATGTCATTTGAAAACCAAAATCGCTTAAAACAAATTAAAACTGTATATTATAAACAAACATATTTAAATTAATATCTAAACCAATGGTCAACAAAATTGTCAGTTATACCGGGCACAGCAACTTAGCAGTTATTTTGGTGGAAAATGTATTTTCCAAACACCAAAACGTTTATATATACAAAATGTTTTATTTGAACCATTGCAAGTTATAGTTAGTCGTTGTTCAGTTTGCAGGCAAACACCATTCTGACTTTATTTCTTTGTATTTGGTGGCGATAACAAGTTATCGGAATTTTATCCTCTCTTCTTTCGTGTGCGGTGTCCTGTGTGTTCATTGTTTTTTCTGTGGTATTTCTGTTTTATGTTTGATTTGGCAAACATGAGCCCCACCTTATTTATTTGTTGTTATATAAATTGGCAGATGTGAAAGTGTTTATGTCCCTGACCAAGAAAACCAACCCTTCAGCCTTTGGTGGTAGTTTTGTTTTAAATACTGCGTTTTAAGTAGATTTTGATTTTAAAGTTCCTATGACTCTTTTTGTTTTATAGACATGAACGGCCACCAAAACAACTTCCCGCCATCTAGCTCAATTGGCAGACCGTCACCCATTTAACGAGCTCTTTCACATGGCACCTCGCAAGGCTGAAAACTGCGAAATAGTTCTTTTTAATGAGCCTTAATCGAATATATTTTAACACTGAAAATCTATCAAGGGTCTGGTCACTTAAATATGATTTCTACAGCCAAGTTTTGACCTAAGTCAAGCCTAATCTATTTGTCTTTTTAGGTATCTGCTCTAGATGGTACTCATGAGCTGTTTTGAAGAGACATGCTGTTTCTACTTTGTTGGCTTTTGCCCACCCATAGGCTTGACATTTGCAGGCTTCCACGTCGCTCCATTATTCCTTCTCCTCATCTGTCCATGCAATACATGCATTATGCTCTTCCAGGGTTCGGCCTTCCATGAGCGCAGCAACCAACTACTCCTAAACATATGCAGCAGCCATTGTAGGGCATTGTTCCAGGACAACTTTTTTTTTCTTTAAGAGTGCATTTCATAAGCGCTTCTTCTCTAGAAACAGATCTCAATGCAGAAGAAAATCTCCAGCCCAAACGCAAATGGAACAAAGGTGCCTCATCCCGGCCATGTGCTCGAGCTTCTTCTCCTTGGCTTTACATGAGAGATTGCTTGCATGCATTGTTCATTGTGTGTCTGCACTGCAACTACAGGTTAGTTAATTACTGTGTATTCTTTGTGGAGCTTTACACAGATAAACTGTACTTGAGTGAACTCCTTTTCCCCTCCATCATTAACCTTCTGTCCAATTCAACTGCAGCAGTGCAAGGTGACCCTATGAATGCATTACCTTCCTTATGCGGCATAAATGTAGTTGTAAAGCATACCGCTCTGGAGCAAAGGTATGCCGTACTACAGGTTGGGTTATTTATGGTCTTGTTCATTTTCATGTTCATTCCTTAATCCGAAGACCACCATCCCATTGTGTTTTATTTTATTTGGAATCAATATTCACTCCATCATCTATAGGACATGACCTTGGCTGCTTGACAACAGTGTACACATAAGATTCAAAGCAGCCATGAAATCTATGTAACTATCGCAAGAATAGTCACCAGCATGGCTGTCAGTAGTGAACAGATACAGCCTCACTTTTAAAATTAGTGTGGGGAACTTTTCATCATCACCCCTGAAGGATACTTTGAATGCGTGGACACATTTTTCATGAATTAAGACACTTTGCATGTACTGGCACATCACAAGATACGACAAACAAGTATTTGTATATACCTTTTTTTCCAATTTCATTCTGTCGTTTTTAGAGTGACTGAAATCGTCAATCTGTATATTTTACACGTCATCTCATTCCTCTCCATCTTCTATTGGACAGGACTTTGGCTGCTTGACCACAGTGTTCACAGAAGAGTCAAAGCAGCCATGAAATCTGTGTAACTATCGCAAGAATAGTCACCAGCATGGCTGTCAGTAGTGAACAGATACAGCTTCACTTTTAAAATTAGGGTGGGGAACTTTTCATCATCACCCCTGAAGGATACTTTGAATGCGTGGACACATTTTTCATGAATTAAGACACTTTGCATGTACTGGCACATCACAAGATACGACAAACAAGTATTTGTATATACCTTTTTTTCCAATTTCATTCTGTCGTTTTTAGAGTGACTGAAATCCTCAATCTGTATATTTTACACGTCATCTCATTCCTCTCCATCATCTATTAGACAGGACCTTGGCTGCTTGACCACAGTGTTCACAGAAGAGTCAAAGCAGCCATGAAATCTGCGTAACTATAGCAAGAATAGTCACCAGCATGGCTGTCAGTAGTGAACAGATACAGCCTCACTTTTAAAATGAGGGTGGCCAACTTTTCATCATCACCTCGAGTGATACTTTGAATGCGTGGACACGTTTTCATGAATTAAGACATTTTGCATGTACTGCCACATCACAAGATAAGACAAACACGTATTTGTTTATACCTTTTTTTCAATTTTATTCTGTCGTTTTTAGAGTGACTGAAATTGTCAATCTGTATATTTTACACGTCATCTCATTCCTCTTCATTATGGTCTGGGCACCTTATTTGACCCACTGACAGGCACTGAGAGAAACACTCAATGCCTTCAGCCTCAGTAACACAACTTACTATCGTGCCCTAAAATAAGCACCCACCCACAACCTTAATACCTGGACCAACACACGCTCCTATGCGACCTATAAAATTGACAACTCCAATAACTCGGATCTAGACCCTTGCCGAGACCTATTGGCTTTGCCAATTGTTTTTATTCTTCTCACGAGAAATATGAACACTTCCTAGCTGAGTTTTGGTTTCTTGAAGTATGTATGAAGAAAACTTATATAAGAAACCCAGCAGACCTGGGTGGGTAGCTCGTAGCTAAGGGAGTGCACATGCTGCGGTTTTGCATGACAATATGGATCTTTGCTTGTTCTGCTGAATGTACTTTGGCAGACTGCACGCAGGCGTGCCTGTAGCCCACCTTATCTTTCAGATTTTTTTCATTCCTAGGAACTTCTTAACTACATTTATTGGAGGTAGGATGACATGAACTCTAGTTCTTTACGAGAACACCATGGACCTAATGCATTTTAATTCAAGCATTTGTAGGGCTATGCCTGTCACTAAGCGGCGTTACTAGCCAATTTTTCTTTAGGAACGCCCAGCTGAACTTTTTCCGTTATTGAAAAGGCCGGATGTGTTCTTACCAAATTTGTCACAGACTGTAATCTTACTCCCCACATGCCCATGTTTTCAGACAACACCGGCGCTCAGCTGGATCGGCCTGCATGAGGGGTGAGTACAGTAAAGGACCACGTTTGCAGACACGAAATGCAGATTTTCCAGTGCGAACAGTGCCAAACCTTCTGATGAGCTTTCCACAAAAGAGCTCTTTGTGCATCTGGTTGGGCTCGTGACGAGGCCAGCACAGCTGCATATAGTAATTCCGGCCTGGGGAGAGGGGTGCGTCCTTTCTGACTGAAGCAGAAAGCAAACCCTCCCTGCTTCTAAGGTGGGGACATTACAAAACCGTTCATGGATTTCTTAAAGAAAGGAATCATAAAAGTTCTAAAATATAAAGACGGGGGGTGTCTGATTTATTCAGCAAATATCTTCTTTTTTCTTTAGTTTATGCAGTCGGACAGTACTACTTGATTGAACGGAATTAAGTGAGGCACCCGGTAGTCCCTACTGCAGAGTCAAAGACCACCATTTACGTCATGAGGTCATGAACTGCAAAGGACGAAATGCTAGTAGAATCGGCAAATCAACCATGGTACTTCTGTTCTAGCTACTGGCTGCTTTCGGCATGAATTGAGCCTTGTGCATCGTGGGGTGCACAAAATTAAAACAACATTGTCAAAGAAATCCGATGCGAAACAAATGTCCATTACAGTAATATACTTGGTGATTGGCACTGGCGTTTAGCAGCCACAAACGTACGGAAAATGTGAATTAGACGCTCCTGCCAACATTAAAAATATATATAATGCACAGACATATGTTTGGTTGCTGCTTCCCAGCCCCAAATATGATGTAATGGGAGAGGATTCCCTGTGTGTGAAACATAAGCCAGGAAAACGGCTCTTGGCATTGGATGGAAATCCTCGTCTCCTGCATGTGGTTATTGGCATCTTTCATTACTTAGATGATGAAGGAGCTTACAGTTGTTTTATATTCAAAACGGACAACTCCGGAATGATTTATGAGCTGCAAAAATTTCATTTCGAGTGAGTGTACCGACACAATAAACAAAACATTCATACAATACTCAGATAAAAAAAAATACACGTTGATTTTATGCCCTGTCGTTTCATGAATAAATAATTCACTTGCATAGAATAATTGTGGTAGCAGCTGTCAATGTCAAAGCCTTGCCAGAAAAGCCACAGAAGCCACAAAAGATCTCAGAGCTGTACTGCAGTATAGGATATATAAGTAAAGAGCGCGATTACATACGAATAAACAGTGGAGCAGTGTAATCAGAAAGAAGTGTTATTATAATAAAAGGAGTAAAAAGCTGACTGCTTATGGAAATCGACTGAAAATAACTTGAAAAATAGCAAGCAAATGTGAGATTATCAAAACAATATATGTGAAAATAGTTTCCTAAGGAACTTTGGGAAGAAAACACTTCACACATCACCTCAAGAAAAACTGCACCCAGCAACGAAGCAGCACACTGGTCCACAGTTATTCCACACTGATTTACCACTCAAAGAAAGGGTCATTTAAACGTCGGCACTAAATCCTTGCGTAATGCACCAGCATCTGCTGTATTTCCCGGGGATTTAAGGTTTTTGAAAAACAGGCAACATGCAAGGTAATACCGTGTAAGTATTGTGTCACTTAATAAAGTGCTCGTACAACAGAAAGTGTTTCTTATTTTTATTGTATTTATAAAGTTTTCTATAGAGCGATCATGATCCCGAACGATATCATGGCGCTTTACAAAAGAATGGACGGAAGGACATAAATCCAATATCGACATCAAGTAAGAATACACAACAGGAATAATCACATAATACCCAGACAATCAAATCAGGAAGAGTAATACAATAAACAGGAATAGAGCGGGCTAAGAGGGAGGGGCACACAATGCAGTAAAGGAGAGAATCAACAAATGATGGTGGAATGGTTGTAGGATCAATGAATTCGAGCAGGGGAAGCCTACACCCAATTAAGATAATAATTTGTTCATTAGGAATCTTTTGGCTTCCAATTTGAAAGCAGTTGCTGAAAAGATTCTGCGTACCTCCAGTGGAAGAGAGTTCCATAGGACGAGAAGTGTGGTTCAATGGTTAGAGCGGCAGACCCTGATGCAGAGGTCTGGCCCGGAACCTGGGTTCAATTCCCCGCCTCGGCGGGTCTTGGTCTCAAAATTCCACGGACCTGATAATTCTCGCCTCGGTGCCTATTCCAATCATGGAGTCCCACCCTGCAACTCTGGGCAATAGCTTGCTTAATCTCCACAACGGCCCGACAACGCTAAGGATGCCTGGCCTCCACCTTGGGGGTGCCCATGAGTGGACACCTCACAGGGAATGCCAGGATGGGTTCCACAGCGGTATTCGTACAAGCGCCTTGAGACCCTTGTGGGTGAGTAGTGCGCTATACAAGTATCAATTTCAATTTCCATATCTTTTGGGCAGCTCCGGAGAAAGCTCGATGACAAGTTCTCTTTTTGCTAAGGATGAGTGGTTTCAGGAGGAAAGTGTCTGCACTTCTTGAGGCTCTACCACCAAAGGATAATTCAAGCTTTTGCACTAGATACCTGGGAGTTTTGAGATGCAGGGCTTTGTGCACTAGAACGGTAACATTTAACTGAATTCGAGCTTCGTATGGCAACCATTTGAGAGATTTTAGGACTGGGGATATGTGCTTATTTCGTTTGGTACCTGTGACCAGTCTGGCCGCAGCGTTCAGTGATGCCCTCAGTGGAGCCAGGGTGTATTTGGTAAGACTACAGAGCATGGCACTGCCGTAGTCTAGCCTCGGCAAGAAAAGTGCTTGAACCACCTGCTTGAAATCCTTTTGTGGAAGGAATGGTTTGATATTTCTAAGTGTCCTCATCAAGTGATTAGCTCCCTTACACACATTGCTGATATGGTTTTTCATGTTCAGGTGCTTGTCCAGCGTGATACCAAGAGATTTGGCTGAATCTATGATGAGAGGGGTGCAGTTGATAGCAGAGAGGTGAGTTAACCAAAGGTCTAGCTTGGGCATGTGATTCGGAGGAGAGATGAGAAGGAATTCAGTTTCGGATTTGTTGAGTAGGAGATGGTTCTCAGTTAACCAATGTTGAGTAGACGTTAGGGTAATGTTGAGGGAGATGATGTTATCCGGGGATGAGATTTTCAGATAAAGTTGTGAGTTGTCCGCATACATATGGAAGAGAATGTTTGTGGAATTTAGTGAGTTAGCTAGAGCTTCCAGGAAAATATTGAAGAGGATAGGAGATATTGCAGACCCTTGAGGGACACCCATGAGTACTGGAGAGGGCTGGGAGAGGAAGTGGTTTGCCTTGACTCTTTGCGAAATGTGTTGGAAGGTCAAGAACCATTGTAACACCTACCCAAGAAATCCATCCTATTCTTCAGAATGGATAGGAGGTTGTCAGGATTCACCATGTCAAATGCGGAGGAAAGGTCAAGGAGGATTAGAAGGCAGGAATCATTTTGGTCAAGCATTTTTAAAATGTCATCCATAACGTGCGTGAGAGCTGATTCGGTACTATGCCCCTTCCGAAAGCCGGATTGATAATGGTCGAGAAGTTGGAAATTCTCTATGTGGGCACAAAATTGGGATTGTAAGCACTTTCCTAATCGTTTGGCTAGGGTGGGGATGTTAGAGATTGGGCGGAAATTATTGAGGTCGGAAGAGTCTGCGTTAGATTTTTTTTATTATAGGTGACACCTGAGCTGCATTTAGGCAGTCTGGCATCGTGCCTTGTGATAGAGAAGCATTTACAATCCTTGTCCAGGTGGGGATGAGTACATTCTTGATTTCTTTGAAAATGGCTGGGGACAACAGGTCACTGAAGTGGTTAGATGGGTTGATGTTTTGAAGAATCTTGTCAATGTATTTTTCACTGAATGGGGTAAAGGAGCCCCATGACGCGTTGTTCTTAGTGTTCAGGCTGATAGGTTTGCTCTAATGAAAGAGGTCAAGGGCAGGTGCGGACCCAGAGGATAATAATAATAATAATAATGAGTTTTATAGAGCGCAAACAGCTGCCTCACAAGGAGGTATCCCGGCGCTGTGAGAACAGAATGGCCAAAGGTTGCGTGGCAGAGCTTAGCATTGTGAAGTGAAAAGCCAGGTTTTTAACAATCGTTTAAAAAAGGCTTCAGAAGGGGCCTGTTGAAGAGCAGGAGGAAAAGAGTTCCATAACCCCGCCACATTGGCCGAGAAGGTTCTTCCGCCCATCCGTACCCTTCGCACTCGAGGGGCCACAATCTTCACCCGCCCGTTGGAGCGGAGGGACCTTGATTGGTGATACCTGGGGAGTCTGACTTTCAGATAGTTAGGGCAGGTGCCAAACAGGGACCTAAAAGCCAGCGTCAGGGTTTTAAACTTAATCCGGCTGGCCACTGGGAGCCAGTGCAGAGCCCGCAGATGCGGAGAGACTGGGTGTTTAGAAGGAATACACCTCAGCAATCTCGCAGCCGCATTCTGCACCGTCTGAAGGCGCTGGATTAAATAGCGGGGGAGGCCCAGATAGAGTCCGTTAGGGTAGTCCAGCCTCGATGTTATTGTGGCGTGGATAACAGTTTTGCGACACTCTACTGGCAGAAGTCTCAAGATCTTACGGAGGTTCCTCAGCTTGGTTAGACAACAACCAGCAACCTGCTGAATGTGGGAGGCAAAGGAGAGACTGCTGTCCCAACGGACTCCCAAATTTTTTGCGCTCTGGCTTGGTGACAGAGGTGTTCCCATTTCCACCGGCCACCATAGTTCTGCAGGGGGGGCAACCCTTTGCCAAAGAAGATAACCTCAGTCTTCTCAGCATTCAATTTAAGTATATTGGCGTTCATCCATCTGGCCACATCTCGGAGGCATCCCTTGAAAGTTGCAAAAGCCTCTTCCGACACCTCCGAGTATGGGAACACCAGCTGGGTGTCATCAGCATACAAGATTGCTTTGACCCCCCAGTTTGAGATGAGTGTAAACAGAGGAGCCAGGTAAACATTAAATAGTAACGGACTTAGTGCCGACCCCTGGGGAACACCGCATTTTATCTTGGAGGGTTTTGAGACAATCTGATCCAATGCCACCTTCTGTGTTCTCAGTGATAGGTATGACTGAATCCAGCTCAGTGCTTGATCTTTTAGCCCTATCTCAGCCAGCCGTTGAATGAGACTAGCATGATCCACCGTATCAAAGGCGGCCGACAGATCCAGGAGAACCAGCATAGCTGATTCCCCGGCATCCATCGACCACCTCACTGATTCCGCGACTTCAATTAATGCAGTCTCCGTGCTGAAGCCCGGTCTAAAGCCCGATTGAGTCTCATGTAGGACATCATTATCTTCTATGAACTTGTTCAGCTGACGCTGTATTAGGATGGAGTAGAACCTTCTTAGAAGCGGGTTCAATGGTGATGAGTCTTGATTTCGCAGTGAAGACAGAAGCAAGTTAATCACAAGATGGTAGACTACCGCTGGTGTCAGAGTTGTTTGGACCTACCACTGATTGCTGTTTGACCAAATCGAAAAGTTTCTTGGGGCGGTTTGCAGCTAGATCAAGTTGGAGTCTGAAGTAGTCTGCCTTAGCGCTCTTGATTTGTTTGTTGTATAAGCTCCTAACATCTCTAAGGAGTTTTTTTTTTTTTTTTTTTTAATTATCAAAAACTTTTATTGAGCAATAAAATAAGAGTTACAGAGATGGGCCTACAACCACACGGGCTGGCCGCTAGTAGCAACGCACAACGTAAGTAGCGAACAATCATTCCCGTGGCCGGGCACAAGGAAGGTACCAATTATTGCTCCAAGCATAGGACAGGACATGACAATTTTTATAATAAACATAAAAACAACAAACTCTAAAACAAGGCGAATGCACAGTAATCAAGTCAGCCCTGGAGGCGGAGGGGAAAGCAACTAGTCAGGAAGACAAAAGCAAAGCAATGAGACTCGGCATGGCCGGGGGGGGGGGGGGGGGGCAGCGGGGAGGGCAGGAAAATCCTAAAACCATATGAAAAATTTTCGGGAACGTCAGCCTAGGGAGATAGGGTCACATCCGGAGCGTCAACCAGGGGAAGGGCACAAATATCTCCACGATATGCATTCCACTGACCCCAAATCTTCGTCCACGCCCTGGGTCTGCCCCTAGCTACATAGACGGTCTTCTCTCGGAACATGGACCAGTCCATGTTATCCTCCCACACCGAAACTTCGGGAGGTCTGGATGCGCCCCAAAGTTGCGCAATGTCCCGCTTCGCCACCATGTATCCCAAGGTCGCCCATCTGGTCTGGGCCACAGAATAGTCGGTGGGTTCCCACACGTTCAACAGGCATCGTCGGGCCTCAGGCCGCAGGGTAATACCAGTCACAACAGTCATTACCGCAAGCACATCAATCCAGTAGGCTGCTACCACCGGGCACTCCCAAAGAATATGCAGAAATGTGGCACTCATCCCACAACCACGCTTACATAAACCATCCGGGGAAAAACCCATCACAACCAGACGCGGACCAGTTACATACACCCGGTGGAGGATCTTAAGTTGAACCAAACGGAGACGGGCGGGGATGGCGACCTCTTTCGGAGAAGAGAGTGCCGACTGCCAATCCTCGTCGTCCAAGTCTAATCCGTCATCGACCCAAACCTCCCGAAGTCGGACCAATAAGTCAGCGCGATTATTAATAAGTTTCTTGTAGATAAGGGAGATAGTGCTATCGGGCAGGTGTCCATCCAGTATACGATCCTCAAGGGGAGAGGACTCGGGCAGGGTCACATCAGGAGTCAGAACTGAGGCCAGGGCGTGCCGAACCTGCAAATACCGAAAAAACTCTCTATCACTCAAGTCATATTCTGCCTTAAGGGCCTGGAAAGACTTCACTCTACCCTGCACACAGACGTCACCCACTTTACATATCCCAATCATATCCCAGCGGTCAAAGACCTTAGTAGACCAGAGACACCCCAAACGTTCAGTAGCATAAAGCGGGGTCGCCATTGTCAGTCGGTTCTCCCATCCCAAACTCACATTCGCGGCGCGCCACACATTGACTGCGATCCTGGACGGGCCCACAAGATGGCGCCCGGCCGATCTGGAATAAAGCGCTCTATTAAAATCCCCTCCCGGCAGCTGGAGTCTATCCATCTCAAAGGCCGGATCTCGACCCGGGGAATACATTACGTGGTTAATGGCAGACAGCTGGGCAGCCCAATAATATCTCTTGATATCGGGGAGCGCCATGCCCCCGTCATACCAAGGAATAGTAAGTTTTGCAAGGGCGATACGTGGACGCCCGTCCCAGATCAGTTGCCTTTGAAGACACTCGATCTCCCGGAAATAGGTAGCGGGAATGTCGTCATAAGAATTTTGAAGCGCGTATAGGAATCGCGGCAAAGACATCATTTTAAAAAGGGCAGCCCTGCCCAGAGGAGACAGGGGTAGCTTACGCCAACGGGCCACATCCAGTCGCAGTCTAAGAAGGGAGGGAAGGAGGTTACGCTCGAACCGGAGTGAGGAGTCCAGCGTGATAAAAATCCCCAAATATTTGAAGCCAGAGTGGACAACCTGGATGGGAAACCTGTCCGGTAATGGGGGCAAAACACCCGAGAGAACATATACACAGGACTTAGCCCAATTAATAACCAGACCCGTGTTAGCACCAAACGAAGTAAGAACGTCGAATAGGACATTTAAAGATTTACGCGGGGAAGTAAGATACAGAAGAATGTCATCCGCGTAAAGCGAGACGCGGTCTTCAAAATCCGGTGACCAACGGATCCCTTTGAGTGAAGGTTCCCATCGAAGCCACGCAGCCAATGGTTCCAGAGCAAGCGCGAAAAGCAACGCAGACAGGGGGCACCCCTGACGGGTCCCCCTACCAAGACAGAAGGGGACAGAAACTCGACCGTTTACTACTACCTGTGCCAAGGGTTCGGCGTATAACAACTTCACCCAACCAATAAACTCAGGCCCAAAACCGAATTTCTCAAGAGCTGCCCAAAGATAGGGCCACTCTACCGTGTCAAAGGCCATCGAGGCGTCCAGCGAAGCCAAAATGGCCGGCTCCGTCAGTAGCCCCGCCCTCGCAACAGCTCCGTGGAGACGGCGTAGATTGAGAGCCGTATTGCGATGTGGGATAAATCCGGACTGATCCGGATGAACCAAGCCACTAATGACCGTCAAGAGGCGGGTTGCCAGGAGCTTAGCCAGGACCTTGGGTTCAACATTCAAAAGGGAAATGGGCCTGTAAGACGAACAAAGGTCCCGAGGTTTACCTTCTTTGGGAATAACAACTATCGTAGCCAAACGCTGATCATAGGGGAGAACACCCCGTTCGCGGGATTCCAAAAACATGGCACGAAGATAGGGTGCCACCTTGTCAGGACGTAGCTTGTACAATTCAATTGGCAATCCATTCGGGCCCAAAGCCTTGCCCGAACGGAGTGAGCGAATGGCCGTCGCTATCTCGTCCGTAGTAAAAGGGGACTCCAAAGAGACTCGGTCTAAATCGGAGACACTGGGCAGAGCTATATCACGCAACAAAAGGCGAGAGTCATCAACATCCCGTACAGACACAGGGGTATAAACCGCACGAAAATAATCCGCAAAACATTCAACTATTTCAACCGGGTCTGTCACTCCCACGCCACTCGAAGTCTGAATCACAGGCACCACACGATTCGCCCTCTCCGTCTTATCCAACCATGCCAGTAATTTACCCGCTTTGTCCCCCACATCATACAAACGACCCTGTTGCTCCCGAAACATCAGTTTAGCCGCATCTGTGACCAAAGACTTATAAGCAAATTGCTTCAGACCCAGGGCGTGGAGTTTATCAGATGTAACGTTCGATTCTAGGTCAGCCTCTATATCAGCAATCTCCCTCTCAAGGTCTACCACCTCCCGATTCCTCGCCTTCTTGGATTCGGCAATAAGGGCGAGGGCCTGCCCGCGAATCACTGTCTTAAAGGCCTCCCACAGGGATACAGCAGAGGAGACGGAACCTTCGTTGTCCAAAAAATAATTGTCCAAAGACTTAATCAAGAGATTGCGGGTCTCGGGGGAGGTGAGGTACCATGGGTTGATAGGAGCCACCCGGCCCGCCGCCTCCACCCCCACCTCAAAACAAAGCCAGAGCGTGGAATGATCAGAGATGCCCCGGGGAAGGTGCCTAATCTCACGAACTGCTGGCGACTGCGCCGCAGGCATCAGGAAATAATCCAGTCTAGACAGACTCCCATGGGCCCCAGAGTGGAAAGTGTATTGAAGCTGAGTAGGATGCATAAGTCTCCAGCAATCCACCAAGCCGAACGTATCCAGAAACCCACCCAGCCACTGTTGGGATAAAGGGGTGTCCCTAGGGGGGTGACGATCATGTAGACCGGAGAGCACAGAATTAAAGTCACCTGCTATGAAGAGAGTACTATCAGGGAGGTTCAACAACACACGGCCCAAATCGGAAAAGGTAGAGGTCTGTAGACCGGGGGGCACATAAACGGCAAACAAGGAAAGAGTTCGACCCTCATAGCGACCCACGAGGACGGCGTATCGCCCCCGATCATCGAGGATCACATCATCAATAGCTAGGGGGAGGGAAGCCCGAACAAGGATACCCACCCCCCTGGAACCCGTGGTAAACCCTGAATGTGCGGCGAGGCGATAGCCCCACCTATTCATTGCACGACATGTATTGCCTACCAAGTGAGTCTCCTGCAGAAAAACAATATCTGGAGACAAACGTCGTATACATCGCAACACCACACCCCGCTTAATGCGATCCCCCAGACCATTGACATTCCATGAAATAAACCTCAACCCGCTACCCCCATCCCATAAAGTAACGCCGCAACCCCCCTCCAATGAGCATGACATCAAAAACATCAGTAGCAGGATAGAATCGCCTTGAGAACATAACACACAAACATCAAACTTCCCATCCACCCACCCCCCAACAATCAAGAAAACACCCCCCACCCTGCACCCCTGCAAGAAGCTAAAAAGCCACCCCAACATGCAGTGTGCCTGTCGCCCAAGAACCCCCATTCTACAAAAAGACCCCGGAGGAGGAAAGGCTCTGACCCACCCGCCACCCCAACAAGAAAAATAACAAAGAGATCACTCAGACAGCAGAGGCACTTGGGCATAGAACCCCAGAAGAAGTTACTTGACACGAGGACCCGGGCAGAAACAAACAGGTCAGCTCTCTACACCACCCTCAGCACCACCCGGGTGGGCGGCGGACTCAGCCGCAGGAGGTCGGTCCGGCAGGGAGTCCAGCCAGTCATTCACAGAATCAGGCCGATCAAAGAAAAAGGTTCGTTCATTGTACTCAACTCGCAGCCTAGTCGGAAAAAGCATAGCGTAGCGCAGTCCCATGTCCCGGAGACGCTTCTTGACTCCACGAAATCCCATACGCTGTTTCTGCACCTGTTGAGAAAAGTCCGGATAAAAGTTCACCGTGGCATTCTCAAAGGCCACCGGGCCCTTCACACGTGATGCCTGCAGGATAGCGTCCCGATCCCTATAGTGGAAGAGTTTCGCAACAATAGGCCTCGGCGGGGCGCCAGGCTTACCCTGGCCTCCCGGAACACGATGGGCACGCTCCACTGCGAAGAACTTACTCAGCCCAGACGGAGAGAGGTAGTTCTGGATCAGGTCCTCAACCAGGAGATCAACAGAGTGCGGTTCTGGATTCTCCGGAACGCCGACCACACGCACATTACAGCGACGTGCCCTGTTCTCAAAGTCCTCCAAGCGCCGGGTCATGAAATTGTTCACCCTACGGAGATTGCCAATCTCTGTCTGTATCTCCGAGATGTCTGCCGTGAGGCTGGATGACTTGAGATCCAATGACTTCACCTTCTCATTGGTTTTAGATAGGTCGGCCCGAATCAAGTTCACATCAATGGCCACGGTGTCGATTTTGTGAGCCAAAGCTTCATATTGTTGACCTATCGTTTCCTTTATGCCAGAAATGGCGCCCATGATGTCCTGCAAGGACGGTTCCGTTGATGCGTCCACGATGTGATCAACCGCACTTGGGCCAGGCAGGGCGGCTCCGGGGGACCCCTTCGCATGGGTGTAACGGTCCATAACGTTAGACTGGACCAGGCCCCCACACAGGGGCGTCTTGGTCTTTCGTGTCTCTCGGTCCCCTCTGCCCGCCATGTCGGAAACCGCGCCACCAGGAGACTCACTCGACCCGATGGAAATGGCCACAGGAAAGTAGGGCGTCGGGATCAGAAGGCCGCTGCAAGGGTACCACTAGGAGAGGACCAGCTTGAAAGGAGAATAGGCCAGCCAAAGGCCCGACAGCCGTACCGTGTGCCGGACCCAGCCCAGGCCAGACTCCCCTGCCAGATGTCTCAGTCTGAGGCAGAATCGAAACCGAAACTTAAGAGGGGGACCCACAAGTCCAATCCCCCTGCCGTTGTTGTTCAACTCCGAGTCGGCCAGAGAACCTCACCCAGTCCCGGGCACATCCCAAGGGCGGACCCCGAAAGTTCAAATCGCCATATCTTCGGCGCCCCGGGTCCAAATCAAATTCCAAAAATCACAGGAAGATCAGCCCAGCGTCCTCTACATAAATCCTCGTGAAAAGTCAGGATATGTTCAGGATATCATGCCGGGAGTGGCGGGGGTCCGGAGAGCGCTGTGCTCACGCGGCCATCACGGATGCCCGCCAAGCTCCTCCCTCATCTCTAAGGAGTTTTAATTGTTCCAGGCAGGGTTTGGATCTCCAGGAACATTTGGCTGCCCTAAGGTTACGGCGTTCAGTATTTAAATTGTCGTTGTACCATGATTTGGATATTTTTGTTGAGGCATTTCTTTGTTGGAGTGGAGCAATGCGGTCCATGATGTTGGAGCTGGTTATGGCACTTACCTAACTGAAAGGAGGAGGGATGTAGCAGTTGTCTGATCTCCATATTATCAATCGAAAACCCACTACAAACTTTTTCATGGTGTTGGGAGGTAAGACTGGTAATGCACAGCCTCCCTTTGGATGCCCTCGGTGACTTGAGATTCTGAGTAAGGCCAGACTATCAAGAGTATATGTACTGAGCTGACACACATGTATGAAAGCTGTTTTCGGAAACACTGGAGCTTTTACATAACAGAATGATAATCTATGAAATGAGACATGATCAGAAAATGAGCATATACCGGAATTCATTAAAGTCAATCATGTACAGAAGTGCCACAAACATCCCAGAGCACGTAGACAGGCAACAGAGTTCTTTATAACTGAAACACTTTAGGTAGACCCAGGATGACAGGCGAACTGTAGACCAGCCTGGAGGTGATACGGGCAATGGTTGCAGTGCTGAGGCTCTACTTATTGGGGTAGGACGTGGCAGAATCTCTTGAAGAAATTTCTGCAAGCAGGCGACAACCAAGATCCGAGAGCTAAATGAAATTTTTGTATTAATCTTAAATCTTATGCTTCTCACATTTCTAGATGGTTTAGTGCTGGCTCGTGATTTCTGAGGCCAAAATATACCATGTCCTAGTTCATTAGCTTTAACACTACTCGTAACTTTGGTTTTGGACTTTAAAGAGGGGTGGTCCACCTACTCTCAGAAGACCACCATGCATATTAGCATATTGCAGGATATCACCCTGCACTATTTGTGACCTACACATATTGGACTGTGAGAAAACCCATGCCAGAGCTTAATTTGAGCCAGTGGTTGCATATGGGGCACACCAGCACACATTTTTGGGTACCGGTATTCATTTTTCCTTATCAGACTTTGACCCAGACCAAGAGAGAAAAAAACTAACAGTAGGAAAATAAGGAGGATGAGAACGATGAAAAAACATGACAAAGTGAGAAAGCAGAGATGAAAAATAACCTGCAAGAGTGAGATGAAAGACCGGAGAGTGATTGGTGGTGGATTAAAGAAGTATAAGGTAGAATTAAGAATATGCAACCAGGTATTTGGCACGCCGAAATTCAATAGCTCTTGCCTCTGTTTTCTGAGAAAAAATGTGCTCCTTATGTTTTTTTTACAAAATAGGTAGAGATCGCACCTCGTTACAGTATTATTATCAAATAGGAAACAGGACCTGGATCTCGTGCTAAACGCATGGGGCTTTGAAAATGTTCTATAGAGCCTGTATGTATTGAGGTACTGGGTAACACATGTTAGCTATGCTGTCTCACATGCAGGAACATTTTGACAATTGATCTTGCAAGTGGGTTTGTTTTTGTCTTGTTTACCAGGTCAAAACTGGTCTGGGGTTGCTTGTGTTCTCATCTGAAAGGCGGATTGACTGCTCCTATTGGAGCAGGACCAAGACTGATTTGTACAAGTTGGTTTAGAATGGCACATTGGGCAAAAATATTGATCTGGAATGTGGCCCCAAGTGATTGCCAGTGGCTGAGGTTAATTCACAAAAAAAGTTAAAGGCCAACAAGGTAATCATTAATATATAGTAATTTGAGAGAGATTTTGCTGAATTATCCGCCCAGGTAGTGGCAGAAGAAACTAAATCAAACTAAGACTGTAAAGGATATTGATAAAGGAATCATTCCTATTGAACAGGCGCATACCACGTTTAAGATTGAAAACAGATCTTTGCATCCATTATATACGATTCAGAGGTACAAATCACTTAATTCCACACAATCATTAAAATTGTGAATCGAATCAAAACATCTCAGAAAGTAACAAGACCAACGATTAATGTTTGAAAAGTTAATTCTAGTAGGTTATCAATGTTTTTACACCATAATGTTTGAGCAACACTGATTTACATAAGGCGGTCTATGACTAGAAAGGCACAGTGAGTGAAAAACAACGGTTTGGCATGCAGCCTGAGTGATCACCATGTGCTGACATTTATTTAAACATTGTTTCAGTGATCTTGTTGTTTTTTATAAATAGACATCTCTAAACAAAGCTCCTCTCATAATGTTTTTTCTCACTGTTGGTTGTAGCACTGTGCCCCTGCCTTTAATTTCCCATTTGACTTCAAAAATAGCTAGTGACACCATGCACACGGTGTGGGTTTACCACTGATGGTGGGTGATAAGGACTGAGACAGGGAATCCAAGAGTCGATGCAAAGAAGGTTACCAGTAAGTAATTGGGCCATCATCATTTCTCTGCCTTCCTTGTCTTTACTTCTGATATTTTCCCAAGCTATATTTTCAAGCTATATATATGACACTTATTCTTTGTATGTCTAGACTGAAAGTCCCTAGCATGGTGACGTATGTGCACCCTGCCCTGAATGCCCCAGCTGTAACAATGTCTGGATCCCTGGTGCTGATTTGTTTTGTTATGGGTGAACACAGATCACTTTTGTGCACCATGACATAGGCCTGCCTCATGAATTGTGGTCTTGTTGGACCATGGGGGCACCCTAACCACTACCCTTATAGTGGTGAAAGGCTAATACCTTCTGCCAGGAATTAATTAGCATGATCGCTGTAGTGATCAGTAGAAGTGAACAGGCCTTTTTACCTGTGTCACTAGACTGAGGCCTAAAGGCTCACTCATGTGAAGTTCTGCTGCTGTGTGCTTAATTCACCATTGGCCTCTATCAACACAGTATGTAGCATTGTGTACTGCATGCGAGTTGCATGTGTTACACCCAGTATGTGAATGGTACAATACATGGAACATGGAAAATTCTGGGCTCCACTTTTGAGAGCCTGGGTTTACTGGAGGAGGCTAAGGAAATTGAGTATTCCCTACTAACTTATTAGTGGATTGCTTCATTCCTGGGAACTGGGTGAACACATACTGAAGGAGGGAGAGCCGGGATCGTCAATGTCCCTTCAAAGGGTGCTCTTGCATTCAGGGAGAGGTCACTGAAATGGGGCCTGGGCACATCTCATGACGGAGATAGGAATGGTAAGAGAATCGTAAAGAATACAGCTATGGCCCTATTGATGCAAATATCAATGTGGCTGACATTCAGATGTGAATCTATAGTCACTCCCATGAAAACCAACCATTCAGCCTTCGGTGGTAATTTTGTTTTAAATAGTGCATTTTAAGTTGTTTTTGATTTAAAAATTCCAATGTCCCTTTTGGTTTTATAATCATGAACAGCCACCAAAACAACTCCCTTCCCTCCAACCCACTTCGCAGACTCTCAACCATTTTCTGAGCTCCTTAATTTGACATCTCGCAATGCTTAGAACTCAGAGATCGTCCATTCTAGTATGCAACTTAATCTAATATATTTGAACACTGATAATCTATCAAGTATCTGGTCGCTTAAATATGATTTCTACAGCCAGCTTTCCATTCGACTCAAATGGAATTTGTTTGTCTTTTTATGTTACAGCTCTACACGGCATGCATATGCTGCCTCGAAGAGACATGCCGTATCTACTTTGTGGGCTCCATCCCACCTATAGATTCGAAATTTGATGCCTTCCACGTCGCTCCATTATTTCTTCTCCCCATTTTTCCATGGCATGCATGCATCATGCCTCTTCCAGGGATTAGCCTTCCCCAGGAGCAGCAACCAACTACTCCAAAAAATACTCAGCAGCCGAAGTAGGGCATTCTTTTGGGACTAGTTTTTTATTTCTTTAAAAAGGCTTTTCATGAGCCCTCCTTCTCGATGGAGAAGAAATCTATAGCCCAAGCAAAAGGGACAAGGTGCCTTCATCCCTCCCCCATGCCCAGTGCTCGGATTTCATCTCCTTGGTTTTACATGAGAGATTGTACATGTGCATTGTTCATTGTGTGTTTGCACTATAGGTTTGTTAATTGCTGTGTATTTTTAGTGGAGCTTTACACAGATAAACTGTACTTGACCAAACATGTTTTCCCTTCCATCGCTTAACCTGTTGAGAGAACTTTCATATATTAACTGCAGTGTATCGTTAGTGTAGTGCAGTGCTCGCCAATTCAACTGCAGCAGCACAAAGTAACCCTACAAATGCACTACCTTCCTTATAAGGGGTAACTGTAGTTAGAAAACATATCACTCGGGAGCAAGGATGTGACTTGCTACAGGTTGGGATATTTATGGTCTTGTTAATTTTTAAGTTAATCCCTTCATCCAAAGACCAACATAGCATTGTGTTTTATTTTATTTGGAATCAACATTCACTCCACCATCTATAGGGGTTGGGCCTTGGCTTCCCAACCACATTGTCCACGGAAGAGTTAAGGCAACCATGAAACCTGTGTAACCATCACAGGAATAGTCACCAGCATGGCTGTCAGTGGTGAACCGATACATCCCCGTCTTTAAAATCTGACTGGCTGCCAACACTTCAAACAGGAAGTGTTGGCAGTCATTTTGGTTCTTGGCCTGAGCTGAGCCCCACAAAAATCATAATGAATAAACAAAAGGGGGCAAAGTAGGACTACACAGACCCCCTAGAACTGGTGGTGGGGTTCCACAGGGACCCTGAAGGGGGTTAAATACATTTATTATTCAATTTTGCTGCAAATTCGTTGGTAGATCCACGGATTTGTGGCAAAATTGGAAAATACCAAAAAACACCAGAGAGTGAAAGGGTCACGGGGATATTTAAAGACCTGCCCTGGTCACATCCCCTATACTATATATGTAAAACACAGAAAAACCAGGGGGTCTGGTAGGAAACTGTATGATTAGCTTCTCAAGGCACAACTCTTTAATTAAATGAGTCATAGGCTCCAAATACGTTATAACCTCAAAGTATGTAGGGAACAAAAAGTAGAAGCAAAACAAGGACGTAAGTGATTGTTGGTGAGACTCAAAAAAATCTGTGTATTCCCATCAAACTGTCTTGATGATCAATCTTCTCATTTGGTTCTCCAAACAATGGGATGGTATGTCTCTTGATCATTGAGACTATTATCCATACCCACTGTATTAGACTCAAAATTGGGTCAAGCCCACAATCATGTTCCGACCAGAGAGAAAATAGTCCATGGGAATAGTGCAGTGCAAAAATTATTATATGCAGGAAAAGTGGTGAGATAAAATAGGGTAAAGAGTCCAGGAAAAACAGTATTTTATTCAGTACTGGCTCCACCCCTAATTAAAAACCAAGAACAGTGCAAGACAACAGTTTTGACAAAATAACTGTTAATGGGCCAACATGTTTCAGCCAAATGGGAAATCTTCCCACGGCTTTCTTCAGGGCCTCTGCTCTATATGTATTGCTACTGCAAAGTGTTCATATAAAGAGACAAAAAAGGATACAAACAAACTTAATAATGTGACTGTTCCTCCATCTCAAGCGGTGTGTCTCACATCTAAAAGAACAAAACACAAACATGTTTCGAGTGATGCCTCTCCCTTTTACCCTTCATACATATTTAGAACATTGATTGTAATCTCTTTGTTTGCTCATTTAGCTTGACCGGGGACCGGACCTGACCTCTCCTGGACCAAGCTCAGGCAATGGGAGGCCCCGCTCTGTAGAAGTAAGGCATGGGATGTTTTGATGAAAACCACAAGTAATCCTTGACACTCTTCCATCTCTCATACCCATTGGTCATCCCTACTTCTCAGGATATTACTAAAATCTATGTACACCTGGTGTGGACCACAAAAAAAACGGCTCCTCTCAACAACCATAATGATAGATCAGCAATCTAAATGACTACTCAAAATTGAAAAAAGCGAAAAACGGCAAATAATTTAAATAGTTTAAAACAAATGGCTTGAGTAAGATACTACTGACCAAATAAATCACAATGTTTCCCTATGTTGAATTGTAGAGACTGCAGTGTGTAACCCACCAAATAAACAGGGCTGCATATGGTCAGGTATCAGCTTAAAAAAGCACTTAGGGGTAATGTCAAGCTAAACCGGCCTGGTTAGAGCAAACACACTCTTTTACCCTCGTATATATGACTGACACATACGATCCTGACAATGATGCAGTCAACCGCCTCTCTGTGCTAGAAAAAAGCCAAAGAGTAATTGAGTAGTTGCTCTCTAGGTGAGCTAGATGTGAAAGTTTGTTAGCTCTCAAGTCTATACACACACACACACACACACACAAAGCCCCTACCTGTCCGTCGTTGCCTCAAACGGACCCTGAGTCGAGGGGGAGGCAACCAACGGTGCAGGGAGGGCGCTATTTAAACACATTAGGTTACAAGGCTAGTCGAACTCCACATCACGCTATTGGGTACGGCCTCCTGTTTATGATCACGTGTATCTGAACGTCATCATCGTAATCGCGAGGTTTCCACTAACCCGCTCAAGTCCCGTGATATCTATGGGAACTACAAGATGACGTCAGTCATCGTAATTTAGTAGTTCTATTTACAAAAAACGGACGCACAATTTCCATCGTCTATAGGAACTACAGGGGGACGTCAGTCATCGTGATTTAGTGGTTCTATTAGCAAAAAATGGATGCACAATTTCCATTGTTTATAATGGTAGACTATTTCTTAGTGTTATTCTGTGTTGTCCGTCCAAAGGCATATCCTGTCAGTTCACTGTATGACACGAAGGCAATAGACACATCATATGTAGCCCAATTCTCTTATGCAACAGACCCATCATGACCTAGTCGGCTCAGGATTAGAGACATGGAAAGTCTAAAGTATTAAGTGGCACTCGTTTAGGGGCCAGGTGGTGTGTTGGTTACAAAGATACCAAATAAAGACTCAGGTTGATCGAAAAGATTGTGACAGCTACCCTATAGGAACTATATATATACAGGTGGACCTACATGATCAAGAGGAGGGAAACACGTCATCAATATAACGTTTCCACCACCTGATGGAATCAAAAAATGGATTGGTGGGGACCAAGACGTGTTGTTGTTCGAACATGTGTACATATAGGTTCGCCAGGCTGAGAGCGAAAACGTCCCTGGGAACAAGTAAAATTCACTAATTGTAACAGTACCCAACTGATTTACTTGTTGACTTGTTCCATCAAATATGTAGGCATGACGACCAGGAGAGTTCGCACTCGAATACTTGAACATAAGAGTGCTTTTAGATGTAAAAAAACTCACACCAGGCTGACCAAACATTTCTTGGACAAGAAACACAGTGAAGAAGATTTTCAGTGGACAGTACTAGAGAAACCGTTCATACCATCTCACATTAGTGATGTCTCCAAGTACTTGTTCACGAAAGAGCAGAAACGGATCTATAAGTTGTCGACCGATACCCTGGGTTTAAACGACAACATTCCGTGGGCCAGTTTATAATGGCCCTTCCAGGGCGAGCGAGATGTACTTGCCACATGGGATTTTGTTTCTCGAGGAGTGAAACCTGTGTAACCATCACAGGAATAGTCACTCCTCTTGATCATGGAGGTCCACCTGTATATATATATAGTTCCTATAGGGTAGCTGTCACATTCTTTTCGATCAACCTGAGTCTTTATTTGGTATCTTTGTAACCTACACACCACCTGGCCCCTAAACGAGTGCCACTTAATACTTTAGACTTTCCATGTCTCTGAGCCGACTCGATCATGATGGGTCTGTTGCATTAGAGAATTGGGCTACATATGATGTGTCTATTGCCTTCATGTCATACAGTGAACTGACAGAATATGCCTTTAGACGGACAACACAGAATAAAACTAAGAAATAGTCTGCCATTATAAACAATGGAAATTGTGTGTCCGTTTTTTGCAAATAGAACCACTAAATCATGATGACTGACGTCAGCCTGTAGTTCCTATAGACGATGGAAATTGAGTGTCCGTTTTTTGTAAATAGAACTACTGAATCACGATGACTGACGTCATCTTGTAGCTCCCATAGATATCGCGGGACTTGAGCGAGTTAGTGGAAACCTCGCGATTACGATGATGACGTTCAGATACACGTGATCATAAACAGAAGGCCGTACCCAATGGCGTGATGTGGCGTTCGACTAGCCTTGTAACTTAAAGTGTTTAAATAGTGCCCTCCCTGCACCGTTCATTGCCTCCCCCTCGACTCAGGGTCCGTTTGAAGCAACGACAGACAGGTAGGTGCTTTGTGTGTGTGTGTATAGAGTCGAGAGCAAACAAACTTTCACATCTAGCTCACCTAGAGAGCAACTACTCAATTACTCTTTGGCTATTTTCTAGCACAGAGATGCGGTTGACTGCATCATTGTCAGGATCGTATGTGTCAGTCATATATACAGGGGGGGTAAAAGAGTGTGTTTGCTCTAACCAGGCCGGTTTAGAATGACATTACCCCTAAGTGCTTTTTTGAGCTGATACCTGACCATATGCAGCCCTGTATATTTGGTGGGTTACACACACAGTCTCTACAAATCAACATAGGGAAACATTGTGATTTATTTAGTCAGTAGTATCTTACTCAAGCCATTTGTTTTAAACTATTTAAATTATTTGCTGTTTTTCGCGTTTTTCAATTTTGAGTAGTCATTCAGATTCCTGATCTATCATTATGGTTGCTAAGAGGAGCCGGTTTTTGTGGTCCACACCAGGGTGTACACAGTTTTTAGTAATATCCTGAAAAGTAAGGATGACCAATGGGTATGAGAGATGGAAGAGTGTCAAGGATTACTTGTGTTTTTCATCAAAACATCCCATGCCTTACTTCTACAGAACGAGGCCTCCCATTGCCTGAGCTTGGTCCAGGAGAGGTGAGGTCCGGTCCCCGGTCAAGCTGGGTGAGCAAACAGAGAGATTACAATCAATGTTCTAAATATGTATGAAGGGTTAAAGGGAGAGGCATCACTCGACACATGTTTGTGTTTTGTTCTTTTAGACGTGAGACACACCGCTTGAGATGAAGGAAAAGTCACATTATTAAGTTTGTTTGCATCCTTTTTTGTCTCTTTATATGAATACTTTGCAGTAGCAATACATATAGAGCAGAGGCCCTGAAGAAAGCTGTGGGAAGGTTTCCCATTTGGATGAAACATGTTGGCCCATTAACAGTTATTTTGTCAAAACTGTTGTCTTGCACTGTTCTTGGTTTTTAATTAGGGGTGGAGCCAGTACTGAATAAAATACTGTTTTTCCTGGACTCTTTACCCTTTATTTATCTCACCACTTTTCCTGCATATAATAATTTTTGCACTGCACTATTCCCATTGACTATTTTCTCTCATGGTCGGAACATGATTGTGGGCTTGACCCAATTTTGAGTCTAATACAGTGGGTATGGATAATAGTCTCAATGATCAAGAGACATACCATCCCATTGTTTGGAGGACCAAATGAGAAGATTGATAATCAAGACAGTTTGATGGGAATCCAAAGACTTTTTTGAGTCTCACCAACAATCACTTACGTCCTTGTTTTGCTTCTACTTTTTGTTCCCTACATACTTTGAGGTTATAACAGATTTGGAGCCTATGACTCATTTAATTAAAGAGTCGTACCTTGAGAAGCTAATCATACAGTTTCCTACCAGACGCCCAGGTTTTTCTGTGTTTTACAAAATTGAAAAATAAGAAGCACAGGCTCCTGTGCATTAGAAAAAGCAGGTAGGGGTGCATGGGACCACCCACCGTGGCTTTTTAAAAGCCCTGGGGACCGCCCCTCCCCAGGGCACTTGTGTTTAATTATGAGGGGGTGCCCTCACCGCACCCCCACAACATGTGAGGACTGCCACCTCCAAGGGATATTTTGTAACGTTTCTGTGGGGAGGCCCAATCGGCCTTCCCGCAGCCCCAGGGAGCACCACCTCCCAGAGGCTAGTAGTAAAAAAGTCGAGCGGGCCTCATGACCCCCCTAGTGTCCTTAAAACCACTACCTCCCCAGGGCAGGTCCTCATACAAAAAAGGAGGGGGACCACGTGGCCCCTCTCCTGGAGCCAATAATGGCCCTGGGGATCACTCCCCCTCAGGGCCGGCTCCTGCTATGTCCAATGATCCCAACCCTAGGATATAGTTGTTTGCTGGGACTTTTTGGGAGCTTTACCGCACCCGCCAAGCCATAGCAGATGCTCATCATCCAGCAAGCGAGAGCATTAAAAATGTTCTTGCTTGGTGGAAGTGTAGCAGAATTGCTTTCACAGACCTGGAACTGCCTTCTCAGCATCTCCCTGTCCGTGAAAGGAATGCCGACTCCCGCAGGTGGTGGGCACCCGGTAGTGACCACGGGGGGATTTATGCTCCCCCTGTGGTCCCAGTGGTGAGTGGGTGCCCTGGGGGCATCCACTTTAAAGATGGCCAGGCCCCCGGGTATGGGGCCCCTGGGGCTGAATTCATAGCCGGGAGGAAGGCCACACCAACCCCCATCTCTAAATAGCTGGGCCCTGAGGGACGGGGACCCCGGGGCCCAAATCAGCCCAGAGATGGAGCCGCATGGCCCCCCCACTTTGATAAGAGGGCCGGGCCCCAGGGGATTGGGTCCCTGGGCCCAAAATCGGACTAGAGGGGTCTAATGCCCTTCTCGCCCATTCCAAAATTGGTAAAAGGAGAAGGGGCCATACAGGCTCCCTTCCCTTTTTTTAAAAAGCGTGTCCCAGCAAATAACAGAGGACCTGCCCCCTATTT
The DNA here is from genome assembly GCF_964261635.1 of Lissotriton helveticus. Taxonomy (NCBI): domain Eukaryota; kingdom Metazoa; phylum Chordata; class Amphibia; order Caudata; family Salamandridae; genus Lissotriton; species Lissotriton helveticus. The sequence goes on along the minus strand of NC_136059.1, from coordinate 1,894,844,384 downwards.
CTCCACCAGTCTGCAAATGCACCTCCTTCACACTACTAGTTGGGGGATGAAGTCCCCTTGTGTCCTTAGGGTCCTTGGGGGCCATCTACTCCTCCTGTTTCCTCCAGTAAGTCCCACACAGCGGGATTGCTGAGAGTTCATCGGAGGCCATGCACCCTTCCTCCACCACCCTGCAAACATGCCTCCTGGTTGAGGGATGAAGTCCCCTTGGCTACAGAAGGTCCTTGGGGGCCTACAGGCCCTCCTGTTACCTCCAATAAGTCCCAAACAGTGGGATTGGTGCACGGTCTTCAGAGGCCATACCCCCTTTCTCCAACACTCTGCAAACGTGCCTCCTGGAGCACTACTGGTTGGGGGATGAAGTCCCCTTGGATGCTAAGGGTCCTTTTGGGCTGGGTCTGAGCTGCGGTGGCAAAGTGAGATAAAAAACAATGATAGATTAAACCCAGATCTGTGACTGGGGGGGAGTGCCTGAAAAGTTACAGCACTCTGTCCATCATCTCCTTGTGTTTGCTTTGTTCGCCCTAAGTTGGCAGGGTATGTCCAGACGCCAGTCCCTTGCTTACTTTGCCACTGGATTCAAGATAGCCTGGCTGATAAGGGGTGAACCCCGAAACCGGTCCTAGAATGCTTGTTTCTGGTCAAGGGAAGACCTGGCATGAAGAAACGAGAAAACTCATTTTTGTTCTTACGGACAAATATTGATGTGTACGACCGCTCGGACTGTTTATTGCTGTAAATCATATAAGTAAAATCGAAAGAAGGTAAAGGAACCCCTGCACAGTTTTGTAATACCTGAACGGATGTGTACTATATACAGGGTCAACACTGATTTGCATATAGCTGGGTTTGAATTGAAGTGGCAAAGTGAGCTAAAGAATGATGATGGATTAAACCCAGATCTCTGACTGGGGGTGAGTGTCTGAAAAGTTTCAACACTCTCTCCATCATCTCCTTGTATTTGCTTCCCTCCAGTAAGTCCCACACAGCGGGATTGCGGTGAATTAGTCAGGGACCCGCCCCCTTTCTTCACCACTCTGCAAACGTGCCTCCTGGTGCACTACTGGTTGGGGGATGAAGTACTCCTGGATGCCGAGGGTCTTTGAAGGCAAAGAACCCCTCCTGTTAACTCCAGTAAGTCCAACACAGCAGGATTCCTGAGAGGTCCCTCCCCCTTTCACCACCCTTTTGCAAACGCTACTACTAGTTAAACAACCATAGAAATCCACTTTAAAAAAACACAGGTTACAAGGAGATTATAATTAAGAAACAGAAATAATAAAACCATAGAAAGTCACTGGAAAAAAATCAAAGGTTAGAGGGACGTTATGGTTAGGCTAACATTTCACTCGTACAAAACCAGAGAAATTCAGCAGTTATAGTTTGCTGAGCTAACTATCATTTACGCCACCACAATGCACTGATTGTGACTTCACATATTACATTACTCATGACACAGTGACACCACTCATGACATCACTGATGACATCTCAAATTGCATCACTGATGACAAAATTCACAGAACCACTCACTCAACCACTTACACCCCAACACAATATCTCATACACCTACTCAATACAGCCACCAAAGCAACCCTTGACTCACAGATACAGCCACTCATGCAACTACTCACTGACCAGCACAGCCACTCACACATCGAGTCATACAGACATATAAACACTTACACACCCACTTAAACAGCCACTCACACAATCAATCCCTTACCCATACAGCTACTCCCACACCTTCCCACTCACCCATACAGTTACTCACTTACTCATGCACTTACTCATACATATACCAACACATTACTTCCCGTTCGTAATGCTCTTTCTGGTGTTTACTCTTACAGAACGCTAGATTCAGGGAGAATTCACATAAAAAGGCAGACCTTAGCGCATAGATTCTAAGTAGATCTTGATTCTACTTGAGTGGAAAATGGGTCGCCAAAAAGGCGTAAGTGCAAATCTGACTGCTTACCTTTTCTCAGATACCCCACAAGCAAGGCACCAAAAGAAATGCGCACATTTCCACAGTCTTAAAATCCCTAAATTGGTTGCCCTACGAAGCAAGAATACAGCTAAAGATAGCCTGCCTGTCTCACAAAGTCCCCCATTTCAAAACCCCAAGTTATCTTGTGCAAGAGCTAGAATTATCCGCAGGGAGTAGACCTTCCAGGGGTGCGAACTCTCCCCCCCTTGAAACCACAGATCTTTTGCAAAATTAGTACATGTCACCGTGCTTTCTATGGCTCTGCTCCGAAGATCTGGAACTCTCTTCCACCGGAAAACTGCAGTTATTAAGCCGCTGTTGAAAAAGGCCTCCTTGGACCCTGAAGTCCTAAAACATTTTCGGCCCATATCCCTACTTCCAGCCCCTGCTAAGATGCTGGAGGCCCATCTCGACCGCCATCTGGCTTCTCATCTGGAGAGTTCGAACCTGCTGGATTCTTCCCAACATGGGTTTAGTGCTGCCCACAGCACCGAGTCTGCCCTCACAGTTGTGGTCAATAACATCAGATTGGAGGTGGACAGGGGAGGTGGACAGGGGACAGACCACTTTGTTGGTGCTGCTGGACCTAACGGCAGATTTAGACACCCTGTCCCCTCTAATCCTGAGTGAAGCTGGGCAACTTTTGTCTCCTTCCCACTCGGTGCAATGTGGGGTTCCGCAGGGCTCTGCGTTGAGCCCGCTCCTGTTTAACATCTACGTAACCCCACTGGCCAAAATTGTGCGATCTTTTGGGTACCATGTACTATCGTACGCTGATGACACCCAGATTATCGTTTCCACCACTCAGCCGATAAAAGATTCTGCCCTCAGATTCCGATCGTGTATGGAGGCAGTCTCGCAATGGATGATACGCAACCACCTAAAACTGAATGGGGAAAAGACGGAGGTCTTGGTCTTCGGAGGGAGCCAGGATTTATGGTCGGGAGATTGGTGGCCTTCCTCCTTAGGAGAGTGTCCCCTGCCTACCCACTCGGCTAGGAATTTGGGCGTACTCATAGATCCAGCCCTCTCCTTTGACCTCCAGGTCAATAGAACGGTGGCCACCTGCTCCGCTACCATCCGGACACTGAAGAAGATTGCCCCATATCTGTCGCCTGAGGCCCGCAAACAGTCAACAGTCGCCTTGGTCTCATCGAGGCTAGACTATTGTAATGCGCTCTATGGTGGCATTAATAAGAAATCGCTTCAGCGTCTACAGGTAGTCCAAAATGCAGCAGCCAGGATGGTCCTGAACCTCCCTAGTCGGGCATCGGCAACCTTGGCCAGGAAAGATCTCCACTGGCTACCTATTCAAGCCAGGATATCTTTCAAACTCCTCTGTCTGGCACATAGGGCAGTCTTTGGATCAGGTTCCGAAGCGATAAGATCCCTTGTTAGCCTCTACACCCCGAGCAGAATCCTTTGCTCGGCCTCTAGAAATATGCTCGTCATTCCCAGATTTAAAAAGGCTAAGTGGGGAGGAAGAGCCTTTTCCACCTTGGCCCCCAAACTTTGGAACTCGCTCCCCCCCTGAACTTACCAGACAACCCTCACTTATGATCTTCCGTAAACTTCTGAAGACCTGGCTATTCTCCCAGGCATTTTAATTTCTGTGGTATCTGCCTTCTGTTTTTTGTCTGTATGTTACCTGCGCCTTGATGCCCTCCTGGGTTAAGTTTGCGCGTTATAAGACACCCATTCATTCATTCATTCATTCAAATACGTAGAATCTCCTCCAAGGTTGCTTTCAAATTGGAAGTAAAAAGATTCCTATGAACAAATCCTTACCTTAAAAGGATTTTGGTTTGTCTGCTCTATTGCTTTGGACTTACACGTTTAAGCCCTGCGCTGGATGCTATTCTTGTTTTTACAAATCTTCTGCTCCCCTCCTAGCTCGCTATGTACTAGTTTATTGTCTTTTTCTTCGCTGACCCATTTTGTCTGTAACCTTTTTGTTTGGTATGGTTTTTAATAAGTGTTTTGTTTTGGTATTCCTATCTGATACCTGTACTTCAATTGTTACCTCCAATTGTAAAGCACCCTGATATCCTTTGGGATAATGTTTGCGCTATATACAACTTTGTAAATAAATAATTGTATTCACTCACCTATACAGTGACTGACACAAGCATATACCATCCCATATAACCTCTCCCAAATTCACTCACTTACTCCCCCATACAGCTACTTACACACCCATTTACTCACCCATACAGTCACACACCCACTTACTCACCCATACACCCAACCCACTTGCACACCCATTCATACACCCATACACACTCATTCACCCATATATGTATATGCCTGTTCAGACACCATACAGCCACTCATGCACCATCTCATTCACCATATACAGTTACTGATACTCACATACACTCAGGCATACAGCCATTTATTCACCCTCTCATTCACCTTTACAGCTACTTACACACCTTCTCACTCACCCATAGAGATAGTCACATAGCCATTCATTACTAGTAAACTTAAAGACACACCCGCTCGCTCACCCATACAAAAATGTACACACCCACTCATGTGTGTGTGAATGGGGTTTCTGATTGGCCAGGGTATGTACCTAAGCCAGGCAGAACCCACGACTCTAGTCAGGGCAAGGGAGTTACACACTGAAGATAACCCCTGCTCACCTCCTTGGGAGCTTGGCAGAGAAGTCAGGCTTATCCCAGAGGCAATGTGTAAAGCTTTTGCATAACACACTCACACAACAGTGACACACTAGGCACACCACAAAAGAGACCCACACAAAGCTATATAGAAATATCCTTTGTATTATTCATAAAAACACATTAGATCACAATCACTGTGCCACTAGGCACTTGTCATGACATCATATGGATTACACAAATCACTTTGCCAATTGGGCAATTGTCATAGCAATCCCAGCAGTGCACTACAGTAAATACTTGTAGAGTGTGCACACATCATGGAAATATCATTACTAATATTGTACATACCACCATCACATCACCGTACTTATAGGGACTGATTCCAATGTCGGACGGACCGGAGTCCATCTGACATCAGTCAGGAACTGGAACTGAACGACCTCTTTTTGTCCGTTCCAGACCTGCAAATAGGATGCGATCGAACCCTGTCCGATTGCAACCCTTTAATTAACAATGGAATGCATGCTCGCATCGTTAAGTGCAGAGGTGCAGTTCATCCCTGCGCCCTGTGGCTGGCACCCAAGGTGCCTGTCACAGGGATCAACAGGGGAGCACCATTGGTGCCCCCTAGATGGTTCTCCCTAGGCTATTGTACTCCTATAGCCGGAAAAGAGCCGGCCGGGGGAGTACTGAAGGGTTTCCGAATGGGGGACAGGCTCTCTGAGCCCATCTGGAGCCATCCAGAAAACCGAGTCGGATTCCATTCCCACCGCGCCCATTGGAATGGCTCAGTCAGAAAGAAATCCAAACGGGCAAGTCCGATGCGGTTAGGATGGCTCTGACCAAGGTTCGGAGCCGTTCCTAATCGCATCAGAATAAGGCCCATAGTGTACAATCTGAAGGAATGCCTGTTGTTTACAAACCCGTGGTGGAAAAGGTGGAAAAAAAACTAGAAGTCCGTTTTATTCATTAGGTTCCGGGGGGCAAATTACGGGGGTAATTATTTTGGTGCATAATGGGGGCTTGTAAGGTGCCCCGAGCACTGGAAAACGGTAATCCTCTGGTTTTATTTCTTAGTATGCGAGGGGGGTTACGGTCCTACTCCCCGCAGACTCGGTGAGCGGCACCCCTCGGGTCTTTTTAACCACTTGGCTGCTAAGGTACATCCCCCTCTTCCCATTGACTTTCCATTGAAATCAATGGAAACTCCATGACGAGTTACCCTTGTCATTAGCACTGAAGGGGTTAAAAAAAAAAAATGTTTTGAGCTCTCTCTCTCTCTCTCCCCGTACACGTCATGGGAAACGCCACCTTTCTGAGGCAGCGATTTGTAAATTGACCTTCCAGCTCCGGGTACCTGCATTGTCTGGAGCTTTTTATTAATGTTGGGAGGGTGGGCTTGATAATACGTCCTTGTAATTTCCTATTGAAGCCTATGTCCTGGTGTTAACATGGGCTTCTATGGGAAATAACAAGGCCGTATTATCAAGCTCATTATCGCCGTTTTATCGGCAGTTTCCTGCCGATAAAACTGCGTTAATTTTAACACCGGTCCTTGATAATATGCACCTAAGTTTACTGGTAAAAAAAAAGAGCAATGGGCAATATTATCAACAAAAGGCGATACATTATTGTCGCTTTTATCGTCAGGAAACTGCCGATAAAGCGGCGATAATGGGCTTGATAATATGCCCTTGTGAATAACCATAGCAGCCCAGGTTAACACCAGAACCTGGGCTGCTATGGGAAGTTACAAGGGCCTATTATCAAGCACATTATCGCCGCTTTATCGGCAGTTTCCTGTCGATAAAACTGGCGATAATGTATCGCCTTTTGTTGATAGTATGCTCCTTCATTTCTATGATAGTATGTAAAGCTTTCTTTTTTTATGTAGCAGTTGTACTCACTACGCATGTGCAGTGTCATTTCGAAGCCCACGTTTTCTTTTTCTTCAAGTTCAACAAGCAAACCTTTCTTTATTTCAGGTAGTAAATCTGTCGCTTTCTTTTCCCGGTTCGTGTGTGTCATCCGCTGCTGTACTTTTGTACAGTATTAATAATCATATCTATATTTATTTGAAAGGTAGTGCCGAGGCGCCAAACGTTGATTACGTACTCCGTCCACCGCCATTTTAGTAGTTTTTCACCGTGGTTTTTATTATATCTGTTAGTTAGAACTCAGTAGTTTTCAATCCTAGTCTTGAATATCTTACTATAGTATTTCAACATTATTTTTTTTGTGGACCGTCATACCCCTCCCGCACAAAATAAAAGAAGTATGCAGTTTTTTTTAATGAACTTTTATTAAACAATAAATATAAACGAAACTCAATTATAACTAGATTAGAACTAGAAAAATAACTTTAACAAACAATGTTATAAACAAATTGTGAAATGGATTCCAAAAGGTGTCCGATTGGTAATCTGCAAAAGAAAAAAGAAAATTAGAGTTTAGAATTATGTCGATGTGAGTAAATGAGCTGAAGCATTACAGGGCATATTATAAAGAACGGCGATAAAATTATCGCCGTTTTAGCGGTAGGAAACTGCAGCTAAAGCGGCGATAATGGGCTTGATAATATGCTCTTGTGAATTCCCATAGCAGCCCAGGTTCTGGTGTTAACCTGGGCTACTATGGGAATTCACAAGGGCTTATTATCAAGCCAATTATCGCCGCTTTAGCAGCAGCTTCCTGCCGCTGAAACAGCGATAATTTTATCGCCGTTCTTGATAATATGCCCCTACAAGTTTTGGTAACTCTATGGTTTTACGTGTGCAGTGTGACTTGTACATTCCAGTTCTGTTATAGTGCCGCGTTCAAGTGGTGTCTATATGGAAGTGCCTATTGCGTTACTGACGCCCGTTATGCCGACTTATTTCTAATGCATTGCTATGAAGGCTTTGTAGATCTAGGCCTCTGTGCTTACCGTTGTATAAACCTTGCGGCTAACCATTTCAGGCAGTTGGTGTCACAACTGGTTTTCAACAATTCTTCTACACGTCCAAGCAGACAGCAGTGTCTAAGTTTAAGAGAGATAGAGAAATTATGTCACAGAGCGTGAGAGAGAGAAAGAGAGAGAAAATTACATTAAAACTGTGTCGCAGATTCCGGAGTTGAGATTTTTTCTTGAAAAGTCAGACATAGATTTACTAGCTCCTTGCATCACTTTACCCATGTTAAAAGTGACTCAAAAGTTGCGTAATAAGGTTGTGGATCTGTTTGTCAGACTGTTGTAACCTATCTGTTGTCACTGCTCGGAGGTAATTATAGATTTTACAGAGAAGCTGCTGTACACTACGAACTCTCTGCCATAATATCAAGCATGGGAGACAAAATTATCGCCACTCTATCGGAAGGAAAGTGTCGCTAAAGTGGCGATAATGGGTTTGATAATATGCTCTATGGAATTCCAATCGAAGCTCATGTTAGATGTCCTTCACATCTAACATGAGCTACGATTGGAATTCCATAGAGCATATTATCAAACCCATTATCGCCACTTTAGCGGCACTTGGCTGCCAATAAAGTGGCGATAATTATGTTGCCAAGGCTTGATAATATGGCCCTCTCTCCTTTCACAAATAAAAGTTACACTACAGTTTTACGAGTGCAGTGTACCTGGCACATTTCACTTGTTAAAGTGCCGCGTTCAAGTGGTGTCTATATGGAAGTGCCTACTGCGTTACTGACGCCTGTTATGCCGACTTATTTCTAATGCATTGCTATGAAGGATTTGTAGATCTAGGCCTCTGTGCTTACCGTTGTATGAATCTTACGGCCAAACACATAAGAAATTAGAGTTCACGACTTAATTTGAACAATTCTTCTACACCTCCAAGCAGACAGCAGTGTCTGTAAGTTTAAGAGAGAAAGAGAAATGTTGTCACAGAGAGTGAGAGAGAGAAAACAACATTAAAACTGTGTTGCAGAGTCTGGAGTTGAGATTTTCTCTTGAAAAGTCAGATATAGATTTACTAGCTACTTGCATCACTTTACCCATGTTAAAAGTGACTCAAAAGTAGCGTAATAAGGTTGTGGATCTGTTTGTCAGACTGTTGTAACCTATCTGTTGTCACTGCTCGGAGGTAATTATAGATTTTACAGAGAAGCTGCTGTACACTACGCATTCTGGGCCATAATATCAAGCCTAGGCGACAAAATTATCGCCTCTTTATCGGCAGGAAAGTGACGCTAAAGTGGCGATAATGGGTTTGATAATATGCTCTATGGAATTCCAATCGAAGCTCATGTTAGATGTCCTTCACATCTAACATGAGCTTCAATTGGAATTGCATAGAGCATATTATCAAACCCATTATCGCCACTTTAGCGGTACTTTGCTCCCAATAAAGTGGCGATAATTTTTTCTCCAAGGCTTGATAAAATGGCCCTCTCTCGTTTCACAAATAAAGCTAACACTGCAGTTTTACGAGTGCAGTGTACCTGGTACATTTCAGTTGTCATAGTGCCGCGTTCAAGTGGTATCTATATCGAAGTCCCTACTGCGTTACTGACGCCCGTTATGCCGACTTATTTCTAATGCATTGCTATGAAGGCTTTGTAGATCTAGGCTGCTGTGCTTACCTTGTATAAACAGTGTGGCCACCGGAGTTCACCACTCGACTTGAACTCTGCTTCTATACGTCATAGTATATTCAATACGTTGGAGACAATTCCATTGCTGTTGCTCGATAGGTCGTGGTTGCTTCTGAACGATGTTTGGTGAAGGAAACAAAAGGATATTTTGAATAGTCATTGTAAACTGAGTTGCGTAACTACTATCAAAAGTGAATTTTAATGTGGGTTCCTAATATTCCGTAGTTAGACTGTTGCAGCTTCAGCAAACAAAGGAAGATCAATAACTTATTACAGGCCTGGGACGGCCTCGTGATGCAGAAAAACAAATACTATCATGGACGCACAATTAATAATAATAGAGGCCTAAGCATGTGGCGTAGTACAGAAATACGACACAGAAGTTTATGCACGCACAATTTTTAAAATTAGAGGTGTATAGGACCGTGTGACTTATAAAGAAATATTTCAATTATGTGAGCACAATTTAAAACCATTGAGGGGTAGGAAAGCCATACGAAGGAGAAAAAAATAGCATTATGCATATACAATTTACAGTGGAGGCTGATGTTGTGACGTCTTCTCTTACCTTTGCTTCTGTCATCTGTTGTCGTGTCTTCAAAGGCTGTGGTTTTGCTGAGTCTGGGGTGTTTTCGACAGTCTGTCTGTCACCGCAGCACAGGCAGGCAAAAGAGAGCGTGCTCACATCAGTGCCTGCATTATATGGCAACCACGGGGGCTGACCAAACCAAGCCCAGGGCCATCATTGGTAGCGTTTTCGTGGTCTGCAAGAATTACAGCCCTTGGGGACATCCCATTGGGTAATGTATTGGTTTCCAGGCTTAGTGATAGCAAGCATGCTAGGTGGTGGCATGCGGGTAGTGTGGGCGGGCGTGCACCGCGCATGTGCAAGTATGAGTGTGTGCACTAACAATTAACAACAGAGAGAGATGGGGGCGATGTTATAATGTACGCAGAGACAGGCCCAGAATCGGATCTGCAATGAGTGAACACTTCTAATCATTCTCCTTAGCGCGCCCTGAGCTCTGATTTGTCACTGAGAGGGTGATCGCACCATAGTTTGTACTGCTTATCATACTCACTGTGTACCCGCACATACGATACGAATATGCTTTGACATTACGTGTCGCATTAAAGCTTCCGTGTGACGTCATGTACGGCGTTCTGTACGCGAAAGGGGGCAATGTTTCTACTTGGTTTAAAACATTTAGTTATGTATTTAATGTACATACTAAGGGCAGACATTTGGGATAACTATGATTGTTTTTTTTAATACTTGTAACAATCATATTTTACTTTTAAAAACAATTACACAAATCGCGGTAGAACATCACGCGTACTGCGTAAGCGCATCATAAGCGTACCCAAAGGCATGTGACTTTAGAGATTTGATTGGTTCATAACTTTTCCTATTGCGACTGTTGAAAGTTCCATCCCATTATACTTATTCGACTTTGAGTTTCTAAGAAGAAGCATTTCATCTGAGAATCTTCTCAATAGAAGGAAGATCACAATAATAAGAGCTATGGAGTCATCTTCCAGCAGTTCTTCAGAGGGAGATTTCATTCCTGAAGAACGTCCAAAGAAGAGGAAAGAAGCTCTAATTTGGAAGTTTTTTACTTTTCCAGAAGGACAAAAAAAGGTTAATGCTCCAAAAGTAACCTCAAAATCTGCCAAACAACTCTTTCAAGGGGTGATCCATGTAAAAAATACTCCTATGGCACACAAATATGGTGCGACACGTGAAGAACTTGCACCCCAAGAACTTTGCTCGAGCTGCAAGACGGAGGTTGCACGAGAACCCACCTGCTGCTACACCAAGCACATCAACTGCGGCAATAGCATTTTCAGCAAGCAGTCCACACCCACATATTGATTCTGCCTCTGCTAAAGTTAAAATTCTATGCATTTATTGCGATAAACTTTTGTGTTATGGGGAACAGTCTATAGACCTAATGAAATGCAGGATGCAGGATCATTGCTGTCCTTGACATTAGTTGGTTTTTTTTTTCATTCTTTTCTTCCGCTTGGAATTTGTTGAGAAAACACAAAAAAAACTACAAAACAAAAAAAGCCCAGTTCTTTTTCGAACTACCTTCACTGGTCAAAGAAAGAACTATATTTCTATGTTAGTGTGTAAAAGTTTGTCAGAATGAATGTGTAGTCCATAAGTGAAAAGATGAATATCTTACTAGTGCATGCAGAATGTGAAAGTGCAGAACTATAAGGAAGTGCTACAGCATAAATCTATAAGGTGTTTATCTATAGTATACTGTAGTATGTCCGAAGCACTTGAATGTAACATATGTACATAAATATGTTACAAGTCTATGCTTCAATGTGTGCTGCTGGTGAAACTGCCTGGGTGAATTTGAATATGTTAGGGGCGGATTTACAATCCCCTTATGCCTCTTTTACACAGCTGTTGCGTCACTTTTGTGACACAGCGGGGGTGCAAAAGATATGCCATCGTGTGTGCTACTAACAATGTGACGCATCTGGAGGGTGTATTACATTGTAAAGCGCTGCGCCAGAAGAGACTTTCTTGTGCAGAAGGGGGTGCAGCAACGCCTCCTAAAAGTGACTGAGTGAAATGTATAACATTTCATTCAGTCACTTTTGAGCTTATGCTGCGTCAAAACCTTGCACATGCTTGAAGAAGGTGTAAGGATTGAAACAGCATTGTGAGCATTGGGCCCCAAGAGCATTGGTGGAGCTGTGTTATACTTGCAACCGACGTCAAGCAATTATTAATCCAAAATTCCTTTGCAATTTAGTTTTGTTATTATTTTATAATAAGAATATGAAATATAATCTAAAAAATAAAATAAATATTTATATTAAAAATATAAGAAATTAGTATAAAAAGAAAGACATAATTATTAATACATTTATAAATTATCATTTACAAAACCTTTGAAATTCACTGAAAAAAACATAGGTTTCACATACGTTATAGTTAGGAATTAGCATTTAAAAAACCTTGCAAATTCATTGAAAAAACCATAAGTTTCACACACGTTATAGTTAGGAATTAGGATTTAAAAAACCTTAGAAATTCATTGACAAAACCATAGGTTTCACAAGTTATAGTTAGCTGAACATTTCTCTCATACAAAACCTTTGAAATTCCTCTGTTATAGTCAGCTCAGCTAACTATAACTTGCGCGCCCGCAATGCACTGCTGATGACGTCATATATTACATCACTCATGACATGGTCAGTGACATCACTCATGACATCACTGATGGTATCTCAAATGACATCCCTGACGACATCACTGATGACATCATCCTTGTGGCAGACCGCCTCTCACTGTAATATAACCTTTGATACATACAATCAAAAATAGAAACTAATATTTTCAAAAAAATACCAATTCCAGTTAGAATAACCTATTCAGTAATTCCAAAATCTACATACACATCCACTCCTTCACCAACAATTCTATATAGTCACTCATACATGTACTCACTCATCATATGTACTCATACACCTATACATCCTGTTATACACCAACACTCATCTATAGAGTTACTCACACACATACTCACACATGCAAATATCCATTTACTTGCATATACAGCTATACACCAACCACTACACTAACTTCTACAGATTCGTACACATACTTACTCTCTTAAACAATCACTTATATAATCTCATACTTATTTATACAGGAAGTCTTAGAATCTCTCGCTCTGACATATACTCACTTATATACATCAATACTCACATATACTAGATTAAAACATATGTAGTTACTCATAAAGATACTGTCGAGACAGTCATTCACTCACTAACACACCCATACACACACTCATCCACCCATACAGTCCTGCACACATGCTGTCTTCTAAACACATGCAAACAGTGAGTCAGTCATTCATGCATCTGTGCGCTAAGTAATACTCCCCACCGAACCATACAGACACTCATTTTGGTATTCAAAAAAGCAACTAATAACCCATATACACACTGATGTAGCTAATCACCAACCCATGCAGCCACTTATGTACAAAGTGAGACACTGATACAGATATTTAAAGATTTAAAGATTACTCGCTAATACACCTATTCACTAAAATATACTTAATAAGTCAGTTATACAATCAAATTTACAAAAAAAAAACCATTTAGACACTTATTTACCCATTTATTCTTCCATCGACGTTTAGATATACATATATAAAAAATATTTATTTTTCAGAAAGACATACATTCACTGGATGATGTCATCAGGGATGTCATTTGAGATGTGATCAGTGATGTCATGAGTGATGTCACTGACCATGTCATGAGTGATGTAATATGTGACGTCATCAGCAGTGCATTGCGGGCGCACAAGTTATAGTTAGCTGAGCAAACTATAACGGAGGAATTTCAAAGGTTTTGTATGAGAGAAATGTTCAGCTAACTATAACGTGTGAAACCTATGGTTTTTTCAATGAATATATATATATATATATATTCACTGAAAAAACCATAGGTTATAGACCATATATAGTTAGGGATTAGCATTTACAAAACCTTATTTTACTCACACAAAACCATTGAAACTCCATATATAGTTAGTTGTACTAACTATATATCGCGCACCCGCAATCCACTGCTGATCATGTCACATATTACATCATTCATGACATGGTCAGTGACATCACTGATGACATCACTGATGACATCTCAAATGACATCACTGATGACATCACTGATGACATCTCAATGACATGACTGATGACATCACTGATGACATCTCAAATGACATCACTGATGACATCTCAAATGACATCACTGATGACATCACTGATGACATCTCAAATGACATCACTGATGACATCTCAAATGACATGACTGATGACATCACTGATGACATCTCATTTGACATTACTGATGACATCACTGATGACATCATTCATGTGATAATACGATGAACTTCTTCAGACTCTAAAATAACCTTAGATACACTCAGTGTAAACAGACACTCACAGACTGTCACTCATCCATGGAGTTACTCACACACCTACTCAGTCATGCAAAGAATCAATTACACCTCCATTTCCTCAACTATACAGTTATACATACCTTACTTATTCAAACATATACTAACACATATTTACTCTCTTTTACAATCCCTGATACAAGTTCACAATGGTCAATTGATCAATACAGCCACTCACACATTCACTGGCTCTTATGCACAGTTATTTATATATGTCAACTCTCACATGTACTGTGTTTTACATATGTTCTTACTTTGACATGTAGCACTCAGATATCCATTCACTCACCAATGCACTCAGTCAACCGCCCATACACCTGTTTCCACATGCACTTTTGAATCCATATATCTAGTGAATCAACTGCTTACACATCTATGCACAGAGTCATACACCTCCCAGCCACCCACACACACACTCAGTCTCCCATACAAATACTTGGGCAACCAATCAATAACCCATATACTTACTCATATAGCTACTGATCAACACATGCAGCAGTTTACAGAACAACAGACATAATGATGCACAAATTAAGACAGTTTACTCACTAACCCATGCACTCAGTGACACACATTTAATCACTCACTCATACAGTCAGTCACGCACCTACTAAATCCTTCATCCAGACACTTATACATCCACTCATTCTTCAATATGTAAGACATTTGAGATGTCATCAGTGATGTCATTTGAGATGTCATCAGTGATGTCATCAGTCATGTCATTGAGATGTCATCAGTGATGTCATCAGTGATGTCATTTGAGATGTCATCAGTGATGTCATCAGTGATGTCACTGACCATGTCATGAATGATGTAATATGTGACATGATCAGCAGTGGATTGCGGGTGCGCGATATATAGTTAGTACAACTAACTATATATGGAATTTCAATGGTTTTGTGTGAGTAAAATAAGGTTTTGTAAATGCTAATCCCTAACTATATATGGTCTATAACCTATGGTTTTTTCAGTGAATTTTCAAGGTTTTGTAAATGCTAATTCCTAACTATATATGGTCTATAACCTATGGTTTTTTCAGTGAATTTCAATGGTTTTTTAATAGCAAATATCAAATCCTTTACAATGTATTCTTCTTTAAATCGAAAAATATTTTTTACATGTTTTGAATACAATTTTTTTTATATTATTTTTATTGTTTCGCTCCCGGTACGCGAACCGGTTAGCTTCCCGTTAGCTCAATTCGGAGCCGCGACCCGGTCCGCGAACCGGTAAACGTTCCGTTTGCGCAACTGTCGCGTTAGAAAACAACATCGTGACGCGTCGCGTCAGCATGACGTTTCGCGTTTTCGCGTGATACGTCATATGACGTGCTACGTTAGCGTACCCGGAAGCGCACCGGTACGCGAACCGGAAGCGATCCGCGGCGCGGACCGCGTAACGTAAACACAGCAGGTCATGTGACTCGGTAATAACACTTTTCATTGGTTCATTTCACTTTTGGTTTCCTAATGATGTAATACTAGGTCATGTGATCTAAAATTAACACTTTTCATTGGTTTAGAACTTTTGCTTCTCCCAAATGATGAAAACCCCTCCTTCTTTCCTCACTCTGACTTTCATCTTGGTGAGAGAAAGACCCTTTATTTACATTGTGACATGGCTTCATTAGTAGCTTCAGCTGGTTCTAACCCACCACCTCCACCAAATCCAAAGAAGAGAGGACCACCTGCTGAAGTAATTTTACAACAAGAAGAGGAAGAACAGGAAGAGGAGGAAGAGGAGGAAGAGCCAAGGTTTTTGCCAGAGGAGCCCAGGAGGTTTAATCGAAAAGAGAACTACATTTGGCAATTCTTTAAATTTCCTGAGGGGCAAAAAAAAGTAAATGCACGCTACGTGTTTTGCCGTATATGCGGTGATAGACTGTCAAGGGGGACTGAAAAAAAATACAGTTACGGCAATTTCACTATGCATCGGCATATGAGTAGGTGGCATCCTAATAATTATAGTGCTGCCCAGCTACGTGATGAGCAACAAAATCCCCCTGCGATGGCAAGAAGATCGGTTGTTCCAGAAGTGTCGGGACCAGAGGCGAGGGAGATGATCCCAAACATTCAAATGTTGTTTGGGGAAGTGAAGCAAGTGTGCGTGCACTGCAACCAATTCATTTGCTACAGGGAAAGTAGCATCATTTTGATTATGAGAGCTATTGAAAATCATGTTTGCCCGAAACGCCCCAAAAAATAAATTCTTTTTTTTTGTTGCTCCTGTTGAGCCCTTTACAATGGATCGTTTTCGTTTCCCCCCCCAAAAAAAAACCAAAAAAAATATAAAAACGTTCAGAAAATACAAAAAGAGTAAAAAACATGTTAAAAAAATACTAAAAAAATATAAAACAACAAAAATTTTTTAAAAAAAGTTCTTTTCAGAACTACCTCCCCGTTATAAAAAAATTGGTAGAATATTTGGAACTCTGCCAACCTCTATTTCTTTTAGTTCGCTCCCCGGAGCGCTACCCGGTACGCGAACCGGAAGCTAACCAAAAAAATAATTTTTTAAAAAAAGAACAGTAAGTATAAGGGAAGGAAACAGACAGTTATGTGAAAAGAAAGACAGCTCTAGGGAGTAAACAAGAGATACTGTTACCCACAATCCACTGCTGATGATGTCACATATTACATCATTCATGACATGGTCAGTAACATCATCAGCAGTGGATTGCGGGTAACAGTATCCTTAGTTTACTCCCTATAGCTGTCTTTCTTTTAACATAACTGTCTGTTTCCTTCCCTTATAGTTACTGTTCTTTTTAAAAAAAAAAATTTTTGATCAGTCAGAAACAGTGACATTAATAGAAACAGAGAGAGTGAACAAGAAAGAAGAACTATGGTCCTCCTCAGCCACCCTCAGAAAACCAAGGGGGTCAAGATACATCTACCGTGCCCCCTTCTACCCATTCTGAACATTATTTGCCCTCCATCTTGTATCTTGATTCGACCGAAACACAAAATGGTGGACTCCCGTAACGCTGCTGGTTTGCGAACCGGGCCGCTTCCCGGGAAGCGGTCCAAAAAAAAAGGTGGGAAAGTAATTCACAGACACTAAGAGTAATAGAGACGGAGTGAGTGAACAAGACTGAGGAACTATGAGAAGAGAGGGACTGAGAAAAAGAGTGGAAGGAGTTGAGTAAGTAGGTAATAGAGAAAGGAATGAGGAAAGTAGCAAAGGCAGGAAACTGAGGGTTAAAGAAATGAAGCAGTGGAACTAATAGTAGGTGAATGTGATAGAAATGTAACGAAAAGAGTACAAAATATTTACCTTATAATTGCCGTTAAATTACTCACTTTTTGTTTTTATACTTTCAATCTGTGAAAGAGAGAACCAACATTTGAAAAATATTAAAACATGTATTTAAAAATTACAAAAGACAAGGGAAAAGATTGAAGGACAAATAGTTTTTCAACAACTTTGACACTGACAGAAGCTTCTGCTTCTCCAGGCCCCCTACACAGTCCTAAAGATATACATTTTAAACTAACAGTATCTTGATGCAGATGAAGTGAGGCCTATCTTAAAACATGGTGCATCTTTTGCATTGCTCTTGTTTCAGAAAAGTGTCGCTTCAGGATGCCAATAACATGTCTCCTATCCAGAGGTTTGTTTGAGGTGAGGCCTACTCAGAGTTCAAGATGAGATTTACACTTGTTGAAGTGTACAGAGGAGATAATATCTGTGAAAGTCTACCAATGAAGTGAGTCATGTCCACTGCACTCTTCAACAAAGTACAAACCTCCTATGTTTCCCTGGACAGACCTAAACTTGATCTGCACAATGTGATTCGTAATGATAGGAAACACAGGTGATGTAATTGAAATACGTGCAATTTATTTTGCTCATTTCACAATCACATCACTTGTGTTTCCTTTGCTTAGGTATCTCATTGTGCAGATGTAGTCTAGCATATGAAAGAATACGCAGAAGTGCAGCACTGTATGCAACACCTTTGACACTTACAGAAGCCTCACCTTCTCCATGCCTCCTACACAGTTCTACATGTACATCATAAATGCAAACAGTACAGAATTAATTATACATGTTAAATGGTTTATTTTTGCTGTTCTCAGAATGTATCAAATTTCACTAAAAACAGTGACTTGAAGGTATTCATCATGTAACAGCGGGGAAAAAAAAACACAATCAAAATGATTGTGTTCAAAAAACCCATACAACATCAGAAATCAAAATTCAGAACTCCTTAAAGTTAACTTACTTTCCATGACGTCCAAGGATGTCCTATGAACAGCTTACACTCTTTTGTGCTGTTATTACTTTCAGCCCGCCACTTTCTGAAAGAAAATCTCCATCGTTTTTAAAAACACGTTACATGCAATAAATGACTTCTTGCTCTCTACCACAATTTTCCACAAGGCCAAATCTGGTCAGAGCCATTTATAACTCTTGGATTTCCTGTAAGCCAATCCCGTCATTTGGCATTTCCGCAACTTTCAGAATTAAAATGTTGAAGATCATTTTCACAATCCTGGAATAGTAATATCTTCCCCTTCTTGCTCAGTCATGTTCTACATTTCCTATGACACTGATACTGCTTACTATGAAGCAGACTTACACTACCTCTATGACTACTACAATTATTTAATTCTCTACATCACTTTTAATCACAAAGCAATGTAAAACAGTAGACAGCATTGCAGACTTACATTCCCTCTACTCCATGTTTTGATTGGCTGCTTCAATTAGCTTATAAAAAGAAACAGTTTTTCTGAACTCATTGAAAGTGCACGTATTTCTTCATGACGTCCAGTCCTATGGTTAGAAGTTATGTCTCTGAACTACACTTATCCTCAAGGCCAAATTGTGTAGGAGCCATTAGAACTTCTTGAAATTCCACAGAGCACATCCCGAGATTATTTCCCTAAAATTTTGGTTTTAAAAACACCAGGTAAGAGTTTTTAAGGTCATACGGCAATTTTTTTTTTAAAATTAAAACAGAATCATTGCAGAATGACCAGCCATTTCTAGACTTTAAATAAGCTGTGTAATGTCCTGATGTTATTGAAGGGCCGTCATGATATATAATTGCTGCAGTTACAAAAGTCCTTCCTGATATTGACAACTGCGAAGCTACAACATTTTTAATTAAAGTTGTCAATTTTGTTCCATCAGGCCTACATCGTTGGAACATTAAAATGACATACTGGCCATATGTTCGTATAAATAATGTGGACATCATTTCAGATTTACATTGGCTACACTCCATGTTGTGATCAGCTGCTTTTACTAGCTTATTAAAGGAGACTGATTTACTGTCTGGCAAAGTTAAATATATAAATCTTTCTGAGTCTACACTAGTAGTACTTGATACCATACAGTTCTCGCAGTCATGCTGCCATTGATAAGAAAGCCCAAACAGGTGATCTACATCTACACCTTCAGCATGCAATACATCAAGCATATACATTAAAAACTCCTGACAATCTTGCTGAATATTTTGAGAGAATTGTGTTTGGCCTGAACATCTGTGTAACAGATTTCGAATTTCAGACACACTTTCTATGTTTCTTCTATCAGTGCTACATTTCTCTAACACAGAATTTAACAAACTGCAAAATCTTTGATCAGAATTGACCACAATCTCTTCTTTTACATTTTTTAGAGAAAACAAAACATTAACCACTACATTAGCATAGCAGTTGACACCAGAACTGTTTTCAAACTGAAAACCAACAACACCTTCAACAGAATCCTTTTTGTTTCTGCTTGTAATTTTAGGTTCATTGACTTTTTGTCTTTTTGCTACAACCTCCCCAGTATTGTTCTCATTTCTTCGTTTCCGGCCTACCACACGTTTCTCAAACAAAGGATACTGAGGCAAATGTGGCGCATACTCTCTTCTTAACCTATTGTATTCCTTAACACAATCTAGATCCGCACAAATGTTTGTGACATCACACTCAATCAAGTACAATCCCGATAAAGTTCTAACTCGTGACAATGCCACATATGCCATACCCTCCTTGAACACAGAACTGCCAATATTCACCAATGCACTGTCTACACTTAAACCTTGCGATTTATGGATTGTCACCGCATATGCCAAGCAAACAGGAAACTGCTTACGGCGAACATATAAGTCTTTTACAAGCAAAAATCTAGCAGAACAACGACCAATTAGCTGTACTTCCTCAATGCCATCAAATTTAATTTTTAAAAATTCAATTCCATCTCTATTTCTGTATTTCACAAAATCAACAACATTACCCATTGATCCATTTACCAGACCTCTTTCAACATGTAAATTCCTTCTTAAAATGATACGGCAGTTCAAGCACACATTCAGAGTCTTTTCAAAACCTGCAGTTTTAGATATACTCTTCTCTAATGAATCCAATTTTGTTTTCAGATTCTCAGACAAAATAATTGTTGATCCCATATGCTCTACTCTATCAATAGCTTCCAGTTTCACAATCTCTTACTTTTCTAAATGCAACATTTTGTTGTTAAATTTGGCACATTCTGCAAGAGTTGGCATCAAACATATTCCAGATTTCTTCTCAGTAATTTTCTGAAAAATATTCTCAGGCACAACATCTTGTTCTGGATATAAATTTGACAGTAATCGTGCATGTAAAGCTTCTTTCCCATGCTCGGTCACTTTTCCAATTCTAACATCTTGTAGAATAGTCTTGTAAACTTCATCCTTCGCCTGACGCATATTTTCATGCAGTTCAGCATAATTGAAGTTTAACCATATATTGACGTTGCCAATGCTGCCTAGGCACTTCCTGGTATCTTCATGCGTGAGCATTTTGAACACAGGTTGCCCTTTCACTGGTGTCAGCTGCAGAAGATCTCCGAAAACAATGATGTGTTTGCCACCAAATAACACATCATACTCTGTTTTGAGAACTTCTTGCATCCTCAAATGCCCAAAGGCAAGCATGACATTGGAAACCATGCTTACTTCGTCAATGATAAGAAGTTTCATTTTCCTCAAGATTCTTGAAACTTCAAAACAAGCATCTCCAGATAGCTTGTGATATTGTAATTTGTTGTCATGCTCCACTGGCAGCATCAGTAAACGATGTAAAGTAATCCCTTTAATATTATGTGCTGCCAGTCCAGTTGGAGCAGTGACAACACAAGACAGTGATGACTCTGTCCTTTCCTGCAAATAGCATGAAATTGCTTTAATGAGGAAACTTTTTCCAGTTCCCGCTTCTCCACTCACGTACAGTCGGACAGGCTTCAACGACGTACATGAGCACTCTTTCTTATCATGACTTAATCCATGATCAATTTGCATGGTAACTTCGTCATATATTTTCCTCTGCTCAACGTTGAGTTGTCTTTCCAACTCTTCTAAGTTAACCGGTTCCTCTTGAGCATGTGCCATGGCTCTTTCCACTTCATTCATAGCAGTGGCAGCTTCATTTTCAATAACAGGTCCTCCTAGTGGATCCTGACTCAATGAAGCAGAACTCTGACTGTCCTGAGAACTGTCTCTGGCAATCTCGGCTGCAATCGTTGCTTCCTGCTCAATTTCCGCATTCAACATTTCTACATATTTGGGAAAAGCAGGACATTCTATGTTCTCCTTGGCGGCATTGAAAGAGTCTTCGTAACAGAGGAAATCTCCAAGCAGTTCCTCTTCTGCACGCCAAGGCTTGAAAAGTTGCAAAAGTGCTAAATAGAAAAACTCCTTTTTTTCAGGAGATTCGCCACTCAATTTTCGATGGTTTACCAAGTGGCATTTTCTTTGCTTGACCAGACATCCCTCACTTCCTATTACAGCATACACTCCTTTCTCAGTATCTTCTTTGATGTTCCTCTTGAATATGTAATTTTGCAGAACCTCATACAGACAAGCATTCTCGAGGTGACTGCTTCGATTTGGATAATATGTATCCAACATGTTTGTCTTCAAAATGTCGGTACTGTTTGGCTCCTTTTCCGCCAAATACTCAATTTCCCGCACAGGTTTGAGAACTCGATTACGCGTTGCTGCAAGACCAAGACTCGCCCAAACGATACTCCTGGACTTGGCATAGAGACTTGCTGAAGACAACCGGTCAGAACATTCGTACGCTCCGATTTCTCGATGCGACAACATCTTCAGACTGAAACTGTACAACTTCTTGCTGAGGCTCTTTTCATGGGAAATGTCCTCCCACATATCCTTCAATTCTGTCTTCTCTTTTTTGGTGATGTAAGACGTCACATACCGAGCCACAGCCATACAGTTATCAGCCACAAACTGTATATCCATGTTAGCATTCCACATGGACAAAATCACCGGGTTGTAGTCGTTGATGTACTTGGACTCTTCGTTCCTCTTCAAATTGTAAGTGTTTTTAGGTGATTTCTTCATGACATTGTGTCGCAGCGAAGACATCAAACTGTTTACTCTTCCTTTAGAAATCACCGGTTGTGGAAAGCCGAAACGACATTTAGTGTAGAACTTGTCCTTGTTTCGGAATTTACGACGGCAGTACTTTCCACATCGATGGCTTTGGAAACGCAGAACTTTTTCTCTTAGGCTTTTCTTCTCCTTTGCGTTTGGAACAGCACACGTAGAATACTGTTGGATGAAACTCATCACTGAGTCTTCTGGATCCGTTCCAAATTTAGGTGCATCCTTGATCCACAGCAACATATGTATATGAAGAGCACCTCTTGCTTGGTACTCCTTTCTCCAGAAGAAATCCAACACCTCTCCAAGAGGTGGATTCTTCTTATTCATGATGAAAGACATCATAGCTTCAAATCTATGATTGAAGTACCTACATACATTGACTGGATCCAAAGAGCACAGTTCTCCGGGTGTCTTGAATTCGATGTTATCTACGTTAGCATTTGCCTCTCGTAGAAATTCAAGTAAGTCTTCCCAGCCATACTCGGCACAGCTCAGAGTGAGGAACCATGTGGGAGTACCTAAGTTCCTCAGCATACATTTTAAATCACCATGACGACGGTACCAGTACTCATTAGTACCACGCTGACACGCCATGAGATTAATCAGGTGAGAATCTAAAATACTGTCTTGGACATTGACTTTATCCATAAAGTCACTTGCCGAGATGTTTTGCATGTGTATACCACTTTTCAAGATGTGGTTCACTGCTTATGACAGTCCAGACAGATCGCTTTCAAACAGGAGATGAAACAAATAAGGAATGCATTGTCGAAACCTAGCATCTCCTGCATACAATCGCAAAGTCCGGTATTCAGAAGCAGGAATTTGATGAGGTCGCTCATCATATCTTCCTCCCTGACCTGTTGGAAAAAGCTGTGGGAAACACCGAGCTTCCAAACTTTCCTCCCAAACACTAATGGGACTCCCTTTGGCTTGTTTCATTTGAAACAACTCAATAGCATTCCCCATGACTTCCTTGGAATGCAAAGGATGAACACTATAATGTTCATATATTTCTTCACTAGTACAGGGTTCTACTTTCTCAATTTGACCAGCACACAAATCGCTATCCTCTTCCTCACTTACTTCCTCTTCTGCAACATATACATTTTTATAGTATTTATTATATTTTTTCAAATACAATGTTGCCCTTTTGACTTTCCTAACATCTACTAAATCTTGCCATATTTTCTTATTCTTTGTCGGAACCCCATTAACTAAGATAACCAGTGGTTCCTCTTCCACTTTTTCTACTCCAATTGTGTTAATGTTTTTCTTCAAATCTAGAGGCAAATAAACAACTCTTCCCTTTAATCCTCTCTGTAAATCTGATGGAGGCAATTTCCCTGTCTTTGGCTCCATTCTTACAATAGCCTGAAAGGGATGGATACTTTGAATCAAAATAGATTCATAAGTATTTAAATCCTTCAATTCAGAAGGAATCTCAACCAATTCCAGATTATTATGAACTGCTCTAGCAGGCATCTGGTTTTGATTTAATTTGCAACAACAATAACTACACACACGTTGATCCAATCCCAAATCAAAACAATTTTCTACCATCAAGTATGTTGCGAAATCCTTCCATTCACTATTATTTTCCCTTTCACTTTTTGCATATAAATCCACTAACTTAGTCTGATTCTTATAATAAGTGCGTCGACAACACACACAAGTGAAATTAGGCCTCTCACTTGATTTCACCTCAAACGTCGCAATTTCCCTCTGGAAATTATCTGTACTGGAAACCTGTACACTATCTTCCACATGACCCTCTTCTTCTTGCTCAATTTCAACATTCTCCTCTTTACTTCCAAAGTAACAAAACTCAATTTCTTCACATATATTCTTCACATCTATTTCAGAACCATGCAAAAGAGCAGCGCATAATTGTTTAAGCATAATTGCTGGACTCTTAGCATAATACAACATTCTAACTAATTTCCTCACTTTATTATGATGCACTGCTAGCATCCTGAAATGATGAAAAACACTCTGGCATACTCTCCTGGAAAGACAAGCCAGTGAATGACCATGCAAACCTGTCACTTCTCTTACTCTGCAAGGATCTAATTCTTGCAACAACCTTATTTTCTGCTTCAAACTTTTCTTATTAAATGACCGTACAAAATCACAAAGCAAATTGATGGAATCCTGTCGCACACTGCAAATACTACTACACTTCCAGGTGTACACAGGACCCTTATTATGTCTTCTTAAAACCTCATTACCTAACACCTCTTCTGCCTCTGTTGTCACAAGTTTTTCTTTTTCAACTGGACAACCATCTTTCACTTCATAAGCACGACCACTGGTGTCAACTGCATGCACCAAATCATTATCCTGGAAATAACTCTCCTCATTAAAAAATGCCTCACAGCTTGAACTATGCATCCATTCTCCAGAAAAAACTTCACAAAAATTACTACGATTAACTATTCTCTTCCATCTACTATTTCTTTTGAAATCATAAATTGCCTTGTTTAGCTTCCTAATTCTATTGATTATCAAAATAAATAACTTACGTTTAATTTCAAATGCCTGATCAATAACTTTCTCAATTTTTTTTTTCTCTTATAAAAAACCAGTTTCTGTTGACCTTTCTTAATATTTTTTAACAAATTGCCAATTATCCTGTTGCGGAACATTCGTTTACGAATCTCCCTAAACTGTTGTTTCCTTCTACTATCATGCACAGAGTTCTCTCTTGCGCTAGCAGTAACATTTTTCATTGGCCTTTCCTTTCCATTTGAATTCCTTCTCGTTTTATGGACTGAAACATTTTCTGTAGTAATATTTTTTTTACTACACATATTTCTTATGAAATATTTTGTGGTCTTACCCGGTGCTTTCTTCGTGACTTGACAAATCTTTTTGTTATAGGACTGCTGCTCATTTTTTTTCGCCTGCTGTCTTTGACGTTTTGCAGCCTTTCTCTGTCTTTCTATTGTAGGCATGGTGAAATCTTGAAATGATCTGCAGTTGAATCTGTGGTAAAATATAATAAAAAATGTTATTAACCAGTATTACCAAACAGTAAAACAATAACAGTGATCAAAAACTTAACACACTACTTGACATTTTAAATAAAAGATTTTTTAGTCCTTGCAAATTTACAATACAGAAATACCAGAAAAGAAATGACATTTATATTTATGTTACCTATGCTATTTTATATGTGAATCTGATCTAATTTTATGAGCATATTTTAATATTTTATTGAAGACACTACACATAACCTGCTTTTGAAGGTGTCTTTATTTTTAAATTAAACGGTTTACCTTTTTACTTTTTATTAATTATAAATTTTAAAAATAAATGTTTATATTTCCATAGGCTCAAGCAGGTCAGCTTCCCATCCTATGTCATATAATTCGGACAAATCTGCATCCTCATCACGCTCTTCTTCATCCTCAGGATTTAAATCATCCAAGGGATCAACATCCACTGATGTTTCAATTACAAGTTCAATGATGAGGTCAAAATCAACTGATTGCAGATTGTCGCTCATGTTGAGGTTGTCTTTATCTTTAAAGAAAGATAACAACAATGAGATGTTGCAGAGTAAGAGACAAATCTCAGAGATTATAATAGTAAAATTGTTTAACAAGAGTAACATTTTGCAGCTATTATTTAGCCATATCCAGCGATGCTGAACAGGTGAAGCCTATGTCTAATTTTTCACTGAACAGGACTCATCTCTTCTTAACCTTGGATAAGCCTCACCGACTCTGTGTCCCCTGCACATACTTAAATGTAAAGGGGCAGATTTATGTTAAATGGCACATCCCCAGGCATGCACCAGTTAACGTGCACCACTGCTCTGCCACCCATGGTGTGCCGCATTTACAATCAGATAGGAGAAACCTGCGTCAAAACCCTGCGCCTGCTTGAAGCAGGCATAGGTCTTGACGCAACATTGTGGAGATGGTGCACCCCTGAGCGTTGCTGGAGCTGCATCGCACTTGCGATATAACTCCAGCAATGCGCCACCTTAACGGCACAGATGCGTCACGTATCTGTGCTATTTTTGCCCCATGCTGCGCCGCATTGTAAATGCAGCACACCATGGGTGGCGGAACAGCGGCGCAGGATGACTGGCACATCCCTAGTGATGCGCCAGTCATCATAAATCTATCCCTAAGCTTCTTATCTTGTTAGAGATGAACTGCCATATGTATCATCAAAATATTTTGCATTTCCTAAATAGCGAATTTTAAGGAATAAATAGCGATTCTTTACCATTCCTAATTTGCAATGAGCAAATTGCTAATTGCAAGTTACCCATTCATTTCCATGGGCTAGGAGGCTCATAGGAATGAAGGTTTAATTTGCGATTAGCAATTTGCTCATCACAAATTAGGAATTTTTCCAAGGGTGCAGGGGTGTCTCAAGAACACCCTGCTGCACCCCTGAAAAAGAAATTTGGGGGCATATGGCACACATACATGCCCTAAGGGCATGTGTTGGCGTCATATGGGACCTTTTGTTTTTTTTAAAAAAAGCTTTTTGAAAAGAATTCACAAATTACCACCAATTTACCACAATAGTTTCCAAATCCTTAATGTCATTTTTACATATTTTTTGTTTGATACATTGCATTTAAGTAGTCACAAAATTTGCAAATCCTTCAGTGCAATTGCAAAATAAGGAATAGCAAATTTTGCTACTCCTTATTTTGCATCAAACTTGTTTGATACATACCATTTGTCTAATTTACATTTGCAAAGGCCGAAATTCGTAGTATTTTGATCTTTGCGAATGCTAATTAGCTTGATACATATGGCCCCAAGTGAGGCCTGTCTTGCGACATGGTGCATCTTTTGCATCACTGCTGCATTGGTTTCATGTGGTACGTTTTTTTTACACCATGACACATCTGCCTAAATGCATCAATTTGTAATTTTGTCGCCTCATACCAAATCTTTTGCACCGCCGCTGCATCATAAAAGTGACGCACAGTGGCACAAAAGAGGCATACACCTATCATAAATCTGTCCCTAGCATTTTAAATGATTAATCCAGGATGACGATAAGGTGTGGCCTATCCAGAGGTTTGTTTAAGGTGAGGCCTACTCAGGATTGCAGATTAAAGTTACGCTTGATGAAGAATACAGAGGAGATAATACATGTAAAGGCCTACCAATGAAGTAAGTAATGTCCACTTTATTGCGCCAGTCATCATAAATGTATCCCTAAGCTTCTTATCTTGTTACAGATGAACCACCATATGTACCATCAAACTATTTTGCATTTCCTAAATAGCAAATTTTAAGGAATAAATAGCAATTCTTTACCATTCCTAATTTGCAATGAGCAAATTGCTAATTGCAAATTAGCACCGCCGCTGCATCATAAAAGTGACGCACAGTGACACAAAAGAGGCATACACCTATCATAAATCTGTCCCTAGCATTTTAAATGATTAATCCAGGATGACAATAAGGTGTGGCCTATCCAAAGGTTTGTTTAAGTTGAGGCCTACTCAGGATTGCAGATTAAAGTTACGCTTGATGAAGAATACAGAGGAGATAATACATGTAAAGGCCTACCAATGAAGTAAGTAATGTCCACTTTATTGCGCCAGTCATCATAAATGTATCCCTAAGCTTCTTATCTTGTTACAGATGAACCACCATATGTACCATCAAACTATTTTGCATTTCCTAAATAGCAAATTTTAAGGAATAAATAGCAATTCTTTACCATTCATAATTTGCAATGAGCAAATTGCTAATTGCAAATTACCCATTCATTTCCATGGCCTAGGAGGCTCATAGGAATGAAGGTTGCAATTTGCGATTAGCAATTAGCTCATCACAAAATAGGAATTTTTTCAAGCGTGCAGGGGTATCTCAAGAACACCCTGCTGCACCCCTGAAAAAGAAATTTGGGGGCATATGGCACACATACATGCCCTAAGGGCATGTATGGGCGTCATATGGGACCTTTTGTTTTTTAGAAAAAAATGATTTTTGAAAAGAATTCGCAAATTACCACAAACTAGAAGTTGGTGGTAGTTTCCAAATCCTTAATATCATTTTTTACATATTTTTTGTTTGATACATTGCATTTAAGGAATCGCAAAATTTGCAAATCCTTCAGTGCAATCGCAAAATAAGGAATAGCAAATTTTGAATTAAGGACATTTTAAGTAATTTCCACATGTGCAGTGTTTTCAAATTATGATTTGAAAATCGTTTTTGGGGAAAAGTAATGGTTAAAAATTTATGACAAGGACATAATGGTGTATGCTTCTCTATAAGGCATTTCAGTGTCTCTGATGTCATTTTTCCCATATTACATTATAAGACCTTTCCCCATAGAGCACATTCCTTGTAAATATGCTCCCACCTGTGCATGGTGAATTTAGATTTTGACTGTTTGAGTCACATAGCCATGTTAAAAGTCACCCCAAAAAATTGCAAACGCTTTAAAAAAACACATTCATGTGTCTTAAGGACATTTTAAGTCATTTCCCCGTGGACAGTGTTTTGTAAGTGGCACAAAAGAGGCATACACCTATCATAAATCTGTCTTTAGCTTTTTAAATGATTAATTCAGGATGACGATAAGGTGTGGCCTATCCAGAGGTTTGTTTAAGGTGAGGCCTACTCAGGATTGCAGATTAAAGTTACGCTTGATGAAGAATACAGAGGACATAATACATGTAAAGCTCTACCAATGAAGTAAGTGATGTCCACTTCATTGCGCCAGTCATCATAAATGTATCCCTAAGCTTCTTATCTTGTTAGACATTAACCGCCATATGTATCATATAACTATTTTGCATTTCCAAAATAGCGAATTTTAAGGAATAAATAGCGATTCTTTACCATTCCTAATTTGCGATGAGCAAATTGCTAATTGCAAATTACCCATTCATTTCCATGGAGCAGGAGGCCCATAGGAATGAAGGTGCAATTTGCGATTAGCAATTAGCTCATCGCAAATTAGGAATTTTTCCAAAGGTGCAGGGGTGTCTCAAGAACACCCTGCTGCACCCCTGAAAACAAAATTTGTGGGCATATGGCGCACATAAATTTTAACAACATTCCTTTACCTCAAAAACGATTTTCAATTCATAATTTGAAAACACTGCCCACAGGGAAATTACTTAAAATGTCCTTAAGACACATGAAAGTGTTTTTTTATTGCCTTTCCAGCATGGTTGGGTCACTTTTAACATGGCTATGTAACACAAACATTTAAAATCTAAATTTCCCATGCACAGGTCGGAGCATATTTACAAGCAACTTGCGCCACAGAGAAAGGTCTTACATTAAAATGGGAAAAATAACATCAGGGACAGTCAATTGCCGTATAAAGAAGCATACACCATTATGTCATTGTCATAAATTTAAAAACAATTCCTTTTCCCCAAAAACGATTTTCAAATCATAATTTCAAAACACTGCACATGGGAAAATTACTTAAAATGTCCTTAAGACACATAAAAGCGTTTTTTGATTGCCTTTGCAGCATGTTTGTATCACTTTTAACATGGCTATGTAACACAAACATTCAAAATCTAAATTTTCCATGCACATGTGGGATCATATTTACAAGAAATTTGCGCCACATAATTCATAATTTTCTCCTTAAAGCACACTATTCTCTATCTAAATTAAAGAAATATTTTCTCACCTTAGCAAATACTTTGAGTTTGAAAACAGTCTCAGAAACACACCAATTTGTCTTCAGCAGAGCAAAAGGTATGCACTCCAGAGTCTGCAGCTATCAAAAGCACAGAAATGCTGTAAATCTTCACACATATCTCTCATGTCACCCAATCAAAACTCTTCCCTCACTTTTTTTCAAATGAAAACCCTTCCCCCCTCTGCCATTTCATGCCTTTTCTGCATGGCAACCACCTCATTGGAAGACTTCTGGTGTTTGCAAGTTCACACAACTTTGTTGCAATTGAACTCTGAACTCTCAGTGCACCTGCATATCCAGTGCATTCTTTCATTTAATGATTTTTTTTGACCATTCAAAATACATCTTTCAAAGAACACATCCGTGCACCCTAACTTTCTGTTTTCAGCAATCAAAATCCACCAATCACTGTTACTGCTTCATGAACACAGAAACTCCACAGTTTTTTTCATT
Organism: Lissotriton helveticus; assembly: GCF_964261635.1. Lineage (NCBI taxonomy): Eukaryota > Metazoa > Chordata > Amphibia > Caudata > Salamandridae > Lissotriton > Lissotriton helveticus. Next base: position 1,894,813,663 of record NC_136059.1, on the reverse strand, counting down.
TTAAACTCTCATTTTTTCAACTGCCATTTCATTGCCACACTTCATCTGACTGCAGGAGAACCTTCTCTCACCATGTTTTCTGTCTGGATTGTTGGACATAGTTATATTCACTGGGCTCAAAGGTACGTTGAAAACAGGAATTTACCTAACCTCAATTTACAAGATGTGGAAATTAAGTGGTTTGGCCACAGAGGATTAAAATGTCACCAATTGATACCATTGGTGAAAACCTTTATGCATTTGCCCAAACCTGACCTGTTAATTGTGCACTGTGGAGGTAATGACTTGGGCACTTTGACTGGGGTAGGTCTGGAAATGCTTTTAAAGGACACCTTTGAGCAATTGATGGCACTTTTTCCTTAGACTGCCTTGGTATATTCAAATATATGCCAAAGACAGAAATGGAGGTGGTCAAACCAATTTTGTCCACAAATTGAGAAGTCGAGGAAGCATGTAAACAAATCTGTTTCAGCTTACATGAGAGACCATGGAATGGGCTCCCTGTACAACAATAACTTGCGTTACTACATGCAAGATATCTACAGAGGAGATGGAGTTCACTTCTCAGATGAGGGCAACAGAGTTTTCACTCTGAATTTAAGAATGTGCATTGGTACCTACTTATAAGTACCTAAATGTACCATAAACCCAAAAGCTCTTCTCAGAGCTACCCTACATCTAATCACTCACAATTATTATTTTACTCTAACATTTTTCACAAATTTTCAACAAAGTACGCTCCCCGGGGCGCTACCCGGTACGCGAACTGGGAGCTAACCTCGCGAAATATTTTTAAAAAATGGTTTTTTTCCGCACATATAAGCCTCCTCAGCCACCCTCACAAAACCTAGGGGGTCAAGATAAGTCTACCGTGCCCCCTTCTACCCATTCTGAACATTATTTGCCCTCCATCTTGTATCTTAATTCGACCGAAACACAAAATGGTGGACTCCCGTTACGCTTAAGGTTCGCGAACCGGGGCGCTCAACGGTTCGCGTACCGGGTCGCTCTCTGGGAAGCGCACCATCAAAAAAGGTGGGAAAGTAGTTCACAGAAAAGCCACTGGAGACAATTTCACCAAATATAGATTAGCTCATACTACATACCAATCCCTACCATTTTCACAAATTTGATTGGAATTCCATTTAGTCATTTAGCCTGTAGACCTCTCTAAATACCCTGAGGTAAATTACTTCACAAAACACATCTGAAGTGTTGGAATTGACAACCAATGAAAATGTTACTTTCATTTTCTATTTTTTTTACCTGACATTTCATTGGTTATATACCTGAATATATATAAAGGAAGAGAAGAAAACACAGCCATTTTGACTACTACTTCTTGCTGTACATTTCAATAGTATTTTCACTAATTCCTTCAACTTCTTTCTAAAGGTAAGTTTTTATTTTTAAAACTGAAGTATATTGTGCACTATAAGTTAATATGGTAAACTTTTTCTGATAGATATATACTATCCCTCTGTAGTAGTTATAGATTTAGAGAGACTTCTCTGTTATAGTTATGAATGGAGTTAGGCTTCTCTTGTATAATTATGAATTTACTTATGTTAAATCACATACACTTTTTTATATTCCTACTTCCACTCTGATACTATACACTGCCCAAAGATAAATTCACTGATAAAAAATGCCTATCTAAAATTATTCCCAACATTGCCCTATCTCTACTAATATATATTTTTTTAATCCAAATTTCAGGCAAAATGGAAGGCGAAAACCAAGTTTCTTTTGAAATGGACCTGCAAGAGAGCAGCCAAGAATTGATTGATACAATTGATCAAATTGACATTGAATTTTTCGATGAAACTTGGGACAATGAACTACTGCAATGTGTACAAGCAGTAGATAATCTCCTTGCAAATGAGGACATTTTACACCCTCAGAGACTACAATGTATATTCCATGATAATTATGAAATTTCTGACAATGAAATGTTAGAAAGTTTAATAAATTATGAAACACAATCACATTAAAAAAAATGCTTAAAAAATAAAGAAAATAAAAAATAATCAACAAAAACAACAATCAATTAACATACAGCATTTGAAAAGTCTATCATTCATTTTTCATTGCAGTACGCTGCCCAGAACGCTTCCCGGTTCGCGGACCGGGCGCTCCCCACGCAAAAAAAACAAAAATATTTTTTTGGTTTTTTTGCCCCGCGGGGCCCTTTTAAAACCTCCACATTAAACCTAGGGGGTCAGGGAGGATCTAGTATGCCCCCTTATGGTCATTTTCGCCTTTGTTTTGGCCTCCTCTTGTCTCTCAATCCTACCGAGAGACAAGATGGCGGCCGCTCCGGACTGTTTAGAATGTTGACAGACACCGGAGAGCCAATCAGCTTAGCTACGCGAAGTTCCGGTACGCTTAAGGTCCGCGGACCGGAGCGCTGCCCGGAGCGCGCTTACAGATATATATCTTTTTTTAAACGTTAATTTCTCAAAATCCACTGGAGCACATATATTGAGACCTAGAAAAGGCACATCGGGCTACCAGTCCCTACAATTTTGCCAAGTTTCATGGAAATCCATTCAGCCGTTCGGGCTAAAAGTGAGGCCAACCGCCCTATGGAAAACTCAATGTTAAAAACACGTTTTGGGACCCCCCTTTTTTCTCGGCCCCCCCTTGACGAAACCCCCCCAAATTTCCAAGGGCTGCTCAGAAACAAAATGTTCCATTTTCCAGAAAATTTCAGCCAATTCCGTCCACAAACGCCAAAGTTATTACACATAGAATTTTCAAAAATCCCATAGGGAAAAAATCCTAACTATATATACCTACTGGCGACCGCCAGTAGGTAATATATATATATATATATATTCACTGAAAAAACCATAGGTTATAGACCATATATAGTTAGGAATTAGCATTTAAAAAACCTTATTTTACTCACACAAAACCATTGAAATTCCATATATAGTTAGTTGCACTAACTATATATCGCGCACCCGCAATCCACTGCTGATGATGTCACATATTACATCATTCATGACATGGTCAGTGACATCACTGATGACATCACTGATGACATCTCAAATGACATCACTGATGACATCACTGATGACATCTCAAATGACATCAATGATCACATCACTGATGATATCATTCATGTGATAATACAATGCATCTCCTCACACTCTAATATAACCTCCGTTACACCCAGTGTTAAATAGAGAGTATCATTTTTGAAACCATTGACACACCAATACTAGTTACTACATACGCACTCACTGATTCCTATGTCTACACACACATTCACTCATACAATCATTCATACATACAATCACTCATCTTTACAACACTATCATATGCACTCATACACCTATACAGACACTCACACTCTGCCACTCATCCATGGAGTTACTCACACACCTAGTCAGTCCTGAAAAGAATCAATCACACTTCCATTTTCTCATCTATACAGTTAAACACAGAACACCTTACATTTTTGAAACATATACTAACACATAGTTACTCTCTTATAGAATCACTGATACAAGTACACATTGATCTGCACAGAGTCACACACCTCCCAGCCAGCCATACACACACTCAGTCTCCCATACAAATACTTGTGCAACCAATCAATAACCCATATAGCTACTTATATAGCTACTGATCAACACATGCAGCAGCTTGCACAACAACAGACATACTGATGCACACTTTTAGACAGTTTAGTCACTAACCCGTGCATTCAGTAAGACGCATTTAATCACTCACTCATACAGTCAATCACGCACCTACTAAAACCTTCATTCAGACACTTATACATCCACTCATTCTTCAATATGTAAAACATATTTAAACTTTACAGAAACACATAATCACTGGATGTTGTCATCAGTGATGTCATCAGTGATGTCACTGACCATGTCATGAATGATGTAATATGTGACATCATCAGCAGTGGATTGCGGGTGCGCGATATATAGTTAGTGCAACTAACTATATATGGAATTTCAATGGTTTTGTGTGAGTAAAATAAGGTTTTTTAAATGCTAATTCCTAACTATATATGGTCTATAACCTATGGTTTTTTCAGTGAATTTTCAAGGTTTTGTAAATGCTAATTCCTAACTATATATGGTCTATAACCTATGGTTTTTTCAGTGAATTTCATTGGTTTTTTAACAGCTAATATCTGTAGCTGTAAAATGTATTCTTCTTTAAATCCAAAAATATATTTTATATGTTTATTAATAACTTTTTTTTAAATATTTTTTTTTCTTCGTTCCCGCTTCGCGAATCGGGAAGCTTCCCGTTAGCTGACCTTGATGCCGCGAAATAGACGGCGAGCCGGTAAACGCTTCTTTACCGCAACTGCCGCGTTAGAAAACAACATCGTGACGCCTCCCGTCCGCATGACGTTTCGCGTTGTCGCGTGATACGTCATATGACGTGCTACATTAGCGAACTCTTACGCTTACCGAGTCGCAAAGCACAGGTTTCTGGAAGCAAACCGGGAGGCCCTGCAAAGCGCGTAACGTAAACACAGCAGGTCATGTGACTTGGTAATAACACTTTTCATTGGTTCATTTCACTTTCGGTTTCCTAATGATGTAAGACTAGGTCATATGATCTAAAATGAACACTTTTCATTGGTTGAGAACTATTTTTTTTCCCAAATGGTGAAAATCCCTCCTTCTTTCCTCACTCTGACTTTCATCATTGTGAGAGAAAGACCCTTTGTTACCAGTGAGCAATGGCTTCTTTACTAGCTTCAGCTGGTGCTTCCCCACCACCTCCACCACATCCAAGGAAGAGTGGACCACCTGCTAAAGTTATAATTCAGCAAGAAGAGGAAGAAGAGGAACAGGACGACCTAGATAATCTCCCTATTATGGCCAGAAGATCTGTTGTACCGGAAGTAACGGGACCAGAGGGCAGGGAGATGGTGCCAAATATACAAACGAGATTTCGTGAAGTAAAACAAGTCTGCGTACATTGCAGTGGATTCATTTGCTACGGAGAAAGTAGCATCACTCTGATCAACAGAGCTATTGACAATCATGCTCATGTTTGTCCGAAACTCCCCAAACAATAAATTCTTTTTTTTTGTTTTCTTGCTCCTGTTGAGCCCTTTACAATGAATCATTTTCATTGCCCCCTCCAAGAAAAACCCCAAAAAATATAAAACTGTTCAGAAAAATTCAAAAAAAGTAAAAAAAAATTCCGAAAAATAATAAAAAAAATATAAAACAACAAAAACAATAAAAAAAAAAGTTCTTTTCAGAACTACCTCCCCGTTATTAAAAAATTGGTACAATATTTGCAACTGTGCCAACCTCTATTTCTCTTAGTTCGCTTCCCAGTTCGCTCCCCGGTACGCGAACCGGAAGCGAACCAAAAATTTTTTTTTTTAAAAAGAACAGTAAGTATAAGGGAAGGAAACAGACAGTTATGTTAAAAGAAAGACAGCTATAGGGGAGTAAACTAGAGATACTATTACCCGTAATCCACTGCTGATGATGTCACATATTACATCATTCATGACATGCTCAGTGACATCATCAGCAGAGGATTGCGGGTAACAGTATCCCTAGTTTATTCCCTATAGCTGTGTTTCTTTTAACATAACTGTCTGTTTCCTTCCCTTATACTTACTGTTCTTTTTAAAAAAAAATTTTTAGATCAGTCAGAAACAGTGAAAGTAATGAAATATAAAAGACTACGTAGAATATGAGCACTGTATGCAACAACTTTGACACTTACAGAAGCCTCACCTTCTCCATGCCTCCTACACAGTTCTACATATACATCATAAATGCAAACAGAACAGAATTAATTATACATGTTAAATGGTTTATTTTTGCTGTTCTCAGAATGTATCAAATTTCACTAAAACAGTGACTTGAAGGTATTCATCATATAACAGCGGGGGAAAAAAAACACAATCAAAATGATTGTGTTTAAAAAACCCATACATTACAAATCAGAATTCAGAACTCCTTAAAGTTAACTTACTTTCCTTGACGGCCAAGGATGTCCTATGAACAGCTTACACTCTGTTGTGCTGTTATTACTTTCAACCCGCCACTTTCTGAAAGAAAACCTCCATCGTTTTCAAAAACATGTTACATACAATAAATGACTTCTTGCTCTCTACCACAAGATTCCACAAGGCCAAATCTTGTCAGAGCCATGTATAACTCTTGGATTTCTTATTAGCCAATCCCGTCTTTTCGCATTTCCGCAACTTTCAGAATTAAAATGTTGAAGATCATTTACACAATCCTGGACTAGTAATATCTTCCCCTTCTTGCTCAATCATGTTCTACATTTCCTATCACACTGATACTGCTTACTATGAAGCAGACTTACACTACCTTTATGACTAGTACAATTATTTAATTCTCTACATCACTTTTAATCACAAAGCAATGTAAAACAGTAGACAGCATTGCAGACTTACATTCCCTCTACTCCATGTTTTGATTCGCTGCTTCAATTAGCTTATAAAAAGAAATAGTTTTTCTGAACTCATTCAAAGTGCACGTATTTCTCAATAACGTCCAGTGTTATGGTAAAAAGTTATGTCTCTGTACTACACTTATCTTCAAGGCCAAATAGTGTAGGAGCCATGAGAACTTCTTGAAATTCCTCAGAGCACATCCCGAGATTCTTTCCCTAAAATTTTGGTTTTAAAAACACCAGGTAAGAGTTTTTAAGGTCATATGGCAATTTTTTTTTGAAAATTAAAACAGAATCATTGCAGAATGACCAGCCATTTCTACACTTTAAATAAGCTGTATAATGTCCTGATGTTATTGAAGAACCATCATGATATATAATTGCTACAGTTACAAAAGTCCTTCCTGATATTGACAACTGTGAAGCCACAAATTTTTTAATTAAAGTTGTCAATTTTGTTCCATCAGGCCTACATCGTTGGAACATTAAAATGACATACTGGCCATATGTTCGTATAAATAATGTGGACATCATTTCAGATTTACATTGCCTACACTCCATATTGTGATCAGCTGCTTTTACTAGCTTATTAAAAGAGACTGATTTACTGTCTGGCAAAGTTAAATATATAAATCTTTCTGAGTCTACACTAGTACTACTTGATACCCTACAGTTCTCGCAGTCATGCTGCCATTGATAAGAAAGCCCAAACAGATGATCTACATCTACACCTTCAGCATACAATACATCAAGCATATACATTAAAAACTCCTGACAATCTTGCTGACTATTTTGAGAGAATTGTGTTTGGCCTGAACATCTGTCTAACAGATTTCGAATTTCAGACACACTTTCTATGTTTGTTCTATCAGTGCTACATTTCTCTAACACAGAATTTAACAAACTGCAAAATCTTTGATCAGAATTGACCACAATCTCTTCTTTTACATTTTGTAGAGAAAACAAAACATTAACCACTACATTAGCATAGCAGTTGACACCAGAACTGTTTTCAAATTGAAAACCAACAACATCTTCAACAGAATCCTTTTTGTTTCTGCTTATAATTTCAGGTTCATCGACTTTTCGTCTTTTTGCTACAACCTCCCCAGTATTGGTCACATTTCTTCGTTTCCGGCCTACCACACGTTTCTCAAACAAAGGATACTGAGGCAAATGTGGCGCATACTCTCTTCTCAACCTATTGTATTCCTTAACACAATCTAGATCCGCACAAATGTTTGTGACATCACACTCAATCAAGTACAATCCCGATAAAGTCCTAACTCGTGACAATGCCACATATGCCATACCCTCCTTGAACACAGAACTGCCAATATTCACCAATGCACAGTCTACACTTAAACCTTGCGATTTATGGATTGTCACCGCATATGCCAAGCAAACAGGAAACTGCTTACGACGAACATATAAGTCTTTTACAAGCAAAAATCTAGCAGAACAACGAGCAATTAGCTGTACTTCCTCAATGCCATCAAATTTAATTTTTAAAAATTCAATTCCATCTCTATTTCTGTATTTCACAAAATCAACAACATTACCCATTGATCCATTTACCAGACCTCTTTCAACATGTAAATTCCTTCTTAAAATTATACGGCAGTTCAAGCACACATTCAGAGTCTTTTCAAAACCCGCAGTTTTAGATATACTCTTCTCTAATGAATCCAATTTTGTTTTCAGATTCTCAGACAAAATAATTGTTGATCCCATATGCTCTACTCTGTCAATAGCTTCCAATTTCACAATCTCTTGCTTTTCTAAATGCAACATTTTGTTGTTGAATTTGGCACATTCTGCAAGAGTTGGCATCAAACATATTCCAGATTTTTTCTCAGTAACTTTCTGAAAAATATTCTCAGGCACAACATCTTCGTCTGGATATAAATTTGTCAGTAATCGTGCATGTAAAGCTTCTTCCCATGCTCGGTCACTTTTCCAATTCTAACATCTTGTAGAATAGTCTTGTAAACTTCATCCTTTGCCTGACGCATATTTTCATGCAGTTCAGCATAATTGAAGTTTAACCATATATTGACGTTGCCAATACTCCCTAAGCACTTCCTGGTATCTTCATGCCTGAGCATTTTGAACACAGGTTGCCCTTTCACTGGTGTCAGCTGCAGAAGATCTCCGAAAACAATGATGTGTTTGCCACCAAATAACACATCATACTCTGTTTTGAGAACTTCTTGCATTCTCAAATGCACAAAGGCAAGCATGACATTGGAAACCATGCTTACTTCGTCAATGATAAGAAGTTTCATTTTCCTCAAGACTCTTGAAACTTCAAAACAAGCATCTCCAGATAGCTTGTGATATTCTAATTTGTTGTCATGCTCCACTGGCAGCATCAGTAAACGATGTAAAGTAATCCCTTTAATGTTATGTGCTGCCAGTCCAGTTGGAGCGGTGACAACACAAGACAGCGATGACTCTGTCCTTTCCTGCAAATAACATGAAATTGCTTTAATAAGGAAACTTTTTCCAGTTCCCGCTTCTCCACTCACGTACAGTCGGACAGGCTTCAACGACGTACATGAGCACTCTTTCTTGTCATGACTTAATCCATGATCAATTTGCATGGTAAGTTCGTCATATATTTTCCTCTGCTCAACGTTGAGTTGTCTTTCCAACTCTTCTAAGTTAACCACATCCTCCTGAGCATGTGCCATGGCTCTTTCCACTTCATTCATAGCAGTGGCAGCTTCATTTTCGATAAGAGGTCCTCCTAGTGGATCCTGACTCAATGAAGCAGAACTCTGACTGTCCTGAGAACTGTCTCTGGCAATCTCGGCTGCAATCGTTGCTTCCTGCTCAATTTCCACATTCAACATTTCTACATATTTGGGAAAAGCAGGACATTCTATGGTCTCCTTGGCAGCATTGAATGAGTCTTCGTAACAAAGGAAATCTCCAAGCAGTTCCTCTTCTGCACGCCAAGGCTTAAAAAGTTGCAAAAGTGCTAAATAGAAAAACTCCTTTTTTTCAGGAGATTCGCCACTCAATTTTCGATGGTTTATCAAGTGGCATTTTCTTTGCTTGACCAGACATCCCTCACTTCCTATTACAGCATACACTCCTTTCTCAGTATCTTCTTTGATGTTCCTCTTGAATATGTAATTTTGCAGAACCTCATACAGACAAACATTCTCGAGGTGACTGCTTCGATTTGGATAATATGTATCCAACATGTTGCTCTTCAAAATGTCGGTACTGTTTGGCTCCTTTTCCGCCAAATACTCAATTTCCCGCACAGGTTTCAGAACTCGATTACGCGTTGCAGCAAGACCAACACTAACCCAAACGATACTCCTGGACTTGGCATAGAGACTTGCTGAAGACAACCGGTCAGAACATTCGTAAGCTCCGATTTCTCGATGCGACAACATCTTCAGACTGAAACTGTACAACTTCTTGCTGAGGCTCTTTTCATGGGAAATGTCCTCCCACATATCCTTCAATTCTGTCTTCTCTTTTTTGGTGATGTAAGATGTCACATACCGAGCCACAGCCATACAGTTATCAGCCACAAACTGTATATCCATGTTAGCATTCCACATGGACAAAATCACCGGGTTGTAGTCGTTGATGTACTTAGACTCTTCGTTCCTCTTCAAATTGTATGTGTTTTTAGGTGATTTCTTCATCACATTATGTCGCAGCGAAGACATCAAACTGTTCACTCTTCCTTTAGAAATCACCGATCGTGGAAAGCCGAAACGACATTTGGTGTAGAACTTGTCTTTGTTCCGGAATTCACAACGACAGTACTTTCCACATCGATGGCTTTGGAAACGTAGAACTTTTACTCTTAGGCTTTTTTTCTCCTTTGCGTTTGGAACAGCACACGTAGAATACTGTTCTATGAAACTCATCACTGAGTCGTCTGCATCCGTTCCAAATTTAGGTGCATCCTTGATCCACAGCAACATATGTATATGAGGAGCACCTCTTGCTTGGTACTCCTTCCTCCAGAAGAAATCCAACACCTCTCCAAGAGGTGGATTCTTCTTATTCATGATGAAAGACATCATACCTTCAAATCTATGATTGAAGTACCTACATACATTGACTGGATCCAAAGAGCACAGTTCTCCGGGTGTCTTGAATTCGATGTTTTCTACGTTAGCATTTGCCTCTCGTAGAAATTCAAGTAAGTCTTCCCAGCCATACTCAGCACAGCTCAAAGTGAGGAACCATGTGGGAGTTCCTAAGTTCCTCAGCATACATTTTAAATCACCATGACGACGGTACCAGTACTCATTAGTACCACGCTGACACGCCATGAGATTAATCAGGTGAGAATCCAAAATACTGTCTTGGACATTGACTTTATCCATAAAGTCACTTGCCGAGATGTTTTGCATGTGTATACCACTTTTCAAGATGTGGTTCACTGCATATGACAGTCCAGACAGATCGCTTTCAAACAGGAGATGAAACAAATAAGGAATGCATTGTCAAAACCTAGGATCTCCTGCATACAATCGCAAAGTCCGGTATTCAGAAGCAGGAATTTGATGAGGTCGCTCATCATATCTTCCTCCCTGACCTGTTGGAAAAAGCTGTGGGAAACACCGAGCTTCCAAACTTTCCTCCCAAACACTAATGGGACTCCCTTTCGCTTGTTTCATTTGAAACAACTCAATAGCATTCCCCATGACTTCCTTGGAATGCAAAGGATGAACACTATAATGTTCATATATTTCTTCACTAGTACAGGGTTCTACTTTCTCAATTTGACCAGCACACAAATCGCTATCCTCTTCCTCACTTACTTCCTCTTCTGCAACATATACATTTTTATAGTATTTATTATATTTTTTCAAATGCAATGTTGCCCTTTTGACTTTCCTAACATCTACTAAATCTTGCCATATTTTCTTATTCTTTGTCGGAACCCCATTAACTAAGATAACAAGAGGTTCCTCTTCCACTTTTTCTACTCCAATTGTGTTAATATTTTTCTTCAAATCTAGAGGCAAATAAACAACTCTTCCCTTTAATCCTCTCTGTAAATCTGATGGAGGCAATTTCCCTGTCTTTGGCTCCATTCTTACAATAGCCTGAAAGGGATGGATACTTTGAATCAAAATAGATTCATAAGTATTTAAATCCTTCAATTCAGAAGGAATCTCAACCAATTCCAGATTATTATGAACTGCTCTAGCAGGCATCTGGTTTTGATTTAATTTGTTACAACAATAAGTACACACACGTTGATCCAATCCCAAATCAAAACAATTTTCTACCATCAAGTATGTTGTAAAATCCTTCCATTCACTATTATTTTCCCTTTCACTTTTTCCATATAAATCCACTAACTTAGTCTGATTCTTATAATAAGTGCGTCGACAACACACACAAGTGAAATTTGGCCTCTCACTTGATTTCACCTCAAACGTCGCAATTTCCCTCTGGAAATTATCTGTACTGGAAACCTGTACACTATCTTCCACATTACTCTCTTCTTCTTGGTCAATTTCAACATTCTCCCCTTTACTTCCAAAGTAACAAAACTCAATTTCTTCACATATATTCTTCACATCTATTTCAGAACCATGCAAAAGAGCAGCGCATAATTGTTTAAGCATAATTGCTGGACTCTTAGCATAATACAACATTCTAACTAATTTCCTCACTTTATTATGATGCACTGCTAGCATCCTGAAATGATGAAAAACACTCTGGCATACTCTCCTGGAAAGACAAGCCAGTGAATGACCATGCAAACCTATCACTTCTCTCACTCTGCAAGGATCTAATTCTTGCAACAACTTCATTTTCTGCTTCAAACTTTTCTTACTAAATGACCGTATAAAATCACAAAGCAAATTGATGGAATCCTGTCGTACACTGCAAATACTACTACACTTCCAGGTGTACACAGGACGTCTTAGGACGTCTCCCTAAAACCTCATTACCTAACACCTCTTCTATCTCTGTTCTCACAAGTTTTTCTTTTTCAACTGGACAACCATCTTTCACTTCATAAGCTCGACCACTGGTGTCAACTGCATGCACCAAATCATTATCCTGGAAATAACTCTCCTCAATAAAAAATGCCTCAGAGCTTGAACTATGCATCCATTCTCCAGAAAAAACTTCACAAAAATTACTACGATTAACTATTCTCTTCCATCTACTATTTCTTTTGAAATCATAAATTACCTTGTTTAGCTTCCTAATTCTATTGATTGTCAAAATAAATAACTTACGTTTAATTTCAAATGCCTGATCAATAACTTTCTCAACTATTTTTTTTCTCTTATAAAAAACCACTTTCTGCTGACCTTTCTTAATATTTTTTAACAAATTCCCAATTATCCTGTTGCGGAACATTCGTTTACAAATATCCCTAAACTGTTGTTTCCTTCTACTTTCATGCATAGAGTTATCTCTTACTCTAGCAGTAACATTTCTCATTGGCCTTTCCTTACCATTTGAATTATTTCTCCTTTTCTGGACTGAAACATTTTCTGTAGTAATATTTTTTTTACTACACATATTTCTTATGACTGTTTTTCGACTCTTACCCGGTGCTTTCTTGGTGACTTGACAAATCTTTTTGTTAGAGGACTGCTGCATTATTCCATGGTCCTGCTGTCTTTGACGTTTTGCAGCCTTTCTTACTCTTTCTTTGCTAGGCATCCTAAAATCTTGAAATAATCTGCAGTTGAATCTGTGGTAAAATATAATAAAAAATGTTATTAACCACTATTACCCAACAGTAAATTAATAACAGTCATCAAAAACTTAACACACTACTTAAGTATATAATATACTGAAGCCTATCTCCAATTTTTCACTGAACAGGACTCATCTCTTCTTAACCTTGGATAAACCTCACCTACTCTGTGTACCCTGCACATAATTAAATGTAAAGGGGCAGATTTATATTAACTAGCACATCCCCAGGGATGCACCAGTTAACGTGCACCGCTGCTCTGCCACCCACGGTGTGCCGCATTTACAATCAGATAGGACAAAGCTACATCAAAACCCTGCGCCTGCTTGAAGCAGGCATAGATCTTGACGCAGGTAGGCTGAAAGCTAAAGCAACAACTAAGTGTCGTGTGCAGAAGTTACAAAAAAGGAAAAATGGCGTTTAAACCAGTAATGAGACCATGCTAACGTAATACAGAGTAAAAATATCCAGGATCTACATCAGTTTGGGGTTCACGAACCTGGCAGGTACAAGGCACTGAGGCTTTCCACCGTGCATGTCTCATCCCAAAACATATGTGGTTTGTGAATGAAACAATTTCCCAGACCAAATGCTTTGGATTGGCTACTTCTAAAAAATTAAACACCCCTACTATCCCGGAGTTAGAGGAATATGATGGTTGGAGTAATTTTACTCGTTGTCTATTAAAGATTTACAGGCCCTACTCCGTAATTCTTCCTTTAACATTTCCAGTATAAATCCAAAAGGTTGACTGCTTTGGCAACGTGCCTTATCCACGGTTTAATAACGCTGCCTTTTGCTTTATGTAAGTTTTCAAATTGTATGAAATATATACCAATAGGTCGTTATTAACCTTTAGGTAGTGGTTTTCTTCATGAAGTCTGGTCGCTTCCATACACATACAGATTTTCAAAGATGATCAAGAACTTTATCTGAATGGAGAGGAATGCACTGAGACGCCAGATCATTCACTAATGTGTAGGCACATACAGTTACACGGTTCATGCAACAAACACCCACCAAATATGGCTTGCGTGTTGCAAGGCACACCAGTTCCTGCTATCATCCCCACGTTCAAGTTCTTGGAAAATGGTAGTTATTTGATGCTCAATAATGAAGATTGTTCTGGGTTAATTAAAAGTATTCATTTTATCGTAACAGTAAATGAACGGGTTATTTGCTGCAGAAATGTTCTATTTCCTCCCACACATGAACATAGGGAGTTTTCAATCTGGCCACAAATACCAACCTTGGCAGCACATTTCAACGGCATGGCAAGAATAAGAGCTATTTTGTCTCAGAGAGAGGTGGCCTTGAGTTCGGCCCGTGAAACTTTCGTGCTTCACACAGCGAACACCCGTACAGAGGTGCAGACCCTTTTAAATACAGATTCGCCTTTCCATTTCAGCAAGATGGTTCGGACTATCTCTAACGCGTCCTCCACAAAGGGCCTTGCGCACTTTTTTAAAATTGTTACCAGTGGTCTCGTGACTTCATTTGAGAAAATCTTTGGAGTCATCCCTGCTTTCTTACATTCTATTTTTTCCACTCTGCTTCGTGGATTCCCATTTTTACTTCCATTACCAGCGGACGCTCTTGTGCTTTTTTACATTTTTAAATATGGATGTCCCTCCTGTGCAAGCTCCCGCCCTGCAGCTGCTGACACTGTTCCGCAATCGCATGCTAGAATATTATGGCACAATGCCGTTGGCGATATTAAGCACGGCATATGGATTATCTTTTCTATGCTGATATGATTCCTTCAAATCTAAGACACTAAAGTATCGGCACGCCCTAAACCAACACAAAGAGACCTTCTTAGCAAATAATATATTATGTGTATTAGGGAGGGTGAGATATAAGCAGCCGCGGGCCGTGGAGGGAGTTACGGTGGGGCAGGGATGCGGGGAGGGGGAGGGGCAGGGTGGAGCCCTCTCCACCCTGCCCCTCCCCCTCCCTGCCTCCCTGCCCACCGTAACTCCCTCCACGGCCCGCGGCTGCTTATAAGTGTTGCTAACTCTTATTCATTTACAGCATGTTAACATACTGTCACCATTCGCTTTTTATGTACTATTGACTATGCTGGTAATTTTGCTACTGATAATATGTGTACTTGTATAATCTAAGATACTAAGCCTGAGAAGACGGCATTAGTAAATAAACATTTCAAATACACATGTGTTCTTCTTAACTCCATGTTCTCGTTTCTAAGAAATATATAACGACCGACTGTTCATGAGTTCCACGTATCCTGAGGTACTATAAGTTCATATTCTGGATTGTCTAAACATTGAGAGTTTGTTATATCCAATGTGACACTATACCTAGCTTGCTAAGGGGTTTTGATTACTAAGGTGAGTTTTGGGACACCCTAATTCGCCGAGGTTCCAATCCTCTGTCCACAGTTCTGTGTCAGAACAGAAACCCTGCGACAGGGGCACCCCTCAACCTTACTGGAGCTTCATCACACTTGCGATACAACTCCAGCAATGCGCCAACTTTACGGCACAAATACGTCACGCATCTGTGCTGTTTTTGCCCCATGATGCGCCGCATTGTAAATGCATATTTACAACAAGGGGTGGTGAGGGACAGAGTCTCTGAATTAAGCAGAATACTCTCACCCAGTCAAGAGATCAGGGCTAGATCCAACACCGTTTTTTAGCTCACTGCACCATCCCAATTTCAGAACCTGGCTGTATGCAAATTAGTCTGTTCCTGTCCCAGTGCATGATGGGAACAGGGCAAACCAAACTACAAAAGCCAATTCTTACACTGGGAAGGAAACAAGCTTCCGGGGACCGGTTTCTGGCATTTCAGCCGTCTTCGGCCCGGCTTGCTTGAATCCTGATGGTGCAATGAGCAAGGGACTCATGTCTGAGTATACCCTTCCACGCTTAGGGTGGACAAAAATATTTACAACAAGGGGTGGTGAGGGACAGAGTCTCTGAATTAAGCAGAATACTCTCACCCAGTCAAGAGATCAGGGCTAGATCCAACACCGTTTTTTAGCTCACTGCACCATCCCAATTTCAGAACCTGGCTGTATGCAAATTAGTCTGTTCCTGTCCCAGTGCATGATGGGAACAGGGCAAACCAAACTACAAAAGCCAATTCTTACACTGGGAAGGAAACAAGCTTCCGGGGACCGGTTTCTGGCATTTCAGCCGTCTTCGGCCCGGCTTGCTTGAATCCTGATGGTGCAATGAGCAAGGGACTCATGTCTGAGTATACCCTTCCACGCTTAGGGTGGACAAAAATATTTACAACAAGGGGTGGTGAGGGACAGAGTCTCTGAATTAAGCAGAATACTCTCACCCAGTCAAGAGATCAGGGCTAGATCCAACACCGTTTTTTAGCTCACTGCACCATCCCAATTTCAGAACCTGGCTGTATGCAAATTAGTCTGTTCCTGTCCCAGTGCATGATGGGAACAGGGCAAACCAAACTACAAAAGCCAATTCTTACACTGGGAAGGAAACAAGCTTCCGGGGACCGGTTTCTGGCATTTCAGCCGTCTTCGGCCCGGCTTGCTTGAATCCTGATGGTGCAATGAGCAAGGGACTCATGTCTGAGTATACCCTTCCACGCTTAGGGTGGACAAAAATATTTACAACAAGGGGTGGTGAGGGACAGAGTCTCTGAATTAAGCAGAATACTCTCACCCAGTCAAGAGATCAGGGCTAGATCCAACACCGTTTTTTAGCTCACTGCACCATCCCAATTTCAGAACCTGGCTGTATGCAAATTAGTCTGTTCCTGTCCCAGTGCATGATGGGAACAGGGCAAACCAAACTACAAAAGCCAATTCTTACACTGGGAAGGAAACAAGCTTCCGGGGACCGGTTTCTGGCATTTCAGCCGTCTTCGGCCCGGCTTGCTTGAATCCTGATGGTGCAATGAGCAAGGGACTCATGTCTGAGTATACCCTTCCACGCTTAGGGTGGACAAAAATATTTACAACAAGGGGTGGTGAGGGACAGAGTCTCTGAATTAAGCAGAATACTCTCACCCAGTCAAGAGATCAGGGCTAGATCCAACACCGTTTTTTAGCTCACTGCACCATCCCAATTTCAGAACCTGGCTGTATGCAAATTAGTCTGTTCCTGTCCCAGTGCATGATGGGAACAGGGCAAACCAAACTACAAAAGCCAATTCTTACACTGGGAAGGAAACAAGCTTCCGGGGACCGGTTTCTGGCATTTCAGCCGTCTTCGGCCCGGCTTGCTTGAATCCTGATGGTGCAATGAGCAAGGGACTCATGTCTGAGTATACCCTTCCACGCTTAGGGTGGACAAAAATATTTACAACAAGGGGTGGTGAGGGACAGAGTCTCTGAATTAAGCAGAATACTCTCACCCAGTCAAGAGATCAGGGCTAGATCCAACAACGTTTTTTAGCTCACTGCACCATCCCAATTTCAGAACCTGGCTGTATGCAAATTAGTCTGTTCCTGTCCCAGTGCATGATGGGAACAGGGCAAACCAAACTACAAAAGCCAATTCTTACACTGGGAAGGAAACAAGCTTCCGGGGACCGGTTTCTGGCATTTCAGCCGTCTTCGGCCCGGCTTGCTTGAATCCTGATGGTGCAATGAGCAAGGGACTCATGTCTGAGTATACCCTTCCACGCTTAGGTGATGGATCAAGCCCTGATCTGTTGACTGGGTAGGAGTGTTCTGCATTAATTCGGAATACTCTGTCCATCACCACCCCCTTTACTGTTTCGTTTTGGCCACCATAAGCGTGGTAGGGTATACTCGGATGCGAGTCCCTTGCTCACTGCACCATCAGGATTCAAGCAAGCCGGGCCGAAGACGGCTGTAATGCCAGAAACCGGTCCCCGGAAGCTTGTTTCCTTTCCAGTGAAAGAATTGGCTTGGTAGTTTGGTCTGCCCTGTTCCCATGATGCACTGGGCCAGGGACAGACTAATTTGCATATAGCCAGGTTCTGAACTGGGATGGTGCAGTGAGCTAAAAAACGGTGATGGATCAAGCCCTGATCTGTTGACTGGGTAGGAGTGTTCTGCATTAATTCGGAATACTCTGTCCATCACCACCCCCTTTACTGTTGCATTGTAAATGCAGCACACCATAGGTGACGGAACAGCGGCACAGAATGACTAACACATCCCTGGTGATGCGCCAGTCATCATAAATCTATCCCTATGCTTCTTATCTTGTTAGAGATAAACCGCCATATGTATCATCAAAGTTTTTTGCATTTCCTAAATAGCGAACTTTAAGGAATAAATAGCGATTCTTTACCATTCCTAGTTTGCGATGACCTATTTGCTAATTACAAATTACCCATTCATTTCCATGCAGCAGGAGGCCCATAGGAATGAAGGTGCAATTTGCGATTAGCAATTACCTCATCGCAAATTACGAATTTTTCCGACGGTGCAGGGGTGTCTCAAGAACACCCTGCTGCACCCCTGAAAAAGAAATTTGGGGTCATATGGCGCACATAAATTTTGAAAACATTCCTTTACCTCAAAAACGATTTTCAACTCATAATTTGAAAACACTGCACATGGGGAAATGACTTAAAATGTCCTTAAGACACATAAAAGCATTTTTTGATTGCCTTTGCAGCATGTTTCAGTCACCTTTAACATGCCTATGTAACGGAAACATTCAAAATCAAAATTTGCCATGCACAGGTGGGAGCATATTTACAAGCAATTTGCTCCACAGACAAACTTCTTACATTGAAATGGGAAAAATAACATCAGAGACTCTCAATTACCTTATAAAGAAGCAGACACCATTATGTCCTTCTCATCAATATTAAAACCATTGCTTTTTCTCAAAAACGATTTACAAGTCATAATTTGAAAACACTCCACAGCTCCTATGCACATAAAAGCCCTGTCAGTACTAATACTTCACATTTTCTCCAATTACAATTTCTCAAAGAAACAAAATCTATTTGTGAAACACTTGAGACAAAGCAACATTTGAAAAACACAACTTTCTTCATAATTTTCTCCTTAAAGCACACTATTTTCTATCTAAATTAAAGAAATCTTTTCTCACCTTAGCAAATACTTTGAGTTTCAAAACAGTCTCAGAAACACACCAATTTGTCTTCAGCAGAGCAAAAGGTATGCACTCCAGAGTCTGCAGCTATCAAAAGCACAGAAATGCTGTAATTCCTCACACATATCTCTCATGTCACCCAATCAAAACCCTTCCCTCACTTTTTTTCAAAGCAAAACCCTCCCCCCTCTGCCCCCTCTCTGCTTTTTCTGCATAGCAACCACCTCTTGCAAGACCTCTCACACAACAATGTTGCAATTGAACTCTGAACTCTCAGTGCACCTGCATATCCAGAGCATTCTTTCATTTAATGATTTTTTCTTCGCCACTCAAAATACATCTTTCAACGAACTCATCCATGCACACTAACTTTCTGTTTTCAGCAATCAAAATCCACCAATCACTTTTACTGCTTCATTAACACAGAAACTCCTCAGTTTTTTTCATTTTACACTCTCATTTTTTCAACTGCCATTTCATTGCCACACTCATCTGACTGCAGCAGAACCTTCTCTCACCATGTTTTCTGTCTGGATTGTTGGACATAGTTACATATATTGGGCTCAAAGGTACGCTGAAAACAGGAATTTACCTAACCTCAATTTACAAGATGTGGAAATTAAGTGGTTTGGCCACAGAGGATTAAAATGTCACCAATTGATACCATTGGTGAAAACCTTTATGCATTTGCCAAAACCTGACCTGTTAATTGTGCACTGTGGAGGTAATGATTTGGGCACTTTGACTGGGGTAGGTCTGGAAATGCTTTTAAAGGACACCTTTGAGCAATTGATGGCACTTTTTCCTCAGACTGCCTTGGTATATTCAAATATATGCCAAAGACAGAAATGGAGGTGGTCGAACGAATTTTGTCCACAAATTGAGAAGTCGAGGAAGCATGTAAACAAATCTGTTTCAGCTTACATGAGAGACCATGGAATGGGCTCCCTGTACAACAATAACTTGCGTTACTACATGCAAGATATCTACAGAGGAGATGGAGTTCACTTCTCAGATGAGGGCAACAGAGTTTTCACTCTGAATTTAAGAATGTGCATTGGTACCTACTTATAAGTACCTAAATGTACCATAAACCCAAAAGCTCTTCTCAGAGCTACCCTACATCTGA
The DNA here is from genome assembly GCF_964261635.1 of Lissotriton helveticus. NCBI lineage: Eukaryota > Metazoa > Chordata > Amphibia > Caudata > Salamandridae > Lissotriton > Lissotriton helveticus. Next base: position 1,894,793,343 of record NC_136059.1, on the reverse strand, counting down.
TCACTCACAATTATTATTTTACTCTAACTTTTTTCACTAATTTTCAAGAAAGTACGCTCCCCAGAACGCTTCCCGGTTCGCGAACCGGGCGCACTCCACGCAAAAAAACTAAAAAAACGGTATATTTTTTTTTGCCCTGCGAGACCCCTTCAAAGCCTCCACATCAAACCTAGGGGGTCAGGGACGATCTACTATGCCCCCTTATGGTCATTTGCCCCTTCGCTTTGGCCTCCTCTTGTCTCTCGATCCTACCGAGAGACAAGATGGCGGCCGCTACGGACTGTTTAGAATGTTTACAGACGCCGAAAAACCAATCAGCTTCGCAAACCTCCGTAACGCGAAAAGTACGCGAAGCGGAGCGCTGTTACAGATATATATCTTTTTTTGAACGTTAATTTCCCAAAATCCACTGGAGCACATATATTGAGACCTAGCAAAGGCACATCGGGCTACCAGTCCCTACAATTTTGCCAAGTTTCGTGCAAATCCATTCAGCCGTTCGATTATTATTATTATTTTTTTTTTTGCCCCGCGGGGCCCTTTTAAAACCTCCACATCAAACCTAGGGGGTCAGCGAGGATCTACTATTCCCCCTTATGGTCATTTGCCCCTTCGCTTTGGCCTCCTCTTGTCTCTCGATCCTACCGAGAGACAAGATGGCGGCCGCTACAGACTGTTTGGAATGTTGACAGACGCCGGAGAACCAATCAGCTTCGCTTCACAAAGCTCCGTTGCGCGTAAAGTACGCGTCCTGGGACGCTGCCAGGTCCGCTGTTACAGATATATATCTTTTTTTAAACGTTAATTTCTCAAAATCCACTGGAGCACATATATTGAGACCTACAAAAGGCACATCGGGCTACCAGTCCCTACAATTTTGCCAAGTTTCGTGCAAATCCATTCAGCCGTTCGGGCTAAAAGTGAGGCCAACCGCCCTATGGAAATTAACATGGGAAAAACGCGTTTTGGGACCCCCCTTTTTTCTCGGCCCCCCCTTGACGAACCCCCCCCAAATTTTCAAGGGCTGCTCAGAAACAAAATGTGCCATTTTCCTGAAAATTTCAGCCAATTCCGTCCACAAACGCCAAAGTTATTAGACATAGAATTTTCAAAAATCTCATAGAGAAAAAATCCTAACTATATATACCTACTGGCGACCGCCAGTAGGTAATATATATATACATATATATATATATATATAGTATAGAAACATTTGTGGACACATAGAAATACAAAAAATAAGAAAATAACTGTAATCAACAGTAGGGAAAAGGTTGTACTTTGAAAGGAAGCAATCTAATATTCCCCCTCTAGTCTAAGCGCCAGTAGGGAAAGTGTTGGACTTTAGAGGGATTAGATTGATTATTCCTACTCCAGTCTAAGCAACAGTACAGCAGGTTTTGAACTTCAGAGGGGTTAGATTTACTATTCCCTCTCCAGTCTGAGCATCATAGGGAAGATTTTGAATTTTAAAAGAGTTAGATTTACTATTCCCACTCCAGTTTAAGCAACAGTAGGGAAAGTGTTGGACTTTCAAGCAATTAGATTGACTGCTCTCACTCCAGTCTAAGCAACACCAGGGAAAATGTATGACTTTGGAGGGGTTACATCCACTATGCCAATTACAGTCTAAGCAACAGTAGGCAAGGTTTGCCTTTGAGGAGTTAATGTGCTATTCCCACTTCAGTCTAAACAACAGTCGGAAACCTTGGAGGTGTTACACTTACTATTCCCACTCCGGACTAAGTAACAATAGTGAAAGCGTTGGACTTCAGTGGGCTTAAATTTACTATTTCCACTCCAGTCTAAGCAAAAGTAGGAAAAGTGTAAGACCTTGAAAGAATAACACATATAAGAAACGTTCACATCATTTATTAAATCTATTTTAATACATAATACATTAAAATACGTTATAGTACATAGAATAGATTAATACTATAATAATTACCAACAATCTAAAAAATATATATAAAGAATTTTTAATTGTAAAAAAAGCAGATTTATTAAAAGAAATACTAAAATATACATTTAAATTAATTTCCCAGTTGAGGAGTAGTGATGTTTGGACTCCTAACTTTAGGATTCCTAAACTGAGAAAAATCCTAACTTTAAGACTTTCGTTATTCACAGAAGGCATTTAGGAGTGCCTAAAGTTAGGACTCCTAACTTCTGTGAATACCAAAATGAGTAAGTGCCTTCTGTGTAGGTTTAAGATTTTGTCTTAAGTTAGTTCTGTGAGTCGGGCCCTATAATATTAAGATAATATAATGAAAAATATAAACTAACAATTGACATAATTAACCATCAAATATTTAAATACCTTAAAATAAAAAGGCCTACCATTACATTTAAATGATTTATAAATGAATTACTGTCTCCCTATTTCCCTATAACCCAACTACCTGTTGCTAAATTTAAGATTACTAATTCAATTTAAAAATAAATTAGTAAAAAAGTTCAAATTAAAATTTATTTTTCAAACTAAATAAGATTTATACTACCAATATTACCACCTAAACTAATATACCAACTAAAACACAATAAATAATAAAAAACAATATTGTTTACCATTATGTTAATGAAAACGATATTAACCCCTTCGGCGCTGATGACGGAACCGCTCCGTCATCAGCTGCGGGTGCGCTGTGCTGATGACGGAGCGGTTCCGTCATGGCCCGCCCCGCTCGATAGAACGCTCATGCGCGGCGCGAATTCCGCGCCTGCGCTGAGGGTTCTATTGAGCGGGGCGGGCCATGACGGAACCGCTCCGTCACCAGCATAGCTCAACCGACGCTGGTGACGGAGCGGTTCCGTCACCAGCATGCGGCCGCCGCGCGGCCGCCCCGCCCCCTTAGCACTGCGGCGGAATAGCCGCCGCAGTGAAGGGGTTAAAACACACTATTTTCAATAATATTTCTTACCAAAAAAAAGGTATTCTTGGCAACGATATTCTGTATGATATTTTTGTAGTAATGATAATTTTTTGATGGTATGTGTGTTTCACAATATTTTAAACTCAATCTTTTTTACAAATACCCTATGGTTTTACTCCCCAGGTTTTCAATGAGACAATTTGAAATGCTGCCAATGCCATCGAGACACTTATCTTGATCTTACTAGTTACTCAAACATTGTTAAACTTGGCTCAAGAATATCAATATTATTATGGAGATTTGGCTGATGTTCATGACCTTATTTAGAAGACAGTGCAGAACTAACAAGCATTTGTAAAACCAATAGGTTTGACTATGCGAGAGCAAGAGCTGTTGTGCAACATGACTTATAGGAAGAATTTAAAAAGCACTATGATGCGTCCAGCATTGACTGCTTCATATCACTTTTTTTCCCTTTAAGCCATATTGCGCAGTAACCTGCGATGCTGTGCAATGTATCTAACAAAAGTGCAGGGAGTTGGGGGGTAAAGCAACTCTTTGGATGGGAAACACAACATGAGTGGGAGGAAAGTGAGAGGAGGTCAGGGAGGGTGGGGAAATACAAACAGAGCAGAGAGAGTGGCAGAAATCTGAGGAGAGTGTGGAGGGTGTGGAAAACATAATGAAAGCAGGATGAGGTCAGGGGATTTGGACTACCAATAGTTTTAATAAATACAACAGTCAGGGCTGTGTATCGGAGGGAGGGTGCACCTTGCTGAACAGGGGGTTTCTCTGCAGACTTGCTCTTAAGACAGCAGATAATATGAATGATTCACTCCAGGGTCCTTTGTCTGCCCTCCAAACAGTGGGCTGGGCTGTGGTAAGTGCAGTGGGTATCGCCTCTTGCATCTGGGGGACTGTAACAAAATGATCACAGAATGACTGGGCCAGCAGCCAGTCTAACTTTGTCTGTCCCTTTCCTGTGTGCACACACAACCCCTTCCAGCAAGGAGTACGCTCGTGCAATACGGCACACGCACAAGTCAAGTCAAGTCAAGTCAAAAAATGTATACAGCGCACTACATACCCAGAGGGTCTCAAGGCGCTTGAGGAAGGGTGGGGAGTTACTTTTCGAATATCCAAGTTTTAAGTTGCTTTCTGAATGATAGGTGGTTCTGAGTGAGGCGAAGGTGAATGGGGAGTGAGTTCCAGGTTTTAGCTGCCAGGTAGGAGAAGGATCTACCTCCCATGGTGGTTTTGTTGATGCGGGGTACGGCAGCAAGGGCTTGGTTGGAGGAGCGTAGCTGGCGGGTGGGGGTGTAGAAGGAGAGTCGTGTGTTGAGGCATTCGGGTCCGAGTTCGTAAAGTGCTTTGTGTGCGTGGGTTAAGAGGCGGAATGTTATTCTTTTATTGACGGGGAGCCAGTGGAGGTTTTTCAGGTGACTAGAAATGTGGTCTTTACGCGGGATGTCTAGTATGAGTCTGGCTGAAGCGTTCTGGATGCGTTGGAGTTTTTTCTGAAGTATTGCGGTGGTTCCGGCGTATACGGTGTTACCGTAGTTCAGGCGGCTCGTGACCAGAGCGTGGGTGACCGTTTTTCTAGTTTCGGTGGGGATCCAGCGAAATGTTTTTTTGAGCATGCGAAGAATGTTGAAGCACGATGATGAGACGGCGTTGACTTGTCTGTTCATCGAGAGTGAGGAGTCCAGGATGACGCCTAGGTTTCGTGCGTGGTCTGTCGGGATGGGTGCTTTTCCAAGGGCCACTGGCCACCAAGAGTCATCCCAAGCGGAAGGGGAGGTGCCTAAGATAAGGACTTCTGTTTTGTCTGAGTTCAGTTTCAGACGGCTGTGTCTCATCCACTCGGCTACTTCTTTCATTCCTTCATGTAGGTTGGTTTTGGCGGTGTTCGGGTCGTTGGTGAGTGAGAGGATCAGTTGAGTGTCATCAGCGTAGGAGATGATGTTGAGGTTGTGTTGGCGTGCGATGGTTGCGAGGGGGCTCATGTATACGTTGAAGAGAGTGGGGCTGAGTGAAGATCCTTGTGGCACGCCGCACATGACTTCAGTGGCTTCTGACTTGAATGGTGGAAGGCGGATTCTCTGAGTTCTTCCGGTAAGGAACGAGCTGAGCCAATCCAATGCTTTTCCTTGGATTCCAATGTTTTTGAGGCGTTGTAGGAGGGTGTTATGACAGACTGTGTCAAAGGCTGCGGAGAGGTCAAGGAGGATAAGGGCGACTGTGTCTCCATTGTCCAGTAGGGTTCGAATGTCGTCAGTTGCTGCAATGAGTGCGGTCTCAGTGCTGTGTTTTGCTCGGAAGCCGGACTGTGAGGAATCGAGGGATTTGTTGGTTTCGAGGAAGGCGGCGAGCTGGCTGTTGACGGCTTTCTCGATGACTTTGGCCGGGAATGGTAGGAGCGAGATGGGGCGGTAGTTTTTGAGTTCATTGGGGTCAGCTGTGGGTTTTTTCAGAAGGCCGCTGAGTTCGGCGTGTTTCCAGCTTTCTGGGAAGGGGCAGAGTTGAGGGAGCAGTTGATGATGTCTCGGAGGTGTGGTGCTATGATGGAGTCAGCTTTGTTGAAGATATGGTGAGGGCATGGGTCTGTGGGGGATCCTGAGTGGATGGAGTTCATCAGGTGGATGGTGTCCTCAGTGGAGATTGGGTTCCAATCAGTTAGGATGTTCAAGGGGGGTGAGGGTACGGCAGAAGGTTGGGTGGCTTGGTCTTCGTGTTGGTTGTCGAAGCTGTTGTGGATGTCTGCTATTTTGTTGTGGAAGAACGAGGCAAGGGAGTCGCAGAGGGTTTGAAAGGGAGTGATGTCGTTGGAGTTGGCTGAGGGGTTGGTAAATTCTTTGACGATGTTGAATAGTTCCTTGCTGTTGTGGGCGTTGTTGTCTAGACGGTCTTTAAGTGCAGCTTTCTTGGCAGTTCGGATCAGTTGGTGGTGTGTGCGAGTGGCGTTTTTGAGGGCGTACTTGGTGCTGGTGTTTGGGTCTTTTTTCCAGGCCTTCACAAGGGAGCGACAGAGTTTCTTCGATGTCTTAAGATCATCGTTGAACCAGGGGGCGTTTTTGCTGCCTAGTTTGGTTTGACGTTTTTTCAAAGGTGCTAGATTGTCGGCGCTATTCGTTAGCCATTGAGTGAGGTTAGCGGCTGCTTGGTTGGCGTTCGAGGAGTGGGCCGGGGGGTTTTGAAGAAGCGATGAGGAGATTTGGTCGATGGACACAAGCATTATCACTGACACATGCACACAGACGTACATGACATTTTGTTGGAACACAAGGAAGTTAAGAAATAAATGCATAGAGAGGGGCTCGGAAAACGCAAAGAGGGTCAGGAGGGCAGGAGAAATGTGAGGAGAGCAGGCAGTGTTGGGGGATTGCAAAAAGAGCAGGAGGAGTGCAATGTGTGGAGACCATACAGTGCCATGCACTCTTATCATGTGCGTGGCCAAAAGTTAAAAAAAGAGTACCTGGAACAGCATGCAGTCGGTGGAAAGACACTGTCTGTAAACAGGAAACTGTGCTAGGCCCATGCTCCACGTCAGGCACAGAAGCCCCGGAAGAATGCAGGAGGAGGTGAACAGCTGGCCAGCTGGCAGGAGGTGTGACCAGTAAGAAAATGAGAGTGATATGGAAGACAACCAATGGTAAGTAGTGGGTTGGTTCTAAGCCCATTTTCAAGGTTTTTTGTATTTGCAATAGCTTTTGCAGACAGTACATAAGCGCTGTAGGCGAAACCTAATAATGTGCCATCACTGTGTTGCTTTAGACTTGTTTATCAATAGCACCTGCTCATGTTTTGTGCTCACTTCTACCCATCGCAAAATATGGAAAATATGGAAATATGCTGCAAAATTGGTTCTACATCTTTTTTTGTTTATTTTATTTCAGTTTCATGCAGGCAAAACAGAAACTAATGAGTGTTTCAGCACTCAGGGGCATAGTTATCAGAGTGTTGTGTCACCCTTGCATCACACAAGGGGGGCACAAGGGCGAAGCGATACTAAAATACGACTTTTCAAGCCATGCAATGCCATCTTGCATGACCCAGCATCTGATAAATATGGAGTAATGCAATGCAGCGCAAATGCGTTCCATTACTCCGCCCCATGAAGGAGCTCAATTAGTGGACCATGAGTGTTCCCACAAATCCACCGATGCATTTTGGTGCATTTCCAGATTTACCAACACTGGTAAACCCGGGAATGTGTCAAAATGCTAAGCCCCAGGGGAGGCGCAAACAGGAGAAATATCTGTGTTTCTTCTCGTCGTTTCCTCTTTCTAAGTCTGCAGCACACTTAGAAAGAGGAAAATGCCTCTGAAGGTTGTTTTTGTGTAGAAAGGTCCTACACATAAACAATCCTGCCTACAATGCAGGCACTGTTGCGCCACGGTGCCAGAATGTCTGCGCTGGTGATAGGTAGCCAAAAGAGCACCAGCACAAGGAAAGGACAAGAATGCGCAGTATGTTAAATGTGGCTCACTCCTACACTTTCCCTTTCATGCTGCGCTGCGTGAAAGTTTGATAAATCTGCCCCTCAGTTTTTACAGTGGATTTCTTAGGAGGCCTTAAACTCACAGAGGAACTTGAAAACAGAAGCAAAAAAAAATCTCCATATTCTTGAGGTATTGGAGGTCTTTTGTCCTCCAGGCCAAGTTAGCTGTCACATTTAAACCATTACAGGAGAAAAATGATGAACTGGAAACAATTCTGATTAATTTTGAAGGACTTAGCTATTTTTAGTCCTTCAAACTTGTAGCAGAGCTGTTAAATTGTAGCTTGTTAAAATATAGAAACTGTTTTCAATCAAGGCGCAAAGGCACTGAGACCAAGCCAGAAAATGAACTCACAATCTTTTGCCAGTGAATTCCAGACAGAGTTATGTCAAGCTAAGCTTGGAAAACTGTCTACATTAGCTGTTAATTTCACCTAATGCATTCCTTTTATCACTACTATATATCTACCATATGACCAGAAGGATTGCATTGCAATCTTTTGTATGCTTTGAAGTGACTAGTCAATCATGACGTGATGTCTGTTACTGTGTGCAGCTCAAGTGACATGAGAGCTGCGAAGTTTTAAATGCCCCCGAGATTAGAAAGAGTTAGAGTGTGAATACCACTTTTTTTCTGCATGCAACTGAAATGCAAACAGTTCATTCTCTTTAGCCGCCTCTGAAATGATCTTTAAGATCTAAAGAACTCTCTAAATTAAGAAACTGTTTAGATACCTATATATAGTGGTAAACAACCTTTACAACGCAACTTTTACATCGCAGAGCCTTTACAACGCAACCATTACAATGCAAACTATTACAACGCACTGCTCTGGGGGCGCTCTAGGATAGGGAATAGGTTAATTTACTATCCAATAACCTTCCCTAGTGTCCACGGGGACAGGAGTTGGAATAGTAAATTAAACTATTCACTATCCAGCACCCCAAAGCACTATGCGTTGTAATGGACTGCGTTGCAATACTTGCGTTGTAAAGGCATGCGATGTAAAAGCATGCGTTTTAATGTCATACATCCATATATAGTCAACACCAAGAATATATTTCACAGGCTGAAATGATAGTTCGTATTGTTCCTTTTTGTGCTTTTGCCAGGGAGGCTAGGGGTATATTTACTCAAGTTTTGTGTATGTCCTTACATTGTGTAACAAAATTGCAAAATGTAGCAATGATTAAGGGCCACATTTTCGGAGCCCTTGTGTTGCCCATGCGTCATGCAAGATGAACACAAGGCAACACAAAGGCTTAAGTGAGATTTACTAAGCCTCACAAAGTCACCTTCAGTGGCTTTATGGACTTAGTAAATCTAGAGTAACACAAGGAAGTGCAAACCGCTTCCTTGAGTTACTCTGTCTTGGGAAGCGTCTCATGGGTGGAACATGGTCGTTCCCTTGCATCCACCCATAGATTATGATGCAATCCCAGATTTACTAAGGATAGTAAGCCTGGGATTGTGTCCAAATGGCATGCCTTCACAACAGAGGCATAACAAGGAGAAATATCTTCATTTCTCCTCGTTATTTCCTCTTACTATGAGTGCTGCATTTTGCAGCACACATAGAAAAAGGATAATGAGGCCAGGGATTATTTTTGTGCAGGAAGGTGTACCTCCTTGCAACAGAACAATCCTGACTGTAATGCAGGCACCCTTACACCATACGAAAGAGGCCTGCGTTAGTACTAGTCAGCACTTAGTGACGTCTCTTAGTAGAGATGGTGCATTCCTGCTGTCTCCCTGTCACGCCGGCCAGCAAGATGACTTGCTGAATTGTGTTGTGTGACATCTTGATAAATCTGCCAAAATATGCACTGCTCATGTGGTGACCAACACAACTATTAGCAAATATACATGTATGTAATTTTCTCCCTGTTGTAAATTACACTTATAACATCAACATGGTGTTCTCAGGGTCAACATTTGCAGTCGTGATTCAAAGAATCAGGATTTGATTGACATTCATGCACTAAATTCCACCTATCACTGTTGAAAATCTACCAGTACGGCCGAACTTTCCAAAGTTGTACATTTAGGGTTGGAAAGATCTGCATTAGCCAAATGGTACTGACGGTCCATAGGATTGAGTGTGGCAAAGCAGTACTAGGGAGACTGGAAATTAATCTCTTAGATATCCTAAAAAAGCATATTTGCAATCAATCAATCAATCAGGTCATTTGTATAGCGCACTACTCACCCGTAGGGTCTCAAGGCGCTGGGAGGGGGGGGGTGCCGCTACTGCTCGAACAGCCAGGTCTTGAGCTTCTTCCTGAAGGAGAGGTGGTCTTGGGTCAGGCGCAGATTGGTCGGAAGTGAGTTCCAGGTCTTGGTGGCCAGGTAGGAGAAGGATCTTCCTCCTGTTGTCGCTCTTCGGATGCGGGGGACGGCGGCGAGGGCGTGGTTGGTTGATCTGAGGAGGCGCTTGGGAGTGTAGAAGTTGATCCGGTTGTTGAGGTAGCTCGGGCCTTGGTCGTGTAGGGCTTTGTGCGCGTGGGTGAGGAGCCGGAAGGTGATTCTCTTGTTGACCGGGAGCCAGTGCAGATCTCTCAGGTGTCCGGAGATGTGGCTGCGTCGGGGGATGTCGAGGATGAGTCTCGCCGAGGCGTTCTGGATCCGCTGGAGTCTCTTCTGGAGTTTGGCAGTGGTTCCGGCGTAGAGGGCGTTGCCGTAGTCCAGTCGGCTGGTGACGAGGGCTTGGGTGACCGTCTTCCTCGTCTCGGTGGGGATCCACCGGAAGATCTTACGTAGCATGCGCAGGATGTTGAAGCATGACGAGGAGACGGCGTTGACTTGTCTGGTCATGGAGAGGGAGGAGTCCAGGATGAAGCCCAGGTTGCGTGCGTGGTCCGTCGGTTTGGGTGCGGTGCCCAGGGCGGGGGGCCACCAGGAGTCGTCCCAGGCGGAGGGCGTGGAGCCCAGGATGAGGACCTCCGTCTTGTCTGAGTTCAGTTTCAGGCGGCTGGTTGTCATCCATTCGGCTACGTCTCTCATCCCTTCGTGCAGGTTGGCTCTGGCGGTGGCGGGGTCGTTGGTCAGGGAGAGGATCAGCTGGGTGTCGTCGGCGTAGGAGATGATGTTCAGGTTGTGTTGGCGTGCGATGGCCGCGAGGGGGCTCATGTAGACGTTGAAGAGGGTTGGGCTCAGCGAGGATCCTTGGGGTACGCCGCAGATGACTTTGGTGGCCTCTGACTTGTACGGTGGTAGGCGGACTCTTTGTGTTCTTCCGTCGAGGAAGGAGGTGATCCATTCCAGTGCCTTCTCCTGGATTCCGATGTTGCTGAGGCGCTGTACTAGGGTGCGGTGGCAGACAGTGTCGAAAGCCGCGGAGAGGTCCAGGAGGATGAGGGCCGCTGTTTCTCCGTTGTCCATCAGAGTTCGAAGGTCGTCGGTGGTGGCGATGAGGGCGGTCTCGGTGCTGTGGTTCGCTCGGAAGCCGGACTGTGAGGGGTCGAGGGATCCATTCGTCTCGAGGAAGGCGGCCAGCTGTTTGTTGACGGTCTTCTCGATGACTTTGGCCGGGAACGGGAGGAGCGAGATGGGACGGTAGTTCTTGAGGTCGGTGGGGTCTGCTGTGGGTTTCTTGAGGAGAGCGCTGAGTTCGGCGTGCTTCCAGCTCTCAGGGAAGGTGGCGGAGTCGAAGGAGGTGTTGATGATGTCCCGCAGGTGGGGTGCGAGGACAGCGTCGGCCTTGTTGAAGACGTGGTGAGGGCAGGGGTCAGTCGGAGATCCGGAATGGATGGAGTTCATGGTGCGGATGGTGTCTTCGGTGCTGATCGGGGTCCAGGTGCGGAGGGTGGTGGATGGTGGCGTCGTTGCGGTTGTGGCTTGCATTGGTTGGTTGTTGAAGCTGTTGTGTATGTCCGTGATCTTGTCGTGGAAGTAGGACGCGAGGGAGTTGCAGAGGTCTTGCGACGGGGTGATGTCGTTGTTTCCGGCGTTGGGGTTGGAGAGCTCTTTCACGATGTTGAAGAGTTCCTTGCAGTTGTGTGCGTTGTTGTCCAGCCGGTCCTTGTATGCATTTTTCTTGGTGGCGCGGATCAGTTGGTGGTGTTTCCGGGTGGCGAGCTTGAGGGTGGTCATGTTGTCCGTCGTTGGTTCCCTTCTCCAGGCTTTCTCGAGGGCTCGACAGTTCTTCTTGGAGCACTTGAGTTCGTCGGTGAACCATGGTGTTTTTCTGCTGCAGGATCTGCTGGGCGGGGTCCTCAGAGGGGCGAGTTCGTCCGCGCAGTTGCTGATCCACTTCGTGAGGTTGTCGGCGGCCTGGCTGGGGTTCGCTGAGTTGGCGGGAGGGTGCTGGCTCAGGGAGGCGGTGAGCTGGTCGGCTGTGATCTTGTTCCAGCTTCTTCGAGCAACCTGTTGCTGGAGGTGGTGGATCGTCGTTCTTCTGAAGGTGAAGTGGACGCAGCTGTGGTCCGTCCAGTGGAGTCCTGTTGCGTGGCTGAAGGTGACGTCTTTGCTGGATGAGAAGACGGCGTCGAGTGTGTGTCCGGCGAGGTGGGTGGGGGTGGTCACTAGCTGCTTGAGTCCGAGGTTGTCGAGGTTGTCGAGCAGGGTGATGGTGTTGCGGTCGTTGTTGTTCTCCAGGTGGAAGTTGAGGTCCCCCAGGAGGATGTAGTCGGTGGAGGGGAGAGCGTGCGGGCTGACGAAGTCGGCGATGTCCTCGCTGAATCGTGTGCGCGGTCCCGGGGGTCGGTAGATCAGGGTGCCTCTGAGGGTGGTCTTCGGGTTGGTGTGGATCTGGAAGTGCAGGTGTTCAGCGGTGGTGAGGGTGTCGTCGGTGTTGGTCGTGATGCGGATGGTGTCTCTGTGGATGATGGCGATGCCTCCTCCGGTCTGGTTGTCGCGGTCCCTCCGGGTGATCTTGTAGCCCTCTGGGATGGCGATGGCGATGTCTGGGGCTGAGGAGGCGTTCATCCAGGTCTCGGTGATGAAGGCAACGTCGGGGGCGGTGGTGTCGAGCAGGTTCCAGAGTTCTACGGCGTGTCTGTGGACGGAGCGGGTGTTGAGCAGGATGCACTTGAGGTGGGTGCTGCTGGAGTTCGGCTTGGCGGGTGCAGGGAAGGTCCGGATGCAGGTGAACTTGCAGGCGAGGCAGCTGAAGGGTCCGTGGGTGTGCTTAGGGGCGGCTCGGTGACATCCTGGGATGTGGCCGGTGTTGAGTGCGATGAGGTCGGCGGCGTTGTAGGTTCGTCGGGTCGGCTTCCGTCGGTGGGGGCCAGGGGTCCTGGCACTGGGCGCGGTCCAGGCGCGGACGGGCGCAGACGGGCTTACCTTTGGCGCGCCTTCGGCGCACAATCGGCGCGCCCGCTGCGCTTCAACGCTGCGCGTTCGCACGGTCGCCATTTAAGGCGAAGTGCGCGGGTGGGCGGAGCAGCTGGGAGGCGGGAGCGGGGAGGGTTACAGAAGGCAGAAAGGGGCGGGGCCAAGCGGCGGTGGCGGGAAAGGGAGGGCGGGGGGCGTCGAGGTAGGCGGTAGGCGGGCAACAAGGAAGGAGGGCAACACGGAGGAAGTACAATGCAATAAAAATACAGGCACAGATGAACGCAACAGTAGGAAAAAACAAGGTTGACACAGACAAGCACAAATATCCGTCAAAACAGGCACAGATGAGCGCAACAGTAGGAAAAAAAAAAGAAGGTTGACACAGACAAGCACAAATATCCGTCAAAACAGGCACAGATGAGCGCAACAGTAGGAAAAAAAAGCAAGGTTGACACAGACAAGCACAAATATCCGTCAAAACAGGCACAGATGGGCGCAACAGCAGGGAAAAACAAGGTTAACACAGACAAGCACAAATATCCGTCAAAACAATACAAAAACCACTCGCAGCGGCGGGAGCCGGCAACGAGGCAGCAGCGAGGCAGAGGGCGGCAGGGGGCACACGCAGCAGCTGGTGGCCGTGCGGCGCGGGGGTGTCCCACAAGTGGGTCACACTCACCTGCGTCGCACGGTCGCCATTTAAGGCCAAGTGCGCGGGTGGGCGGAGCAGCTGGGAGGCGGGAGCGGGGAGGGTTACAGAAGGCAGAAAGGGGCGGGGCCAAGCGGCGGTGGCGGGAAAGGGAGGGCGGGGGGCGTCGAGGTAGGCGGTAGGCGGGCAACAAGGAAGGAGGGCAACACGGAGGAAGTACAATGCAATAAAAATACAGGCACAGATGAACGCAACAGTAGGAAAAAACAAGGTTGACACAGACAAGCACAAATATCCGTCAAAACAGGCACAGATGAGCGCAACAGTAGGAAAAAAAAAGAAGGTTGACACAGACAAGCACAAATATCCGTCAAAACAGGCACAGATGAGCGCAACAGTAGGAAAAAAAAGCAAGGTTGACACAGACAAGCACAAATATCCGTCAAAACAGGCACAGATGGGCGCAACAGCAGGGAAAAACAAGGTTAACACAGACAAGCACAAATATCCGTCAAAACAATACAAAAACCACTCGCAGCGGCGGGAGCCGGCAACGAGGCAGCAGCGAGGCAGAGGGCGGCAGGGGGCACACGCAGCAGCTGGTGGCCGTGCGGCGCGGGGGTGTCCCACAAGTGGGTCACACTCACCTGCGTCGCACGGTCGCCATTTAAGGCCAAGTGCGCGGGTGGGCGGAGCAGCTGGGAGGCGGGAGCGGGGAGGGTTACAGAAGGCAGAAAGGGGCGGGGCCAAGCGGCGGTGGCGGGAAAGGGAGGGCGGGGGGCGTCGAGGTAGGCGGTAGGCGGGCAACAAGACTGATGCATCAAGGGTCTTTGTCTGTGTTTGCATCAGTTATTGCGTTGGTAACAAAATAGGTGCTAGCAGGTCCTGACTGGCCTATACAGCAATCAGGGAGTGCCCGAAGGCTGGTCTGACCGACTATGTGTGTGGCTGGTTTTTAGCAGTTTGTAGGTTGATTTTATGGAAAGGTGGGCCAGTTTTTACTGTTGATTTCCCTGATATTAAAACAAACTTGTCTGCAGGAGCTCATTCCATGCAGTCTTCCACATATTACAAAATAACTATACATTGTCTCTTTAAAAGTTCAAAACGGGCCTAATCCGCAAATGTGGTGCTATACTTTAGCTATATGGTTCCCTAATAAGGGCAACTTATAGTTTGGTGCCCGGGCATATTTTTTGTCCCAGTCTGACCCTTGGTGCTCGATATTTTTGTGAGTATTTGTTTATATTTTGAATCCTTTTGTGCTGTGTTTTTCATATCGTATACAAATAAATTACAGCAAAATGATTCATCCTTCACTTCAAACTCTTATTACAGAAATCCCTAATAACCATTTTTTAAGAAAGAACCTTATGCTCCACCTAAATTAAAACAATGTATATTCTTATTCTAAAATACTTTTTTCTTAATACCCTGTATTTCAGCCCCGTTATCATCCTCTGCTCTCTCTAGGTTTGATTTGAAATCTTAAGTCATACTTTCGATCAATATTCGCACTTATCAACAAAATGGCACAATGAACAACACTGGGATTTGGGCCAAAATCAATCTAAGTCCTGATATGTTCTTTTTTTCAGTATGAACAAGTAAAAGCTTCCTCTTATCTGAATGCCAGGTGAAAACTCACTCAGTGTGTAATTTATGGAGCCAGGGAAGGTTGAGCTAAAAGAAAAGGTGCTGCAAATCAATATATTAAACTCTGAAACGCATGAGCTCATTCTTCTATTGAACGTGAAAGGAAAGCAGGTTTTTACAAATAAAGACACCATAGTGTTGATTCCACCTCATGCATCTTTAATCCATCAATGACAATCCCTGCTTTTTTATGGCACTCTTGCAGACTCTTTTTAGGTCGAGTTTAGTGCAGCGCGCGTGCTCTGATCTAGGAAAACGACCTCTTGGAATCGCTCTGGACTTCCGGCCTAAGGCTTGCGGTTACGAGCAACAACAAGTGCGCGCTCGTGGTAACTGCAAGCCTTAGGGAAGTCTAGAGTGATTCACACGCGCAGTGAAAGGGAGGTAAGCAGTTAGCAGCAACACAAGTGCGCGCACCAATTGCGGGTGGCTGCAGCACTTCGGCTCTGTTCAGTAAAACTTTTGTATAGACAATGGGGCAGATTTACAAGCCCCTTGCGCCTCTTTTGCGCCGCCGTTGCGTCACTTTTGTGACGCAGCGGCAGCGCAAAAGATGCACCATGGTGCGGGGTATTAACAACGTGACGCATCTGGGAGATGCGTCACGTTGTAAAGCCCTGCGCCATAAGGAGGTGTTCCTGCGCAGGGGGGGGGCGTTCCTGCGCAGGAACGCCTCCTAAAAGTGGCTGAGTGAAATCTACAAGATTTCACTCAGTCACTTTTAGATCAATGCTGCGTCAAAACCCTGCGCCTGCTTGAAGCAGGTGTAAGGATTGACGCAGCATTTGAATGATAGGGCACCCTAGAGCCTTGCTGGAGCTGCGACGCACTTGCGACACAACTCCAGCAATGCGCCACTTTTACGGCACAGATGCGTGACGCATCTGTGCCGTTGTTGCCTCATGGTGCGCCACATTGTAAATACGGCGCATCCATTGTGGCGGAGGCATGGCGCACAATAAATGGCGCATCCCTGCTGATATGCAGGGATGTGCCACTTATTGTAAATATGCCCCATAGTCTCTTTTAGTACACGTCGCAGGACGCTGCAGCACTTTCACTCCATTTTTAAAAGGGCCTCGCTTTTTGGTGTAGCTCCTCGCCCGACACACAAGCACAGGTTTCTGTTTTTCCTTCCACTCCGCCTAAAGGCAGATTTTAATGAAAGGTTTACAGTGAAGTTTCTGCAAAGCAAGCTCTCTCCCTCGCACAAAGAAATAAGTGCTCTTCGGATACATTGCTGTCAGAGGAGTGAGATCTGACTCTGTCTCGGGGACTTCACAGAGAGGGACAGAGCGAGGGGACGACTTGGCCTGAAGTGAGTGAGTGAATAGGAGAGGGAAGGAGTTTTGTCTATGAGTAAACCTATGATTAGGGAGGGGGAGGTCCAGCCCATATTCTGACAGGCTGCTTTCCGTATGCACACTTTTCCTAAAACACACATCTCATATCATACCATTATTTTTTACGGTCCTCACACACAGACTCATGCTCTCACCCCACACCTCCCTGCGTCCCTTCTTTCCCTGCTAACCCCTCGCTCCTTCCCCCCCAATCATTTACTGAGCACTTTGTTTCTAGTTCATACTCACTGGCGCTTGTCTGTCTGCTCACCCTGTGCGTGTGCTCACTAATTCCAGGTCAGCAACCGAGAAACAATTATTCATGTTACATCTCTGTACAAGGAATGTTTCCGCACTTGGAGTCGCATGCTGCTATAGTTTATTTTTATTCTTAGGCAAATTGTAATGAAACCGCTCCACTTTTACTTATACACATTGCCTCTGTTTTTTTTTTCTCTTTTGCGTCACTCTACATGTCTTTCTCCCCATTCCCTCTTTTCATTCCTCCGCTTTCTCACACACCCTATTTACGCCTTTCACTTTTTTTTGTTGACACATTCTACCTTACTCCTTCTCCATCACTCTCTGTTTCACTCCATCTCACTGACTCTTTCTTTACCCCTCTTCTCTCTCTACCCCATCCATCGACTCCAATTAGTTTCTGTGCCCTTCCCTCTTAGTCTTCCACTCTCCTTTAGTCTATCCCTGTTTAACCTTTTCTCTTCCTCTTCTTTTAGTACTCTCTCTATTTTCTCTAGTCCTTCCACTTACTCCTTTGCTCAAAAGTCCCTCTCTCTAGTTCCATTGGCCTCTCCACGATGCTCTCCCCTTCTCTTTTTCCCTCTGCCAACTGTCTGCACATCTCTATAAGTGTTCATCTCTCTCACTCAGCCCACACCTCCTTCTGTATTTTACACTCTCCTTTTCCTTTGTGGAAGTTGTCCCTTAGCTCTAAAATAAGGACACAGGGGCCAGGTGTGTATTTTAAGTTCCATTAATATCGGAGCGCCGGGGAAAGCGCGCTTGCACATCAGGCTCGGCCGCTATCTAAGATGGCCGCCCTTCCGGTTCCAGTCTGCTCCCCTTGCTCGGAACACTAGACCGTCACCACATCCTTCTTTTGATCTCTTTCTTTCAAACCTAACTCCACCTGAGAAAAATCCTTCTTTCATTCTTTCCCCTCCACTATCTCTCTCCCGTCTCTATGTTATTCATTATCTTGCATTCTCTCATCTCCCAGCCCTTCTCCATGTATTCCTTCCTCCCTAAGTCCCCACTCCCTTTTCTACTCCTTCCTCCTCCGTTCTTTATCTGTTTCTCCTTCCATATCTCTTTCTTTCACTCTCTTTTTCTTCCACCCACCCCCAGGTTTCCTATTTGTATATCCCTTCCCACTGGTCCCTCCTTCTACTTCTTACATATCTCATTATTCCTCTCTAGCGACACCTCTCCCCAATCTTTACATTCCTATCACGTACTTTTATCTCTTTCCTCGTTTGATCTCTCCCCTTCTACCTCTCCCATCTCACTATCCAACTCCCCATTTTTCTCTCTGTCTTCTCCACTGTCGGTTTGGTTCACTTTCGTACACTAACGAATCCTAAAAAGGCTCACAGTCTACAATCGAGTGATTCTTCCAAGACCAATTGCATACGCGAACCAGACGGAGAGAAAGACAATTTATAAAATAAATAATAACGCCATAAACCTGCTGATGGTGCATCCCAAAAACTGTTTATTTACTTCGCCCAAATAATATGAAGGTGTGTCCTTTTGCAGGAAACTGAGAATCTAGTGCTCAAAAACTCAACCAAGACAATTAAAGAATAATGTGCGTAACTAGGTTTATCTAGTTCTCAATTTTTAAAATTATTTCAAATATCACAGTTATCATTACAGAAAGCAAACACTAATCATAATCAGTGAATTAGCGTACATCAAATTATAAAGATAAACCCTAAATGCAGAAGGGCATGTGCAACTAAGCCTCTCTTTATAAAATAAACAGCAGTTCTCTCTGTCCTGCAAAGAGCTAGTGGAATAAAGCAATACCATGAGCAATGCCTCTCTAAACTAAAAACAGCACTCCTAAAATGTGCATGCAAAATGTAGAACTATCCAAATTATAAATTGTCTGAATGTCTTAAGCAAAATGTCTAAAGGTCTAAAGCAAATATAAAAAAAACCCTAATGACATAATGTTTGCAGATCCCTTATAAAGTTTTAGACAAAGACAGCACAAAGTTTCATAGCATGACATTACATAAATAAGGTGGTACTAAACTGTTATTTGCACAGAAAACCAATCAAACTGTTTCTAAAACACCTACATGCAAATAGTTTACATTGGACAGAGACATGATAACAATCTCAATACAATGGACTGTTCTGCACATTCATAATAATGAACATAGCAGCAGAGGTTTGGAACATTAACATTCAAACTGTTTAAAATACATCCCCTAACCTAAGGAAGCCAAGGAAACTAATAATTATACTTTTGCACATACAGAGCGCTATGACACTCACCTGAGTCTTGTCCAAGGAGATGATCCTTTACCACCTATCTCTCCTAGGATGGCACCTGATCAAGGAATTGAAACATCACATCAAACACCACCCTAGAAGGGAAGGAGGTTGGGAAAATATAAGAGACTTGTGCCTTCTGTGTCAGTTACTGACTTCCTCGAGGGTCTGCTTAATAGGCTCTCAGTCCCTGGGCAACGTGCATTTTTGATGTCCCTTGAGAAACAACCCTGCATGGCAGTTCGTACTGAGTGCGCCAGAAAACAATGTCTCAAGATGCGCCAGAAAACTAATGTTGAGAAATTCATCAGAAAACTATGTCTTGAAATGCGCCTGAAACAATGTCTAGAAAATACGCCGGTCTTTGATGATCCTGATTGACTGTCGTGTTAGCTTTTGTTATTGTTAGTGGACTAAGCTTATATATGGTATTTCACCATATTCTTTGTTTTTCTGCAGGAATACAAAACTGAGTAGCTGAAGGACCCACTGCGCGGGAACACCCCTTCTCTGGAAATTGAGTTCTCTGGAGCCACAGGAAAGTCATGGTGCTGGAGGATGATCTGACTGCTGGGTGGAGTCCTTTAAGCTGGCTAAAGTTTCCAGCTGATCAGGAACAGGAGAGACCAGTTCTCTCCAGTGGTGAGTAGGCCAAGCACTGCCTCGTGGTTTGGGCGGTGTATAAATACCGCTCCCGAATTTAAGATGGCTGACAAACACGTGCGCTCTGAAATCTCATGAGATTTCGAGTAGTACGCATTGGGTACAGACGTCTCAAGTCGGGTCCCCGTGGAAACACGTTTTTATTGTGTACCATGATTTCTTTCACAAATAGTTAGTGATACCACTGGAGCTGACCCAGGCGATACTTTTAACATATACAACATTGGGTGCATTCCTAAAGTGACTAAGGGGCCTGCGGACCCAAGGGATACCATATGTAAAATCCCTATATGGTAAAAAAAAAAATTACAAAACATTTGTTATTGACATTTACTTGATAATAACAATTTTCCAAACAGGCATATTATATTCACAGTGTTCTCAGTTTCAGTCGATCAGGCTATACAATCATTTATCAGAGGTTATTATCATTACTCTGCTTGACTTTCGACCAGTGTTCACAGATCTCAAATGTCATTATCATTCTTTCAACCATTGGTAACAGTAACTGTAAACATATCCCCCATCCCTTTGCCCCGGTCATGGGTTGTTATGTTAATTTCAAGGCCTGGAGACCAACTTGTTATCGGTTACCTCAACTATCTATGTTATTCTCTGGCGTGTGTGGAACCACGAGTGAGCATGATGTGTAAGTCTCTACCTGAGTGAAACTCAGGGAAAGTGCCTCCCTCTCTAGGGTACCCCTCTCCTTGGTCAATTCTGTGATCATTAAATACCAAGCCCTCGCATCTTCCTCAAGCTTGTCGTCCCTTATGACCTTCTTCATCCGTACTACTTCAGCGGTGGCCCATTCCAGCATATCTCTAGTCCATTTTTCGGACGTGGGCGGTTCTGGACTTAGCCATGAATTGCTATTCGTCTTTTTGCTAAGACAAGGCAGAGCTATATAAATCTCCTAGTGAGTTTCTTAGCTTTTGACGTCGATACTAACCCCAACACCACCTTTTTAATAGTGGCCTGTATAGTCCCTCATGTGACAATCTGCAGAGAATCTATAACAGCCCCCCAATATCGTGCCAGATCAGGACAGTCCCATAGCATATGGATAAAATGTGCATCTGAGCATCTGCATCTAGGGCATGTGTCTGCTCGGTCTGAGTATATTTTATGTAGTACTCGGGGAGTGAGGTATGTTTGGTGTACCTCATATTGAGTTGATTTGAAGCACGCATTAGAACTTATCTGCTTGACCCCATCATGTACTTTCTGCCATTGCGTTTCCGTAGGAGACTTCCCCATTGCATCCTGCCATTTCTTATGTATCGGAAGGGGAGCAGTGGGGGTATCCTCCCTTAGTGCTTTGTATACCTTCTTCTTCCCCCCTGGCAGAGTGGTCACCATTTGCAGTACCATTGTGACCTGCGGATCCTGTTGGAATGCCAGCCATAGTTCTCTGGTCACTGCCGAAATCTTGGCATATTGCAGGAACTGGCCCTTACCCAACTGGAAGGTGTTGTCTCCTTCCTCTCACGTCATAAAATGCTCCAACCCATCATAAGACAACCTCCCTCCTTCCATTTGTTAACATTCATTGTTTGCCCTATCTGCTTGAAGGGTGTAACCGCCCACAATGGAGACTCCAGGGCATACGCCGTTCTCTTGATTACTTTCCATACCACCATTCCCCAGACCGATGAAACATGACGTATGACATAAGGAAATGACTCCGGCACCTTGGATCCCAACAGAAAAAGCTCCGGCAACTGAATTCCCTAATATGTGCCCACCAAGCATCTCTTCTCCCAATTGTCATGTTCATCAAACTAATCATGCTGCAATTGTGTGGCCAAGTAATAGTAATGCAGCTGAGGAACCTCCAGTGCCCCCAGCCCCCGTCATCTCTGCAGAGTGCTCAACTTTATCCTCTTCCGTTTGGGCCCCCACAATAACTCTATGACCAAGCTATCAAGCTGTGAGAAAAACTTTTGTGGAAGCAAATACAGGGAATTCAGTAGTGTGTACGAACCTCCCAGCAGGACAACCATTTTAGTCAATGCCACCCTCCCTATTAATGATAATGGAAGTTCCTTCCAAAAAGCCACAGATCTTCTGATACGGTCAACTCTCTTTCTTATATGTTGGGCTAAGTATGTCGTGTTGGTATGTGTCAGAGTAATCCCAAGGTATCGTGCCCACTCAGGAACCCATCTCATCCCAACAATGGGCAGTTCATTCTCAGTTTTTCCTATTAAGTCCCCCATGGGAAGCAGCTATGGTGTTCCTGGATTGAAGCGTAGGCCCAACTGCATACCAAACCCTTCTAGTTCTGCATTGAGCACTGGAACTGCTTCCTCCAGCAGACGTAGATATACCAACGTGTAGCAGCATACATAGAGACCACATTGAGTGTTTCCTCCAATCTTATCTTCCACCCCGCCATCTTTGTTCGTAAAGTAATGGCCAGTGGCTCTATTGCAATGGCAAACAGGAGCAGGGACAAGGGGCTCCCCTGCCAAGTGCCTCTTTTCAAACGAAAATGTTCGGAGACTTGCCCTCGTATGAGAACCCTTGCGGTTGGTCGATGATATATGACTTGCATCTATTGCCAACACTGGTCACTTGTAATTCCACTCTACGGAGTCAAATGCCTGTTGGATATCTAGTAGACCCAGTGCCCAATTTTCTGACTCCAGACTCAGTGCATGCCAGACGTGTGCTAAGCGCAGTAAATTATGAGTGTTATTCCTTTTGGAGATGAACCCCGACTGATCTGGATGAATCAGTTGGGACATGTACGGCAGTAGCCATGACAACAATAAATTAAGCAGCAAAATTGGCCTATAGGAGCTCGCCAAGACAGGGCCCTATCTGGTTTAAGGAGCATAGATATGATTGCCTCTGACATTGTGTTCGGTAATGTTTTACTGTCTAAGGCCTCAATGAACACTTCCAACAGTCGATCCACCAGGAAAGGCACATATTTCTGATAAAACTCCGCCAGGAGCCCATCTCCCCTGGGTATTTCTACGACTTCAACTTCCGCATGGATGCCAGGATTTCCTCCCTGCAGATCAGCACCCCCAGGGCTTCTGCCTCCGCATCATCCAGCGTGGGAAGCGCCATACCATCCAAAAACTCCCGTAGCCCCCCCGGGGTGGTTCGCCAGGCACCCATGCACTTGGATTCCAGATATGATGCAAATTCCCTCAGGATTTACCCTTGTGTTTGCAATAGGACCCCGTTGTTAGTTTGTAGTTGTAATATGGGCGTATGTTCATTTTCAGTTTTTAATAACCTTGCGAGTAGTGCCCCCAACCTGTCCCCCTGCCAGCCACTGCCTATACGATGTATACATTATTTTTTCCAACCTGGCCCAGGCGTCTAGCAGCATGCATGCTGGTCCACTCAGCCAAGTGTTCCTGCGCCTCATGTAAAATGCCCTCCAGCCCCTTCAATTGACATTCAAGCTTTGAGATGTCCTATTTAACTGTTGTTTCACCCCATAGGAGGTCTTCATGCACACCCCTCTTATAACCACCTTCATGGCTTCCCATTCAGTCGATCTGGTAGAAGAAGACCCCCTGTTCTCTTGGAAATCATTTTGTAGAGTCTCTGATACTACTGCAACATTGGGTGGATCAGATAGTGCTTCCACCCTGAGTCTCCAAAGCGGGAGGACCGGACTGCCGGCTCCGTTCCACAGAATGAGTAATATTGGTGTGTGGTCCAAAATGTAGCCGGGAAGGTATGAAACACTTCCCGCATCCGCCGACAATCCGGGTGTGAGGCAGCAATGATCAATATGACTAAAAGGATTGGCTGTTGGGGTAAACATGAGAATGCTTTCGTTGTTGGGTTCCTAGCTCTCAACTCGTCCCTGAGTAGCAAGCCCTGCATCAACTGGTCTAGTGTTCGCAACATGCATGGCTTAGCCTGCGCCCTTGGGGGTCTCTATCTAGACTTGCGTCAAAGACACATTAAAATTTCCTAGGAGGACAACCTGGGCCCCTATATATGGGAGTGCTGCTTTGAGGATACACGGGAAAAGTCAGGACAATCTATGTTCTGGGCATATACATTGATAATACACAACTCTTTACCCTTCCATTTTCCATGTAGAATAACATATCTCCCTTCGGGATTTATAACGTAACTCATATGCTGGAACAGGACTCCGGGGGCCACCCATATCATAGCCCCTCTTGCAAATCCTGAATTGGAAGTGGCATACATCTGCCCTAACCATTCAGCGTATACTCCCAATTTTGCCCCCATACATGTGTTTCCTGAACCCTGCAATCCCAACTTTATACAGTTTTAAAAAAGCATAGACTCTTCTTCTTTTCTCCAGACCCGCCATTCCCCTAATGTTCCAACTAGGTCATTTCAAAGTTTGTGCCACCATTAATGTTTGTTTGTGTAATGAGGTGTGTCAGGATAGTTACGTCTTGTTTGCTCCATTTCTCCTGCCTTCATGTACCTTGCCCAGTGGCTAATTCCCCCCATGACCTTGTACAACCCCCTTAACCTTGAAAACATTGTAACTTGAACTGTCCCGTTTCCCTCCCCTCCCCTTAGGCAGTCGCGCGAGTTCCGCAGCTAGCAATGAATCCAGTGCGAAAGTTGACACGTACTGCCTCAAACCTCCTATCTCCCACTCTTCAAATTGTCTTTTAGACCATAACAAACAGAGCCATAGCTCAGGCTCTAGTCTGGGCCCAAATCCTGCCCAGGGAAATTATATAAGGTTGAGTGCTGTGCAAGAGATCTGAACCTGACAAAGGTGCGAGATTGCTCTCAAGCATCCTTCGTGGGGCCAAACTCTGGTGGGGAGCATCGCTACCCCGTGGCCACCTACTCCCGCTACCTTATCCAAAAAGTGAGAAAAGTCCTTATTAATGAGTCTCTTATAGCCCTTAACAACCCTTCAGTCCATGTATGGTTAGTACAACAATAGTGCTTATGCGCCAGCAAAAGCACTTATCTGGTATTTCCGTGCCGTTGAAGACCGGGCGCCATCATTCCTGTGCACTCCCCTGCTCTCCAATGTCTGTCTCCGGATCCTGGGTCACCACAATAGATTCCGGAACAGTCTCGGTGTCAGATGTGGGCAATGTGCCATCTTGAAGCACTTTGATACGCCCAGGGCCCCTCTGTGAGTCCATCTATAGTTGTCTTTGCGACCATCGACGATCGTATATTGTATATGGCATGGTGTGACTTCCAGAGGATTCTGTAGATGATGTCAGTCATAGTTCTCTTGGTCCCCTGGCATCCAGCCATTTAGTAGCATCCCTTGCTGTGTAGAAGAAAAGGGTGTGTCCTTTCTTTTCAACCCGCAGTTTTGCGGGAAACATGAGGCTGTATTTCAGGTTCAACTCACGCAACCTGCGCTTTACCTCTACGTGCGTTTTTCTTTGGTCTTGTACTCTCTGCGTATAATCCGGGTATATGGAGATGGAACGGCCTTCGAAAAGAAACTGGCCTCGATTTCGCGACAGCTGCAGCAGGAAGTCTCTGTCTCTATAATTAAACAGTTTGGCAATAATGGCCCTCGGTGGCACGCCTGGCCTGGGGGCGGAACAATCGCCCTGTGTGCGCGCTCGATCTTAAATAATTTTGAGAGGGTCTTGGGAACGATCACCTTAGTGAGCCAATTTTCCAGGAATAGCGTGTGGCGTTGCCTTCTGCTTTTTCGGGGAATCCCACAAAACGTAAGTTATTCCAGTGCTATCTCCCCTCTGAGTCCTCTGCCCTCTCGTCCAGTTTTATCACCTGCCTTTTTAGGTCAACCACTGTGGCGCTGCGGGA
Organism: Lissotriton helveticus; assembly: GCF_964261635.1. Taxonomy (NCBI): domain Eukaryota; kingdom Metazoa; phylum Chordata; class Amphibia; order Caudata; family Salamandridae; genus Lissotriton; species Lissotriton helveticus. The sequence goes on along the minus strand of NC_136059.1, from coordinate 1,894,768,085 downwards.
CTTGACCTTGGATTGTAATGTACTCTCATCTTTTTCGGTAGTGGCCACTCTGTCCGACACTTTCCACAGATCGGCCCGTAGCAAGCTGACATCTATAGGCACAGAGTCAATTCTATTGACCATGTTGTCCCTGGTCATTCGAATGGCTTGGATCACGTCCAGCAATGTGGGGAGACCGTCATCATTTCCACCTGGAGGAACCAGGACATCACCACTATTGTCTTCGCGTTGTTCCTGTCCCTGCACCACTGGCTGTGCGTAGTTGGAGATTTTATTGATTTGGGGATCCAGTCCTTCCCCATGAGTGTCGTCAACAAACCAAGCCTCCAGCAGACCTGGGAAATCCCCGCTGCTATTGTTTTGATTTCGTTCGAGAACTCCTGTAAAGAATGTAAGAACGACCAGTTCTTAATTGACGTCTTATGTCCATCCTTACGTCAAACCCGGCACCTCTCAGGTATAAATATACCAACTCTGTCCTAAGCACACACACGGTGGTGATGAGCCTGGAGCAGGGACTACTTGCCGGAGAGCCCAGCTGATGCGAGAGCCCACGGACGCTGCCCCTCCCTTTTTGACGTGCTGAGGAAAGACGCTGACTTTTCTCTTGCCGAGAAATCCAGCCTCCAGCGTTTCCAGCCCACCTTCGCGGGTGACTGGGATACCGAGTCCTGAGAAAGAGATACCAGACCTCCTGCCTTCTAAATCCCAGGTACTGAACTGACTAACCCCTTACAGAGAATTCTTGAGTCAGATTCTTGGCAAACCAAACTTAACTTAAACTGCTACTTACTCCTTCCCATGTATTAGGCTTAGGTCAGGTACACCGGGGTAGGCGTAGTTAGAAGCACCAGTTGAGTACGATTAGTCAATGTATATATGTATGTATATCTTTTATCCATTTTAAGTAACATATGGCTAAGAAACCATATCAATGCTTTTACAGTATTATTTTATAATCCTGCTCTTACTGTATGCATTTTACTAAACTATCAGTATTACAATTGTAGCGATTCATTTCTCTTGTATGAGAAAAGAGACTGATCAATAAATAACACCTTTTATTGAAAACGCCCGTCTCTTCTTTTCTCTACAATCTGGTGAAACTAAGTATGCACGTATTGACTGAGTAAAATAGCTGTCTTTTGTTTTCACACGACTCTAGAGATATACTCTTGATCTGGGAGAGCAAAGTTGTCATGTTCTATGGTTGTCAGAAACTAAATCCCTTCTTGTCTATCCAGGGAGGTTAAACTCCTCCTCGCCTATTTGAGAAAGTTTCTAGTGAACTCTGAGCTAGCTGGCACACAAAACTTAAGTCTAATATCGTCAGTAAAAGACCTAGTTAACCTCAGTCCTACGTCTACACTACTGAAGATATTATTCCAATGCGCAAAGCCTATTGGGAATATAGGAACTACACTACATGGCGCCCAACGTTTGGTAAGGCGATAAATCTAACGCAAGGCATTAGAGTAATTCAGTCGTGCTTTTTCACACAGACCCTTTTTCCAATAAATACTCCAAAGACGTCTGGAGTGGGTCAAAGGTTAAAAATCCGCCAGAACTTAGAAGAAAGAGATTTCTATGTATGGTTTTTGGTTTATTCAACGTTGAAGGATACAGGGTTCCAAAATATTGTGCACCTAATCTTTGTTTCCTTGGAAACTTGATCTGCAACAAAAAATCTTCCTGTCAGTAAAATGTCAGACGGTGAAGGAGATAGGGAGACAGCTAGATTAGCAGCTCAACTCCTAGCGGATGACACAAGTCTCCTTCAGCAAGACCCGGATGCAATACTCATCCCGGTCAGCATAAGAAAAACTATAACACTTAAACTTATAGAAAATGGACTAACATCAAGAGGTGGTACAGTCATATTCGTAATTGAGGCACATGAATATCGGCAGACAGAGGTATTCTATTCATGGATAAACTTCCAGCAGCAAACGCTGTCACAAAAGAGTTCCACTGTTATAAAATAGAGGAACCTCCGGATGAGTACACTCCTTTCGACGAGGTGGAAATACCATTAAAATACCAAGAGCACCTGCTCTGGTTTAAAGGCGCCCTAAAACATAATGATCACATCACCAGGCTCGGTCCACTAGGTAGACCAGGAGCAACGTGGCCGGTTCTAGCTAGCTACACACCACATCCAGACATTGAAAAAATGTCAATACCAGAACTTTTGGTACAGTTAAAACAACTGATTAAAATACATAGACAATTAGTCCAATATGTAATGCGGACTTCAACAGTCCAACCAGCTATTAAAATTCCACAGCTGACCCCTCATCAGGGAAACACAAATAAAATCACACCACAGAACATACAGTCCTGTCTAGGCAAAGTACCCATTAAACGGGAACAAATTCCATTCTGGTTAGCACAAAAAATCACTCAAATAGAGGCAGTATTTCCGGATACTACCCCTACTGAGAAACACAGAATTCTGACTATCTGTCTTCCAATGGGGATCGCACCACATGTGGAGGACTGTGACATTTGGGGCACAGTCTTTGCTTCCATTTACACAAAAACACATGGTGTTCCGTCCATGGCGGTAATACCAGATGTGCTAAAACAGATTCAAAATGAATACAGTCCAGAACCTGCTTTAACTCTGGGTATGAAATTACTGAAAGACTTCAAGCAGGTCTCAGCTTTATTGTTATCCAACATAAAAGGAGAAGCAGCATCTGTGGCGATCCGCCAAAAGTTGAAAGAAACAGATATAGCAGAACAACCATTTGAACTTGCCAGAATCATAGAAAAATCCTATGAAGAACTAGGAAGAGATAGTTTGGGTGGGAAACCAGTGAAACCCCAACTAACTGAAAATCCTGAAAAGGTATTTATTAAAAATAATCCAACCGCTCCAAAACAGAGCTGGGATGGAAACAAACAATCCACTCCCAAAGAAAAAAGATTCCAGTCCAGAGGAAGGTCTCCTCGGCGGAGAGAGAGATTTCCGGACCAAGGACACAAGTCTCCCCAGAGGGAGCCCTCTGAGAAAAAATACAACCTTAGAAATAGGGATAATTTGAAGAAACCTGATAGATATCAAGATATTGATACACGTCCATCTCGATCTTTTCAGACTTCCTCACAGAAATCGGAAAGAAGAGGACGGTCAGAACAAAGGGAAGAGCACTTCAAGTCCAAAGACAAGGAACCTGCTCATCAAAATAAAAAGTTACAATTTCCAAAGAAGAAGGTAGCCAGTACTAAAGTAATCAAACATGCCGAGGATCCTGAGGACACAGCTGAAAAATGGAGAGTGGGCTCAGACAATGCTAGACAGCGCAGCAGAAGTGAGCATAGCTCGCAAGATCCTGATGAATCATCTGGAGACAGTGGACACGAATGAATACATTCAGGTGGAAACTGCAGACACCAGAGTTAGCAAACCTCATAAAATATACGAAATAACATTACGTATAGAGGGAGATACGACTAGGAAAATAAGGGGTCTATTTTGGGATAACCTCTCCAAAGGCTATGACATCCTTTTAGCTGAAAAAGACTGGCCTCCAGAGTTTGTCAGGGAGTGCCCTCATGGCGAAGAAATGATTATGCCTGCCTTCTCAAATCACATTCCAATACATAAAAAATATACACTTGCAAGAAAGTGGGCAGTAGCCCAAGCTCCTGCATAATATAAAAACCATGTAGGATGGGATGAGGACTCACCTCCTCACAAAATCCAGTTAAAATCTCAACCAACTGCACAAAGGCAGTACCCAATTAAGCAAGAAGCAAAAAAACAGGTCAGGGAGATCTTAGATCAACTTGAATACCAGGGGGTGATTGAAACATGCACCTCACAAATGAACAATCCTTTGTTTCCTGTCTCCAAGCCAGATGATTCATATCGTCTAGTTTTGGACTACAGACACCTTAACTCATGTTGCAAAACTTTTGCAGTACAAAACTCACACAGTGCAGCACTAATGAATAACATAGTGCGCAAAAAATACAAAACAACATTAGACATCTCTAATGGATTCTTTTGCCAAAATATAGCACCTGAAAGCAGATATTTGACCGCTTTCTCAATAAATGGATCGCAGAAAAATTTCTGTCACTTACCACAGGGGTTCAAGAACAGCCCAGGATTATTCTCAGCGAGAGTAACAGAGTTACTACAAATATATGATGATGAGGCATTATCTTATGTCGATGACATCTATCTAACAGATGATGACTTGGATAGTCACTTGAAAAGAGTGAACACCATAATACTTGGGTTCGCAGCAGAGGGTTACAAATTCAACTTCAAGAAGTCAAGAATTGCCCATCTGACTGTCCTGTTTTTAGGATATGAATTATCAAGTGAAGGCAAAAGCCTGGCAGACAATTTCCTAGAGAAATGTGCCGTAATCCAAGCACCAAGAACGCTGCAAAACTTACAATCAATTCTAGGTTTCCTGAATTTCGGTAGAACATACATTCTAAATTATGCAGAGGGAGTTAAACCTCTCTATGACCTAATAAGACCAGATTTTAAAACAATCGATTGGACTCAAAAACACACAGAGATTTTGAGATCATTGCAAACAGACATGTTAGCTAAAACAAAATTACAAACACGCGATAACACACGCAACCTTGTAATCCGAGTCATCCCAGGAAGATGCGGATTCACATACCTGACCTCTAATGAGGGAGAAACGGTACCAATAGCATACAAATCACATTTGTACACAGAAGCTGAAAAAACATTCAGCATTAAGGAAAACATTGTTCATGTGGTTCAAACAACTGTAGCAAGAGAAAGAGACCAAGCTGACGGCAGACGGATTACAGTCAGGACAGCAGAATCAGCCTTTGAGGCATTAACAAGCCCATGTAATTTAACTACCATGGCATTAAATCCAAAATGGATACAATGGGAACATTCTCTTGCTACAGACAGAGTGAAATACTATTTTGACCCGGAAATTAAAAAATTAAAAAATCTAGAATATTAAAGAGAATATCCTCTGCCAATCGACATTCTGCCCATACGACAGTACGCCTGTGTAATATATACAGACGGACATGCACAACCCTCGGTTTGGGGAAGACAAGCCTATAACGCCACATGCGAAATTGTTAAATACGTGTGGCGCGGAGATAAATTGAGACCTCTGGTAACTAAAACACATTCAGTGGAAAATAATTCAGAAAAACAAACTGAAATAATAGCGTTAAAAATGGCGCTAGATAATGCCGATCGCGAATTCCCGACACTAATAGTGTGTGAATCATATTACTGCGTTAAATCATACAATAAAGATTTGCAGAACTGGGTTCAAAAGGATTACAAAGATGACACAGGTGCCACAATAAAGCAAAAATCGCTTTGGGAACAAGTAGTTCTTTTGCAGAAACAACTACCACAGACTCACGTGATACATTCATTGAGTCATGAACGTGATGGAGTTCACATTCCAGGGAATTTATTGGCTGAAACAGCCACAGCGGAAGCAACTAAGTCGGCTTCCGTAGCTACAAAAAAGCGTTCAGAAAAATACATTGACGGGGAAACAATGCTGGCGGTGAAAACGTCATCAAAAGGCGACTGCTCAGCGCTACCCATCAATAATCCACTCAATTACACATACATAATCGATGCAAACTCCGTTCCTTTTGCTCAAATCCCTGGAGTGGGGGATAGAGTAATTCCAAACACGAACAGGAGAATATTGTTAATAGCAGACGCACATATGGGTGAGGGTCTTAGACACCTTAAGCTAAAGGATTCTCTGGAAGAATTGCAATCCACATACTGGTGGCCAGGAATGAGCCTGCAACATCACATATTTGCGAAAAACTGTCCAAACTGCAACAGAGATCGCAGTGGCGACCGAGACGGTGTTTTGCCATGGCGTTTCGCTCAAGATGGGATTAAACAATAAATATAGAAAACCCAGTATGATTAATGCGTCAAATTAACATATAGAGACTATCATCACTTAAAATGTAGACCCCAGCTCTCGGCTGACGTCTGAACTGTTATAAAAAGATTTGCGAGTCTATAATGGGGCATGCTACATCCTAACCATGGTCCTGCTTTTAGCTCTCGAGCTTATGGGGGGGGGGCATGGCCAGCATGGGCATAGCATTGCGGGACTCTTATCACTTCCTTCCTGAGGGAAACGGGATGGTGTAAAGAAAAAACCAAGGCATAGAGCAATCTATAACGGCAAAGGTATTAGGTTCGGGAGCTGGGTGGGTCAAACATTTAATAAGTGTCCAACGTAGTCCTAATAATCTGCCAAGAAATTCTCTGAGAGGTCTCAGTCCGTACGAACTATTGTTTGGGACTAGAATGTTAATCCAGGACCTCGATAGTCACACTTCAGTGGTTAAAAAGAAATGCTTTGATATCAAAGATCGTTTGGCTATTTTACAGGACTTAAACGAAACAAGAAAAGACCTGAGCAACATAAAGTTGAAACAACAGCCAACAGCCACTGAAGAAAAACCACCTGTCCCAGCAAGGCCTGTCTGGATTCCAAAAATCGGGGATCTGGTCAGAGAAAAGATCGCGGTAAAGAAGGAATTTAGGCCTTCTTACAGAAAAGCAGTACCTGTCTTAGCTATCAACGGAACAAGATCAGTTGTACTACCGCCCCTTGCTGGTAAATAGGAGAACCGAGTTGTATCCATCGACCTGGTTAAACCACAATCATGTGGCCGATAATAAGTAGTAGGCCAAGTGGACTCCCAAGAAATAGCAGAACACCAAAATTTGCTACAAACACAGAGGTTCAAACTGAGAGACTAATCACATTTGATAAACCTACAGTGAATCAACAAGGACTATGCAACAAAGCCATGGAACTTGAACCTCTTGAAACCCAAATCAGAATAATGCATCAAGAAACACCAGTCTATAATGATGTAACAACAGACTATGCTAATGAAACAAAGAAAATTCCAAAAACAAAAAGGAATCCAGAAGCAATTGAAACAATTGACAGAACAGCATCAGGCTATTTCATCAACATCGATGATTTTTCTGAGGATCCGAGCGAACCTGAGGAACTGCCGACACCATCAAAGACTTTTAAAGACAAAGCAAAGGAACTCTTTCATCAACTACAAGAAACCTATCTGATTTCTCCATGGATTGAATTTTGGGTGGCACAAGGTGTATTAGTCCTCATACTTTGGCTCATCCTGGTACTATACTTGGGACATTTCATTGAGGGAAAATATGTTACAATGGACACAGCAAGTCAGAAAATCAACTTGGTCCTGAAACCACACAAGTCTTCACACATCGAGAAAAGAGAACTTTCTTCAGTAAACTTCACAGCCAATCCTATACCCGGTGGGGTAGCATGGGACAAAACTAATTACGAAATCTATGGCCCGGTCGAGCTCCTGAAGTATCCTCATCAATTCAAGATTTCACTAAGTGACTTTGTAAAATCAAGCACATTCTCTGATGATTGGGACTTTGAAAGTATTAATGATATGATGTCAGATCTAGTGATGTCAGCTAAATTTACAGAACATGATTATTTACAAGGTTCATCTAATTATGACCAGATGTACTGTTACAACCACTATGGTAACCATTATCTGCATAGATCTGCTCAACCTAGAAATGTTTTTAATTATAACCAATGGGAACATTGTGCAACTCCACCAAAAGGTAGTTCGAAAACATTTTATGAAAAATTTCCATATTTCTCAGGGTTTAACACAAGTAATGCAGAAACATTTTATTTCAAACTGTTAAATAAGACAGGAATGAAAACCATGCTTACAAATACAAAATTAATCTATTCAGAGACATTTTTTGACAAAATGAATACATTCGGTTTTGATTTCTGGAACAATAACATTGAAACGAAAACAATCTGGGGTACAAGAGATTGGCAGGTCAAAGGTATAGAATCATTGTTTAGAGCCTGCATGATCCCAGAACAAATTATATTCTTGAATGACACAATTCAACAAACAACCTGTTTTGGCCTAGCCAAAATTAAAGACTTAAACAAACCGTCTATTCCAAAACCAACACCTGACAGTAATAACACTACAGATGATGAGATAGACGTATCCCATATTTTAAACCAAAACAGAACACATCCTGATTGGAAAAAATGGTTGATCTGGCCCACAGACACGAATAACTGTCAAGATAGATTCCTGAACAAAAAACAGGGGTTCACAATAACCAGGCCAGACCCTAGATACTCCCAGAGACAACATCCAGGGATTGTAACTACATACAGTGTAGGGAAACTCTGCCTCGAATGGCTACGAACATCCACACTGGCAGAAATTAAGCAACACTTGACTTTACTTAAAGAAGGTGCTAACTTGCGTGATTTCATTATGGGACCACGCAAACAGCGTCATAAACGTTTCATAGCGGCCTCTATATATGCAGCTTACAACGAAGCTTGGAAAGTAATTCAAATTGAAACAGCAGAGAAAATACGGGAAATTGACCGTGTTAATTTGGAAAAATCACTTTCTGTTGTGGACAATGGGTTAATGACTCTGTCTTCCAGAATATATTCACTGGACAGTATTGTATCATCTGCAATCGATATAATAGAGCAAGACTTACTGATGTTACAACACGGTCAGTCCCAATTGCGGTCTATTGTACAGCTTGGCTGGACGTTACAAAATCTACGTTCAGGCTACGTGCCTTGGCGTTTAATCAACACAACGTCATTATTCGGTATCTTTAACCTTACTGATACACAAATCAGCTTGGCACAAAAGGGTGCAGAGTATACAATTCTGAGCATTGAAAAACTTGAGAGATTACCATTGACAATGTCAGAACGACCTGTCATTGAATGGATAATACATGGAATCATAACTATTCCGATAACGACTTTCCAATTTCGATACTGCCAGAAATATATACAGGCAGGCCAGTATGAAAGGTTGGGTAAAGGATACATTAAGTCAACATGGAACCTACCTTATACACACACATGTTATACTGAAAAAGGACAGAGTGTATTTCTTAGTGGTAACAATTGTGAAAAATCACTAAGTGGTATACTTCTGTGTCAGGGTATAAGTTTACATGGGGCCTGTGAGGGGACTTCAAATAACCTTTCATGTCACCAGCTCGGCACACCTGCAACAAAATAGAGCCATTCTTTAGACGGCTTTCTAACGGGAGCTACATTCTAATTGTGAATCACAGATGTTGTGGCCTGCTGCCAGGAAAACCTTATCTAGTAAATGTGAGTTCCATGGTCACTTGCTGTGAGCGAGTATTGTATCCGAATGACACTCCAGACAGGGAGGGAAAAATTTGGCCCAGTTTGAATATCTCTTCTATTCGAATTGATACTTTAAGCAGAATGAAGACTGTGCTCCTACAGACGCCAGTTCACTTCACTTCATCAAAAGAAACATATGATCTCCAAGTTGCAAGGACAACGGAAGAGATACATGCATTGTTATCGACAAATTGCCCCCTACACTTCGCAGAAATGCTAAGCGAAATCTTAAACATTTCGGATACGAATGGTATCGCGGGTGTATTTAAGACCGTTTTTTCGGGACTGTTAACCCCATTCAAAGCAGTCCTGGGTATATTTCCCAATTTCGTCCATTCTGTCTTTGGCGGACTTCCACTCCTGTTGGGACTCGTAGCAGGCATCTTATTTTTGCTACTCCTGCTTCGTTATGGCAAGCCATGTCACAGACAAGACTCCAGCAACAATGGAAGAAACGATCCTAGCTATACGCTATCGGGACCGCATAACTAAAGTCCTTGGATTAGCCCGGCTAAGAGATCTGAATATGACCTGGTTTCTTTCGTTCAGACCCATATGGCAGAATTGTGTCTTACCTGTATTGAGATGCATGCTAAGCGGCGAGGAATGCGTGTTGGACACATGTCTTACACTACAATGAGAAGTACCATTGGATGCAGATACTTTGTTGGGTCCAGTAAAGGCTCATGCATTGTGCTGTCGCCAGCGGCTACCTATCCTGATGACGGCATTCATGGAGACTTCACCACTACGATTGAAGGGTAGTGAAGTACAGGATGAAAACAGCATCAACCAGGTACGACCTTCAGTAAGCAATGCTGATCGAAACATCACTGAAAGCGAACGTGCGCACGACTGCATGGTAGCGACATTTTCCAACTTGGTCGAACTTTCACCTGAAGCGGTAAACTGCTTTTTTGAAAATCTGTCTGACATGATGTTTTCCCCCGAACTGAAAGAATAACTTTAAGCAATCGAGCACACAGCGTTCCCTGAACTCTGAATTTGGCCTTCGGTTTTTAAAACAAAGCTACTGACAATTTTTCTTCTTCCCCTGAAAACGAAAACTTTTGGGGAGTTCCAAAATATTTACCTTTTGGCACTTATCTTCTGCTTAAAGTAGAACTATTGTTAGAGAACAGAGCTTCTATTTTTAGGAACTCTAGAGACAATATTTTACCTCAGCCTCTAGCATATTTACAAGTAAAGGTATTTATATGTGATGAAGTGGTCTTGCACCTTTTCTTCTGTATTAAGAGCCATTTCATGTGTTATTTTCGCAAATCATTCATGCTGAGATAAATTGTGCATCCTTTTTTTTTTAATGATTACACTGCTTGAATGCATACAGTACCTATACTCATTTTCGTGTATTTCGAATATGCCTATTTTTTAAATGCAAAAAATGTATTTTGGGGTGGTTCGGTATACACATGCACTATTAGTTATGTTTACTATTGATTAGGTTAGTAAATATGGACATGAATTCGTGGAGTGGGTGTAGTGTGTTTATCTAGGGACCTGTATCTGACCCTTGTCCGGTTATAAATCACTAATATCCATACAACGGCACAGAAACCCTTTTCATAAATTAGTCATAGCGCATGCTGTCACATTAAGCAAGCACTATTCCTCCAGCCCCCTAGAAGGCGCACCGAGTTCTCTAAACAAACCAAGCCTCCAGCAGACCTGGGAAATCCCCGCTGCTATTGTTTTGATTTCGTTCGAGAACTCCTGTAAAGAATGTAAGAACGACCAGTTCTTAATTGACGTCTTATGTCCATCCTTACGTCAAACCCGGCACCTCTCAGGTATATATATACCAACTCTGTCCTAAGCAGACACACGGTGGTGATGAGCTTGGAGCAGCGACTACTTGCCGGAGAGCCCAGCTGATGCGAGAGCCCACGGACGCTGCCCCTCCCTTTTTCAAAAAACAACAGGGGTCTTGACTCACAGCTCAGCAAGGCTGAGCCAAACTAAAGTAGTTAAACGAAACAGATGCCAGTGCTGAGACCTACCAATAGTCACTGATCGATAGTGGAAAAAAAGCTGTTATGAATGTAACATCAACAACTCTCTCCGAGGTTTGAGAAAAAACAAATTTTTAATTATTTGTTAAAGTTTTTTCATTTTTTTCATTGAGGGAGAGGTGTGGCGCCGCGGCCAGGGCGACTGACGCTGGAATCTGGGGACCACGGTTCGATCCCCGGCTCCGGCGGCAGGTTAGACCAGCACCATGTGACTCTGGGCAATAGCTCGCTTAATCTTCCCGACGGCCCCCAGCGCCTAGAGACCCTTACGGGTGATTGTGCGCTTTAAAAATGTGGACTTTATTTTTGAATGCAAATTTTTGTGCATGGAAATACAAACTTCATATGAATACACTATATACAAACACAAAAAGTACTGTCATTTTTACACTTGCACGCTTCATACATTCGTTGGCCAAACATTCATACACATACATTCACTCAACAAGAAAAATGCTAGGTCTCGGTGTCATGGATTGAATATAATAGGTTGAACACTCTAAAAAATATATTTTTTCTTTTTCGTCAGAGTTGTAACTTTTATAAATTCGAAAGGGTTTCAAAGTCCTCTTTTTGTTGACTGATTCTTATTAGACGTGAAAATATATTGCGTGACACGAGACCACTATGGTCTACGCGTTTCAAACCCCGAAATTTGGAGGGGTTCTCCTCAGGACCAGGTTGGCACTGCAAAACATAAATGAAAAGAGAGACGGCTTTAAAAAGGAGGGGGCACCTGCGCTAAAAGACAAGGTCCCTGTCTAAGACACTGGCATCACTGTCCTTCCTGAATTCCTTGGTTTAGAGTTCAGACTTGTTTGTCAAAGCAGAATGTACTTCTAGTCAGAAATGCGCGCGGGGGCTGGGGAGAATAAAACACCAGTCACACGCTGACATTGCACACGTCTTACATCCACTTTCAACTGTTAGCGTTTCCGTTTGGGGCTTACATACGTCCTACTTCTGGGTGCGAGTCCTCTGTGGGATTCTTGCTGTATGTGGAAACAAGACTCAGGTTAGGTTCGGGTTCTCTGCGCACGTGTAGCGTTTTGGTCCATGCTAACGTGACAAACATACCGTTCGGTTTCTGTGTTGATTTCCACAAGAGGGAGGGCTGTCTGCTTTGCCTCGGCTGGTTTACCTGTGTGTACCGGCTTGTCAGTAGTTTCCTGGGTCATGTAGCTCCTCCCCCATGGGGGTTCTGTGAGTTGGAGTTCTGGTGGTGGGATGGATACACTGCTATGACTGAAGCGAAACGTGGAGCCTGGAATAGCTGTGGAGCTTGGAGTCTTGGCCACGGTGGCCGCTTTGAATGTAATGAAGAGCACTGCTGGCAGTGAACTCGGGGGACAGAAATGCGATTGATGTCAATACGGCACTGGCTAGCTGCTGGGTTTATAAATTTCTGAGATTTCGTTAAGTCCTCTCAGTGCTGTGTTGAATTTCATAATTAACATAGCTTCTCGTTGGCATAGTCTTGCGTCTAAATCTCCTCCACGGGGGTCATTCTCTATCTTCGATAGTACGGTCCACTTAAGGTCAGCTTGGTCGTGATTTTTACTGGTCCAGTGGTTCACTAGTGGGGCATTCTCTACTCCCCTACGAATTCTGGACTTGTGCTGGGTGATCCGGTTTCGAACTTCTTGTGTGGTTTTCCCTATGTACACCAGCGGACATGGGCATATTATTGCATAAACCACATTTTTGGTTTTGCAGTTCGTAAAAGTTTCATGTTTCCAATGAATGTTGTTGAAAGTGAACAAACAGTCTTCCAATGTTTCCTCACAGCATGAACAAGTTCCACATTTATGATGTCCTCTAGTTGGAGGGAATCCGAATAAACTCCTCAAAGTTGGCGCTTTTTGGATTGGAAGGGCGGCTCTTACAATGTGGTTTGCCACACTTTTTTCTTTTTTTGTGGGCAAACAAAGGTGGAGTCTTGAAATCTTCATGAAGATCTTTCAGCAAAAGCCAATTTGACGAAATTAATTTCTTTAGTTGGCTGGCGGCTGGGCAAAATGTAGTAACGCACACCAGTCTTGTGGTCTCGGGTTTGGTCTTCTTTTCAAGCAGCGTCTCTCTTGGTGTCCACCAGGCTCTTTTTAAGGAATTCTTTAGTAGTTTTTTAGGATACCCTCTTTTGATTAGTCGGTCCTTTAGGTGGCTGGCATGTTCAAAATATTCCTCTTTTCCTGAACAGTTCCGACGGATCCTTAGAAACTGCCCGAACGGTAGGTTCTGTCTAAGGCTGCGTGGGTGGTTGCTGGTAAAATGCAAGGCTTTATTCCTGTCTGTTGGTTTGCGGAATAAGGTGGTTCTCAGTCCTCCTTCATGAGGCTCCAGTTTCACGTCTAGAAATGTAATGGAATTGTTAGAGGCCGTGCATGTGAATTTGATGTCCTGGGTTCTTGTGTCTAACCAGCCTGTGAATGTGTTTAGTTCATCATATCCTCCTGTCCAAATGAGGAAGATGTCGTCAATGTACCGCATGTAGTTCGATATGTATTTATTGAAGGGGTTATTGTTGTAAATGAATTTGTCCTCGAATAAACCCATAAACATTACAGCCAGCTCTGGGGCGAAGGGCATCCCATCGCCACGCCTTTTATTTGATAGAAAAATTCAGAATCGAAAGTGAAAAAGTTTTTTTGTAGTGCGAAACTGGCCAAACTGAGAAGAAAGTCCGTCTGTACTCTCATAGGCCTCTCCCTCTTGTCCAAAAAGACTGACAGTGTTTCAAGTGCTTGTTCTTGCGGGATTTGGGTGTAAAGTGAAACTACGTCTAGAGTCACTAAGAGTTGTTTATTGCCGTCAAACTGAATGGTCGATATTTTATTGAGAAAGGCAGTGGTATCTTTGAGATGGGCTGGAATGGTTTCAATAAATGGTTTCAGGAAGAAATCTATGTATTTTGCCACTGGTTCGATGAGGGATTCACAGCCAGAGACGATGGGGCGGCCTGGTGGATTAAATTTGTCTTTGTGCATTTTGGGCAGTACATAGAACACCGGGGTTCTAGGGTGTTTGTTTTGTAAAAAGACAAGTTCTTTTGGTCCAACAATACCCTGTTCATGGCCTTTTTATATCACATCAAAAAGTTGACTCTTTATTTCCATGGTGGGATCCTTTGCTATGCGTCTGTAACACGTGCTGTCGTTGAGTTGTCGGTGGACTTCTATTTTATATTTGTTAATGTCCCAGATCACGATTGCTCCTCCCTTATCGGCCGGTTTCACGACCACTGTTTGGTCATTTTTGATAGACAAAAGGGCGTATTTCTCGTCTTTTTGTAGATTATACTTGACGAAGTTCCTCTTTTTTTCAATAGACGATATTCCAGATAGGACTGTGCGTTCGAACGTCAGGACTTCTTTGGGGATTTTTGATCCCATTGGACAGAACGTGGATTTTCGTTTGAGGCCGGTTACCTCCGTAAGTTGTTCTTCTTGGGTCTCTTGGAAGAATGTTTTTAGCCGAATTTTGCGGCAGAATTCTAACGTCTCTAATTTCATCTTGACAAAGTCTGTTGGTCTAGATGGGACAAAGTTCAGTCCTTTGGTCAAAATGGCTATTTCCGCTGTTGTGAGAGTTTTATCGGATAAATTGTAGATAGGTGATTTATCTAATTCTTGTAGAATTGCCGGCGGGTCCTCATTTCCCATGGCTGTGAAAAGCGGGTACGGCCCCTGCCCCTCTGTTGGCCTCTCCCTAAAAAAGGAGTTTGGTTTTGTTGTTGCGGTTGTTGTTGTTCTGGCTGGTTGCCTTTTCTATTTGGGGGAGGTCTGGTAGAATTATCAGACTCACTCCCTGATGACGAAGTTGTGTCTGAAAAGGTTAGAAATTTCCGGCATGAGCGTCCTTGATTATCTTGGAGGAATCTTCGTGAGTCCGATCGTGTGTAGAAATCTTTGTTCAGATATGGGTAGACGGACTCCAAGGAGAAGTTTTTTCTGTCTAACTCAAACTTGTTGTTTTTTTGGGTGACTGTAAAGTCCTTAAATTCTAAGATTTCTTTGTCTATTTTTTCCAGTAGTGTTTTGGCGTCAGTGATCAATTGGTTGTCCTCGATTTCTCTTTGCAGGATGGATATTTCCTCCAGTTCCTTTATTGATAATCTATGTGCGGTCTCGATGGTAAGGACCATCAGGTCTCTGCTGCATTTGGTTTCAATCCCGCTGAAGCCTTTTTTGTACTCCGGATCCTCGACAAATACTACTGGGACATTGCGGATTTGAAGTCCTGATGGAATAGTTCCAGCTTTTAAATGCTGTAACAAGAAGTGTCCGTGTAGATCGGTCCTTATTTGCTTTTTGCGTAAGCGCATCAATTTGTCCGACTCGTTTTGGGTATTAGCTGTGAGGCTGAGTGCTGCCGATGCAAAAACGGGGGGTCTCTTAGCAAATTTTGGATGTGTTCTTCACTAAACGCAAGTGTGTCTTTTTCAGCCATTACTCAATTATACATACAATGAACACTCAAATCGTCAAAACTAAGGGAAAGAAAAGAAAGAAAGGCAAAGTACGCCTGTGACTAGCTCCATTCACATCTGACCAAAGATGGCCCAACAACTCCTAAACACAAACAAATCACCCTGTGGCAGCTACTTCTCTGCCCAACAGGACCTCGCGGATGAACTACCCGCTCTAAAGTCAAAAAACAACAGGGGTCTTGACTCACAGCTCAGCAAGGCTGAGCCAAACTAAAGTAGTTAAACGAAACAGATGCCAGTGCTGAGACCTACCGTTAGTCACTGATCGATAGTGGAAAAAAAGCTGTTATGAATGTAACATCAACAACTCTCTCCGAGGTTTGAGAAAAAACAAATTTTTAATTATTTGTTAAAGTTTTTTCATTTTTGAATGCAAATTTTTGTGCATGGAAATACAAACTTCATATGAATACACTATATACAAACACAAAAAGTACTGTGATTTTTACACTTGCACGCTTCATACATTCGTTGGCCAAACATTCATACACATACATTCACTCAACAAGAAAAATGCTAGGTCTCGGTGTCATGGATTGAATATAATAGGTTGAACACTCTAAAAAATATATTTTTTCTTTTTCGTCAGAGTTGTAACTTTTATAAATTCGAAAGGGTTTCAAAGTCCTCTTTTTGTTGACTGATTCTTATTAGACGTGAAAATATATTGCGTGACACGAGACCACTATGGTCTACGCGTTTCAAACCCCGAAATTTGGAGGGGTTCTCCTCAGGACCAGGTTGGCACTGATAAAATATTTGAGAACGGATTTAAGAGAAAAAGTTTGGAGAAAACATGCACGCTAGTGGCGGCATGAAGCTGTGCGAGAAGTTTTTGGGCTCGTGAGTCCCATTCTACATATAGTTCATTATTTGAACATTCTGCCACTAGAGGATAGAATGTTCTAATAAATAAAGCAAAGCCTTAAAAGAGCACAAGGGGATTGGAATCCCTTCAATCTCCCTGAAGCATTTGTTCACAGCCAGAGCTGTGAACAAAAAACTTTGCAATGGTGCAGCTCCAGGCTTATACAAGACATTATAAGAACGGAGCTACTCCGTTGTTTTCAATGGAGCTCCCAACATTCCAATGTTCTAATAAAACAATATTGTGATGTTTCGATAGATTTTGCAATTACTTTTTTTTTTTAAGTTGGATTCTGTAATTAAACAATCACCACTCAATCTAAATTGTGAACCCTGCGAACCGCAGTTTAGAACGGATGCAGTAGTCATTAACACCTCACAGCCACATACCGTTCGATTCAAAAGCACGGAGTTGGCTGCACCTGATCACAGAGGGTACACAGAAATCATCACAAACTTTAACTTATGACATCCTCAATCATACAATCAAGACCCCATTTCACTGTTCGCACCTGCTGTACCACAGTATACTCCACCGACTACTGTCAACCAAGTCCAATAATCATGTGGAGCAGTTAGCTATGGAAGCACAGAGTGTGATGCACCTCAACACACGAACTTCTGGGAAAGCAAGCAGCAGGTAATATTGGACATCATCCATTGTGGGATCAAGACACCGTTCCACTGTTGAGACCTAGAGTTGGTTGCAGTTGGTCGAACGGACTACCTTCATCTCCACTCCCTTTATGCTCGTTAGGTCCCAACTCCAGAGGCCTCCCCTCCTCCTTCCTCACACCAAATAAAATGTCAAAAGCGGCTCCCCTGCCGCGGGAGACACAAGGCGCTTTTGTTTGTGGCTGGAAGCAGTGTTTGCCAGGAATTGCAGTCCTCCTTTCTCACACCAAGTGAAATGTCAAAAGTGACTTAACTCTGGTCCAGTGTGACTAGATAACTGCAAGAGGTGCTATGTGTTTTGGCCTATGTTTATCGGAAACTCATAACTCTGGTTCTACTGATTGGTTGTTTTTCATCTTAGTGTCATTTTATAGATTACAATTAACTGTACTCTCCTACAATGGTTTGAGATTTTTCTTATGTTGTGTTTTTACTTTATAACTGTGTGTGTGATGCATTAACAGATTACACGTTGCCTCTAAGTTAAGTCTTATTTTGTGCCAAGTTACTGGAGGGTTAAGCACGGGTTTATTTAGTGATTTTGTGGATCACTCCGAGAGTTTGTGTTTATTTTTTTAATGGGGCTCTCAATCCACTCAACTAATAACCCAATTTCTTACACTGTGATTTTGTAATTTCCATATTGACTGAAAAGACAGGAGGGTAGATATATTACTGGTGTCTGTCAGAATATGGAGAGAGTCGTATGTGCTACCTTATTCAAATTAATGTGTCACTCTCTCTGATGGTTTGAATCTATGACTGTACAATGCCTTTGCGCACAGCTTCCTGAAGCAGAAGCAAGCAAGGACAACACTTTCCTGTTTTTGATTAGTCTTCTAAACAGCTGGATAGAATAAGTGCTGAAGCAAATGAGTACAGAGAATAGGGGTAACTTTTTTTCAGGGGCTATCATGGGATATGTGCTTGGAAGAAAGCAACCTCTTGAGGTAAGGTGCAGGTACCAGGAAAAGGGAAATGCAGATGTGAAAGCTATACCTTCCAAGGTTTTTTAGCCAACATCTGTGTTTTCTGAACGCATACTTTTAATGAAAAAAGGAAAAAATGAGTCCCAAAATGCAAAGATGTGTTAGCTAAGAAAGCAGAGCTGGCTGAAGGTGTCTTACATGACACTGGAGAACTTGGCAGCTGTGGGGAATGATATGAAAGAGAGATGCGCATGTAGGGAAGAGAGAGAATATATTAGATGCAGAGGAAATCTACCAGTGCAGTTGGAAGGGAAGAGGGGCAGTACACAGAGGTGAGCTGCAAGAGTGAGGATGCAACAAGATTATAAACAAGCATTGGCAAAGCCAATATGTTTTGTTTATGCAAAATCTATTGGCTTTGGCGATGTTATTTACAGGTTGCACAGCAGTGTGAACTGCTATGCAACATGGCTTAAAGTAAAAGAAAAAGCACTATGACGCAGACAGCATTGACCTTTAAGCCATGTAGCACAGCAGCCCACGCTGCTGTGCAACATGCAAAACAAGCATTGACATAGCCAATAGGTCTCGCCTTTGGGACCTTATAAGTGTTTAGTTATCCAGCACAATATCCTTGGTGCAACAACATCAAGTGTTGCATGGCTAAACACTTATAAGGTCCCAAAGGCGAGACCTACTGGCTATGCCAATGCTTGTTGATTCATGCCCCTGTCACAGAACCCAGGCGACAGAGAAGAAACAGGAGTTAGAGCCAGCTTTCTGGGCATTTCAAATGGCTGTGCCATTTCAGCATTCCATACATTCTGTGAGTATGCCACCGAATACAATTCTGCAACTTTTTACCTTTTTGCTGAGTGTCTCAGAACCCACAGAGCTGCTTTGTGCTTTGCAAAAATGCCAATAAGGTACATGCGTACATTCCAAAGTTTGTCCCTTATGACAGCAGCCACCCTGCTGTGGTTTTTCTGCTTTAATCATGTTCAGAATTATCTTTCAGGTGTAATTGTATAAAATAAGTGACTCTGCCGGTACATGCAGGAAGCAGAGCAGTCGCCCTAACTTGCTTAGCAGGATGGGATTAAAGAGGCAGCTTACAGAGGTGCGCAGTGTGTACACAGGGCAGTGCATGGGGTAAGGTCCACTGTGGCTAGTCTGCCCAAGAAAAATCCAGGTCATTAGGAACGCAGTCTCCTTGCGCCCCTGATGAGGAGTGTGACCCGACCCGGCACAACACTGATTTTGACTACATACCAGTCGCACTAAAGCAGCCATTTGCTGACTAAATCGGGGTTCCGCATCTGTTATTTGAGAAAGACACATACAGCATTCGTTTTCCATGTTTTGACATAAAAGCGTTTCGTTTCCCAAAGCCTCTAGTCTTTCTTCGCATGAAGAGCGGGATGGTGAGTTCAGAGGGAACACGCGCGACCGCTGGTGAGCACTAATGTGAGAAGAGTGAGATCTGCTGAGAGGGAAAGGGGCATAGAAAAGAAAGAAACAAAGGAGAGAGGGAGATAGATACGGTGGAGAGAGGGAACATGACGAGGAAAGATTGGACACGGGGGAATGAGAACAAGATTGAGTGAGAAACAAAGGAGAGAGGGAGACGGATACTGTGGAGAGCGGGACACATGACGAGGAAAGATTGGACACGAGGGAATGACAACAAGCATTGGCCACGCTGCAGTGAAAGTGAAACGGACGCGCGGCCCGCAAAAGTGAAAGTGATCGCGATCAAGAGAAGCGGGAGTTGTGTTGTGCAATACAGATGGCGGCTGCGCACGTGCACACTCACGTGCATGCAAGCCCTAGGTCACCAAAAGCCTGTGGCAGCACTTTGGAAACCCATACACTAAATGGCTCGCAAAGCAATGCATGCGCTGGCTCAGCGAGACCTAAAAAACAGTGTGCGGGTTGGGGACAGCAAGCAACACAAGGGGGGGTATGGCGGGTTAAACAGCGGCAGGCAGGGGGTGAAAACAGCGAGTGGTAGGAATGAGGAACAACTGTGAGTGAAAGAAGGGGGCAGTGTGGGCAGAAAAAGAACAGTGTGCAGCAGGGGGACGGTGACGAAGGGGTTGGGCGAGGGTGAAAAAAGATTGAGGGGGTGGGGAATATGAACAGCAGAGGGAAACTGTATTGGGGGTGTTGGTAAACGGACTGCGGGGGAGGAAAGACTGTGGCATGCTTGGCGAAAACTAATAAACAAGGACCTGCATCACCATGCGGTCAATGGAAGAACACTGGCAGCACACAGGAAGCTGTGCTGGCTCCATGCTCCACAGCATGCACAGAAGCCCAAAGAAGAGTGCAGGAGGATGTGAGCAGCCAGCAGGCAGCGGAAGCAGGAAGCGTGACCAGTAAGAATCCAGGAACCGAGAATGCAGTGGGGGCCAACCATTGGTAAGTATGGTAATTAATGGGCAGCCTCTAAGCCTATTTTTAAACTTTTTTTGGTAGCAATAGATTGCACCCTGTAGGCAAAACTTAAAATGAATATCTCCGGCCAGCCACCCTCTGTGAATTCGAATGTTCGTAACTGCGCTGCTGAAATGTCGGTGAAAAATATTCTGTTGCGTTCTTTCAATATTTTGAATACGTAATAAATAACTTTCACTATGTGTAAGGCTAAAATTGCTCATGAAAGCTTCCTGAGTTGTGTGCCATTGAATATTTTGTGAGCACCACAAACTGAATCACTACAAGGAACAAGACAAGACCAATATTGTTTGCAATAGGGATATTTTCAAGGCATTTATTAAAGACGACGAGCAAAACAGTACAGTCTGATTTATGTGTATGTTTTTAAAATGCAGTACACAAACCTACAGCAAGAAAATATTGCTTTAAAGTTTTGAAGTAGCAATATTCTTAAATTCATTCTCACAGAGATGAGTGAGCCTCGCGTTCTAAATTGTGATGGACAGTTCTTTTAAATATGTAACATGGAATTGATAGCATAGACAAGCATCATTAATATACTAATAAAAAAAGACGGGAACAATTGCATTCCGTTGACTTGTTAATCGTACATCATCGTACATCATTCAGGACACCCGGAGAAAAAAAATTCGTTTAGAGAAAAGAATTGCATTTAAAAACTACACTTCATCACAGATTACCAGAACCCAATAACACATGACCTAGTATCCTAATGATATAGAACTAGGCTTAAAGTGGTTATTAACTTTAAACCTATAATTATAGCAAACACGCCTCAAATAATAATTCCAAAATAGCAGGCCACGCTCTACCTGTGGCCATAAAACAATGGATTCTGACATTTAGAACTTTAAATTACAGCTTTGCCCATACTCACTAGAACGCTGTTCGTGAATACTCCCATTTCGACATTCGATTTGCCGCGTTGTTGTCTTCACTTTTTCTGTTATCCAAAGATTTAAGAGCGTGGCCTCAGAACTTGCCAATTTTTTAAAAAGCAGCCTCCTTGCAGAGGTAAATATGAGATCCAGAATGAACTTTGATGACGATTTAAAGTTTGAGGTATTTTACAATATGCATAGTTCTGCTAAAAGGCTGAGATTTTGGTAACTGTATAGGTCAGCTCGAAAACCGAAACATATGGCCAGTTTCTTTGGTTCCCCTAGGACATAAATCACATAGACAACATCTAGATGTCTACAATCGATGCAACGTCTATTGGTTATCTATTAATTCCATCTAAATGCCTGTCCAAGTCTGATAGAAAAAGCAGTTTCTGTGATTCGTTGTGCATTAAGCCAGGCTTATGTGTGACTTACTCAAATATTTCTAGGAGCAAGACATGTTTAATCAATGATCAAACATTGGCAAAGCCAATAGGCCTGTCCTAGCCAGACGGGTGCAATTTGTATTTATTTATTTTTATTGGAAGCATATGCCAGATAATAGAGCAATATGAAAACATGGCCCCACCTTATCATTGCCACAAGCTTGCAATAACATTTTAAATGTTTAACACAAATCAGCTATACTACTGCTTTACTAGTCATGTTTTAAAAACACAACCTCACAATTGCTCCATGCAAGTTTTTCATATTATTTTTTGTGAAGAACACATGAATTATTCACAACCTAACCCAACTCTCCAACCACAGACTGCTGCAATTTTGCAATGTCACAAAGTAACTTAAACACTTTATAACTGCAATTTAAAAAAAAGCTGATTAAGAATAAGACCACATCTAAACAGGCAGCCGGAGTGCAGGCAAAATAAATAGCTGATATTTAATGTTAAAATAAATTAAAAAGTGCTTTGAACCATTTTTGTCACTGAAAAGAAATGAGCTGCTTTAAGCAGATGTGAACTTTGTGCTGGCATTCACAGTAAAGGAAGCCAGTAGGTAAATAGGTACAGTGGGCTGACCTGTTTCCCCGATTCTGTAAATGTGGTGGGGGAAACACAAACTGAATGGCAGTTGAACGGACCATTGGATGAAGCCTGCAGACTAAAAGCCCCTCTTTGTATGTATATTAAGTTTTTGACAAAACAATAGTCTGGCGAGACAGCTAAAGCTATCTCATTGGCCTAAAAAGCTTTGTAATTCTCATGTAAGACATAAGACACTTCTATTCGTAGGGAAATGTCGGGGCAGATTTACAAGCCCCTTGTGCCTCTTTTATGCCGCTGTTGCGTCACTTTTGTGACGCAGCAGCGGCGCAAAAGATGCGTCATGGTGCGGGGTATTTACAACGTGACGCATCTGGGAGATGCGTCACGTTGTAAAGCCCTGCGTCAGAAGGAGGCGTTCCTGCGGAGGGTGGAGGCATTCCGGCCCAGGGACGCCTCCTAAAAGTGGCTGAGTGAAATCTACAAGATTGAAGCAGCCGTAATGATTGACGCAGAATTGGACAGATAGGGTCCCCCAGAGCATTGCTTGCGACGCAACTCCAGCAATGCGCCGCCTTTAGGGCACAGATGCGTGACGCATCTGTGCCATTTTTGCCCCATGGTGCGCTGCATTGTAAATGCGGGGCACCAAAGGTGGCGGAGCTGCGGCGCATCCCTGCTGATATGCAGGGATGCGTCACTTATTGTAAATCTGCCCAGTCGTGTTTAGTCCTCTGTCTAAAGTCACATTAGCTGGAGCATAGTACCACCACATGTGTGAAGCGCCATGTGCATTGTATATTACTTGAGGGAGGAAGTGGCTTGGAGTTACAGATGGAGGACAGGAGAGTTCAATATGCACAAAACCACACTATTTGTCCTCTCACTCACAGTCTGGGTATGTAAGATTTAAATTGATTACTAGCAAAGAGTATCAAAGAAAGGCAGTTCTGGATGTAAACCTATCTTCAGTTTCTATCCGAAAATATATACTTCCAGGCTGTCATGCCTGGTACATACAACCTGCATTATCTCCTAGATCACCATGGATAGCCACTGTG
The DNA here is from genome assembly GCF_964261635.1 of Lissotriton helveticus. Classification (NCBI taxonomy): domain Eukaryota; kingdom Metazoa; phylum Chordata; class Amphibia; order Caudata; family Salamandridae; genus Lissotriton; species Lissotriton helveticus. The sequence goes on along the minus strand of NC_136059.1, from coordinate 1,894,744,423 downwards.
TATTAACGTTGATATACTGCAGACTGTTTACCCTTGCTGCTCTAATGTTGTGGGTTGTTCCTCATTTCTAAGCAGACTTCACTCACTTTGACACCGTTTGTGGTCGATACTGTTAATAGTGATCAGGGCGGACTGGTTACCGGGCGATTTGGCATGCTGCCGAGCTGTGGGCTGATGTCACTGTGGTGGGTGCTAACTTTGTTGATGGAGACCTGAGTGTGCTTCGAAATAAACAAAGCAAAACTAATTTTGTTTAGCACACGCAGGTCCCCATCAACAAAATCAGCCCCCAGCTTGGCAGCATACCAAAACCCCCGGTAGCCAGTCCGGCCCTGATAGTGATACACCCATTTGGTACGTAGTAAAATTGTTAATACCACTGTGCGACTAGAAATCTAGGGCCTCATTTATGAAAAGTGACGCATCGCTGCGTGAAAACAGCGATGCGTCACTTTTCACTGCGCTCTCCCTGCGACATGATTGATGCGTCATATTTATAATATGACGCATCATGTCGCAAGGAGTTACAGATACGTCAGTATTTCTGACGTATCTGTAGGCGCAAAAGTGACGCATTGCTGGAGTGTGTCACAAAAGTGACGCAACTCCAGCAATGCGTCCTTTCACATGGGGCAAGACCCATGTGAAAGGGCTTGCGTCAGTCTTACGCCTGCTGTGAGGCAGGCGCAAGATTTTGACGCAACAGCGTCCTAAAAGTGACGCAGTGAAATCTCATAGATTTCACTGCGTCATTATTACGAGGCTTTTTGCGGGTGAACGCAGGTATAATGTAGCGCAGGGGTTTACAAAGTGACGCATCGGAAGCGCAAAACTAACGCAAGGCTTCATAAATGAGGCCCCTAGTGCTATGAAAATGTGCATGAGCAGCTAAGATTTATTTGAAGTTGGTACCCGTTAATGCATGAGTGTTCCAGATGCATCTCTTTCCAACTTAGATGTTCCAGCTCAGTGAGGTTGCCTTTAGCAAGACCCCCGTATACTATGCAACCTGAAAGCAGTGTGACTGTGAACAACACCACCTTTATTCTGGTCAGGCCATGGCACCTTTTTCCATAGACTGATGTAACACCACAGCAAATGAGCTGTTTCAACCTGCTGGGTGACTAACAAAAGTTGAACAACGTCATGTTGCATCTGATGTCTGGTTCTGGTTGAAAGCGAATAAATTACCTAATACCTAATACCTAATGGTATTATTGTTCGTAGTGGTACTAAAGTAACTACCCTATATCACATCTTTCCCAATAATTACCATAGAAACTAAAAACAAAGAAATTAAACTTAAAGTAGTGTGCGTGGTGGCATTTGGAGGGGTAATTCTAAATATTCTGATGATGATGGGCAAGAGAAACACCCCATAAGTTTCAAATCAGGTCTTACAGCATTAAAAAAGCGATTCTGCTGGGAGTATATCAGTTGACCAACAGGTAGGGTAAGAGGTTTGTGGGGAACCAGTAAGGAAAACATCAGGGCTGGATTAGAAAGAGAGAAACATCAAGAACACAAATGCTTAAATAAACATTTTAGGTCTGGGGATCAAAACAGATAAAACATGCTTTGCGTATAGAGATATAAATATAAGGCCCATATGAAAGAAGGTGATAGTGTGGGTGTTAAGAATGGAACCAATAGTAAACTGTAAATCAATATTAAAGTAGGTAAAGAGCATAACTACTTGAAAGCCTTTCAGTAGGAAGTCATGTTAACATGTTATCTGAGCAACAATAATCCCTAAATAAATCCAGCCCCCAAAGAAAGAAGATTCTCAAACATTGACCATACACTTTTACATTTGAGATGGACTTTTCAACAGCCTTCAAATGAAACAGTCTTTTACAGGTCCACGTATAGTGTTAAAATGACTCACTAGTAAATCTTTCCAGCACCTATGTAATAAAATGCATTCCTAGCCTTTCTAGAGAGTTAGCACAGTTGTCTTACTGACTTCAGCCTTACAATTTAGGTGATTGACGCCTGCAGAAGTCTTTCACTTCATGTAGGAAATTTGAATGTACAGTGTTTTCGTGGTGGTAAGACATGAGTAAAGAAAATGAGAATCCAAGAGTGAGACACAACTACTCATAGGAAAAGTTTTATGACATGGTAGTAAGTATTGTAAGAAAGACCTACGAGACATAATTGATACCCCACTTAAAAAAAAACAAATTCTGCTTCTGAGTGCGTTTAGTTACATGTGTTCATAATGGCATGTGTGATAGGTAGAATTCCTACCAACATTGCTCAAACTTACCTTTCTAAGAATGGTGAATGAACGATAGAGATATCTTCTTTTGAGAAAACATCCTTTTTTTTATGTTGCAGTTTTGAAATGATCTTACAGTTCTGACACCTCATCACTGTTGTGTGCAGAATGGGTTGCATCTAAATGCCATCTCAACAAATCAACCACCCTCCCACAATGACAACCTCAAATGTAACACTTGCATGCTTGCTAGGGAACATTGTGCGCTCCAACGAATCTGTGCTCTAATCACACTAAAAGTAGTAGAAGAAAACTGTTGTTCAGTGTTAGACCTGGCACCATTGGCGTGGGTCTCCCTTCCATTTTTGCTGTTGCCTCCTGTGTTTTTGCTGTGTGTTGGACTCCGTTTTGTTGGTCTAGATGCTTTGGGAACTTTGCCACTGCTGTTCAGTGCCAAAGTGTGAGTGCTCCCTTCGTAAATTGTTTTTATGGATAAGTGATTCCATGATAGGCATATTTCATTTACTTGTCAGACCCTAGTATGGTGCACTGTGTGTGCCCAGGGCCTGTAAATCAAATGCTGCTAGTGGGCTGCAGCACTGATTGTGCCACCCCCAGAAGCAGCCTGTAAACTATAACTCTGGCCTGCCATTGCAGAGCCTGTGTGCAGTCTGGGACTGCCATGTCGACTTGGCAAGTGAACACACCTGCCAGTCCCTAAACCTTCCATTTTCTACATATTGGTCACTCCTAAGGTAGACTCAAGGAACCACTGTGGACAGGGTACACTGTATCTGAAAGGTAAGACATGCCCTGATGTGTGTGTCATGTCCTGATAGTGAGTTACTACTATTTTGTTTTTCACTTTTGCAAAGCTACTTGTCCCATAGGAGAGAATGGGGAATTTGTTTATAACATCTTATGAACGTAACTGGCCCTGGGAACAAGGTGGAAAAATAAAGTTTAGTATGCCTGAATGTGGAATGTTAAAATGCATCTTTTACCTGCAGAGAGGTGGCTACTGCTGCTTAGGACCTCTAGAGACTGTTTGTCGCTGGGAGCTGGAAAATCAACGCAACACCAAAGAAGCGTGTCCCATCCGTACCTATTCCCGACGCATCGCCAAAGAAACTGTCACAGCCCCTGGTGCGGCTTGAGAAATCACAGCAGGACGCATCGGGTGTAACGGTCTCTGAAGTTGAGAGCGCCGCACTGATCGCCGCAAGCCTGCTGTGTGGCTACACAAAACCACGCATCGTACGGAATCGTCGCATCACATCGAGGCGCCAAGACTGTCATATCGTTTGGGGGCCACAGTAAGAAACAGACGCATCAATTCCCTCCACAGTAAAGAATCGACGCATCACCTCCCCTGCGCTGCAGTAAGGAACCGGAGCATCATGTAACACTTGCATGCTTGCTAGGGAACTTTGTGCGCTCCAACAAATCTGTGCTCTAATCACACTAAAAGTAGTACAAGAACGTTGTTGTGCAGCATAACCTGGTCTGGCTGTTCAAAAAGGATTGCAAGTTTAAGGAGTTTTGGCATTGTGTTTTGTAAACTTTCTGACTCTATTTTATGGAATGAGGAGGGAAGCAGAGTGGTAATGGAGAGGGGATCCCATCCCGGAAATGTACAGAAAACTACACCTGTAAAAGACAGGAATGTGTCTCACCAGGGTGACCGAACTATTTTGTCTGATGCCCGATGGAGCTACCTGGTTTAGCTATAGGGGAGATGGGCCGTGGATTCCCTCCTCGGTCGTCACCTACCCAGTCGGTCTTTAGACAGACTTCCTCTCGTCTCTACGGTTGTCTCTTCCCTTATCCTCACTTTCCCTCCTCCTCTACCCCCCACTACTTTCTCTCTCCTTTCTCTCCTCCCCTAATTGTATTACTGATTGTTTGATATAATGTTTACTTGTTGATCTTTTCTGGTATATTGTTGAACCACATTGTTACACTTCCTTTCGTTTCTCCTGTCGTCTCCTACCGCATCCTCCCTCTATTTATGTCTCTCCTTCCCTCCTCTCTCAATGTATTGAGACTGAACTATTTTGTCTGACGCCCGATGGAGCTACTTGGTTTAGCTATAGGGGAGATGGGCCGTGGATTCCCTCCTTGGTCGTCACCTACCTAGTCGGTCTTTAGGCAGACTTCTTTTCGTCTCTCCTTATTGTCTCTTCCCTAGCTCCTATCCTCTCTCCCCTGAATGTCTGCCCTGGGATCACAGCTTACTGGAATTTGGACGTTGCCTTGACTCGTCTACCGGTTTGTGTCCCCATCACCCTTCTCCTCCTCTTCCCATGCTGTGTCTCCCACCACCCCTCCCCTTTCCCGCCCTCATTATCTGTCTACTTCCCGTGCTCCAACCACCCCTCCCCTGAATCTCTCACCTTGCCTGCTTTTCCCCTTTCGTATTTGTGCTTATTGTTTATCTTGACCTTACATGTAACTATGTTGCCATTCTCTAAGAACTGTGTAACCTTTGTAATGATGTAAACTGTAACTATGATCTGATGCTCATGTAAAGCGCTCTGATACCTCCGGGTCTAGCCAGCGCTATATAAAACTTTAAAAATAAATAAAATAAAATAAAGGGTGGAAGTAGAAATAAGAAGATACACCACAAACATTTTAAGGACAATTGATGTTAGATGTTCCACAGAAAAAAACAGAATCATTTGATGAAACCAAACTGCCAATAAACCTGTATTTATTACCACAGTGCAAAGGTCAAATTCCACATTACCACAGTACAGTCTAACTTACTGACAGCATAGGATGAACATTATATTCCATATACCAACAGTAATTTATTATCATTGTTACGGCAGGGAGGAACAGCATAACATACTCGAGGCTCTGTCTCGTATAAGTTACAAACTTACAGCACACTCCACAATGTTTATAAACCGCATACTGCACACAACACATCTGTATATGTACTATTAAAGCAACATGAATGAAATAGCACACTTTCAACGACTTGAGCCTTTTTCCAGAAATGTTTTAAAGCACTTACTTTCAATGTAACTTTGAAAAAGGGACCATTTGTAGGTGACTTTGACCCAAAGCAAGCCAGTGAAAGGCAAAAACGAAGCAAGAAGAGGAAAGAGAAAGATAAGAAAACAGTGACAAAGTGACAGAGGGGTAACGTTGAAAAGGAACCTGCAAGAAATGAGTAAAAGCTAGTTTAATTATTATATTTTCAAACACTGCTTAAATCATCTCTGTAACCTAGCACAATATACCAGTCAGAGCCAGTATGGAGACACTTAACGTTCTTTCACATGAACTGGCGACTGTGAGCCAAACTAAATAGGGTCAAACATAAACATCAACAAAGAAAGCTTGTGTTTACGGGTGAACAAATAACAATATATAAACTGTGCATTCCTTAAGAATACAAGCTAACTTTGGAGAAAACCAAGACCAGCTTACGCTGTATGTTTATTGTTTTATCAAAATGGTGCAATTAAATTATACCCTTCAATGGACGTTTGTTGTTTTAAAATATGATTTGTCCGTTGTTTTTATGCCTCAGTAAATTTGGAATATAGATTACAATGTCCAGCAGAGCATATGGGCTCCTGATGTCTGTTGCTCTTTTTAATCTGAAGCTCCGTCCTCTTTGTCTTTGTCTGTTTTTCTCTGGTGTTGGATGTAGTTTTGGGGGTGCAAGTAGATAGCCAATACAAAGCAATGCACCCACCCCTTGATTTCTGAGAAATCTAGGTCAATGAGCTCTGTTTCAGGGTCGAGGCAGGAAGGCCACAAATTAAAACCAGTGAGCAATGTGAGGGGCATATTATCAAGGACCAGTGTTAAAATTATATAATAAGCTCTTGTTAATTCCCATAGAAGCCCATGTTCTTGTGTTAACAAGGGCTTCTATGAGAATTAACAAGGGCTTATTATCAAGAACATTATCGCAGTTTTAACGGCGATAATTTTAACACCTGTCCTTGATAATTTGCCCCGTAGTGTGTCAGCTTTTTCATCCTTCTTTGTTCGATAAAATGGACATGTAAAACCATCAGCATTAGACTCGCTTTCTTCTTTTGCTTTACTCTGCAGTCATTGTTTATCCACTCTTCATCACACTTCTCTTCTGTCGTTTCTTAGCAATTTAAAAAAATAGGTGTTACTATTACCCCAATTAATGGGACTCAACTTGCTGACCCTCGAAGGATGGAAGTCTGAGTCTGCCTTGCCGGGATTCGAACTCACAATCTTCACACCACTGCAGTTATCAGCTTGGAGCATAATCAACTCACTGAGCAAGCTTTATAGTGTGCATATTACTAGGCGCTGCTTGTGCAGCTTTCTCTCTTTTAACTGTGCCCAATTTTCTGTCACTAATACTTTTACCTTGAGATTACCAAGCAGTGGGTGAGTCTGATATACAGTAGACCAGTAACTACATTTATGTATTCATTTGATTTCCCGGTTACTTTTCCTACCACAGTGGAGATCCCCATGGTTGCTCTGTTTTTGCACAGGAAACTTCACCTTTCACTATTCCATGAAGCATGGTGGCTTTTGCCACATTAATGCAAACAAACATTTTTTTTATTTATATAGTTATTAAAAAAACATTACAAAAATTAAATATCTGACAGGTAAAGACAGCATAAAGTCATTCAAACATTTCACAAATACAGTTAATAAATCAGATCTAGACAAAGTTATTGAGAACCATAGAGATGTGCAATTTTATCACTCATCTATAAGCAAGGCCACTGGAATTATGTGGCAGGAGAGGGACAAATTATGCAGCAGCGTTGAGTAAATGATGCAGCAAGAAAAGTCAAATTATGCGTCATATTTCAGCACATTTTGTAATAGTATGACTTCCTTATTTCATCATTTTTAAGCCTACTAAACCTGTATGGGAATTGATTGCATCTCATTAGTACCAGTTTAGCATCCAAATATAGCAATAAACAACAGAAAGGTGACCAGTTCAGCTTTGCAAAGGGCCTTCTACTGCGTGGCTATATGGTGCTGCATTTTTTTGTTAAAATCAGCAGATTATGCGGCCGAGGATGTATTATGTGGCAAATGTGGCAAATCTATAACTATGAAAAAAACGCCACAGCTGTACAATCACATAATTACAATGGCCCTGTTTATAAGCTAGTAGTAGACAATGGGAGCTGGCACTAATTTGTGTGGACTGGGATTTATTCTTCATCATCAAACTTTCACTCAGAACAAGAGAGTGAAAGTCAGCAAATAGAGAAAGAAGGAGAAAGAGTAAGGTAGGAAAACAGTAACAAAGTGAGAAAGCAGGGAGAAGAAAGAACGTGGAAGAATTTGCAAAAGATAGAGTCAGACATTAGGCTGCCTGAAGAAAGAACCATTCAACGGAATCGAGTAGTGGCGGCTCTGACAGATAAATGTGGTAGGCGTTGAAGCAGGGTGGGGGGCAGGGAGGATGGTAGTGGAATTCGACATACGACGGAATAGTGGGAAGTAAATAAATAAATAAATAAAACCACTTACCTTGCGCTCGCCGCATCGCTGAGTCGGCCAACCAGCAAGCACAAGGTAAGTGGTTTTATTTATTTAATTTTGACCATGCCGTCGTATGTCGCATTCCACTACCCCTCACCCTACTCAGCCCCCGCCTCACCACCCCACCGTACTTACCTGTGCGAACCGCGACTGGAATCGAGACTAGGCAGTGCCGGAAAGCAACCTCCTAAGAAAAGCTCTCAGACTCTGCACAAATTAAGCACTGGATAGATATGGAATAGAACCATAGATTGTAAGCAAAGTGTTTAATTAGCAAAACATTTACCTAAACACGGTCATCACTAATCCACCTTCTTCACCAGTCCCCAAAATAAAGTTTGCTGATATTAGGGAAAGAAATAACGGTGCTAGACCTTTAAACTTTATAAACTCTTTTAGCCTCCCCTGACTGGCGAACTGCCTGTATAAAACTCATTCAATCTAAAACAAGGGTATATTTGGCTGCCTAGTTAGAACAGCTGTTTCTTCAGGATGTTATTGAAAGGCATCAGTGAATAGGATGGCTGAGGGTGTAGCCGAAAGGACTTTGCAATGACTTGATCTTGTACTGAAAAATGCTTCCCTCTTTCGCAAACAAGGCAGTACCAAGATTGCCCTACTCTAAATGTACAGATATGCTCCTGTAGGTAAGGTACCATTCTGTTGCCTAAATATTTTGGGGACTCTCACTAAAAGCATTTATAGATAAGGCACAGTTCCCACCCTGTGCCCTGGTGTGGAACCTTCAGCAACAAATTCAAAATGTCACTGATGGCGCAGCTGCACAGACTGTCACAGACATTCTTTCTTACATCAAGCACACCAATTATTATTGATTATACTACTGAATATCAGCCCTCAAAATATCATGGTACAAGAGTATTGAAGACAGAGAATCAAGGGACAACATATCGAAAGGTAAGTGCCTATAGGGAAGTACAGATTCACTACTCCTTACTCCACATCTACGTACCTTGAGGATATTTACCTTGTAGGTACATATATGTGGAGTTAGATATAGAAATCTAGACTTATTCATTTATCGTTATTTTTTCTATACTTTGCCCTTGATATTGTGTCAATCGATATTCTGGGGTCGATATTTAGGGTTCACACCATTATTAACTCCATAACATTTCCCCAATAAACAATAATTTCAAAATTGTGTTACAGTAGGCACTCTGGCAATACTGAGTGTTGTCCAAAAAAACGTGCCCTACAAACCATAAAACTAACAGACTGTTCCAGCAGCTTGCAAATTATGTTACGTTCTGATATACAGAATGCCAATGTGTTGCTTTAGATCATTCTCGGTCTTGAATCCTGATCTAAATTCATTTCCCTATGCCACCACCCCATTGATAGCAAGTGGCTATTGTGTATCTCTAAATACGAAAAACGGCATAGCCACCAAATACTTCAGAAGGTAGTTGTTCTCACACACTATCACCCTTAGGCCTAGTTGTAGAAAATGCTCTTGAGTTTGGGTCATTTAACTTATTGTGCATGGATGGATCTAAAATGCTCCACTGCCCACATTTCCTTTGGAAAGCTTCATCACGCATCCTCTTTCTGTTCATGTACCGCACCTACATGTGTGTTTGTATCTTTCTATGTGGGTTCTGAAAAGGGCACTCATAGCTGAAAAGCAGCAGTGCACTTTAGGGGGTGAAAGCCAAAGCTGAGGTCAATGAGTAATTGGAGGGGAAGATGTTCTCTGAGAACAAAAGAAGACAGTTCCTGCATTGGTTTGCAGTGTTCTTTAAAGAAGTGTGACTTAAGCTCTTTTCTAAATTGAAGCAGAGTTGGGGTGGGCTTGCTTGATTAGGGGATGTTGGTCTAGGGACAGGGTGCAATGATAGAGAAGCCATGTTACCTTGTTTTTCCTTTCTTGCACCTATTCATCTCCAGGTTGCTGGTATACTGGCTGTAAGTGTGCCAAGACCCACAAGAAGTGGTGAAATTGTCAGGCAGACAGGCAGGAGTGCCAATCATGATTACTTTGTAGACAATTCAGCTGGCTTTGAAAACGTCCAGGCTGGCAGTGGACACCCAGTGGAGTTCCCTCATGGTGTGGTTAATGCCATATTTTTTCAGGCCCTTGATGAAGCACGGCGCACCTAAAGGTACATAATGCTGGCCCATTTTGCAAATGGTGGAGCAAACCTTCGAGTTGTAAAAATGGGAGTACAGACCTACCATACCAAACTCTCATCAAGGGTTTCTAGTAGAGACGCACTGCTAGAAGAGCATATGTGTATGTTGGTCAAAATGAATTTACATGGGATCATGTTCCTTGTAAAAGTGGCCTTCCCTTTACCCCTTCCAGGAATATATACCCTTTAAGTGTTACACTGCCAATGAGGGGGGGGAAAGACGTCCTAGAAAAAAAGTCCAACCCTTAGCTTGTCTTGCTCTGTGATGGTATTTTGGCACACCGATGGTACTTCTGAAGACCAAGAAGGGCATAGGAGGGAACGAGGTGTACCAACTTACCTCGGAAGAGGTATACCACCAAATCTTTCTGCTGCCATCAGGTATGGAAATTACATAAGTAGTTATTAAGGCCAGGTCAGCGCAAGAAATGAGAGCAATCCAGCCCTATTCCAGATGCAGCAGCTAATACTGAGCGAGATCCATGTTCCGAGCCTGCCCAAGTGGAATATGTTAAATTTGTCCTGGGGTAATTTGTTGACATTGGGATATCCATCAGTGCTCTCATGTTGTCAGCTTTTCATTCAGAGCAGCAACTTGCAGGGGGTGAGGTTGCTTATGGGTTCTTATTTTCACTTTCAGCTGAATTCAACACAAAGAACTCACTTTTATGCCCATCAGCACTCCAGTCTCATCCTGACTGAGAGCTATCTGGAGCCTAACACCTGGATGCCAAATGCAATTGTGGGAAACAAAGGCAGTCAGCTTAGTATTACTTCACAAGTACTTAAACAGAAATTATGATTTAGAGGAAGGTTTTTTACTTTGTTCAACACCTGTATGTAAGAAATATGTGTGCACTGTAAGAAAGTCTGTATGAGTAATTAAACAAATAATGATTTCAATTGCACTTGCAATTTTTTTTACATTTCTTTTATAGCACTTGACATCTTAATGTAGAATGCCAAAACATTTTATATCACACACACACACACACACACATATATTATACATAGGGAATGAATCCCACAAGTATGTAAGTCAAGGTGCAGGAAATGTTAAGATAAACAATGAAGGCTACAAGGTGTAGGTGTCACATCTTCCACACTGGTAAACATTATATTTTAAAAGTGCTTGAACTGGAGAAACACAAAGTCAGGATTTAAAATGTAACACAGTATTTCCGTTGTCTATATAAATGAGACTTAATTGCTAGCCAAAGTAACTCTTTTATTAATCTTAGAATAATTAAACCTTTAGAGAACAATAAAGTTATAAACCTGTGTCTTGTAGTGTGAATGTGCTCATGATGTCTATCCCTAACACACTGTGGTAGGCAGATTGCAACTTATGAACTACAAGTCACAAAATAATCATTATGACAAAAGCAGCAACCCATCAAGCTATGTACACAAAATACAAATCTGTAATCTGCATGAACTATATTGTGCTTTGCAGCAGGCACATTAACCCTCTAAGCTACTTTATGATGAGTCACAACTATAATTTAGAAAAACACAGATCTCTCCAGCAAGTACATTTCCACCAGATTTAACTTACCCTTATTATTAGCACATAAAATAGATTAGCACGCAGAGACTTCTGCATAGCCCAAGAAAATATTTTAAAATGCTGGCAGTTTGTGATGTTATGTTACGTTATGTTGATCTGTACGGCGCACTAATCACATGAGAGGGTATCCAGTGCCTTGTGAAAGGTGTTTAGGTGTGTGGTCCCAAGGTGCTTATATGAAGTGCCAGGTTTTCAGCTTCTAACAAAACTCAAGAAGTGAGGAGGGGGCACTGATGTGCTGAAGGAGGGCGTTCCATGTCTTGGGTGGAAGATAAGAGAATAAGCGGCCTCCAGGTTTGTTTTTGCGGATTTGGCGAGTATCTGGTAGGTTGGTGAAAGTGCATGTGGCTCCTCAGGTATTCTGTATGATAAAGTACCGTCTTTCATCATGGTTGCCCCACTTTTTGCCAAACTGCTGATGTACTTTGACTGAGTGCACCCTGGGCTCCTGCTGATCAGGTACCCAGGGTCTATGTTTTTTCCCTAAAACTGCATTGAAATCAAAACACAATTGGCACATCTGGCTACAGGTCAGCCCCTGATAATGGTACCACAGGTACCCAGGGCACTGTGACCAGGGAAGGTATCTCAGGGCTGCAGCACTTATTGTGCCACCCTTAGAGGCCCTGTACCTTTAAACGCACACACTGCCTTTGCATGCTGCGTGTCTTGGTGCAGAACAAAGTGATGAGTTGACATGGCACACATCCCTGGGTGCAAAGCCTACAACCCACTACCCTTGCATAGTCACCCCTCTAGCTGTGTGCACTATACCAGTGGTGTCCATTCTTAGGCATTGTAAGTGCAGTGCTGCCATTAAGAGTATATGCTGCTGGGAGCTTGTCATTACAAACTCCACAGCACCATAATGGCTACACTGAAAACTGAGAAGTTTGGTATTAATCTTCTCAGCACATTATACCCACACTGATGCCAGTGTGGGATTTAATACAAAATGCACACAGAGGGCCTCTTAGAGATGCTTCCTGAAAAGCGAACTACCACTAGTGTCCAGGCTGAGTGGCTGCTTTCAGCTCCCACCACCAGACATGTTTCTGGACCCCTGGGTCGAGAGCCTGCTGCTCTCGGGGGCCTGAAACAATGGACATCCTGAGACAAGGTACTAAGCCTCCGCCCTCAGGATGGGCAGGGTCCACAAAGGGAAAGCTTCAAAGTCTTACCGCCTTTGTGAACTTCCCCCGGCCACTTGCTGCCTTCAGCAACTGTTCCCCATTGGTTCTGATTTTGGGCGGGAGAACCGGCGGGAAACACAAGTGAGGAAGAAAGGTGTGCCCACCTCTACCAACTCCACCCCTCAGGTGCGAGAGGTGAGATGAAACAAAGTTCTCAGTCCCTGCCATCTTGCAGATGGGGAGCCCAGCCAACCAGGGTGAGGCATATGCCCCCCTCCACTGGAGGGTGGCATAATAGGGGTCTACCCACCCCAGGGAAGGGACCCATTGGTCCCAACCTTTTACCTACCTGTTACACCTCTAAATCTAGTATTTAGGGACTTCCCTGAACCTTGCTTCCTCAGACAAGAAACTACAAGAAGAAAAGAAGAAGAAGGACCATACAGCCGTACCACAGCTAACAGGAGGAGGACGCCTTCTGACTTGGCCCCAGCCATACTGGCCTGTCCCCACCTCGAACTTGCAGAAGTGAAACTCTGGTGTGTCCTACAGCCAGCAACCTCAAGAACCCCAAGGACCCACCCTGCCTTCCAAACCAAAGACTTTGTCTCCAGTGAACACCGGATTTGTTCACCCCACAGACTCCAGCTCTGGCAAGATCCGCGAGTCAGTACCATTCTGCACTCAACACCCATGGCCTGAGTTTGAGTGCCCCAACACCACAAGGAGGTCTCCCTGGTTATCCATATCTGAGATCCAGTGATCCCTGACCTGCCTTAAGCTTCCAGCAGACGCCTGCAGCCTAAATCCAGAAGGTCCCTCTAACCGCGACTAGGAGCTGGTAAGAAGATCTGACCCTAAAAGGCACCCCTGCACCTGACTCCCCACGGCCCGGGGTGGCTCAACTAATGGTGCCTAATGAACCCCAGCATCCCAACTTACCTCTACAAGTGGTGTTCGCACCCAGAAGACCTTCATCCCAGAGCCTGTAGTGTGTTTGCAAACCATAGAATCTCCATTGAAAACTGCAGAGGGCCCGACGTCAAAACAGCACTCTGTACCCATCCGCCCCAGTGCCGCTGTGGGTGCACCTTTTGTGCTGGCTTGAACCTCCATTTGCCCTGAGCTTAAGTCCAGAAGCTTTGCTCCCTCAACCCAGTGGCCTGCTCGTCAGCAGCCACCAACGAGAGTCCCCCTATCCCCCATTGGATAACATTGGGCCTCAACACTCTGCACCTGGCCACCCTAGTGCCGCTGAGGGCATAAGAAGAGTGCATCCTTAACCCTGGGGGGCCCTTGAGTCTAACCCCAGAATACCAACTCCCACAACCAAATACTTACCTTTGAACCGATAACTCTATTTTCCTCCGTAGGATAACAATGACTGTTTTTCTGTGAAAACTTTCTAAGTGTGCAGTTGGAAAATCTATGAAACCCTTTAAAACTGTAACTAAATATCAAAAACGCTTTTACTTACCTGTTTACAGGAAATGTCCCAGTGCAGTATCCATGTACACTGCACTGTGTAACAAAAGTAAGCTATAAAGTAATCTAATTGACATTCTACAAAAAAACGAATACAAAGTCTATGTACAGTATTTAAAAAGCATTGAATTACTAGTAGCTCTACTGTAATTAAATCAAAGTGCATATACAATTGCAATCCAAACTATTTACAAAGTGCATTACTACTGTAAAGTATTTATTACTTACCTATGCCAGGCTTGCTTGGTTCTAGAAAATAACTAAAATAATATTTTTATACAAAACCAATTGGTCTGAAGTTTAGTTCAGTCTTTGAGTGTGTGGTATCATTTGCTGATTGAGTGTGTACAACAAATGCTTAACACTACCCTCTGATAAAGCCTTACTGCTCGACCATACTACCACAAATAGAGAGTAAGGTGCTATCTACTTTTACCTCTGCCTACTTTTGGGGTTCCACTGTACTCTGTACACAGTATAACTCACTTTGGTATAGCATATACAGAGCCAGCTTTCTACATTCTGGTCCTGTGTTGTGTAGAGCTTTGTATTTCTGCGTGAGAAGATTGAAATGGCTGCGATTGTGAATGTGGAGCCAGTGCACTTACCTGAGGTGCAAACTGATGTGGGTGTGGCGTGGAAGGTCGAGTATGAGTCTTGCAGCTGCATTCTGGATGGTCTGGACTCTGAGAAGGAGTTGTTTGGAGAGTCTGGCGTAAAGAGTGGTCGCTGTCTTCGCGGTCTGGCATTTGTGCTCTGTATCTGCAACAAGTTCCTGCAGTAGCTTTATTCGGTTCAAGAGGGGCCAAAAGCCTAGCAAATTATTCCACCCATTCATAGCAAGGCAGAGGAGGAGAAGCCAAAACTCCCAGTGGGATGGAGGTTGCTTGGGACAGAGCATTGACAGTGAGCCCTTGATGCAAGGGGAGCGAAACGTGTTGGGCCCATTCTGCTGCTAAAGGCATATATAGCAAACCTGGAGTGGAGTTGAAGCCAGACGATTGAATGCCTCTGACAGTATAGCTAGGATTTGCAGCATTTTTCCAGTGCCACTGTTGTAAGCTGTCGGTGCATTGAGGACAATTTCTCTAAGAGTAAGAGACACATTGAGACTGCATGATACAGCACAGGACTTAAGAGGCCTGAATCCCGTGAGGCAGGGAGGCTGCTTGCTTACATTTTTAGTGTATCAAGGGCATATATAGAGGGGACGCCTGCAAAGGCAGGCTGGGCCGCCCCTTTGGAATGGGCTGCAAGTGGGCCATTTGCTGTCTGGTATGCAGGGGGACCCTTGTGGGGTAAGTACAGGCTATTATACTGGCACGTAAAAGGATCAGCTAGCGGACGTTTACCTACCTTTTGAGTCAGGCAGAAAGAGCATGGGGCAAAGAAAGGCGCCCACGGCAAGGCCCATGTCACTGCATGTTGCCTCTCAGACTTCTACTATTTGCAGTTTTCTGGCTCGTGCAGTGGGAGTAGTATCTAAGGAAATAGAGTTGGCTGAACGATGCTCATCCTTGACAGGGATGGACCTTTGCCTTTACCGGGTTGTTCCTTTCTCCGACCGGCAGAACTTACCCCTGAGTTACACACAAGTCAGAGGTGGAGTGCCTGATGGAGGATTTCCTGTTTGCTGCCCCTGTACTTACTAGCGTGTCCAAGAAGGTAGGCTCTCATTTGGACTGGACTTATGAGCCTGCACATAACGAGTGTAGCCCCGTTAAGAAATGGTGGAAAATGGCTGTGGCTTCAAAAAGAGGATTTTGTCACATAAACATGGTCACACAAATAGAGAGCTCTGGTTCTTTCCCACCTCTTGAGCATACCCTGCCTGAAGCTTAAATTAAAGGGCTTGTGGATGCCATTAAAGTCATGTTGGCCCCAATTTTTGCAAGGTTAGCACTTATGGAAGAAAAACTGGTTCAGCTGACTGAACACATGAATGGTGGAGGATCTGCCTGTTGAGTCCAGTGCGCAAAATGAGGGTGTTTCGAACACGTGCCATTCAGTCCCCTCTGTATTGTGGCAGGCAAGTGGTGGCAGACTGATCCTCTCCCCCAACACACACTTCAGTGCACCAGCTTTGTTCACCCTAGGCCTTTGTGTTTCTGTTCCCACCCAATTTACTCTTATGGGCTCTGGACCCACCACAGTGGGCATTTCATCAAACCTATTACAGGGTCAGGTATTAGCATACCGCCAAAAGCTACACCATTTGTATTGGTCTTAGGGAATGTGCCACCTTCCTTCAGGAATTTTTGATGATCTTATGATAAGATGGTCTATTGGATAAATAACAACTTGAACTTGGGAGTGAAGATCTATAACTGTGTTAATATGGTATGAAGAGTGAGCTGGATAGGGCATGACGAGAAGAGATGGGCTAGGGACTATGTGATAATTAACTTTAAAAAAACACCATTGTGTCTTTTCTCTTGGCTACTACAGGCTCCCGGAGATTGACCAAAACAACTAGCATACAGACCCTTTCTCTTGGCTTTTTTATAAGCCTGAACTGATTCTCAAGATCACAAGGAAGAGTGATCTCCCAGCAGAAGCTATTTGGGTTAGGACCCCATATGTCTTGCAATTACCCTGACCCGGACGACTGAGAATAGATTTGACCCACTTTTCAACCGAGATTCTTGTGATCAAATTCCCCACTCCTCACTTGCAAGATTTGGTGCGCCCACCCAGCCTGTTGTAGACCCTGCTGTTACCCCTCCCATTGTCTTGACTAACAGTCCCAAGCAGTTTCGCCTGCTAGTGCTATCATGTAACTTTGCAGGATTGTCTTCTAAGTTCAACGATCCAAAGTGGGTCGCATTTGTAGGACAATACCAGGTAATTTGCCTGCAGGAAACATGGGAAGAGTCAAATAACTTATTTTTGGAAGGATATAAAACGTTCTTAGTGGCAGCAGTGGGCGTAGAGGTTGGGTGGGCTAAAGGGGGCTAGATCACCTTAGTTTCTGTGGACTTGTGTGAGAAAATTATGGATTTTGCTTGGGGCTCACATTATTACAAGGGGTGAAAGTAACCATTCAGGGATCTAAATCATTTATGGTAATCAATTTCTATACTACAAAATCATGGGCGGGGGATTCAACCCATTTTAGTATCATGAATTCTGCTATTGATATAGAGGGGAATTTAAGCAGGGGATTTTAATTGTCATGTATTTGAGAACCCCTTGTATCCTATTTCTAGAAGGCCTAAATGTACATTGGTGGAGGGCCTACATATTGCGCTTACTAAGGAAGGTTCAAAGTTAAATCCTCTTTTTAACAATTACAACTTGTTTACACTCTGGATAAATTAATTAACTCCATTAATCCTTGAATTTTACTTATCTTTAGGAGGAGTGTGTGTGCTTACACAATTTATTTTATTTTTGTGTCAGGCTCCCTGTTTCTATTTGTTGACAATTTTTTTATTATGTACAGTGCTTTTTTTTATTATAAACCCCTTTCAATAGTTTTAAGAGGTTCAGGGACTCAGAAGCACACACGTGAAGCAGGGGTTCTACGCCAATAAATCCCTCTTCCTGATAGAGTATCCACAGGTCCAGAAGTGTACTGATGGGTGGTGTCTGAGGTCCAGTATTTTACCCAGCTATGCCGTTGAAATGGGAGAGAAGCTTTTCGAGGTCTCCCTTTGGAGTCCCCAGGCAACCTGCCTCCCCTTCCCTGGCTTCAGACTAATTATAAGTGGTATGCAGTCCTTTGTGTGGAAAAAGGACCCAGCCTATTCAGCTGAAAGTGGGTACCAAGCTACTCCCACCATCCTGCCGGTGATGACCCATCCAGGCACACAAAAACTCCCTATTGTGTGTGGCTGTCTGGGAGTAATACACAAAGCCCAATTGTCAGTTACACCCAGCTATGTGACCAGAATCAGGATACATATATTGGATATATTTATTTGAAATATTGAATAATATAACATGTTACACTATTATTAACCTATTTTTTTTATTTCTTTTTATTAGACAAAATCAACAAAGAAAACATCAGGTGACACAGTACAAAATAATACAGATCAATTGATGACATTCCATACCTACAAAATATATTGCAGCTATCTCAGTTGGCGGATCAAGGGGACGTGTGCTCCTCGGCCTCTTCGGGACCCGTTGGGGGGGTACAAATGTCCCCCTTATATTTATTCCAGGCCTCCCAGATCTTGCCTCACTTCCCCAGGACAACCTCTGGTGGAATATACTGATCTTTCCCTAAACATACACCAGTCCAAGTCCTCCCTCCATTTCTCCACCCGAGGCGGTGACTGGCTCCCCACAATTGGGCCACATTGCCCTTCGCTATCATGAGTGCCAACGTTAACCATTGCTTTTTGTATGCGTTAAGGTTGGTTGGCTCCCAAATATTCAGAATACAACTACGGGCTTCCAGACGCAATTCCATGGCCAGGACCACACACATCGTGCTGTGGACCCTCCCGCAAAACCCCTGCCCCCTCGTACAATGCCACAGAATATGTGTAAATGTCCCAAGTTCCCCGCATCCCCTCCTGCATTCCCCTCTCTCTGAGCGGCCCATGTGGACCAATCGGAGCCCTCTGACATACGACCTATGCAAGATCTTTAGCTGCCACAATCTATGCCTCATCAGAATTGCCACAACCCGCGGGGATGACACCGCTCCTGACAGTCCTCGTCATCCAGTTCCAACCCATCCTCCTGCCACTGCCTTCTAAGGAGTTCTAATGGGTCTTCCATATTGTTTATGAGCTTTTTATATAATGAAGAAATTGTTTTCTCGGGAAGATGGCCATCTAACACTCTGTCTTCTAGTGGAGAGGCGTCAGGGAGTGTTGTGTCCCTGGGGATATGTGTAAGCAGTGCATGCCGTACCTGAAGATACCGGAAATATTCACCATTACTCAGGTGATACTGTAGCTTAAGGGAGTCGAACAACAGAATTGTACCGTCCCCCCAAATATCCTTTATGCATGTGATACCAATTAGATCCCATCTGTCAAAGCCCTTCGACTTCCACAGACTTCCCAACTTTTCCGAGCTCCATAATGGGGTGGCGAGTGTAAGCCTCCCTTCCCAATTAAGGTGCCTGTTGGCCTCATGCCACACCTGAACGGCAAGTGCCGTGGGTCCTGTGAGGTGAAATCTGCGGGGTCCAGCATACAGTGCTCTGATATAGTCTCCCCCTGGCATCTGCCAATGATCCATAGCGTAGCCGGGGTCATTAGTGGCCCCATATATCCCGTGGTTCACTGCCGCTAATTGAGAGGCCCAATAATATTTCTTGAGATCTGGCAGCCCTATGCCCCCGTCGTACCAGGGAAGGGTAAGCTTAGAATACGCTATGCGGGGTTTACCTTTCCAGAGCTACTGCCTCTGGAGGGACTCTATTTCCTTAATATATGACGCAGGAACTGGGTCCATGGCATTCTGTAGAGCATATAAAAACCGGAACAAGCCCAACATTTTAAAGAGTACTGCTCTACCCAAAAGGGAGAGTGGGGGCGCCTTCCAGTGCGCCACATCTCCCCTAAATCGTGCCAGAGGAGGGGACAGGTTTTAGTGAAGTGGGCCCTGGGGTCCAGGGTGATATAGATACCGAGGTACCTAAAGCCCGATTGGGCAATTTGTATAGGGCAAGAAATGGGGGCGACGGTGGGTCTCCCCTGAGGATGAAAAGAACCGACTTGGACCATTTGATAGCGAAGCCTGAGTACCTCCCAAAAATAGCCAGTACGTCCAAAAAACAGCTCCAGGACCATCTCAGGTTAGTGAGATAAAGCAAGATGTCATCCACATAGAGTAAGATTTTATCCTCCCACTCGAGAGTCCATCTCATCCCGCGTATGGAACGGTCCTGCTGGACCCATGCCACCAATGGCTCCAGGGCCAAAGTGAAAAGGAGTGGGGACAGGGGGAATCCCTGTCTGGTTCCTCTGCTCAGGAGGAAATCGGGGGACTTGCGGTTGTTTACCACTACCCGGGCCAGAAGGGCAGAGTACAAAAGGCGCACCCAGTCAATAAATTCTGGGCCGAAGCCTAGCTAGGGCCATTCAACTCTGTTGAATGCAATGGTAGCATCCAATGACACCAGCACTGCTGGTTCCTGTATCGTTGGGGCCCGGCCCAGGACCCCATGAAGGCGGTGCAGGTTGAGGGCAGTATTTCATCGTGGCATAAAGCCCGACTGGTCCGGGTGTACCAAGGTGGTGATGACCTTGGCTAACTTCGTCGCCAGCAACTTTGCCGGGACCTTAGGTTCCACGTCTAAAAGCGAAATGGGCCTATATGATGAACAGCTCACCTTGAGCTTACCCTCCTTGTGGATAACCACTATATTGGCAATACGCTGATCATACGGGAGTTCCCCACGATCCTTGCTCTCAGTGAACATAGAGCGGAGGAATGGAGCGATTTTGTTAGAATTCAGTTTGTAGGGTTCTACAGGGATGCAATTCAGCCCGGGCCTTGCCAGAATTTACCCCCTGATGGCCTGCGCTACCTCGTCATTAGTAAGCTGGGAGTCCAAATATATACGGTCGTCATCGGAGAGCCTGGGCATTTGGATGTCCCTAATCAATTAACCCTTTATTATCCTCCTCCGAATACACTCCTTCCGAATGATACACCGTACTATAGTAGTCTGCAAACCTGTCGGCAATGGCCTGCGTGTCAGTAATCACTTCAAAGTCCTCCCCTGCAATTAAGGCACTAACCGCGACACCCACTCTCTCCTTTCCAGCCAAGCATTCAGCTTTCCCTCTTTATCTCTGACTTCATATACCCTACTCTGGGCCTTGCCGCACTGCACTCTAGCCTCCTCCGTAGTCAAACTACCAAACTCATCCTGCCTTAATCTAAAACGGTAGAGACCTTCTTGGGTTACTGCCTGGGATATTTCCCTTTCCAACGTTATCACTGCCTCCTCCACTTTCTCCAGCTCGGCCTGTCGCTCCCTCTTTTTCTTTACAATCAGGGATAGGACTTCGCCCCGGATGACCATTTTGAAAGCCTCCCACAAGGTTTGCGCTGAATCCACCATGCCCTGGTTGTCCTGGAAGTACCTGTCCATGGCTTTGACTATATCTCTCTTGACGGTGGGGTCCCTTAGATGCCAAGAGCTGATGGGAGCGATCCTGTCTGTGGTGACCCGGTCAAATTCTAGCTGTAACCAGACCGGGGAGTGGTCAGAAATGCCCCTACCCAGATGCAGTACCTCTCGAACAGCACATGCCTGGGCGGCCGGAACTAAGATGTAGTCTTTCCAAGACATACTGTGGTGTGCAGATGACACATGCGTATTCTGCACGCCACTCTGATTCTACGTCCGCCAACTATCCACTAACCCCGTTGTATCCAAGTGGTCAGGGAGCCACCTCTGCGCCGGACGCAGTAGTCTAGCCGGGTACCGATCCGTTTCTCCGTTAAGCACCACATTAAAATCGCCTCCCATGACCAGGGTGCCCAGAGGCAGAGTTAGAAAAATAGCGCCCAAGTCCCAACATGTATCGGTGTGTAGACCTGGTGGGACATAGATGGAAACAAAAGTAGCAGACTTCCCCTCCTATTGGCCCGAAATGCCAACATATCTGCCCTGCTGATCGGACCAAGTGGCTTAAATGATCAGGGGAAAATAATTTTTAAGTAAAATGCCGACCCCCCTCCACCCAGACGTGAACCCCGCATGTGCTACCAACTTGTAGCCCCCCCTATGTAGGGCCATGCACCGATCCCCCCCTATGTAGGGCCATGCACCGATTCCCGATAAGATGTGTCTCCTGCAACAGCACCACGTCTGGGGAGTGAAGCCTGATGAACTGACTAACCATCCCCCTCTTGATTTTATCGCCCAACCTGTTTATATTCCAGCTAAGCACTTTGATACCCGGTCCCCTCCCACTATTCGACATTAGACTGGTATAGAAGCATCACATTTGCTGCACTGTCTCCTGATGTTGCAGACATAAAACAAAAACCACACAAACAGCGTGACCCTGAACACCCGGAGCCCTGCCAACGCCAACCCACTCCCCCCTCCTTGCACCCCTGTTTGTAGTTTACACCCATCCCCAACTGGCAGTGTGCCTGTCGCCCCACACTCTAACTCTACGAACTAACTAAAGGTAGTAAGGAGGAGGAGAATCGATGTCCCGCACCCCCCCCCGGCTCCCCAACAAACATTAACACCAAAATTCAGAGTAGCCCACACACCTCACAATGTCCCTATGTTGAACAGGATAAGAAACATCCGTGGGTCTAGCCCCACTACCTGACAGTTCACAATAGTCCCACAGTTCCATCCGCCTCCTTCATTCCTGCTCTGCTGTTCGCCTCATTCCTCAAGATCGCGCCCCTCCGGCGCGGCCGGGGGACGGTTGTCCACCCAGTCCGATACCACCTCCGGGTTGTCGAAGAACCAGGCCCTCTCCTTGGCCTCCACTCTTAAGCGCACCAGGAACATCATTGCATACTTCAAGCCTTTGTCCCTAAGTTTCTTCTTCACTGCTAGGAAACTTGGACGCTGTTTCTAAACAAGTTGCGTGAAGAAGGAGAGGGTGGCATTCTCGTACCGGAGGGGGCCCCCCAAGCGGGCCGCCTGCAGTATAACATCTCTGTCCCTGAAGTTCAAGACCCTCGCGATCATCGGGTGAGGTGGCGCCCCAGGCCTGGGCCGACCCCCGGGCACCCTGTGTGCCCGCTCAATTGTAAAGAAGTTACCCAGTCCCTTGGGCTTGAGGTAGTTCAGGATGATGACCTCAACTAACAGGTCTGGGGTTGGGTTCTCAGCTTTCTCCGGGACCCCAAGGATGCGTATCTTATTGCGTCGGGCTCCACCCTCAAAATCATCCAACTTCTTGTCAGTCAGGGCCCGGGAGGCCTTGAGGTCGCACACTTCCTTCTGGAGCAGCGCCACATCGTCGATCAAGCTGACAATCTTTATTTCTAACAATTTTACCTTTTCGCTCGCTTTCGCAAGATCCTCCCGGATGAGGTTGACCTCGATCGTGCCCGTGTCCATTTTATTGTCTAAAGACTCCATTTCCTGTCCCAGCGATGACTGGACACCTTCTATAGCTGCCATCACGTCCAGAAGCGTCAGCTCTACCGGCGGTCCTGAAGAGTCACCACCCACCGACTGGGCCCTTTTTGGGTCTATAGGCGAGCCTTTAGGCATGGTGTAGCAGTCCAGCTTGTTGGATTGAATCTGTTTCGTCCCTCTGGAGGACCTGGGCAGATACTCCACAAGTCGGCCTCAGCGGTGGACCACAATATGGTGGTGGCGGCAACCCGATGGAAGGACAGACCAGGAGGCACGCTGCAGAAGAACCGCTCCGCACTGCCGTCAAGCCCCAGGAGAACGGTATGGATGGCTCACAATGCCCGCTTCATCCACGGAGCGGGACAATCACCACACAGGCCCACAGGAGGATAGACTGCCGGTCAATGGCGTGGTTGCGCTCCTCAAGTCTCTTGCGCAGTCTCTCAGCCACAGCCGTTCCTCCTCAGGCACCCACGCCGCAGGACCGCTAATGAGGCGGCGTTGGCCCCCGGCCCGGACACCCCCACAGGCAGAACCACCACCTCCGCTCCCGTCCCCGGGGTCACCTCCAGAGCAACTCGGTGTCGGCAGCCTTGATGAGCACACTGCGGCACCACCATATGCCAGATCCACCTGGCCAGTCCAAATGTCCACAAGCGGGGGGTGGGAGAGGAAAGCCAGGAACTGTTCGCACACCCCCGATGCCCCGAAACCCCCCACCACCTAAGCAGCAGTCTCACCGCCAGCTGCCTCAGGCTCCTGCAGCACAGGATGGATCCAGCGCAGTCCGGGGGCTGCACCTGAGGAGGTGGGGTCCACCAACAAGGCACCTCCGTCAGTTCACAGCACCGACCCCACTCTCAAGGGATCTCCGCACCGTTGTCTGTCTCCGGCGGGCCGGACCGTCAACTTCTGGTTCACATCCTCGCTGTTTATCCCTTCCACCACAGCCACCGGGCTCTCGCGAGCCCCTGGTCTCGGCCTCCTTCCAGGCCACAACTGTCGGGCGATGTATCTCTGGCCCCGATGTCGTAGCGAGGCCAGAGTCACTGTTGGGAGCTCCGTCACACTTCTCTTGTCAGGCGGTGGGCTCCGACGCCAGGATTATGAGCAGGATTATAGAGCCGGAGGGCAGGTAACGTGGAGCCGAGGTCCTAAGCAGCCATCTTGCTCAACGCGTAGCTCCTCCCCGTCTAATAACTTAATTTTAATTTCAAATTAAGAAAAGAAATCTACAAAAATAAAACATATATTTTCTAACATATTAAAATTCTCAAAAGTGATATAATTAGTGATAATTATGACTAATTAATATATTGGTAATGTAATTAGTGTTCCATAAGTTTTTTTTAAATAAAATAGAGTATTAACATATTTTAAAATATAATATATATATTTAATTTGTAGATACTTTTTTAACAACAAATTAAATGTATTTATATCTTTAAAAATGTTGAATAATTGAATTTATTTGACCATTACTTCCTATGGAAAGGTTCTACTGTTGTTGTGTGATGGCCATGTCTGGTGCTGGACTTATTCCACCTGGAGAACATGTATGTCTGTTTTTGTTTCCTCTTTGGCTGTAGTAACTGCAAAAGGGAAGTTTATGAATAGCGAAGGGATTACTCTTTTCAGGGTGGGTGTAAACCACTTAATAAACGTCTCCTAACTCCTCCCTTAACCCACCCATTTAGTAGTAAGTATTCCCTGTTTTACAGCCACTCCCCTCTATCCTTCTCACATTTACAGCTACAACATATACTAATATGTGCAGAGCTCTATGCAGCCAGGTGGCGATCGGGGCGTATTAAAGACAGGAGAGACTGATGTGTAGATCTCCGCATGTAGGTATGTGAATACCATTTTCATAATCAATGGGTAGATGAGTGAACACATGAATGGATGAGTCATTGGATGGATGAATGGACAAAAGGATGAATTAATACATGGACAGAAGACTGGATGAATAGATGAGAGTCGGGACTGACCAAAGGGTAAGTGCATGGATGTATGATTAGATCAGACGATGACTGGTTCCATGGGATGCTAGACACTCCTGCTCAATCAAGCACTTAACCATTCATTTATCCATGCACCTAGTGATCACCCCATTCACCAACTGACATACTCCTACATTCATCGACCCACCATACATACAGCCCCAAACACACAAACAAACGGGCCCATTAATTACCAAGCACGTTCACTAATTAAAGGTCAGAACTATTGGCCTTGCCAATGCTTGTTCGGCATTCACACAGTGGGTTCAGTTTTCTGCCTAACTACACTTCATGTTTCAGTCTATTCTTATCAATGCACATTGCAGATGGTCCACGTTTGCAAAATCCTGCCTGCTGTGTACTGATACACTTGAGGGATAAGAATGAAGGGGAAAGAGTATTGGAGTTTTTTTAACATGAGAAATGGGACGCCAAAAAGTGTTCACACTTAACCAAAAGGAGCACAAACGGCAGCGAAAAACACATCTCGGTGATTGACGGTTTCCTCAAAACTCAGGCACACCGAGGTGCCCACCCGCAGGCCGAGCTTTCATTCTTACACAAATTGATGTGGCAGCCTCCAGTGCGAAGCCAGAAGGAGGAACAATCTTGGGTTTGTCTGCCAGACAACCTGATACCCTGAGGGCAAGGCTCCCTGGTGAAAGTCACAAAGCCAATTGATAGCCTGGAACTGAAGCCAGCAAACCCTCAGCTGCGGGATCACGACATCACCTCTCACTTTACCGTGAAAACGGTACTTGATCCCAGGAAAAGAGATTTCACGTCCCCTTGGTAATCTGGTCCTTCATCACCACGCAGCACTCAGGCGGGGGAAAGTTTGACCCTTGTAAATAGTAGATTCCCGTGGAGTCCTGTCGAGTCGAAAAACAATGACCTGCCCTCAGGACTACTTGACGGGCGCGTCCAATCGCCAAGTCAGCCCTCCTTGCTTATCGGGCTTAAAATATTTCAGAAACAGAATTTATGAAGTGCGAATAGCAACCCGAATAAAAGGAATTATTTAACATGGGTTTTATGAATATCCCGACTCAAGCTTTCAAAGCTAGGCAGGGCCACAGAAAATTCGGCGTGTTTCCATGACATAAACCCAGATGAGTGCCAGTTAGCTCAGTTCACAGCAGTGGAAACTATTTCATGCTCTGCGCTGGAGAAAGCCGCTGAGAATTTCGAGTTGTTTGGAGAAAGCAGAAATGTCAAGCAAGGCCAGCTGCGCATTGCTTGGACAGCGCGAGGCACAGAGGCAGTGCTGAGAAAGCAGGGCCTCTGAGGATAAAGGTCCTTACATACACAACATTTTTATCAGGTCAAAAGTGCAGGAAATAGCTTTCAGGACTCTGTACCATACACGCTGAGCCGTTGCGCTGTAATATTTAGCACAAATGTGAGCGACAGAGTGGAAGGGGATTTGTTTGTGCAAGCTTGGAAAATTGCCTGAAATCAAAGTGGTCTATTTTATGGGGTACAACATATTACTCCTCAAGGCCTCAAACTGTTTCTGAGCTGGGAATCTGGCCTTCAAGGAGGTTCTTTGTTTAGCAATTAATTGAAGGTCTAAGAGCCTGCTCAATGAGAATATGCGTGTTTGTTGATTACAACATTCCAGGCACCAGGGCGTGGCGTACATTAAGAAGATTCTATGCTTTTGCTTCTAGACATGTCTTTTGCGATATGGCCCCATGCGGGTGAGAGAGCCAGTATTATAACTTTAGCTTAAACAGTTTATTAACTCCCTACCTTCTGTAAACTACCCCTGCTCCCCCTCCCCCCCCACCGCACCCAGTGCTGAACCTTTTTTGGTTATTTGGAGTCGTTTGCACTTAGGGCCCAAAAACTATTCCCTCAAAAAGTATCCTTGCCAAATTTGCGTCCTTTTTTCAAACAACCTGGGGATTCTTAACCACATCCATGCTCAGGACAGCTCCCGGCCGTCATGAGTCATGACGTGGCGTGTGCTCATGACGGCCGGGAGCCGTCCGAACGTTACTGTTCCACCCACGCACGGTTAATTCCCTGCCTGTGCGGGAGAATTATTCAGTGGGCAGAGTTCCGACTGCTCCCGACCGTCATGAGCACTCGCCTACTGTGACTCATGATGGCCGGGAGCTGTCATGAGTACCTGAGCGCCACGCCCAGCCCCGCCCCCCTCGCACCGCGGCAGAATTTGCACACTGCAAAGGGGTTAAGAAGACCCAGAGTTTGGGGGGGCGTGGCTAAGCGCCCGACGCGGATGGCAGCAAGCGGGTAGCGGCTCCGTCCACACCGGAGTCAACAGGCGGTTCGCTCCCCTTTGACGAGACATGGAGACCTGCACATGTTGTCGGAATTAACCGGGCACCATCCAGGCTGGTTTTTACTCATCTAGCGCGCCGGCGTTGCTACATTTCACCGGATTTCACTCCAGTCGCGGCTCCTCCGGGTCGCGACCGCCATTTTGTTTTTTTTTGCCGGTGCTTCTCGCAGCTGTGCGTTCCACCGCACGAATCTCCACCAGCTCTCATGGACCTTTTTTGATGCCGTTTTTCTCAGTTCGTGATGGGAACTACTCTCAATCAGCACAGGTGACTTTTTTCCACTTTTTGGTATTGACTTGTTGTGACTGGTTCGAATTAGCTGCTCTCCTCAGGTTGGGCGGCCATTTTGTTTTGCTTTATCTTGCGCTATCCCTGACGCCGGATTCATCAGCATTTCAATGGCGCAGCGTTTCGACAAGCCCCCCAAGCGCAATTTTGTCAAGAACTCTAAGCTATTTTCAACGCTGGCTAACCTGGAAGCTTCTACAAACCCTCCCATTGATACTGCGACAGCTGACATGGAGGCCTCTTCTTCTCAGGTGGCAACCAAAACCACCCCAAAAAGGTTGAAGAAAGACCCACCCTCCCCCTCGCACTCCTCATCCTCTATCTCAATCGAATTACTCCTCGAAGAAATACGAGCCCTGCGTCCCTACATGGAAGATACCAATGCCAAACTGCAAACGCTTACCGACAATTGGTCAATCATGGACGCCAGGGTCTCCACTGTGGAAAAAGATGTCTCGTCTCTTCAGGAAACGGCAACAAAGGTTGTTCATATGGATCTTCAGATCTCTTCTCTTCAAAAACAGGTCGAAGACCTTGAAAACAGGAATAGGCGCAATAACCTACGTCTTTACGGCCTGAAGGAGGAAGCGAGGGGAATGATCCTATTGATTTCTTTCAGTCCTTTCTTCCCAAGCTATTGCACTTACCTGAAGGTACCTCACTCAACATTCAGCGTGCTCACAGGCTTGGACGACTCCCCTCCTCTACTTCGCCCTCCACTAAACCTAGGGGTGTGATAATGTACTTCCTTGAATACACAGACTTACTGAAGGTCCTCTTAGCTGCCAAGGCCTCTCCACGTATCATCTGGTCAGGTTCCACCTTATTTTTTGCTCAAGATTACGCCAAATCCACTGCTGCCCGTCGAAAAGCCTTTCTGGATATGCGACCTGACCTTCGTTCCATTGGAGCCAGATATGGACTTTTCCACCCGTGCCTATTTAAAGTTACCTATAATAACAAGACCACCACTTTTGAGGACCCTGTGAGACTCCGAAGTTTTCTGAATTCTTGTGGTTCTACAGGCATGGAGTTCTCCAGCCCATCCTCTTCGTTTCCACCATGACTCTTGTTGCTGTTCTCATTGATTTTTCCTTGTCACCTTGTTCATTGCTCACTCATGTTTCTATAGTTCCATGTTTTTAGACTCTCTGACGAGTCTCTATTTATTTCTCTTACCTGTTATCCGATATCGTTCTTTCATTTGTCAACACGGTATTTGATTGTGTTTTTGGTCTTTCTTAACCTCTAATCCCGATGTTCTCCTTTTTCCACAGATTCTCCATAGCGTTCCGTCATGTTTTCTCCGATTGGACTTTTCGCTGCCCTCTGTGCTCGCCCTTCGTTGGTTGGTCTTACCTCCCTCCCGTTATTTCCGTATTGTTCCCCTTTTATCCCGACGTAGACCGTCTACCCCCTCCACTCTCCTTGTAAGTACCTCCCCTTCATTGTACTGTAACATGTTCTCATTTAATGCATTTATTTTCTTTTTCGTATTCTTGTTGCTCTTTTTCACTTTTTTGGTGTCAGTTCCATTTCGCTTGCTCTTACCTTCCTTTTCCCTTTTCTCTCTTCTCCCTTTCAGCGCTCTTTGGTCTTTTATAGTTATTCGCGTCCTTTTCCTATATTCTCTCGCCACTATATTTCGTCTAACCTCTTGGTTTGCTCTGTTTCTTTCTTCTTGCTGTTTCTTTATCACATTTTCTATATGTTTCCTATGGCTTTTCTTTTCAGTTACCTTTTCTCATTCATGGTTCGCAATTACCTTCTTCCCACAGCTCACTCATTTTCCCATATTGTTTTTTTCCTTCATGAAAGCCCTTGGCATTGTTCTTCTTGGTGTTTTCTTTCTCCAGCTTTCTTATGTTCTTCCCTATTTACTATATCACTCCTCTACATTGTTATTCTCTTCCTCTTCAATGGTTTTTTGCATTATTACAGTCTCTTTTGTGCTCTTACTTCTTTTACTCCCTTTATTCTCTTTCTTTCTCTGTTTTCTTTCTTTTCTTTCTTCCTTTTCTCCAGATTACGAGGCTTTACTTTTATTCCTTACTTTTATTATGCTATCCCCTCTTAATTTTCTTTGATGTCAATACGTATTATTTCTTGGAACGTTAAAGGTTTGCACTCACCCATTAAGAGGCAAAACATCCTCTCCCACCTAGCCAAATTGAACGTAGATGTAGCCTTTTTGCAAGAAACCCATTTATCTGATGCCGAAGCTGCTAAACTTAAATGGGGTTGGGTGGGGGCTGTATTCTCTGCTCCTGGTGATGGTAAAAGAAATGGTGTTGTTTTGTTAATTCGCAAGTCTTTTTCTCATTCAGTTCTACAGTTCGAATCTGACCCTGAAGGCAGATGGTTATTTGTCAAACTTTCCTCCAAAGGTGTCCCTCTCTCCCTACTCAATGTTTATGCCCCCACTGGTGGAAATCCTATTTTTTGGAGTGCGTTCACCTCTCGTATCACTGAATATCTTGAGGACAATTTTGTTTTAGCAGGCGACTGCAATATGCCTTTGGATCCCTTTTTAGACAGGCATTCCAAATCTTTTTTTGTCCCTAATAAATCTCATAAGCTTTTTACGCATGCCATTTCTCAACATAAACTTGTTGATGCCTGGCGATTATGCAATCCGACCTGTAACGAATTTACTTTTTACTCCCCGGTGCACCATTCCCAATCACGTATCGACTATATTTTCTTGTCCCGACACTTGTCCCAATCCCTTACTCAGGCTGAGATTGGTCCCATAATGTTCTCTGACCATGCTCCAGTCACAATTAACATTGATATTTTACCCAAATCCACCGGACCCAAGAGGTGGCGATTCAATAACACCCTTCTTCTTGATCCCAAATTTACGGCCTCTTTCACTGATTTCACTACCGAATTTTTTGCTATTAATGATACCCCCTCCTTGGCCAATCACACCATCTGGGACGCATATAAAGCTGCGGCCAGAGATTTCATAATCAGACGTGTTTCTGTGAAACGTAGGGATGCTCGAACCCGTACCAGTGACCTGGTATCACAGATTAAATCCCTAGAACACTCCTTTTACACTTCCCACACTCAGGAAAGTCTGACAGCTCTAGTCCATGCCAAAATGAAATATAATAAACAATCCACTGAAGATGCTTCACTGTACCTATTAAAATCCAGTTCAAAATTTTATGGTGGGAAGAATAAGGCGGGGAAAGTTCTTGCTAATTATTTGAAAGTTAAGCAAAACAAATTGAATATTGAGTCTGTATTTGATGTTAATTCAGTTTTGCAACATAAAGATGTCGATATCTTGAAAGAATTTTCTCGCTTTTACTCTACACTCTACTCTTCTGAGACTCAACCCTCTACTCACTCCCTTTATGCCTTCTTTGCAAGCATTCAACCTCCTCCCAACTTTCCTGTTGACCTTTCCACCCTTGAATCTCCCATTACCATCCGCGAATTACATACTGCCCTTAACCTCCTTAAGAAAGACAAAGCTCCTGGCCCAGATGGCTTCACTGTCGAATTTTATCAACACTTTGCAACCCTTTTGTTACCCAAAATTCACCGTCTTCTCGACTCTTTCAAAACACATGGTGCTTCCTCAGGTACTTTTTCTGATGCTTACATTTGTATTATACCCAAGGAGGGAAAGGACACTCAGTATTGTAAAAATTATAGGCCAATATCACTTGTCAATATCGATTACAAATTATATGCCAAATCTTTAGCCATCAGATTGGATCCTTTTCTTCCAGAGCTTCTTGGCCTTGAACAATCGGGATTTGTCAAAGGACGTTTCATTTCTGACAACACCAGACTCCTCTTCAATGTACTTTCTAAGTCATCACGCTTTCAGGATTCCCTTGCCGCAATCGCCTTAGATGCTGAGAAAGCGTTTGATAGAGTGGAATGGTCTTTCCTTTTCTCTGCATTGAAGTGGTTTGGGTTTGGCCCTAATTTCATTTCCCTCATTTCCTTCCTTTATACGAACCCTAGAGCTGCGGTTTGTGCCAATGGCTTGATTTCATCATTTTTTAGCCTTGGTAGAGGAGTCCGTCAGGGTTGCCCTCTCACACCTTTCCTCTTTAATTTGGCCCTAGAACCTTTCCTATCAAAATTACGTCAGAATCCAAACATTCATGGCTTTCAGCTCTCTAACTCGCAGGTCAAACTAGCTGCCTATGCGGATGATATTCTACTTTTCATTTCCAAACCGTCTGTTTCCATCCCTGCTTTCCTCACCGAAGTCAACGTTTATTCTCAACTTTCTGGTTATAAACTGAATAATGATAAATGTGAGATTCTCCCTCTTACCAAATTCACCTTCAAACCTGATTTTGAGGCATCCAACTTTAAATGGAACATGGCCCATATAAAATACCTTGGTTTGCACATTACTTCTTCCATTTCAGATACTGTATCACTATGTCTTAATCAATGCACCCAAAAATTATCAGATCTTACATCCAGATGGCACCCCCTCTATCTCTCCTGGTGGGGTCGTCTTGACACTATCAAGATGATGTTAACTCCAATTGTCCTCTACACCATTTCAAATATTCCTGTACCTATCCCTATCAAATTTTTTACTAAGATCAACAAAACCCTTTCCTCCTTTTTATGGTCTGGAAAGAAGCCACGTATGTCTTTGTTACGTTTGCGTCTGCCCAAATCAGAGGGTGGGGTTAATTTCCCAAATTTCCCTGCATACCACAAAGCTTTTCTCCTGAAACAAGCTTCCCTCTGGCTCAAAGACCCTACCGAGCCTCTTCCCCTTTGGGCTGTACTTGAACGTCTCTCTCTTTCTCCTTTCTCGTTCGCCGAATATCTCTCCTTCTCTCGCAAACCCCAATTCCTTTCTTCCCCAATCCACAAATACACGGCGAAAATACTCTTAGCTTCTGCTCCAGGCCCTCCCTCCTCTGTTATTGAGTTTCTCAACACCACTATTTGGTATAATAACAGCATTCTCATTAACCAGAAATCTTTTTTCTGGAAAACTTGGAGGCAGCGAGGTCTAATTTGGGTTTCCCAACTCTTTCAGGGGTCTACTTTCCAGTCCTTTACTGCCCTTAGTCGAACTTTCTCGCTCCCTTCCTCTTTTATTCACAAATTCGTCTTACTCAGGACTGCTGTTATGTCCGTATATGATTCCCTTTCTCATTCCCCTCCTCCCGTTGTTTCCCCCACCCCAACTTCCTCACTCCATTCCCTATTAAGTTCCAACCCCTCAGCTTCTTCCATTTACCATTCCTTTCACAAACCTCTTTCACCCAGGCCGAAATCCAAAGTGGAATAGCAGTGGGAATCTGATTTCGACACGTCTTGGCCTACTTCCCTTTGGGATAAAATCTGGAGTAAGCTCCGCAAATCCTCTAGAGCTGCCTCCCTCACACAAACACTTTTCTTTCTTTATAATCGACTCCTTTATACGCCATCTCTCCTTCACAAAAGATTCCCCATGGTTCCGGACCTTTGTTGGTCCTGCTCCCTCCCCAACGCTACACTCTTTCATATGCTTTTCTTGTGTCCCCTCACACACATTTTTTGGACTCAAGTCTGGGACCAAATCAATACTATATTTCATACCTCTATCCCCTTCTCCTTTACTGATATTTTTCTTGGCTCACTTTCATCCTCCTGGACTACGGTTGATGCAAATGTTCAAATTATAGATTTGTTATTAGCTGTTGCATTCCAACAGATTACTGTTCATTGGAAAAATTCAAATGACATTACTCTCAAAGCTTGGTGGTTCAATGTATGTCATAACCATAGACTTGATACTGCATTTGTATATCCCCTTAACCTTGCCCCGAAAAGACATTCCCTTTGGCTCCCCATTACCTTGTACCTTGATGTTTGTGCCAAACGTCCCTCTCATTTGCCCCCTTTTCAGCAAGAAGTTTCTAAACCTCCCTGAATTACCTTTTGTTCCTTTAATTTCTCTACTATTCAATTTTTCATGTATAATTTATAATGCCTTCCCCCATGTACATAGCCTCATTTATTTTATACTCCTAGCCTCATTTTTTTTTCCTCCCTTATTTACGGTTTTACCTAATTTGCCTTACCTATTGATGATATTGTATCTCACTCCTTTTGATGTACTGACACCTCTGTTATATTAATAAAATTTTTATTTGAACTTAAAAAAGAAGACCCAGAGTTTGTGGATTCGCCTTGAAGAGACTGAGAAAATAGGCAAAATATAGCAACATTTATTATTTTGGGGGGGGGGAAATAGGAAAAAAAGTTGTTTTGATAAAACTTTTTTTTTCTCCTAGCAATGGCATCATCGAACGGTTTGCTGTGCTAAAGTCACCACCTTCACAGCTTTCAGGAACATGCACAGCTGAATTAAAAAGCCTATTTTTTTTAAACCACAATTTTGGTAGCCCATTTTTCCTATTTTTCTGGTGCTTTCAACCTACTTTCAGTTTGTGCTGGAAACCAGTGTGAAAACCAACAAGCACTGAAAATGCAGCAGGTCTTGCCTTTGGTTAAGTTAAAGCCATTGCTTTTCTAATGGTATTGTATAGCAAAGCAAATGGCTTTAACTTAATAAAAAGCGAGACCTATTGCATTTTTAATGCTTGTTTCAAGATATAGTATTTCTATATTTTTTCTTGTGGATAATCACTCTTGTATAGTGAGTGCTGTGAAATGAGTTACCTCCAGGTGTCTATAGCAGGCCAAGATTGATAGCTACAGATCTGAGGCTGGAGACAGTGAGAGCTTCCAACAGTGACTGCCAGTGGGTCGAAAAGGTGGTCAGAATACCTGGTCATCCAATCCTTGGCCTCTCTGCAGAGCGCACAGAGCAATGGTCACGAAGTCCAGTTGCATCTGTGAATCTAATCAACTATGTTTGTATGAGGTACACAGTTGTCACAAATTGACAAGGTGAAAGGAAAAGAAAATGCATTGCTTGGAGGTGAGTGTTTGTGTTTCTGGGTGGTGAAGTGAAGGAAATGTGAGGGTAGTGCATTCAGGAGAGAGAGTGAAAAGAGGGTGCAAAGAGGAACAAGATGAAATGTAAGATAAGCAGATCGACCAGATGTGAAGAGAAAATGGGAGTAAGTGTGTAACAGAGTGAACAAAACAGGAGCGATTGAGACACTATGAAGACCACGACCCTTCCCAGGTCTCTGCAATGTTTAATTCACAGTCTCCTAATTTCAGAAAAGAAACATTATCAGTATTAATTATTTACAACAAAATCGCTGTTGTTATTCATTATTTTTTAAACAGCTAACAACCACTGGCAAAGCCAATAGAGCTGGCTTGTGTTGGTTGTATGTCAGTTGTGTTATATATCTGGATGGAACAACAGAAAGCTCAGAGAGGGGGCCAAAATACATGTTGCGTGGCACACTTTGGGAAGCATAGTTTATATGTTCAAGCCACACCCTGAATTACTCAGACCACGCTCCTTTTAGAGACCCACCCCCCTTCCCCACTGTTTTAATCCTTCTTAAAGCCCTGGGTGTTGCCACCCCGGTTTTAAATCTAAAATTGATGTCAGGAACCTCTCTGTGCTAAAATCTAAAAGCATTTACATTTGGTTTTGTGCACCTGAGAACACCACTTGCAGCCCCTTCGCAAATATTTTCAGACCACACTACAAAAATAAAGTTACACATGCAGGAGTTCTCTCTCTCCCAGGTGCAAGACAATTTTTTTTTTAGTTTAGAAAGCTTTATTGAGCAAGATAAACCAAGTAAAACATCATTACAGAATCACAATCAATAAAAGAAAAAGGCAAAGAAAGAAAATGGCACTATACAATAAGAAAGTGAAATATAAGAGGAGCAAAAACCCCATAGGGGGAATATAAACAATATACTAAGGGAAAAAGCATTTTTTGAAATTTTTTGGAGATGGGAGAGGAAAGGAAAGGGGAAAAAGAAAAGGAAAGGAGAAAAGAGTGAAAGAAAAGGGGACAGCAAGTGGGAGGATAGAGAGAAGGGAAGAAAATAGGAAAAGGAGGAGAGGCATATTAGGGTAGGCGTCTGGAAAGAAAGTCAGTTAAGGGTAACCATAACAAATCTCTTATGATTAAAAGGGAGGTAGTTGTAGCATGTGCACGATCAAGTCTGTGGTGATGACATAATAAATTCCACCAGGCAGTAGAAGAGATTTTGAAGTATCTTTCCAGTTTGATGTAATAATCTGCAAAGAAATAGCTATAAACAAATCTATAAATTACGAACATTGCGTGAAACAGTCCAAATGGGAGAGGAACCACCTAGAAAAATATGAACAATGTCAAAAGTATGATTTGAGTTAAGAATTTCGTTCAGCTTGCACCATATATGCTGCCAAAGGGAAGCAACCAAGGGACATTGAAAAAACATATGAAGTAAGGTACCATCAGGGTGAGAGCATGACCAACAATGGCTGGAGTCTAGGACCTTAAACTTAAAAAGGTCGTGTGAAGTAAGAAACAGTCTATTATAAAAGAAAAAAAGGGTCTGAGTGGTGCTAGCGGAACGAGAAACTGTGTGGATTTTAGACCATATAGACTCCCAAATAGGAAAGGAAAAATCCTTTGCAAGATCCTTTTCCCATGCAAGTTCAGGTTTGGATTTGGGGCGATCAGAAATAGGTCGGGAGAGGATCTTATAAATGACAGCCGCTTTGTGTGGGGAAGTAAAAACTAAGGGAGTGGAGTCAGTTGGGACAGCATCAGATAAGGTGATATGAAATGAGGAGAGTGGAGTCAAAGCTATAGTGAGGTCAGGAAATTGAGAGGAATGAGTGTTAGATATATGAGATGAGGTGCAAAGAGTGGGTAAATCCAGTACAGAACCATCGATAAGGAGATCATCTAAATACATAATGCCCTTGTCAATCCATTCCTTCCAGAATATGGCCTTGTTATTGATCTTCAAGGAAGAATTGTACCATAACGGGGTACGGGAGTGTAGGTTCGCCTGAGAGAAGGTAGAGCGAAACAATGAAAGAGAAAGTGCCCTAGAGAGCTTAAAGGTGGGAAAAAGAAAACGTATAGGGGGTTGAGACAAATGAATAGCAGCAGAAAAAGGGAAAGGCGATAATTGGGCTTGCTCTAAAGCACTCCAAGCAGTGGGAAAAAGGGGGGGGCGAGTCTGCAAGAAATGGCTAGAATTGCTTTAAAGTGAAGGAAGAGTGAAAGCAAACAATGTTGGGAAAATTTGCACCACCTAGATGCTTTGGCTGTTGAAGGCGGGAGATGGATAACCTGGGTTTACGATTATTCCAAAGGAAACGAGTGAGAAAACGATTGATCTGAGTGAAGAAATAAGCCGGAAGAGAAATAGGCAACATAGAAAGGTAAAAATTGACAATAGGGAGAAGCATCATTTTAACAGTCGCCAAACGACCCCACCAAGATAAGAATAAAGGGGACCATCTCTCTATTAAAGTATCAAGCATGGAAATAATATCTTATTAGTGTCTTTAATGGACGAGGAATATAAGATACCTAAACATTTAATACTAGTAGAGTTCCATGCAAAACCGGAGCCATGGAACATATGAGCAAGACAGAATTTATTGAGAGTTAGTACTTCAGATGTATCTATATTTAACTTATAACCAGAGACAGAAGAATATTCAGTGAATAGAGAAAAAAGCGCTGGTAGGGAAGTGGCAGGATTGGATATATAAAGTAAAATATCATCAGCATAAGCTGTGAACTTGATGTCTAATGATTTATAAACAAAACCGGTATAGGAGGTAGAAAGACGAATCTTTTCAAGGAAGGGTTCTAATGCTAAAATGAAAAGAAGGGGAGACAAGGGGCAGCCTTGTCGAGTACCCCTGTGTAAAGCAAAATAAGACGACTGAGAACCATTAACCCAAATGGACGTGGAAGGGGAGGAATATAGTAATTGTATGAGTTTAATGATATGAGGGCTAAATCCATGCCAACGAAGGGCCCCAAACAAAAAATCCCAATTAACCCTGTCGAAAGCTTTCTCAGCATCCAGAGTGATAACAGCAAGAGGAGTTGTCATTTTGGAAGCGAGATGAATAATATTAAGGAGAGCTCTAGAGTTATCTGTGATTGATCTACCCTTAACGAAACCTGACTGGTAAATGTTAATGAGGTCTGGGACAAAAGTAGATAAACGAGAAGCTAAAATTTTGGCATAAATTCTACAATCAGTGTTGATTAGGGAAATGGGTTGATAATTCTTACAAAGGGAAGGATCTTTATCTTTTTTGGGAAGTAAACATAACATGGCTTGTGTAAAGGAGCCTTTAGATTCGTCAGCGGAGAGAAAAGAAGATATCAAGGAGGATAGGTGAGGTATCAGACAATTCTTGAACTGAAAATGAAAACGGACAGTAAAACCGTCAGGACCGGGAGATTTGTCTTTGGGTAAGAGAGTAATTGCTTGTAATATCTCTTTCTCGGAGATGGGAGCATCCAGAGAAGAGAGGTCGAGAGCAGAGGAAGAGGATTTGGGTATGTTGAGAAAAAAGGAATCAATTTGAGAAGGAGTCGGGGTAGATTCAGGTGTGTATAAAGAGGAGTAATATGGGACAAAGCAATTGAGGATCTTGTCATCCGTACAATGACGAATCCCAGCAGCATCTGTAATAACAGCTATTTTAGATTTTTGTTTTTTAATTTTAAGGTAGTTGGCAAGAGACCTACCCGCTTTATTGCGACC
Organism: Lissotriton helveticus; assembly: GCF_964261635.1. Classification (NCBI taxonomy): domain Eukaryota; kingdom Metazoa; phylum Chordata; class Amphibia; order Caudata; family Salamandridae; genus Lissotriton; species Lissotriton helveticus. The sequence continues at coordinate 1,894,706,031 of NC_136059.1, read as the reverse complement.
ACCATACATCTTGGAATTAAATTTTAAAAGATGATTGCAAGCAGAGTCACAAGAAAATGTATTGAATTGAAGTTTAGCTTTGATAAGAGAAGAAAGAGCATCGGGAGAGTTGGACGTATAGAAAAGGTGTTCTAGGTCTTTAATTTGTTTAAGGATAAGAGACGATTTGGAGAGGGACAATTTCTTTTTACGCGAAACAAAATCAATAATAAAGCCTCTGGCCGAAGCCTTAAAAGCATCCCAAACGAAGTGGAATTGAGAGGTGGAATTAAGATTAGTATGAAAGAAATCATCCATAAAAAGAGTGAATTGTTCAACAAACTGAGGGTCCAAAAGAAGAGAGTTATTGAAGCGCCAACGGCGAGAGTTGGGAAGAGGGGAGGGAAATCAATGTCTAGAATGACTGGGGCATGATCGGAAATCAGAATAGAGCCAATTTCAACATTTGTCATGAATTGAAACATGTGTTGGGTGAGAAAGATATAGTCAATGCGGGAGTGTGAAGCATGGACAGGGGAGAAAAAGGAAAATTCCAGGGTGTCAGGGTGAGAGAGCCTCCAGGAATCAATTAAACCTCTAGAGGAAATTGCACGATAAAAGGACTTTTGCATTTTATTAGGAATATACCTGGTCTGGCATTTACGGTCCAAAAAGGGGTCCATTAGCTGGTTACAGTCACCTCCAACAATTAAATCGACAGTAATGTGCGAGGAGAGGAATGTAGAGAAATCATTCCAAAAAGCAGGATCAATACCATTTGGACCATAAACATTGCAAAAGGATAAGTCAGCATCATTAACTTTGACATCTAAATACAACCATCTACCATCTGAATCAGAAATCTCAATTTTTAACTGAACAGACAACGATTTATGGAACAAAATAAGAACACCATTCTTATTATTAACTGAAGATGAACAGAAAACATCACCCACCCACTGTTTGCGTAAAGAGGACAGATCTTTTAGTGAAAGGTGGGTTTCTTGCAATAGAGCAACTTGGCATTTCAGTCTGGCTAAGTGAGACAAAACCCGTTGTTTTTTAATCGGGTTACGAAGGCCTTTCACATTCCAAGAAATGACTCGAAGACATTCATTTAAAAATAAAAATAAAAGATAAGCATGAGGAAATAAGGAATGAAAAATGGAGAAAATAGGCAATAGCAGAAGAGAAACAGCCTAAAACCAAGAAGGTAAACTCAAAACGCAATGTGAAGAAGGAAGAGAACAATGGAGAATGAAGACAGAAAAAAGAAGGAGGTACAAGTACAAGAAAAATGCCTTGAAGAAAAAGAAAGAGAGAGGAGAATAGACAGTATAGGAGAAGAGAAGTGGGAGTGGGAGTACACAGCTCCCCTGAGAAAAGGAGAGAAGAGAAGGATGGCGGGAAACCAGAAGGGCTTCAGCCATACAGGATAGAGAACGTGAAGAGCAATAGAGTGAGAGCGGGAGCAACAGGAAAAGACGACCGCACAATAAAATAGGACGTCAGAGGCATGATCTCAAGAATACTTAATAAGGAAAAAAAAGAAATGATACAAGCGGAGAGGGAGACCAAACATGACGATAAAAACAAATGAAGGAAAACTTACCAAACATTTATGAAGGGAGGGCAGCGAACTGGAACGAATAAGACGAACAACGGCACAGTACAGTGAGGAACGCGAACAAAACCAAAACACTTGGAGAAGAGACCTGAAAAACAAGATGGGAGAATGAAAACATATTATATTGAGGGACAAAAAGACCAAAAGTCATACAGCAACAGGAGAGGACAGTAAAACATTAAGAATTGCTGTGTTCCATGGAATCTTCTTTGTGGGTAGTGATGAATTTCCGAAGGTCAGCTGGGTCGTCGAAGCTAAAAGTTCTTTCTTTATAAGTGACCTTGAAAAAGCATGGGTGTATGAGGCCATATCTTGCATTCATGGAACGAAGCTTGGGTCTCAAATCCAGAAATTCCTTGCGTCGAGCAGCGGTCAATTTGGAAACATCCTGAGTGAAAAAGAGTTTGTGACCAGACCAAAGAAGCTGTTTATGTTGCTTAGCAGAATGAAGGATAGTCATGAGGTCAGAGTAAAGAAGAAAGTACACAATGATACCCCTAGGCTTCGAAGAGGTGGAAGATGTTTTAGAACCAAGACGATGCGCCCTCTGAATGTTCACATCAATGTGTTTTGGCAGTCCAGTGATAGGCAATAGCTGTGTTTTCAAAAATTGGATAATGTCGGACCCCTCCGAATTCTCCAGAACACCATAAATGCGTAGGTTGTTGCGCCTATTACGATTTTCCAAATCCTCAGAGTTTTTTTGAGAATTTCCACTTCTTAAGTAAGGCTAACAACCTTGGCGGCAACATCTTGAACATCACTAATCTTTTGTTCAACATCCGATACCCTCTTGTCCAAATTAGACCATTTATCGTCCAGTCTCTGAAGAGTGGTAGTGGTGTCAGCCATAAAGGGGCGAATAAGGCGTAATTCTTCCATAATATCCTCAAGGGTAACAGGAAGTGGAGATTTAGATGGTGAGGGGGGGATCCTTTTTAAGGCGTTTACCAGGAGCAGCAGAGTCTTTGCGAGTATTAGAAGCTGAGATAGATGCCTTTGGGTGCTCCATCTTGACAATTGCTGAAAGGAGCAATGTAAAACAAGAAAGGAGGCAACTCGCAAAATGTAGAGTCAAAGAAATGCCCCAAAAAGTCACAACACTGAAGCAGAGAGATACGTAGATGGAAAGTATGAGGCTTGGAAACACAGGCACCAACAGCAAATAAGGTGCGCCCAATGCTGAGTGGAAGAAAGTACCTCATAAACCAGTGGCACACTTGAAAAGAAAAAACTGAGGTAAAAAAAGACAAATTCAAGGAGACCCCATGTCACAGGCGCAGAAAAGCCTCAAGGATCCATCAAAAGAAGCGAAATCCAGAAAAAATGAGTCCAAGGGACCAAAGTCAGGCATGAAAGGTCGAGCTTGACTAAAAAACGGGTAAAATGAAAAAACAAAATGGCGGCCGTAATAAAGAAATCAGCTTTTTCGCATTTTTCAGGTGAACAAAATGCGCTAGTGAAAAAAAAGCATACCCAGGCGAGGAGGAGCATTTCCGCCGCCGGAATCAGCCGTTTGCAGCAGAATTCGCTGCCTGGAAACGGGACCTTCGTAAGGGAAGCGCCGCCGAAATCGTGGGGCTCAGGGGGGAGCGGCCATCTTATCCGCCGCGTCACGCGCCCTTTCAGCAAGACAATTTTTAAGGACATCTTTTGCAGTCTGGCACCGTCTCAACTTAACCTACCCTACAACTAGAACACATGTTCAAAAAGTCTGAACATAATTAAAAAGTCCTACATCAGTAAAAGGAGAATGTAAATTTGCTTCAATATTGCCATAGACCTTGCACTGGTGCCTCCGTAATTTTGCACTGCAATTTCAGCAATATTATGAGTAACCAAATAGTGCAAATTGCCTGTTTTGCACGGATCAACTGGTGTGAAGGGCGTTTTGGCACTTGTCAGGCAGAGCAAATGTCCGCACACATTTTCACCAGTACAGTTTTCAGAGAACACACTTTTATGCTTCCCCTGTTGCACAACCTTCAGCAGGGCCACTGGAACTATGCGGCAGAGAAGGAACAAATTATGAGGCAGGGTTGACTAGATCATGCAGCAAAAAATGCAATTTATGTGGTACAATGTGGCACATTTAGTGATAGAATCACGACATTATTTTGTCAGTTTTACTCATGGTAACTCTTTCTGGAAAATATTCCCCCTTATTAAAACCCATTTAGTACCCGAATACAGCAACAATCACTTGAAGGCAACCAGTCAACTCTTCCAAAGGGCCTTCTGACCTGAATAAACACGTGTCCCATGGTTTTTTAAACTTTTTGCCCTGAACTAGAAACATTTTTTTTTTAATTTGAATCTAAAGATTATGCAGCAGCTGATGGATTATTTGGCAAATGCGGTAAATCATTAATTTTGCCCCTCAAAAAAAACAAATAGCGCGGCTACAGAACTGCATATTTCCAGTGGCCTTGGCCATAAATCTAGAATGTTCAATGAACTTACCAGTGGAGACGTCCCCTGCTGCAGTGAATAGCGCGATCCATGCCAAGCAGGCGATCCACATGGCACCACCATGAGGCGAGAGGGCGATCCGGCAGCCGTGCCAGTCCCGGTCTCACATAGGTATCCGCAGAGTGCCACAGCGCTGTGGGGTATGCAGCTTCGGAGGGCTCCTTCGCCGGGCCACCTCGCTGTATAATAATATCTAATACATTGTCTCTGTCTCACCTCACAGTGTTCTGAGGAGGGTGGGGCACCGGGGACACCTTCACGGACAAACAGGAGCTTCCTGGGGCAAAATAACAGAGCCATATAGTAGCAGTAAAAAAGAAAAAAACATTGTACCGACAGATATGTGGAACAATGTTATGTTATGTTATGTTAAGGGGGTGCTTGTAAAGCGCACTGTCACCGTGGGTATCATGGCGCTGATAGGGTGCTAAGAAGAAACAGAGGAAGTTTAGCTAGTTTGTGGAAAGAGCCAGGTTTTGAGTGATTTGCGGAATTGGATGAGAGTGCCAGAGATCCTGACTGGGAGGGGGAGGGAGTTCCAGAATTTGGGGCCGAGGAAGGCAAATCTTCGACCACCAGATCTACAGAGTTTAAAGGAGGAGACCACCAAGAGATGTAAATGAAGTGATCTAAGATTGCGTGAAGGACAGTAGGGTCGAATGAGGGATTTCAGGAAAGCGGGGCAAGAACCAGAAAGAGACTTAAAGATAAGGCAACCAAGCTTGAAGGCAGCCCTTAGGCTGACAGGGAGCCAATGCAGTTTGATGAGGAGGGGTTTGGCAGACTGCCACTTCGGTATCCCGAGGGCCAGTCTCGCCGCCTGGTTTTGAATGATTTGCAACCTGTAGATGGAACATTTGGGCAAACCATGGTAGATGGAATTTGAAAAATCCAGGCGGGACAGAACGAGGGCCATGATGACTTGCAGCAGGGCATTGGGGAGTGAGGAGGTAGGCCACCTTCCTAATCCTGCGTAGCTGGAACATGCAGGAGGAGACCACCGTCCCCACCTGCGGCCCGAGAGAGAGCCCAGCGTCGATAGTGACCCCGAGACTTTTCACCGAGGCCACCGGGGTGGGAGGGGAGCCAAGCTCTGCCGGCCAAAAATGTGGACCCCAGTGGACGGCGCTCTTGCCCGGCAGGAGGAGCTCCGTCTTTCCTGGGTTCAGATTAAGCTGGTTCTGACACATCCACTGAAAGATATGGGACATGACTGCCTGGAAGGTGGGGATAGCAGAGGGAGAGTTTAGAGAGAAAATGAGTTGTAGGTCGTCCGCGTAGTTAAAGACGGTGACGTCCCACTGCCTCAGAGAGAAAAGAAGAGGGCGAAGATAAAGATTAAAGAGAAGGGGGGATAGAGAGGAGCCCTGGGGGACCCCGCAAGGCAGATGCTCCCTGGGGGCCCTGAATGTACCTAAGCTGAGGGTCTGGGATCTCCCAGTAAGAAAGGATTTAACCCATGCCAGCGCCAGGCCCTGGATGCCGGCCTGTTCGACACGGTGGAGAAGGATATTATGGTCCACCGTGTCGAAGGCGGCCGACAGGTCTAATAATACCAAGGCCTGGGAGGTACCCTTGTCAGCTCCGTCTCTCAAGGTGTCCAAAACGGCCAGGATCACAGTCTCCGTGGAATGACCAGGACGGAAACCGGCCTGGTTGGCTTCGAGAAAGTTGGAGCACTCGATAAACCTCGAGAGACAGGCAGTGACATGGGCTTCTAAGATTTTAGAAAGAAAGGGTAGAAGAGAGATAGGACGGTAGTTCGCCGGGACGGCCGGATCTGCTCCAGGCTTCTTCAACAGAGGCACTAGAACGGCCTCCTTGAAGGAGCTGGGTACCGTCCCGGAGAGGAGAGAAGAGTTAAGCAAAGGAAGGATGCAGTCGGGTAGGGAATGGCAGATGTCCCGTAGTATAGAAGGTGGACAGTGGTCGTCAGGAGAACCAGACTTAATGCGAACAATAGGTGACAGTGTCGCGTGCTGGTGCGTGTGTGCCCAGGGCAACACACGCTCATCCTCTGGTTGAGCTGTTTATAGCACGACGAAGTAGACAGCCACGTTTTAGCATAATTAAGAAATGCAAAGGCACAATATTCATTGTCGCCTTTCAATTCAGGCGGTCCGCCTGCAGCAAAGAATCTCTCTAAGCACAGAAAGCCGAAGGTGGACTGGGGGCGCTAATTTCATAAAATGTCCTATAATTATCACGAATGCCACCATTACTACCATAGATTTTAAAATGTTCATGTTCCATTTCTGTCGGTTCGAGAAAAGAAAAGACCATGAACGTCCCACCTGTTTCAAAGTTACTAGGTAAACAAGCGCTCGCCATGACATCGTAATTTTCACTTTTCCTGCCGTCCCACTTGGACGGACTTGGCCTGACTTCCTGCTGGCTTAAAAGATTTATTATCTTCTTTATGGGGCTATCTGTTTGGACCCATAAAGAAGATAACAATCCTTTACGCCAACAGGAAGTAAGGGTAGTCAGTCCAAGTGGGACGGCAGAAAGAGAGAAAACTGTACGTCACCATAAGCTCTTTCCCAATGGCCGGCCACCGTTTAGCATGAACGGTGACGCCGACCAATGGGAAAGAGGGGCGGGGCTTAAAGCCAGCTAGTGAATCTCCCTCAATCTCATTAGATCTCGCAAGCGAAACTGTGCATGCACAGCCATCGCAGTCTTTGACCTAAAAATGAACAAGGAAAGCTGTAGATTTCTGAAAAGAAGACAAAATATGAATTTAGCAAGCGGTCATATGTTTATATCCTTCAAGGTTTTCCCAAAGACCCTAACTACTGAAATAAAGAAATATTGGGGCGTGGCTTTGGACGGCGAGATGAATGGCGGCTTAAGCCTGTTGCTGCCATAGGCACAGAAAGTACATCAGCGCTGAGGTTGATTTTTGGTACCCAGGGCTAGCTGCGAACAGAATTGAATGACACTGCTGTTCCAACCTGACTTTCCTGACATTAAAATAGCAGCGCACCACATGCCATAAACATAAGAGGCTTGTGCTGGCTGAGGTGCTTTTAGTGTAACTTTATTTCCACAAATTCAAGTTTTCAACAGTACTTGGTATTATTGAAATATTCTTGAGGCATGGTCATCCAAAGTGATTGTGAGTGACACAGGAATGGTTCATGCAAGGCAAATAAATGGCATGTTTCTGGCATGACACGTGGTGTTTTTAATAAATGGCAATTCAGAAATGACTTAACAGAATTTGTGACACAGTGAGGTTCCGTGAATTCTGAACCTGGGTCATAAAGGTCATGGTTCTGTTACGATTTTGGTAACAGCGAACCGTAAACAGTGAGCTCAGCAAGTATGAGTGTTTTCGTCATGTTACACCGATGGATTCACTGTGTATTTGAAGATTTCGTTCTGAACCCTTGGGTTCCATTTTGTGCATGGCAGCCATTTTGTGGTTGCCCTCACATAGGCCGATGACTTTAGCTGACTTTTAGATGACCTGAGTGAACTGACCCTGTTGCCTGAAGCTGACCTTGTTAGGTCAGTTCCTTGCCCAGTAGCTGATCAAGATTAAGGATCAGAGCACAGGAGATTGTAAAGTTTGGTATGCACATACACACCCCTTATCCTACTTCTCATCTGTTTCTGTTCCTTCTTTTATGACCTGTTTACGATATGGGTTGTGGTCTTTTATTATGGGTTTGGCCGGCTTGTGTAAGAAGGAATGTTAGGCATTTTGCATGCTTGCAAAAGCAAAGACTGCCCCTTTCTTTTATGCTGAGTTTTGTATTCCTAAACATATAGAAGGCCTCTGTTCTCTCTATTCCTCAGACTACCTCATTCAGTTGCTATGGCTTCTGTGTGACGTGGCCTCACTTAATTAAGTTTAATAAAGATGTCTTTTCATATTTCAGCTTCTGTGCCAAGTTCTTTGTTATATTAGTAAGTATTCCCTGAGAATGAAGATTACAGTTGTTCAAATGGTGCGGCCAACGTGGGCTTCATCAGAGAAGTGACTTTCTGTGGGAGTGATCTTGTCAGAGGACTGAAATCTACTGAGGAGGACAGAACAGGATTCTACTAAGGAGGTACTCTGTGCACAGGGATTCTGGAGATTCTTTGATTCTGCAGCCCAGTATATTTCTGATCTTCCTGATTTTGATCCTCCACATGATGTCACTCCTGACTGAGAACCTTCTTTGGCGTGAGTATTCTTAAAAAGACCGTTAGGTCATGTAGAACTTGACAGTTAGAATTTGGATAACCTTTTGATTAGTAAAAGTAAGAGTTAAGTATAAGTGGGTCGCTCCCAGTCCTTTGTTCTTTGGTTCTTTGGTTCTTTGAGTCCTTAGTTTTTGGTTCTTTGGTCCTTAGTTTGATTGGTTCTTGGTCCTTAGTTTGGTTCTTAGTTTGTTTGGTCCTTAGGTTTTATTTGAAGATTGCAATTTTCAAAAACCGAGGGTCTTGTATATTTACGAGTGTATTGATAGAGATAGCCCCTTGAAGTTTGAAGCTAGATTAGTGAGCTATAAGACGCCTGATCTTAGCAAATTTGGAGCTTTGTGTTGGCCAACTTTGTATACGTTTGGTTTAGCCGGCTTTCCCTAAAGGGAATATCTAAGTAGGTTTAGATTTAAAAACATATTTCTTCCTTGGTGATTTTGTATCCCCAGGGGATTAAAATATGACATAATACAAAACAAGGATCCTTTGTTCTGTGCAGTTTTATGAATGAAGATATGCAGAAAGATTTTGTTTGGTGTTCTGCTAACCAAAGCTAGTGAATTGAGTGTATTTTTGCTTCTTGGATATACAACAGTCTGTTGGGCTGTTTTTGCAGTCTTTTAAAACACAATTGAGAAGCGTTTCTTGTAAATATGACTTACAACTAATATTTACAAATGCTTTGGTTTAAGTACAGTCTGTGGGCTGTCCTTTATTTTTGTTCTGAGTATTGGTTTGTGGGTTAAATGTGGGTTTAAATGTCTATGTGGGTTTCCCATTAGTGCAATTTTTGTAAGTGAATAGCGCTGGCGCTATTCATGAAATGCATGGCTAAAAGCGCGCCGTATTGTGTGTCCTGAGTGTTTCACCCCTTTCTGTTTATATCTGAAATGAGCTCAATGTCTGATCGTGGTTTTTCTTGATGTTTTCAGTCTATTAAGCAACATTTTGTAAGCATATTCTTGGGTCTGTTGCTAAATAAAATTGTCCTTTTTAGAAAGAAAAAAATGGCGCAAACATTTTGTCATGTTTCAAGTTAGGCGTCTGTGCTTGGGCTTATAAATGAATGCGTCTAAAAATGATAGGCAAGGGATGCAGATTGCTCTTATATGTGGAATTATCAAAAATAATTGGGTTCATTATTTTTTTTATTAATTATGAAAAATAATTAATAAAAATAAGTGCTACAAAATTCGTTTTTTACTATTCATGAAGCTTAATGCTCATACTATGACATCCTAGCATTAAAATTTAATTTAAGTTGTGCTATACCGCATGATGAGAACATTAGCATATAGAATTTCACTTAGCGCAGGCGTAAAAAACTCATTTTTTTAAAGATTTACATGGGATATGTCTGATTAAAAATCTCTGAAATTTGTAAAGAACATTCTGAGGATGATTAATATGTATCACAAGTATAGGATATTTATTTTTAAGTGCCCCAAACATCAAAGTCGAATTTGGGTATTTTTGCCATTTAAAATAGCTTTAAAGTGCTTTAGGCTTCAGTAAATGCATACATTTAGGTATAAAACACAAATTTGCAGGTTGTTCCCATTTGGGGTTGCATTTAATGGCTCAGTGAGCCAATGTGCCTGGTGCAGAGGTTTGAGTTTAAGATCGGGGTTGAAGGTTTTTAACTTTGGCTGGACCTAACTGAGACCTTCATCTATTTAAGGTTAATGAAATGAGTACCATTGCAAACAAGCAGTTGTTCTAAAAACTGGTATGTGTGTTTATGTTCTGCGAATTATTCACAGTAAATGTTTTAATAATATAAGTATAGAAATAAATTATAGCCCCTAACAGGAGTAATATATATAACATGTGTTTTAAATAGAGTGAATTATTGCAGGTTAGGAGGAATCCGGAACAGGCTGCTCAAGTTGCGCTAAGATGCTATCTTTAGTTTTCCTGTAAACAATGGAAGGAGGCTGTCATGTTGACATTTGTGACCTTTTAAATTAGGACTTGTCTCTGTGAAATGCAGAATGACCTTGCTAAACAGGCCTCTAAAAGGAAGGGTTTCTGGTTTCTCCACAAAATTAAAGAACTTAATTCCAAAGGGAAAAATATGAAAAAGGTTTCTTTGAAAGTCCCAACACATGCTAAATGCTCTGCAGAAATGATACATTTGTATTTCTGCTCTAAAAAATAATGTCCGCTAGTTGCTTTTATTTTTGACAGAAAATGAGGCATTGCATTAAGTTTTAGACAGAAAATAAGAGGAAGCTCTTTATTCAAATGTTGAAGGCTACATGCCCAAGTGAGAACGAATTGTGGCGCAAGGCTAACATGGAGTGTCAGTGAAAGAATTGTACTTTTGGAAAGTTTAAAGGGCTTCATGTTGCAAGGTGACTGACTAGATGGTAACAGTTAAGTAATGGAACTTTATTTTTGTGTCTGTTAATGTGTATTATGTTTTGTCTTCTGATTAAAAGTTATAATTGATATTTGTTTGCTATGAAAAAAGTCTCTCTTTTGTGTGTTGTGGTTTTTTTTCCTGCTTCTGCCCGCAGATCATTCATGGATTGTTCTGGGTGATTTTAAGGCTGACAAGACACGTGAGATGTGTTTTTGCGTAACTCCTTTGGAAAGAAATGTCCATGCGTTTTTCATGTTTGTGTATTTGGTTCTATCATGAATTGTTCTTGCTGGTTCTGTGTGTCTGAAAGTTGTATTTGACAGCAGATATCCACTAATTGGTGATCTACTGTCAAAAAGGAGGGTAAGCATTTTAAACCTGACACGGTATTATGCGTCACTGCTCATTTATATATGCTATTGTTTTGTCTATACTTTTTTTGTGCTTGATATACAGCGAGTATATCTGATGGCTTGACATGTCCGTTTTGTGCGGTTTTTTTTGCATGTTTTATGTTTTATGTTGCTGCTTATGATACTATTACAAGTTTACCTGTGTTGTGAAGGGATATACATGACGATGTGTATCCTTCAAACAGTTGGGTAGATTTGCTTTGACACTAAATTTCACAGAAAGACAGACAACACTTTATCAGTGTATGTCAAATTTGGCTTTAATGGTATTTGAAGGAAAATAAAAAAGATATACAGGAAACAAGGTTTCACCTACAGTCACATTACTGCCCCCTTTCCTGTAAGGAACAGGCAGCCCTAAAATTATGTATCCTGAATTGGACGTAAGGATAAATTATAGATCTGTGACTTTTGTGCATGGTGACCTAATTTTTATATTACATTAGTCAGTTTTGTTCTGCTTCCTGAATAGTGTATGGCTTTGTACCATAAAGGAAACAAGGCCTAATGTTTCCCCTGATTGATGTTGCATCGTCCCTAGTAATTGGGGATGTTAGCTGTGTCCTAGTCCCATTTTCCCTTTTCCATATTCCTTTCACCAGTTAGCCTTCTTTTTGTTATTATTGTATTAGGTTCACACTTCCAGATTGCAGTAATGTACCAGAGACCCCCATATTATGTATAAATCCCTTTTGTATAACAAGACTGGTTCATTGATAGAAAAAATGTGTTTACCCCATTAGACGATGTCACTATGTGTGAGGACATCCATTTAGATAAAATTCTCATATAGTTATCTACCCTTAGATGGTAGGGGATATGCTCTCACATGGAAACCCAATTGAAGAAATTAGAGGCACTGTTTTGCTTATTGCCTTTGTCTTTGTATTCTATGAGAATGACAGTGTATTTTAGATCACAATAGTTCCATGGCGTATAGCCACTCCTTTGAAGATTGCAGGCCACCTGTTTGCAGTCCCTTTGTTAAAATGAACTGTTTTTGTACTGAATTGAAGAAAATAACAACTATGCCATTTCCTACGTCACTAGGTTCTGCGGGATTAAGTAATAATAACCTGCGGAACTCATCCACAATCCCATTAGCAACAGCTAACAGATGAAAAGTCCCAGCACCCAGACAGTGATCGTCAGGGTGTCATCAGTGATATCTCCAAAGAATCATACTTGCTCCATCAGATGGCATTGGACATCACAGAACCAGTTTTCAGTGCAAAAGAGCAGGATCCTTCTTGCTTTGAGGCTTTAGTTTTTCACCTATCATGTGCTGGTAACCTCTGACAGTAGGCAGTCCATTGAGCCCCTTGGCCTGAGTTTTGGCCACACCCCCCCCTTTTGTTTCCTTTGCTCCAACGGAAGTGCAGTGCACCGGAGGATCCAAGATTGGCATTCTGGTGCCCATGAAAGAGCAGCCCGAGCATCCTCTGACATTGAAAAGCGTGTGTTGGAGTCTGAAAGTGTTGCTGAGTATGAAAGCCTGTTGCTCTTTCCTAATTAAATGTACTTGGGTCTGCATGAGATGATCTGTGCCCTTGATCAATGGAGAGCACACTATCTGTAGTGCTTGTCGCAGAGAAGAGATATTGGTGCACTGCCTTGAGACATTGAGACTTTCAAATAAGCTGCAAGTGTTTGCCAGGAGGGCACTCCAGCGGATACTGAGAAGGACCATTTTCATGAAAGGCCTGAACGAAGAGGCCCATACGGAAGAAAACAACAGAAGAGGATTTTGATGAACAATAGAAGCCTGCCGGAGAGGCTTGGACGGACTCTGGGTATTTCCCGTGCAATTGCATAAAATGGGTGTTAGGAGACTAATTTTTGGTGTTTTGCTGGCATTGTTTTAGGGTGGTATTCTGTTTGGTAAAAGCGGAATAAAGTCCATTCTCTGTGGAAGAGTATCCCTTTTCATCTGAGAGCATTGGTGAGGATCGCCACTGTTTCACCTGAACATGTAGTGAGTTGCTGAGATGCATAGGAACCATAAAAAAGTGTTGCTAGATAGTTTTGGGATTTGCTTTCTGCTTAGAGTTGTAAAAAATGATGCTTTTGTTTGTAATAGTGGTCATTACTTTCTCCTGTTGTCTATATATTCTTAAAAATGTGTTTTCTAGTGTTTTTAAGCATGATGTTGTCTCTGATGGGTGGGATTGTTTTTTGCTACCCATTGACATCTGTACCCACCTCCCAACCTATGTCTCTTCCTACTACTACTTCTTCGCATTCTTTCCATATTTTATCTGAACATGAACTGGTTAGGAGGTCAGAGTTTATTAATAATTCCTTTGTACAGCTTCTGCATCAACACCAGTTAGTAGTGAACATCACTAATTGTTGGGTGTGTGGTCTTATGCCACATACTACAGATAGAGGTATTCCCTATTTTGTCCTGCCATATGCGGCCTTTGTGCTACTACGTGTGTAAGGAGACTTGTCCCGAAGAGAGTTGCTAAGTAATAGGATTATGCTCCAGCAACATCTTGATGATCTGATGAATATAGACCTGGATTCAGATTGACGTGAGTTTAGGTTATTGCCTATGTAAGGGCAAAACGAGGGTCTGAGGTTACGTGAATTCTGAACCTGGGTCATAAAGGTCGTGGTTCTGTTACGATTTTGGTAACAGCGAACCGTAAACAGTGAGCTCAGCAAGTATGAGTGTTTTCGTCATGTTACACCGATGGATTCACTGTGTATTTGAAGATTTCGTTCTGAACCCTTGGGTTCCATTTTGTGCATGGCAGCCATTTTGTGGTTGCCCTCACATAGGCAGATGACTTTAGCTGACTTTTAGATGACCTGAGTGAACTGACCCTGTTGCCTGAAGCTGACCTTGTTAGGCCAATTCCTTGCCCAGTAGCTGATCAAGATTAAGGATCAGAGCACAGGAGATTGTAAAGTTTGGTATGCACATACACACCCCTTATCCTACTTCTCATCTGTTTCTGTTCCTTCTTTTATGACCTGTTTACGATATGGGTTGTGGTCTTTTATTATGGGTTTGGCCGGCTTGTGTAAGAAGGAATGTTAGGCATTTTGCATGCTTGCAAAAGCAAGGACTGCCCCTTTCTTTTATGCTGAGTTTTGTATTCCTAAACAGATAGAAGGCCTCTGTTCTCTGTATTCCTCAGACTACCTCATTCAGTTGCTACGGCTTCTGTGTGACGTGGCCTCACTTAATTAAGTTTAATAAAGATGTCTTTTCATATTTCAGCTTCTGTGCCAAGTTCTTTGTTATATTAGTAAGTATTCCCTGAGAATGAAGATTACAGTTCTTCAACAGGCTCTGACATTTCATGAATTGGGTTGTCAGCTACCTCTGATTAGAGGTCTCTCAGGTTCTGGAAGGAGATTCAACAGTATGGTCCAAGAAACAAAACAGGGCTCAGGCACACTGCCTTTAACCCTTACAAGATTTCATCCTGTTGCAGGATACCTCAATCATTAACCTGTCTGATTAACCATTAGTGTCTGGAGGCACTGTCTCGTGAACAGGGTGTCTTTATACCACTTGATAAATTTGTGCCCTGTGGTGTGTGATTTATGGCTGAATGAAGAAAGTCATAAATAGTGGCAACACACCCTCTACATTTGTTTCATATTCACCCCTATACCATTTGTAATGGGGCACGAAGTTGAGGTACTGATATCAAGCTCTATCCTCTCAACCCAACACAGATATGATGCAACTAGAACTGTTCTCCTTAAGATCGGACATTAGTACCATTAACAATAAAGTGGCTGAGGCAGAAACTCGAATAAGTACAATGGAAGACATGGCCTTCAACTCATGCATGGGTATTATGAGGCTTCAAGCATACTCCAAGTCACTCCAAATGGACAAGGCAGTATTGGAGGATAGGAATTGAGGACATTTACAGATTTTTGGAGTACCTGAAGGGACATAGGAGTCAACTGATTCTTTCATTCTATTTCCTGGAGAAATGGCTTCCAAAAGCTGTGGCCTGTCTTTAATAAGGGCTTTGAACTAGAGAGAGAGAGCACGCCAAGTCCCCTCATTTAAACCATCAAATAAAGCCATTACGAGACAAATTATCTGTAGACCTTTACGCTACCAACACTACATGTGTCACAGGTGCTTTAAGTAAAGGGGGTATCAATATGGAAAGACCTCTGTCAGTGCCTTTGATAGTATAAATGGGTGTACCAATGTACCTGTTTCACTCAACATTGTATTGATATTTTATTTACTGTTCAGTACTATTGTCTATTTCAGGAATTTCTTCATGATAAGATGTACTTTTGTTGCAATACACTATGTGCTCTCCTGGTCTCTAACTACCTACACACTTGGATGTGCCTCCATGCTTGCTGAAACTCAGAAAGGGGTCTTTATGCATGGTCTGTTAAAGCCAGGATATCTCTGTTTCTAGATTGTTTATGGTTTTAGGTCTCACTTAAACCTGTTACACCTGTTACGAGGCTATATGCACATGTGTTCTGGTTCTTATATGGGACCTAGCTAAATACTCTAAATGTTCACCAGTCTCCCATAGAATTATATATATATATCTCAGAAAGTTTGCATGCGAGCCAATGATGTTTGTTTTCCCAGTATTATATGTCACTTCGCTTGTTGTTCCTAGATCATTGGACCACGCATTGCATTAGATCTGTTACATTACTTCCATGACCGCTGGGATGTTACCTCACTGTCGCCTCTCCCTCATTCAGTATTAGGGTTGGGGGTCTTGGGGGTAAAGAAGGGGGGGCGTTTGGATGTTTACTCTTTCAGGGCCTTTGTTGTAATATATTTTAGCATGTTCCTCTTTTTCAATTTACTTAAGACTGCTGACATGACAAACCAAATTTTTGATCTTACTTTGTCCACTCACTGCAACAGTACGACTTCACACAATTCCCCATATGAGCCATAGATGTACATATATAACCCGAGGAGTATGATTACAGTGGAACTAGTTTTACTAGCTATGTGCCGACCATCGTCCTCCTTGGGGCACAATGGTGCCAAGGTGATTCCAATGCCCATGTATCTCCTCCGATTCATGCATTCCTCCAATATGGCTAGCTCTCCCCACTCTGAGAATCAGAAGGTGATCTCATTAAATGTTAAGGGGCTTAATTATCTGGTCAAATGCCAACATTTTTAATCTATGTATTTAAACTCAAAGCCGTTATAATTTTATTACAAGAAACCAAGATTGGGCCCAAAGAGGTGGCCTCATTAGGGCACCATTGGATCTGCAGAGTTCTGTGCACCCCGCACCAAACAAGACAAGTGTATGCTGGCCTTGATTGCCAGAAACTCTGGTCTGCCTATAGATTCACATGAGATAGATAATGAGAGAAGATGGATACTCACAAAACTTTCCAAAAATGTCAACTTCTTCCATGTTTTCAATGTTTATGGATCGAACTCGGATAATCCAGACCTCTGGGACTCCTTATCTGCCCCACTATGCTATATCCCAGCAGACGTATTGATTATTATGGGTGGTGACTTTAATGTCCCCCTAGGTCCAACTTTGGACCCGCATTCAAGAGCCTCATTTCAGGCTCCAAGATCCCAACAAATCTCTCCTCAAATTATATTCAAGATTCAACCTACATGATTGTTGGAGACTGTAACACCCTGACTCCATGGACTACACCTATTTTTCAAACCGCACAAATCATACTCAGGAATTGATTATCGCCTCATTTCCAACTCACACACATCTCATCGACCAGACAGCTATTCTCCCTAGGATGGTCTCCAATCACTCTTGTATATCCCTATCCCTCACAGGTGTTAACACGAAACCATCCTGCAATGTCTGGTGTTACAGTGATGAATCCAATAAAGTTGCTGCATCCAGGGACAATATTAAAAAAAAACATTCCTTACTACAATAATGACAAAATGTCTGCAGATATCTCCCCTGCCACTTACTCGGATGCACTTATGACAGCCGTTAAAGGGACTCTAATAGACATAAAGCTAAACTAAATAAAGCCCATAGTTGCAAACTATCAGGGTTAGAGCAAGAAATTGAGGCCCTAGAGATTCGTCAAATGTCCAATTTGGATGCCCCCACACTAAGCAGGGGCAGGGGTTTGGATTCATAAATAAACGTGCTTGAAACTGTGGGAAGCAAATAAGGCCGCACAAATTCTGGCCTCCTACCTAAAACAAAGGTCAGATAAATACCTACTTGGTTAGCTCAATTAAACACTCACCATGCATCCATTATCACCAAAATATAAAGGTCATAACTGAAAATAATATTAAATATTCCTGAAATAAGTCAATTTATTAAAAACCGTATCGTGTACAAAAACTGTGAATATCACATATAATACATACGTCAAATGTACACACTTAGAAATATAGACACAAAATTAAAAATCCTTATGGATTGACAGAAAACATACACACTCATTACATAAAAGTACAATAATTCTACTTCATAAAAAAAAAGTACAATTGGAGACAACAAAGTGGGAGAATAGATCAGACAAAATATTGTGTCATTAAAACAGCACTAGTCTGTATTGGATCATTTGATTAGTATTGACACATCAATATCTTTTTGCATCACAAATGTCCCAAAGATCTAGCGTCCTAAAAAACAGTAGAGCATCGATGCGTTTCGGTGGACCATACAATTTCACTGCCACCTTCTTCAGGAAAACAATATCTCCCAGCCACAGTTTGTACACTCAGTGCAATAATAAAGCAGCTTCAGCCCAATGTTGATAGGAATCACCCTGATATGGGAATGGTACTATCAATATACCCTTTTGTCGCTCTTAAATTACATGTCTCCTGAACCTCGATCACGATAAAGGATGGCCTAAAAGCTGGATTAAAACGTTGAGTAGAAACCTCCAAAACCTTATCTTTGAGTTTCTGATAGTACGCTCCACTGTGTATAAAATCCTATAGCGGTGCTCCCAAAAAAAGAGTAAGCACCCAACACTTGATATAAACTATAGACCAATTTCACAAAAAAACTTAAATGCAAAGATCTATGCTAAAATCCTCTATAATGGACTTGGACCTTATTTACCACTCTTAACTAGTCTTGTCCAGCTAGGCTTAATGAAGAATCGTATGTCCAATGACAACACATGCGTTTTGGGCCAGATCCAGATGTACGACCAATTTTAGCATTTCCAAACTGGTTAGCGACCCGCTTGCGCATGCTAAAATTAGAAGGGCCATGTACTAACACAATTTTGCAAGTCGCAAATGAAATGAGACCCGCAGAAAAGTGTTTAGAGACTCGCTATTTGGATGGGGTGTTCCCTTCCAAATAGCGACTCTCTAACCCAGGGGACTCCAGCCGGTCGATCGCGAGCTATCGATAGCACGCTGAGGCCCTGTGAGTAGCTCACGCCAGCATTTTTATTTAGTAGCCCTTTATTGTCCTTGGTTTTTTTTCTGCCTTTTTTCAGTAGCCGTTGCCCGCCCTCATCCAAACCTGCTGCTCTGATAAGCTCAATTAAGCTTAGCAGGGGCTGGCGGGGCGGACTGAAGAGGACGTCATTAGTCATATTTGCGCTACCTGCCTTCCGCAGTCTGGCACCGCGCTTTCCTCCCGCAGGACATGCTCCAGTGCAGAGCAGCAGGGGCTGGAGAGCTTGGTAGTGAGCAAGTGGTGTGGCACAGGCAATATTGAACTGCAACCTACCAGTACCCGCGCCACTTGAATTTTCCAGGCAGGCACCGTATCTTTGATCCGCGTGTGAAGCAGCAGATCGACTGGTAAGCCCTGGCCTGAATTAGTTGTTCTTGCTGTGTAGTTGTACGTGTAAGCTGACTATGCGAGAGGATGCTTCCTACAATTCTTTCCTAGATTTCGATCAGACCGCTTTTTGTTTCAGCATGGTACTGTGCACGTCCAATGTTGTGCGTTTGCAGCCTGCAGAATCTCTTGCCTGAATTAGTCGCAGCATAATTGCGCACCCGTACCCCAGCATTAGTATTTCTCTTCCCCAGGCACCAAAAACATTCTTGCCCAGATCCACGGTCAGTGAAGAGTATGGGACGTAAAGAGAGTGAGGAGGGGGAGAAGAGATCCGTGATACTAACCAGTAAAATAAAAATATCAAAACGTACTTCATATTATTGGCAGTGAAACAAAAGTAAACTGATCGTACCAAAATTCACTAATTTAAAATGCACTTGTGAATTACAATATTTTGTGCAACATGTCGATTCCCATAGATAGCATTCCCTAATGGAAAATAAAACTACGGTGGCCATTTCCTATTGTTTAAAGCCTTTAAAGTGCTGAAAATTGATTTTTGGTGTTTGGTGAAAGTTACACTTAGAGGTCAAGAATATGCATTGCGTGCCACGGTGCCTAACTCAATGGCAAACTTTTGGAGTGAGCAAACATGGCAAGGACTGAAATCTAAACAAGTTCTGCAAACAACATCCGTGGGGTGCAGCAAAAAGAATTAGCAAGATAGTAGAGGTTTCACAGCAAACTGCATTTTCATCATGATATAGATTGCTGGATTATTATATGAAATATCTAAAAAATAAAATGATTTGCAGGGGGATCTTGAGGTACAGATCCCCTGATTGAAGCTCTCAAAGTATAGTGGGTGTGAATGGATGCCAACTCAGAAGTTAGAAATACCTCTGCTCAGAGATGTTTTATATGTGGGAAAAGTGGATTCTGGCCCAAGGCCCCAGCCTTCCAGGGGGGCGTGATAGAGCAAACTCTGTTCTTCACAGAGTCTTGCCCTTATAACCGTGGATAATTCTTCAACATATTGTTTTATTGTTCAACTTTAATTTATATTTAATGTCTGTGAAAGTCTATTACAGACGTTTTTGCAGAGAAATGGTGTGTTTATGTTTCATGCAACATCCATAAATAAAGTTCCTATTAGATCACAAGGATTAATTGCAATAATATTAGTGAGCTGCTGCATTGCAACATTGAAAACACACCCCACTATTCCTGAATATATAAAATGTAACAGCTTTAGAATTTGGACAAGTGTACCTGTGCACTGTCAGTGACCTGGCCAAAGAGGGCATGAAAGAGCTGCGAATGGATCATAAATTCAAATCTAATCCAAACAGGAGCTTCCAAGATACCTATGGCCCAGGCCCCAAAAATCCATAAGATGTCCCTATCTCTACTTTTGGCCTGCCTTGTAACACTTCCACCAGGGGACATATTTGCAGTCAGGGCAGGAGAGGGGAGCAGCTCACCTTGATGGGAAGTGGTCTTATGGGAAGCAGTAAGGGAGTCATGTGTGGCCTACAGGTGAAGGCCAGAGATCATCAGCATGAAGATTAAGGGTTCATTTCCTCCCCTTCACCCATGTTTACCGTCTGTTTAAATTTGATTACATTGCAACTAATTAAGGGTTCTCCAACATGGATAATGGGAAGGAATTCATGTTGAGGAGCATACCAAGGCCACCCAATGCGCTGATTAGCTCAGATGAGGTCAGTGTTTCTAGGGAACTCAAGTATTTTGTTCAAACCACAGTGTGGGCTCTGAAGAAATTAGGCTTGCCTTAAAAAGTAAATGAAGCTGCGCGTGAGAGAGTCTCTCCGAAAAATGTGCGAGTTGCTTGGCCCTTAGTAGCTCACGATAATTTTCACTTATCAGAAGTAGCTCTCAGTACAGCAAAGGTTGGAGACCCCTGCTCTAACTCATGTACGAATGTTTTGCGAACGCAATTGCGGTTAAAAATTACCACCCTCTTCAAGAGGGTGGCAATGGAGTCGCAAATGGGAAGGGGTCCCCAGGGGACCCCCTTCCCTTTGTGACAGTCTCTGAAAATATTTTTAAGGGCAGGTAGTGGTCCCAGGGACCACTACCTGCCCTTAAAAAATGACACGAAACCATTTAAGGAAAATGGGCTGTATTAAAAATAACTGCTTTATTTAAAAGCAGTCCCAGACATGGTGGTCGGCTGAAACCGCAAGGGCACCATACCTGGGACTGCCTGTCACTACCAATGGGCTCGCAATTTGCGAGAGGCTCATTACTATTCATGAGCCTCGCAATTTGTGACCCCATTGGGAATCGCAAACAGTGTTAAACACACTGTTGTTTATCCAGTTTTGCAAGTCGCAAAATTGCTGGTAGTATATTTGGCCCTTTGTGCCATATCCTAGCATAAGCCAAGACTACTTCCTCTGATACTGTAGCAATAACTTTAGATGCAGAGAAGGGATTTGATAGGGCCTCATGGGCATATCTCCGAGAAACACTATTAAAAAATGTTCTGGATGATGATTTCACCAGAATGGTGATGGCACTCTAGAAATCCCTGTGCTAGAGTGCGGGCTGGTGGTCTCTTGTCTCCTTCCTTCACGTTAGAAAGAGGAAAGAGGCTGGGCTGTCAGCTATCTCCTTCCCTTTTCAACCTGGCCCTGGAAACCTTGCTCCGTACCATCCAAACAAATGACTTGAGCTCCGGTATTCCCTTTGATGCCACCGATGATATCCTGATTGTGAATGAGAAAGTGCATAATTCCATCAATGAACTAATACATATATCAACGGCTACTTCTTAGTTGCAGGATACAAACTCAACAAGGACAAATTAGAATTTTATGGATGAAACAATTTATGCACCAGAGGCTCTTATATAACTGAGGGCTGGTGTTGCAATACCAGTTTTAAAAATATTTAGGCATAGAATTTGGACTACATCTGATAGAAACCTTACAACACAATGAAAAAAACTTACATGAAAGTGCAGCTTGGCAGAATACTAGTATGAGAACCAATTGCATTTGCCAACCAAGACCATATGTCTTTCATTGGCCAATTTATTCCATCCCCTCTTTGCGCTTCAATAACTCAGAGTCATCATAGCTCTGCCCCTTCATTACGAAAAGCTTTTGGCTGGCTTGACTACCTGGCTTTTCTAACGCTGTCAACCAACAAAATGTTAAAAAAATAAGGAGAGGCTTATCTGGCATCGTAGATACGTAATATTTTTTCTTGCCACACATACCACCAGTGCCTGTTGCAGTGGCAGCACCAGTGTGCCAGACAAGGCAGAGGAGGCTGTTGGGGGGGAGTCCAGTGGTGGTAGGTATGGGCGGTGGTAATTCACTTTGCCTGCCTATTGACATATAATTAGTATACTCACTGTATTTGTTAACCGAGGCAGATATGTATCCCACCCATCATCATTCATTACCTCCCTGCCCATGGGTATTTCATCACCTATGGCCCAACTGCAGTATGTTTCAATTCGGCACTGCAGTGTTGGCTGTGCAATGTAGATCTCGCTTGGTCAATTGTCCACGTCTTGTATAGTGAAACATCCAATTCAGAAAAAAGGAATGAAAGTGGCCAGTATATTTTTTGTACTGTGTGGCAAGTTTTGTTGCACAGATGTACTCTTTGCATGACACAATGTCTCTTTGCCGCCTTGGTTTAACGGCAATACGAAGGATTAAGCTCTCAACCAAGTCATGCGCTTCTCCATTGCCATCCACACCTGCAAACCTTTGCAACACCTTTTGTAACTTGTCCTGTCCCAGAAGCAACAATAGGATAGCTTGGCTTATCGTACTGGCCTCCTTGCTTACTTCCCGGGTGAAAACCTCAAAAGAAAGTAGCATCTGTGTCATGCATTAGACTAGGGTCAGTTTGCCCATCTCCATGCTCATGCTTTTCCCATTTGTATCCTCTCTTTGAATGACATAGTAATTGATCGGTTTGTACTGCTCAAACAGGCATTACAACATGTAATTGGTCAAGTTCTAACCTGTTGGCACCTCCTGTATGAGGGATTTAACTGGCACTCGATTAGCATGCTGAATGAACCTCAACTGCTTGCGGGCTTTAAAAGAATGGCTGAAATGAGTGCAGATATTTCTGCAGGTGGTCAATATGTTGCTAACTCTATCTTCTTTATTGAGATAGTCCTGCTTAATCAGGTGATACAATGCGGCAAACACAGGACCCTGTAATAGCCGCAATCTGCCAAGGCCTTAACTATATTAGTGCCATTGTCTGTGGCCCCAGATCCAATTCAGAGACCTCTGGGTCGCAGACATTCAAACACCTTGCTGTTAAAGTCGTTTACGATGTTTGCAGCTGTATGGGATTCCTCCATGGAGAACATGGCTAATGTTGCATGCCGCCAAATGCACCTAAATGTTTCTTTAGCGCTGAGACATGTACATAGCTGTTGCCTAACCCCCTCAAAAGAGTTACAGGGTGCAGTGATACACATGTAGTCATCTTATTGACAACTGATCCACATGTCTGTCATCAGGTTTATAGTGTGAATAGCACTCTGCTGCAAAGCTTGTCCAACCAATTGCAGCATATCATGATGGAGCGCTGGAACAGCAACTCTGCCAAAATAGGTCCGAATTGGAACCTTTCATTTCAAGCAGATGGCCACCACAAAATCTAAAAATTCCACTCCTATCACAAAAGAAAAGGGAAGGCAGTCCAGACTAACATTTTAGCCAGCTTCTTGCAGTACAAACGTGCCGGTGGGTGGTTGCGTTCGTAAAGCCCCCCTGCCTAAAATTCCAGTAATAGTAAACTGGATTTTTATATTTTATGGTGCCACTGATGCAGGCGACTTCCTGCGAGAACTAGATGGTGGTAGATTCAATATATGTCTTGGGAAAGTCACTGTATGCGGTGGTGTCTCCATCTGACTCGTGTCATTTTGAGGTAGGTGATACTTGTACACTGCTGGGGACAGAGCTGCTTTGCGTCAAGCTTTCGCCCTCTTCTTCCTCATCACCTTCACCTCACACTGTGATCAGTGCTGATTTCCTTTTCTCATCATCACCCTAACCTCCAGCAATTTTTTTAAGGTGCGCCTTCCACCGTATTATGTGATGTTTTTTTTAACATGGGTTGTTTGGCCTCCAATACCATAGTGTGAACCAGCCTTGCAGGAAATGGAGACTATTGCAATGTTATCCACCTGCTTGCTAGTCTAAAAGAAGTTCTAAACTTGGGAGGAGAACTTTCTTAGTAGGCCACTGCCAATGCCTGAAGAAAAATTGGAGGTAGGTGGGTGTGTCATCATTTGCCTCTCTGCAGGTGTACTTCAATTGAGGTAGTGGTGGATGCAGGTCTCAGTGGGGGCCTTATGAATATGGAACCTTGCAGTGGTGGTGGTGCCAGTGCCACTTCCATTGGACTATGGTTAAATATGAGGGGTAATGTTGGTGTCTTCTGAGCCAGCTTCCATGACAATGACTGGCTCGTCATCTACTTCCATAATTGTAAGGCTTTTAGGAACTTTCCTTTTCCCTTGGCTCTCCTGGTGTGTCTGTGACTAAGCAATGGTCAAAGCCATGTCCAGAATATCAGAATGAGGTTTTGGAGAAAATGGTGCAGTACCCTTCCTTTTTCTTGCTGGAGATCTGGAAGACAATGGTTCAACAACAGGTACATCGTGCTGAGCAGGAAGTCCAACCTTTGGTTCTGCTCCTACTTCTGGAAGATGTACTATTTCTATCTGCGGATCCTGTTGTCCACTTTGCTCAGTTTTCTGTGACAATTGGGTACCAGTTTGCGGCTGAGACAAATCCAATTCAGACTCACTGCTCATCACAATGATTGAGGTGGCTGCTTCACTGAGAGACATGGGGTGGTGCAGTTGATGTGAGAGTCTTGCTCCCAGCTTGCTCCCAGCTTGCTCCCTGGAGGACAGTGTGTCAGGCACACTTATCCTGAAAAGAGGTTTGGGGCCAGTGGTGGCAATCTGATTCTGCTTCTCCTCCTCACTAGCCACTTTCTTGTAAGTATCTTTCTTTGGGCCAATCTTGAATCTTACAGTTGGCAGTGGAACTTAGCTGCACAGGCAGACGAGAATAGAGGGCTCTCCTCACGTGTTGTGGTCACATCACTTTGTACAGGCCTTCTGTCTGGCAGCACTGGGACGTGCATGGCCAGGCCTCCACTAGTAGAATGGCGAGCAGTCCCACTTCTTTCTGCAACAAGTGTCTGTGCTCCTCCTCCTACTGTCATAACATGCAGGGCCACCACTTGATGTGCTGTACTGCATGTCTATGATCACCTGTTTTTCGTGTCACCGGGAATGCTGTAGATAGGCAGATCCTCGGACCCTCGCAGCTCAAGACAACACTGTGTATGGCGTTCTAGCCTGGTTCTAACCTGGCTGGTTGGCTTCTAGCCTGGTTGGTGACATTGGAAGATTCAGAGGAATGTGGCGGCATTGAAGAGCCCTAAACTTAAGGCGTGGCAACTCTTTAAAGGTGTACAACTAGAGTTAAGTGGTTGGCAGAAAATAGATTGCTTAGTGTGGTGGCAACTCTGCAGCACGGCTTGATCATTGGTATGCAATAAGAGGAGGCAAGTGAATCTTATTTATAATTTGCAGCCATTGACCCCCAGGGTCTTGCCTCGTCGCTCCCTCGCTGACACAGATCAGCTGATTGGCACTGCCTAGTTGACCGATCCACAGTTCCCTGAGCCTCAGGTCCAAGCCTGCTGTAGGGTCCCTTCTTGTTGTTCTTGCTGCACATTATTGGTCATTTATTTTAATTCACTCCTGGTGTGGTCATTACTATTAGTCTGTTTTACTGCTTCATTACTAATTTACCTGTTAGTGCATTTCACTGGTTCCCCCGGTTTTGCTGCTAATTTATCCCGCCAGGCCCGCTCCTGCCCTCCCAACCCCTTCCACCCCAGGGCTATTTAGGGAGGCCACTTTGCATCTGCACCACTAGCTTGCACAGCAGCCGCACCTCTGGTGCATCAAAGGCATGACCATCTGTGTCCGTCTGTGCCTGGACCATGCCCAGTACCAGGAACCCTGGTCCTCCCAACTCCCACTGCTACACCGCCGAAGAGTTCCTGGCCCTGAACCCCGGTCAACGTGACAGCCACTACTACACTGCCCTTCCTCGATCTATCAAGGGACCTTTCACTGCCAGATGCTGCCGCTTCTCCTGCAACACTGAATCTACACCCGCTCCTAGAGAACCACAAACCACCCCGAACCCCGCATTGCCTCCTGCTCAACGGCCAATCCCTCTGCAAATGCACCACAGAAATAAGAGACATCCTCAACATCCTTGCCCCAGATGTCGCCTTCATCACCAAAATCTAGCTCAACCCATCCTCGAACCCCGACATCACCACGGCAAAATCTGCAGGCTACATGATACACCATCCTCTTCAAGGAAACCATCCGTTGCAATGCCACCAATGATGACCCCGTGCCACACCTCAATTTCCAACTACAGACCGATGCCAAGACCACATTCAGAGGTGCCCTCATATACGGACCCCCTGGACATTGACTGGTCTTCTGTGACACCATCACAAACATCATCACCCCCTCAGCCGTTGACTCCTACCACTACCACCTGCTCAGCAACATCAACGTCCATGTCGACGACCCCAATTACATCAACTCCATGACCCTCCTGGAAAACCTGTACAATATCGGCCTCTCCCAACTGGTCACCAAACCCACACACAAAGCCAGACTCACCCTACACACCATCTTTACCTCCTGCAACAAAATCAAATTCAACTACTTCTTAGAGCTCATTAAGACCCACCACCCATCATAAACTTCATCATCTCCAATGAGAAGAGCACCACCACAAAGCACTATAGTGCCTCCCACTGCATCTGTGGCAAGATAAATGAGACATAGTGGACACAGGCCCTTTGTGCCATCCTACCTGAATCCTCAGCAGATCTCAACCAAGCCATCCAGATTTTCTCCGACTGGATCACTGAATGTGCCAACAATCACCCCTGTGAAACCGCAACAAAACCTAAAACAAAACCTAAAATCAAGTCAGCTGGTACACCCCTTAGCCTTCCAGTACAACACCATCAACCGCTCCCTTGCCACTGCATCGTTCCCAGACGACTGGAAACATGCCGAGATCAACCCAGTCCTCAAGAAACCTTTGGTGGACCCCACCGACCTCAAAAACTACAGACCGATCTCCCTGCTCTCTTTCCCAGCGAAAGTCATCAAGAAAGCCATCAACAGCCAACTCACCACATTCATCGAAGAGCACAACATCCTCGACTCGTCCCAATCCGGCTTCAGAAAAAACGACTGCACGGAAACCGCCCTCCTCGCCGCAACAGACAACATTACCACCCTACCGCACAAAGGAGAAACAGCAGCCCTCATCCTCCTCGACCTCTCAGCGGCATTTGACAGTCTCTCACCGCACCCTAATACAAAGACTCCACGACTCAGGGATTCAAAACAAGGGCTGTGACTGGATCCGCTCTTTTGTCTCCAGCAGAACGGAGCGGGTCAGACTTCCCCCATTTCTCTCGGAGCCTACAACAGCCACCTGCGGAGTTCCCCAGAGGTCATCCCTCAGCCCTACGCTCTTCAACGTCTACATGGCTCCGCTCGCTCCCATCATCAGAACCTATGACTCAACATTGTGTCATACGCAGACGACACCCAACTTATCCTCTCCCTATCCAACAAACCCAACACCGCCAGACACAATTTTCGAGAAGGCATGGAAGCCGTCGCCAAATGGATGAAAAACAGCTCCCTTCAACTAAACACTAACAAAACAGAAGTACTCATCATGGGCCCACACTCCAACGCCTGAAACAACACCTGGTGGCCCCCCACCCTCGGATATCCGCCCACCCCCATGGACCACGCACGCAAACTGGAAATCAACCTGGACTTCAAACTCAAAATGGACCGCCAGATCAACACTGTCTCGTCCTCCTGCTTCCACACCCTCTGCCTCCTACGCAAGACCTTCAAATGGATTTCCCTCGAACACAGAAAGACCGTCTCTCACACGCTGGTCACCAGCAGACTCAACTACGGCAATGCACTCTACACCGGAATAAACAAAAACCTCACACACAAGCTACAGAACATCCAGAAAGCCGCGCAAGTCTGGTCCTCAACCAGCCAAGACACTGCCACATCTCCCAGCATCTGTGCACACTCCACTGGCTCCCCATCGATGGTAGAGTCACCTTCAAGATGCTCACCCACGCTCACAAGGCCCTCCACGACACCGGACCAGCATACCTGAACAGTCGACTCTAATTCCACGCACCCCAAAGGACCCTATGATCAGCCCAGCTCTCCTATGCTGTGGTCCCCCGCACCAGAAAGACCTGATCAGGTGGCTGCTCATTCTCCTTCCTTGTGGTCAGAGCCTGGAACGCCCTCCCTCTCCCCCTCAGACAGACAACATCTCTTCCCATCTTCACAAAAAACCTCAAAATCTGGCTCTTTGACAGACCCCCTCCTTGATGGACTGGAACCTGCAAAACCTCCTCCCCCAGTGCCTTGATACCCTCACGGGTGTATAGTAGCGCTTACCAAACACATGATTGATTGATTGATTTGACTGCTACCAACTAGAGAGGCAATGGCACCCCATGTACAGCGCCACCTACAAGGCATCCTTCTGCAACTATCACCAGGGTATCAAAGAAGCCAAGAGAGAGGCCATCACAACCTGAATCGGGACAGAAGCCAACCACACAAAAGAACTCTTTAAGATAGTCAAAGAAGTCTCCAACTCATCAGCCACAGAGAACACCATTCACTCCTCCCAAGAACTCTGTGTCACCCTCTCAAACTATTTCCACAACAAGATCTACACAATCTACAACAACTTTGACCCTTAGCGCTCATCCTCTACAGCCCTGGCCAACCAATGTAAACTATCTGAACGATCAACACGTGGTCCTCATTCACCACCCAGACTACCTCGGCCATCATGTCATCCCACCACTCCAGGGCATATAAACAAACCCTGCCCCCACTGCCTTCTCAACCTCAAATCCAACCAAATCAGCCCAGAACTAACCAGCATTATCAATTCCTCGATCTCCACAGCAGCAATCCCGGACAGTTGAAAACATGCCAATGTCAGACCCCTCCTGAAGAAACTGCCCACCAACCACAGCAAACTCTAAAATGATCATCGTTTCTCCCTGCTCTCCTACCTAACCAAAGTACTCCAGAAGGCAATCAACCAACAGCTCACCAAATTCCTGGAACTGAACCACCTACTTGATGCCTCCCATTCAGGATTCCATGCAACCCACAGCACTGAGACCATTCTCATCACCGGCACAGACAACATCAGGATCCTCCTTGACTGCAGAGAGGCCACATTCCTGATTCACCTCGACCTCTTGACAGCATTTGACACTGTGCCTCACCACATCCTAATCAACAGACTCTACATCATCGGCAAATGACACAACTCCCTCAAGTAGATCCCCTCAATCCTGACATGTCGCACTCAGAGTGTCCAACTGCATCCCTTCACCTCCGAACCCAAGGACATCCTATGCGACGTACCCCAAGGATCATCACTCAGCCCACCCTTTTCAAAACCCACATGACCCCCTTGCAGACATTGTCAGATCCCACAGCTTCAACATAATCTCCTAGGCAGACGGCAATCAACTCATCCTCTCAATCTCTGAAGACCCCTTTATCGCCATGACCAATGTAGACAATTGGATGTGGGACAACAGCCTTAAACTCAGCTCTGACAATAAAGAAGCACTGATCTTCGGGAAGAACACATTCATCTTGGACCACAGCTGGTGGCTGATGGAATAAAAGCCACACCCACATCAACAGACCATGGAAGCAACCTAGGCATCATCCTGGACTACCAACTGACCATGAAACAGCAAGTCAACTAAGTCACCTCTGCTTGCTTCTATACCTTCGCACTCTCCTAAGAATCTTCTGATGGATCCCAACAACACCAGAAAACCCGTCAATCAGGTGCTCATCACCAGCTGCCTCGAATACAGCAAAGCTCTCTACGCTGGAATCTCCACCCAGCTCCTCAGACGACACCAGAACATACACAATGTGGCAGACAGACTCAACCTCCCTAAAAGGACCCACATGACCCCTGACCTCAGACACACCAACTGGCTTCCGATCCAAAAGAGATGCCAGTTCAAGCACCTCACTCACACCTGCAAAGCCCTTCATGACCTAGGACAAGCCTACATCAACCATCGACTGAATTTCCATCGCCCCACAAGACACCTACACTTCGCCGAGTTAGCCTGTGTGCTCACCCCCACATCCGTCCCAGCAAGGTCCTCTCCTGCTCTTACATCACTGCCAAGACCTAGAACAACCTGCTCTTCCATTTCCGAACAGCACCCTACCCGCACGAGTTATGAAAAAAATCTCAAGACCTAGCTTTTCTAATGAGTCGTTGCACCCTTAGAGCCCTGATAACCCTAGGGATGATAGTGCTGTGCTATACAAATGCTTCTTGACTGATTGGTTCGTGATTGCATTTTTAAAGTGTTCTCTACTTTGACTGGAGTGTTTTGCAACTTATGATAAGGTTGACTAGAGATGCATCCCCTAAAGAAAAAAGCCATCAAGCCACCTGCAACTGCAAAAATTAAAAAAGGCAACGGGGTGTAAGACAGCAGTTCGTAAATTAGGAATTCTCAAGGCCCTGAGTCTGCTCAGTCCCCAGGCTATGATGAGGCAAGCCACGTGGGTCCTGAATGTTCGACTGCATTCAGAAATGTACAATCATAAGCAAAAAACCTGTTGCTTTCAATTAAGGACTTTGTGGGAAAGTACTTCAGGTCCGTTGCGATGCAGGATTCTGCAAATTTGGGTCAAGTGGCCTTCATGTCGAAGGTACCCTGAAGTTAATTGCTACTCAGAAAAAGGAGGCCTTGGATTTGATTGAAAATGTTGGAGGGATACAACTACGTCTTTCCTCTTCTCCCTGTCTGTTTCGTTTCTTCGAGTTGAGTTTTGCAAGCTTTTGAGAGGGGTCTCTGATAGCGGGGGTTTCACCATGGAATAAAAGTAATAAGGATGTATCCTTTAATGGTCAACCTCAGAGAGTGTCAGTGACTTTGCCTGAAATAGCCGGGTTATCACCTCACAGTTGGGACTTAAGGGACAATGGCCAACTCAGGTGTAAATATTGACTACCTATTGACTGATCCGTCACTGATGATAGATATTCTTTTTCAGATGCAGAAAACACTGCATGGTCTATTTGAATCCTCCCTTGCTACAATTAAGTCTCTAAGAGCAGAAGCAGTTATACTTAAGGAGATTCTCTGTGAATTAAAATCTATTGCTCTTGTATGCTTACACTTGTAAGGCCAGTAGCGTAGCAAACTCTGGAAGGGTAGCTGTAGATAGTATGTGTCTGGAATACCAATGCTGGTGGGAAGAAGGAATCATGCGTGGCCAATAACTGGCATGAATAAAAAGTCAAGAAATTTCCCCAGAAGCCTAGGTCAGTGGTAGACCAAGTAGTACAGTCCCAATGGGAAAAAAGGAGAACAAGTTTAGGGGAGAAGAGTATGATAAAATGAGCCAAAGGTTAAGCAAAGAAGGCTCCTCCCAATTGCAATCAGGTTCCAGGTCCCTTAGCAGAGGTTTTAGTAATCAATGCGAACATAAGCAAGTTAAGGGCCCCAATGGAACAGCAGAATTGGTCCATATATCCTTCAGAAACACGCCTCCGCACACAGATATTAGATTCAAGTTAACAATATGCCAAGACTTTCCAGTCAGCTAGAACTCGAATTGGCCTAAGAGCAGGCATCGATCTTTTCCAGGTATCCCAGCGCAAAGTATTTTGTAATGAATGTGACCCGTAAGGGTAAAAACAGTATCAAATGGTAGCTGCTGGACAGGTCAAGCTTAGTAAGAGTATTCTCATCCTATAAGACATTGGAGGAGGTTACGACAAGGCATATAGAGCAAGTAGCTTTTCAGAGAATCCAAAACAGAAAGAGAAATTATGAAAGTTTTTTTTTAGTTCTTCAGTTTTGTGGGCTTGGTGTTGAAGGCTAGAGATGAGCTTATTCATTCTGGCCAAGAATTGTGATTGTAACTGAGTTAGAGACCTCCCGATTAGAGTTGCCTTTATTGGTTAATCATGCTGACCTCAATTTGGAGCAATTAAATATGGTAATTTGAGCAGAACCAATCCCATCCCACTCCTGTTTGCTGGGTTATAATTGGGGTACCCTTGAGTTAACTATACTATCCCACTGAAGAAAAGGAATGATAGACCCAGTCCTACTTCGCAATAGATTTGCCTGTCTAAGTGTTGATAGGGAGAGCGTATGCTCTGGGGGTGGGGTGGGGGGGCAGGTGGATTAGGTAGTTACCACACCCGCCAGCTTGGGAGTTGTCTCCTAGAATGTCCATGGGTCGATGAACTTAATGAGAAAAGTAGATCTTATTCAAATTTGGGAGTAGAATGAGATCATCTGTTTTTAGGAGACATGGTTGGTGGGTGATCAAATTAACTTGAGTGGGTTTATGCAATTTGTAAAAGGGGGAACAAAAATAGGGCCTGGGCATGTAAAGGGTGGACTGATGGCACTGGTATCAACCAAGTATAGCAAATGAGCAAGAGTCATACAAACGAGTAGTGAATAGCTTCTAGCTTGTTCTCTGGATTTGTATGATGGGTGCCACTGGCTAAATAGTTTGATAATTGCTAAAGTTGATGTTAACCAGTGTGAGACCAGTAAGGAGTCGTGGGAAGCTTTCCAGAGGGATCTAGGGGCTAACAGAATTCCCGGCGCCTCCCGATTTTCCTACTAGAGGATTCTAATCATCGGCTAGCCCCCACCCAGATAAATATCCATGGTAGTGATATGCTAAAAAGCTATGGAATCCCCAATGCAAATTTCCCACAGCATACTCAAACTAATTATGATTTGCACTTTATAACATTTCTCTTCACAGTAGGATTTTTTTGTCTAAATGGCCGTTTCAGGTAGGCCACTCCTGTCAGGATCGGACTGCCTTGCGCCTGCCTTGGGGTAAAACTACAACTCCCATGATCCTCCTGGCGAGGAAGAGTATAATGCTGACATGCGTTATTGGTCGTTGCGCGTAATTCTACTTCCTGTTTGTTGTTCTCTCGCCGATGCCGAGAGAGGATCACCTTTTGCCTTCTGTTGCTCCGTTCCTAGATTTCCTGGCGCTGAACTCATAGGGTCCCAAGGTGCCGGTAAGAGGGATACCGGGGATGACTGTAGCGAGAGACGCTCGCAGAATGTTTGTATTTTGAGTGACACTTTACGGAAGCGCAGTGCCTTGAACTCCGCGTGTGCTTCTTGGTATTGGTCGGAACTCAGAAGTTTCTGCCTCGAGTTACCGTGCCGTACCTATTGGTTGGATTTCTATGTTTACCGGCGGAGCGTGGTGGTAGGCTGCTACACGCTACCGAAGGTATTTGGCTCAAGTTGCTCAGTAGAACCCGGGACGGCAGTGGTGTTCTCAACTACCCGTTTCCGGCTTGGGCTACTGTGACATTTTGTTCTACGGATTGTACAGAGCGGAACACCGTGGTGATAGTAATCACGTGTTGCAGTTTCTGTTGGGATCTATATAAACTTGTTCCTTGTTCTTATGGCAGAACGATAGTGGTGGTCGCAACTACCCGTTTCCGTTCACAAGCTTTTGTTATTTCGGTGCTTGCTTTGCTCTTAGGAATCCCCGTATACATACAGAAGCTTCTTGTATTCAGTGAGGATTGTCATAAGGCTCTATCAGGTATTAAGGGTTTAGTGAGAGTGTATGAGAGTAGTCTTCTTGCATGTGTTTCACTTATACATTGTGTTGTTTTGTCATTTCAGATCCTTTGTCCCTGCTGACCCCTTCCCTTCTCTTTGTCCCTCGCTTGACAGTGCGAACACCCTCTGTTCTTGCAATCAGGGTGTTGGTAACGTCAGGAGGTGGACCTTTATCTCAACAACCGGATCCCGCGGAGCGTATTCTGACAACTCCAGCTGTTCAAACATTCCAGCACCGGAATCAGAGCTGTCCAATAGATTACATGTTGATACAAGCATGGTTCTTTGACATCTGTACATGCTTTAAGGTCCTACGAATTAGTGGTAGCAACCATTGGGGTTTAAAAACATCCTTACTTGCAGTCCCTCACCAAAGGGATCGGGTGATCTTGTGGATCGAAGTATTCTGTGGGTAAAGTAATGCCAGCAGGCACTACCTTCCAATTTACTTGCGATTTTGCAGGAATTACACTCACAGAATTGATCCCAAGTTGCGTTTGACCTAAAAGGGGCCCTATCAAAATGAATTCCTTTAGAAAATGAGCTAAGGTAGGGCTGTGTCTTGGGCCCCACATTGTTTTCTGTGCTCCTTGCGGACCTCCATGGAGTACTTGCTTCTATCAATTCCTTCTACTTGAAAATGGGGGTTAGGCACATATCATGCCTCCTCTATGCAGATGATCTGGCTATCCTAGATGTGACTCAAGTGGGTCTACAGAAGAAATTGGATAGATTTAATACTTATTGTGAGGAACATTAACTAAATAATCTGGAAAAAACTAAAAAAAATTGCCTTTGGGAACTACTCAAAACTTTTTAAATAGCAGCTGGGTAAAAGGAAGGTGGAGGTGGTAGCCTTGTACAGTTTTCTAGAAATTATGTTCTCTAAAAGTTGAACAGGGCCCTAAATAAAGAACTAGTGAAGACATAGGCTGTTTCAACTATAGGAGGACTAGTACATTTTAAGAACATCTTTAGTGGTCCATCTTGGAGACCACTTTTAACTGCCTATAATGCAATTGTTCCCATACAATGCCTTTATGGGGCTGAGTTATTGTCCCTGAGTACAGATGCATTCTGGGAGAAGTGTGAGAGTAAATGCTTGAAGAAATTGTTAGGTCTCCCAAAAAGTGTGATGGGTGCGGTGATATGATTGGAGGGGGATTTGCAGGCCTGGAATTTCCTGGCATGCAAATCAACCCCGCGATTTTGGGAAACAATCTGGGCCTCAGATATTCAGAAGGTACCAGACCTTTGTGCTAACAAAATATAAGGAGTGAGCTTAAATGGCAAGCGGAGGTCAGAAATAGATTAATGAAAATCACTGCGGACCTAAAAATTTAGAAATTTAAGTTGACTAAGGCATCTCTCTCTCCAAAGCTGAACTAAAACAGGTCTGCAGAAGAGTGTCACAATTGTTTGATGTAGGGTACGTAAGGAGGTAGCCCTCAGCAAACTATATTTTGGAATTCTGGGAAAATCTGAGGGCGTTCCTGTATGTATCAACACTTTTGGGTGCCCTGCTCCACCTACTATTATCTGAGGGCGGGCCTGTATGTATAAACACTTCTGGATGCCCTGCGCCACCTACTATTATTACAATTTCAGCTTGCTTTGAATATTTGGTATCCAAGGCCCAAGAAATTTGATGCGCTTTTGGATGCTGAGAATATCTGTACGTGTGGATTACGGTTCAAAAATGTTAATGTTCCTCTTTTAATAGATTGTCTTCATTTAATAGGACTTGTTGTTTGATTTTAAAACTGCTTTTCAGGAAATATAATCTATACCTTAGAATTTTTTGATGTTGCATGTGCCCTAGCAAAATATTTTAAAATAAGCTTATGTTAGCATTGCATGCATTGTAATTCTAAGTCTTGTTAGATGGGCTGTTGTCATATCCTAGGGTTAGAGTGCAAGTAGGATAAAGTGATGCATGCTGACCCATTCTTACTTGTATTAGCAGACTCTGTGGGGCCTTGCCAGTAGGCTAGGCTTGGAATCTGGATTGGTTGGGGGGGCTTGAAGGTTTGAAGGGTCGGAGTCTTTAAATGTACAATTTTAAAGTGTATTTGTAATGACTCGAGTAAGACAGCAGGGTAAATCAGTCAAGTCTTTATTACGACTCCCACAAGCACGTCTTGGCAAGACCTATGACAACTCTGAATAACCGCCTCAGCCCCCCAACTGTTACTCTCTTCCGCGTCATAGGGGACAGCACGAGACACACGCTGCAGACCTCACGCACAGTCTGCGCGAGGCAAGCTAAGCCACTACATATCTCCTTTCCTTAGAGCAAGGAGAAACAGAGGAGAGAGCGAGGGAGGGAGAGAGAGAGAGATAGAGAGAGAGAGAGAGAGAGAGAGAGAGAGAGAGAAAAAGAGAGAAACCCAGAAAAGGTCACAAAAAAGAACAGGGAATTATTGGCGTTATCTAACTGGAATGCTGACTGCTCTGGTACTCCTCCTGACAGTAGAGTGATGAGGAGAACTCTGTAGATTGAGATTACATTGAGAGACGCTATGAGAGACATCTCTTTTCAGCATAGAACACTTAGCATCATTAAGAACATTTTTGACTTTCACAACCTTGTTACCATTCCACCAGTCTTTTCCATTGACCCGGACAGCATTTCCACACACTTTATCCACCACCACAGTTTCCCCAAACTTTGATTCACCTTTTTTTACAAAACCAGGTTTCTTAACCCTGACACAGTCACCGACAGCAAACTCTCTGTTCTTAACCCGCTTCCTTTCATCAAAGTACTCTTTTTGTTTGGACTGGACCTTGGCAGACCTGTACCTCACTTTCTCATCCATTTCTTGAGGAGTGGAATTAGATTTATTCCACTTAGACATCCAAGCTGGTCTAAACTCAGAACATGGTTTCCTACCTCTCAATAATTCGAAAGGGGACACTCCTGTAGAAGAATGGGGTGTGGTCCTATAGAACCACAACATCGTCCTGACACTTTGGGGAACCGCCTTGTGGTGTTCTACAGCCCATTTGACACAATCACCTATGACTCTATTGAGTCTCTCTACCAAACCGTTGGTTTGTGGGTGGTAGAGAGAACTTATGTGATGAGTAATGACAGATTCTCTGAGAAACTCTTCCACCTCAGCTGATACAAATTGTACCCCATTAGCAGATATAATGGATTGGGGAAACCCTTCTCTCATGAATGTTTCTTTCAAGAAGTCAATTATTTCTCTGGAGTCAACCTTAGTAACAAACTTGGCTTCCGGCCATTTGGTGTAATAGTCCACCATAACAATTGCAAATTTGCATTGTTGAGGTAGACTGTGAAAGGGTCCTAGTACATCGATGCCTAGTTTCTCCCACGGTCCACCAGGGAGGGGAATAGGAGTGAGAGGTGAACTGACTGTGCAAAGACATTTGTCACTAGAGGAACAAACTGTGCACTCCTGCACCATTTCATCAATATCTTTATCCATTTTTGGCCACCAAAAGTACTCTCTTACCCTACGCTTGGTTAATGTGGCTCCCAGATGCCCCTCATGAGCTTTGGACAGGAGAGTGGATCTGATGTCCACAGGTGGAACAAGTTTCTCTAGCCTGAATACTAGACCATCTTCAATCGAAAGCTCATCACTCACTTTGACATAGGGTTGTAAAGCAACTTCCACATTCCTTTCCCTGGGCCACCCTTGGGTAATATACTTCATCACTTTTTTTG
Source organism: Lissotriton helveticus (assembly GCF_964261635.1). Taxonomy (NCBI): domain Eukaryota; kingdom Metazoa; phylum Chordata; class Amphibia; order Caudata; family Salamandridae; genus Lissotriton; species Lissotriton helveticus. The sequence goes on along the minus strand of NC_136059.1, from coordinate 1,894,668,713 downwards.
AAACCTCATCACTAGCTAAAGCTTCCCTCCAACTTTCCTGACCTACAGTACATACATTAGTCAATTCAACACTTGCTATGATATAGTCCTCATTTTCATCATAACAACAGTCATCAGTACATTGCATGTCTTGACAGGTAGTTGCAGGTAAACGTGACAATGCCTCGGTCCTCACATTTTTCCCCCCAGCAATATGTACAACATCAAAGTTGAATTGTAAGAGTTTAGATGCTAGGCGTGCAATGCGAGGAGTGGCACCGCGGCTGTTGGTATTTCCTAAATTTGCAACCAACGGTTTGTGGTCCGTTTGAAGTGTAAACTTTTGTCCCCACAAATAATTTTTAAATTTTTCAATGCCCCACCAGCATGCTAGAAGCTCCTTCTCAATAACAGAATAATGAGTCTCTGCCTCTCTGAGTACCCTGGATGCAAATCCTACCGTGTGTTCATTTTGGCCAACAACCTGTGTCAGGATAGCACCTAGACCATAGCTGCTGGCATCCACAGTCAAAGTACACTGGACACCCTGTACAAAAGGCTTCAAAGCCTTGACGGTACTAAGTTGTTCCTTAATCCATTCGAAAGCAGTTTTGCATTCGTCATCCCACACAAATTCACTTTTGTCCTGTAGTAGTTTAGATATGGGACAAATCTTCGTAGCATAGTCTTGAATAAAGCGGGCATAAGATTCAGTGAGACCTAAAAGGGATTTTACTCCTGCTTTGTCTTTGGGTGCAGAAGCATCAACAATGGCTTGTACCAAACTCGGCTTGGGTGTGATTCCTTCGCTTGAGATGGTATGACCCAGATATTCCACCTTGTCTTTTGAGAACTCACATTTGTCCCTTTTTAGGACTACACCATGTTCCTGGAAAATGGACAAGATCTTGCTCAACACTATGTCATGTTCTTGTTGATCTTTAGCGAACAGCAGAATGTCATCTTGGAATATGGCCACGTTTTTTATTCCCTTCAGCAGATTGACCATAATCCTCTGAAAGACAGAGGCTGCTGAAGCCAGGCCGAAAGGCATACGACAAAATTGAAATAATCCAGCTGGAGAGTTGAACGCAGTGAAATGACGTGATTCCTTGTCAAGTTCGATTTGGTGATATGCCGAGGCCAAATCTAGTTTGGTGAAGACCTTGGCACCTGCAACTACACCCAACATTTCCGATATATTCGGTAGAGGATGCGAATCCACCCAAATCACCTTGTTAAGATTGCGCAAATCAATGCAGATTCTGAGTTCGTTGTTTTTCTTCCGTGCCACCACCAAAGCCGAAGTCCAATCCGACGATTCTATGGGTTCGATAACCCCTCTTTTTTGCATGGACAAAAGTTCTTTTTCCAAGTCTTCTCTTATGCTGAAGGGAATACTTCTTATTTTGTGTTTTACAGGCTCAGCATCACTCTTTATCTTGATTTTGTGCTTGAATCCTTTGATTTTTCCCAATTCACCGAAAATACTTTTGGGTATTTATTGAGTAATTCCTCAACATGTGATTGGTCACGAACAACCAATATTTGTTCTTTTGCTCCGGGACAAAGCATCATGCTAAACAAACCTTGGTGGAACCATCCTAAAATGTCTAAGCCATTGACGGTCACATATATTTTCCCATAAATATGCCTGTTCTTGAAAATCAGGATGTCTTCAAAGTATCCCAGCCGTTCTATGCTCCTCCCTTCATAGGATACAGGCTCACGGTCGGGCGGTTGCAGTGGTCTATTACCCCATTTTTTCCTGAACAGTGACTCATTTATCATTGTGATCCTTGCACCAGAGTCTACGAGAAGCCTCAAACTCTCTTCACCAACACCAATGATAGCATAGGGATCAACACAATCATCTGGATCACCACTTTTTACGTTTCCTTCACTGACCACTACAACCATGTCTTTAAGTTCACTAAGAGTGCCATCACTGTCACTACCACTTGTATCCATTACACATGCCACTTGGTCTGTTTTACTTTTGTGAGTTTGGCAAACCTTGTCAAAATGCCCTCATTTTCCACATTTGCGGCAGGATGCATTTCTCGCAGGACACGGTCTTCCACTTTTTGCATGGGAGGGATAACCACATCTGAAGCAGATATCAGTTCTTTTGAAAAAATTATTTGGTTGATATTCTTTTTTTTCCCCGAATTTTTTCAAACGCACAGGGGTGACCACTTCAGCATTTTTACTCTCTAACTCCTTGATGGAAGACTGTGAAGTTTCAATGCTCTTCGCTATACGAATGGATTCATCCAGGGATGGATTTTCCAAAGACAACAGTTTTTGTCTTATAGCTTTATCCAGGCATTTACCTATGAATTGGTCACATATCAATTGTTCACAGAAGTTTTCAAACTCACATTCTGCCCCCATCTTCCTCAAGGCAGTGATATACGTGTCTACGTCTTCCTCACCTTTCTGTGCTCTTTTGAAGAACTTATGTCTTGACACCACAACACTAGGTTGCTTGTCATATCTAGCTTTAAATTTCCTCACAGTGTCTTTGTATTCATCAGTTTCTTCTTCTCCCTCCCCAACCACATCAGGTAAATGTTTAAGAGTTTCCCTACCTTCAAACCCCAGGGAATGAAGTAGTAAGAACTTTTTCCTTTCTGCACGGAATCTATGTGCTCCAATTGCACCCAAGTAATTTTCAAATGCATCAAACCACCTCCTCCAAGGCACAGGTGGTTCACCTGGTGTATCCAGAAAAGGAGGTGGCGGAAGGATGGACTGCATTATGTTTATTTTTCTGGTGAGGGAGGAGATGTAAGAGAAACCAAGAGTGGGTGATTCTCTTTTTCTTAAATTTTCCAATAGCTAACTGTGAATATCCAAGATTCGTTCTAGATATAATATCAAGAGCCAGAAAAGTTCTTAAATAGTTTCCCCTAACGCAAAAGCCAGGAAGGACCCACGGAGAATTATATTATTCCTCTAGACGTGCCAAGTTTATTTTCTTTCGTGCCAAATTGGAGGTTTTTGCCCAGAAATGTCTTCATTGGATAATCTATTCTTCCTCCCAGTAATCGGCAATGTCACAGACAATTACAGTTTAATTCTTTTCAACTTGCAGTTAAATTCGTGCCCCAGAGGTGTCTTCGTGGTGAACCTTATACAGCCAGTAATCGGCACTGTCATAGACAAATTTTGGTAGGTTCCCCTCTAAGAACTGGGCGGGAAGTGGTTGCCGTTCTTTTCTTGAGCAGATCGACAGTACAGGCGGGATTAATCGTGTAGAATACACGCCCACCACAGCGCGTCCCACGTCTCCTCACCTCAGCCTCTTAACATCGCTGAGGCCGACAGACAGGAACAAGGCTCCAAACACGAGAAGCAGCCACTCGCCTCTCTGTTCAGCAACGTCGCAGCAGATTAAAAAGCAGATCGCCACCAAAGAAGACCGCTTCAATGACGTTCCGCTGCGAAGACAGCATCAGCTTTCTTCACCTCTAAGGTAATTACTTCCCTCTTGTGGGTTCTCTGTGGGAGCCGTCCTCGTCGCCAGTTTCGAGTGTAATGACTCGAGTAAGACAGCAGGGTAAATCAGTCAAGTCTTTATTACGACTCCCACAAGCACGTCTTGGCAAGACCTATGACGACTCTGAATAACCGCCTCAGCCCCCCAACTGTCACTCTCTTCCGCGTCATAGCGGACAGCACGAGACACACGCTGCAGACCTCGCGCACAGTCTGCGCGAGGCAAGCTAAGCCACTACAGTATTATTGTAACTATTGTTTTAAAGACAAGTGTCTAAACTTTAATAAACCTGAACTTGACTGTGGGTGATGTCTCTCGTGCACCTAAAAGCAAACAAGAAAGAAAAACATTTATTGACACGTGACATTTTTGCAGTTTGATTTATTCATAGTACAGACAATATAATTTAGTGTGGTTAGTCATTATCCTCAATAGTTAAAAACAATAGTGTATACATTCACAAATTTAAAAAAAATGTTAATAGAAAAAAATTAAAATAAATAAAAGGAAATTATCGCTGTGAACTAGAGTACTATGAGAAACCCATTGGGAGGCAAAGAGGTGCAGGGGAAAAATGCAAAAAATATTTCATTTAATATTAAATATTGTTCATATATACATGAACTATAATGATCCTCAAGCATATTAAAATGATATTAGGGAAAAGTAAAGAAAATGAACCAAAACAAAGGGCATAACCGTCTCCTATCTATCTCTCTAGAAAATGGCTTTGAATTGAAAACAGGAAAAAAAAGGATTTACACAGTGGCAGGCTGCACTGGTCAACCAAGAAGAGCAAGCAAGGAGGCATTGCCACAATAAAGAACACATGCAGGCCTATGGCAAAAGCACCCTGGCTGGCTACACAAAGTGGTTACAAGCCACATAATCAAACATCAACAGCAACCAACGATGCATGACCCCAACAAAGAACACATGCAGGCCTATGGTAAAAGCACACTGGCAGGTTATACAATGTGGTTGCCGGCCACCTGGTCAACCATAAATTACAAGCAAAGAGGCAAGGCCATAACAGAGACATATTCAGGCCTATGCCAAAAGCACACTGGCTAGCTCCACAAAATGGTCGCTGGCCACATGGTCAAATAACAACAAGGAGTATTGGCCCAAACAAAGAGCACATGCGGGCCTATGCAAAAGCACATTGGCTGGCTACACAAATTGGTCGCCGGTTACATGGTCAAACAACAACAGCTAGCAAGGAGGCATGACCCCAACAAAGCACACATGAAGGCCTATGGCAAAACCCTACTGGCTGGCTAGAAAAATAGTCACCAGCCACATGGTAAACCAACAAGCAAGGAGGCATGGATAACAAAGAACACATGCAGGCCTATGGACACTGACTATACAAAACGGCCCACAGCCACATGGCCTAGCCAAACACACACACACACATACACAGACTGGCCAGACAACGGAGGCATGGTAACACTGAAGACAACACTACCATTCAGTCAGCAATGCCAAAAATGAAAAGTAAGTAAGCTATAAAATTTTGATAACAACACACACACTCCCAAGGCATCAGATATTCCTGGATGTATGACATTACAATGCATGCTTTTACCACGCATGCCTTTACAACGCGGTTTTTACAACGCAAACCTTTACAACGCATAGCGCTTTGGGGTGCTGGATAGTGAATAGTTTAATTTCCTATTCCAACTCCAGTCCCCGAGGACACTAGGGAAGGTGTTGGATAGTACATTAAACTTATTCCCTATCCTAGAGCGCCCCCAGCGCAATGCGTTGTAATGGTTTGCGTTGTAAAAGTTGCGTCGTAAAGGCACTGCGTGGTAAAAGTTGCGTTGTAAAGGATGTTTCCCGATATTACTCCACCAATTTTGTCGACAAAAAAGTGAAATACAAAAAAACCCTAATTTGTAATTAAATCCAATGCCATCCCTGCCCTAAATGATGTTTTAAAACAACATATACCACAGAAACAGTTGTTTCATGTACCCCTGACTAGTATTTGGCCTACTGTCTGGATAGCCTGTGGGCAGACTAGGCCACATAGAAAAATAAATGAATATTGCAAATGTAATACACATGGAGAAAATGTACTGAACTGTGCAACCTTTTTCCCATACAAAAGACAAAAACATTTAATGAAAAAAATAACTAGGCCCCTACAGAAACTGTAGGCCACCCACCAAAACACAATTAAAAAATGGAATACAAGTTTGAATATATGCTGGAGTAAGAACTCTATCAAACAAACAACTCCCTTATACAAAGGTTTTTGAACTTACTTGTGATACCTCATAAACAAAGTCCTTAAATGCAATGGTATATATGCAGCAAAAAAAAAAGAAAACGATCCTTCTACCTCGAAATCCAAATGAAAAGTGACCAGGAGATGGACAAAGCTTTGAGAGGAGCCTGCTGGACAGGAACAGGAAGTTGAAGTATCTGGGGCACTTCCTTCTTGTTAGAAAAAAAGCAAAGTAAAAAAACTGTTTCTCACACTAAAAAACATACTGAACAGTTTGTTGGAATAGAATTTAACTCAAAAGAGTATTTTTGATTAGATTTAGATCCTTTTTGAGTAGAGAATCTGCTTGAGCAGTCGCTGCCGCTCACGCGCCTCTCAAAATTGGCACCTGAAGGCGCTGTGGTGAATGGAAGCCATGTTAGCGGGCAGCGAACCCCGCTCGCGCTCTCTACTGGCTGGCAAATCTTCCCCAGTATCACTCCCCAGTATCTGTCTCAGTATCTGCTGTCTCAGTCTCTGATCCTGCCTTAGAGCTGTCCTCCATAACACAAGTTAAGGCCTGGGGAGTAGTCATCCACCGAGACGTCATTGCCCAAAAAATGCTTATGCTCACTAGCGTGATGAAAATGGTAGCGAAGTGGAGAAGTGGAGAAGTGTGGCTCAATGGTTAGAGCGGCAGACCCTGATGCAGAGGTCTAGCCCGGGACCAGGGTTCAATTCCCCGCCTCGGCGGGTCTTGGGCTCAAAATTCCACGGGCCTGATAATTCTCGCCTCGGTGCCTATTCCAATCATGGAGTCCCACTCTGCAACTCTGGGCAATAGCTTGCTTAATCTCCACAACGGCCCCCACAATGCTAAGGATACCTGGCCTCCACCTTGGGGGTGCCCAGGAGTGGACACCTCACAGGGAAAGCCAGGATGGGTTCCACAGTGGTATTCGTACAAGCGCCTTGAGACCCTTGCGGGTGAGTAGTGCGCTATACAAGTATCAATTTACAATTTTCAATTTTTACAAATCTTGCTCACACTCGCAAGCAGCCAGCAAATCTCTTTACATTCTTCAGTATCTGCTGCCTCAGTCTCTGATCCTGTTTCAGAGCTGACCTTTATAACACGAGTTAAAGCCTGGAGAGCAGTCATCCACCGAGACACCATCTTTGCTGATTGGCTAAAACCTTCCTTCAAAAACACTGTCCTGCATAAAAGGCAGAAGCATTGTTCTAAATCAGTCTGTGGTTGTGTGCATCTGTGAGATGTGTACAACAGTAAATCAACAAAAAAAACGTATCTTTTCAGATGAAGCTGCAGGTTCTCCAAAGACAGTGAAACAGTAAAAAAAAGACACAGGATTACCTCACCTTGCCAAATACCCAACACCACAGCATACTTTTACATTGGCTTTGTCAAAACCTTATTGTTGGGGGAGCTTCTGGCCATTTCCAGTATAAAAGTTATTTCCTGAAACCAAAAATCTACCTTTGTTCTCAAGAAGCGCAATCAGATAGTAGCCCCTGCCCCTTTGTGCTTAGGCGTGCTCCTTGTGAAAACAGGGTGGACTAAATGAAGTGGCAAGAAAAGGCGAATTATGCAGCACAAAGCAGAGTTGAAAAAAAATTGAAAACATAATACTGCCTGGGTAAAGATTTCACCTCAATAGCACCAGTATAGCAACCGCATTTATAAATAAGCAACTGAATGATGACCAACATCCTTTGAGCAGAGCCGTGCACTATGTGTGAACACATGCTGCCACGTTTGAAATCACTTTTTCCATGCAGATTATGCATGGATGATAGATTATGTGGCATTTTGTTTTATAAATGTGTGTTTCCCCTCCAGGGTCAATGACTCCTCCAGGGGAAAGCAGACATTTATAAAACAAAAATGCCACATAAACTATAATTATTGCATAACCTGCAGATTTATCTCTTAAAACAAAGTATCTCCTAGGAACCCCTGCTTCTTATTTGTATTTTTTAGGAAAATAAATTAGGGCCCACAGGGAGCCCGCCTATATGGCATGAGGGCCGACCCCCTGACGATTTAAATTGTATTGAAAATACTTTTTTTATAAACCCCGGGGTGCACAATTGTACCTGCAGGGGTACAACAAATTTGTATTTTTTGCTATGCCTCCCGGGAGTCGACCCGTCACCATGAGAGCCACTCCCCCAAATGACAATTACTGGTGGCCTTGTGATTTCCTAGGTGTGGATTGGAGTGCATCCGTGATCTACTGCCAGGATAACATAGCGGGAAGGCATTGATGCAACAGTGCCTCCCTGACACTTGGGGACCTGCATCTATGACGTCAGTGTGCCTCACAGCACCCTGATGTCACCAATGGGAATAGGGAGGGGGGGAAAGAGCTGACAGGAAGTGATGCCACATCGCCCTGCCTTTTGATCTGAAGAAGGGAATCCTCCAGTGTGATCACTGGAGGATTCCTTGAAGTCCTTCCCAGTGTCAGCCAATGGACAACAGCTGCACCGAGGAGGGAGAGCGTCCTTCGGCCTTTGGACAACGGCCGCATCAAAAGGGTTAATATGATGCTTGAATTCAATGGTATAATTTTTAGGACACCAATGTTTATTCTTTGGTAATTATATCTTCGTGCACCAAAATTCTCAGTCTCATTCACAGAATCAGGAATCATGGAAGAAAGGACTGGAATAATTTTCTCTGTACAAAATGCACTTGTGAATAATGAATCACTGTCAATAACGCAAAGCTTTCTCATTTGCAAATGTTTTCTGGACATTCCTGGGTTTCTTCCTACAAAAGTTGACAAACACCCACAGACTCGTAAGTTGTTTTTCACCAATTTACAAGAATATGCTCACCATTCCAAATTTAGACCTGTCCTTTTGTAAAGGACAGTGTAACTATGTTTCCAGGTTGGCACTGCAGAGAGAACGCCTCCACAGCAGGGTATTAGGGGGCAGATTTATGATAGATGCGCCAGTTATTTTGCACCGCTGCTCCGCCACCCATGGTGCGCCGCATTTACAATGCGGCGCACCATGGGGCAAAAACGGCACAGATGCGTGACGCATCTGTGCCGTAAAGGTGGCGCATTGCTGGAGTTGCGTCGCAAGCGCGACGCAGCTCCAGCAAGGCTCGGGGGTGCCCCATCTTTACAATGCTGCGTCAAGACCTACGCCTGCTTCAAGCAGGCGCAGGGTTTTGACGCAGCATTGGCCTGAAAGTGACTGAGTGAAATCTTATAGATGTCACTCAGCCACTTTTGCGAGGCGCACCTCCCCGAAACGCCCACCCTGCGCCGGAACGCCCACAAGTGATTCAAAAAGGGGGTGGTGATGGACAGAGTATCTGAATTAAGCAGAACACTCCTACCCAGTCAAAAGATCAGGGCTTGACCCATCACCGTTTTTTAGCTCACTGCACCATCCCAGTTCAGAACCTGTCTACATGCAAATTAGTCTGGCCCTGGCCCAGTGCATCATGGGAACAGGGCAGACCAAACTACCAAGCCAATTCTTTACTGGAAAGGAAACAAGCTTCCGGGGACAGGTTTCTGGCATTACAGCCGTTCTTGCTTGAATCCTGATGGTGCAGTGAGCAAGGGACTCACATCTGAGCATACCCTTCCACACTTGTGGTGGCTAAAACGATTCAAAAAGGGGGTGGTGATGGACAGAGTATCTGAATTAAGCAGAACACTCCTACCCAGTCAAAAGATCAGGGCTTGATCCATCACCGTTTTTTAGCTCACTGCACTATCCCAGTTCAGAACCTGGCTACATGCAAATTAGTCTGGCCCTGGCCCAGTGCATCATGGGAACAGGGCAGACCAAACTACCAAGCCAATTCTTTACTGGAGAGGAAACAAGCTTCCGGGGACCGGTTTCTGGCATTACAGCCGTCTTCGGCCCGGCTTGCTTGAATCCTGATGGTGCAGTGAGCAAGGGACTCACATCTGAGCATACCCTTCCACACTTGTGGTGGCTAAAACGATTCAAAAAGGGGGTGGTGATGGACAGCGTATCTGAATTAAGCAGAACACTCCTACCCAGTCAAAAGATCAGGGCTTGATCCATCACCGTTTTTTAGCTCACTGCACCATCCCAGTTCAGAACCTGGCTACATGCAAATTAGTCTGGCCCTGGCCCAGTGCATCATGGGAACAGGGCAGACCAAACTAACAAGCCAATTCTTTACTGGAAAGGAAACAAGCTTCCGGGGACCGGTTTCTAATGTAATTATTTTGGCCATCATGAGTGTGGAAGGGCATGCTCAGACATGAGTCCCTTGCTCATTGCACCATCAGGATTCAAGCAAGCCGGGCCGAAGACGGCTGTAATGCCAGAAACCGGTCCCCGAAAGCTTGTTTCCTTTCCAGTGAAGAATTGGCTTGGTAGTTTGGTCTGCCCTGTTCCCATGATGCACTGGGCCAGGGACAGACTAATTTGCATATAGCCAGGTTCTGAACTGGGATGGTGCAGTGAGCTAAAAAACGGTGATGGATCAAGCCCTGATCTGTTGACTGGGTAGGAGTGTTCTGATTAACTCAGATACTCTGTCCATCACCACCCCCTTTTTGTAATTATTTTGGAACGCCCACAAGTGGCGCAGGGCTTTACAACGTGACGCATCTGCCTAGATGCGTCACGTTGTAATGGGTCGTAGGGATGCGCCACGTTTACGCCGCAGTTGCGTGACGCAAACGTGGCGCATTCCCAACATAAATCTGCCCAAAGGTTTCTCCAAGGTAAAAATATTTTAGGTGTGGATAAAAAAAGAGCTGCAAGTGCTAATGCAACGTTGTGTTCCATTTCAACATACAATAACTTCCACCTTGTGGACATTTTTGAATTTGGAAATGTTACGTAAGTGAGGACTCTGCGCTTAGTGCGTTTGTTTTTATTGCCGCCTATCGCTGGTTATTTTTGCGGAGATAACATGCTATTAGCACTGTTTATCTCCACTGTCATAAAATATCCAGCGATGGCGGCGAAATGCCTGAATATCACTGTAAATCCAGCAATATTTACGCATTAACGCCATTGTGGACTTAGCCTGAAAATCCACCTCCCAGTGAAGAAATAGGTAAGTCATGTTTTCAACAGGTGTTAAATACTAGCGATAATCGCGCTTAGCGTGACTTTCCTTATTGCTTCGCCTGCGTTGCTAATAGGGTGAACTTGTGTTAGCGACTGTTTTCAGTTGCTTCTAGTTGGGAACGCCTACCTTGCATGTCATTAGCGATAATCATCGCTGGTATGCAAAGCGATAGGAACACCGCCCGCTATCGCCAGAAAGCTGTTGTTAACGCCTGTTAGCGACAGCTTGCTGATATAGCGATAAAAGAAATCGCTGCTTTAGCGGCAAAAAGGGCCGATAAAGCCCTTGCTAATATGCCCCTATGACTCTTAGAGTTGTCCAGGAGTACTCATGGAATTCTTTACTCTTTCCAAAACAATCAGTATTGTATTCTGAGAACAGGAGTAATACTAATGCAGCAATTATCCAATTTTTTAATCCAGTCTTTGTGAATCTGGCCCTCATTGCTGTAGGAGGAAGAGCCAAAGCTGGCATAAAGTCACTTTCATGACCTGCAGTAGCTGATAGTTGTATGAGTATATTACCCTACATAATACCCTTTGCAAGATTTTTCATTTCCATTGCAAAAATGTGTGAACATAAGTATTAGGACTCAGGTTTACTAAGATTTTGCTTTGGGTTTGAGCCGCCCCAACAAAAAATTATATTTTGGGACTTACAAAGCCATTCAAATCCTGAATGCGTGGTTTTGCAAAGAAAAGGGAACACTTTGCATTCCTTTGCGTCAGGTCAGTGTTGCATAGGTGGTGGATAGTGTATCCACCCATGTATTTTGATGCAAACCGTTACTTACAAAGACTTGTAAACATGGATTTGCTCCAAAAATGATGCATCTACATGAGGCTGGAGTAACAAGAAGAAATATTTTTATTTCACTTGTTTTTTTTTCACTTTACCTGTGTGCTGTCTTCAGTAGTACCCATACAAAGAGAAACTAGCTTCAAAGGATAGCTTTTGTGAGGAAGGGATTACTTCCTGCACTAAAATCATCCTGGCCACAATGCAGCCACCTTTGCAAAATAAAGTAAGTGTTCCTGAATTGGCACTAGGCAGCCACAAGTGCACCAGTGTTTGGAAGGAACAGAAACGTATCATATCTTTGAAGATATGGCACAATTCTGTTCTTTCCCTTTCACGCAACGCAGTGAAGAAAATTCCCTTGCTGTGCTGACACGAACTCCTTGTGTTACTACAAAATCAGATCTGACTAGAAATATGCATCAACCAATGTTAGAAATGGGGATCTCTAGTTGGCAGCATCTGGCGCCGAGGTCCAAATAGGGATCCTTCTTCCTAAATCAGAGTAAATAATCTGGAGGAAGAATTAGCTATGGCTATCAGTACTGGAGAAGCGCTAGATAGAATATTATTACTGCTGGCTATCAAAAAAGCTGAGGCAGGGGATCACTTTGCTAAAAAAGCAGCTGAGATTTATTTGTCTAAAAAAGAGCACTGTTATGAATTCAATGAGCGTGTGGGACATACTCTGGCCGTAAGAGTCAGGCAAAAAATGTCAGCCGGGGAGAGCTCTGAAATCTATTATGTCGGTAGGAAGGGTATTGATGCAGTGGTTATTCGAGAGACCTTTATGCTTTTCTATCAGCAGCTATATACCAGAGTATCATTGCGGCGTTTGGGGGTATCTGTTTAGACAAAGTATCTATCCAGAAGGGAGATCCCACAGACAGGGAGAAACTCGATAGGGTGTTTTCCCAAGATAAAATAATGGGTGCTTTGCAGGATTTGCCTTCAGGGAAAGCCGCCGGCCCTGATCAGATCCCGCTGGAGTTTTATAAGATCTTTAAAGACTCTATTCTGTTGGATCTTACAGAGGTTATGCTGGAAGCCCAAAAGGGGGGGTCTACTCCTGGATCTTGGGCGGGGGCAGGTGCCATTGTTTTTTTGAAAAAAGACAAACCAGCTAGAGAGCCGGGCTCATATCGTCCAATGACCCTTGAGGTTCTGTGAATTCTGAACCCGTGGGTTCCATTTTGTGTATGGCAGCCATTTTGTAGTTGCCCACACATAGGCCATGATTGTGGCTGAAACCAGTCTTTTAAGGACATGTAGACCTTAGCTCGAGTTCATGCTGTCTCCTGTTTGACCTGAGTGAACTGACCCTGTTACCTGAAGCTGACCTTGTTAAACCAGTTCCTGCCCTTTAGCTGATCAAGATTGAGGATCAAAGCACAGGACATTGTAGAGTTTGGTATGCACACACACACCCCTTATCTGTTTTCTGTTCCTTCTTTTATGGTCTGTTTATGATATGGGTTGTGATCCTTTTATTATGGGTTTGTCCGGCTTGTGTAAGAAGGAATGTTAGGCATTTTACATGCTTGCAAAAGCAAGGACTGCCCCTTACTTTTATGCTGAGTTTTGTAACCCTGAGCATATATATAAGGCCTCTGTTCTCTGTATTCCTCAGACTACCTCATTCAGTTGCTACGGCTTCTGTGTGACGTGGCCTCACTTATTAAATTTAATAAAGATGTCTTTTCATATTTTCAACTTCTGTGCCAAGTTCTTTTTATTAGTAAGTATTCCCTGAGAATGAAGATTACAGTTCTTCAAATGGCGCGGCCAACGTGGGCTTCATCAGAGAAGTGACTTTCTGTGGGAGTGATCTGGTCAGAGGACTGAAATCTACTGAGGAGGACAGAACAGGATTCTACTAAGGAGGTACTCTGTGCACAGGGATTCTGGAAATTCTTTGTTTCTGCAGCCCAGTATATTTCTGATCTTCCTGATTTTGATCCTCCACATGATGTCACTCCTGACTGAGAACCTTTTTGGCGTGAGTATTCTAAAAAAGACCGTTAGGTCATGTAGAACTTGACAGTTAGAATTTGGATAACCTTTCGATTAAGAAGTACAAGTGGGGGGAGGAGCCTAGCTCGAGGACGGAATGGCCGCGTTTTAGCTCGGCTCCGTCGGCCCTCCGGCTAACCTCGACTATCCTGCAATATATCCTGCACTGCTACGATACTTCAATACAGAATTTGAAATTTAAAGATCCACTCTTACTCACCGTCTGGTCCGGAGGTTCCTGTGTGCTGTGGGTCCGCAGCTGTGCCCTCGGTGAGATTCAGGCCTCCCGGCACCCGAGACAGGGACCTCGCCTGCGGGACCCGACCGGCGGAGAGGAGATTGCCGGCCCCGGCCGCGAAAGTGAGCCACTGGTGGGAACCGTTATGCGTGTGCCCCGGAGATCCTGAACCGGCCCCGACGACTGGGCCGTGCGGCTGGAGGGGGATGAGAAGTGTTGGGGGCTGACCGTGTGAAGGGGTCCCTTCGCCTTTGTCCTGTCCGGCGGCCCTGCACCCCGCGCCTGGCTCTCGCCTGTGGGGCCTGCCACTGTTCGGAGGGGACCCCCCCCCCATCGGGCGCTCACCCATCCTGTGCCGGTGAGGCCGTTGTTGGGAGCCTCCGGAGGTCTGTAAAGTCCTCCATTTGGGAACTGTTTGGGGGCCCACGGTAGAGTGTGGGGCGGCGAAACTCACAAGATGGCTACCGACAACGTGGGGGATGCTCCGCTCTGCATCGGCGCTCCTTACCGGCTGGACTGTGCGGAGGCCTGGGTGTGTAATCGAGCGCCCACGCCCGGAGATGTCTTGGACGCCTTGATGTCATTGTACGCTATCTTGGCCCCCGGTGCCTCTGCCGACCCCATGCGGCTCGCCGCCATTTTGGGCCGCCGCTCTTCCATGCACCCCTATCGTCCTGATGCCGCCATTGTTTCGCCTCCTTCGGCTGCGCCAGGAGTTGCTGTTGTTCTTCTTCGGCCGACTGATGGGCCGGTGACTTTTGACCCTCTGCCTCCTCACCGCCTGGATTTCGAGGACTTCCACACGCCGCGGAGATCTACTCCTTCCCGGTACCTGGGACTTATGGTGGGCCGCTGTTTGATCCCGCTTCGTTGGATTCGAACTTTTGTCCTGGAGGGGTACCTTTGTATTGTCGAATTGCGCATCTGGACTCCGGCTTGCCTTTGCTTGCCCTGTCGTTGCTACTACAATTGACTTGCTTTATTGACTTTTCGCGTTCCCTCCGTACGAAGGCTCTCCCTGATTTATATCACTGCCGTGACTCTGGACAACATTACGATTATTTTGTGCTGGGTGGTCCGCTCCATATTCTCCTTTATTGGGTTGGTTTCGTGGTTAGGAAGGGTTTGGGGTGAGTTGTACGACATGATAGTTTGCTGGTTTACCTGCCCGTTGCACTGATGTATGTACTCCCTGATACGGTGAATCGTTACAATCTCTTCCTCCTCCCCCTCCCTGTGATTTTTGCTGTATGTGAAGATGTGGTATTGATTTGATGCTTATTCATTCGTTGGTCGGGGGAGGGTCGCGGCCGAATGTATTTGCTCATATCCTCTGGCTCCTCCCTCACGTTTATTTTTGTTTTGTATTTCCTCTCCTCTTCTTTTTGTCTTCTTTCTCTACTTTCTTTTTTCACTATATTTCGGGTCTCGGATTAGGGCGACAGGCACGCTGTTTGGAGAGTAGGCCGTAGCCTTCTGCAGGGGTGCGGGGTGGGACGGGTGGGTGGGGTCTTTCAGATGTTTTCTTTTGGTTCTATGGCCCTTTTCTATTCCTTTATAGTGGTGCCGCTTCTGTCCTCGCATCTCGGGCATGGGTGGGTTGGGGTCTGTTGCTATGCCACTTTTATCGGTTTCGATGCTTCGTCGCGACTGCCATGCCCTTCTTTTCGCCTGCTCTCCACTTTCTTCTGTACTATTAGCCGCGGGTTGCCTGGCCCGGGGTGGCGCCCATCTTGCACGATTGTGTTTCTCCTTTTATATTTCTTTGTTTTGCTCTTTCTCCTTCCTTTCCCCCCCCTTTCTGTCCCCCCTTTTTGGTTTCCTCCCCTTTGTTTTCCCCCCTATTTTTCCACCCTTCCCCTTCCCTATCCCCTTTTCCCCCCCTCCCCTTTCCCCCCCCCCTTTTTCCCAGGCTCGTATTGTTAGAAGTGGGTTCGGTTCGTATAAGTTTATCCGTTCCCCTTGTTTCTGTTAGCGTGTTATTGGGTGGGGGACATAAGATCTTGGTAGCACTTGTATGCTTCTCCACTATATTTTACGTTTATTTTGTGCTGCGATCGACTCGTGCCCTTACATCCTCCTCCCCCCCCCAAACCTCCCCCCCCCTTTCTTTCGTTTCAGCATGGGTGTATTCCTGTTTCTGGGTTATACCTTGTTTGTGAGTCAGTCATGAGCCTTGTCCCCTTATCATAAAATGGACCTCATTGATCCTGATATTGGGCCGTTATTGCCGCTTATCCCATTTTTAGCGTTGTTTAATTATGTTTGCTTGCCTGCCAACTGGCCTTGTGTCGCTTATTTTGATTTCTTTGACCGTCTTTGACTTGTGGCCGGCCGGATTGGTTGTAGGCCCGAACATGTTTATCCTAATGATGCAAATAAAGGTCTTCAAGAAAAAAAAGAAGTACAAGTGGGTCGCTCCCACGACTTTGTTTGGTTTCTTGGTTTTGATTTGGTTATTGCAATTACCAAAGCCGAGGGGTTTGGTTTCTTGATTTTTGATTTGGTTATTGCAAATTACCAAAGCCAAGAGGCTCGTATATTTGCGAGTGTATTGGTAGAAATAACCCCTTGAAGTTTGAAGCTAGATTAGTGAGCTATAAGATGCCTAATCTTAGCAAATTTGGGACTGTAGCTTTGGAACTTTGGAATTTGTGTTGGCCAACTTTGGATTTGTATAGGTTTGGATATGCGAATTGCAATTTGTGTAGGCAGGTAATGAGGAGATATTTCTCAATTTTGTTTAGTTGAACGGTGCACGTACGAAAAGTACCTTAAGCACCACTTTGATTATAATACTTGCGTATTCCGCAGTATTTTTGGCATGTCTGTTTGTAAGCTCACATGGAAAAATGTGTTGCTTTTTTGGAAGGTACCATAGTGTGATGTGAAGTAAATTAGCCGCCCCCCCTAAAGGGAATATCTAAATAGGTTTAGATTTACAAACATATTTCTTCCTTGGTGATTTTGTATCCCCAGGGAATTAAAATATGACATAATACAAAACAAGGATCCTTTGTTCTGCGCAGTTTTATGAATGAAGATATGCAGAACGACTTTGTTTGGTGTTCTGCTAGCCAAAGCTAGTGAATTGAGTGTATTTTCGCTTCTTGGACATACATCAGTCTTTTGGGCTGTTTTTGCAGTCTTTTGAAACATAATTAAGAAGCGTTTCTTGTAAACATGACTTACAACTAGTATTTACAAATGGTTTGGTTTAAGTACAGTCTGTGGGCTGTCCTTGGTTTCTGTCCTGAGTATTGATTTGCGGGTTAAATGTGTGTTTAAATGTCTATGTGGGTTTCCCATTAGTGCAACTTCTGTAAGTACATAGTGATGGGGCTATTACCGAAGTGCATGGCTAAAGCGTGCTGTATTGTGTGTCCTGAGTGTTTTGACCCCTTTCTGTTTATGTCTGAAATGAGCTCAATGTCGGTTGTGGTTTTTCTTGATGTTTTCAGTCTATTAAGCAACATTTTGTAAGCATATTCTTGGGTCTGTTGCTAAATAAAATTGTCCTTTTTAGAAAGAAAAAAATGGCGCAAACATTTTGTCATGTTTCAAGTTAGGCGTCTGTGCTTGGGCTTATAAATGAATGCATCTAAAAATGATAGGCAAGGGATGCAGCTTGCTCTTATTTGTGGAATTCTCAAAAATATTTGGGTTTATTAATTTTTTTATCAATTATGAAAAATAATAATTAAAAATAAGTGCTACAAAATTCGTTTTTTACTATTCATGAAGCTTAATGCTCATACTATGACATCCTAGCATTAAAATTTAATTTAAGTTGTGCTATACCGCATAATGAGAACATTAGCATATGGAATTTCACTTAGCGCAGGCGTACAAAACTCATTTTTCTAAAGATTTATACGGGATATGTCTGATTAAAAATCTCTGTAATTTGTAAAGAACATTCTGAGGATGATTAATATGTATCACAAGTATAGGATATTTATTTTTAAGTGCCCCAAATATCAAAGTCGAATTTGGGTATTTTTGCCATTTATAATAGCTTTAAAGTGCTTTAGGCTTCAGTAAATGCATACATTTAGGTATAAAACACAAATTTGCAGGTTGTTCCCATTTGGGGTTGCGTTTAATGGCTCAGTGAGCCAATGTGCCTGGTGCAGAGGTTTGAGTTTAATATCAGGGTTGAAAGTTTTTAACTTTGGCTGGACCTAACTGAGACCTTCATCTCCCTAAGGTTGATGAAATGAGTACCATTGCAAACAAGCATTTGTTCTAAAAACTGGTATGTTATGTTATTATGTTTTGTGAATTAGTCTCAGTAACTGTTTTAATAATCTAAGTATAGAAATAAATTGTACCCCCTAACAGGAGTAATATATATGTCATGTGTTTTAAATAGGGTTGGTTATTGCAGGTTAGAAAGAGTTGGGACGTTTTTTTTGTCTTTTTTTAGCCGTAAGAGTGAGGAAGAGATAGAGGGCTGAGGAGCACGCAAGGCAGATTTTAACCTTAAGGTCAGTAAGGTTGGAGTTAGGAGTAAGTGTAAACAGATGGAGAAATGATTGCTTGGAAAAGCAGGGCCTCAAAGGGTGTTGGCGCACGGGACACGCAGAGTGTCAGTGAAAGAATTTTACTTTTGGAAAGTTAAAAGGGCTTCATGTTGCAAGCTGACTGACAAGATGGTAACAGTTAAGTAATGGAACTTTTTTTGTGTCTGTTAATGTGTATTATGTTTTGTCTTCTGACTAAAAGTTATAATTGATGTCTGTTTGTCATGAGAAATATCTCTCTTTTGTGTGTTGTGTTTTTGTTTCTTTTTGCTTCTGCTCACAGATCATTCATGGATTGTTCTGGGTGATTTTAAGGCTGACAAGACACGTGAGTTTGGTTGGTTGAAAAGAGATGTGTTTTTGCGTAATTTCTTTGAAAAGAAATGTTTGTGCATTTTACATATTCTTGCATTTTATCCTTTTATGAATTGTTCCTGCTGGTCCTGTGTGTCAGAAGTGACACACAGTAAGTTGCATTTGACAGCCAAATCTCCACTACCTGGTGATTTGCTGTCAAAAGGAGGGTGAGGATTTTAAACCTGACAAATTAAGCAGGCCCGAATATTGTTAGTACATGACCTGGTGTTGTGCGTCACCGCTCATTTATATATGCTATTGTTTTGTTTATGCTTTTTTGTGCTTGATATACAGCGAGTATATCTGATGGCTTGACATGTCCGTTTTGTGCGGTTTTTTTGCATGTTTTTGTTTTATGTTGTTGCTTTTGATACTATTACAAGTTTACCTGTGTTGTGAAGGGATATACATGACGTTGTGTATCCTGCACAACAGTTGGGTAGATTTGCTCTGACACTAAATTTCACAGAAAGACAGACAACACTTCATCAGTGTATGTCAAATTTGGCTTTAATGATATTTGAAGGAAAATAAAAAAGAGATATACAGAATCAAAGTGTGTCACATGCTGTTAGTCATGGACTGCCCCTCCCCTTAAGGAACAGGCAGCCCTAAAATTATGTATCCTGAATTGGACGTAAGGATAAATTATAGATCTGTGACTTTTGTGCATGGTGACCTAATTTTTATATTACATTAGTCAGTTTTGTTCTGCTTCCTAAGTAGTTTATGCCTTTGTACCATAAAGGAAACCAGGTTTCATTTTTCCCTGAAGAAGGAACTGGAACATTAGCTGAGATTACCGTATATGGTGTAGCGGCCAGAGGTAGAGTTTAAATTTGTGTATTATTTTGACCTTTTGTGTATCACCCATACTCTTGGTATTGTGTCACATGCCTGACTATCACCCAAGCGCATCGTGCCTAGTTATTGGGATTTTAGCTGTGTCCTAGTTCCAATACCCTTTTCCATATTCTTTTCACCAGTTAGCCCATTTCTTTATTGTTGGTGAATTATTCAGGTTCACACTTTCAGATTGCAGTAATGTACCATGAACCCCCATCTTATGTATAATTCCCTTTTGTATAACCAGACTGATTTCCCTGATAATCTGTATTATACGATTTTTCTTTTGAGATGTTCTAGATAAGGAATTTAGGAACACCTATATGTAATCATTGAGATAAAATGTGTTTATCCCATTAGACGATGCCACTATGTGTGAGGACATCCATTCAGATAGAATTCCCATGTCGCTATCTACCCTTAGATGGTGAAGGATATGCTCTCACACGGAAACCCAATTGAAGAGCCTAGAGGCACTGTTTTGCCTACTGCCTTTGTTTTTGTATTGCCTTTGAGAAGACAGTGTATTTCAACGCAGAATTGTCCCATGGCGTATGGCCACTTCTTTGAAGATTGCAGGCCACCTGATTTCAGTCCCCTTGTTATACAATGAACTGTTTAAAGCATCGCACTTGCTCCATCAGACGGCATTGGACATCACAGAACCAGAATTTCAGTGCAAAAGAGCGCCTGTCATGTACTGGTAACCTCTGACAGTGTGCAGTCCCTTGAGTCCCTTGGCCTGAGTTTTGGCCACACACCCCCTTTTCCTTTGCTCCAACGGAAGTGCAGTGCACCAGAGGATCCAAGATTGGCAAAAGGCACTCCATTCTGGTGCCCATGAAAGAGCAGCCTGAGCGTCCTCTGACACTGAATGATGAGTGTTGGAGTCTGAGAATGGTCCCGGGACTGCACGAGATGATTTGTGCTCATGATCAATGAAGATCATGCTATCTGTAGTGTCTGCCGCAGAGGAGAGATACTGGTGCACTGCCTTGAGACATTGAGATTTTCGAATGATCTAATGGTGTTTGCCAGGAGGGCACTCCAACGGATACTGAGAAGCACCATTTACATGAAAGGCCTGAATGAAGAGGCCCTTGCGGAAGAAAACAACAAAAGAAGAATTGATGGACAATAGAAGCCTGCCAGAGAGGCTTTTGAACGGACTCTGGGCATAGTTGGTTTCACAAGTGGTTTCCGTGCGATTGCATATAATGGGTGTTAGGAGACTAATTTTTGCTGTTTTGCTGGCATTGTTTTAAAGTAGTATTCTGTTTAGTAAAAGCAGAATAAAGTCCATTCTCTGTGGAAGAGTATCCCTTTTCATCTGAGAGCATTAATAAGGATCGCCACTGTTTCACCTGAATATATAATAAGTTTCTGAAATGCATAGGAGCCCTAAAATGTTATTAGATAATTTTAGGATTTGCTTTTGATGATGATGATTTAACTAAACATGAGGCTAAATGGGCTGAGCGTGTGGGAGCTGCTCCTGACTTATTTTTGGAATCTTTAGAACTGGGTCAGTCGATATTATGCCCTGCTGGGCTTCAGGCACAACACTTTAAAACTGTTTTTTCTTTATATTATACGCCTGCCAGAATAGCACAGTGGGGTGGGGTATCAGGAACTACATGCCCCAGATGTGGGGGGCAGGAAGCAGATCTAGTGCACATGTTCGCTTCTTGCCCTCGCTTGCAGGGGCTGCTGGACTCAATTATGGAATACTTGGATCTCTCACTTGGGGTAAAAATTACACTAACCTCGGATTTAATTCTGCTAGGAATGAGTAGTATGAGTCAAAATGAGATAGCTTACCGATTTCTTTTTGTCGCTATGGCTGTTTTAAGGATTAATATTGCTTCTGCTTGGTTAGACCCTCTCCCCCCCACATTTCAGCAATGGCAGGCTCGCTTACTTTCTATACATACACTGGAGAGAGCGATCTATGAAAGGAAGGGAAAGAAAGCGAAGCTATTGGGAAGACATATCTGGGCACCTCTCATAAATTGGAAGGAATCTGAATAACTGTAGTTAACTGGGGGGAATTTATTTTGATGTTGGTATAAATTGGTCAAACAGATCAAAATTATTGTGTTCTATGAAACTGTGGTTTCCGACAACAGTTCATATATGTTTCTCTGTATCTCAGTTGATGATTGTTTTTATGTTGCTCATATCTCTGTTTGTTTTTGTGCATTTGTCTCTTTCTCAAACCTCGCATTTCCGTGTTTTTTTTCTTTTTGGCATTATTTATCTGTGCTGTTACCCTTGAAGAAAAAGCGAAAATCTCAATAAAGAAATAAAAAATAAAAAAACTAAGTCAGAGTAAGGGGGCTACACCCTTAGATACCCCCTGCTCAACCCTGTGGTAATGTAGCACGAGCAGAGAGGCCTACCTCAGAGGCAGTGTGAAGCATTTATGACCATACACAATAGCGCAGGAAAGACGCTACAAACGGATACCACAAGTAGTTATAGAAAAATAGCTATCTTTATTCAGACTGAGCACGAGGCTAAAGCGCTCTAGGAGCCACAATGCACATCATTACAGATTCACTTCAATCGCAATGTAGGCACTCAAAAAGGGTGTGGAATGAACTTAGTTCGAGGTCGGGGTCCACGTGACCCAGTGATGAACAATGTACCTGAGATTTAAAGGGGCACTGCACGCAGCCTCACAAGGTAGGCGGACTCGCAGCGGCCACAGCTCCCAGCTGAAGCGGTCCGCGGCGTGCACTCACGATAATCAGGGGACGGACTTAAAGGCGGGAACCCAGCAACACACACACGTGATAACAAGATCCTCCAAATGGTGGCAAATGTGGCCACTCAGCGGCACTGCTCCTCAGCTGCAGCAGCCCACAATAGCGATAGCGATGGTTCTCGTAGGATGGCAAATGCGGGCACTCAGCGGCACAGCTCCTCAGCTGCAGCAGCCCAAAATAGCGATAGCGATGATTCTCGTAGGATGGCAAATGAGGGCACTCAGCGGCACAGCTCCTCAGCTGCAGCGGCCCACAATAGCGATAACGATGACTTTGGTAACACAGGATAATTCGGGCTCTCAGCGGCAACAGCTTCCTCAGCTGAGGCGGCCCACAGTAGCGATAAAGATGTATTTGGTAACACAGGCAAATGCGGGCACTCAGCAGCACTGCTCTTCAGCTGCAGCGGCCCACAATAGTGATCACGATGACTTTCAGCCCACGTTCCCCGCAGTAGAACCAGAGGCTCTAGAATTCTCAACAGAGGCCTCACTTGCGAGTAGGATCCCCCTCAAATAGGAATCCAGGTTGCTGATGGGTGAAATCTAATGTCCCTGAGACTTCAGCAGGAGGCAAGCTCAAATCAGGCCCTTGGGTAGTTGCTTCAGCAAGAAGGATGAAAGTTTCAAAGTCCTTTCCCTCTAGTTACACAGACAGAGATTCGTCTTCGCATCCAGAAGTAACACACCGGGTAGGGGTTTTAGCACAGATACTTATATCCCAAAAAGTCTTTGTTCTCAAAAGTCACAACCCCTGGACGCAGCCAGAACCAGTTTGGTGTCGTCCTGTAGCACTTTGTTTACAAGGCTGCATCCTGCCTTTCAGGAAGAGGGGGTCTGCCATCAGACGCACAGAGGGAGGTGGAGCCATCATTCACCTTGCCTGGCACAGCCCTGCTCATATCAAAGGGTCATCCCTCCCCACACTCCAACTGCAGATCTCTCTATTCAATCTAGGTTGGTGAGGTTCTGTAATTCTCGAGTCTGACTCCATTTTGTTCTGTGCCACCATTTTGTGTTGCCCTCACGTAGGCCTGTAAAGGTAACCTGGTGAACAAATTGGCCTGGCCTTCTTAGTTCATGTATACATTAGCCAGGTTTCTTTTTGTCTCGGAAATTAACTGTAAGAAACTGACCTCTTCACCTGAGATTGACCTCGCAAAGCCAATTTCCCTGATCAATCTTTGTCTGAGATTGCCAATCAATGTTCAGGACATCGTTAACTTTTTAGTTTCCTTGCACATGCCTTATCTTGTTCAGCATCTGTTACTGTTTCTTTTTTATGTTTCTTCATTACATGGGTTATGCTTTCAATTATAGGCTTGTGGAGATTGAATTTGGGACATTCTTAATAATTAACTTTTGGTTTGGGATACTGAAAATTGAGTTTTTGCTATGTGATACTTTGTTTGAAAATGTATCTTATTGGCTAGAATCTTGTGCAGTGGGTGTACATTTATAATGTGAATATTGGGTATAAAAGGAGACGTCTCGCCTCAGTAAAAGGAGCAGTCTCCTGAGAATTTACACCGTGATGTATTTCTAGGATCGCTGTTACTAGCTGCAGCTAATAAACTTGGTCTCTGACGCCATCCAGAAGTATTCCGTGTCTTTGAATACCAAGACAGGTGAACTCGAAGATCTTAGGCGTGCCCCTGATGCTGCTGGGTTAAACCCCGGTTCTTCAACTGGCGCCCAACTTGGGGCGACTTCAGCGGTACTGGTCCAAGCCCGAAGATTGTGAGGAGCCCCGTGAGGAAATTCTGGAGGACGGCCGCCAGTTCATTGACCCCTGCATGTCGACGTGGACCGAAGGTTTTTTTCTGCGAGGCTTCCCCTTTTTGACGGCTGCGAAGGACTGCTGCCCTAACTGTCGCCCTGTCTTCGACCCTCTTGTGATGATTTGTAAGGCGAGACGTTAGACGGTCTTCTGGTGGCGTGACAGACATTTTGGTTAAGTATAAGTGGGTCGCTCCCACGACTTTGTTTTGTTTCTTGGTTTTGATTCGGCCACTGCAATAGTCGAAGCCGAGGGGTTTGTATATTTACGAGTGCATAATTTTTGATAACCCCTTGAAGTTTGAAGCAAGACTGGTGAGCTAAAGATGCCTGGTTTTGGCAAAAATAGGAAATGGTTTTGTTGTAGTTGTAATAAGGATTCCCGACTGGAGGACTCGTGTCCGATACCTCCGGTTGGAACTCTAACCTATGAGCTCTATTCAAAGCATGGTGTGGGTCCCATTACCTTTAATGAAGTATGGGTCCATTAAACAAGGAAAGATGGTGTTTTACGATGGCCCCAGCATGGTAGTTTTGAATCAGATGTTTTAGATAACCTAGAAGTTGCGCTATTTAAGAAGAAAGCCCGGCCGGGGATGTTTGACTCTTTCTGCCTTTGGCGTAAGGAAGCCAAACAGCGAGAAATTAAGCAAGCTAGGAGAGATAGGAAGGAAAGGAATATGTCGGTAATGCAAGCTGCCAGGCAGTTTAAGGAAGATGAAGAAGATCGCTCGATTGAAATGTCAGATAGACAACATTGTATGGCCATTGACAAATGTTACCCGGCTTTGCCACCACCCCTTTCAAATGTGACTGAAGACCCTGAAAAGGATCCTTTGATGTCACATTTACTGAGATTACCACCCCCTTATGTGCAGGGTGCTACTGCACCTCCGTTACCTTCAGTTGTTGCACCCCTTGTTGTCGTTCAACCACCTGTTGTTGTTCTGCTACCTGTTGCTTCACAGGTGGTTCTTCCTCCCGCGGCGCAGCCCCCTCCAGGGCCGCCAGCTTTGCCACCAGATTTGCGTCAGACTCCTTTGCCTTACACTCCTATATCTTCGACTTCTCTTATTTCTATCCCTACGTCGCTCTTGCCTCAAAACACTTTGTCTCCTGTCCTCATGTCAACTTCTTCTCTTTCTGCTCGGCAACGAATGACTGAGACTGTCACTAGTCTTTTGTCTCCTTTCTTTGGGTCACTGAATATAACCCCTGTTTCTGAATGTAAGCAGAGACGTAGTCAGCTTCCTGGTCCCGAAGAGCGGGCAGTGTTAGATCTCCTTGCTCGTAGATGGGTTTCAAATGCCTCCAAGTACGGTCCACAAGTGGTTATGGATATCTTCCTAAAGTGGGAGGCACCAAAACAAAGGTATGTTTTTGATGTCATGTGTACCTACCTTCGTCAGGAGTGGGAAGATAATGAGTTGGGTTCAATTCCACTGGAATTGATTAATGTTCAGTCTGAATTTGCTAAAGGAACGATAGTGGGTTCCGATGTTGAGGAAGCGGTAGAGACACTACTCACTTTTAGGTCTAGACTTCCACCTCAGTCATTGTTCGAACCTGACCCTTCTGTTAGGAGAAAAGTGAAGCAGTATCCTGGAGAGAGGCAGTTGTGGCTGATGCCGCTCATGGTATTGCGGCTGCACCGGCTCATTTTCAGCGAGTGTGGGTGCATCTCCCTAGGAAGAGAGCTGAGGTCTTGGCTCTTAAGCAGACCTTGCCTGACCCCTGTAAAAATCCTGCTGGGTATTACAAGGAGTTGTCTCAGACAGTTGATGCGTGTGTTATGAATTTAGCTGACATAGATATGTTGATGGGTAATGTAGTTCCGCAACCCTTGTGGGCGAAGATCCGTCACGAGGATCACGCGCCAGAGTTAGGAGATACGTGGGTTAATATTACTGCTGCAGATGGACGGCAGGTAGGGGGTGCCAAACCTGAACCCTTAGTTGCAGAACTACCTGATAGGATTATTAATCCAATGAAAACTTCGATGCCTCCTTTGCGGGGGAAATGGGACAAGTTAGCAGCATGCAAACAAAAGAAAGATAAGATGAGAGTGTGTCTGATTTCTTCACTAGGTTTGAGGAAACATTCCTTGATCATAGTGGTCAGGACATGAGTACAGAAGGTGGTCAGAGGTTGTTTGTAGATAAGTTTGTTTTTAATTTACTTCCTGAACTTTCTAATAAGTTAGAGGACTCTGAGAGTTCATGGGCTGTTTCTTCTTCTGCCCAGATATTGGCTACTGCACAATACTATGAGAATAGAGATAAAGATGAGAAGGATAAGGTAGAGAAGAAGACTAGAGAATTAAAAAACGAAAGTTCTTCTGGAGCAGGCTTATCCGCCTCACCCTAATCAGCGTCAGTTTCTGCAACCCCCACAGTTTCAAAAACTTTGCAGAAACCTGAGTCCTTTGCTTCGCGACTCCCGCTAGGCCCTAATCAGTGTGCTTATTGTAAAGAGGAAGGTCACTTCAACAATAGTTGCCTGATTTTGCTACAGCGTGCGAATGATATGTCTGGTCTGAGAGGTCGTGGTGGTTTCCAACAAATACCTAGGGGTAGGGGACGTGGTACGTTTCCCCAGAATGAACGTTCCTTTTCCCCTCAAAATTCTATAAATTATTTTGACCAACAGAATGTTCCGACCGTCCAGTCCGCTCAGTATTACACTGATGATTATAATGTTGGAAGTGAGAGTGCTGGTTTTAATGATAGTTAGGACAGCCATGGACAAAGGGAGGGAGTAGTGACAGTTCCAGTAGACCAGAGTGGACCTTATGTTGAAGTGATTACATCAGGTGTGGCAGAACCTTTTCTTTTGGATACTGGTGCAGCAAAGAGTTCTATCATGCACTCTAAACTCCCTGGCGCACCCTTGTCTGGCTTGATTAATGTTTCGGTAGGGTTTTCTGGCGCCCCAGTTCGTAACCCGGTTTCTTGTCCTTTGCCCCTTTCTATTGGTCCTTGTGAATTGGAAGCTTCTCTTATTCTAACGACTGGCTGTGGCAAGAATTTGTTGGGTTTGGACTTGTTGAAAATATTGCATGCGACATTACATTGTTCTCCTTTGGGAGCACATCTTACGGTGTGTAAGAAAGCGATTTCCCCGATGTATCTGTCTAAGGATCGCCTTCCACTGGAACTACGTTCTCTCCATGATACACTTTGGTCTACAGGTCCTGATGATGTTGGTCTCTTGCAGATTCCACCCTACGTTGTTACCCTTAAGTCGAATGCTAAATTACCTCGCATTCCTCAGTACAACATTTCCAGTGATGGCGAAAGAGCTCTTTTAGCGATTATCTATGATTTGGTTGAGAAAGGTGTTGTTGAAGAAACGTGATGTAATGTGTGTAATAGTCCTGTTCTGCCTGTCCTTAAGCGTACTGACTCTTCTCAGCCACCTGTGTATCGGTTTGCGATCGTCCTTCGAGAGGTCAATAAGATTGTTGTGCCACAGTTTCCTGTTGTCCCAGACATAACTGCTTTATTGACTATGATCCCTGCCTCAGCTGCTTGGTTTTCTGTTATTGATCTGAAGAACGCTTTCTTCAGTATTCCGATTGCTGAGGAAAGTAGGGATATTTTTGGCTTCTCTTTAGGAGGCCGCAGTTTCCGGTTTAAGCGCGCTCCTCAAGGTTATTGTGAGAGTCCCTCCATTTATAGTCAGGCTTTGAAAACTCAGCTTGATACTTTTGCATTGCTTTCTGGTGCTACTCTTATTCAGTATGTTGATGATCTGTTGGTTGCTGCTGATGATGAAGAGATTTGTAAAGAAGTTACTGTTTCTTTGTTGTGACACCAGTCTGACCTTCATCATAAAGTGTCACCTTCGAAGTTGCAGTATTGCCGACAAGAAGTGACCTACTTAGGTCATCTCTTGTCGAAGGAGGGAAGACGATTGACCCCAGAGCGTATTCAAGCGATTGCCCAAATGACTGTGCCATGCACACAGAGAGAGGTGCGTTCCTTCTTAGGTATCACCTCGTATTGTAGACAGTGGATTCCGAATTTTTCTTTGCTAGCGAAACCTTTGTTGCCACTTACTCTTAAGGACACACCACACCCTCTTCCTTGGTCGGACGAATGTCAGAAGAGTTTTTCTGAATTGCGTGATGCATTGTGTTCTGCTCCGGTGTTGGGTACCCCCGACTATAGTAAACCTTTTACACTTTATGTACACGAGAGAGAAGGTTGTGGGTTGTCAGTGTTGACGCAACAATTTGGAGACAAGCAGCGCCCATGTGCGTATTTTTTAGCCACTTTAGATCCGGTAGCTAGGGCGTTGCCTAGTTGTCTAAGAGCTACAGCAGCAGCGGCTGTTTCTATCCGACAGTCTGCTGGTTTGGTATTGGATAATACATTGATTGTGATGGCTCCACATGCAGTGGATACCCTATTGAATAGAACAAAGACTCAGCATCTTACCAGTGCACGTTTTTCAGGTTATGAGTTGACGCTTTTGGCTAGCCATGCGCACATCAAGCGGTGCAACACATTGAATCCAGCTACATTGCTGCCAATTTTTGTAGAGACAGATGCTCAGGAACAGCATGACTGTTTTCTCCGGACAGAGGAGGAAACGAAGGGTAGAATTGATCTGAAAGATACTCCTCTTTCGAATCCTGATGGTACCCTATGGGTAGATGGTTCATGTTTTAAGCTTCCGAATGGAGAGACGACAGCAGCATATGCTGTCACAACTTTGCACATGATTGTTGAAACAGCACGTATTGCACAGAATTCAGTGCAGGCAGCGGAGTTGATAGCATTGACTAGAGCGTGTGTGTTGTCAAAAGGAAAGAGAGTGAATGTTTTTCCTGATAGCCAATACGCATTTGGCGTGGCTCACAGCTTTGGTCGTTTGTGGAAAGAGAGAGGATTTCTTACTTCCCATGGTACGAAAATTCAGCATGGACAATTAGTGAGTGAACTTCTTGAATTACTTACTTTGCCGACCCAAATTGCGATAGTAAAGTGTAGTGCGCATAAGAAGGTTACGGATGAAGTGAGTCAAGGGAATGCGTTTGCAGATGAAGTAGCGAGAGAAACAGCGAAAGATGTGACGAGTCGGATGTATGTTGCAGGTCCTGCCAGATGGGTTGTGGAAGGAGGAATGTGTGAAGATACAACAGAAAGTGTGAAGATGATTCAGGCAGAAGCTACTGAGAAAGAATTGAGTATGTGGAGAAAGAGTACGGGAATGTTGGATTCGACAGGCTGTTGGGTTGAGTTGTCAGAGCACCGGCGATGGTTGTTGCCGGATGCATATGTGCTTCCGGTGGTTACTATGGCTCATGGGCTGGCTCACATTAGTTTAAAATGGATATGTAAGTTGTTGGCTCCGGTATGGCAGAATGGTGGAATTCCTAAGTGTGCTGAGAATTTGGTTAAACATTACATGATTTGCTTGATGCATAATCCTGGAAAGGGAACCCCAACTCCAGCGGGTCATTTTGCTCCTCCAACATATCCATTCGTGGTGCTGCAGATAGACTACATTCATATTGAAAGATGCAATAACGTGAAGTATGTTCTTGTGGTTGTAACTTGTTTGTGCCTTTTCCAGATGGATAGAGGCCTACCCCCTAAAGGATAATACTGCCTTGTCTACAGCCAAGGTTTTGCTCAAAGAATTCTTTCCCAGATATGGCTTGCCGAGGATGGTATGGAGTGATAATGGAAGTGATTTTGTGGGTCAGATTATGAAGAAAGTATGTGCGGGTCTGGGTATCAAACAGAAATTTCACGCTGCGAATCACCCCCAGTCAGCAGGCCTGGTCGAGTGCTATAATGGCACTCTGAAGCTGAAGTTGGCCAAGGTGCAAGCGAGCTCTGGTCTTACATGGCCCGATGCCTTACCATTGGCACTTTTGTCCACGAGAACGACAGTACATTCTCGCGTGGGACTTAGCCCATACAAGATTGTTTTTGGACGCCCGGCGAATGTCTGGGTTGTGCCGAGGTCTAAGAAGTACAGTGATATCGAGTACCCTATGTTGGTTAACTACTTACATGATTTGACTGCTAAATTGCGTGTTCTGCACCAACAGGTCCATGACACTTTGCCTTCAGTTTCTATAGACGCAGACCACATGATTCAACCTGGCGATTGGATTCTAACCAGGAATTTCCAGAGGTCAAAGAACTTGGAACCAAGATGGACCGGTTCATACCAAGTCCTGTTATCAACTCGGACTGCTATTAAGGTGTTCGGCAAGAAAAACTGGGTACATGGTACCCATTTCAAGAAGATACCTTTGCCCTTATCGTACGATAAGTGGGTCCGGGAAGGTGTTGCCGATTCCGAGAGTGAAAGGGTTCCAAGATTTATCCATTTATGCTGCACTGTGCAGCACGTATAGAAAGAGGAATATGCCTCTAAAGATTGTTTTTGTGCAGGACAATATCTCCTCCTGCACAAAACAATCCTACCCGTAACACAGGCACCTTTGTACTATGATGCAAGGGTGCATGCATTGGCGCTAGGCAGCACACAGTTTACCAGCGCAAGGAGTGGACAGACAAGTAAACAAGAAGCATTTCTGCTCTCGCTTCCTTTCATACAATTAAGTGCGGCAAGTATTGTTTTTGTGTGTGAAACAATAGTATGTGTGCCCTGTAGATTATTAAACTTGGTACATCATGGTGATCAATGTGAGGAAGTTTTACATCATTAACCAATCTATTGGTTTTTTAGTGATTGTCTACATGGAACAATTGAGAGCAGATTTTTAACTTTCCACAAAACCCTGTACATTTAGCAGTTTATTTCAAGCTTCAAATATTGTTAGGCTCAGCTTGAAAAGCCAGGAGATATATTTAAAGATAAGCTCTTTCCTCCTTATATGAAAGATCGAATGAGAACTCATTGAAAGTGGGGAATGATAGGAAAGTGGCTCTTTGATTATGTATTCATGCCTTTTCCAGAAATTAGGAAGGCTGTAGGGTTGAAAGTCCCTTAGCAGTTCCTCCCTGCTACTATTTTCTAAATGTCCAAGGTTCTACACAGAGGACTTTCAAACTCGGAGCCTTGCTTGGAGCACTACATGATTTTCATAAGTTGATCATCAGCACCGTACTTGACTCATAGTACTTCTTTTAACATCGATGAATACTATCCTTGTGTTCAAACCATGACACGAATAATGATTGATGTAGCTGATGGGCAGTACAGACCTTTGTTCCTTTGCTCCAAGTGGGGGAGATTGTTTGCAGGCCCTCTCTGGTAAACCCTTGTACTTTGTCAAGACGTAAACCTCTCCCTTCCTTCAGAATATGCAACGTGTGTGTGTCTGTATAAGTGTGCACGTGTGTGCATGTGCTGTGTTCATGTCTGTGTTTGGTATGCAGAAGCAGTTAGGCTACCTGGCAGGGGATCTCCAATACGTATGTATAGGCTACAGTTAGTTGTTTCCACTATGAACTCTCTTTTGATTGTGCTGCATAGTGCCTATTCTTCTACGCCCTCCTTCCTCAGGCTCTTGCAGCCAGGTTGACTCTGTCCATTTTAGACGTTCAAACATAGAAGCGATAAATAGAGGATCACTTGTATTCCCCGCATTGGCTCAGGTGGTATGGATAGTTGTCTTTTTTTCTTTTAAGGAAGCAGAACCTTAAAAAACTGTGCCAATGGCATGGCCACTCCTAATAGCCAAACACAAATGTGTTGTGTGTGCTTCCCCACACCCATAGTACGCTCTGGCATAGGGTGACTGAAGCCCAGAAATAAGGATCTCATTGGTTAATGGACTATTTAAGTAGAATCTACAAAATACACTCACATTTTCGGATACCTGCCATCACCATGGCATGAAAGACCTATTGTATCCTTGAAAAAGCCAATATTACTGTAAGTATGTATCTGGCTCATGCAAAAGACATCCCCTTTCATTATTTAGTTTATTGATTATTCTTATAATCACACTAGATAAACGTCAAACCTAGTATCAGTAATATTGTTTCATGCCAGTATAATCATTGTGTAAAGGGTGCTTTATAGCTGCAGTACGGTGAAAACAGCACACCCACCAAAGGTGTTTCACAGTTTAACCAACAGAGATATGATCAGTCTCTGCCACCTTGGTCAGGGTGACCATGCATTTTGCCCTTTAGATGTCAGGTGTTTCACAACATTCATCCAAGCTAAGTGAATACATTTGACCTTGTATTGATTTTCCTGCAGAAGGCATGACTAAGCCACTTACTCATATCAATCCAATCATTTTCTAGGTAAGGGCTTTCAGCAGATTTGTTCAGGACGCCATCACCCTTCTTGCCACAATTCAGAAATGAACTTTCGATTGTCTTTGACAATTTCTAAATAGTTATTGGTACAAAGTAGTGTTTTGGTATAACTTGCTGGAGGAGTGAAGAGTTTTCTTGTTCAATAGTAAACCATTCATACAGATATGTCCTTACCTCTACCATACTTTAAATTCAGGATCATGCGTTCGTTTCTCGATGCATTCTTCCATTAGAGGGTCCGTTATTCACCAATGTTTTGTAGCAGTATAATATTTCTCTCCTTGTTTTTCACATAGAATGTATGCAATGTTTAAAATTGACAAACGTTGTCCTGCATCATAAAAGTAATTTTATTTCTGATAGTGTTGGCATGTGGGCACATGTGACTCTGCCAAGTGTAACAACCGCACTCCGCAGTTGTTTCAACATTTTTAGTTATTATTTTCACACGTCCATGAAAATCTCAGACTTGGGTGCATTGATATATATA
Organism: Lissotriton helveticus; assembly: GCF_964261635.1. Lineage (NCBI taxonomy): Eukaryota > Metazoa > Chordata > Amphibia > Caudata > Salamandridae > Lissotriton > Lissotriton helveticus. The sequence goes on along the minus strand of NC_136059.1, from coordinate 1,894,635,823 downwards.
CACAGCGCATATTTGAATATTTAGAAGATTGCAAACGCTTTTATTTTGATTTGTGTGCAGGTAGTAGGTAATATACATAGCACTGCCAGCAAAGTTATTTAAATGAACCATTTGTATATGCACTTATTACAACCCAGTTGAAAACAACTGTGGTTGATGCGCTGTGTGATCTATATGTTATTAAATTTGTCGTTAGGGTTTTTTTTGTTAAATTCTGGGACTTCTAGTGCTAATTTTAAAACGAGATAAACAAGACTACTGGCCCAGAATCCAAAAACAAGCCAACTCGATTGGAGCATCTATACATGCCAGGACCTGAGAAACCTGGCAGGGCTGAAGCTCTATATGGCATTTTACAATAGTACATTTGATGTGCTACCAACAGGTCATGGCTAAAGAGCTCTAATGAACCCATCTTTTTATCAGGCGTGTAGTAGCAGTCACTGGTGGGGCTGAGGCATGAATATATGAGTAGAGTAGTGTATTTGTGCGTTTCAGGAGTGAGAGCTCGAGAGCTGGGGTGAGTATTGCACCCCCTAGCAGTATATTTTACACTAAGGGCTGAAGTTCAATGGAGCGCTGTAGGTTTGGACTTGGTTGCACTGGTAGAGATGTGTGTCACCTTCGGGAATAACAGAGGATCCTGCACGTCGGGTGTGAGTTGACAGAGCTGTATGTGTCAATCTGGAAAAAAGAGTGAGAGATGGAAAATGTATGTTTGTGAATGTGTGTGGAAGAGAAAGAGCTGGGGCTGCTGCACGTCAGAACTGAGTGCAATGCATAGTTGTGTGTGACTCAGGTGGAGGTGGTTGATTGTCCATCCATGTGGCTCTCAATGCTTCCATCTTCATTTTATATATATCTGGCTACCATCGTCTCAGACCTTAATCAAGCAGGTTGTAGTAGGTGTCCAATATCTGAAATCTCATAGCCCACCCTAGTTTCAGCTCTGATATACCACCAGGCGGAAATAAAGTGTACAAAACTCACCCTGGTTTGAGGAGTACCAAAAGAGTGCTGTCACAATAAAACCGTCTGCCTTGGTGGATCAGAATGATATGATAGTTGTTGAAACAGCATTTTCTTCAAATCGTGGGGGTAAGATCTATTGGTCCATCTGCATGAAATCAAAAGGTGACATCCCCAGTCAGAGAAAGGGAGAGAGAAAGAGTAAGGTGAAAATATAGAGATAAGGTAAAGAGTGCATTGCTGCACGTGTTATCATTTCCATGCCATTTTGAAAACTAGGCTCAATACTGTGATCTATGCCTGATAGCAATGTATATTTTTGACTGTGTTTCCCCCACTCCGATTTCACCCTTCCTCTTCAACAGTGTGCCATTGTCCTATGGTTAGATACACGTGGTTCCGCTCAGAACCACGTGATAAGGGTAAGTTAAGGGTCTGTATTCTATGTGACCCTACTCATATCTTTAGGAAGGGTTCGTTTGTCATCATGTCCTTCCACCCTGACCCTAGATCTTCCAACCTACAAAAGAATCCATTCATTTATTCTGTAGCTGTCTGACTTGAAAGCTGGAGCTGGCAAAGACTGCCTTTCAGTGTGGCAGCTAAAAAATAGTGACAATGCTTTCTGCCACTTACGACAAATTTTTAAACGAAACCCCTTTATCTGATTAGAACAAACTACAAGGCGATCGAAGGAATGAGTGAATTAATATCAGTCACTGGTGATCACATAGGACTCTGCTCCTGCGCATTATCATTCGCCCTTTAGGGCATGCCAGGCAGAAACCAGACTTCAGCAAATCAGCCCAATCCGAACTGCCAGGTCAGATCCCCTCCAGACGGGAACACTCAAAACTGCTTTTCACATCAAGGTTGACCTGTGGAATCAGTACTGTCCTCAGGATGTGAATCTGTATGTGGCTCACCTCACTCTATTTGGAATGCAGGTCTGCCCAAGACGACTGTAGTAGGGTCTTTTTAAATACGTCAGTGTAGATGATGTTGTTTAGGAATGTTTACTATGTAATGCTCATTGCTGGGAGGGTTTCATGCTGGTCATTGAATTAATCAATCGATCAATCAGGATTTCTAAAACAATCTGCCCCACTCCAATCTGCCCCACTCCAATCCAAAAGAGTCTGCCCCACTCCAATCTGCTCCACTCCAATCCAAAATAATCTGCCTCACTCCAATCCAAAATAAACTCCCACATCTAAAACAATATGCCCACTAAATTCACACAATCTGCCCCACTTCAATCTGCTCCACTCCAAACCCAAAACAATATTTCCCACAATGGACAAATATACTAGCGCTAAGGGTGGGAAAATCTATCTCGCCTTCATGGATCTTTCACCAGCATTTGACTGCATTTTCCATCTAAGCTCTGGTATATAATGGAAGGGATGTGGATTGATCTGCCCATAATCGGTTTTATCTGGCAACTAGACACAGATGCTTCTGCATCTGACAGATATGGGAAAAATTGGGAATGCACTCACCCTTTTAAGACCTCAACGGGCAGGGCTGTGTCCTTGCACTGTTCCTTTTTTCCATCTACACAAAGGTGAGGAGAAAGCTCTTTTGAGCGCAACCCAGGACCTCCCTGTGTCTGACTCCCTCCAGCTGCGAAACTTGGCTTATGCTGATGATTCAGTCCTGATCGCCAGAACGAGCATAAGGCTCCAACGTCTCATCACTGCTTATGTGGCCTTTATGGACTCTCTGAACCTGAAAGTTAATCAGACAACTTAATTTACAATTATAGCTGGTGGTGGCATTCAAGACAAAACCCCCTATCTCCATACGGAATCAGGGAAAATTGAGGTGGTTGAGTCCTTTCCTTACCTAGGGGTACTCTTTGACAAGAAACAAACATGGTCACAGTTAGTTGAGGGAATGGCCATGGGAATGGAGAGGAGCCTAACAGATCTAAAAGCATTTATAACTAGGATGGGTGCAAAACCACCAGCCTCTATCAAACATATCTATCATGCTAAAACTAAGTCTGTGGCTACTTACGGGGCATGCGTCTGGGTTATGGCTCATGCTGACCTCCTCCAATCCATTGAGAATAGTTTTTTTAAATCACTGGTGTCTCTTCCGTACTCTTCCACAAACTATATATTACACATAGAGTTGGGCTTAGCCTATATTACGGACGTAATTAGACTAGCCCGGATCCAATTGTGGATTTCCACATGGCGAAGGGACACAGTGACTCTAACCCAACATTTAATAAGAGACTGCCTAAGATTTGAAAACTACAAAAGGATCAGATGGTTAAACTACGTTGAACCAAAACTGACTGCAATGGGGCTGAAAGATCTATTTAAGTTTTCAACGGCCTGTAGATTGACTTCAAGGCAAGTGCTGAAGGACCAATACACCTGTAGGGAGTTGAATTACAGTAAAAAGTCGGTACTCGCCTATCAATTATTTTCATCCATGTTAGAGGGAGGATACTTCTAACTAGAGGACATCTTACTACCGCAACACAAATGTATACTATTGAGATTCTGCTTAAACCTGATCCCACTGATGTTAGGGCTCCCAGCAAAAAGGTTTCACTATTCAGAACTGATCCTCCGACCTTGTGATATGAACCCTCTCCAAACTGACCTCCAACTATTATTTTTCTATGGATTCTACCATGAGGAAAGAAAAGAGTATATTGCACTGATCCTAAAGCAGCATAATTCTAAACAATGTAGGGTCACATTGTGTTTTTGAAAATCACTGCCTGACACCCTAGTTTGCTTTTCGGTAGCGTAGTTTTTATGGGCCTGCAGGAAAAAAAGGAAGTCTCTGGGCTCATAACTGGTCTTGGTATCTACTGTTTTAGCTCCCAACAATTTAACAGTCTATGTATATAATAAATCTTATAATGAATTGTGTATTTCTTTTTAAATGAGTCTTTCTGGAATTTATGAATTGCCACTGTATGTTGTTCACTGTAGTAATCTACAGCCTATTGTTGTGTGATGTACTTTTATGATCTTACCTGATAATAATTGAATAAAGTTTCTAAAGTAAAGTAAATATGTCCCACTCCAATCCAAAGCAATCTGCCCCACTCCAATCTTCCCACTCTAGCCCACACCACTCCAATATGCCCAACTCCAAACCAAAACAATCTGGCCCATTTCAATTCACCCACTCCAATCCAAAACGGTCTGCCACACTCCAATACACCCCAGTCTAATGCAAAACAATATGCCTCACTCCAAGCTTCCCCAGTCTAATCAACCCCACTCCAATGTGCTCCACTCCAATCTAAAACAATCTGCCTACTCCAATGTGCCCCACTCCAATCGGCCCCACTCCAATCCATCCCACTCCAATCTACCCACTCCAATCCTAAAACAATGTATCCCTCTCCAGTCTGCCCCACTTCTGTCTGCCCCACTCCAATCTGCCGCACTTCAATCCGCCTCACTCCAATCCAAAACAGTCTGCCCCACTCCTATCCAAAACAGTCTTCCCCACTGTAAACCACCCCACTCAAATCCAAAACAATCTGCCCCACTCTACACCTCCTCACTCCAATCTGTCCCATTAATGTCCAAAACAATCTACCCTCTCCAATCCGCCCACTCAAATCCACCCCACTCAAAACGATTGGCCCCACTCCAATCCATCTAACTCCAATCTTCCCAACTACAGTCCAAAACAATCTGCCGCACTCCAGTCCAATGTAATCTGCCCCACTTCAATCTGCCCAACTTCAATTTGCTTCACTCCAATCTGCCCCAGTCCAATTCGCCCCACTCCAATCCAATCAACCTCACCCCAATCCACCCACTCCATCCCAATTCACCTCACTCCATTACACCATAATCCACCCCACGACAATCCAATCCACCCCAATCCTGCCCAATCCAATCTACCCCAATCCAATCCAATCCAACCCACTCCCTGCCCAATCCACCCCACTCCAATCCAATCCATCCCATTAAGATCCAAAACAATCTGTCCCACTCCAATTTGCCCCACACCAATCTGTCCTACACCAATCCAACACAATCTTCCCCACTCAATTCAAAACATTCCTGTCCCACTCCAATCCGAAACAATCTTCCCCACTCCAATCCACAACTATATGGCCCACTCCAATCTGCCCCACTCCAGTACAAAACAATGTGCCCCACTCAAATCTTAAATAATGTGCCCCAATACAATGAGCCCCACTCCAATCCACTGCAATTTGCCCCACTTGAATCTGCTTCACTCCAATCCAAAACGATCTGCCCCACTCCAATCCAAAACAATCCACCCCACTGTAATCTTACCTACTCTAATCCCACCTCACTCCAATCCAATCCACCTCACCCCAATCCAATCCACCTCTCCTTAATCCTAAATACCTCACCTCAAAACAATCCACCTCACTCCAATCCACCCGCACCAATCCAATCCACCTAAATCTACTCCAATCCAATCCACCCCACCACTTCAATCCACTCCAGCCCACTCAACCCTATTCCACTCCACTCTATGCCACTGCACTCTGTGACACTGCACTCTATGACACTCTCTGCAACTGAACCACTGAACTCTACTCTCCAATACTCAACTCTACAACATTCTACTCCAGAAAACTCAGTCTACTACACTCTACTACCCCACCACTCCAGTCTAAGACACTCCATGCCACTAACTTTAAGCCATGCTGAACAGCAGCCAAACCTGTTGTACAACATGGCAAACACACATTGGAAAAGTCAGTAGCTCTTGTAGAGGCGAGACCTAAAGCTTTGACAATGCTTATTTACGTTTGTCTTACTGAGGGTAAAACCATCCTATGAGAAATCTGCCTTGATTACTGCAAGACAGAACACCTACAGCACCCAATCACAAGATCACCAGCCACCACTGTGGGAGTTTTAACTCCTTCTATGCTAATGACAAGGTCAGCTCGTCATGCAGTACACTGGACGTGTGCTTATGACGAGCTGACCTTGTCATGAACAATGGGAAATATTAATCTTCAGCCCAGGAGAAAAATCTCCATAGCATTGAAGGTGTTAAAGATTTCTATATTTTCTTGAGAGGTTTGGGTCCTTAGGTAGTTTCAAGCTGCAATGTGTTTAAATTCTTTTTGAGCTGTCATACAGGTTCCACCTAATTGAATTTGTAACGTGTTTCTTATTTTGCATCAGAATGATCTTACTGTACCCACCAGCCTGGTTGCTACTGCTGATGGGACTGGCTGGTTGCTCTCATGCCTGCTCTGCCTGCCATCCTGCACTACACCTACCAGAGTTGGTGATACTAGGCTTTCTCTCCTTGTGTACTTAACTTCCCTGGCCTACAGTGATGTGCAAGGAGGTCGACTGCCTTACTGGAGTAGACAATATGTCTCCCATCCAGTCTATATCACATGGGTCTAGTGTTGGCTGGCCTGCAACCAAACTGAGACCTTGGAAGCGGACTGTCCAAAGCAAAATGAGTCCAGGCAAAACAAGCCCACCGTCCAGTCTGTGAACACCTTTGTGGGTAGTTTCAGGTAAGTCAAAAATTCGAGCTAAATACCTAGCTTTGGTACAGGGGATGGTAGATACAGAGAAGATTCTTGGAATCAAGTGTCTTTTGTGCTTGTTGTTTTTCTTTACCTTAGCTTCAGGGCACATCTGGATTCCATAAATGGACCATAAAGTTGTTTGGCCTGTTCAATCGCCATTTTTCAACTGGAGCATATTTTAATTAAAGCACCTTAAAAAAATGCCCAATTGAGTGACTGAAGCAAAGCACAACACGTACTGTTGAAGTGGCACAATGCCATGCTTTGTGTGCATACATCCTAGTTCATATCATGGAAATGTGGTATTACACTGAGCAACTTTGCTGTAATGGCACTGTGAAATGCTAAGCGCATTGTCTAGTATGTATTTGTTATGCAAATGAGCTGCATAGCATTTACTTGTGTAGGCGTGTTATACGTTTTGTTTCCACCAGTTTATGACTCTTTGTATATATTAATGCTACCAAGAATTTTCATTACTTTTCCCAAATAAATCCAAATGAAAAACGCTAACCTTACCCATCCCTACCCCTACCCCTACCCACTGCCCTTCCTACCATCTGTCTTTGTCCTTTTTAGTTGGGTACACTCTTTTGCTTGTAAGTAAAGTTCAGAATGACAACTCTAACATTCTATTAATTAAGCGGTGCACTAAGCTGCAAAAAACAACAAGAGAAACAATCATTTTAAATGGAGGTAAATTGCAGACACCACATCCAAGAAAGACCTTAAAACCATTTGGGTCAATTTCCAAAGATATATATTAGTACTCAACGTAGTAATACACGAGCACTACTTTATGGCCCCAGAAATGCTTGTGTCAATAGGCTCCATAAGTTTTAATCTAACCCTTAATTAATGCTCTGGTTTTGGAAGCTTCTTTTTTTTCATGATCACTCCTATAGCACACATGTAAACCATGTTTAATAATCGTCTAGATTCCAGACTATGTGGCTAATTTACAAAGGCTTCACATGCTTATACATGCCTTTATGAATTGGTTTCATAGTTAGGGCCTGGCTTAAGGACATAATTTATTTTAAGCATAGCAGAGTCCAGAGCCCAAACTAAAGATTGGTTTAAAATCGCTTTATGTATAGTGGAGAGGTGTCTTACCTGAGTATCTTAGATGCAACAAGAAATTGCTGATAACACAACTCTAGCTTGAAAACAGTCCTAGACACCCGTGGTCTGACAAAGCATCTCATAAAAAGCTGAGCTGCAAAATGAAAGGGACAACACTAGTATTGGGAAGAGCAAATGAGGAAGGAGATGCACTAGTCACCATGTCACGCAAAGGGAAAATCCATCAGGGATACAGTAAGGATTCACTGCGCAAGGTCAAGCCACTGGTAACAATCAATTTCGAAAGTGATTATTTCCGTTATAAGCTCTTTTTTCCTTGTGCCCAAAAATATTTTTCCAAGTTAATTAAATTCTTGTGCGTGTAGCTTTCTCTCTCCTTTTTCATCGATTTCAATCTTTTCTTTGCAGTATGCTGTGTATAATATTTGTCATGTAGTGCTATATTATTTTGTAATAACGCTTTGCATGAAAATCTGTTTAAAATCTCAACACACCCAGTAAAAAACTGGTGACTGAAAATTGTGTTTGGACTCTCATCATTAAAGATATATAAAAAAAAATATGTAAAATGAAGAATATATATAAAAAATATATAAACAAATAAATACGTATATATTTAAAGTTTATTTGTCTATCTATAGAGTTTACTTTTGAGTATATTGAAGAAACAGGTCTTCCAAGCTTGACGTAAATATATGGAAATTACAAAGTTTCAGAAAATGTCACATTATCCTTGGTCTTAAGTGTGCAGGATTTTGTCTATGTGAATTTATGTGGGTGCATTGAATTTCTGTTGTCTGGTCAAAATCTGACACTTGTTTCGACAATATAGATTTATTTACACCTTATTTACAACGGGCTTTATCGACTAACCTTGGTATGTTCCAAAAAACCTGAGATTGTTTCTTCTGGAGTGATTTTTCATACTTCATACCTTCTAATGAATAGAAAAATTAGGCAAGAGTGCAGTGAACAAATGGAATCCTCAAACGTTTAAGGAGTCCCTTTATAGGTCTCGCCTGAGCCATTGCAAGCGCTGACCTGCGAGACATTTTGTAAGCGGGTTTTTAAAGTGCTACTTAAGGCTTTTGCCGGCCACTAGTTTGTTATTACGCTCACAATCGTGTGCACCTCGCTCCGCCTCTCCAATGCAGCGTGCCTTGCTCCGCCACTCCCCGACCACAGAGCGGGTCCCTGCGATCGCGATCGCTATCACGGCAGCGCGGCCGCATCGAGTTGTTTAGCTGTCTTCCTCATGCACTTCTCTCCCCTGTGTTTTTCGCTCTTCCGTATGCTTCTCCCCCTTGCCTCCGCGCTGTTGCTTTCACGTCCCTCCTGCCCTCTTCATGTTCAGTTCATATCCATACCCTCACCCAAACCCATTTTGCTCTCACACCCACCCCCTCACCTTTCCCTATGTTGCTTCAGCACTCACCGCACCCCCCGCCCCCGCTGCTTCCATGTTACCCCATGTGGCTCCAGATTAATACCCTGCCCAACCCCCACTTATTGCTTCTGCTCAGAACCCTACCGTTGCTTCTGTTTCTTCTCACAGGCCGCGCTTCACTTAAAAAACAAAAGAGTTCGAGTGTGTTATTGCCTCGGTGTCGCCACCCGGCAGGTTACTTCTCTTTCACCAAATCCCACTCACGTTTCGCCTTCGAGCAAAAATCCTCCTACCTCAGACTTTTTTTTCTCTTTAAATTCCTGCTGCTTGTTATTCTTGCTCTCCCTCAAATCTACCCTTTTGTTTCTCTGGATTGATATTTTGTCCCTGTCCTCCCCCCACCTGCCCCCGGGGCGAACTCCTTGAGGCACGGGCGAGGCAGGAGCTCAGATCAAGAACACTTTAGAGAACTGGACACACCCTCTATCACTGCAGCCTTCCGCCAGTGGTCCTGATCGGATATTATAAATAAAGTGCAACCATGAAAGTTAATGTTCTTTCGCAACATTTCGGAAAATACTATTTATTTCACACAGAAAGAAATACACCTAAGAACGAATCACATAAAGCAATAAACGCTGTTTATTCTTAAAAAAACATATATAGCATTCGACTTGTGGAAAAAGCAACGTAACTTTTAAGGGCCTAAACAGCCCAGTCGGTAGCGGTTTCAAACACTGTTTGATTATCTGCCAAATGCGAGTATTTACTCAAGCACCTTTCAGTGACACATATCCCACGCTGTGCTAGAAAACTTAAAACGGCTTTTTAACACATGCTGTTTGCTCTCATTATCATGATTTTGAAGCCTGTTTGCTATATTTCCATACAAAAAACTGTTTATGTAAGTCAGAATTAGAGACAAAAAAGTCTGGGTGGCACAGCTGTCAATATTCAAGAACAGCAAGTGCAGTAATAGGACAATATAGCTGCAACAAAAACAAGCATTGGCATAGCCAATAGGTCTCCCCTTTTGGACCTTATAAGTGTTTGGCCATGCAACACTTTATGTTGTTGCACCAAGGATATTGTGCTGCATAACTAAATACTTATAAGGTCCCAAAAGCGAGACCTATTGGCTATGCCAATGCTTGTTATTACTTTGGAATGTGGCCTTGACTACAGTTCACATGAAGTCAGTATGAAAATAATAATGTAAAATATTGACACCAATTACAACTATCTCATTAATGCTTCCATGTAAATGTAAAACATTTGTATGTTAGGCTGAATTACTTTTTGTAGTCTCACTACAGACAGGCACGATATCCAATATTTTAGCGTATACTTGAGTGGGCTTTGAGTTTGCCCCTTGCTCCTGACTGGATCACTCGTTTCTCTCATTTTATTCCTTTCCCATGGTCTATTGTGTTTCCCCCTATTCTGCTTCTCCCACCCCTGGATCATTTAGGACTGATTGAATGTGTGAATATAATACTTGCAATGGAAATTATTTTGCTTTTTGCATGTTTCTGAGGCATTTGACCTTTTTGGCACCCATCGGGAGTGCAGGTTGCCCCATTCTCTCTCTCACTCTTCCCTGCCTCTCTTCCCCCAACCCCAGTCATTTTCTGCATTTCCTATAAAAGACACACTGCCCCTGTATAGCTTTATCTCCCCTGAGTCTCTTTCCTTCCTCTTTTGCTGCGGACTTCCATTTGCTGCTCTCCACCTGTACCACTACTGGCTTTGCCAATGCTTGTAAAACTGTGCTGCAATCATTCTCACAGCTAGTGACATCTGTCTTTCAGTCTGTCTTTTTGGAATATCATTGTGCACATTTACAAAACGGGCATCACATGCACAGCACATGGCCATCACATCATGTCTAGATGCAAACTGTTGGCCATGATGGAACAACATGGCAGTGTTATTGTGACTAATTTTTGTTATACGATTCCAAGCTCAGAAGCCCATCGATGCAATGTGATAGTCAGCTTGGAAGTCTATAAAGCAAAGAAACATTCTAAGGTGACCACCGAATCTCTATTTGCTTTGCAAATGATTGTGCTGCAATTCTACAAGCATTGGCAAAGCTAATATGAGCAGCGAACAAACATTGGCAAAGCAAGATCAATTCATTTGTCCAATGGTTGTTACAATGGCATCTAACTTTCATAGTCTGAAATGCTCACATTATGGCGAAAGACTTTGGGAGAGAGGGTACTCCGTCGCAATGGAGTACCCTCTTGGCCAAACTGAAGTTCTGCTCACCTGATTTACAGAAGGGCAGACCTTAAGTATGTCAGCAATGGAGACTATGCCCTCTCCGTCACTGATATACTCCTCTGACAGCCTGATGGAGTATGGGCCATCAGAAAGTTGGCCATTTGACCAGATGCCTGATTTAGAGTGGGTGATCGAATGGCCAGCTTTTACTGTCTGTTGCTGTTAGGTAAAACCTGGCGGTAAGCGGCACTGAAAATTACAAAATAATCCTAGGTATAGATAGGAAATATACTTTTGAAAAGAGATGAAAATGTGGGTTCAGCGAAATGGATCTTTCACACCTTACAAAATTTGGGACTGCCAATGCTGGAAGGTGGTTAGGTACTGTTTGGAGCGGATAGCTTTTTATCCACATTGATATACAAATATCACTTTTTTTTTATCAGACTCAAGTTAGGTCCTTAAGTCAGCTTAAATAAGCATAGGTTTTCAAATTCTATATAGTCACTTGTTACTGAAGGACAAGTGCAGTAATGAAACCAGCACTGGCAGTGAAGTCACTTGTCCCATTACACAGCCTACTTCCGGATGTATGACGTTACAACGCATACTTTTACAACGCATACCGTTACAACGAATTTTTTACAACGCAAAAACTTTTACAACGCATACCATTACAACGCATGTTTTTACAACGCAAATACCTTTACAACGCATACCATTACAACGTAAGTATTGGTAAGTATATAATATTTTTTTTATTTTAAATTAATTGTAATTAATATAATTTAATTTAATTTAATTTAATTAATTTAATTTTTTTTACCCTGTACCCCTGTACCCCAAAAAAAACCAAATTAACCCAGAACCCTAAAAATACCCCTGTACCCCAAAACCCCAAAACTGTCCCTGAACCCTAAAAATACCCCTGTACCCCAAAAACCCAAAACTGTCCCTGAACCCTAAAATACCCCTGTACCCCAAAAACCCAAAACTGACCCTGAACCCTAAAAATACCCCTTTACCCAAAAACTGAAAACTGACCCTGAACCCTAAAAATAATCCCTTTACCCAAAAACTGAAAACTGACCCTGAACCCTAAAAATACCCCTTTACCCAAAAACTGAAAACTGACCCTGAACCCTAAAAATACCCCTTTACCCAAAAACTGATAACTGACCCTGAACCCTAAAAATACCCCTTTACCCAAAAACTGAAAACTTAAAAAAAAAAACCATATAAAATATTAAATATAATTATATACTTCCCAATACTTACGTTGTAATGGCATGCGTTGTAAAAGTACTTGCGTTGTAAAAACATGCGTTGTAATGGTATGCGTTGTAAAAGTTTTTGCGTTGTAAAAGTTTCGTTGTAATGGTAGTGCGTTGTAAAAGTTGCGTTGTAAAGGTTGTTTCCCCCTACTTCCACATGTTATGGCTAAATGTGATGGACTAGCAATCCTAACCAGAGTGCCAGGACACCTGTCATGTCCAGCCCCTCTGGTCCATCACAGAATATGTTACTTGTGGTGTGGGAGCATAAATATGTTTCCTCTTACAAAGATAATGTCCTTCTGCGTTGGTGATGGATTCACAAAAGATTTAAAAAAAGACAAAAATAGACTTCATCACTTAGTGCCTGTAAAATCCTGGCTGTTCCTACAAAGGTGCCTCACTAATGCCCAGGTCACCTCACTGGAGGACGGTATTTCAATTTGGCCTTCTAGGCCTCCCCACACTCCTGGCCCACACTCAAGGCATTGCATGAGGTTATAAAATAACACACAATGTTCATAGGTTCTTCGAGCCTTGTGCAAGACATTTAGACCACACTCACCCAGCAACAGAATAGCTACTCAATTATCCACTGAAAAATGGTAACTATATTTAAAATGATACTCTGTATCTCATTTCTCTCCAGATGACGCTATGAATGTTGTCAGTCGCAAGTTAGTAACAAGTGTGCCTAAACATCTTTGAAACAAACTTCCAGGCTCTTCCACAGCCCATTTTTTGAAATGACACAATTTCAACCATGCAGAGCAAACGCAGTGGCCTCTTCTTCAAAGATGGTGAGTATATGCTAAATGTGACTGTCTCTAACACATCGAAGCATAACTCCAAAACAAGACACAGCGCAATGACATTATTTAAACGTGATGGGATGTGTAGGCCTCTTTACGCAAAGGGAGCGAAATAGTGCATTTAAATTACATGTTTTCAATAAAACGTGACATAATCAGACAGGTTTTAAAACCCACATTACCGGATTTAATGCCTGCGTTACCCCCAATAAAGCCCACATTACCAGATTTTAAAGCAGGAATTTAGGTGGCCCTTTGAAGGAAGTATTGTGATAAATACTGGTAAAATGCATTTTAAAGCACACTGAGCTTACATACCACTTCTCAGGGTAGTATGGATGTTAATGGTAAATCTGGAATTTTAATGCACATTCGGATCAGTAAGATTTGTCATAACTTGACCAAATAGAAAGATTTTTGAGAATGGTTTAATGCGCATTAGGATATTAATATTGGTTTAAAATAGAGGGAATTTAAAAACAAGCCATCCGTGACATAGGATCTACATAAACATTGTTGGGAAAATCATTGGTAAATGACGTATTTTAAAGCAAGCCTCCATAATGTCTCGGTAAGCAATTGCCAGCAATTAATTGCACAGTAATCCCAAATTTCAAAAATTCCCAGCGAGCATCTGTCCTTGCTTCCCCAAATTCACTTCCTTATTACTTCCCTCTTTTCCCCTTTATCTTTCTTCAAACTCCTTTATCATGTTTTCTAAAATCTTCTATATGACTTCCCATCACTCTCGTTTTCCCTTTACTTTCATTCCTTCCCCACATTTTAGTTGTACCTCATCTATTTAATCCACCCTGAATCCGTACTTCTCTCTGTTTCCCTACATAACTAATTTCCATCTTTGTATCTTTCTCATTAATGCTTACTATTGTTTTGCCATTATCTACCCTTCTTCCTCTCTCTCCCTCATAAGCCTCTCTTTCCTTCATTCCCTGGGTTCTGTCATAAGGGGCTTTGCTGGTGCGGCACAGAGCCGAGCACCGGGTAAATGCTCCTGCATAGCGTAAAGTGAATTAATTTAACCGGATACTTTGCACACTATTTCTGAGCTGTGCTATCTGAAAATAAAGCACTAATTTATGGATTTATTGGGTTAAGCTAATTCATGTTATGCCCTGCAGGCTCAAGAAACAGGCGCTGGGTGCTGTCCTTTGCTATCTAAGGCTATCATAATATGGTCCACTACACATCCTTCTTATATCTCTCCTTTCACCTCCATCTCGTTCTTTCCGGTATCTCTCCTTAATTTCCCTTTCTATCCTTGATTCCATCTCCTTCCTTACCATGCTTTCCTGGGAAACATTCATTACAACACAATCATTAAATTGCACTGCGTTTACAACACAGCTCTTAAAACACAACTGCCACTACATCACATGCCATTACAACGAATGCCATTACAATGCATGTCACTACAACACATGCCATTACAATGCATGCCATTACAATACATGCCATTACAACACATTATAAGGTAAGTAATAGAGATTTTTTTAGTTTTAGGGTGGGTATGGGTTTTGGGGTAGATGGGAATAGTAATTGTTACCCCTACACTATCCAATACTTACCCTACTGTTACCCTAAAAGTATTATGCGTTGTAAAGTTATGTGTTGTAAGGGTTTGCGTTATAATGGAAGGCGGTTTTTTAAATTATTTTTTATAGAGTTTTATATAGCGCAAACTTGACCTGAATCGGGTATCAGAGCACTTTACATAGCACCAGTTGGTTTATAAGAGGACCCATTCATTTGTTTTAGGCAAGGGGAGATTAAGTGATTAACGACTCACAGAATGCTCAGAGTTGTTGCCGAGACTGGCACCCAGTTCCCCAGATTCGAGGTGACCGCCCTAGCTGTTAGGCCACCTCCTGTCCAACTCCTCTCCCCATTTTAATGGTAGTTTTAAAAAATGCACGCGTTGTAAAATCATGCAATGTAATGGTAGTTGCGATGTAAAAAATGCATTGTAAAAGCATGCATTGTATTTGTTTGCATTGTAACGTCATATATTGTCCTTTGCTGTCAACTCCTCTCCTATGTTCCCGTTTCGCGCCCTTTGAAAAAAATGTCTTCCCTTTGTTTAAATCCCACTACCTCTCCTTTGATCCTCTTCTCATTTATCTCTTCTCTGTCATCTTTTCCCTGTTTTCTCCTTATTTCCACCTTGTCTTCCTTCAGTAGTACATTCGTTTCCATTGTGCACTCACTTATTTTACCTTCCTCCTTTGCCTCTATACCTCTTGTTGCCTTATCTCTTAGTGTCCTTTTTCCCACTTTCTTCTATCTACTCTCTTTAACTCATATTTGTTTACCATCTCTGCTTTATTTAGTGTCCTTTTTAGGTCTGACCTCGAAAGCAGCTTTAGCTGTCCCCGTCGCAACTATTTTTCCAAACATTTCATACATAATATATACATACATACAGAGCTTTTGGTCATCGGCCTTGATGTCTTGGTCTGTTAAATCGTGACTGACATGTTTCTTTCTCCCATCACAGCAAACAGCGAGGGGCAAGTCAGCTCACATTATCTACTGGCTCCCTTCACTTTCAGTGATTGTTCAAAGCCTGTGCACATTGTTCACATCTGCCTAAATATAGCTCTTTCTCCCCAGTGACAAAGGTGGTTCAAAATGTGTTTTAGTTATTTATGTTTTAGCTCCAAATAATTGGTATTTGTTTTGCCTGCACATTGTCTGCTTAGCTAGATTGTGATTTATTTACCACATTCTTTTTAGAGTTATTGTTATGAAGTGACTAAGGGCCAGATGTAGGTAGGGTTTTACCGGTCGGTAACGGCCGAATTCGGCCGTTACCGACCGGTAAAAGGAATTTGAGATGTAGGGGGCAGAATCGGTAATTTTACCGTTCTGTAATTTACCGATCTGTAATTTTACAGAATCTGTAAATATACCGGTCGGTAAATTTACAGAACGGTAAAATTACAGATTCTGTAAAATCGATATGTAGGTGGGACTCTGATGAGTCCCACAAGGCCTAAGAAATCGGTATTTTACCATCAAATTCAATTTGATGGTGAAATACCGATTCAGGTGAGCATGCAAATGTGTGCATGCACACCTGTGCCATATGACAGGCAGACCTGCCCTTAGGGCAGGTATGCCTGCCATATGGCCCCCGAACCTTTTTTGGGGGTGCTAGAGGGTGTCAAAGTGACACCCCCTGCACCCTTGCCAAAAATCTGTATTTACCGATCGGTAAATACCGACCTGTAATGCCCCATTCATTCCTATGGGCTTCAAAGCCCATAGGAATGAATGGAGCATTACAGGTCGGTATTTACCGAATCGGTAAATACCGACTTTTAAAGATTCGGTAAATCCACATCTGGATTTACCTACATCTCGGTACATCTATTTTACCGACTCTTAAATACCGAATCGGTAAAATTCGGTATTTAAGTGTCGGTAAAATAGATTTACCTACATCTGGCCCTAAGTGACCTTGTAATATTGTAGCTGCCTGCAGTTTGAATGCTTGATTAAGTCTCTATTTATTCTCGTTTCTTTTACAATTAAAAATAATAAAATGCATGAGACGTCTGAAAAGCTGAAAAAGAACAACTAGTAACAAGGACACAGCATTCATTAAATAAACACCTTTTTATTTTAAGCACATGGCAGCCACATTTTGGTGGCAGCACAAATATATGGAGGTCACACTTAAGTGGCAACATGCTTTTTTACTTTTACTTTTGTGGTGTATGCTTGCAATAAAATGTAACCATTGCATCAGTTTGCCAAGGCCAGAAATGTTTGCTTTGCTAGTGCTGTTTCTGCTTTCTCTCTTTGTTTACTTGTGCTACCTCAGCCATGTACAGAGATTAACCCATTCCATGCTGGCGTCGCAGCCTTTTGGGTGCTGCGCACGACCGTTGGTCGATGCAGCCCCGCCCACTCAGTAGAACGCTTGCACCGCGGCGGAATGATCGCCGCGGTAAACAGGTTAAAAATATGAATAGAAGTAGAACATGTGCCTGGCGGGAGACCTGATAGAAGATAATGGCATACTTAGAGATTGCATTTGAAAGGCCTCTGCAAAGAAATAGACCACAAACACTAATATTTCAGTTAGCCATATTTGTAGCCCAGTAGTCCACAAATCGATTAGTACGGTTTGGTATTTTATGGTGTGCGGCCTGCTGATGGCCAAATTCAATATACTTAGGGCAGGAATTATTTTAGGAGTTGCTTATGATTAGTTATCATGTACTGTAGGATTTTCTTTAATGAGGAACCCAATTAAAATTTGAAAAACAAAGCATATCAGTATTTTAAATACTTCTGAGCATATTGTATGACTCAGGTGGTGTTTCTTGCTTCCATTAAATACAAGATCCGAGTTTATTGCTAGCCATAATTAACTATTGAAACTTAAGCAATTGATGATCAGAGTGAAATGCAGCCTGTCTCTGAACAAAACTGAGATACTGTTCGTTAAGGTCAATTATCAAATACACACACATATATTACATTAATGTTTGTGAGATAGGATTGAAGGCACAATTGTTGCATTATCACTGAGAATGATAACTGTTAATCCTAACTTCACTTTCTAATTTTATCTCATTCGGTTACTCAAAGCTGCTTTCATTAGACTCCTCCTCTGTCAGTAGGTATTAATGTACAACATTGTTCCCCACAGCAAATTACATTATATGTAAAATCAGAAAAGAAAATTAACATTTGTATTTTAACAGGATCATGAGCCAATAAGGGGATTTAATTCATGACAGCCAAACTATATCCACATATCTAAATGAAAACAAAGTATAGTATCAGAGCTTTTGTATTAATTAGCTTTCTTTAATCTATTGGGTCCAGCAGGTAACAGGCACCCACTTCCATGAGACCCTCGTTTGACCCCCATCAGAACAAACACCACAAAACTACTCTTACCTAGCCACAAACATATATTTATTCAGATTTCCACTTTTTCTGTGAATGAATCACAAGGTCTACTTTCGGAAGATATAAACTTTCATAGTGTATATGGGATTCAAGTGTCAGCCATAACCCGACTCCTGAAAATTTTCTGCAGGTATTACATCTGCAAATATAGGGTCAGGGTAGTTGTTCTATTCCTCATTTGCCCACTTGTCTTCTTCATTTGGAAATAAACCTTTACATAGTGAAAAAAATCCCTTACCATACACACACTGAAAAATGGGGTGTTTCATACAAATTACCACACTAATGTCATCACTTTTTCCTCCTTCCAGCAGGTGTGAGTTTAGAAGTGCAACGAGGGTAGGCAATGCAAATGTTTGCAAGTCCCAAAAAAGGAATGGCTTTCTGGGTGCTCATCATGTGCAGTGCTAAATGTCCCCTGGATGTGATTTAGCACCTTTAGCGTGATTGCTCCTTTTGGGGAAGGTTGTGGCTGTGGCAGTGCTGTACCCCTAAAGTCTTAAAATCCAAAAGCATGGCCACAGGCTGGGAGCTTAGATGACAGTGTTAACCTCAATTTCATGGGGTAATGTATCCCAAAATGAGGAACATAATCAGCGTATCTATAATGCAGTCAAATAAAAAATGAATTACTCAACAAGTGAGTTTTATGGTGGAATTCGAAATTTTCTAAAGATTTATTACAAAAATGTTAATGGTACAAAATAGAATAATTAAATTAATTAAATATAGAAAATTCTGGGATACATAAAAACCAACTGCCATAAAGACTATCAGTGCAGACAAGAGACAAAACCAGAGAAAATGCTAAGTCCCACATATGCAGCAAAACCAATAAGGAATCAGGGAGCATCCCTAGGAGTATAGGAAAAGTCTGTTTCATCCCCATATTTGAGGGTTATATGAAATCTTCCCATAGAAAATCATGAAAAGTGCAGAATCATTGTGGAGTGAGCAAAGAAATACATTTCCACCAAATCAGAATAAACAATTTGTAAGCATCATATAGCACTACTATCTAAGCACTAACATGAATAATAATTCAGGGGCATATTACCAACAACTAGCGATCATTTTTGTCTCTAACTTGTTTAGAGACAAAAATTATCGCCGCACATCGGCGATTTTTATCGCAGATAAACCTTGCTATTAGCAAGGTTTATCGCAAATGCGATAAAAAACGGCCGCAATGCATGAATATCGCTGAAAAGTCAGCGATATTCATGCATTATCGAGCAAATGCTCTTAGCCATGTTATCCACCTCCCATTGGTTAACATGGCTAAGAACTGCTCAGGGCAGGTGTTAGCTTTTGGAGATATTCGCGCTTAGCGCGAATATCTCCAAAAGTTGGTAATAGGAGATAGCGATGTTAGCGACTGTTTCCAGTCACTAACATCTTGGCACGCCCACTTTGCATGTCATTAGTGATAAATATCACTGACATGCAAAGCGGGGCCCAAGATGGTCGCTATCTCCTATTAGCTGTCGCTAACTGGTGTTAGCGACAGCTTGGTAATAGGGAGATAATTTTATCTCCGCTTTCTTGGCTTTTAAAGCCAAAAAAGCGGAGATAAACCTCCTTGATAATATGCCCCTCAGTCCGGTGTTAGAACAAACTAGTTACAAAAACAACAGTGAATCACTGTGAATGAAGGCGTGCAAGAGGAAGGTCCTTGAGTAAATGTGTCATTAGTGAGGCCATGTTAGAGTACCTTCTTCGAGAACACTGCCATTCAGAAATAAACAAACAAGACTTGCTTGACTACTTGCAGCAGAAACAGTGAATGTAATACCCATTTTGAATAAGATGGTATTGAGGACTTAGGCCCAGCTGAGCCCCAGTTAGCATACACCAGGAAATACACTTAAGCATGTCATATTAAAATAGTTCCAAAGACAACGATATAGTATCATTGCACACATTGTAAATTTGAGCATAGGCTAATTGTTTTGCACGCTGTTAACACCTTCGCTGCTGCGGCAATTCCGCCGCAGCGCTAGGGGAAATGGGGGCCGCGCGGTGCTCCCATGCTCGTGACGGAACCGCTCCGTCACGAGCCTCGGCGCGCTGTGCTTGTGACGGAGCGGTTCCGTCACGGCCCCGCCCGCTCAATAGAACGCGCCGCGCAGGTGCGCCGAGCGGGCCGAGATGGAACGGCTCCGTCACCAGCACAGCGTGACCGAGGCTCGTGACAGAGCGGTTCCGACACCAGCATGGAAGAGGTTAATAATGCAAAAGTTTTGAACAATGGATAAAAGCTTCCTCAAGACACACCTCATTACAAGTGGCCAGTCAATTACTATTCCATCTCAAACGCCTGTTTGTAAAGAGATTACTATTGTGAGTGTGGTGACTTTTATCGAACCTGGTAAATTTCAAGGTGCAATAAAGTTTTAATTCCCAATAAATTTTGTCAGGCCAAGCCCGTTGGAATTTGAAGGGGGCAAAATGCCCCGTAAATGCCAAGATGTGTACATTTCGGTGCGGTAATCACCACTACCATGTTATGCGCTATTTCAAGAGCAGAACTTGAACTAACCAATAATTATGGCACCTGATAAAAGCCAAAAACATCGGTCTCGAGTTTCATCAGCTATGATAACTATCGCATTCGTACCAGGCTTCTCATCCTTTTTAAAAATATTGCCTTGATGTTCAATGATCTCTAGAATACTTGCCATAGACATGCTGTACACTATGCTACTGAATTCAATAAGGGATATAAGACAAAAAAAAAAGGTCTACTGTTAAGTGCTGAGTTTTCTTTTTAATGAGATAACATTCTCACAAAACCCTGACAGGGCATTTTTGTTGCTGTTCCAAGACTATAGATTTCTTCCATTGAATTATTTAATAGTTTGTGAATAGATTGCTGCCTAAACGCCACATTATAGCTATCTAAGAGCACAGAACACAGCAGTGCACCTACATGGCTTTAATTTGCATATTTTTAGAACATCTGTAAATCTTGTAATTTGACAGTACAACTGTTAGGAGGTTAACCGAGCAAACATTGCATTGTATTTGAAAATCCAACAATCCCTAATGCAATGTATTTCGACAAACCTAATGTGAGGAACAAGACTCTTCAAAGGGAATTTGGGATAAACTAACTTTATAGTCTAAAAGACAGATAAGGTTTTGTAAATGATCCCAAAGTTTTAAGTGCCTAAAAACTGATGTGAAGAAAGTGACTTCTGTTTGATCAATCACTGTTCTACTTTTTTCTGTTTTACAGGGTCACATGGCAATGATCAACTTGTCAGGCCAAGCCCGCTGGAATTTGAAGGGGGCAAAATGCCCCGTAAATGCCAAGATGTGTACATTTCGGTGCGGTAATCACCACTACCATGTTATGCGCTATTTCAAGAGCAGAACTTGAACTAACCAATAATTATGGCACCTGATAAAAGCCAAAAACATCGGTGTCGAGTTCGCTCCGTAGAAGCAGGCAGCACTCCATTGTCTGCAATAGAGCTCCCAACATTCCAATGTTCTAATAACAGTTATCATTCTCAGTGATAATGCAACAATGGAAGTGTAATTTCTTGGGGGGAATACAAATGGAAAGAGGGCTTTGGGAGGGGCAGCCGACCGGAGGGAGGACTGTTCCTCACGGGGGGTTTTGGGGCCCGGGGAGGGGGGGAGTAGCCAGCACCGTAAGTGGGCTGGTTTTGGACTGGCTGCTTCCTTTGGGCTGTTTGGTCTTTTGCGTGGGCTACTTTTGAGCTGCTTTTAATATAAGCGGCCATTTTAGCTCACTGGCCACCCTTTTAGTGGCAGTGACACAGCAGTGACACAGCAGCCGGGAAGGGGTCTCTGTGAGGCTTTGTTTTCTTTGGTATTACGGTGCTTGGATTGGCGGTGCGGTATCGCAGAGTATTGCCAGTGATCCCCCGTCCTGCAGTGGCTGCTTGGGTGTTTTGGGCGACGTGGTAGGAAGACGCCTTGTGTCGGAGCGTCGCGCTGTGGGTGGTTTGAGACCTGGTGTGTGGCGCGAGTCTGCGAGGGCTGCGTGGGTCAGCGGTGCGAATCTGGGCAGGAGCGGTATCTGTGCAGCAGGCCGATCGGAGTCACTTACCAGCGATGGCGAGGCTGGACGACCCTCGCGTTGTGGAGGCACTCCGCCTCCTGGATGAAGCGGGCCGCATGGATATCGTGTGGCCCGAGGTGAAGGTAAGGCACGCCGCTGCGGCAGTGCTGGCTCCGGAACCGCCTTGGGTGAATCAGCGTCTGGAGGCGGGCCGGAGGCCCGGGGAGGGGGCTCGGCGCGGCGCAGCTGACAGGCCGGCGCTGGAATTTACGGTGGGGGTGGAAGGGAGGGTGGGGGAGCAGTGCTTCAGTGCAGAGTTGCAGGCGGGAGGGGGAGGGGCACAGTGGGGAGGGCATGACAAGAGGAATGGCGTGCCTTCTAGGTGGGGGGTTGGCAGAGGGTGGGGGGCCCCTACGCTGGCACTCGAGGGGGGGTGTCCCCGGTCTTGATCGAAGAGTCGGAGGTGGAGGAGGAAGAGGGCTGGGGGCGAGGGGGCGTAGCAGGGGTAGTGTTATCCTCGGAGGGAGAGGGGAGTTTGGTGGCACCAAGAAGGCATCAGTCACCGGGGGTGGGAGTGCGACGGACCACTCGGGCAGGGGGGCACAGGGCAGATGGGAGGAGGGAGAATGAGCGAGGGGGGGTGACTTGGAGCACGGTGGGGGTGAGCAAGAGGCGGTGCTGGGGGAGAGAGTGGGGAGGGGGGCAGGGGGACGGGATGATGGAGCGGCACTGGGGGTTGGGGAGGGTGGGGAGGGGTGCGTCCGGGGTTTTGGGGGGACGTCGAGGATTTCTCTGGGTTTGGGCATGGGTGTGGGGCTTTTAGGGGGGGCGGTTAACTGGGAGAGGGCAGCCTTGGGGCGGAGCGTCGGGGTGGGGGAAGACTACAGAAGGGCGGGCAGGACGGGAAGCTGGTCGGGTTTGGGGGGATGGGGGGAGGGGTGGGGGGATCACCAGCCACGGAGGGGGGCACTCGGTGGGAGGAGGTCTGGGTATGCGGGGTTGGGGGGCTCGGGGGGAGTGGACGGGACGGGGGGGTCGAGTTTACCCCGGCATGCCAAGACTCCACCACTTTTTCCCGACAGGAACGTTTGGCAAGGTGCTCAGGAGAGCAGCATGCGGCTCCACTCCACCGAGGGGATAGGCCGGCTCTGCCTTGTATGGGCGGTCGCGCTCCACCGAGGGACCAGGCAGCAGCCCGCACAGGGAGGCGGGCGGTAGGCCCCCGCCTGCCCTACCCCGAAGGGTCGCGACAGCCGCCGGGGGACGGGGCGGTGGTACGGAGCGGTGGAACCCATGATGGAGGTGTATCAGGTGGATGGGAGGAGGGAGAGTGTTGACTTGGAGGACTTGTTGCATACCTGTAGGGAAAAGGCTGGATTGAGCCAGGTGGAGCCCATGGAAAGGGGCAGAAGGGGGCAGACGGGGCTAGAGTTGGGGGAGGTGCAGCATATGGATCAGGGTGAGATGCTGCAGCTAGATTACGAGGAGACTTCTTCTGAGGAGGGGGAGATTCGGGAAGAGCGGGGGAGAGGAGGGTAAGGGGGAGCAGCGTAACGATGTTCATAGTGTATTATAGGAACGCCCCCGACCCGGACCTGCGAGAGTGACGGCCCCACCTGCTCCATTTGGTAGGCATTTATCCAGTGCGGACGCCGGCCTTGTCGCCAGGTAAGGATAGTGCAGGGAGCGGGTTGGGTGCACCCATTTGAGTGGATGTGTCAGTGGGGACGGATGCACGGGGGTTGTTCGGGGTGCGCCTTAATAAGGGGCGATATGTGCAAAGATACGGAGTGGGCCCGGATGAGGCAGGCACTGGTGAGTCGGGTGATGATAAGGGGGAAGGGGGCGGCATCAGGGGTGCCAGGGCAGCAAAGCCAGGCAACGGATCTGACGGGAAAGGGGGGAAGGAGAGCTGTGATGTGCCGGTGCGAAAACTTCCCTTTATGATCCTTACAAAGTAGTTGGGGGCACACCTGTCGCTGGCGACTAAAGAGAAGATTTGGAAGGGGGAATATGTGGAGATCTTGAAGGTCCTTCACAGGGAGCTAACGGTGAAGGAAGGGTCAAAGGAGGAGGAGCAGGAGTTGGCTAGGAGACCCAAGGTGCCCTTGACCATTGATAACTGGTCGGCGGTTTTCTGATCTTCGCCAGCGTGTACTGCGAAAAGTACCCGGATCGGGCGGTGGCGCTTTTTAAGTATATGTGTCATACGCCGCTTAAGCTGGAGCGGCTTGAGCCCCTCTTGGCATCCTATCTGCGGACGGACGATGCGGCCACATTGCGACGGGGTTTTCGAGAGGGTTTCCGCCTGGGGTACGAGGGCCCATGGATCGCCAGGTGGGTAGAGAATCTCAAGTCAGTGAATGCGCACAAAGCGGTGGTACGGGAAAAATTGTTCAAGGAGGTGCGGGAGGGGTGGATGGTGGGCCCCTTTCGGGAGGCGCCCATTCAGGACTTGATTATATCCCCTATCGGCGTGGTGCCCAAGAAGGAACAAGGGCAGTTTTGTCTAATACAGCACTTATCATGGCCGGAAGGGTTGTCGGTGAATTACTTTATCCCTGCAGAGTTGACGTTGGTGTCTTACTCGTCCGTTGATGTGGCATGGCGGATGGTGGCGGCGGTAGGGGCGGGCGCCCTCATGGCAAAATGCGATATCAAGTCGGCTTTCAGGCTGCTGCCAGTACACCCAGCGGGTCACCAGTTGTTGGGGATCCAGTTTGACGGGGGCATTTTTGTGGATAAGGCGTTGTCCATGGGGTGCTCGATATTATGCGCGTTGTTCGAGCGTTTCAGTTCCTTTTTGCAATGGGCTTTTTCCAGGCACACAGACTCAAGCACGGTGACGCACTACCTGGATGACTTCTTCTTGGTGGGACGGCCTGGTTCGACGGACTGCTAGCAGCAGCTGGACGGTTTTACGGAACTCATGGGCTACTTGGGTGTGCCCTTGGCGCCGGAGAAGACGCACAGTCCCTGTACAGTGCTGTCATATTTGGGGATTGAGCTTGACTCGGTGGCCATGGAAACACGCCTGCCGGAGGAAAAGGGGGCGAAGATGTTGGCTTTAGTGGACGGCATGTTGGACAAACGGAAAGTGATTGTGCATGAGGTACAGGTGCTGCTGGGACATTTGAATTTCACATGCCGTATTGTGAGGGTGGGACGTACTGGTTTGACTCTGCCACATCACCATTTGCGCTTGTCGGCGGGGACGAAGGAGGACTTACGTATGTGGTGGGCCTTCTTAGAGCGTTTCAATGGTGTGCCGATGGCACCCCCGAGGACTGGGAATGGGATGTTACCATGTCATCGGATGCGGCCGGGGTAGGCGGCTCTGAGCTGTACTGGGGGTAGGTGTTGTGCAGAACAATGGCCGCAGCATTGGCAGGGAGGGGGGGTGGAGCATTGCTTTTTTGGAGCTTTTTCCGCAGATGGTGGCGGTATCCGTCTGGGCACAGGAGTTGGCACACAAACGGGTGCTGTTCAAGGTGGACAACATGTCAGTGGTGAAGGCGGTTAATAGGCAGTTGGCCAGGGACCCACAGGTGTTGAAGTTGATGAGAGTTTTCGTGATACACTGTTTGGAACATGACATTTTGTTTCAAGCTCGTCATGTGCCAGGGGTGGACAATGACATTGCGGATGCTTTGTCTTGTTCACAGTGGCAGAGGTTCCATGGGCTAGCCACGGACGTGAACGAGTGCAAGATACCGGTGCCAGTGGAGTTGTGGGCGTTGGGAGAGACGGGGTCGTACAACTGGTAAAAGCGTTGGTGGCCGTTTCTACCTGGAAGGCGTATGAGCAGGCCTGGGGTGAGTTCTTGCACGGTGGCGCGGTGCGACAGAGTGATTGATGGCGCCGGGAGGAGCAGGTGGTGCGATTTATGCTGAGCTTGATGGATAAAGGTTTATCGAAAGTGACGATCGCTGGGAAATTGTCGGCGGTGGCTTTCATGGGGAAGTTGTGGTGGGGCAATGCACCGTCTGCGGGGGAACTGGGGACACGTCTATTGGAAGGCTGGGCGAGGGAAAAGTGGGCCAAGGTCAGCGCCGGCCCATTACAGAGGGCATGCTCGCGGGTTTGTTACGGACTTTGCCGGCGGTTTGCCGCGACCGATGAGAGGCTCTATTGTTTTCCACGCTCATGTCGTGGATGTATTTTGGAGCTTTTCGGGTGTCAGAAATGGTGGGTTTGAAAGGTAGGCCGGGTGTCCTTTTGTAGGAGGTGGACCTGAGAGTTAGGGAGGTTGAGGTGTGGTTGCGGCGTTCAAAGACGGACCAGCGGGGTGTAGGAATGTGGGTGGTGATGGGACCGGCATTGTCAAAGGTGGTTTGCCCCGTGGTGTGGGGAAGGCTGCTGGAGTCCGAGCGGCAGGAACAGTTGGTAGAAGTCTTTGGCCGGATGGGCAGGGGCAAGGTGACTGCGTTGCAGTTGTTGTGGGTCCTGCGGCATGCCCTACGCATCATAGGTGAGGATCCGAAGGCTTTTAGGACGCATTCGTTCCAGATCGGAGCGGCGACAGAGGCGGCGAGGCACGGTTGGGGGAGGGAGGAACTCATGCGTTTGGGGCGTTGGCGGTCGGATTGCTACAAGAAGTATGTCAGGCTGAGGGGTAGGGGTGGAAAAATGACATGCATAATTTTCCGCTCTCCTACATATGTGTCTTTGCAGGTGCAGTGGCGGGGCCGAGTGCGGCAGTCATGGAGATTTTCATTATGGGACATTCTTTTGTAAAGCGAGCGGAGAGGGCTGAGTGGGAGAAGCAATGGAGTTTGAACTTGGAGTTGGATCCGAGGTTGTTTCAATGTCAATGGAAAGGAAAAGGGGGCATGAGGTGGCATGAACTTTTGCCGGCATTGAACAAGGTTGTCAGAGGGGGAGTATGCCCAGATGTGGTCGTCATTCACTTTGGGGAGAATGACTTGGTTCGGTGCAAGGGGATAGCCCTGGTGAAGCAGATGAAGAGAGACCTGCTAGAGATAAAGCGAAAGTGGTCGGGGTGCCATGTGATATGGTCGGAGTTTGTTCCAAGGAGGTTTTGGAGGGGGCGGAGAGTCCGGGAGTCAGAGACAAGACGGGTAGGAAAATCAACAGGGAGATGAAGGGGTTTTGTGTAAAGGAGGGGATGAGTATGATGGAACATCTGGAGCTGAGGTATGGGGTGGTATACTTCTTTAGAGAGGACGGGGTTCACCTTTCTAGGTATGGGATGGAACTCTATGTGGTTGAGTTGAAGGAGGCACTGGATAAGGCACTCGGGGTGCGCAGGTATCCAAGGGTTTAGGCGTCCTAAGGGGGGTCGAAAGCCGGCAGCTGACTTTCGAGTGGCAGTTTTTTCTAAGGACTGGGAGAATGTAGGAGGTCTGCTTTTGCCGGGGGGTGGGGTGGGTGGTAAGTGCAGGAAGTTATTTAGTTAGGTAGAGAGGCAAGTTGAAATTTTGCTAATTGGCCTTGTTTGTTGTTTGGGGGGACCCATGTTTAGGGGAGGGGGTGGGGGTTTGGTTAGGAACATGTTACTTAGCGAGGTTTAGTTTTGTACGGCACAGGCCAAGGGAATTTTGTGAGGTGCACCTGCTTCCAATAAAGCGGCCTTTGTCACACCTTAAAACGAGTCTGTGGTCGGTGCTGTCCCCCTCCCTCCCTGATGGGCCCAAACGCCTTTTCTTCAGCAAGCATTATGCAAAAGAAAGACAAAGCAAAACTATGGTATGTAAAAACATTGATTTTTATATTAAAAAATTGAAGAGAAGAAAAAATGCTAAAACAAACCAAAGCATAGGTAATCAGTTTTGGATCATATTGTATCTAGTATGAAACAATTATAGATGGGCTTCAGTCAGTAACAGGGTTATTACCATGACTCTCATTAAGAGCCATTAGTGTGAATACTAGATTCTGAATCTGATTATTTGTTGCTATGATATAATAATCTATTCCAAAAAGGAGCCATTAGGGAAAAAGGGGAGAAACAGGGTTGCCCTCCACTCAAAGACCATCCTTTTAAAAAAACCCTGTCCCTTGGACGTGAAAAATTGGTATATTTTTTCTCTCAGCAATAGAGGGGCCACCTGTCAATTTCTACTAATGCACCACCAGACTTTACCAATTTTAATCTTAGGGTGTGATACCATGTCCCGTCCAAAATTGTTAAAAAGACTAGAGAAGTTCCTTGTGAAATTTCAAAAGACAGTCAGGATGAACACAGAACTGATGTCTGAACCCACAATTTGCGCAGTAGATCCACAATCAACCGTGAAAAAAATGTGGGTAGAGCAAAATTACCCCTCACGGGCACACCACCCTCGGGGCAACTGGCAGGTACTCACCAGATAAGGCCCCTTTTATCATCATTGGTAGTCATTTTGTTCAAAAATAAATATGTCCAAAACAAAAACAAACAAATAAAGAGTGCGAGGAGTAACCAATATTCACTCCTTTAGTGACAAAAAGTGATTAAAATCAACAAACACACCCTACACAAAACTTTATTCCGAATTCTTAGGCGTGATTCGTTGAATTAAAAAGGCTGGTAGCTATCTCTGCATACCATTACCTATTGCCAACATGTTTCTCTGCCTTTCACAGTTTTGGCAGGTTTATCAGGGCTGACACCTTGTCACTGCACCAATGTTGAACACCTTGTTGTCTGTGACCTCTGCCAGCACTCTTTTCTGCAATTGTCTCATCAATCGTATCGAGCTACACGGAGACGTGGAGCTCCGTGTAGCTCGATACAATTGATAAGACAATCGCAGGGGCCTAGCTATTCAAATATAGACTCACATTGGGAGCAAACAGATTTACCTCTTCAGCTGGTACGAGAAAGGTATGGACAGCGTGGTCACACATCCTAGTTTTCTGTAACAATTCCAGTTTTTTAAAGCCTATCAAGTATCTAAAAAGGAATTTGTTCATTATATACAGGACCCATTTATGAAAGAGAAGAGGCGCACTTGACTGAAAATGTGCCACCAGGAACATCTTTCATTCATGATATTCCTAACTGCCATGACATGGAGTCTGGGATCGCTTTCAAAACACAACTTCTTTGCAATTCCGACATGCTTTGTGGCCCAGCAACAGTTCAGAGTGCTCAGTGTCACTAAAAGTTATGTTTTTGGCCCATGAAAACTGCCACATTTTGTTTCTGTCGTTTTTAATTTTAAAAATCGATAAACTCTATTTCCAGAATACGAATATGAAGAATAAATCAAAGTCACATGCAGTGAACATTAGTAAGCCCTTGGATGTCTGCCCTTGTGGCTTGTCATCGGCAGAGGAGATTGCTATTATATGGGTAACTTACTTTAAAAAGGCAGTAAATCAATGTGACTTGCCAGAATCCACAAATGGAATCCCCTGTGTGCAGAACAGGGTGTGGTTGGATTTGAAAGTGTAACACCCACAAACCTATATGTATAGGGGCACACATTCTAAAACGACCATTTCCACCTTGGAAATTATCCCAGATTTACTCCAGCAAAGGAATAAAGTAACTACTCTTCCAGGATAGGAAGGCGAATGGATCACAACCAAACTCAAAGGAGATGCAGGCAAAGGAGTTTCCTTATGAGAAAAATCTTTGCCCTGGAAAATACTTTTTTATTTCATATTGGGAAACATTTCACTCCTGCCTTAGTGTATGCAAATTGAATTTAATCACTGGAGAAAAGTGATCCCGGGAAATCCGGTGCAGCTATCTTACTACTGAGAATATTTGTGGATACTAAAAAGTAGTAAAGCTGCACCTGTCCACTGGATTACTTTTAAAGGTACTTTATTTGCAAGGCTTTTGTTGGCCCAACAAGAGTGAATTTGGGGGCTAAAAAAAGTAATCACTGATCCAGAGCTCACAAAGCTGCCATTCTTCACGATTTGCATGTATCCCCAAAAAGGTACCGTAACTCTTTAAGGAACAGGGAAATGTGCACTGTTTATCAACCGCGAAATAATTCTCGATTTTTATGCGCACAGAATTTCTGCTTTGCAGCTGAACTGCCATACCCAGCGTGTTTCAAATGTTGTGAGCAGCAGTAATAAGACATGTTTTAAAAATTTATAATAACAGGGATTTAGGTGTCATTAAAAAAGTGTGTGGGGGTGGTCTTGGTAAAGGGCATGCCCTACGAAGCATAACAAGGAATCCTTTCCAGGAGGCTTGACCGATGTAAATAAGGGCATTCAGGGCCAGGCTGGGAACCCAAAGCAGTCCCTGCCAATCTTCTAAGCCTAGCCCCTAGTGAAGCACTGCCTGGCCCCGGGAGGCTGGAAATGCTTGCTTGCTGCTTTTTGTTACTAGGGGCTGATATTTCAGCACTGCTGCAAAACCGGCCCCCAGTAACAAAACCGGCACCCACAGCTGCAGAACTGAGCCCCACCCTACCAGCCACCCAGGAAATGCCTGATGCACACTATGGCCAGTCCGGCCCTGAGGGCATGGCTTAAAACCTGTAACTTAAAATCCTATGCCTCCCATAGCATGCCGCCTGACCTGTATTTTGATGTCTCTTTGTGAGCTTTCTGTCATTGCGTCTAGATATATCACACAATAATGGGCACATAACTAAAACTAGCAAGTCTAGTTTCTTTGAAAATGCTTACTATCAGAACCAGATAAATGAGTAACAATAAAGAGTAAGGAAGGCTCGCTGGGGGGGCAGGCGTTTCTCAGTGCAGGTGGCGACGCTGTGGAATTCCCTGCCCCTTAAGATCCGCTCAGAGCCCAGGATTCTACTATTCAGGAAACTTCTTAAGACTCACTTGTTTCCAGTATAGTGGGTCAGCCTAGTTTTCTTCTTATCTGTCTCGCGCCGGGATGCTCATGGGTAACTGAGCGCGCTATAAATTTTGTATAATAATAATAATAATAATAATAAAGATTTTGCTGATTTGGAAATGTTTAAATCCTGAAAATATAAGATTGTGAATAAAACATTAGTAAGGTCTGGGGAACAGGTTAGTTGTCTTCGGAGTGCCTCAATCACTCCTGTTCTTCCCTTCACACCACTCTCTTCTGCAGTCTCACACTCTCCTAGACACTCTCCTATGTTAAGATGTTTTTCTCCCAACATCTTAACAAAATCCCACATCTGCATACCTCATACCTCATCAATTTCACCTTCAGGATTTTCTTTTCACTCTCTCCTGCATGTATCTTTTGCATCTACTTCACTTTGCTGTATCTCACCACACACACAATGCACCCTACATCTGGCCCTCAATGTTTTAAAAAACGTATTCTGCTTTTAGGGTAAAATATGTTTTTAAGGGTGAGAGGAGAGTCGGCGGTGTTGAGAGCCATTTTATACTAGAGCAGCTGTCTTAGGTTGAGACTCTAGTTATTGGAAGCCCCATTAAGCACAGCCCGGTGCTTAATGAAGCCCTGGGAACGGAAGCAAGGATAGGTCTCAGCTCCGCTCATGCAGGGCACTGTGTTACAGCGATAGCTTAAGCAAAAAGCACTTTTGGGGGAAATACTTGAATTTGAAAAGCTGAATGGGGAGAGCAGGGCAGGGCCGTTCCTTATTGAATTTTAAATTGCGCCACACTTTAGGAACAAAATTGCATTTGTGCACCGCACTGAATGTTTTAAAAAGTTTATTCTGCTATTGGGGGTTAAATAAGTTTTTAAGAGTGAGAGGAGAGACAGCACAGAAAATATTAGCCACCTCCTGCATCAGCTGTGCTCAGAGCCATTTTATTCTAGAGCCGCCATGTTAGGTTGTCGCTCTAGTTGTTGTAAGCCCCAGTAAGCCTAGCCTGGTACTTAATGGGGCACCAACACACAGTGGATGCATGCAGCGGGTGTTTTCCAGAGACATGACCTGCCTGCGCCCATCCACGGCTGAACAGGGCCATGGGCCAGAAACCCTGCATGTATGGAACCAGCTCATATTTTCTGTTTGCAAGCAGAACTGTATGAGATAAGCTAATCTTGTCAGCATACACTATCACTGGAAGATTCTTAGTTGGTCTGCAATACATGCAAACGAGACATAGGAAACATCAACACCGATGCCATCACGGTAGTGCAGTCTCCACCTGAAAAGATCAGTCACAATTGGCAAATGTTGTAGACCACTACCAAAACATTACGCAGAGCTGTTTATTTTACTTGATCATAAGCAACTAGAAGCTGCTTTCATCATGGAAACATGGCTGCAAGACAATTCCATGCCAGAGGTAACTATTGCTCTCCCTCAAGGCTATAGTATCTCCAGATGCGATTGGGAAGATAGGAAAGATGGCAAGATAGATATTATCTATAAAGATGTGTTATGTGGTCAAGTCACGCCCATTAAGTTCTTGGGGAGTGAATGTCTCTTTCTCACTAGAGCTTTCTGCCACTTTCACATTTTCAGGGTTATTAATGAATCACCCTCCAGGTCCTGCTGCTGAATTTAGGAAAGCACGTCCAGATTTAATGGCAGAACTCAGTTTAAAGAAAGGCATCTTTACATTGTTGGGGGATCTCAACATACATTTTAATGACATGAACAATGAGATTATAAAATATTTAATTCAGGACATGGCTACTATTCAATTGATTCAACTTGTAAATCATTCGACTCACCAACTAGTTAATCGTTTAGACCAAATCTTCCCAAATAGTATGGAGCTGACAGTAGACATACTCTTTCAAATATATTGGACAGACTATTATCTAGTTCCATTTTCCATCTGCTTTTGCCCATATGTAAACAATATCACCTACTATGTTTAGAGCTGGTGGTCCAAATTAGATTCCTTAAGATGTGGGGTGTTATCTTGCTCCATCTAGCAGTTGCACTGCGAAATTCAGATATATATTCAATGAGACACCATTCTTAATTCAGTAATCCATTTCATTTCTTATTTTCTTTCATTTATAATTATGTCTTTTGCTTACTCTATTCACATACAAGGCTTCACATATCACCTTCGCTCCAAATGCTAAAGACATGCCTATCCAGGCCTTAATTCTGTAGCACAAGAATACATAGTTTATCCTAAGGAGCCTTCTCCGCATAGACCCAATGCATTTCAGGCTCGAGATGTGGTGGGAGATCCTTTTCATATCTGACTCCTAAATTGTGGAACGCCCTGCCAACATATCTGAAATTGAACAAATCAGAAATTAGTTTCAGAACAAAACTGAAAACCTACTTATTATATCTCAATTGCAGAGATGCATGTCGGGGAGCAGGGGACTTACCAGCGCTGGGAGGCCCGTTGAGTAGACATGCACTATTAAATGTCGGTGAATAGAATAGATTAAGGAAAAGGTGAAATGTAAAATGAATTATATCATTAACATACATTATTTCAACGGTTTTTGCAGTAATTTTCATAAGATGACTAGTGTTTTCCTGTAAAGTCAGAGATATGAATGTAGGTCCCTATTGTGACCCATTTCAAGGTCCTTTTTTAGGTTGAGCCTCGGCAGCATGTATGCGCTAACTGGAAGACCTGTTGTATTGAAAAAAGGGCTTCGCCCCTGCATGCTGCTTATGATTGGTTTAGTCCAGTGTCCTTCTTCTGTTCTGCCTCCTAAGTGGTTCACACAGCGATACTTCACTTTCATTTTTCGCAGAGGAGCACCACCCAACTAAAACTTCCTTCCACTTGCATGCTTGATCTGTTATTGGGGAGATCTCTTTTTGAAATTGTTGCAGAGTTTCACCCGATTCACGGCCACCACGCTTCAGTGTATGCCCGATGATTATTAATTGTGTGTAATATATTGGAGAAATGTTTAATTTTCATTCACATCACATACACTCAGGATCCTGTGCTGTCGCAGACTTTCCCTTGTGTGCGCACGGCTCCGGCTGAACGCTGCTTCTTCCAACACTATGTTACTTTTATTATGCATAAGTAACATATTATATACTTTACTAATTTGAAGCCAACCCTGAAATTAACACAGATTTGTTCTGCCCTCCTCCTTCACACTACTGTTGGTGTTTTGAATTGCTACGTGCTTATCGCAAGTAGGATGTTCTTGTCTTTTGCTTGCTTTTCTGTGTTTTTACTGCTCATGTGTACACTTTTTTCCCGGTTATTATTTTGTTGAATCTTGCTTTATTTTTGATTGTTCCTAATCATTGCGTATATTTGTCCTAGAAATAAACTTAGTGGGTTTATTCTTTAAAGAAGTTTCTGGGGATGTTAAGTTGTTTGCCCAAAATCACAGGATGTTCAACTGACGCCAAGGCTTGAACTCATTTCCCAAGCAAGTCGACTTCTCAGTCCTTTACGCAACATTCTCTTTAGATGTAACTGAATGTCTACAAGCGCTATTCACTGACACTAGCAGTAAACAATAAAAAAATATGTATTCTATCAAATAGTAGTATATGTACCAATAATATCTATCTGCTGCATCATATATGCTTCATACTTTACTGCCCCATTACCATCACTATTACCACAAAATCTCAGCTATACAATGAAGTGCACTATTCTAACAACGGATATGTTTGTATAATGTTTGGATTAATCCCAATGTGGTTGTGCAAAACAAATGCGTAATTTGTGCATTATTTATTTAATTTCTTGCAAATGCGTATATTTCTCCCATAGACGGATTTAAAATGTTTGTGACATGGCTCTGTTAGATTTACTTTCCTGCATTGTTTTAAGATGGTATTAACCTAAAGCCGCATATGGAGCCAACAAGGCGTTATATTGAATCTTCAATAAACATTAGGGCACATTTATTGTGGGTAAGGCACAGGGAATTTATGTGATTCACCCAGAATCACAAGCTGTTCAGCCGACGCCGGGACTCAAACCAGTTCCCTAGCTCCAAAGTCGCCTGCTTTTGCCTTTACGCAATATCGTACTTAGATGTTACTGAATGACTACAGCAGCTATTTGCTGACAATAGCAGTAAACAATCAAAACATGTTTTCTATCAGATAGAAGCATATGTAGATGTCATATCTACATGTTACACTATATGTGCTTCATATTTTTACCGTCTCATTTCCATCGCTATTACTACAAACTCTTAGCTATACATTGAAGTGCAATATTCTAACAATAGATATGTTCATATGATGGCTGGAATAATCCCAAAGCGGTTGTTTTAAAAAAAAGCTTAATTTGTGCATTCTTTATTTATTTATCCAAATGCGTATAATTTCCCAGAAATAATCTAAGTGGGTATATTCTTTTAAGAAGTTTCCCAACTCTACATGGAGATTCCTTTGTATAGATTATGGACCAATTACTCAATGTCAGCTGCCAACAACTTCCACATATGCCGGTCAGGTCAAGTATAGTGACTTTGAGAGCTATGGTATTCTGGATTTACTGGAGCCGAGCTGTATCTTTTGTTAACACTGCTACAAACTGTTCAACCCTGCCTCACCACTCCAGACTCCTTGTCTCTAAATAGGTGTGGTTTAGAGGGAAAAAGTTGCGGCAGATGGTTTTAAAGGTTAAATGTGTACTTTAAGTCATTCAGGCTATCTTCAAGCAAGCCGATTGAAATGTGTTTAAACCTTTTTTTGACATTGAGAAAGATCAGGCAAGGAGTCTGGAATGCTGTAAAAAGCTAAAATATTTTGCAGGTGTGTTTTTAAAAGGGCTAGTTTGTATTTCAAAGCTCCAATCTGCATAGCTGAAAAGCTCTTTCTTGGTGCTCCAATCTGCATACGTTTGTTTTGTTGAAATGTAAACTTCCCGTAAATTGTTCTACATCACCTGATGTGAAGCTTCCTGTTGAGACTGGAAATTAGTCTCTAATCAGGGTCGTTATTTGTTGTACACACTATATGCAATCCTAAATTAAATTGGCAAGGATTCTAAGTCCTCTAGACAGTGCTGCAGCTGCGTTTCCCTGTTCATACATCCACTACACTCCAAACCAAAACACATAGGTAAAGGCCATTGTCATTTACAATGCCAATGGCTCTAACTCTCACAAACGTGAGACCTATTGCATTGCAAATGCTTGTTAATTAGTGCCGGGTCGGAGAACCTCTTAAAGTCCTGCATAATATACCCATCATTACCACTCGATTATTATGTGCTGAAACTATGTGTTTATAAAAGCACCAACTAAATGAATTGTGAAGGATAAAAGAAGTGCTTGTGATCATGTTTCAAAGGGACAAAGTTTACAAGTAGCTATGAATCAACTTGATAGGTTTGTAGGCATAATTGGATATCCTGTCAATATGTATAATCACCCTGGCCGTTTTATCTTCAAATCAAGTAATTATGGCTTGCGAGTGGAAAGAAAATGAACAAGCTGCTTCCCAGTGCATAGATATTATTTTGGGGTATAATTGTTATATTAACCATAGGACCTAGTGTGCTTTATAGTGTAAGGAGAGCTTGACTGTTACAATGTCATTACAAGGCCATTCTTTGGGGGGCAGACTGGAATTTGCCAAGATCTTTTGTCTTTTGATTATATGTATATATATAATGCACTGGCAATGAACTGTTTTCACACATTGATCTTTCTATCATCCTTGATTTTTCATCATTTTTGATGTTTCATATGTGATATTCATGTTCTGTTTGGTTCTTCAATGTTATGGTCCTTAGGTAAATGTGTTGAGATCACAATTGGTTTTGATGCTTTATTAATATTTGCTATACTGTTTCACACCAATTCGAGTTACAATTTTCTGTGCACTATGCAGTGATTCTGTACCCCCCTGTCTTCATTGATGTAAAAACCTATTTTTGAGTGAAATGACCGCTTGAATGTTGAATTGTACATTTATTTGCTTTCTTGCTACCCTTGCGTCCTGTTTCTTTAGGCGCTTGGGCTTTTAATTTTAATTTAATACACGTCCTACTCCTGACGCGTCATGTGATCAAGCTCCGTTCGCGGAGCGAAACGCGTCAGGGAGGGCACTGGCTCTTACACCTTTTCTGCAATTAAAAATGGGTTACTGAAAATTGACTTTCGCGCTGTGGCTTTTGTTCGCGCTTAAGCACTTCTGATTGCCAAAGAGGTCCGCGCCTGTTGTTTTCCGCCACGTTTGGCGGTCAGGATTCAGCATTGAATATATACACATATATATATATATATATATATATGTGTATATATATATATATGTGTGTGTATATATATATGTGTATGCATGTATATATATTACCAAAGCTTCTTCTTTCCACGATTAGTAGACAAAGACACGGCACAGCAGCAGATGATTTCTTCGCGTTTTTTATTTACACACCAGTGCAAAAAAGAAAGTGCATCAATTGGACGGTCTACGCGTTTCGGCTCCTGCCTTCAACTGGACCATAGAGTCCACAGGTCTAGACCTTACTTAAATAAAGTGATAAGTGAAAGTACCCTCTACTATTTCCATGGTCATCTAGACCACCAACCCTGCATAGTGGACATGTGGCCAGTACATGTTTGTGGTTGTTATACATAATTATGTACAATTAACATAAAGTACAAAGGTAATCCTGAACCAATAATTATAATTAAAGTATAATAAGGTATTTACAATCAGATCCAATTTCGTCTATATACAGTAATTCAATGTTGAATTGTAATTATTTCTGTGAAGTACTCTCACTAATCTGTATAGGGAAGATGGGGTGAGGGTAGGGATGGATTACCCTGAACCAACAATCTTAATTGAAGTATTTACAGTCAGATCTAATTCCATCTGTATACAGTAATTCAATATTGAATTGTAATAATTTTTGTAAAGTACTCTCAATGGTCTGTATAGAGAAGGCGGGGTGAGGATAGAGATGGGGAGGAGTAGTTCCTAGAACACATTGATATTCATGGATGTTCCATTATCTACAACCATTGATCAAATGACAACAAGGGAAGAAGAGGGGGGAAAATATGAAAAACTGATGCCCGCTGCACTCTATAAACTATAAAGTATAAATTACTATGTGGATCTGTTCTAGACCATGCATAATGTAGTGATTAAGGTCTATATACAACCTATTATTTACAATTATATACATTTTCATCATCATCCATCACCTTTTGCGGCAGAGCATGATATAAGTGAAGTACTCCCTCTGACTATGTTCCCTTATTGTTATATTTTCTCAAATGTTTGTTCTTTGATTCTCATCTCCCCCATCATTCTATGTCTTTCATTCAATTTCCATATATATGTTCTGATTGAGTTTTTTGGTTCCTAATTACATAATAATTCCAAACATGTACATAGTCCACCATCATTCATTTTAACCATGTGTAAGTTCTCATATAGTTCTAAATTATAGGATTCCACTCTTATAATGTCATTCATTGTTATTATACCAATTATTATAGATGTACATGTAATTCGGCGTCCAAGTTATGGCCGAATGGTACCTCTGTTCCCATGCTCAGTATCATTCTGGATTCCAGACGTCTCAGTTGTAACAACTGATCTCCACCTCGTTCTGGGGTTTTACACATCTTAATCCCTGAGTATTTAAAAAGGGTGGGATCACTTTAATGATATTGAGCAAAATGTGTGGCCATTGGGTAGCAAGGGTCCTTGTTTTTTATCGCCCTTAGATGTTGCAGTATTCTCAGTTTTAATTTGTTCACTGTGCTCCCAATGTAGTACTTTCCACAAGGGCATTGTAGCCTATAAACCACACATTTTGAGTCACAGGTAATGTGGTCTCGTATAGTTTCCTTTTGACCATTTTGTAATTGATAATGTTTGATGTTTACTCCATGCTCACAGGCTTTACATTTGTGGCATTTCCAGAAGCCTGGTGTTGTTAGCCATGTCTGTTTTTTCTCCTCACGCAGTACTAAGTGACTCTGCGTTAAAATGTCTCTTAAAGAGGAGGTCTTTCGATATGTTATGCTTGGATTTCTTGTCAGGGTTTTTCTCAAAGTTTTATCCAGAAGGAGGACTTGCCAATGTTTTTTGTAAGCTTTCTTCATACTTACACTTTGGTTGTCATAGTCCACTATCAATCTGGTTGTTTCATTTCCCTGATCTGGATCTTGTTCCGGGTTTGTTTTTGATCTTTTTATTTTTATTTTTGGAGTTAGAAGATCCTCTCTCTCTTTCAAATGCATCCGATTTTGTGCAATAGATAGCACTTCCATTGGGTATCCTCTTTCAAGGAATCTAGTACTCATTTTTTCCATCTCCTCAATTAGATCTTCTTCCTCAGAGCAGTTCCTTTTCGCCCTCAGCATTTGACCATAGGGGATACTCCATTTCAGTTTTATTGGGTGTCTACTGTTCGCATGTAGAATGCTGTTACATGCAGTCGGTTTTCTGTGGATTTTTGAACACAGTTTGTTGTTTTTGACGAAAATTTCCACATCTAGGAATATCAAAGAGTGGG
Source organism: Lissotriton helveticus (assembly GCF_964261635.1). NCBI lineage: Eukaryota > Metazoa > Chordata > Amphibia > Caudata > Salamandridae > Lissotriton > Lissotriton helveticus. The sequence goes on along the minus strand of NC_136059.1, from coordinate 1,894,596,270 downwards.
AACTGATTGTGGACGTGAATTTTAAGTCATATCTGTTGTTATTGAGAGAGCCAATAAAATCCTTCAATGAGTTTTCATTTCCGTCCCATATGACAAACAAGTCATCAATGAAACGACACCATAGTTTGATTTTTGGCCCCTCAGAGTTATCTAGATCCTTCTGTATCACGTCACTTTCCCATGCCCCCATGAGAAGATTTGCATAAGTGGGCGCAAATGAAGTCCCCATAGCGGTCCCCTGTTTCTGGAGATATGTCCCCCCCAAAAACAGGAAAGCGTTGTGGGTCAAACAATATCGGAGCATGTCCAGTAACATATTCGAATGTTCCAGAAAGTTTACAGATCGTGCTTTGAGTACTTCTTTCACAGCCTCAATACCGTCCTCATGGCGGATTGAGGTATAAAGTGATGTGACATCAATTGTTGCCATTTGGTAAGATGGTTTCCATTCACATGTGGTGATTTTATGCAAAAAGTCCATTGTGTCTCTCAAGAAGGATGGTAAGCTTGTCACGTAGTTCATAAGAAAAATGTCTATAAATCTTGATGTAGACTCTAGAAGGGAACCTATTGAGCTTACAATTGGTCTCCCTGGTGGATGATCTAGTGACTTGTGAATTTTCGGTAGAAAATATATGGTTGCCATGATCGGGTTGCTTGTCTTTAAATAACTATATTCGACAAAATCTAATAGACCTCTATCTTTCCAGGTTAACAACATAGAGTGGTATTCATTTGTCCATTCTTCCATCGGATTCGTGGTTAGTTTTTCATAATGTTCCTGGATGTTTAGCTGTCTGTTTGCTTCCTCGATGTAGTTAGAAACATTTTGTATAACGAGGTTGCCCCCCTTATCTGAGGATTTTATGATTATGGACGTATCATTTTTCAAATCCATCATCGCCTTTTGTTCTTCCAAAGGAAGATTTTGTTTTCTCATTCGTCCATTCTTTATTGATTTGTCAGAGATTTTTGTTATTTCCTCGACCATAAGTTCTTGAAATAGGTCCACTTTGTTGCCTGGTGGGAGTTGTGGACAGAATTTTGAACTTCTTTTCAATCCACTATTTCATCCTAGGTTTGTGGACAGACCAATGTTTTTACAGAAGTTTATTTCCATCTCTGGGGTAATTGTATTATCCTCCTGGCTGGTAGAGGGGGTCTCTTTAATTGATGCTAGAGTTATCATCGTGGTTAGGTCTTTCTGTGCGACAGTTGAAGTGATTACATTCGTCTTTGAGACATATTTTTTTTATTATTGTTCTGATTTCTCTCAGCGAAATGTTTTTTGAGTTTCACCTTCCTGCAGAATTTATACAAGTCAATGCGAGAGTTAGGTACATTTATAGTCTTTGTCGGGCAAAAAGAAAGGCCTTTATTTAAAAGTTTCAAGTGGGTGTCCGAAAGCTGCTTGTTCGATAAGTTTACCACTATGTTGTTAGACACGGACATTTTCTTCTTTGATATTACTTTTGCTTTCCTTTTCCTCGCTTTGCTTTTACTTCTTTTTCCACCCCTTCTGGTTTTTGGTTTGTCGGGGGTTTCTTTGGTGGACGTTGTTCCCTTCCCCAAGCGTTGGATCTGCCTCTTCCTCTTTGTCGCGTGACCATGTGTGCTAGCTTGATCTCCCCCTGAAAATCCAGTGGTGTTGTATTGGATTCTCCTTCAACAGAACTCACTTCTGAGCTGTCTACTTCCTCTGTGGGCTCATTGGTTCTATCCATATTCTTATCCATTGCAACATGACTTCTTAGGGTATCATACTTTCGTGCGAATGTGTAAATTCGACCGTTCATATAGTCCAACCTATCTCTAGTGAACTTATTGGCTTTCCTCTTCTCTACCTCCATTTCATGTTTGGCCACCTTCTTTTCCATATTTTCAATTGCCTCTTTGCTTTCTTCAGATGTTGGAATGTCTGCAAGTTCTGATTCCAGAGCTGTTATTATGCTCGTGATTCTTTCCAGTTTCCTCTCTGCATGGATGATTAGGGTCCTCATTAATTTATAGGAGCACTCATTTGTGTCAGTTTGCCATAATTTTATAAAATCAGTATCCAGGTCATTCAGGGTTGGCATTATTAAAATCCTCAGACCTCGTGGGACTCTCTTAAATTCAATATATTTTTCCAAAGATGTTTTTTCCCACCATTTATTTACTTCTTGGATTCGCTGAATTTGTAGTTCTCGTATTATATTGGCAAGCGTTCTCTCGTTTGTTTTTTCACCCCCATCTCTTTTGGCATCAGAGGTTTCCGTGGGTGGATTGTCATCATTCAGAAGCTCACTCGCCCTTAACTGGCGATTCCTTGTTTTATCCGCCATATGTATACTGTACTATGCAGGGTTGGGTTGTTAAATTTCTTCTTGCTACACAATTCCAATTTGCTAGGTGTGTATAGTGTTCGTAATTCTATTGAGGACCACCAGCTCCTTTAATCCTAAAGTATGCCGTACCCCCAATAAACGCTTCTGTTGCTACCTGTGAAACACACTGTGTTCACTCGGTTTTCCAGAAATGCTGCACGCCCCTTTAAGGAATGTTCAATCTCGCCGATGACGTACGCTCTCGGCTTCCTTTCTGGGTGATTTTCTAATTCCTCCCGATTACCTCGGGTTTAGCCAGGCTGTACGTTGTTTCAAAGGTGAGCGTTATTTTGTGTATTTTCAGGGTTTATCCTCCTAATGTCCGTTACAAGCGCTACACATTACGCTACACCTCGGCTTCCCTTGCAGGAGTTTGTTATGCCTGTGGTAAATAAATAAATAATACCTCTATTTTTGACTGGACATAACAATAACAGATAGCTCAATAAATAAGAGTCAAGATTCGAGGTAGTAGGAGTTTGCAGGTTTTAATACAGCATAAAGGACAGGAACAGGACAACCTGCGCTGGCAAGATCTGGGATGGCTAGCCAACAGGGGGGGCCCCGACAGCTGTCGGGCAGGATCTGGAATGAGCGCGCTAGCTTTTAATAACAGTACACAAGTATATATACTAAAACAATTGCATTACAATACATGCAGTAGGTGTAGCAGTGGGTGGGGCCTGTAACAGTCGCGAAAGATAAGGGTGAAAGTAGGTGTAACAGGAGGCGTGAACATAGACATGTGGTGTAAACGTAACAGAATATGTCATAAATGGGGCGGAAACATGGAGGGGGCTACCTAAGGAGCCGGGACCTCTAACCTAGTGGTGCGCGCAAACTGACAATGACGTGATACTAGGAGAAGCTGGGGGCTATGACTTCTGAGCTAGAAGGAGAGACGAAAGTCTGGAGAGTCAGAGCGACATGTACCTAAACACTATCTAGTATCTGATGTTTAGAGAACATGTTGATAGAATCCAAAAGTTATCAGGACAAAGGCTAACAGACACTAAGACTGGTGCATGCATTGTTCTACATGTAGTGTGTGTTGAGGAATATTAAATGACCATTAATACAGTATTTCTCTTACATGGAGACGTAAAGGCTAGACGATGACTGAAACTATTGATGCGATTCAGTAGCTTAGGAATGCAGAGAAGGAGGGCTGGACTGATAACTAGAATCATAACATACTCTTGGCAGACTGGCAGGCAGAGCCAGGACGAGCCGGGCACTGTGAGGCAGGAAGTAAGTGAAGGGTCAGGGATACAGGTGGGGGCTGTATCGCTCCTCAGCGAGGGTTCAGGAGACAGGAGCGGAATCTGAGTCCGTGCCCTTTTGAGGCCTAGAAACGGGGACTTTACAATGAAATAACGTGCACACTGAGAAACGTGGCAACGTAGCTTTACATAGGCCTAATACTCGTAGCTCTCACGAGAACTGGAAACTGGCATACTAGAGATGGACACAACTGTAATTGCGTCTTTAATCGATCATGGGGAATACATATGCATATTAATCATGCACATACAACATAAGATGGGGGACACGTAGGGACACAGAACATGGCAAAATTTACTTTTCCACATTCCCTCCTTGTCACTACGTTTCCATCAGGAAACATCAATATTCATGATACCATCTATCATTTCATACAGTATCATTTGCTCGTCTCGAATTGTCTTGGAACGGGATCTAGGACTGGACTTGGGACTAGGAATACAAGAGGTAGCACAAATGCCGCAAATCGCAGGGCCACATTGTATACAGAGGCAGCAACTGAATATGATCGCTACTGCAATACCTAGAAATGACAATATTTTCCATCCCCAGGCAGAAATAATACTCCAAAACCAACGGGACCATGTCCAGGTGCCTGGATCCTGGTGTAACTGATGGGCAATTTTATGAAGTCTGGTTATAGCTGAATAAACAGACGGCGCGTTATTTGGAATGAAAATGCAGCAACTAGATCCGATGACTCTACATGCTCCTCCTCTATCGGCCAGTATGACGTCAAGAACGAGACGATTTTGGAGCACGACAAACCTCATAGCAGATTGCTCTTCGGTTAAGTTATCTAGGGCAGAGGCAGTCTCATTCACTACTGCTTCAAGGGTTCTGGTCAATCTACGTATTAGCTTACTATTCTGGATAGGTCCTAGAAAGAAAAAGAATCCTCTATTGAAATCTGTATACTGTTCTAGAGCAGTTTCAGTTTGGTCGACAATCGGGGACTCGATCTCCCTTCTATGTCTAATGTGTACTAGATGTGTGTTTCTGTGATAATCAGATGGGGCTAGGAAAACTGGTGGCAGTAGGAAGGCAATGTAACAGGTTCCCTCCCAATTGAGGGGCAGACGAACATATGCGGTCTGACCACAAACAAAATAAGAATGACGTGAAGCTTTGAAAATAGATTTCCCACTGTCACTATACTCGACAATAGTAGTACAATCACTATGTCCTACATGTACGGAACCGTTATTTCGGACACATAATTCGCCTTTGACTGGTAATACTGAAATAGCAGGTAAGTCTGGAATAGGATCACACTGAACATTCAGGACCATAAAATTCGAAGAATAATTACCTAAATTATAAACTTCATTTTCTAGATCTAACCCTGTTCTGTGGGGAAGACCTTGCTTGTCTGGAAAACATGTACTGTTCAGAAGGGACATATCAGTTGAGGATGACGTTAACATGGACCAGGCTCCACATGAGCCATTATGTGAGAACGGATAAGGAAACAGTGGCAGAACTCCCTTCGGTGTCTGGAAAGGGGGGAGTCGACCACACACCCAACAATTTGTGGCATTGCTGGTCTGGTGTGAATAATGTAACATACGGATAAATGAATTGTTGCGCATAGCAAGACGATAGGATAGTTCGTGAGGAGGCAGATCACTAAACGTGTGCTCTACTGTAGCATTAGAAAACTTATTTACATGAGAAATTGGAAAACATAAATGAAATGCATAACTCGTGCAGGTAACCATCAGGCTGAGAAACAATATAAAACTTAGAAAAACGATACATCGGATTGAGTTTTGACTAACTCTCTCACTATGGGGGTCTATTTCATACATGTCAGATACCTGTCTAACCGTTTCACCTAGGGGAGGACTTAGACAATTAAACTGGCTGACTTATTTTACTAGACCGTAACTTCTTTTTATACTCCTGCTGCGGAGTTTTCTCTAACAGGGGAGGCTTGGTATCAATGTCATTTGCGGGACAGTCCTTGAGAATAGTATTTTGGCAGTCTTTAGGTAAAATGCAATCCTTGGCAAAAGTTTTAGGTTTTAGTCCATGAAATTTCTTAACATGCGACAGATGGACCCACCCCTTACGGCCCTCCAACTTCACGGCCGTACGGGTGGTCAGAAGGACTTGCTTCGGTTCCTTCCAGCGAGGCTCCAGCGGACTTGAACGATCAAAATTCCGGACGAGAACCAAGCTTCCTGGAACAATTTCATGCGGTTTCACCTCGGTATTGTCTGGAAATGCGGCGGCAACCTGTGAACGACAAGAGTGTAGGGCAGACATCAAGGAAGCTAGGTAATCTGTCAGCATATTACTGGAAACATCTGTAATACTTCGGGGTCTGGGTGTACCCCACATATTCGGGGGGCGGCCGAATACGACCTCATAAGGGGACAGACCTGATCTGGAATGTGCGACCATGCGCATATAGAACAGAGCGACTGGCAAGGCAACTAACCAGTCTACACCTTTCTCTTTACAGATTTTGGCAATGCGGATTTTCAAGGTTTGATTATGTCTCTCTACGAGACCGGCTGCTTCTGGATGGCGTACACAATGGAACTTCCACTGGTACCCTAACAAAAGGGAAACGTGCTTCATTAATTCAGATGAGAAGGGCTGGCCGTTATCAGAATATACGACCCTTGGGAGTCCATAACGGGGGAAGAATTCACGAACCAGCTGCTTGGCAGTGGTCGCGGCTGTGTAATCTGGGACTGGATATGCTTCTGTCCACCTGGACAAAGCGCATACAACTACAAGGACATACTTGAAACCTCGACATCGCTCCATCTGAATATAATCCATCTGGAGGACTTCAAAAGGGTGGTCAGGGGGCTGGAATCCACCTTGTTCCACCGGGACACTTTTACCTGGATTGAACTGACAACATATCATACAAGTACGGACTTTCTGCTTGGCTGCAGCTCGTAAATGCTTGTTAAACCAAATGTTCTGGATACTGTCTATCATGGCTTTTTCTCCTAAATGTGCAGGACTATGTGCGGTATTGATAATGACTTGAACCATTGAGTCGGGGAGAAACCATGTGGCTCTACCCTTCGTCAACCATCCCTGATCTGTCTGGACCCCTCCTTGTTCGGACCATTTCTTAATTTCCTCGGGGGTAGCATGTAACTGGATATCTATGACATCTTGAGTAGGGTCCTTAACTGTCATACAAGTAGTCTGTTCTAGAGTGGATGTCGATGTCTTGTTAACTGGTATGTCTGGTGTCTGTGCTGTAAGCTTCATTACACAAGAGGGGGTTGGACCCATGCAGTCGCGGGGACCTGGGCGTTAATTGGTAAGTGTAAAGAGGGGTCCCCGCAAGGGAAACGTGTTATAAGCAACACACACTCACAAATTCATATGTGTCAATGAAAACAATGAAAATAAGTATTGTCATTTATTTTACAATACCATTGTATCAATATATTACCACAATATTTGAAAGCCCCAGAGAGGGGGGGGGAAAGGAGATGAAAGGAAGGGGTGTGCTCAAAAGCGTGTAAAGTCAAAAAAGATGAACATAGTCACATAAAATGAAGACAATCATGTACAATATTAGCAAGTAACGTAGACCAATTATGACATAAAGCCAATGTATTCAAAGGTCCTTTAGATTGTTAATACAAAACCCATTCAACGGTCACATAGATATCCATTCGATTACTAGAGGGCATGTGCCGGAGGCGTACAAAGGAAAGCCGTCGACGTTTCGACCCCTTGGCGTAGGCTAAATTAGGTCCTTTAACGGGGTCTTCTTCAGGACAGGTGCAGGGTGAGGGAGGGGGCAATTATCTGTGAAGTTAAAAGAATTGCGTGAGAACACTATTTATTATTTATTTATATTTATCACTAAATGAACGTGATTTTTAATTTAACAAAAATGAACCAAAACTGCGTCCCATGGGCTTAGGGCCACCTAGGCCTCCAAGGCGAGGAATTGGCGTGAGACCACACAAAAAGTCATGGTCAAACACCGTGACATAGATTCGCTTCTATACAGAGGAAAACTCACATAGGTTGTCAACTCTTGGGTTGATCTGTGAAGCTTGACCATCGGATTCTTTAAGATGGAATTGGGAAGTGGGGGGATCGTGTCAACTGTAATTAAACAAGTACAGGTATGCAGGCATGGAGTCAAGTAATGTGTCCATACCGTTCCTTGACATTTCCATTTATGTCGACACAGACCATCTACAGACGACACTTTACAGAAAAGCTACTGAGCGCAATTCTTTATTGCAATATGGGAGCCACCACCCCAGGGGATTGAAGGACAATCTGCCCGTGGGGCAATTCCTGAGGATCAGGAGAAATTGCTCCACCCGAGCTAATTATATCAAGGAATCCGAAACATTGCATGACCGTTTGATCTCACGAGGATATCCAACACGAATGGTGAGAAGGGCCAGGAAAAGGGCGTGGTACAGTCCGCGCGAAAGCCTGCTAAACCCCCTACCTTCAAATGCCAAGGAACTTGAACGCTCGATCTGTGTGACCACCTTTTCGACCCGCAGCAATGAGATTAAGCAGATTATTAACAAGAACTGGCATTTAGTAGCAAGCGAAATCAACCAACCTCAACTTCCACTGCATTCTTTTAGAAGGGCTAAAAACATACGGGACATGGTGGTGCAATCCTATTTGGAACCTGAGAGTCAACCTACAATAACCTCGTTATGGAACCTACCCCCATTGGTGGGTCATTTCAGATGTGGCAACTGCACTGCGTGCGAAACCACTATTCCTACCAAGTCATTCATTCATGCGGGACGCACCTATACTCTCAAATTTCACACAAATTGCGGGTCCAGTAGTGTGATATACATCATAAAATGCCCATGTAATTTACTGTATGTGGGACAGACCCAACAGAAAATTAAAGCGCGTATCTCTTCACACTGCAGCAGACTGCGATGCAAGGTATTAGGAGCCCCCCTAGTCGACCACTGGCAGAAGGCAGGCCATGTGGTGACTGATTTGAGATGGTGGGTGGTCGAAAAAGTCTCCCTCGGGACAAGAGGGGGTAATTTACGAACTGCCCTTAATACGCGTGAGTCCAAATGGATGTCCCTTCTGGACTCAATTAAAAACGGGCTTAACGAGCAAGACAGCAGCCTGGCACAGTTGGCAGCTTTAGGTTGACCCTTCAATTGCACGAACTATATTGCTCTACAATAACCTACCTGTATAACATGATGTGTTCTCTATTAATGTGAGACATAGGAATTACACTCTCAAGCAGTGTGCCCTTACACTCATTTACACTCTCATGCTGGAGAAGTGCATGAGTATTTGCTTTCGCATTCATGTGTCGATTGATATTTTGATATTTTAATATTCTTCTCATAATGAACTTTTCTCGTAATGGATGTGTTTGTTTTTCAAATAATGTGGCCCGACTGTGCTTGTTTACACCCTCATGTCTGAGAGGTGCACAAGTGTGTTACATGTGCCAGGGACAATCCGTACATGCCGATGGGTATGATATCTTGTACACAATATATGCTTTTGTGGTTTTTAAATAACGTGATCCTACTGAACCTGTTTACACCCTCATGCTTGAGAGGTGCACAAGTTTGCAGCAATGGTAATATGTGCCATGGTTTATTCATGTATGGTGTGGGTTTAAATATTAATACTCTACCGCATTTAAACATTTAATTATTAATACTCTCCCACAATCCGATTTTTGAAATCAGTACGCTTGTTATTTATCGTTCCTCTCTCGCAAACACTGGTTTCTAGAGTAACTCTTCTATTTCCATTTTGGGAAGCTAAGGCTGACCCCGCCCCAAACTCCGCGTAGCAGTGTTGCGAAGTCGCCATGCGATAGAAGTTGGAAGCTAGTGTGAGTACTGGGATGGGCTCTATCATTTAACGTTCTAATGTTAATATTGCGGGTGGCTGACCTGCTCTTTTCATTCTTTTAGAAAATCTTCCTCGTGACCTTCGAGCACGATTTCTTAGTAACCCGCCAAAGTAAACAAAGCTTTTGAGCGAAGTCCGGAGTAAGTGTAAGTACCACTTTGGGCTCTACACATGGTAATATTAACATCAGTATCACGGGTGTGTGACTAGGTGTCTTATATATTTTTTCAGCATACTGCCCTCGCGGCGATCAGCCGCGTCCTCCGCCAGGACCCTAATACGCGATTAGTCAGACCTGTCTTCCTCGAGTTTCCTTATACGAGTAAGTTTGCCAGGACTGGCACTCTATCCATTGTGACAAGAGCGCTGAATGCGCGTAGTTTCTGTAACTTAGTTAGAATCTTGTAATTTAATCCATGGTGAAAAGAGCGCTGTGCGCTAAGTGTTTAAATCAAAGGGGCCATTTATGTATTATAGTTAATTACCTCATACAGGCCGCTACTGATACCCGCCGACACTGCGGTCAATGAAGGTCACCACTCAGACGAACTCCAATATGGAGGTATGTATCAGCCCATTTAATATCTGTACCTCGAGCAACTAATGCTTTGAATGGATAATTTTAGCTAATTCGATCGTCTCCCTTCTTACACACAGCGACCTTCACTATAGAACTAGGAGAGGCTGGATCCTAGGCAGCAACTGTCTGTCTATGTCTTGTCATGTAAGTAAAGGGGAGTTATGACTAGATAGGTCCTTGGTCGCTACATTTGACCTACCTGCCTGCATACCTGTACTTGTTTAATTACAGTTGACACGATCCCCCCACTTCCCAATTCCATCTTAAAGAATCCGATGGTCAAGCTTCACAGATCAACCCAAGAGTTGACAACCTATGTGAGTTTTCCTCTGTATAGAAGCGAATCTATGTCACGGTGTTTGACCATGACTTTTTGTGTGGTCTCACGCCAATTCCTCGCCTTGGAGGCCTAGGTGGCCCTAAGCCCATGGGACGCAGTTTTGGTTCATTTTTGTTAAATTAAAAATCACGTTCATTTAGTGATAAATATAAATAAATAATAAATAGTGTTCTCATGCAATTCTTTTAACTTCACAGATAATTGCCCCCTCCCTCACCCTGCACCTGTCCTGAAGAAGACCCCGTTAAAGGACCTAATTTAGCCTACGCCAAGGGGTCGAAACGTCGACGGCTTTCCTTTGTACGCCTCCGGCACATGCCCTCTAGTAATCGAATGGATATCTATGTGACCGTTGAATGGGTTTTGTATTAACAATCTAAAGGACCTTTGAATACATTGGCTTTATGTCATAATTGGTCTAAGTTACTTGCTAATATTGTACATGATTGTCTTCATTTTATGTGACTATGTTCATCTTTTTTGACTTTACACGCTTTTGAGCACACCCCTTCCTTTCATCTCCTTTCCCCCCCCCTCTCTGGGGCTTTCAAATATTGTGGTAATATATTGATACAATGGTATTGTAAAATAAATGACAATACTTATTTTCATTGTTTACATTGACACATATGAATTTGTGAGTGTGTGTGCTGTAAGCTTGGCTGTTCGATCTGCTAGATCATTACCTTGGGAAACAATGTCAGTAACTTTCGTATGTGCTTTGCACTTCATGATAGCGATAGATGTCGGTAAATGTATTGCATCTAACAGAGCTTGAATGAGGAAACCATGCTGGATCTTGGTTCCATGAGAAGTCATGAAACCTCTCTCCTGCCAGAGCACTCCGAAGTCGTGTACAACTCCGAATGCGTAGCGTGAATCTGTGTAAATATTAACTTTCAGGTTCTTGGCACGTATGCAGGCTTGTGTCAGAGCAACTAGCTCTGCTGCTTGAGCAGACAGGGTGTCAATACGATGTGTTTCAATAACCTCAGTGTCAGTAGTCACTGCATACGCGGCTACTAGTTCTCCTGTACTTGTTCTCATACATGAACCATCCACATAAAGTGTCAGGTCGGGGTCTGGTAATGGAATATCTGTCAGGTCTTGTCTTGGTTTAGTCATAGTGTTAACAACTTCCACACAATCATGTGTGACAGGATTTGAAGTAACTGACGGTAACAGTGTAGCAGGATTTAGAACGTTGCAGCGTCTGATTTCTATGTGTGGCTGGAACAGTGTCAGTTCATAACCTGTTAAACGTGCAATTGTCAAGTGCTGAGTCTGTGTTCGGTTTAAAAGAACTTCCACGGAGTGTGGAACTTGTACTGTCAAGGAATGTCCTAATACTATGGAATCACTTTGTCTGATAGCTAGTGCTGTGGCTGCAACTGACTTGAGGCACGCAGGCAGAGCCTGGGCTACTGGATCTAGTGTGCTCGAAAAATAAGCACAGGGCTTGTATTGTCCTGCTTGATCTTGTGTAAGAACAGATAATGCTGTACCATCACGTTCTGTGACAAAAAGTGTAAAAGGCTTATTGTAGTTCGGTGTAGCTAGGACAGGAGCTTGGCATAAGGCTTTCTTTAATTCATTAAAACTAAGTGTATGTTCAGATGTCCAAGGGAGGACAGTCGATACGGCTGCCTCCTGTGTCGTTAACTGTATCAGTGGCTTGGCTAGAAATGCATACTGAGGAATCCATTGTCTGCAATAAGAAGTAAGGCCAATAAAAGCACGTACCTCCTTCTGTGTCGTGGGCTGTGGAAGACTCGCTATTAACTGGATACGGTCAGGTGTCAACTGCCTACCCCACTTGGACAGTAAGTGGCCTAAGTAGATCACTTGCTGGACACAGAATTGAAGCTTTGAAGGAGACACCTTGTGCCCCATCTCGGCTAGGAAATACAGGACTGTAAGCGATGCTCGCTCGCAAGCATGTTCAGTACGGGCTGTGATCAGTAGATCATCGACATACTGGAGCAGGGCAGTGTCAGTTGGCATGTGAATGTTGTCTAGTTGTCTCTTAAGTGCTTGACTGTAAATACTAGAACTTTCTGTGAAACCTTGAGGAGCTCGTGTGAATTTATAGCTCCTTCCATTTAAACAAAAACCGAAAAGGTACTGGCTGTCTGGATGAATGGGAACACTGAAAAATGCGTTTTTGAGGTCTATGACTGTGAAAAATGTAGCCTCAGAATCAATGGCTGTCAATAGGGATGAGATATCTGGAACAACTGGATACTGGGGAATGATACATTTATTGAGTTCTCGAAGATCAATCACTAATCGATATACTGGGGGTGCATTTGGATCAGTACGTTTCATGACTGGAATGATAGGAGAATTACATACATTGGAGTCAGTTTCTACAACTACTCCTTGAGCAATGAGCTCGTCAATAATTTTGGATAAGGCTGCTACAGCCTCAGGTGGCAATCTGTACTGTCTGATTCTTGGCAGGACTATACCTTGCTTGAGAGTCACACGATGGGGTGTGATTTGCATGAAGCCAACATCAGTTGGACCTTGCGCCCATAGATGCTGCGGAACATTAGACAATCTCGGATCAAAATCTCGTAAAACATAGTGACCCTTGAAGTCACGTAAAAACAAACGTATTCCCTCTGGGGAACAGCAAATAACTGCACCTAATTCTTTCAGTGTCTTAATGCCTAACAAATTTTCTGGACATGACTTCGTAAGCAATAGATCAGTAGTTCGGGACAATGGACCTACTTCTAGAGTAACTGGTTTGGAAATCTCGTTAACAATTGGCTTTCCTGAAAATCCAAGGGAAACATTTCTAGAGCCTGAGAGCGGAGCCCCTGGAACCTCGTCGTGACTAATGGTAGTCCTACTTGCCCCTGTATCAATCAGAAACTTTCTGTCTTTCCCTAATACTTGACTGTGAACATAGGGACCTTCTTGATCTACAGGAATCTCGATGAGAGGCAAGCCTACCTCCCTCTCTAGGCTGTTTCATGAATACGCTTGATACTCTGGATACTCTGTCTGTGCATACTGGTACATCTGCTGTGTAACATGCTGTGTTGCAGCGATAGGCTGCGGTGCTGGAACTGTCTGTTGTGCATTCTGTGGCTGAGAAGTCTGTGAAACTTGTTCTTGTCTAGGCGGACGTGGTCTTTCTTTAGTTTTACCAGTGGCTATGTTGTGTTTCAGAACTGCACACTCGTTTATAAAATGACCTGGCTGTTTACAATAATTGCATGTCCCTTTAACGGGAGCTGCAGGATGACTGGCTTGATTCGGACCCCTCTTCTGACTGTCTTGAGGAACAGATTGTGCAACTAGTACTTTCATTTTCGTGTCTTTCATACGTCTTCTCTCGTGTTCTTGCTCTTCTCTGATTCTATTCTGGTGATACTGGAGCATCTGGAGCATTTGGGATGGGGTACTAGCTTGCCAAGTACTTTCGACTTTCAAAACTCGATTTTTAACTTGTGGACTTGAATTCTCGACTAATTTAGTAACAAAAAGATGAGGGTATGACTCACTACTCGTCTTCAAACCACTGTTTATTATAAAGCATTTCTCAAATCTGGAATAAAAATCACTAGTGTCTTCGTCTTGTTTCTGTTTACAGGCTGAGATTGCATCCCAGTCTTCCTTTTTAGTGGCTAATAATCTAGGCAAAACTTGTATTAACAATTCAGGTAATTCTTTACATTTATCTCCAAGACCGGTACCTGGTACTCGTATCTTATCTTCAGCTTCTAGAGCTGTCCAATCGATCTTTTTCTCTCCCACCTCCCAATCCTTTTCCTTGAGTTTTTCATATATGCCTGCAGGCAACAGGACTTTTAACATTTAAAATAATATCTGGATACGTGTATTCTCCCATACGGAGCATGTCTTTTAATTCTCGGTGGAACCCTGCTGGATCTTTGTCGTGACAGGGAATTAATTTCTTCATCTCTAAGAGTTCCATCTTGGTAACTGGGGTGTAAACAAATACTCGTTGCATTTCACCATCTGGTGTCCTAACTGGGTGTACTTCTCGTAACGGATGCTGTCTATCTATATAAAACGGTTTACTTTCTGGAGGTGAGACATGAACAAAATGCGGGTTCAAAAACGTTCTGTATTTGTGGCGCTGTTCTAGAATGACACTAATTAAATCAGTACCTAAACCTTTCCATCTATACTGGAGTAACTCGTTCAGGACATCATGTAACGGACCTGGATCAGAATGTTGACCCTCATACAGTGTAATGAGGTGTTGGATCATATACATTCCCACCAGTCGTTGCTCGGCTGGGGGCAGTTTCAGAAACATTTGTGCCACTATTTCATCTGGAAAAGTGGTAGAATCAGTAATCCATCGGACTGCTGATCGGGCTAGTTCTTATTCATGCATAGTACTTAATTCACTATAACCGATTCGTGATTTCAGAATTTGATCGGTAGCTTGAAATACTTGTTCTAGAGAACCTTGTTCTGGTGCTGGAAGAGGAAAAACTTTCTTGTGATCTAGGCGTAAATGTCGGTCTAGAATTCTAGATTTACCTACATACGCTATTCTGGCGGTATTCTCGTCGTCTACCTCTTCGGTAGAAGAGTCATTTTCTTTCTCGCTTACTTGTGCTTCTTTGCGTTGTTCGTGTAACCTTATTATTTCTTTACGTATTTTCTTGTACATACTCTCTATACTATTGAGTGTCTTGTGCTTACCCTCGGCTATATTATCACTCCACTTTGTCAGAATTCTCATTTCGGTCGGATCTTTAGTCGGGGAATCTTGTTCCCTTATTAAACAATTGATCAGAAACTTTAATAACATCAACTGGATCTCAGCTTTCCTGAGAGACATGACTTCACCAATACTTTCTGGATCGTCTCCTGTACGAATGAAATGATACATTCTGTCTAGATCTTCTTTCATATTCGGTAGGGTGACCAAATACTCGGACACCTGCCTTATACGTATGGAATATAGAACCATACTATCCTCGCCTGGGACTGGATCATAACAGCATTCAGTAAGAAGTCGCCTGATTTCTGCAATGGACTTATATTTAGGCGTACGCTGTAACGCACGTTCATGTAACTCGACTGCTCCTAAACGTCTACTTGGCGGCGGGGTACCAGGAGGACCTCCTCCCGCGGCCCCTAAACTGGAATCGTCAACTGATACTCTTCGTGCTGGCAGAGTGACTGATGTAGCGGGAATTTGTACTACGGGCTGGACCGGGGGTGCCGTAACAGGTACTGCAACAGGTGCCCCGGTGACTGGAGGAGCAGGATTTACATTATTTACAGGAGCTGGTGGAACAGGATTTGCATATTCTGGGACTGTGTCGTCCAAATAGGACGAGAGAAAAATATCAGCTGCGGTCGGTTTGTGACGTAACTTGGTCGGAACTAAGGGTGGCGGAAAATTACTGGATGCCTCCGGGGTTGCTTTTGGCAAGCCCTTGGCAAGAAGAGGATACATACCCTTAATGAGGGCATTCCTCTGTCTGTCTGACTGTTCGGTTTTAACTCGTTCACCTATTTCGATTGATTCCCTTTCTTGGGCTCTTTCTAAGGATTCTCTACTTAATTCTGACTTTCTGATTTCTTTTTCGGTTCTTTTATGAGATTCTTTGCGCCATAACTCGATGGCATCTTTCTGTGACTGTCTGGCTTTCTTTTTCCATAATACTTCTTCTACTCGCATGATGCACTCGGCATCCCATGTACCCGATACGGGCCATCTGTACTTTTCTTCTAACTGTTTGGTGTACTCCACCCATAAATCTAGATATAATATGGCACTTATGCCATGCTTCTGATACATAAAATGACCTGGACTGTCCCTAGGCGGGACAGGAACTGCTTCTTCTAACAGACCTTTTCTAGTTTTTAACTGACGTAATTTGGAAAACAAAGGCATGACTGAACTGTAGTCTAGACACAATACAATACACAATGAACACGATAATTACACCACTTTCATACCACGACATTGAAATACATGAATGACATTTAAATTAACAGTTCGGACAAAACACTACCTGGAATACTGAAAACAGAATACATGAATTTCTCGAGAACAGAACGGACTAGAACAGAAACTAGATGCACTGCTAAAACAGTACGAAACTTACCGGTCTCATAAAGAGACACGTCAGGACCCGCATCCACCTAAGTGGACACTTCGTGTTGGATCTGTGTACCCAAACCCACGGACCAGAGACAATGCAATTGACCCTGTCTAGATACTACCCCAGCAATGGTACTCACCGGGCAGCAAGAACGGAAGGCCTCGGACTGGACGGGACTGCTACGACGCCGGACGGACGAACTTCGGACTTCTGTTACGGGTGGGCCTCCGGATACCTCGGACCTTGGACTCTCGGCTTGGGCTCTGGTCGGGACTCGCCACGTTCCTCCACCGCCTCGTCTGGATGCTGGACCGCAACCTCCGTCTCCTCCGTGGGCCTGAGGGATACTTGAAGCAGAAATATCTGCACGTGCACGGTATGGTTCCGTCACGGCTGCAGAGGATCAGGGGGCTTGCGTGGCTTCACCGGCGCGTGGGGAAAGGGCAAGTCCCTATTCGGGCGCCATTATGTGGTAAATAAATAAATAATACCTCTATTTTTGACTGGACATAACAATAACAGATAGCTCAATAAATAAGAGTCAAGATTCGAGGTAGTAGGAGTTTGCAGGTTTTAATACAGCATAAAGGACAGGAACAGGACAACCTGCGCTGGCAAGATCTGGGATGGCTAGCCAACAGGGGGGGCCCCGACAGCTGTCGGGCAGGATCTGGAATGAGCGCGCTAGCTTTTAATAACAGTACACAAGTATATATACTAAAACAATTGCATTACAATACATGCAGTAGGTGTAGCAGTGGGTGGGGCCTGTAACAGTCGCGAAAGATAAGGGTGAAAGTAGGTGTAACAGGAGGCGTGAACATAGACATGTGGTGTAAACGTAACAGAATATGTCATAAATGGGGCGGAAACATGGAGGGGGCTACCTAAGGAGCCGGGACCTCTAACCTAGTGGTGCGCGCAAACTGACAATGACGTGATACTAGGAGAAGCTGGGGGCTATGACTTCTGAGCTAGAAGGAGAGACGAAAGTCTGGAGAGTCAGAGCGACATGTACCTAAACACTATCTAGTATCTGATGTTTAGAGAACATGTTGATAGAATCCAAAAGTTATCAGGACAAAGGCTAACAGACACTAAGACTGGTGCATGCATTGTTCTACATGTAGTGTGTGTTGAGGAATATTAAATGACCATTAATACAGTATTTCTCTTACATGGAGACGTAAAGGCTAGACGATGACTGAAACTATTGATGCGATTCAGTAGCTTAGGAATGCAGAGAAGGAGGGCTGGACTGATAACTAGAATCATAACATACTCTTGGCAGACTGGCAGGCAGAGCCAGGACGAGCCGGGCACTGTGAGGCAGGAAGTAAGTGAAGGGTCAGGGATACAGGTGGGGGCTGTATCGCTCCTCAGCGAGGGTTCAGGAGACAGGAGCTGAATCTGAGTCCGGGCCCTTTTGAGGCCTAGAAACGGGGACTTTACAATGAAATAACGTGCACACTGAGAAACGTGGCAACGTAGCTTTACATAGGCCTAATACTCGTAGCTCTCACGAGAACTGGAAACTGGCATACTAGAGATGGACACAACTGTAATTGCGTCTTTAATCGATCATGGGGAATACATATGCATATTAATCATGCACATACAACATAAGATGGGGGACACGTAGGGACACAGAACATGGCAAAATTTACTTTTCCACATGCCGACGGGCGACTGCCCCCCACCCCCACCCGAGCGCCACCTCCGCCGCGCTGCAGAGTTAGGTGAGACTGACACACACCTCGCCGGTTCACTCACCCCTGCTCCGGTCGCCTTTTACGTACTGTCCCGCTGGTGTTTTCTCGCTGCGAAATTCCCCGCAGCGTTTCTTCACGGGGTCACCCGGCTTAGCAGCAGAGGCGTCGGTCGTTTCTTTCCCAAAACACAGTTTACTGAATTCCGATCTCCCGATCAATCACGACCGCTTCACCTCGTCCTGGAGTGCCTGTGTTGCGCGTTCCAGCTTACACGCCAAATATTACCAAAGCTTCTTCTTTCCACGATTAGTAGACAAAGACACGGCACAGCAGCAGATGACTTCTTCGCGTTTTTTATTTACACACCAGTGCAAAAAAGAAAGTGCATCAATTGAACGGTCTACGCGTTTCGGCTCCTACATTTTCATCATCATCCATCACCTTTTGCGGCAGAGCATGATATAAGTGAAGTACTCCCTCTGACTATGTTCCCTTATTGTTATATTTTCTCAAATGTTTGTTCTTTGATTCTCATCTCCCCCATCATTCTATGTCTTTCATTCAATTTCCACATATATGTTCTGATTGAGTTTTTTGGTTCCTAATTACATAATAATTCCAAACATGTACATAGTCCACCATCATTCATTTTAACCATGTGTAAGTTCTCATATAGTTCTAAATTATAGGATTCCACTCTTATAATGTCATTCATTGTTATTATACCAATTATTATAGATGTACATGTAATTCGGCGTCCAAGTTATATATATATGTATGTATATATATATGCAAAAAAGGAAGCAGGGAACTCTGGGTAGTTCTCAAGTTTAGGTGGGAAGCAGCTCCTGTTAGAGCACTCTCAACGCGAGCGACACTCTAGATCTGCTCACCTCAAATGTCTGCTTTTCTATCAAAGTCTTTAAGCATAGAATTAGCACAGTGCCATCCAGGCCGAGATAGAAAAGGACAAAGTATTTTGCCATTTCTACAGCTAAGTCTTTAAGCATAGGACTAGCACAGTGCTGTCCATGCTGAGCTGTAAAATGACACAAGCCATTTACCACTCCAGTCACAGGATTACAGCTTTGAATTGGTAAAATACCAACCAAGCCAACCTGAAATGAGTAAAAGCAACCCCTGACACAGTGTTTCGCTCTAATTAGAGCTCTTCAGAGGGGTATAGCTTTGTCCAGACACAAGGGAGCACCCAGTATAAGTCAAAACAATACCCTTTCAGGCATAGAGTGGCGCATAAATTATGCAAAAAAGGAAGCAGTTGTTTTATATTTTGCTCCTTAGATCTGTTCGTAGATGCCTGCGATGTTTCTTCTTGAATTAATGCATAGATCCTAGATGCTGCATCATCTGTAAAAGCGTATGTTTCTGTACTATGATCAGTAGTTTTAGTAATTTCATCATATGATGGCATGGCTTGCTACTTGCTGCGGGTGGATATGCGATTGTTTTGATTAAATTAATGGCTTGCACACAGCCACAATAGTTGTGAAAATTCTCAAAAAATTCCTACAATTTGTTGATGTTTTCTTTATTTTATAGGTTGCTCCCAGGGGTGACGTTTCCGTCCCAATTTAACGTCATGAAACAGTGTTATTTTGTGCTCACAATAGATTAGGTTGCATCCCCCTTAGGGCACTCCTTTGTATATCCAGTTGGATGTTAAAATGATTGAGGTCCACTCTTTCTTCTTGTTCACATGAATTGTATTCATTCAATAAAGTTTTTTTGCTTTTTAATTTTTAATTTTCTTCTCATTAGTTTTTCAGTGTACTATACATTGATCCCAACATTTTTTATTTCTGTTGTGCTTCAATGCATTTCGAGCTAAAACGCTCTTCATCAGGGAGAACAATCTACAATGTGATTACAACCATAACGCAGTAAGATACTAGGATAATCTTAACATAATACATGAATATTCATATTTGTTCATACAAAACAAAGTTGAGGTCATGCTACTTCAATTGTGATGATGACGGATTTGTTGTGCACTTTCATGCAGTTGTGCATACGATGGAGTGTAGTGACACAAGGTGACCATACAGTGTTGTGTGTTAAAATGATACAAAATGTACTCACGTATTGTGAGTAAATGTGTTAAGTTAGAACCGCTTCGTGGATAGCTGTATGGAAAAAAAAATTGTGGTCGCATGAATACCGTGCTAACCCTTGCTTGATATTCGCTCATATCGTGGGGCCCGTCATGCATTATATGCTGACTCGAATATAACCTTAACTTCTTGAAAGGTGGTTGCCATTCGGGTATAACACACTTTGGTCTTACAAATATCACCAAACGGTTAATTATACCTCCCTCATAATGCTAGGGGAGTTCAAGGAGTTTTCACACTCTGAAGGTGCATGAGCCAGGTTTAGACTTACTGTTTTCAGTGTGGCGTACAGGATCGTTTCAGTAGCTTCCTGGTTCGTCACGGTTTTCGCGCATGCGCGATATAGTTATAAGTACGAATGCAAAGATCAAGAGCAGACTATCCGCCATTGGATAGAGATGATGTAACCAGTGATGTGGGAATGTAGCTAAAGGATGAACTATGTATAGAGTATGGCAGACATGATATGGTGAAGCATTGGGTCAACATAATGTTAATGAAGTGTAATTAAAGTGAAATAAAAGCTGAATGTTACTCATAACAATAACGAAAGTGACAAGTCATAGTTTGTTCACTGCCTGGTCATCTTTGTGTAGCATAACACGAAAAAACTTTATGTCATTTTAACAATTGAAGGGCACCTCAAACAATTTGTGAGCAAAAAAATAATGAGACAGTGTCTCTAAAGGTAACAAGCATATTCAATACGTTTGTTGAGACCATAGGGTCTCCAAGACTGTAGCATGTATATCCAAAAGTTTTCCCTCTTCAATAAATGTTTATTATGGTCTCTGCCTTCTATTTTCTCTACTTTTTCCAAAATCAAAAATCTCAATTGTGATATGTTGTGCTTTTGTTCCTCAAAGTGCGTTGCAACTGTTGATTTTGTGTTCTTCGTTCTTATGTTGGATTTGTGTTAGTTAATTCTCAAACGTACTTTTCTCTCTGTCTTCCCCACATATACTTTGCCACAAGGGCATTTAAGTAAATAAATGACATTAGATGACTCGCATGTGGCAATTATTCATAACTTTATTTTGTTGCCCTTCATAGGGTGGTAAAGGGTTGTTCCACGAATGATGTTGTTGCAGTTTTGGCAATTCAAGCAGGGTCTAGTTCCACTATATGCAAGTTTCTTTGAGTCTTTTTGTTTCAGTATTTCACCAATATTTTTATATCTAGTATAAGCATAAATTGGAGCTTGAGAAAACGCGTTATTGAAATCTGGCTCCATGGCTAACATTGGCAAATGTTTATTTATGATTTTCTTAAACATTCTGCTGGATGTTGAAAACTTTGATACAACCACCATTCTGGTGTTTTGTGGTTTTTTAATGGCGGTTAGGGCTTCTGTTCGTGTGATCGATGGACATTTAGCTATAGCTCTTGTTACTGTCGGTGGGGGGTACCCCCTGTCTTCAAATCTCTGCTCCATTTCACTGATCCTTTGATTAGCTTTTTCTTGATCCGATACTATTCTTCGTATTCTCAACATCTGAGAAGTTGGTAAATGTGTTTTAAGGGATGACTGGTGATGGCTGAGGAAGTGGAGAATATTGTTTCTGTCTGTTTTCTTTCGAGAAATATCAGTTTCCAGACCTTTCTCTGTCTTGAGAATTAAGACGTCTAAAAAAGTTATTTGTGTTTCTGATATTTCACTTGTGAACTGAAGGTGTTCATTAAATGTGTTCCAAGTTTGGACAACGGTCTTCATTTCTTCTTTGGTACCTTTCCCCAACATAAAGATGTCATCAATGTATCGTTGATACATGATGATATGTTGTTTCCATACTTGATTGGATAGAATATTCTCTTGTTCGAATATTTCCATAACTAGATTGGCCTACTAAGGCGCCATACAATTTCCCATAGATGTACCGCTAAGTTGGAGGAACCATTCCTCCTTCCACTTAAAGTAACTTTGATAGAGCCAAAAATGCACTAATTCCATTATGAACATTTGCATGGATGTTTCCAAACATGAGTTAAGGAGTGTATATTCCACTGCTTCTAATCCCATACTATGGGAAATTGATATGTATAAGGATTTGACATCCGCTGTGCATAGTACAATGTTGTCACTGGTTTCCAAGTTTACTGTTTGGAGCTTCTGTAGAAAGTCAGTGGTATCTTTTGTGTATGATGTGATCTTTTTAATGCTTGGCTGAAGGTATTTATGAATGAATTGGCCGGTACGTTCATGGATGCTGCCACAAGTAGACACAATCGGTCTAAAGGGTGGGTCTTTGACACTCTTATGAATTTTGGGTACCATGTATAAGACAGGACTCCTGGGATTCTGTATGAGTAAGAAGGATTTTGTTTTTTCTTTTATTGTCCCCATCTCGTGTGCCTTGTCCACAATTTCTTTAAGTTTGGTGTAGTATTTATTCGTAGGACTGTTATCCAGTTTCATGTATATGTTCTCATCCATGATACGTTCGATTACTTTCATTTCATAATGAGCTTTATTGCGTATTACAAGTGCTCCACCCTTATCCGCTTTCTGGAATACTATATTCTGGTTATTTGCCAGTTTTCTTAAGATAACCCAATCTTTTTGTGTGATATTTTTTCTGTCCTTTTGGCACTGTATGAAAGTCAAATCTTTTCTAACCAGGTTTTCAAAAAGATCAAGAGTTTTGTGGCCAACTGGAGCCATATACATACTGGGACATCTTAAACCTTGAAGTTCATCTTGATCTTCATCTGGCATTTGAGTTTGTATAACATTGTCAAAGTAATTCCTGAGTCGTAACTTGTACATAAGTTTAAATAAGTCTATGGCAGATTCCAATGGGTTGCTGTCTGTGGTTGGAACAAATGATGTACACTTCTGTAATAATTTCGACTCCTGCGGTGTTAACTCATAATCTGATATGTTTATAACTAGGTCTCTTTCAGTGTCTTTTTCTTGTCCCGTTTTAGCTGTGTGGTGCTTCTGGTATTCGGGTGTTCTTTGTCTATTTCTTTGTCCTTTTCCCCTCCTGGGTCTCCTATTCCTCCTTGGTCCACTTCTAAAAAAGGCTGTCTGGCAGTAGATTGTTGTTGTGTTTCTTCTCTGGTGTGTGAATCCACATTTCTTGGCCCTGTTCTGTGTTCTTGCAGGTTTTTTCGTTGGAGTCGTTCTGTGCTTTCGCTGCCTAAGGATGACGTATCCGTATTTTGAGTGTAAGGACGATTTCTCCGTCTCTGAGCATATACTTCCGCCCATGTGTAGACTTCCCCTAGCTTGTAGTCCAGGGTGTCTCTCTTGAATTTACGTATCTTACGCTCATTTATTTCTTGGGAATGCTTAGACATTTGAGTGTTTATGTCTTCCAATATCTTGGACCAGTCCTCCGCTGACATCATGTTGGTAAGATCATTTGTACTCAAAACAAGAACGTGTGGAGGGTCAAGGGGAATTATTTAATGACCTGTCTGCTCGTACCCCTAATCACAATATGAAACACAACAAGAGCAGATCAGGTCAGGGAATGGCGTGTAACCATGACGGAGATCGTGCAATAGTCAGGTGTGTGTATCAGCAAATGTCATTGCATAACTAGAGCTCAGTCAGTAGCTCGAACAAGTCCCATCAGACCACCCTCGTGGTGGTTATTCATCATGTGGGAGGTGGTGGTCACTTTAGACCTCACCCAACCATATAGTGTCGGGGATCAAAGCCAAAATTCTAGCCATGATACTTATCAGACAGTGAAAAGTGAAAAAAGAGTGCAGTGCTGGGGTAATAGTGATAACTAAAATTAACTACTAGGACTCAGAGAATGTTCGTACTGAAGTCTAAGTGTCAAAGATTAAAAGCACGCCGAGTAGTTAAAAATTGAAGCTACTCATAGGCGCTGTGCAGGTGGTCGACATGTTTCAGCCGATGGGGGAATCTGCCCCGGCTTTCTTCAGGACCTATAGTGTAGAATCGCTACTGCAACTAACCATGATTTGTGGGCTCACAAATAACATAACAGGTATATATCTACCAGGAACTTGATACTCCAATGTTCACTGGATGCAAAGACGTAACTTGTTCCCAGCTTTGTGTGGGTGAAGACCTCACCTCACCCGGCAACCGCTCGGGAGAATGAGGCCCCGCTCTATCCGTCGGTGCCCCTCATTTTGACCAAGCGGAAATGAGGGGCACCGACGGATAGAGCGGGGCCTCATTCTCCCGAGCGGTTGCCGGGTGAGGTGAGGTCTTCACCCACACAAAGCTGGGAACAAGTTACGTCTTTGCATCCAGTGAACATTGGAGTATCAAGTTCCTGGTAGATATATACCTGTTATGTTATTTGTGAGCCCACAAATCATGGTTAGTTGCAGTAGCGATTCTACACTATAGGTCCTGAAGAAAGCCGGGGCAGATTCCCCCATCGGCTGAAACATGTCGACCACCTGCACAGCGCCTATGAGTAGCTTCAATTTTTAACTACTCGGCGTGCTTTTAATCTTTGACACTTAGACTTCAGTACGAACATTCTCTGAGTCCTAGTAGTTAATTTTAGTTATCACTATTACCCCAGCACTGCACTCTTTTTTCACTTTTCACTGTCTGATAAGTATCATGGCTAGAATTTTGGCTTTGATCCCCGACACTATATGGTTGGGTGAGGTCTAAAGTGACCACCACCTCCCACATGATGAATAACCACCACGAGGGTGGTCTGATGGGACTTGTTCGAGCTACTGACTGAGCTCTAGTTATGCAATGACATTTGCTGATACACACACACCTGACTATTGCACGATCTCCGTCATGGTTACACGCCATTCCCTGACCTGATCTGCTCTTGTTGTGTTTCATAAGATCATTTGTAACCTCCACAATCTCTTTTCATAATTCTTCCAATATATTAGACAATTCCTCCACTATTAAAAGTATCAGGTATAATGAACATTTATTAAGAATTGCGTACCACCGCTCTTGGAATCTTTTTGCGTTCTTGCATAACGAAGGTTTTAGTGCGATACGTAATCCACGGGGTATTCTTTGGACCCGGTGATATTTG
This sequence comes from Lissotriton helveticus, assembly GCF_964261635.1. Taxonomy (NCBI): domain Eukaryota; kingdom Metazoa; phylum Chordata; class Amphibia; order Caudata; family Salamandridae; genus Lissotriton; species Lissotriton helveticus. The sequence goes on along the minus strand of NC_136059.1, from coordinate 1,894,570,872 downwards.
ATTAATGTACTCGCATGTAAGCGTTGGTTTATCTCTCTTTTGGATAAGTAGATCAGTTGTTTTATATTTTGCTCCTTAGATCTGTTCGTAGATGCCTGCGATGTTTCTTCTTGAATTAATGCATAGATCCTAGATGCTGCATCATCTGTAAAAGCATATGTTTCTGTACTATGATCAGTAGTTTTAGTAATTTCATCATATGATGACATGGCGTGCTGCTTGCTGCGGGCGGATATGCGGTTGTTTTGATTAAATTAATGGCTTGCGCACAGCCAGATTAGTTGGGAAAATTCTCAAATAATTCCAAAAGTTCGTTGATGTTTTCTTTATTTTATAGGTTGCTCCCAGGGGTGACGTTTCCGTCCCAATTTAACGGCATGAAACAGTGTTATTTTGTGCTTCCAATAGATTTTGTTGCATCCCACTTAGGGCACTCCTTTGTATATCCAGTTGGATTGTTGGGTAGTTCTCGAGTTTAGGTGGAAAGCAGCTCCTGTTAGAGCAATCTCAACACCAGCGACACTCTAGATCTGCTCACCTCAAATGTCTGCTTTTCTATCAAAGTCTTTAAGCATAGGATTAGCACAGTGCCATCCAGACCGAGATAGAAAATAACAAAGTCTTTTACCATTTCTACAGCAAAGTCTTTAAGCATAGGACTAGTACAGTGCTGTCCATGCTGAGCTGTAAAATGACAAAAGCCATTTACCATTCTAGGCACAGTATTACAGCTTTGAATTGGTAAAATGCCAACCAAGCCAACCAGAAATGAGTAAAAGCAACCCATGACACAGTGTTTCGCTCGAATTAGAGCTCTTCAGAGTGGTATAGCTTTGTCCAGATACAAGGGAGCATCCAGTATAAGTCAAAACAATGCCCTTTGAGGCATAGAGTGACGCATAAATTATATATATATATATATATATATGCGGTCGCCAGTAGGTAGTTATAGTTAGGTACTTGTTTCTATTTGAAAAAGCGTTTTTCTTTTGCCAATATCTTTGCGCTGTTTGATGAATCTTTGCGAATCTTTGAGAAATTTTCCAAACTAATGGCTCACTCAAGTCAGCTCCTGTCTTGAAAGTTTCTGGGTGATTCGTAAAGCAGGGCGTAGAAAAAAGGGGGTCCCAAAACACATTTTGCCCTTGTTGATTTCCATAGGAACTTTAGACAAATTTACAGCCCAAACTGCTGAACGGAATTACACCAAATTTGGCAAAAATTTAGGCCTTGGTACAGAAAGCGTACTTTTTATAAAATGGTGTAAATCCGTTCAGTAGTTGCTGAGAAATAAAAAAAAAATGTATATATGTGAACACCGAGGAGGATTTGCAAACCCTTCTGAGCACGAGCTTCATTCTGAAGGATAAAAAACAAGAAAAGGGAGGCAGGGAAGAAACACCCTGACCCTCGAGGCCTGCTCAGGGAGTGGGCCCAAAAAAGCATTTTTTTAAAATAATCGGCCGAATTTTTGCTGGGTGCACGAATCCGGCCAAACAAATGTAAAAAAACCAAGGGCAGGCTCCCGCGCTTCTTATCCCTTAAGCCCCCGGGTGGGTCGGGTTACGGGGGACATTGCTGGCACCCAGAGCCCAAGGGACCACCAGCTCCCCAGGGCTTCAATAATAAAAAAAAATCAGTGTGGGGGAGCTCTTGCCCCCAAAAACTGTCCCAGGGACCACCACCTCCCCGGCGCACAAATTAAGATAATTCAGGGATCCATTGCAGACCCCCGGCCCCGGGGACCACCACCTCCCCAGGGCTTTAATACTTCATGACCCTGGGGCCCTGGCGACTGCCACCCCTCAGGTCCAGCTCCGGCAGTGTCCCAGGGTGCCTATCCCCAGGACATTGAAATTTGAAGTTTGAAGTTTGGGGGCCAACTACCCCTCCTGTTACCTCCAGTAAGTTCCACACAGTGGGTTTGCTAAGAAGTATTTGAAGGCCATACCCCCCTTTCTCCATTACTTTACAAACGCACCTCCTGGAACACTACGGGTTGGGGGATGAAGTCCACTTTTCTCCTGCGGGACTTTAGGGGCAAAGAAGCCCTACTGGTACCTTCTGTTAGTCCTATGCAGTGGAATTCGTGAGCGGTGGTCGGAGGCCCAGCCCCTTTTCTCCACCTCTCTGTAAATGTAACTATTAGTTAAAGAAGCATTTGCAGTGTACTAGGTTTCGTATTTGCAAGAGTTTGAGCTATTGGCGTTGTAAATGTAAAAGTCTTTTATTAATGTTTCTTGGTGTGGAGTGGATGTAGGCTGTGTGTAGTGGAATTATGTGGCATGTTGTGCAGTGAAATTATTTGGATAGAAAGTATGTGGTATTTAGAGTATAGGAATTATATAAAGTGGGATTATGTGTTATGGAGAATAATTGTGTGGTATGATATTCTGTGTTGTGGAGAGGTAACCTCAAGTTTAGTCTTCCTCATTTCCATAGAATCTAAACTGTAAACTCAATGAGAAGGAACCACTGAGGAGCACTTCTGGACCTAGTCAGAAGTATGAGCATGGCCACTGGAATTATGCGACTGCTTGGATGCACCGACTTTTGCACAATTATAATTTTTCCGCATTTGCCACATAATCCATCATCTGCTGCATAATCTGCAGATTTGAGCAAAAAAAACTTGTTTCTAGCTCAAACGGCTCAAACGTTACCAGAAAAGCAGTGACAAGCGTTACAGTGTGTGGGAAGGTCTTTTGCAAACCTAGAATGGTCACCTGTTACTTATTGCTAAACATGGGTATTAAATTGGTACTAATGGTGTGCAAACCACTCTTGCATCTTTCTGCGCCTCTCTTGCTTCTTTCAATATTTCTGTTGCTTCTTTCTGCACCTTTCTTTCTTTTTCTGCACTTCTTTTGCCTCTTTCTGCTCACCTCTTCCACTTTCTGCACCTGTCTTGCCACTTTCTGCACCTCTCTTGCTTCTTTCTGCACCTCACTTGCTTCATTCTGTATCCCTCTTACCTCTTTCTTCACTCTTCTTCCCTCTTTCTGCACCTCTTTCTGTACCCCTGTTTCCTCTTTCTGTACCTCTTCTGCATGTTTCTGCACCTCTCTTCTGTTGCCTTTTTCTGCACCCCTCATGCCTCTTTCTGCACCTCTGTTGCCTCTTTCAGCACTTCTCTTCCTTTTGTGTGTAACCCTCTGGCCTCTTTCTGCACCCTTCTTCCCTTTTTCTTCAGGTCTCTTGGTTCTTTCTGAACTGCTCTTGCCTCTTTTTGCACCCTCTTGCCACCTTCTGTACCTCTGTTGTTTCTTACTGCACTGCTCTTGCTTCTTTCTGCACCTCTCTTGCAAATTTCTGCACCCCTCTTGCCTCTGTCTGCAACCCTCTTACCTCCTTCTGTACCTCTGTTGGTTCTTTCTACACTGCTCATGCTTCTTTCTGCAGCTCTTTTGCCTGTTTCTGCAACTCTCTTGCCTCTTTCTGCACTTCTCTTGCCACCTTCTACCCCGCTGTTGCTTCTTTTTTGCACTTTTCTTCCTCTTTCTGCACCCCTCTTGCCTCTTTCTCCACCTCTGTTGGTTATTCCTGCACTGGTCCTGCTTCTTTCCGCATCTCTTTTGCCTGTTTTTGCAACTCTCTTGCCTCTTTCTGCACTTCTCTTGCCTCCTTCTGCACCGCGGTTGCTTCTTCTTTGCACTTCTCTTCCTCTTTCTGCACCCCTCTTGCCTCTTTCTGCACTTCTGTTGCTTCTTTATGCACTTCTATTTCTTCTTTATGTACCCTTCTTCCCTCTGTCTATATCTCTCTTCTCTCTTTCTGTACATGTCTTACCTCTTTCTGCACCCCTGTTCCCTCTTTTTGCACATCGCTTGCCTGCATCTGCAACTCTCTTGCCTCTTTCTACAGTTCTCTTGCCTATTTCTGCACCTCTGTTGCTTCTTTCTACACTTCTCTTGCTTCTTTCTGCACTTCTGTTGCCTCTTTCTGCCCCCCTCTTGCCTCTGTCTGCAACCCTCTTGCCTCTTTCTGCACCTCTCTTGGTTGTTTCTGTACTGCTCGTTTCTTTCTGTACCTGTCTTGCAAATTTCTGCACCCCTCTTGCCTCTTTCTGCACCCCTTTTCCCTCTTTCTGTACCTCTCTTACATCTGTCTGCACCCCTCTTGCCTTTTTCTGTACTTTTCTTTCCTCTTTCTGCACCTTTGTTGCTTCCTTCTGCACTTCTCTTGCTTCTTTCTGCACCCCTCTTGCCTCTTTCTGCACCTCTGTTGCTTCTTTCTATACCTCTCTTGCTTCTTACTGCACCCCTCATGTCGCTTTCTGCACCATTCTACCCTTTTCCTGCCTGCACATCTCTTGGTTCTTTCTGCACTGCTCTTGCCACTTTCTGCACCCCTCTTGCCTCTTTCTGCTCCCCTTTTGCTTCTCTCTGTACTTCTCTCATCTCTTTCTACAACCCTCGTGCCTCTTTCTGCACCTCTGTTGGTTCGTTCTGCACTGCTCTTGGTTCTTTCTGCCCTTTTCTTGCTTCTTTCTACACCTCTATTGCTTCTTTCTTCACTTCTCTTGCCTCTTTCTTCACACACAGGGCTACTTTTAAACCGACATCAGAATCAGCAGTGCACACATGCAAGTGAAGAAAAGGGCTGCTGGCCTCTAAACTTCCATGCCCAATTATATGCTAGGGACTTAAAGGTCATTTTAATCCCCCTGCCCTATTATGTGCTAGGCCCTTACAGGGGAGGTCATGCCAATCACAGGGGTACTTCAACCCACAGTATACCCTAGTGCATGTAGGTGTTTTCACTGTATTCTAAGTGTCTTTCAGTAAAGCACTGGCTCCGGACCTGGTTAGGCAGAGTTCAGGGTCAGTCAGAGTCAGTTACCACCAGTAAATGTCAGAAAAAAGTTGGGGGATTTCCAGGGCACAGGATGTCTTTGCAACAAGGCTTCTTTCTGCACCTCTGTTAGTTCTTTCTGCACATCTCTTACTTTTTTCTGCACTTTTCTTCCTCTTTCTGGACTTCTGTTGCCGCTTTCTGAATTTTTCTTGCGTCTTTCTGCGCCTTTCTTCCTCTTTATGCACATGTCCTACCTATGTAGGCATAGTTAGACATTAGCAATGAAACAACCTTAGAAATTCACACTGTGACTTGTTATATGTCATATATGTCATATTCTGTACTGTGAAAATACCAATAAAAATTATATTAAAAAAGAAGAAATTCACTGAAAAAAACATAGGTTTCAGGGACGTTATAGTTAGAAATAAGCATTAAAAAAACCTTTTAAACGTTTCATTAAGGACTTACAATGAAAATCAATATTTTAGTAAAAGGCATGATATGTTATTACTGAAATAAAAACAGAGCTTCCGCAATCACCTTTTGTTCGCATCAATTTCTGTACAAAAAATATATATAATTGACACTAGATAATAATAGTTGCTAATTGAACTGCGTGAACTAGCACTTTTCATTTAGATAACATTAAATGATAGTTCATTTATGATTAACTAAAATCCCAGCACTTCAATCAATTCATAATACGCTGTTCATGCGCAGATAACGTAGGTCAATAAAGTTTTGTTTACACTTTGTAGAAAAAGAGGGAAAAAAATAATAAGTTAATTTTTTCAATGCGCCTTTGCCGATATTGAACATTATATAATGGCATATATTGTCACTTCGCCCTCAATGTAGCTCACTGGCAAAATAGCAGCTATTTATTAACATTCCAAGTATGCTCGTCTTTTCTCAGCAACTTTTACTGCACAATACAGATCCAGAGGGCAAAGAAATGCAAAGAATAATGTGTATTTAGAAATTACAACATTTCCAACATATGCAATTAAACTGGTAATTGAAGATTTTCAGTGTCAAGTCAATTGAGCACAAGTGGGCATTATCAACTACATCCTTTAATGTTCATACATCTTACTATCATGTATCTGAACAGTAATTACAAGGTCCAGATAATCATCCTGACAGTATATACATAATTTAGAAAGGTGAAAGTTGAAATAATGAAGCCCCAGTGGGCAAACCAGGCATGTTTTTATTTATTGTATGCAGTTATCATCATTAATGATCCTGAATGAGTAACCCATATGTAAAGATATTTTAGCTCTTCTGCTCTTTCAAAACATATCCATCTGAAATAAACAAAAACAAAGCACTAATTAACACCATCGATGCTGGTGATGGAATCACTCCGTCACTAGCCACGGATGTGCTGTGCTGGTGACGGAGTGGTTCCATCACGACCCGGCTGCCGCTGCGTGGCGCGTTCTATTGAGCGGGCGGGGCCGTGACGGAACCACTCCGTCACAAGCACAGCGCGCCCAAGGCTCGTGACGGAGTGGTTCCGTCACGAGCTTGGTGGCGTCGCTCGCCCCCCTAGCGCTGCGGCGGAATTGCCAAGGGGTTAAAACCACTATGTAACAATACACTCATTAAAAAGGCATCAGCATTTACACAAGAAAAAGAAATTATCTGGAGAAACTCAGATTCACCCCAAATGTACCACCATTTCTTCGTCCATGTACAGTCCATTAGGATGTAGTGTGCTATACTTTATTACCATTTTAGACTCAAGTCTCCTCAGCTCCGTGACCCGATCCCCCGCTCACGTTTGGGTATGGATTCAAGTACAACAAATTTTAATAAGTTGCAATTCTGCGAGTGATGAGCCTTAAAATGGCGTACCACAGGATAGTGTGTATCATAATTCTAATTTCTAATTTAAAACATTTGTAGAGCGCAACGTCCACCGAGCGGTTTCTTGGCGCTAACAAGGTCCGGTTCACTGAGGATTGCAGGGGTAAGCAAGTTTATAAAAGGAAGGCCTGTCTAAACAGGAACGTTTTGAGATCCTTTCGAAAAGAGACATAGTGGGTGGCAAAACGTAGGTGATCAGGCAGAGAGTTCCACAAAGCAGGGGCCAGGGTGGAAAAATTGGCACCACCCCACTTTTTCCGCTTAAAACGGGGGGTTTGGAGGAAAGCTTTGGAGGAGGACCGGAGCTCTCTGGAGGGAACATAGTCGCTAATCAGCGAAGCGATGAAGGCCGGGGCAGTACCTTGCCGGGCCTGGAAGGTCATACAGGCGGTCTTAAAGAGGGAGCGCTCCCTGATAGGCAGCCAGTGGAGCTCCCTAAGAAGGGGGGAGGAGTGATGGTAACGTGGGAGACCGTAGATAAGCCGGGCCGCGTGGTTCTGCACCACCTGGAGCCTCCGTAAGCTGTATGCCGGAATGCCATTATAAAGGGCATTGGCGTAATCCAGCCGTGAGATTACCAATGCGGCCATGATCAGTTTGAGAGCCTGGGGGGAGAAAAAACGGGAAACAATACGGATTGTCCGAAGGGTGAGGAAGCAAGAGGAAACTACGGAACTGATTTGGGAGTGAAGAGTGAGGTGACTGTTCATTTTCACTCCCAGTGTTTTTACTGTGGCTGAAGGGGTAGGGGCGGGACCAAGAGAGGGGGGCCAAAAGTGGGGGTTCCAGGGACTGGATGAACCACCAGTGAGAACCAGCTCGGTCTTCTCCGGGTTCAATTTGAGGTGGTTGTGGTTCATCCAATCCCTGATGAAAATCATAATGGACTGAAAATTAGAAACAGAGAGAGAGGAAGAAGACAGGTCGAAGATGAGCTGGAGGTCATCTGCATAATTAAATACAGTGACCTCCAGCTGCTGAAGAGCGAAAATAAGAGGGGAGATGTAGAGGTTGAAAAGTAAGGGGGAAAGGGAAGAACCTTGGGGGACACCACAAGTGACGGGGAGTGGGGTGGTCGTGAATTCCAAATGGCACGCAAGTGCTCCAATATACGCTTTTTTCCCTGTGGATTGTACTGCCTATATAGGCCAGTTTACATGGCCATATAAGGGCATAAATTACATACTCTGCATTGCATGTGAGGTGCTTTTCAATTAAAAATGGTTGTTGCTCAGCAGATAGTTTAACTGACTTACAGCTATTGCTGTACTTACATGCCTTACATTGACTACATGTATAGAAACCTTTTACAGTACTCTTAGGCTTGTCAGTTTGTAGCACAGAATGATATAGAGAATCTTGTAGTGAACGCGCCATCCTAAAGGTTATCCCTGGATTTTCACCAACTGCAGAAGCTAGATCGGCATCAATTTTTAACACGTTCAAATGTTTTTTTAGACACTTCTTAAGGTTCCAAGCTTGATTGCTATATCTACTAATGAACGTAATCTTTTGTTCAGTGGTTTCTTTTTTTTAGGACACAGTAGATTGTTCCTATCTAGACTCATAACTTTGTCCACTGCTCTCTGGATAGGTTTTTTGCTGTACCCTCGTTCACTGAATCGTTGTGACATTCGCTGCACTTCATCCCCAAATCCTCTTTCGGTACTGCAACTATGCCTAGCATGCATCAGTTCGCCATACGGAATAATTTCAACCACCACGGAGTGGGGATGACAATTTTCAGCTTGCAGTAAGCTATTACCGGCTGTAGGTTTTCTAAACAGTTGACTAGTAGTTTGTTTTCCTGGATGATGAGTTTAAGATCAAGGAACTCAATAGTTTTCCTATTGATGTGGCTACTAAAGGAAAGATTCAGAATGTTGTCATTTAGAATGGTAACAAATTCAAGCACTTCCTCTTGTGTTCCATTCCAAACGCAAAACATATCGTCAATGTAGCGTACACATAGGACGGCATGTGATTGGAAGAGTCGATGATATTGACTACTTGCTCCTCCCACCAGCTGAGGTAAAGACCTGCAAAGCTGGGATCGAAGCAAGTTCCCATTGCCGTTCCCTGGGTCTGTCTAAAGATTGTACCATCAAACATTAATAAATTACTTGTGAGACAGATCAAGATGATTTCAATGATCATTTTGGTATGTAGCATGTAGGATATAGATTTCTTCTTCAAAAAATGCCTGTACGTATCAATCCCCAAATGATGGACTATACACATATAGAGACTGTTAACATCCAGACTTAAGAGAAGATACTCCTCTTTACATGCTATGTCATTGATACGTCTCAAAAACATCTCCTGTGTCCCTTATGTATGAAGGGAGAGCGTGTACCAGCAGTTGGAGAAAATGATCCATGTACTTTAACATATTTTCCAACATGCTCCCCCTGGAAGAGACAATAGGTCTCCCTGGTGGATTGGTGGCATCTTTATGTAGTTTTGGCAAGAAATAAAGTGGCGGTATTTTGAGATATTTGGATTGGATTGGATTTTGTTTTTATATAGCGCGATAGCTACCCGCAGGCGTCCGAGCGCTTAGCAAAATACAGGTGTGTGAGGCAGGGTTGAATTATCTGCTGAAGAGAAAGGGTTTTAGTTTTTTCCGGAAGTGCAGGATGTTAGTTTCTGAGCGGAAGAGATTGGGAGGGAGTTCCAAAGCCTTGCCGCGTTTGTTGAGAACATTCTTCCTCCACTCCTTTCTCTTTTGAACCCGGGGTTGGTGACTTGAAAGGTATGGGTCGACCTCAGCTGTCTGTGGGGGTGGTAGGGAGTGATTAAGGTGTGATTCAGGATTGCTCCTTTCCTCCAGTAGGCACGGTGGGCAATACACATGCTTTTAAAGTTGATTCTGTCTTTTACTGGCAGCCAGTGAAGGACTTTTAGTTCAGATTTCACAGATTGGCGGCGGGGAATGCGCAGGAGAGTGCGGGCAGCGCAGTTATGGATCACCTGGAATTTTTTCAGGGTTGATTCGGGGGCTCCTAGATAAAGAGCATTCCCGAAGTCCAGCCGGGAGAGGATGAGGCCCTGGACCATGATCTGTCTGGCCTTGAACGGGAGGAGCGGCAGGATTTTTCGAATGAGTCTAATAATGCCCATACAGGTGGCAGATAATTTGGTTGCCTGGTAGCTGAAAGTTAGTGCATTGTCCAGCCAAATTCCTAGGCTCTTGATGGTGTTCTTGGCTGGAGGTGCCGGGCCTAGTGCTGATGGCCACACCGAGTCAATGGATTTCTGTTGGGAGTTACCCAATACCATTAGCTCTGTCTTGTCGCCGTTTAGTTTCAAGTAGGACTGGCTCATACAGGTACACACTGCATCCATGCAACCTTTTAGGTCGCTAGGATGAGAGGAGGGATGATTCAGGGTTACCACCAGTTGCGTGTCATCCGCGTAGGACACGACTTGAACGCCGAAAGGGCGAACTATTTCAGCGAGGGGACGCATGTATATGTTGAACAGTGTGGGGTTTAGGGACGAGCCCTGGGGAACCCCACAGCTGAGTGGTTTACTGGGGGAGGTGGTATTGCCCTCACAGACTCGGAATGAGCGTTCTGAGAGGAATGATTGTAGCCAGGCCGCTGCTGTGGAGGTTATTCCTAGCTGTGCGATTCTATGTCGCAAGATATCATGATTCACTGTGTCGAAGGCGGCACTGAGGTCCAGTAAGATAATGGCCGCAGTGCCGCCCTGATCCACAATCGTTCTAGCTCCTTCCATTACGGCTAATAGCGCAGTTTCTGTTCCGTGCATGGGACGGAACCCAGTCTGTGATGTGTCCAGTAGGTTATTTGTTTCCAGGAATTCAGTGAGAGATTGATTAACGTGTTTTTCTGCAATTTTGGTTATCCATGGAAACAGGGAGATTGGGTGGTAATTCCCTGGGTTCATCTGATCTAGGTTGGCTTTTTTCAGGAGGGCCCTGACTGTTGCCTGTTTCCACTTTGTGGGTACGAGCCCAGAAGATAGAGAGTTGTTAATCAGATTAAGGATGGTAGGCAGGATGATAGGGGTGATTATTCTGAGGAACTGAGCTGGGGCTGGGTCACTGGGAGATCCAGACTTTACCTGGAGTATTATGGTTTCCAGGCTAGCGGGCTCCATAGGTGGGAAGGTTTCCAGGGTGGTAAGAGGGGGGGTCTGATGTTCTTCTGTTCTGTTTGGGGGTGAGGGGTTAGAGGGAAAGCGGAGTAGATCGTGGCTATTTTGTTATAGAAGTAGTCGGCCTGTTCATTTCAACGAGTCTGAGCGTTCAGAGGGTCTGGTGAATTTGCATTACAAAAATTTGAATTCCTCTAGTTCTAGAATTCCCTGATCTTTCGAAACACTGAGCTTCCCTTCGTACACTTTATTGTTTTTTTCGTAACATTCCTTAGATGATTTCTCATATCGCTCTACATCGTTAAGTTGTTTCATACCATCCTCGAAGTACATTGAAACTGCCACACCACTATATTCCTTCCTTTATCAAACCTTTTTATGACAATGCTAGTGTTGTTTTGCAGTTCTTTCAGAGCTTCATATTTGTACTTTTTTAAGAGTGTTTACACTACACACTTTTGCACAATTCATGTGTCTAAGATCATTATTCATCCCCTTTTTTAAAACATTAATACTTTCATTCACAATTTGGGGTAAAAAGATGGATTTTGGTCTGAAACCACTCAAAGCACTCATACCAATGTCAATGTCATCATTTTTTTAGATTAAGGATGGGATTGTCAATGAAGTTAGGGTCATCTTCAAGTTTATACATTGTATGTAAAACATCCAAGTCATTAACATCAAGGATATTACAAATCTCCCTGTGTTTTCAGATTTTTTAGTGGGCAGTGTCACATCACATTTTTTTATTTTTAACTTACGCACAAAATGGAACAAATCAATGCAGCTTTTGATGTAATTAAAATTAGCAATAGGGCAGAAGGAAAGTCCTAGGGATGAAACATTAATTTGATGTTCAGTTAAAATCAAATTGGATAAATGTACCACAGTTTTGCTGCTCTCTTTCTCCTTGTCAGGACTCCCACTGGGTTTTCTTCTTGATTTGTTAACTCCTGATTTCCTCCTCTGCCGCCTCGTCCATGACCTCTTTTTAAGGGTGTTCTGGTTGTTCATTCTCCCACGAGCCATGAGGTCTAACTCCTTTAAAATGCTGGGTTTTATCCCTGCCAGTTCATTTTGTGCCGGGACATTGTCAACTTCTTGGTTGTTGCTACTTACCTCACTTGTGCCATTCCCAGCAGTCTCCGGTATTTTCACTGTTTTCTCCTTTGACATGGAGGCTGAAGTATTTGCACTTCCGTGCTCCACAGCTGTTCTTAAATTATCAAACTTTTTTCCAAAAGTTAAAATTTGTCAGGTAATCGATCTCATCACTGCGAAATGTTCTTTGTTTTTATTCTTGATTTCCTCTTCCACTTTTGACTGTCTTGTCTCAATTTTGGCCATCTCTTTATCAAAGTCATCCTGCTCATATTATTCCTTTAATATTTAATCTCTTCTTTCAATTTATCAACATCCTTTTGTGCATACTTCACCAATATGCATAGCATCACTAACGTAGGTGTTATGAAAATCCTTAATCCTTTCGGGACTCAGTTACACTTTATGTACTTCTGGAGGGCAGTCGCCTCCCACCAGTTTGATTGTTCCTTTTTTAAAACCTTCCAGACACTGTCCCATAGTTGTTTCTTATTGACAACTGGACCTTGTTCATTTGTCTCAATAATTACCTACTGGCGGTCGCCAGTAGGTATATATAGTTAGGATTTTTTCCCTATGGGATTTTTGAAAATTCTATGTCTAATAACTTTGGCGTTTGTGGACGGAATTGTCTGAAATTTTCAGGAAAATGGAACATTTCGTTTCTGAGCAGCCCCTGAAAATTTGGAGGGGGTTCGTCAAGGGGGGGCCGAGAAAAAAGGGGGGTCCCAAAACGTGTTTTTCCAATGTTAATTTTCATAGGGCGGTTGGCCTCACTTTTAGCCCGAACGGCTGAATGGATTTGCACGAAACTTGGCAAAATTGTAGGGACTGTTAGCCCGATGTGCCTTTGCTAGGTCTCAATATATGTGCTCCAGTGGATTTTGCGAAATTAACGTACAAAAAAAGATATATATCTGTAAGCGCGCTCTGGGCAGCGCTCCGGTTTGCGTACTTTACGCGTAACGGAACTTCGCGAAGCGAAGCTGATTGGCTCTCCGGTGTCTGTCAACATTCCAAACAGTCCGGAGCGGCCGCCATCTTGTCTCTCGGTAGGATCGAGAGACAAGAGGAGGCCAAAACAAAGGGGGAAATGACCATAAGGGGGCATAGTAGATCCTCCCTGACCCCCTAGGTTTGATGTGGAGGCTTTAAAAGGGCCCCGCAGGGCAAAAAAAAAAAAATTTTGTTTTTTGCGTGGGGAGCGCCCGGTTCGCGAACCGGGAAGCGTACTGGGGAGCGTACTATGAGGAAAAAAGAATGATAGACTTTTAAAATATTGTATGTTTATTGATTGTTCGTTTTGTTGTTTTTTTTTCTTTTTTTATTTAAGTAGCAATATGTAGGTACCAACGCAGAGTCAAAAAATTTATATACACCGTCTCCTTTGTAGATATCTTGCATGTTGTTTCAGAAGTTATTGTGGAATATGGAATCCATATCATAGTCTGTCAGGAAAGCAGAAAGAACATGGAGGCAGGAGATGAAAAAGAGTTGTTAAATACACATTGGAGATAATATAGTTGGAGAAAGGAAGTAACTATGAGCAAAATTACTATGTAACATAAAAAAGTTGCACAGTATACTATAAGTCTGACTTTACATTATAATCAATTAGGTACTAGTTTATGAATTACATATAAAAATAATTAAAGTCTCGAACAATTTTTGATTATTAAATAATTTTATTTTTGTGATTCTTTTTTCGAAATTTAACAGAACATTTAACAACAAATTGTCGGAAATGTCCTCATTTTCAATCAGCGAATCTACTGCATCTACACATTGAACTAATTCATGGTCCCGTGATTCATCCATGAAATCTGAGTCATCATTGTCCTCAATAACTTCTTCTGTGTTGTTCTCCAGAACAATTTCGAAGGAAATAATCTGCTCTCCTTCCATTTTCTTGCTGTAATTTGCATAAAAAATAAATATATCAGTAGAGATAGGGCACTGTTGGGTTTAAGTTCAGACAGGTACTTGTGTGTTTATAACAGAGAAGTTATCTATGGGCACTGTATGGTTTCAGGCGTGAAGTAGTACTATTAAAAAGTGCCTGTGAAGAAGTCTAAGTAAATTCATAATTATAGCACAGAAACCTAAATCAATCCATAATTATAATAAACAAGCCTTTCTCAATGTCTAACTCTTACAGAGGGACAGTATATAACTATCTGAAAATGTTTTCCCAAATTAATTTAAAGTGCATAACATAGTTCTCCTTTCAAATTTATAAAATAACATCTTACCTTTTAAAAACAAGTTTAAGTTGTCAGTGAAAATGCACTTGCAATGTACTTCAGGAAGTAGTAGTCAAAATGGCTGTGTTTCTCTCTCTTTTTTTATATATATTCAGGTACATAACCAATCAAATGTCAGGTAAAAAAAGTAGAAAATGAAAGTAACATTTTAATTGGTTGTCAATTCCAACACTTCAGATGTGTTTTGTGAAGTAATTTACCTCAGGGTATTTAGAGAGGTCTACAGGCTAAATGGCTAAATCGAATTCCAACCAAATTTGTGAAAATGGTAGGGATTGGTATGTAGTATGAGCTAATCTATATTTGGTGAGAGTGTCTCCAGTCGTTTTTCTGTAAATTACTTTCCCACCTTTTTTGATGGTTCGCTTCCCGGGGAGCGCCCCCATACGCGAACTGGCGAGCGCCCCCGGTACGCGAACCTTAAGCGTTACGGGAGTCCACCATTTTGTGTTTCGGTCGACTTAAGATACAAGATGGAGGGCAAATAATTTTCAGAATGGGTAGAAGGGGGCACGGTAGACTTATCTTGACCCCCTAGGTTTTCTGAGGGTGGCTGAGGAGGCTTATATGTGCGAAAAAAAAACATTTTTTTAAAACATTTCGCGAGGTTAGCTTCCGGTTCGCGTACCGGGTAGCGCCCCGGGGAGAGTACTTATTAGTGAAAAAAGTTAGAGTAAAATAATAATTGTGAGTGATCAGATGTAGGGTAGCTCTGAGAAGAGCTTTTGGGTTTATGGTACATTTAGGTACTTATAAGTAGGTACCAATGCACAGTCTTATATTCAGAATGAAAATTCTGTTGCCCTCATCTGAGAAGTGAACTCCATCTCCTCTGTAGATATCTTGCATGTAGTAACGCAAGTTATGGTTGTACACGGAGCCCATTCCATGGTCTGTCATGTAAGCTGAAACAGATTTGTTTACATGCTTCCTCGACTTCTCAATTTGTGGACAAAATTGGTTTGACCACCTCCATTTCTGTCTTTGGCATATATTTGAATATACCAAGGCAGTCTGAGGAAAAAGTGCCATTAATTGCTCAAAGGTGTCCTTTAAAAGCATTTCCAGACCTACCCCAGTCAAAGTGCCCAAATCATTACCTCCACAGTGCACAATTAACAGGTCAGGTTTTGGCAAATGCATAAAGGTTTTCACCAATGGTATCAATTGGTGACATTTTAATCCTCTGTGGCCAAACCACTTAATTTCCACATCTTGTAAATTGAGGTTAGGTAAATTCCTGTTCTCAGCATACCTCTGAGCCCAATAGATGTAACTATGTCCAACAATCCAGACAGAAAACATGGTGAGAGAAGGTTCTCCTGCAGTCAGATGAAGTGTGGCAATGAAATGGCAGTTGAAAAAATAAGAGTTTAAAATGAAAAAAACTGTGGAGTTTCTGTGTTAATGAAGCAGTAACAGTGATTGGTGGATTTTGATTGCTGAAAACAGAAAGTTAGGGTGCATGGATGAGTTCTTTGAAAGATGTATTTTGAGTGGTCAAGAAAAAATCATTAAATGAAAGAATGCACTGGATATGAGGTGCACTGAGAGTTCAGAGTTCAATTGCAACATTGTTGTGTGAACTTGCAAACACCAGAGGTCTTCCAAGAGGTGGTTGCTATGCAAAAAAAGGCAGAGAGGGCAGAGGGGGGAAGGGTTTTGATTTGAAAAAAAGTGATGGAAGGGTTTTGATTGGGTGACATGAGAGATATGTGTGAAGAATTACAGCATTTCTGTGCTTTTGATAGCTGCAGACTCTGGAGTGCATACCTTTTGCTCTGCTGAAGACAAATTGGTGTGTTTCTGAGACTGTTTTGAAACTCAAAGTATTTGCTAAGGTGAGAAAAGATTTCTTTAATTTAGATAGAGAATAGTGTGCTTTAAGGAGAAAATTATGAAGAAAGTTGTGTTTTTCAAATGTTGCTTTGTCTCAAGTGTTTTACAAATAGATTTTGTTTCTTTGAGAAATTGTAATTGGAGAAAATGTGAAGTATTAGTACTGACAGGGTTTTTTTGTGCATAGGAGCTGTGGAGTGTTTTCAAATTATGACTTGAAAATCGTTTTTGAGGAAAAGGAATGGTTTTAAAATTTATGACAAGGACATAATGGTGTATGCTTCTTTATAAGGCAATTGAGTGTCTATGATGTTATTTTTCCCATTTTAATGTAAGACCTTTCCCTGTGGAGCAAATTCCTTGTAAATATGGTCCCACCTGTGAATGGCAAATTTAGATTTTGAATGTTTGCGTTACATAGCCATGTTAAAAGTGACCCAAACATGCTGCAAAGGCAATCAAAAAACGCTTTCATGTGTCTTAAGGACATTTTAAGTCATTTCCCCATGTGGAGTGTTTTCAAATTATGATTTGAAAATCGTTTTTGGGGAAAAGGAATGGTTTTAACATTTATGACAAGGACATAATGGTGTATGCTTCTTTATAAGGCAATTGAGTGTCTCTGATGTTATTTTTCCCATTTTAATGTAAGACCTTTCCCTGTGGAGCAAATTCCTTGTAAATATGCTCCCACCTGTGCATGGCAAATTTAGATTTTGAATGTTTGCGTTACATAGCCATGTTAAAAGTGACCCAAACATGCTGCAAAAGCAATCAAAAAACGCTTTCATGTGTCTTAAGGACATTTTAAGTCATTTCCCCATGTGCAGTGCTTTCAAATTATGATTTGAAAATCGTTTTTGGGGAAAAGGAATGGTTTTTAAATTTATGACAAGGACATAATGGTGTATGCTTCTTTATAAGGCATTTTAGTGTCTCTGATGTCATTTTTCCCATATTACATTAAAAGACCTTTCCCCGTGGAGCACATTCCTTGTAAATATGGTCCCACCTGTGCATGGTAAATTTAGATTTTCACTGTTTGAGTTACATAGCCATGTTAAAAGTGACCCAAAAAAGTTGCAAAGGCTTTAAAAAAACACTTTCATGTGTCTTAAGGACATTTTAAGTCATTTCCCCGTGGGCAGTGTTTTCAAATTATGACTTGAAAATCGTTTTTGAGGTAAAGGAATGTTGTTAAAATTTATGTGCGCCATATGCCCCCAAATTTCTTTTTCAGGGGTGCAGCAGGGTGTTCTTGAGACACCCCTGCACCTTTGGAAAAATTCCTAATTTGCGATGAGCTAATTGCTAATCGCAAATTGCACCTTCATTCCTATGGGCCTCCTGGCCCATGGAAATGAATGGGTAATTTGCAATTAGCAATTTGCTCATCGCAAATTAGGAATGGTAAAGAATCGCTATTTATTCCTTAAAATTCGCTATTTAGGAAATGCAAAATAGTTTGATGATACATATGGCGGTTCATCTCTAACAAGATAAGAAGCTTAGGGATAGATTTATGATGACTGGCGCAATGAAGTGGACATCACTTACTTCATTGGTAGACCTTTACATGTATTATCTCCTCTGTATTCTTCATCAAGCGTAACTTTCATCTGCAATCCTGAGTAGGCCTCACCTTAAACAAACCTCTGGATAGGCCACACCTTATCGTCATCCTGAATTAATCATTTAAAATGCTAGGGACAGATTTATGATAGGTGTATGCCTCTTTTGCGCCACTGTGCGTCACTTTTGTGATGCAGCGGCGGTGCAAAAGATTTGCTATGAGGCGACAAAATTACAAATTGATGCATTTAGGCAGATGTGTCATGGTGTAAAAAACACCGTGCCACATGAAACCGATGCAGCAGTGATGCAAAAGATGCACCATGTTGCAAGACAGGCCTCACTTGGGGCCATATGTATCAAGCTAATTAGCATTTGCAAAGGCCGACATTCTGTGAATTTCGGCCTTTGCGAATGCTAATTAGACAAATGGTATGTATCAAACAAGTTTGATGCAAAATAAGGAATAGCAAAATTTGCTATTCCTTATTTTGCGATTGCACTGAAGGATTTGCAAATTTTGTGATTTCTTAAATGCAATGTATCAAACAGAAAATATGCAAAAAATGCCATTAAGGATTTGCAAATTACCACCAACTTCTAGTTGGTGGTAATTTGCGAATTCTTTTCAAAAAGCTTTTTTTCCAAAAAACAAAAGGTGCCATATGACGCCCATACATGCCCTTAGGGCATGTATGTGCGCCATATGCCCCCAAATTTCTTTTTCAGGGGTGCAGCAGGGTGTTCTTGAGACACCCCTGCACCCTTGGAAAAATTCCTAATTTGCGATGAGCTAATTGCTAATCGCAAATTGCACCTTCATTCCTATGGGCCTCCTGGCCCATGGAAATGAATGAGTAATTTGCAATTAGCAATTTGCTCATCGCAAATTAGGAATGGTAAAGAATCGCTATTTATTCCTTAAAATTCGCTATTTAGGAAATGCAAAATAGTTTGATGATACATATGGCAGTTCATCTCTAACAAGATAAGAAGCATAGGGATAGATTTATGATGACTGGCACAATGAAGTGTACATAACTTACTTCATTGGTAGGCCTTTACATGTATTATCTCCTCTGTATTCTTCATCAAGCGTAACTTTGATCTGCAATCCTGAGTAGGCCTCACCTTAAACAAACCTCTGGATAGGCCACACCTTATCGTCATCCTGAATGAAACATTTAAAATGCTAGGGACAGATTTATGATAGGTGTATGCCTCTTTTGCGCCACTGTGCGTCACTTTTCTGATGCAGCGGCGGTGTAAAAGATTTGCTATGAGGCGACAAAATTACAAATTGATGCATTTAGGCAGATGTGTCATGGTGTAAAAAAAACGTGCCACATGAAACCGATGCAGCAGTGATGCAAAAGATGCACCATGTTGCAAGACAGGCCTCACTTGGGGCCATATGTATCAAGCTAATTAGCATTCGCAAAGGCCAAAATTCTGCGAATTTCGGCCTTTGCGAATGCTAATTAGACAAATGGTATGTATCAAACAAGTTTGATGCAAAATAAGGAATAGCAAAATTTGCTATTCCTTATTTTGCGATTGCACTGAAGGATTTGCAAATTTTGCGATTCCTTAAATGCAATGTATCAAACAAAAAATATGCAAAAAATGGCATTAAGGATTTGCAAATTACCACCAACTTCTAGTTGGTGGTAATTTGCGAATTCTTTTCAAAAAGCTTTTTTTCCAAAAAACAAAAGGTGCCATATGACGCCCATACATGCCCTTAGGGCATGTATGTGCGCCATATGCTCCCAAATTTCTTTTTCAGGGGTGCAGCAGGGTGTTCTTGAGACACCCCTGCACCCTTGGAAAAATTCCTAATTTGCGATGAGCTAATTGCTAATCGCAAATTGCACCTTCATTCCTATGGGCCTCCTGGCCCATGGAAATGAATGGGTAATTTGCAATTAGCAATTTGCTCATCGCAAATTAGGAATGGTAAAGAATCGCTATTTATTCCTTAAAATTCGCTATTTAGGAAATGCAAAATAGTTTGATGATACATATGGCGGTTCATCTCTAACAAGATAAGAAGCTTAGGGATAGATTTATGATGACTGGCGCAATGAAGTGGACATCACTTACTTCATTGGTAGGCCTTTACATGTATTATCTCCTCTGTATTCTTCATCAAGCGTAACTTTAATCTGCAATCCTGAGTAGGTCTCACCTTAAACAAACCTCTGGATAGGCCACACCTTATCGTCATCCTGAATTAATCATTTAAAATGCTAGGGACAGATTTATGATAGGTGTATGCCTCTTTTGCGCCACTGTGCGTCACTTTTCTGATGCAGCGGCGGTGCAAAAGATTTGCTATGAGGCGACAAAATTACAAATTGATGCATTTAGGCAGATGTGTCATGGTGTAAAAAAACCGTGCCACATGAAACCGATGCAGCAGTGATGCAAAAGATGCATCATGTTGCAAGACAGGCCTCACTTGGGGCCATATGTATCAAGCTAATTAGCATTCGCAAAGGCCAAAATTCTGCGAATTTCGGCCTTTGCGAATGCTAATTAGACAAATGGTATGTATCAAACAAGTTTGATGCAAAATAAGGAATAGCAAAATTTGCTATTCCTTATTTTGCGATTGCACTTAAGGATTTGCAAATTTTGCGATTCCTTAAATGCAATGTATCAAACAAAAAATATGCAAAAAATGCCATTAAGGATTTGCAAATTACCACCAACTTCTAGTTGGTGGTAATTTGCGAATTCTTTTCAAAAAGCTTTTTTTCCAAAAAACAAAAGGTGCCATATGACGCCCATACATGCCCTTAGGGCATGTATGTGCGCCATATGCTCCCAAATTTCTTTTTCAGGGGTGCAGCAGGGTGTTCTTGAGACACCCCTGCACCCTTGGAAAAATTCCTAATTTGCGATGAGCTAATTGCTAATCGCAAATTGCACCTTCATTCCTATGGGCCTCCTGGCCCATGGAAATGAATGGGTAATTTGCAATTAGCAATTTGCTCATCGCAAATTAGGATTGGAAATAATCGCTATTTATTCCTTAACATTCGCTATTTAGGAAATGCAAAATAGTTTGATGATACATATGGCGGTTCATCTCTAACAAGATAAGAAGCTTAGGGATAGATTTATGATGACTGGCGCAATGAAGTGGACATCACTTACTTCATTAGTAGGCCTTTACATGTATTATCTCCTCTGTATTCTTCATCAAGCGTAACTTTAATCTGCAATCCTGAGTAGGTCTCACCTTAAACAAACCTCTGGATAGGCCACACCTTATCGTCATCCTGAATTAATCATTTAAAATGCTAGGGACAGATTTATGATAGGTGTATGCCTCTTTTGCGCCACTGTGCGTCACTTTTCTGATGCAGCGGCGGTGCAAAAGATTTGCTATGAGGCGACAAAATTACAAATTGATGCATTTAGGCAGATGTGTCATGGTGTAAAAAAACCGTGCCCCATGAAACCGATGCAGCAGTGATGCAAAAGATGCACCATGTTGCAAGACAGGCCTCACTTGGGGCAATATGTATCAAGCTAATTAGCATTCGCAAAGGCCAAAATTCTGCAAATTTCGGCCTTTGCGAATGCTAATTAGACAAATGGTATGTATCAAACAAGTTTGATGCAAAATAAGGAATAGCAAAATTTGCTATTCCTTATTTTGCGATTGCACTTAAGGATTTGCAAATTTTGCGATTCCTTAAATGCAATGTATCAAACAAAAAATATGCAAAAAATGCCATTAAGGATTTGCAAATTACCACCAACTTCTAGTTGGTGGTAATTTGCGAATTCTTTTCAAAAAGCTTTTTTTCCAAAACACAAAAGGTGCCATATGATGCCCATACATGCCCTTAGGGCATGTATGTGCGCCATATGCCCCCAAATTTCTTTTTGAGGGGTGCAGCAGGGTGTTCTTGAGACACCCCTGCACCCTTGGAAAAATTCCTAATTTGCGATGAGCTAATTGCTAATCGCAAATTGCACCTTCATTCCTATGGGCCTCCTGGCCCATGGAAATGAATGGGTAATTTGCAATTAGCAATTTGCTCATCGCAAATTAGGAATGGTAAACAATCGCTATTTATTGCTTAAAATTCGCTATTTAGGAAATGCAAAATATTTTGATGATATATGGCAGTTTATCTCTAACAAGATAAGAAGCTTAGGGATAGATTTATGATGACTGGCGCATCACCAGGGATGTGCCAGTCATCCTGCGCCGCTGTTCCGCCACCCATGGTGTGCTGCATTTACAATGCGGCGCAGCATGGGGCAAAAATGGCACAGATGCGTGACACATCTGTGCCGTAAAGGTGGCGCATTGCTGGAGTTGTATCGCAAGTGCGATGCAGCTCCAGCAAGGCTCAGGGGTGCCCCATCTCCACAATGTTGCGTCAAGACCTATGCCTGCTTCAAGCAGGCGCAGGGTTTTGACGCAGCTTTGTCCTATCTGATTGTAAATGCGGCACACCATGGGTGGCAGAGCAGCGGTGCACGTTAACTGGTGCATGCCTGGGGATGTGCCAGTTAACATAAATCTGCCCCTTTACATTTAAGTATGTGCAGGGGACACAGAGTCGGTGAGGCTTATCCAAGGTTAAGAAGAGATGAGTCCTGTTCACTGAAAAATTAGACATAGGCTTCACCTTCTCAGCATCGCTGGACATGGCTAAATAATAGCTGCAAAATGTTACTCTTGTTAAACAATTTTACTATTATAATCTCTGAGATTTGTCTCTTACTCTGCAACATCTCATTGTTGTTATCTTTCTTTAAAGATAAAGACAACATCAACATGAGCGACAATCAGCAATCAGTTGATTTCGACCTCATCATTGAACTCGTAATTGAAACATCAGTGGATGTTGATCCCTTGGATGATTTAAATCCTGAGGATGAAGAAGAACGTGATGAGGATGCAGATTTGTCAGAATTATATGACATAGGATGGGAAGCTGACGTGCTTGAGCCTATGGAACTATAAACATTTATTTTAAAAATTTATAATAAATAAAAAGTAAAAATGTAAACCGTTTAATTTAAAAATAAAGACACCTTCAAAAACAGGTTATGTGTAGTGTCTTCAATAAAATATTAAAATATGCTCATAAAATTAGATCAGATTCACATATAAAATAGCACAGGTAAAATGAATATAAATTCCATTTCTTTTCTGCTATTTCTGTATTCTAAATTTGCCAAGCACTAAAAAATCTTCTATGTAAAAATGTCAAGTAGTGTTTTAAGTTTTTGATTACTGTTATTGATTTACTGTTGGGTAATAGTGCTTAATAACATTTTTTAATATATTTTACCACAGATTCAACTGCAGATCATTTCAAGATTTCACCATGCCAACCAAAGAAAGACTGAGAAAGGCTGCAAAACGTCAAAGACAGCAGGTCAATGAAAAAAAGCAGCAGTCCTCTAACAAAAAGATTTGTCAAGTCACCAAGAAAGCACCGGGTAAGAGTACAAAAACATTCATAAGAAATATCTGTAGTAAAAAAAATATTACTACAGAAAATGTTTCAGTCCAGAAAAAGAGAAGCAATTCAAACGGAAAGGAAAGGCCAATGAAAAATGTTACTGCTAGAGCAAGAGATAACTCTGTGCATGATAGTAGAAGGAAACAACAGTTTAGGAACATTCGTAAACGAATGTTCCGCAACAGGATAATTGGCAATTTGTTAAAAAATATTAAGAAAGGTCAACAGAAAGTGGTTTTTTATAAGAGAAAAAAAAAGTTGAGAAAGTTATTGATCAGGCATTTGAAATTAAACGTAAGTTATTTATTTTGATAATCAATAGAATTAGGAAGCTAAACAAGGCAATTTATGATTTCAAAAGAAATAGTAGATGGAAGAGAATAGTTAATCGTAGTAATTTTTGTGAAGTTTTTTCTGGAGAATGGATGTATAGTTCAAGCTGTGAGGCATTTTTTAATGAGGAGAGATATTTCCAGGATAATGATTTGGTGCATGCAGTTGACACCAGTGGTCGAGCTTATGAAGTGAAAGATGGTTGTCCAGTTGAAAAAGAAAAACTTGTGACAACAGAGGCAGAAGAGGTGTTAGGTAATGAGGTTTTAGGAAGACGTCCTAAGGGTCCTGTGTACACCTGGAAGTGTAGTAGTATTTGCAGTGTGCGACAGGATTCCATCAATTTGCTTTGTGATTTTGTACGGTCATTTAATAAGAAAAGTTTGAAGCAGAAAATGAAGTTGTTGCAAGAATTAGATCCTTGCAGAGTGAGAGAAGTGACAGGTTTGCATGGTCATTCACTGGCTTGTCTTTCCAGGAGAGTATGCCAGAGTGTTTTTCATCATTTCAGGATGCTAGCAGTGCATCATAATAAAGTGAGGAAATTAGTTAGAATGTTGTATTATGCTAAGAGTCCAGCAATTATGCTTAAACAATTATGCGCTGCTCTTTTGCATGGTTCTGAAATAGATGTGAAGAATATATGTGAAGAAATTGAGTTTTGTTACTTTGGAAGTAAAGAGGAGAATGTTGAAATTGACCAAGAAGAAGCGGGTAATGTGGAAGATAGTGTACAGGTTTCCAGTACAGATAATTTCCAGAGGGAAATTGCGACGTTTCAGGTCAAATCAAGTGAGAGGCCAAATTTCACTTGTGTGTGTTGTCGACGCACTTATTATAAGAATCAGACTAAGTTAGTGGATTTATATGCAAAAAGTGAAAGGGAAAATAATAGTGAATGGAAGGATTTCACAACATACTTGATGGTAGAAAATTGTTTTGATTTGGGATTGGATCAACGTGTGTGTACTTATTGTTGTAACAAATTAAATCAAAACCAGATGCCTGCTAGAGCAGTTCATAATAATCTGGAATTGGTTGAGATTCCTTCTGAATTGAAGGATGTAAATACTTATGAATCTATTTTGATTCAAAGTATCCATCCCTTTCAGGCTATTGTAAGAATGGAGCCAAAGACAGGGAAATTGCCTCCATCAGATTTACAGAGAGGATTAAAGGGAAGAGTTGTTTATTTGCCTCTAGATTTGAAGAAAAACATTAACACAATTGGAGTAGAAAAAGTGGAAGAGGAACCTCTGGTTATCTTAGTTAATGGGGTACCGACAAAGAATAAGAAAATATGGCAAGATTTAGTGGATGTTAGGAAAGTTAAAAAGGCAACACTGTATTTGAAAAAAAATAATAAATACTATAAGAATGTATATGTTGCAGAAGAGGAAGTAAGTGAGGAAGAGGATAGCGATTTGTGTGCTGGTCAAATTGAGAAAGTAGAACCCTCTACTAGTGAAGAAATATATGAACATTATAGTGTTCATCCTTTGCATTCCAAGGAAGTCATGGGGAATGCTATTGAGTTGTTTCAAATGAAACAAGCCAAAGGGAGTCCCATTAGTGTTTGGGAGGAAAGTTTGGAAGCTCGGTGTTTCCCACAGCTTTTTCCAACAGGTCAGGGAGGAAGATATGATGAGCGACCTCATCAAATTCCTGCTTCTGAATACCGGACTTTGCGATTGTATGCAGGAGATGCTAGGTTTCGACAATGCATTCCCTATTTGTTTCATCTCCTGTTTGAAAGCGATCTGTCTGGACTGTCATATGCAGTGAACCACATCTTGAAAAGTGGTATACACATGCAAAACATCTCGGCAAGTGACTTTATGGATAAAGTCAATGTCCAAGACAGTATTTTGGATTCTCACCTGATTAATCTCATGGCGTGTCAGCGTGGTACTAATGAGTACTGGTACCGTCGTCATGGTGATTTAAAATGTATGCTGAGGAACTTAGGAACTCCCACATGGTTCCTCACTCTGAGCTGTGCCGAGTATGGCTGGGAAGACTTACTTGAATTTCTACGAGAGGCAAATGCTAACATAGAAAACATCGAATTCAAGACACCCGGAGAACTGTGCTCTTTGGATCCAGTCAATGTATGTAGGTACTTCAATCATAGATTTGAAGCTATGATGTCTTTCATCATGAATAAGAAGAATCCACCTCTTTAAGAGGTGTTGGATTTCTTCTGGAGAAAGGAGTACCAAGCAAGAGGTGCTCCTCATATACATATGTTGCTGTGGATCAAGGATGCACCTAAATTTGGAACGGATCCAGAAGACTCAGTGATGAGTTTCATACAACAGTATTCTACGTGTGCTGTTCCAAACACAAAGGAGAAGAAAAGCCTAAGAGAAAAAGTTCTACGTTTCCAAAGCCATCGATGTGGAAAGTACTGTCGTGGTAAATTCCGAAACAAGGACAAGTTCTACACCAAATGTCGTTTCGGCTTTCCACGACCGGTGATTTCTAAAGGAAGAGTGAACAGTTTGATGTCTTCGCTGCGACATAATGTGATGAAGAAATCACCTAAAAACACATACAATTTGAAGAGGAACGAAGAGTCTAAGTACATCAACGACTACAACCCGGTGATTTTGTCCATGTGGAATGCTAACATGGATATACAGTTTGTGGCTGATAACTGTATGGCTGTGGCTCGGTATGTGACATCTTATATCACCAAAAAAGAGAAGACAGAATTGAAGGATATGTGGGAAGACATTTCCCATGAAAAGAGCCTCAGCAAGAAGTTGTACAGTTTCAGTCTGAAGATGTTGTCGCATCGAGAAATCCGAGCTTACGAATGTTCTGACCGGTTGTCTTCAGCAAGTCTCTATGCCAAGTCCAGGAGTATCGTTTGGGCGAGTCTTGGTCTTGCTGCAACGCGTAATCGAGTTCTCAAACCTGTGCGGGAAATTGAGTATTTGGCAGAAAAGGAGCCAAACAGTACCGACATTTTGAAGACAAACATGTTGGATACATATTATCCAAATCGAAGCAGTCACCTCGAGAATGTTTGTCTGTATGAGGTTCTTCAAAATTACATATTCAAGAGGAACATCAAAGAAGATACTGAGAAAGGAGTGTATGCTGTAATAGGAAGTGAGGGATGTCTGGTCAAGCAAAGAAAATGCCACTTGGTAAACCATCGAAAATTGAGTGGCGAATCTCCTGAAAAAAAGGAGTTTTTCTATTTAGCACTTTTGCAACTTTTCAAGCCTTGGCGTGCAGAAGAGGAACTGCTTGGAGATTTCCTCTGTTATGAAGACTCTTTCAATGCTGCCAAGGAGACCATAGAATGTCCTGCTTTTCCCAAATATGTAGAAATGTTGAATGCGGAAATTGAGCAGGAAGCAACGATTGCAGCCGAGATTGCCAGAGACAGTTCTCAGGACAGTCAGAGTTCTGCTTCATTGAGTCAGGATCCACTAGGAGGACCTGTTATCGAAAATGAAGCTGCCACTGCTATGAATGAAGTGGAAAGAGCCATGGCACATGCTCAGGAGGATGCGGTTAACTTAGAAGAGTTGGAAAGACAACTCAACGTTGAGCAGAGGAAAATATATGACGAAGTTACCATGCAAATTGATCATGGATTAAGTCATGACAAGAAAGAGTGCTCATGTACGTCGTTGAAGCCTGTCCGACTGTACGTGAGTGGAGAAGGGGGAACTGGAAAAAGTTTCCTTATTAAAGCAATTTCATGTTATTTGCAGGTAAGGACAGAGTCATCGCTGTCTTGTGTTGTAACCGCTCCAACTGGACTGGCAGCACATAACATTAAAGGGATTACTTTACATCGTTTACTGATGCTGCCAGTGGAGCATGACAACAAATTACAATATCACAAGCTATCTGGAGATGCTTGTTGTGAAGTTTCAAGAATCTTGAGGAAAATGAAACTTCTTATCATTGACGAAGTAAGCATGGTTTCCAATGTCATGCTTGCCTTTGTGCATTTGAGAATGCAAGAAGTTCTCAAAACAGAGTATGATGTGTTATTTGGTGGCAAACACATCATTGTTTTCGGAGATCTTCTGCAGCTGACACCAGTGAAAGGGCAACCTGTGTTCAAAATGCTCACGCATGAAGATACCAGGAAGTGCCTAGGGAGTATTGGCAATGTCAATATATGGTTAAACTTCAATTATGCTGAACTGCATGAAAATATGCGTCAGGCGAAGGATGAAGTTTACAAGACTATTCTACAAGATGTTAGAATTGGAAAAGTGACCGAGCATGGGAAAGAAGCTTTACATGCACGATTACTGACAAATTTATATCCAGAACAAGATGTTGTGCCTGAGAATATTTTTCAGAAAATTACTGAGAAGAAATCTGGAATATGTTTGATGCCAACTCTTGCAGAATGTGCCAAATTCAAACACAAAATGTTGCATTTAGAAAAGCAAGAGATTGTGAAACTGGAAGCTATTGATAGAGTAGAGCATATGGGATCAACAATTATTTTGTCTGAGAATTTGAAAACAAAATTGGATTCATTAGAGAAGACTATATCTAAAACTGCAGGTTTTGAAAAGACTCTGAATGTGTGCTTGAACTGCCGTATAATTTTAAGAAGGAATTTACATGTTGAAAGAGGTCTGGTAAATGGATCAATGGGTAATGTTGTTGATTTTGTAAAATACAGAAATAGAGATGGAATTGAATTTTTAAAAATTAAATTTGATGGCATTGAGGAAGTACAGCTAATTGGTCGTTGTTCTGCTAGATTTTTGCTTGTAAAAGACGTATATGTTCGCCGTAAGCAGTTTCCTGTTTGCTTGGCATATGCAGTGACAATCCATAAATCGCAAGGTTTAAGTGTAGACAGTGCATTGGTGAATATTGGCAGTTCTGTGTTCAAGGAGGGTATGGCATATGTGGCATTGTCACGAGTTAGAACTTTATCGGGATTGTACTTGATTGAGTGTGATGTCACAAACATTTGTGCGGATCTAGATTGTGTTAAGGAATACAATAGGTTAAGAAGAGAGTATGCGCCACATTTGCCTCAATATCCTTTGTTTGAGAAACGTGTGGTAGGCCGGAAACGAAGAAATGTGACCAATACTGGGGAGGTTGTAGCAAAAAGACTAAAAGTCGATGAACCTGAAATTATAAGCAGAAACAAAAAGAATTCTGTTGAAGATGTTGTTGGTTTTCAATTTGAAAACAGTTCTGGTGTCAACTGCTATGCTAATGTAGTGGTTAATGTTTTGTTTTCTCTAGAAAATGTAAAAGAAGAGATTGTGGTCAATTCTGATCAAAGATTTTGCAGTTTGTTAAATTCTGTGTTAGAGAAATGTAGCACTGATAGAACAAAAATAGAAAGTGTGTCTGAAATTTGAAATCTGTTAGACAGATGTTCAGGCCAAACACGATTCTCTCAAAATATTCAGCAAGATTGTCAGGAGTTTTTAATGTATATGCTTGATGTATTGCATGCTGAAGGTGTAGATGTAGATCACCTGTTTGGGCTTTCTTATCAATGGCAGCATGACTGCGAGAGCTGTAGGGTATCAAGTACTACTAGTGTAGACTCAGAAAGATTTATATATTTAACTTTGCCAGACAGTAAATCAGTCTCTTTTAATAAACTAGTAAAAGCAGCTGATCACAACATGGAGTGTAGCCAATGTAAATCTGAAATGATGTCCACATTATTTATACGAACATATGGCCAGTATGTTATTTTAATGTTCCAACGATGTAGGCCTGATGGAACAAAATTGACAACTTTAATTAAAAATGTTGTGGCTTCACAGTTGTCAATATCAGGAAGGACTTTTGTAACTGCAGAAATTATATATCATGACGGTCCTTCAATAACATCAGGACATTACACAGCTTATTTAAAGTCTAGAAATGGCTGGTCATTCTGCAATGATTCTGTTTTAATTTTTTTTTTTAAATTGCCGTATGACCTTAAAAACTCTTACCTGGTGTTTTTAAAACCAAAATTTTAGGGAAAGAATCTCGGGATGTGCTCTGAGGAATTTCAAGAAGTTCTAATGGCTCCTACACGATTTGGCCTTGAGGATAAGTGTAGTACAGAGACATAACTTCTTACCATAACACTGGACGTCATGGAGAAATAAGTGCACTTTGAATGAGTTCAGAAAAACTGTTTCTTTTTATAAGCTAATTGAAGCAGCCAATCAAAACATGGAGTAGAGGGAATGTAAGTCTGCAATGCTGTCTACTGTTTTACATTGCTTTGTGCCTACAATGCATCCTGCTCAACACCCGCTCGGTCCACAGGCACGCCATTGACCTCTGGAATCTACTAGACACCACCTCTCCGGACGTCGCCTTCCTAACAGAAACATGGATGAACGCCACATCAGCCCCAGACATCACCATTGCCATCCCGGAAGGCTATAAGATCATTCGCAAGGACCGCACCGGCCACACAGGAGGAGGCATCGCTATCGTCCATAAGAAATCCATCCGCATCTCAACCAGCTCAGACGTCAATCTCGCCAACTCTGAACACCTTCACTTCCAGATCCACACCGACCCCAAGACCACACTCAGAGGCACCCTCCTTTACAGGCCACCAGGACCCCGTGCACAATTTAGTGAAGACATCACGGACTTCATCACTCCACACGCGCTCCCCTCCGAGGATTACATCCTTCTGGGAGACCTCAACTTTCACCTTGAAAAGAACAACGATCGCAACACCACCACCCTTTTGGACAACCTCGCCAACCTCGGACTAAAACAACTTGTCACTACCCCCACCCACATCGCAGGTCACACACTCGACCCTATCTTCACCTCCAGCAAACATGTCTCCTTCAGCCACACCACAGCTCTCCTCTGGACTGACCACAGCTGCGTTCACTTTACCTTCAACAAGCCCACATCCAACAACCACCCCCAACCCACTCTGCAAAGAAAATGGAACAAAATCACCATCGACCAGATCTCCTCATCGCTTCTTCAAAACCCCCCAGCCCACTCCTCTAATCCAGACCAAGCAGCCACCAACCTCACCCAATGGTTATCCAACAGCGCCGACATCCTAGCACCATTGAAAAAATGACAAATCAAACTAGGCAGCAAGAAGGCCCCCTGGTTCAACGATGATCTTAAGAAATCCAAGAAACTCTGTCGCTCCCTTGAGAAGGCCTGGAAAAAAGACCCAACCACCAGCACCAAGGACGCCTTCAAAAACGCCACCCGCACACACCACCAACTTATCCGGAAGGCCAAGAAAGCCGCTTTCAAGGACCGACTAGATAACAACGCCCACAACAGCAAGGAATTATTCAACATCGTCAAGGAATTTAGCAACCCCTCAGCCAACTCCAATGACATCACCCCCTCTCAAGCCCTCTGCGACTCCCTAGCCTCTTTCTTCCACAACAAAATTGCAGACATCCACAACAGCTTCGACAACCGTCCCAAAGACCAACCCACCCAACCCCCTGCAGGACCCCCACCCCCCCTGAACATCCTCAATGACTGGAAGCCAATCTCCACGGAGGACACCATCCGTCTGATGAACTCTATCCACTCAGGATCCCCCACAGACCCATGCCCTCACCACATCTTTAACAAAGCAGACTCCATTATAGCACCGCACCTCCGAGACGTCATCAACTGCTCCCTCAACTCCGCAACCTTCCCAGAAAGCTGGAAACATGCCGAACTCAGCGCCCTCCTGAAGAAACCCACAGCTGACCCCACCGAACTCAAAAACTACCGCCCTATCTCACTCCTTCCATTCCCGGCCAAAGTCATCGAGAAAGCGGTCAACAACCAGCTCGCCGCATTCCTCGAAACCAACAAATCCCTCGACTCCTCACAATCCGGCTTCCGAGCCAAGCACAGCACCGAAACCGCCCTCATCGCAGCAACAGACGACATTAGAACTCTACTGGACAATGGAGACACAGTCGCCCTCATCCTCCTCGACCTCTCCGCAGCCTTCGACACGGTCTGTCATAGCACCCTTTTACAACGCCTCAGAAACGTCGGAATCCAGGGAAAAGCACTGGAATGGATCACCTCGTTCCTCAACGGAAGAACCCAGAGAGTCCGCCTTCCACCATTCAAGTCAGAGGCCACTGAAGTCATCTGCGGCGTACCACAAGGATCTTCTCTCAGCCCCACCCTCTTCAACGTATACATGAGCCCCCTCGCGGTCATCGCACGCCAACACAACCTCAACATCATCTCCTACGCCGACGACACTCAACTGATCCTATCACTCACCAGAGACCCTAACACTGCCAAAACCAACTTACACGAAGGAATGAAAGAAGTAGCCGAATGGATGCAGCACAGCCGTCTGAAACTGAACTCAGACAAAACAGAAGTCCTCATCCTAGGCACCTCCCCCTCCGCCTGGGATGACTCTTGGTGGCCAGAGGCCCTTGGAAAAGCACCCATCCCAACGGACCACGCACGGAACCTGGGCGTCATCCTGGATTCATCACTCTCGATGAACAGACAAGTCAACGCCGTTTCTTCATCTTGCTTCAACATTCTTCGCATGCTCAAAAAAACATTTCGCTGGATCCCCACCGAAACTAGAAAAACAGTCACCCACGCTCTGGTCACGAGCCGACTGGACTACGGAAACACCCTCTACGCCGGTACCACCGCCAAACTCCAGAAAAAACTCCAACGCATCCAGAACGCCTCAGCCAGGCTCATATTGGACATCCCGCGTAAAGAACACATCTCTGGTCACCTGAAAAACCTCCACTGGCTCCCCGTCAATAAGAGGATTACTTTCCGCCTCCTAACCCACGCACACAAAGCACTCTACGAAATTGGACCCGAATGCCTCAACACACGATTGTCCTTCTACACCCCCTCCCGCCAGCTACGATCCTCCAACCAAGCCCTTGCCTCTGTACCTCGCATCAACAAAACCACCATGGGAGGTAGATCCTTCTCCTACCTGGCAGCTAAAACCTGGAACTCACTTCCCACTCACCTTCGCCTTACTCAGAACCACCTAGCATTCAGAAAGCAACTTAAAACGTGGATATTTGACAAGTAATTCCCCACCCTTATTCAAGCGCCTTGAGACCCTCTGGGTATGTAGCGCGCTATATAAATTTATTGACTTATTGACTTATAGAGAATTAAATAATTGTAGTAGTCATAGAGGTAGTGTAAGTCTGCTTCATAGTAAGCAGTATCAGTGTCATAGCAAATGTAGAACATGACTGAGCAAGAAGGGGAAGATATTACTAGTCCAGGATTGTGAAAATGATCTTCAACATTTTAATTGTGAAAGTTGCGGAAATACAACATGACGGGATTGGCTTACAAGAATTCTAAGAGTTATAAATGGCTCAGACATGATTTGGCCTTGTGGAAACGTGTGGTAGAGAGCAAGAAGTCATTTATTGTATGTAACATGTTTTTCAAAACGATGGAGGTTTTCTTTCAGAAAGTGGCGGTCTGAAAGTAATAACAGCACAAAAGAGTGTAAGCTGTTCATAGGACATCCTTCGACGTCATGGAAAGTAAGTTAACTTTAAGGAGTTCTGAATTCTGATTTGTTATGTTGTATGGGTTTTTTAAACACAATCATTTTGATTGTGTTTTTTTTCCCCCGCTGTTATATGATGAATACCTTCAAGTCACTGTAGTGTCAAAGTTGTTGCATACAGTGCTCATATTCTACGTAGTCTTTCATATGATAGACTACATTTCCACAATGAGATACCTAAGCAAAGGAAACACAGGTGATATGATTGTGGAATGAGCAAAATAAATTGCACGTTTTTCAATTATATTACCTGTGTTTCCTAACATTACACATCACATTGTGTAGATGAGGTTTAGGCCTGTTCCTGGAGACAGAGGAGGTCTGACATTTGTTCAAGAGTGCAGTGGACATGACTCACTTCGTTGGTAGGCCTCCACATGTATTATCTCCTCTGTATTCTTCAACAAACCTAAATTCCATCTGCAACCCTGAGTAGGACTTACCTGAAACAAATCTGTGCATAGGTTACACCTTATAGGCATCTTGAAACAATCATTTAAAATGTTAGGGTCAGATTTATGGTGGCCGTGCGCCTCTATTGCTGCATTGTGGGTCACTTTTGTGTAAAAGATGCACCATGTTGCAAGATAGGTTTCAGTTCATCTCCAGCAAGATACCATCAGTTTAAAATGTATATAATTAGCACTGTGTAGGGAGCATGCAGAAGCTGAAGCTTTTGTAAGTGTCAAAGTTGTTGCATGCAGTGCAGCACTTCTGGTTACTGTTTAATATGCTGCACTACATCTGCACTATGAGATACCTAAGCCTAGGCAACACAGGTGATGTGATTGTGAAATGAGGAAAAGAAACTCCACATTTTTCAATTACATCACCTGTGTTTCCTAAGTTTACGAATGACATTGTGCAGATGAAGTTTAGGTCTGTCCACGGACACAGAAGAGGTCTGGCCTTTGTTCAAGAGTGAAGTGGACATGACTTACTTCATTGGTAGGCCTTCACATGTATTATCTCCTCTGTATTCTTCAACAAGCATAAATTTGATATGCAATCCTGAGTAGGCCTCACCTTAAACAAACCTCTAGAGAGGCCACACCTTATCGTCATCCTGAATCAATCATTTCAAATGTTAGGGACAGATTTATGATAGGTGTATGCCTCTTTTGCACCACTGTGCGTCACTTTTCTGATGCAGCGGCGGTGCAAAAGATTTGCTATGAGGCGACAAAATTACAAATTGATGCATCTAGGCAGATGTGTCATGCTGTAAAAAACCGGTGCCACATGAAACCGATGCAGCAGTGATGCAAACGATGCACCATGTTGCAAGACAGGCCTGACTTCATCTCCAACAAGATAAGAAGCTAAGTCTTCTGTAAATGTCAAAATTGATGTATATACTGCTCAACTTCTATGTACTCTTTGATATGCTAGACTCCATCTGCACTATGAGATACCTAACCAAAGGCAACACAGGTGA
Source organism: Lissotriton helveticus (assembly GCF_964261635.1). Classification (NCBI taxonomy): domain Eukaryota; kingdom Metazoa; phylum Chordata; class Amphibia; order Caudata; family Salamandridae; genus Lissotriton; species Lissotriton helveticus. The sequence goes on along the minus strand of NC_136059.1, from coordinate 1,894,536,480 downwards.
TGTGATTGTGAAATGAGGAAAAGAAACTCCACATTTTTCAATTACATCACCTGTGTTTCCTAAGTTTACGAATGACATTGTGCAGATGAAGTTTAGGTCTGTCCACGGACACAGAAGAGGTCTGGCCTTTGTTCAAGAGTGAAGTGGACATGACTTACTTCATTGGTAGGCCTTCACATGTATTATGTCCTCTGTTCTCTTCAACAACTCGAAATTTCATTTGGAACCCTGAGTAGGCCTCACCTCAAACAAACCTCTGGATAGGACACATCTTATTGGCATCCTGAAACAAACATTTAAAATGTTAGTGTCTTGCGACACTTTTGTGAAACAACAGCAGTGCAAAAGATGCACCATTTTTTAAGATAGGCCTCACTTCATCTGCATCAAGATACTGTTAGTTTAAAATGTATATCTTTAGGACTGTGTAGGGGGCCTGGAGAAGCAGAAGCTTCTGTAAGTGTCAAAGTTGTTGAAAAACAGTTTGTCCTTCAATCTTTTCCCTTGTCTTTTCTAATTTTTAAATACATGTTTTAATATTTTTCAAATGTTTGTTCTCTCTTTCACAGATTGAAAGTATAAAAACAAAAAGTGAGTAAGTTAATGACAATTATAAGGTAAATGTTTTGTACTTTCGTTACATTTCTATCACATTCACCTACTAGTAGTTTGACAGCTTCATTTCTTTAACCCTCAGTTTCCTGCCTTTGCTACTTCCCTCATTCCTTTCTCTATTACCTACTTACTCTATTCCTTCCACTCCTTTTCTCAGTCCCTCTCTTCTCATAGTTCCTCACTCTTGTTCACTCACTCCGTCTCTATTACTCTTAGTGTCTTTGACTGATCACTCTTTCACTACTTGTTCTTTGTGCTTCTTCTGTGTAGTTGAAGCACACTAAGGGGCATATTATGAACATAGCCAATAAAATTATTGCTGTTTTTATTGGCAGAAAAGTGTTCCAAAAGTGGTTTCAGCGGCAGTTTTCCGCCGCAAAAGCAGCTTTAGCGACACATTTCTGCCGATAAAAGCTGCAAAACTTGTATTGCCTATGTTGATGATATGGCTCTATGTTATTTACATTTCTTTGCTGTTTCAATTAATCTTTTTCTGTTATTTTTTCATTTTTGTTTTCTGTTTTTTCTCTCTGTTATTCCACATGTTTTACTCTGATTTTGAACATTCACTCACATTCTCCAAGAAACTCTTCTTTATTATTCTTCTACTCTCTTTTTTTTCTTTCACTTCCTTATCTATTTTGTTTTTCACAATTATACCCTCTTCCATCTTTTCTTCGGTAAATAGATCTATTAAACAGTATCTCTGGTTTACTCCCTATAGCTGTCTTTCTTTTAACATTACTCTCTGTTTACTTCCCTTATACTTACTCTTCTTTTTTTTATTTTTTTTTATTTTTTGGGTTCGCTCCCGGTTCGCGAACCGGGAAGCGAACGGGGAAGCGAACTAAAAGAAATAGAGGTTGCCAGAGTGCTAAACATTCTAGCAATTTTTTTTTGAAAGGAGAGGTAGTTCTGAAAAGAACTTTTTTTTAATGTTTTTGTTGTTTTATATATATTTTTTTTTTTTAACATTTTTTGGTTTTTTTGTATTTTTTGAACAGTTTTATGTTTTTTTTTGTTTTTGATGGAGGGGAAACAACAAAAAACAGGCATTGAAAAGGGCTCAACAGGAGCAAAAAAAAAATTACTGTCTGGGGCGGTTAGGGCAATTGTGATTTACATAAGCTACGTTGATTAACTTAATGCTCATGTTACCACATGATATCAATGCACCGCAGTACATACAAGTATATTTCATATGCACAAAATTCTCCTGGATGTTTGGCACGGTTTCCCGTGCCTCTGCTGCTGTCAACGATATTAGTGATGTTGACCTGGCCACAGGAGTTGTTGTTGGGTTATCTTCCATGTCACGTTTCTCCGCCCGGCTGTAGTTCAATGGATGCCACCTGTTCATGTGACGATGCATTGTATAGTTTCCGTAGCTATATTTTTTATCAGTGCCTCTAGATAACCGGTCTTTGCAAATCAGGCAGGTGACATACCTAGCATTTACTTTTTTTTGCCCTCGAGGGAGTGAAAAAAACTGCCAAATAAAGCTGGCTTTCCGACGGGAAACCCGGGGCACCTCCTGTAAGAACTGTGGTCCTTCGGTCTCCTCTTCCTCTAGTTCATCCTCTTCCTCCTCTGTCTGGCTGATAAACTGGGGAGGTGGTCCTCTCTTCCCATGAGGAGGTGGAGGTGGTGGTGGGGGTGCACCAGCTGAAGCAACTACTGAAGCCATTGCTCAACTATCACAAATCATCTTCCTCTCACAAAGATGAAAGTCAGAGTGAGGAAAGAAGGAGGGGTTTTCATCATTTGGGAAAAACAATAGTTCTAAACCAATCAAAAGTGTTATTTTTAGGTCACCTGACCTAGCCTTACATCATTATGAAACCAAAAAGGGATTGAACCAATGAAAAGTTTTATTAACAAGTCACATGACCTCTTACGCTTAAGTTACGCGCTGCGGAACGCGCCCCGGATCGCTTCCGGGTCGCTGCGCTTCGCGCCTCAGTTCGCGCTCCGGAGCACTTCCGGGTGCGCTAACGCGGCGCATCATAAGACGCATTACGCGGCAACGCGATATGTCGCGCTTTCGCGAAGCGCCGCGGATCGCTTCCGGGGAGCTGCGCTTCGCGTCTCAGTTCGCGTACCGGAGCACTTCCGGGTGCGCTAACGCAGCGCGTCATAAGACGCATTACGCGACAACGTGATACGTCGCGCTTCCGCGACGCGTCACGATGTTGATTTCTAACGCGGCAGTTGCGCTAACGGAACGTTTACCGGTTTGCGGACTGGGTCGCGGCATCAAGATGAGCTAACGGAAAGCTTCCCGGTTCGCGAACCGGGAGCGAACAAAAAAAAAGTATTAAAAAAAAATTATTAATAAACATATAAAATATATTTTTGGATTTAAAGAAGAATACATTTTACAGCTACAGATATTAGCTTTTTAAAAACCAATGAAATTCACTGAAAAAACCATAGGTTATAGACCATATATAGTTAGGAATTAGCATTTACAAAACCTTGAAAATTCACTGAAAAAAACATAGGTTATAGACCATATATAGTTAGGAATTAGCATTTAAAAAACCTTATTTTACTCACACAAAACCATTGAAATTCCATATATAGTTAGTTGTACTAACTATATATCGCGCACCCGCAATCCACTTCTGATGATGTCACATATTACATCATTCATGACATGGTCAGTGACATCACTGATGACATCTCAAATGACATCACTGATGACATCACTGATGACATCTCAAATGACATCACTGATGACATCACTGATGACATCTCATTTGACATTACTGATCACATCACTGATGACATCATTCATGTGATAATACGATGAACCTCTTCAGACTCTAATATAACCTTAGATACACTCAGTGTAAACAGACACTCATAGACTGTCACTCATCCATGGAGTTACTCAGACACTTAGTCAGTCATGCAAAGAATCAATCACACCTCCATTTCCTCAACTATACAGTTATACACACCTTACTTATTCAAACATATACTAAAACATATTTACTCACTTATACAATCCTGGATACAAGTTCACAATGATCCATACAGCCACTCACACATTCACTGGCTCTTATGCACAGTTATTTATATATGTCAACTCTCACATGTACTGTATTTTACATATGTACTTACTTTAACATGTAGCACTGAGATATCCGTTCACTCACCAATACACTCATGCACACAGTCAACCGCCCATACAGCTGTTTCCACATGCACTTTTGAACCCATACATCTAGTCAATCAACTGCTCACACATCTATGCACAGAGTCATACACCTCCCAGCCACCCACACACACACTCAGTCTCCCATACAAATGCTTGGGCAACCAATCAATAACCCATACAGTTAATCATATAGCTACTGATCAACACATGCAGCAGTTTACAGAACAACAGACATAATGATGCACAAATTAAGACAGTTTAGTCACTAACCCATGCACTCAGTGAGACACATTTAATCAGTCACTCATACAGTCATTCATGCCCCTACTAAATCCTTCATCAAGACACTTATACATCCACTCATTCTTCAATATGTAAGACATATTTTAACTTTACACATTTATACAGTCACTGAATGTAGTCATCAGTGATGTCATCAGTGATGTCATTTGAGATGTCATCAGTGATGTCATCAGTGATGTCATTTGAGATGTCATCAGTGATGTCACTGACCATGTCATGAATGATGTAATATGTGACATCATCAGCAGTGGATTGCGGGTGCGCGATATATAGTTAGTACAACTAACTATATATGGAATTTCAATGGTTTTGTGTGAGTAAAATAAGGTTTTTTAAATGCTAATTCCTAACTATATATGGTCTATAACCTATGGTTTTTTCAGTGAATTTTCAAGGTTTTGTAAATGCTAATTCCTAACTATATATGGTCTATAACCTATGGTTTTTTCAGTGAATATATATATATATATTACACTTACAATGGTTTTAGGCCAACCATCTTCATCAATTGTTCTGTTGTTGACCCCCCCACATCTCAGAACTTACCTTAAATGGGTGGTAAAGGCATACGTTGTAAAAGCACATAAGTTCTAAAAACATGTGTAGAAAAAAATGCATGGTAAAGGTGCAACGAGATAAAAAACCCTTTGTAAAGGCTGTTTCCCACACAAACTCAGTCTGTAATCAAGCACTTTAAAAAATGTCACACCTTAGCTTTGCTTAAACAACCCCCCAAGCTATTAAATAATTATATATATTCTAGCAGTAAACATCATCCTTGGTTTTACGATATTAGTGCAGTTGAAGCATGTGGTTGGTTATCCTAATGGAAAATGAAAAAAAATTGAAGGTATTAATTTGTTGCCATTCATGTTTAGATTGGTTCAACCTGTCTGCATGTGTTCATGTTATCTAAGTGTTATCTTTTAATGTTGTATTATATTGTGCTGTTAATTAGTAAGAGATTTTGGGAGGTGACAGTGGTTATTATATTTGTTAGCTCAAGCTGAATATTTTCCAAGAATTAGCACTAAAGATGATAATTTGGGTACTTTTCTGCTCGACAATTTCATGTGAAATTTCTATATAAACAAGGGAACCCGTAAAATGGCTGAGGACCACGGGCATCAATTTCAATTCAAACAAACAATTGTCCTAAGCAAACAATGAGATTTCAAAAAGAAATGGAGTATAGACCATGATAGGTTGCTATATCATTCCAATGCCCAGCCGGACAAGAAGTTTAATTCAAAGAATGTTGCTAGAATAATTCACAAGATGAATTGAAACAAACATATATAGTGGGGCACAGTCCTGTGTCCTGCAAGGAGGACGTGTGGGGGAATGGAGTAACAATTCACACAGTTTGACACAAACAACAAATACAGGCAAAGACTGGGAGCAATGGCAATACAGGTAAAGACTGGGAGCAATGGCAACTTGCAATCAAGGAGAAAAATACAGCATGTTTTAACCAAAATAGTAGCCACAACACTTAGTCACAATGGATCGTTGTGGCACTATTTAGAAAAGTCGACATTTCAATCCCATGCTCATTAATTAACGGGATCATCATCAGGACTAGTATATAACATTTGCCTGGTTTATGTGATTAGCGCCTGTTAGGGTAAAAGACAGGGAAACAAAAGAAAATAACCTATAAGCATAAACTCAAAACATTCAAGAAGTACAGTAAGTCAGCAAGTAAGTATTGAGAACACACAGTAGTCGGATCCGGACGAACATGTGAAGAAAATACGTGAGGGTGACTGTCCCTTGTAATTACAGAGTTTATGTGAAAGTGATACCCGGCTTGGAGCACTGTCAATCGGCATGCTGGTGTGCACGATCAAGGTTGTGACAACATATTTTAAGGTAGATTTAGCTTTGCTATCCGTGCCATGTGGGTATCTATTCGGTTCGTGAGACACATATAAGAGGTGACGAGCGAGCAGCGATTTAACGGCGTGTGAAACTAGACTGATCGCTCAGCCAGCGTGAGTATAGAATGTTGAAGCGTGTCAATTGATAATGAGATATGAATAACAATTCAGGTTAGAACTGTAAGGATGCAACCTGGTATAAGCGGCGCAGATGGTGGTTGAATATGAGTGCTTACCCGCGGTATGGACACGAGGATAACAATTAAATTGATTCCGGAAGAGGGAAAAATAACCGTCTTGGCAGAGTACAAGGACCCGCTGTAATTAAAAAGGTGACAGACAGTTAGTGAAGGATGAGATGGGCCAGTTGGGGGATGTGACTAGGGGGGTGGTGAGCCTGGGGCGCATACCTCCAAGGATTGGTTTAGTCCTGCCGGTCAAGGGAGCACGAGGCTCATGAGTCCAGGGTGACTATGTGGTGGTGGGTCCGCTGTCGTCCTTCGTTGGGGTCGTTAGAATAGGTTTCACAGCTGAGAAAATTAAAGATGAAGGTTCGAGTTAGGCATCCACTTTAGGGAAGGAGTCAGGTGTGGCAATAAGTAACAGGGGGGTGCCTCGTTGTAGACGCTTACCTTGAAACACGCAGTGGTGTACTCTGTGTCAACAGCTACAAGGTGCTGTGTGGTGCCTAGCGCGATGGCAGGCACTGAATGTTTGAATGGGCGCTCTCGTATAAGTAGATTGAAGGTGGACGCCATCTTGGATTAGTCCACCAGGCGCCAAGAGCGAGGAGAGACAACCGCTCCTTGAATGTATAATGGAAAGCGAAGAGTTACAATGCGAGATAGTATCGGAACTCAGGGGTAGATATTGCCCATGTGTACTCGTGAAGGTACAGTTATACGAAGGTATATATGTTATATGTGGGAGGGAAGGGAAGGACAGAATTGCAGCCAACCCGTGAGTAAGAAGAATATCTAATTAGCGCTTATCAAAAAGTGGCAGTGTGTACGGAATTGTGCGGCCGCCATCTTGGGTGAGTGCATCGGAGAACCACCCGGGAGGCATTTTAATAGTGACAGTCTGTATTGAATACCACGGTGCACCAGTGAGAAACATGCAATTGGTGACATGATTAAAATTAGTGATCATATATATTTACATATTTACACGGAACAAATTGAAATAATAACAAATAGGCACATTTGCATTTTCGAAGGGTTTGTTATACAAAATTGGGGTGCACGGTTTGCAGGAATGCCTTATGTGTTTCAAGTTCTTAACAAGGCAGTATATGGAGGAGCAGTATTAAGGTGTGGCAAGTTCATAATAAGGTAGTCCAGTCCTTATTTTGGTTCAAACCGTTTCTGATTGTGTCAAACTGGATTATTGTTTTCAGTTCTTCACGGTTTAGCAATTGAGCCATGTTAACTCCTCTTTGTGGTAATTTAAGGACTTTCAGAATTGTCCAGCGAATGTCATCTTCATCGTGGTTTTCAGCAGTGAAATGATCCACCAATGGTGCATTTGGTGTCCTGCACCTGATTCGGCTTCTGTGTTGCCCAATTCTGGTTTTTGCTTTCTGAGTAGTCTGGCCAATATACAGTTTCATGCATGGACAATGTATTAAATAGATCACATTGCAGGTGTTACAATTTGAGAAGGCACGACAGTTGACTGTGATGTTGTTAAAAGTGAAATTTTTGCCTTCAATCGTGAATTCACATACGTTACACCCACCGCATTTAGCATGCCCCAAGAATGGGGTTCAGCCCCAGACAGAATCAAGAGTAGTGTGAGAGACAGGGTTGGGTAGAGCTGCTCTAACTAGATGGTTTTTCAGATTCCTACTCTTGCGGAATGCAACTAGAGGTCGCTCCATGTTGGTGTTCCCTGCATTGATGATTGGCCAGTGCTGTATTATCATCTTGCGTATTTTGTTTGATACTGGAGAGAAGGTAGTAACGCAAGCTATTCCTCCAAGTTCACTTCTGGGTTTAGGGGTCAGCAAGACGTCACGTGGGCAATACCATGCACGTTTAGATGCATTTCTGACTATTCTTTCGGGGTAGCCACAGTCTCTTCGTTTGGAGGAAAGAATAGAAGCTTCTCTAAAATAATCCTTCCGGTACCAATTTAATGGTTATCCTCGTGTCCATACCGCGGGTAAGCACTCATATTCAACCATCATCTGCGCCGCTTATACCAGGTTGCCTCCTTACAGTTCTAACCTGAATTGTTATTCATATCTCATTATCAATTGACACGCGGCAATGTTCTATACTAACGCTGGCTGAGCGATCAGTCTAGTTTCACACGCCGTTAAATCACTGCTCGCTCATCACCTCGTATATGTGTCTCACGAGCCGAATAGATACCCACATGGCACGGATAGCAAATCTAAATCTACCTTAAAATATGTTGATGTCACAACCTTGATCGCGCACACCAGCATGCCGATTGACAGTGCTCCAAGCCGGGTATCACTTTCACATAAACACTGTAATTACAAGGGACAGTCACCCTCACGTATTTTCTTCACGTGTTCGTCCGGATCCGACTACTGTATGTTCTCAATACTTACTTGCTGACTTACTGTACTTCTTAAATGTTTTGAGTTTATGCTGATAGGTTATTTTCTTTTGTTTCCCTGTCTTTTACCCTAACTGGCGCTAATCACATAAACCAGGCAAATGTTATCTACTCATCCTGATGATGATCCCGTTAATTAACGAGCATGGGATCGAAACGTCGACTTTTCTAAATAGTGCCACAAAGATCCATTGTGACTAAGTGTCGTGGCTACTATTTTGGCTAAAACCTGCTGTATTTTTCTCCTTGGTTGCAAGTTGCCATTGCTCCCAGTCTTTGCCTGTATTTGTTGTTTGTCTCAAACTGTGTAAATTATTAACCATTCCCCCACACTTCCTCCTTGCCGGGCACAGGACTGTGCCCCACTATATATGTTTGTTTCTATTCATCTTGTGAATTATTCTAGCAACATTCTTTGAATTAAACTCCTTGTCCGGCTGGGCATTGGAATGATATTGCAACATATCATGGTTTATACTCCATTTCTTTTTGTAATCTCATTGTTTGCTTAGGACCATTGTTTGTTTGAATCGACAATTTCATATGGACAGATTTGGAAACGTTTTGAGTAGGAAGGGAGCAAAGGGAGCGCAGTAACACTATAAGAGAAAAATATTGTTATTTCCTGCCACCATACTCCCACTCCTCTCACTATAATATAACAACTGATTTGTGCCCTTCCATGCCAATGAAGGAATAGAAACATGTGCACCAGAAACTGGCCATGCAGTTGTGCTTTGGTTGGCAGCTACTAGAGGTGGTGGAGGGTATCATAAAATCCATGGACTCTGGTTCCCTGCAATGCAGGCGATGCCACGTTTGGTGCCGTTTGAACAATATTGTGCATATCTTCTGAGCTCCGCTTGTTTAGATGCTCAAGACTGGAGTATTCTAAATGTTTTCTTGAAACATCTCTGGTGGCAACCCATGTTTGGACATTCCATAACTCACTATTTATGAAGGAGAGCCAATCTGAGTTTATCTAAGATCTCATATCATACATCCTAACACTTGGGATCACCAAAGATGGAGATCTTTAGCTCGGTAATTTACATAGGAATGAAGGATATTTTAGGGGTGACAAAGTCCAAAAAATGTTTAAATAGCATTTCTCTTTATTTTGTTTTTGTTTTTGAAAAATGGCATCATGATAATATTTATTAGAGGAAAAGAGCCTTAAGCCTCAAGCACATTTCAAGGAAAAGTTTTTAATGATGTGACTGTTAGACTCAACATCCTTGGCATGGTATTCCTGCAGACTTTTTGCCTTCACTACCCTATTTTATGCTGCACTCGTTGTTGGCTTCAGAGTCAGTGCACATAACCCCTGGTAACCAGAAATAAAATGCTTGTGCTCTCTTCCTTTAACATGATAAAAATAGCATATGCTTAATTAGCACATTTAATTTACTTGTACGTTACTAGCATATGGTACTACCTGTACCCAGGGTCGGTTAATTGAATCCTACAAGTGGGCTAGAGCATTCATTCTGCCACGTACTACGGTAGTACTTTAAAACATGTCGCAGGCCTGCCACTGCAGCTTGTAGGCCAGCTTTAAACAGTCCCTTCAATCTGGCAAAATACATCTTTGGCAGGCCTAAACCATTCTTTGTAATACTTATTAGTCAGTCTTAAGTTAGACCCTAAAGGCTCATATGGCAGTGTGTATGGTGTTTAAAATGTAGGACATGTGTGCTTAGGTTTTACAAGTCCTGGTGGTGAAAAATCCCATAAATTGTGTTTCTCTGTTGTTAAGCTATCACTCCCGTAGACTAAGGTTTAGTTACCCTATTAGGCTCAACAAGTGATAACTTCAGTTTGCGAAGAGAAAAATGTTTCTTCCACTCATTTGAATTCTAGTTTCAGACTTCCTTTAATGGTAAAGTCAGATTTTAAGTTACTTTTCTGAAAATGCCACTTTTAGAAAGTTGCCATTTTTCTGCCTGAACCAAATGTGCCTTTTTGCCAGTGTCCAATGTCACATGACTGTGAATGGCTCTTCCCTGGTGTTTTGTGTATTCCTTCCAGACATAGGGACAAAGGGACCTCATTGTAGAGGAGGTAGGTCTTCCCGGCAGCATGACTTGGGAGGCGTAGGGCTCGGCCTGATTACACTTCGAAGGACCCTGCCTTTAGCACACACATAGGAGTCTGACAACAAACCTACCCTTGCCTTTACCCCCCGAGCCAATTTAGAGCTGAACCCAAGGAAGAGGGAAGAGCTGGCCAGAACTAGTTTTGGGGGCTGGCCAGGGATTGACTGCACACAAAGTCTGACACTGGGTATGAATGAACCACCCTAGAACCTCTCATCAGAACACTCCTTGACTTGTGGAAGATTTACAAGGACTACCCCACTGTCTGAAGAAGGAAGACTGGACTTCCTTGCCTTGAACCTAGGATCCCCAGAAGAGTCAATTAGCTGATTCTCTGTTACGAGCACACAACAAGCTTCTAGAGGCCTACCTGCAACAATACTCAGCTGACAAGCATCACCTAGACCTGACTGAGCACTGTTGCTGGCCTCTGCGGGGGTGAGTCCTGATAACCAAGAGGAGCTCCCCAGGTCCTGGAATCTTGGCTGTCATCAAAGTGTACTCCTCCTGACTCAAAAGCAAGCTATAGGTGAAAATCCAGAAATTTGGGGCTCTTCGCAATTATGAGAGGACTTCTCACATCAGCAATAGCCACCGCAGCTCTTGCCAGGGTGAAGTTACAACAGAAACCTACTCTTTGTACCTGCTTGTGTTGCCCCTGCTAGAATATCTAAATAGATAAGGAATACGACTTTGTGTGCAACAATGACAGGTTAAGAGCTAGAACAATTAAACACAAACTATATTTTATTGCCACAATAAATCATAAATCATTGTCATAATACTGCTGTTGCTTGTTATAGTTGTTAATTATGTTCTTCAGGGAGATGGGATGTTCTTTTTGTGTAAAATGTTATATCCTTTAGATACGTGTACAGTAAACATTTCTAACCACACCAGCATGGCATTTAGTGACTTCTCAGAATTAGGATGTGGTGCATCTTGCACAAGGTCCACCATGTGAAAGGCCCACAGTGTTTGAGGAACATGTCTACTGTTTTACTCTTCATAAGGAACATAAGATTATCCAAACCAGCTCTCCTCATTTCAACCAACCACCAAAAGAAAAAGACATAGAGGAAGACCTATAAATGTCATTGGTCCAAACCTCTGGAACAATTTTAACTCAACTCTAATGAATCAAGAGAAATAATGTCACTTCAGTAAAGATTTGAAACCCTTCCTATTGTGTGGACGTTAGCAGTGTGGATAGGAACCCTGCCTTAATCGGAACCTAAAACTTAAATTTTCCAAGACAACCACCGCTGGGACTAGATTTCAAGTAAAATCTCCTTCACCACCTCGCCCAACCATCACCAACTCACGGTGCTCCCTCCTGGTGGCTTCTCTTTAGTGCTGCTGGAACCAGGCTTGTTTGCCTTTCAGAAATAGAAACAAAAGTCAGCCTGTAATAAAGGATCCCTTCCCTTCTACATGGTCCTCTTTTTTTTCTATGCTAAACGAAGGTCAGGTGGCAAAAGAGACTTCTCTGTACCCTTTCTTTCTTACTATGATATAGGATCTAAAGAAGGATTATAGGGAATGCTCCCTCTCTATCTAAGCATTATTATAAATAGAAACAGAAACATGACTGTTTCAAAGACAAACCAAGCGATCTTGGTTTTTTCTTTGTTTGACGTTAATCTGCCTATGCTACATATATAAGCAAATTTAACCCAGGTGTATTGGCTTTGACAGAGTTTTTTTCTTTTACTTTCTTTGCTTTTGCCTTCTAAGTGGTGCATGGGCACGCGTGACACAGTGAAAATATGGGCCCGATGTACTATTCCAATGTGTAAAGCAATGATGTGCAATTTCTACACTGGCTAATCTGAGAGTGTGAATGCCTTTAAAAAAAAAAAATACGTCTGTCTATTGAAAGAAGGGATGAAGTTTTAAAAAAAATTTCCGCTTTATCGGAGTGGGAGGGTGAAGCATGCAGTGGTCTTTCCAACGCTATTTCAAAAGTATCAGAAAACAGAGTAGCAGTGGAAAAAATTGTTATGATGCCGTTCCAGGGGGCAATGGTCAAAGGTCATCTGTCATATAGTATTGAACGAAAGGTACAATTACACAGCAGAATCCTGCCAGGTAATCCTGTTTCTTTGCATATAGCTAACTAAATGAGTCACATGTTTGCTGCTGAGATCTTTCTGTAACTTGCAGAATACGGGTTACAATTAACTCAGTGCGATATCAGCCCTCCATCTATTCAAAAGTGAAAAAATTAAAACACGATTGATACAGGTAATAATAACAGCCACAGCACTATGAAACTTTTGTTCTGTTTCTAAACAATGCTCCTCGTACTCACTGTATAGTATTTTCTGACATTCTAACAAGCAAAGCTTTAACTCGGACTGAAAAAGTAGGGGGGTCTCTAAAAGGGGCATTACATAAGAAGCATAACTAGAAAAACTTTCTGTTATTACATCCAGACATATCACACACTAAAGAACATGCACGTCAATGATACCAAGCCTATAGGCTTTGGCAATGTTTGTAAGGTGTATCAGGTAAATAACAACGATTTAGTAGTGAATGATTAATTAGAATTGCAAATGTTTCAGTTCTGAAAATGTATGGCTGTGAATTAAGCATTACTAAGGTCCGTGGAAGAAAATGTGGTCGACTTTCACATTTTCTTCTTCCCTGTTGTCTTTGCCGTTTTAGCTATATTTTACTTGCCACACACACACTTCAAATAAGTCCTTTTCTTTTTTAAATGGATACTTATTGAGACAACATATGTTATCTGTTTTTATTGTGACAATGGATGTTATCTGCTTCCAAATGTATTTTCACAAAGACATGAACATGGGTGTAATTGCTTTCTATATGATACGATGTTATGCCAAATGTAATATTTTTGTAGTTTTCATGCGAAGATTAACTGTGGTTTTATTTCTTGTTTTTTTTTTTTGGGGGGGGGGGGGGGGGGGGTAGAAAACAAATACCCCATATGACACTTGAAATCACATTACACACTTTGGGCCTCATGTATGAGGCCTTGCGTCAGTTTTGCGCTTCCGATGCGTCACTTTTGTGACACATCGGCAGCGTAAAACATGACTCCTGTTGCGCACTATTTACAAAGTGATGCATCTGAGCAGAAGCGTCACTTTGTAAACCCCTGCGCTACATTATACCTGCGTCAGGTATAATGTATGCAGAGGGGGAGTTCCCCCGCAAAAAGCCTCGTAATAATGACGCAGTGAAATCTATGAGATTTCACTGCGTCACTTTTAGGACACTGTTGTGTCAAAATCTTGCGCCTGCCTCACAGCAGGTGTAAGACTGACGCAAGCCACTTTCACATGGGGCTTTCCCCATGTGAAAGGACGCATTGCTGGAGTTGCGTCACTTTTGTGACACATTCCAGCAATGCGTGACTTTTGCGCTTACAGATACGTCAGAAATACTGACGTATTTGTAACTCCTTGCGCCATGATGCGTCATAGTGTAAATATGACGCATCATTGGTCTCGCAAGGAGAGCGCAGTAAAAAGTGACGCATCGCTGTTTTCACGCAGCGATGCAGCACTTTTTATAAATGAGGCACCTAGTATTCTTTGTCTGAATGTAAAGAAACTCCTGGGGAAAGGCATGTGCACACATTGGATGCCCCTGGTCACTCACTGAACCCAAACCCACTTCTCCCATGCCCCGAGCCAAGACCAGCATTCCCTTGAGTGTTTTCACCAATTAGAAAGCTCATCCCCGGGGCGTGGCTTGGATGGCAAGGAGGCAGGAGACCTAAGTCCGGAGCTCCCGACCCCAAGTTCCAATGAGCGGCGCGCACCACAGCCCAACGGAGAGAAACTGAGCCAAAATCAAAAAAAAGTGTGAGGGAACCAAACCGGCACCCGACGAGAGGCTCCGCGACCAAAAAGAGCCAAGAATAAGACGGCGGCGGGGGAGAAGGCGAGCGGCCAGGGGGGAAGAGGAGCGACCCCAAGATGGCGACTTGAGTCAGAAGACCGGGAAGACAGCGAGCCGCACAAAAAAACAGGTGGGCTAATCCACCTAGAACGCAACACCCGACCGCCCTGGCACCCCCCCCCCCGCCTCAGGAAGAAGGGAGAGAGAGGCAGTCACGGCGTGCGGTGACCGAGCACGTGAGTACCGGCTTAGCGGAACAGCGCGCGCAGGTCAGCGCAAGGAACGAACTGGCAGCTCCTCTCACGCCCTCACAATTCTGAATTCTGACGAGGGGCCGAGACGGCAGTAACAAACCGCGGCCGAGGGGCCGACAGCCGCTTCGGTAGCAGGGAAGACAACAACAACAACAAGGCGGCCATCTTGGTAGAGGGGGAATGAGCAGGGGCGGCCATCTTGCTAAAGCTACAAGCACATCACGGCGGAACACCCCTGGCGATAAACGGCGATAAACGGCCCGACAACACAGCGCAAGTGGGTCAGAGCGGCATACTTGCATCTTTCCGACGCAGCGGAGAACTAAGGGGCGACCAGTCTCAGCCACACAATTCTAACGAGGGGCCAGGCCGCAGCTGCAACGGCAGCAGGAAAGACAACAACAAGGCGGCCATCTTGGTAGAGAGGGAGTGAGCGGGGGCGGCCATCTTGCTATAGCCAAAAGCACCTCACGGCGGAAATTCCCCTGGCATTAGACGACCCGACAACACAGTGCAAGCAGGTCAGAGCGGTAAGCCCGCGCTTCTCCAACGCAGCAGAGAACTAAGGGGCAATCAGTCACGCACCAGGGACGTACACCACAGGCGGAGGCGGCAGGGAGGCCATCGATAAGGCCACTGATAAGACGGCCATCTCGGCCATCTCGGCCATCACGGCAGAGGAGGGAAGCACGGAGGTAACCATCTTGCAGTCGCATCCCCGAAGCGGGACAGAGGCCGAAGCAAGGCAAACAAAGGCAGCAGGAAGGAGCAGGGCGCAAGCTCGTGGGGCAAATCGCGGTCTCAGACAATATTGCCGCGGTGCAATCCGTGAACTTTCAGACTGTACCGCCGCAGAGCGACTGTCTAGGAGGCGACCACCCAGCAGCTGGCCAAAGCA
The DNA here is from genome assembly GCF_964261635.1 of Lissotriton helveticus. Lineage (NCBI taxonomy): Eukaryota > Metazoa > Chordata > Amphibia > Caudata > Salamandridae > Lissotriton > Lissotriton helveticus. The sequence continues at coordinate 1,894,520,788 of NC_136059.1, read as the reverse complement.
ATAGGAGGCAGCGGAGGACGTGACCACGGGAACTAGGAAGTGACGGTCAGTGGCAGACACAGGCAGTGGCTCCACAACAACAACAACAGCAACAGCGGCCATTTGAGACATCTCAAGACAGAAGTGAAGCTCTAGGGGGCCTTCCTGAGGGAACAGCTAGCGACGCTGTGACAAACAAGCCTGAGCAGACGACGGCGAGAGCCGGAGCATAATAGTAAAGGGGGCACGGCCAGAGCAAAGAACAGCGCAGAAGGCTGGCGGAGCTTAGGACTAAAACCAGAGTGGTCAGGTGGCCACCCAGGTTCAGAGACGACCCTATAACGCCGATTGGCACCTCGAGGGGCAAGGAGGGAGAAAGAGGAGACAAAGCCGCAAAAAGACAGCCGCTAACAGAAGGGAGGCTCAGTCTCAACCAGGCCAAAAGAGGAACAGAGGCCATGGCAGGCAGGGACGGGAAACAAGGGGCCAACGACTTGAAGAAAAGCAAGAATGAGACACCGCCCTCACCGGGCAAAGAGCGAAACAACCATGGGGATGGCACCATAACGCTGGACATGCTCCTGAAGAAAATAACGGAGGGGAACGAGCTGGCAAAAGCCACGAAAAAAACAGTAGACAGCATCCAGATGGAGCTAATAGCAATCAGAGCCGAGCAAAGCAGAGCCAATGGAAGAATTGACGAGGCAGAGAAGCGAATAGGTGCGCTAGAAGACAACGCAAACATAACACATAAGGACATGGGGCTTGTGATAAAGAGAACAACGGCACTACAAAAGGCCGTAGCGGAGCAGGAGGACAGGAGTCGCAAGGGGAACATAAGACTATTGGGAGTGCCCGAGGAGGAAGAAGATACACCAGGAGCATGTGCCCTCATGCTGGAGGCCCTAATACCTAAAATAACGGGACTTACTTTCGACAAACCGCTGGAGATCACCAAAGCGTACCGCATACCAGCCAGGAAGCAAATGAACAGCAACGCCCCCAGACCCATAATATGCAAACCATTAAGAGAAAATCAAACAGAGGCGATATTTGCGGTAGCCAGGAAGGGCCGCCCGATGATGATAAACGGGAGCAAAGTAACCATCACCCAGGACTTCTCCAAACTAACAGTCGAGGTGAGGAAAGGCTTCCTAGCCCAAAGGGAACATTTGCGGAAAAAGAACATTGCTTTTACATTTGCAGGCCCGTCCAGGATGAGAGTGACAGACAGACACGGAAGCAGAATCTTCGATGACCCCAACGACCTGCACCGATACCTACGAGACCCGGAACCAGAGGAGATGGAGCTGCCGAGCCCGGGAGCAAAGAGAAGGGCATCCTCTGACGAAACACACGAAGGAGGTGAATAAGAAGGAGTGTTTTGAAGGAGCATGCATGTGCAACTAAGCTCCGAGAGTCTGAACGTAACAAGCTGTCGCAGACAACCATGTACAGGAGCAACAGCAGCCACCGAGACTCTTGACCGCTACGAACAATAGGCTGGAGTAACAAGCATGCGCAACCATGCAAGGAAACTCTGACATTAACATTAACAACAACCTACCTCAAAAAAAAAAAAAAAAAAAGAAACTACCTCACACAACAACAACATCCTACCTCAGATGGACACAGAACAAGATTGACCACAGCCACCGAGACACAGAACATGCCGTGAGCTACCAAACAGCGAGAACAACCATACCTACCTCAGCAAGGCCAAGGTGGCCACGGGAAAAACGGGCGAGCCACCGATGACCATATCCTTTTCTTTTGAAAGTGACCATGAGGGGGGGTTTTTGGCTAACACGCTAAGGACTAAAAGACTCAGGAAGAACTTGGGGGGGGGGGAGTGTGAGGACCCTTGCTGTCGCACACCCGGTTTACTAATGACGGGGGGGAGGGGGGAGGGGGGAGGGGGTCGGGCCAGGGGGGGGAGTGAAGTCGGCGGATATGATAGTACATGGCAGAGCCGCCGGTTGCATCATGAACAAAGGACCCAGAATCTTGCCTTTCTCCACAGGCACCCTATACTTTTCCTATCTCTTTTTTCCCATACAACACCCCGGGGGGGGGCCGCAGAACGCAAAGCACAAGCGACGCAACGAAACCACCATGACAAACCCAACAAGAGTGGGCCTGTCCACTGATTTGAAGATAGTGTCCATGAATGTTAAAGGACTGAACCACCCGGTCAAACGCAGGAAAATCCTGGACTACTTGTCCAAACTAAAGGGAGATGTGTACATGCTCCAAGAGACCAAGCTCTCCAAAGAGGAGGCGAAACTACTCAAAGCTAGATGGATAGGGGAGGTACTCTGCTCACCGGCAAAAGGAAAAAAAAGAGGAGTAATAACCATCCTGAGCAAGAAGGCCAACATAACAACACTAGCAGTGGACACTGATGAAGATGGCCGCATGCTCATAGCAAGCGTCCAGAGAGGAGGCGACACAATCCACATGGTCAATATCTATGGTCCGAACTCGGAAGACAAGCAATTCTGGCGGGGAGTGGACAGCAAGCTATCAGACCTCCCCCAAGAGGACCTCCTGATCACAGCCGGGGATATGAACAAGACGATGGACCAGGCAACAGACAGACACCCAAACAGACCAAGTCACAACTCCAACAACAACACCAACACCCTGAAAGACTTATGCACCAAACAACAACTGGCAGACCCGTGGAGGCTCCAACACCCGACAGCGCGAGAATACACCTTCTACTCACACCCACATAACTCCTACAGCAGGATTGACTACATACTGATGTCCAACACACACACGCACCTCATAGAAGACACGGAGATAGCCACAATCACCGTCTCAGACCATGCTCACATAACACTCACTCTAAGTGGGAAACACAATGAAAACCCAACGAGGAGGTGGAGACTGAACGATGACATCCTCCAGAACAGAGAGAACGTCAAAGAAATTGAAGCTACAATCAAAGAATACCTCGAACACAACGACAATGGCGAAGTAGGGAAAGACACCGTATGGGATGCCCTCAAAGCGACAATAAGGGGGAAATTGATAAACATCAAGGCCAGGATGAACAGAGGAAGGAGCAAGAAACTCCGTGAGCTCGAGGAGGAAATAACAGCACTGGAGAGAGGTCACTGTGCTAACATAACGGACAAAAACACGCTCACTTTGCTCACAAAAAAGAAATACGAGCTGAACAAGATCCTAAGCGAAAGAGCGGGTTCCTGGCTGACGAAGTTCAAGTCAGTCAACCTATGCGCAGCAAACAAAGCAGGGAAGCAGCTGGCGTCCTACTTAAAGGCAAAACAAAGGCAACACACGATAGCAGCGATAACTGACCGCACGAACAAATCCCAAACAACGAACAAAGGAATACTGGAGGTTTTCAGACAATTTTACCAAGAACTGTACACTGAAGATCAAAACCTGAGCAAAGATGCAGGACGAGACCTACTCAGTAAAACCAATCTGCCGAAGCTAGAGGAGGCGGAGAGGGAGTCGCTCGAAGCCGACATCTCGGAGGAAGAGATTGGAACTGCCATAAGCCAACTGAAACGGAACAAGGCGCCAGGACCAGACGGCTACTCGGCGACATTCTACAAAACCTTCAGCGAACACATCAAGACACTGATGGCACAAACATACTCCACATGCATCCAGAACGGGAGGATGACGGAGTCCATGTGCGAGGCCAACATCACCATAATTCCCAAGGAGGGGAAAGACCCACAATATCCCCAGAACTACAGACCAATATCGCTAATAAACGTCGACTGCAAGATCTACGCAAAAGTCTTAGCCAACAGACTAAACAGGATCCTGCCGAACATCATCCACCCCTCACAAGTGGGATATATAAAAAACAGACTGTCGCAGGACAACACAAGGTTACTGTGCCACCTGATCAACCACACAGCAAGCAGCAACGAACAGGCGGTCATGATAGCGCTGGATGCGGAGAAGGCCTTCGACAGAGTTTCATGGCCCTTCCTGGGTAACTGTCTGGGAGCCTTTGGCCTAGGCAGGAAGTACACGGCGATGGTCATGGCCCTCTACAACAAACCGAGGGCAAAAATAGTGGTAAACGGGAGCGCATCCGAAACGCTCACGCTGGGCAGAGGCACCAGACAAGGATGCCCTCTCTCCCCCGGACTATTCCTGCTCGCTCTAGAGCCCCTGCTAGCCAGAATCAGGGACAACACTGAGATAACAGGCGTAAAGCTCAAGAGGAAGACCGTCAAACTAGCGGCATACGCTGACGACATCCTAATCACAACAGCGAACCCCTCCACGTCGATAAAAGCTCTGATGGCCACAATAGGTGAATACGCAGAAGCCTCAGGCTACAAACTCAATAAGGAGAAATCGGAGTGTAAGCCAATGAATGTCCACACCACAAGAGAAGTCCTAGGCGAATCCGGCCTGGCATGGCAGACGAAACCACTGAAATATCTAGGGCTCCACTTTGGGAGAGACCTCACGTCAACGCTGCAACACAACGAGGACCTCACGCTGAAGAAGATAAAGGAGAGACTGGAGTTATGGTCACCAAAGTACATCAGCTGGTGGGGACGCATTGAAACGATCAAAATGATGATAACACCGGTAATAAACTACACGCTAACAATGCTACCACTCCCAATGACAGAGACATTTCACAAAAAATTGGACCAGCTCATAAACATCTTCCTATGGAAAAACAAGAAGCCAAGGATAAGCCTACAAAAACTAAGACTGTCAAGAGACCTCGGAGGCCTTAACCTGGCGAACTTCAAGACATACCAGACAGCATGTCTGGCGAGACAGGGTATCGCCTGGGTAGATGCCACGCAAACGTACATGCCAGTATGGCTGGAGGTCGAACAGGACATCCTAGGAGGGCTCAAGCCAATAGCACTCCTAACAGCGAACCGGCACCCACTGAAAGCGAGCGCCATACTAAAACACACGAGAGACGCCCTGCTGAAAGTGGACAGGCACATGGCGCAGAAACTGAAAGGCACTGCTTGGGAATCCATCTGGTTCAACAGTAAAGTGACCTACCAGGGGGCGACACTGCACAATGACACGTGGATTGGAGAAGGCATCAGCACGCCCAGTCAAATGGAGACCAGGCAAAAACCGCTGACGTTCCAGAACCTACAGCAGCTACATAACCTCCCGAACCAAGAGTTCTATAATTTCCTAAAAATTAAGACAGCAATAACAAAGGCCAACCTGTGCGGAGGAGAGCCGGGGATCATCAAGTACCTGCAGCTCATCAACTCAGCAGGTCACCAAACGGCAAAGATCTATAAACTCCTCAGCCCATCCAAGCTGGCGCAGAACAAAAAAGCAACCAACACATGGGAGACGCGCCTGGGCAGGCAACTGAATGAAACAGAGCGAGCGAAAATGTGGAGCTCAGCGACAACAAACAAAATCACCCCACAACTAGCGCAAACAAAATACTGGCTGCTCCACAACGCCTACTGGACGCCATCCAAACTCCACAAGGTCGGCATAGCAGACTCAGACAAATGCTGGAACTGCCTGAAAGAGGAAGGTACCCTCGAACACCTTATCTTCACCTGCGTGAAAGTCAGGAAGTTCTGGGCACAAATCAACACTTTCCTGAACGATATGCTCAAAACAAATCTGGAAATCAGCTTCGTCAGCCTGGCGACTGAGCACCTAACAGCGAACCTAAAAAGCAGAGAAGAGAGAGAACTCCTAGACCTACTTCTCACAGCAGCCCTCAAAATAATCCTAACGAACTGGAAAAACACAGCCAAAGCAAGCTTTAAAACATGGATCAACTGGATCACCTTCCTGAGAGGAGCCGACAACATTACAGGCACCTTCTCGAAAGAACATAAAGCCAAGCTGCATATGTGGGACCCGCTTGACGAGCTCCTGAGGAAGACCCAATAAAGGACAATCAAGGACAACTACGTGCGTACCCCCCCCCCCTTTCTCCTCCTCTCCTTTCTTCTTCTCTCTTTCTTTTCCAGTGGAGGGAGAACAATAGATATGACCGCCATCTTTGTACCTATATCTGTATATATATATTTTTGTACGACCTTCTTTTGTATACCAATAAAAAATCTCTAAATAAAAAAAAAAAAGAAAGCTCATCCCAAGTCCTGAAATTCTCTTCATGAACCCCAGAGATTAACTGATTTGCTCAGAAGCACAGGGGTGTTGTGCTGAGATCTAATATGCATTGGCAAAACCAATAGTTCTTGCCTTTGGCAATGACTTGTAGCCATGCTGTGTAGCAGCGTGTCTGTTGTGCACCATGGCTAAAAATAATAATAATACAAAAAGGATTATGATCCTATGATGAGTAGTTTTTAAGGAGTTTTAGCCACACTGTAAAGCATCGCACTGCTGTACAACACAGTGACAAATTATTGCCAACAGCTCTCATAGGCTATTGGTTTTGCCAATGCTTTTTTCTTCCTCTGACACTCTATTACGGTAGGGGCAGTGGCACCAGAAGCACAGAGAGAAGTAGAGATGAGCGAAAAGAGAGAGGATGGGGAAAGATCAGAGAGAGAGAGTGAAGAGAGAATAGAGGAGAACGACAGAAAAGGGATAGATAGAGGAATAGAGAGTGGGGAAGAAGTGGCTGCCGGGGTTGGCATGAACATTTTTTCCAGGGCTGCTCTTATTTCCCAGTCTGGCTCTGACTACATTCAGCTCAACTCCAGATCTCTTAATCGTTGTCCATTATAACAACCCACCCATGAACAAAATTCACGCTGACACGGAAACTCAATTCCAAATATACACTATGCTATACAAGAGAAATATCGTGTATAACAAAAACACAGAAAGATAACATCGTGGAAACGCAGACACTATTAGGGAATACTCCCTGAAGTAAAACACGTAAAATGTAAACAGTAACTACGTAGCTGGCTAGGAGTGACTTCACGGGTTTTACAGTCATTATTCGCAAATCGATTAGTGGCTTCGCCTGTAAAGTTTTCGTTACTGGGGTTCTGAGACCCGTCCCTCAAAGCCCTGGCAGTAGGAGCAATGCATGGACGTGAGCATGGAATGCAAATTAAACTCTGCCTAAAATGGACGCTTATGTTTTCTTACCCATGAGAAAACGATCTGGCGTGGAGTGCGTATGTGAGCTGGGATACGATACGTCACCGCGCACCTGGTCCCACATAACCAGGGACATGCCTCTGGTCCCCTGTAACCAATGCATTAGCATTTTGTCTAGGAGAGGGGAAAGGCCTTTGAATTGTTTTATCATCAGGTTAGAAACGCTGTCTGGGATGCACATGTGTGTTCCATATGTCTCCCCCAGGCTCGCGCTGTTTGGCCTGTAACGCGATAAAAGCAGAGGAAGGAATTCACTTCACGTCTCTGGATCTTTTGTGTTTTGTGTTTCTCTGATCAGGCCTTTCCCTTTCGCGCTACAGTAGATAAGAGAAATGACTGAAAAGAAAACATAAGTCTACGCTTTTTACACAAATACTGCGTATTCTGTCAGAAGACCTCCATTTCGATCAAAATTTGAAAAAAATCCTCTCTCAAAACTATTTATATGCTGGATAGAGCTCGTGTTTAAACCTCTAATATTTCATGTGAACCTCACAAATAATTAATAAGGTCACAATGTTAATTATTCATACCACATATTTTAATGAACCTGCCTGTAATTTCCATTAAATGTCATGCAACAAATTATTATCCTCTGTGAACTCAAATTTTGCCCCTGCGTTTCTCATAGATTTGCAGCAAGATGCGGCCCAGCTGTGGGCCTGAGATACTTATAAATTACTCTTTTCTGCTGCAGGCGAAGGTGACAGTGTGGTCATAGTTTCTCGATGTCTTTTGGCAACTTTGGGCACCAGCAGTCAAGAAATTCAAGCAAGACATCCCAGTGGCATCCCTCCACAAACTACATTAATTCTTCACTAGTTGTTTCTTAGTGAGACATTCCCATTTCTCAGGCAGTCACAAAAGATCCGACCTTTTTAGTTCTTCAGGGCTTGCCTCTGTTTCTATGTTGCTTATTTTATGTTTGTGGCTCAGAGAGATGTGATGTTGTCCTCAGGTACGAGTTATTTGTATATGCAGTTTACACGCTTACTTAATTTGCATTCTCAGACTACATTTCAGAGGACCTTTACACCTCCAGCAGAGAGAAGGAGTTGAGCAAACTATTTGCATAGATTGAAAACAGAGTTCAATGCCATCAGGGCTGGACTGGAAATCAAAATCACTCACGGCATAACCATTCAAACCAGCCTCACACTACAGGAGGCCGTGACCAGAATGGGGTGATGGAGGCGGTCACTAGTCTGCAGTCACTCGAAAAATGTCTCATTAGCAGTATGGCCAGCCTGGCTCTGCATGCCATTGACTTGAAAGTTAAAGGCACCGTAATCATAACCAATATACTGATTGCATCCATACATGTTTGTAACACCAGGACAAAAAAATTGAAACGTGTGTCTTGTCTTTGACAATCAGGGGGCCCTCCACTTGAAAGTCAATATAGATGACTCTGCAGAGCTTCTTTCAGTGCACCTCCTTTCTAGAATGTAAACTTCAATCTCCAACACATTTAGGGGCCTATTTAGAGATTGCATGTTGTCGCACATGCGGTAATACTACTATAGTACTACTTCCGTACTACAAAATGCTAATCACTAGCATACATGAAGAGGTCTCTTCCTTCAGCTTGCCTATCTTTTCTGTGTGGAAATCTTTGCCCTGACAGCAGAGATCTCCACACACCTATTTCGACGTTTTAGAAGCAAATTTGGAACGGATGGGGGATTAGATGGAAAACCGGGGCATTCTTACTTCTAAATGTGAGGGGTATGGGAGGATTAAGGAGGGTTTATTGGACGGCTATGGAGGGGTTTATAGAAGGGTTAAGGGAGGGGCATGCTCACGCACCCACAAAAGAGCAAGCCCATTCCTATTCACAAACTGTACTTCTAAAGTTACTACAGTTAAAAGGGACCCATATCAGTTGTAAGTGTACTCCAGAAGGAGCACCTGGAGCACCACACATGGGAAACCACTGATACTGTCAAACCCTCCCAAAGAAAATAATAATGGTCAGGACTTAAAATAACATCCATAGGAATAATGTTAAAATAAATTAATGTATTATGACTTTTTTTAAATATACATACACTTAATATATTAAAAAGAAATTGTATATAAATAAATAAATAAAAATATATAGATATATATATTTATATCTGCTAATTTAAAACTGAATGTAACTGATTTTTTAAAAAGTAATACATTTTTAAATTAATTCTATACAAAACTCATAGGACATTTTTGATACATAATAAATAGATATAAACACTTAACTTTAGGTGGGATTTGCTTTAATTAAATATTTAAAAAATACTTTTATTTTAACTTAACGTAGCTAAATAAATAATCAACTCAAAATTAAGTTAATAGTGGTATGGCATTTTTCATTTTGATATACATTTACAATATATTTATACAATGAATTTACATTAATATTTACTAATCAATACTTAGCAATCTTTTTTAAGTTCTCTGCCTACATGTGAACAATTACTAATAGTAACTTTACACTCTTAGGCTAAATCCCATAAATTCAGCAGGTGGAGATATGATGTAGGTTTACACTTCATAATAAATTTAATCTTATAAATGGTGAATAGCCAGAAGAAGTATGGGGCATATTACCAAGGGCCTTATCGCCGCTTTAGCGGGAATTTTTTCCGCTAAAGCGGCGATAATTTGATCTCCCTATTACCTAGCTGTCGCTAACACCAGTTAGCGACAGCTAGGAGGAGATAGTGATCATCTTGGGGCCCACTTTGCATGTCAGCGATAATTATCGCTAATGACATGCAAAGTGGGCGTGCCAAGATGTTAGCGACTGGCAACAGTCGCTAACATCGCTATCTCCTATTACCTACTTTTGGAAATATTCGCGCTAAGCGCGATTATCTCCAAAAGCTAACGCCTGCCCAGAGCAGTTCTTAGCCATGTTATCTAATGGAAGGTGGATAACATGGCTAAGAGCATGGTCACGATAATGCATGAATATCGCTGATTTTTCAGCGATATTCATGCATTTCGCAGGATTTTTACCGCTTTTGAGATAAACCTTGATAATATCAAGGTATCTCAGCGGTAAAAATCGTCAGAGCGCGGCGATATTATTATAGCCGCTAACCATGCATAGCGATAATTATCGCTATTGCTTGGTAATATGCCCCTTTATTTACTACAAGGTGTAAGAGTACATTTACATGTGTACATATAATCACATGTAAGTTTAACTTTAAAATAGGCACTTTAGTCTGCCCGATCTTCCCACTATCCTTCTCCAGTCCTTGCAAATCTGGGATGGTCCTGGTCTCGTTCTGAGACTGACATATTGGCTATGCTCTGGTCAAGGCAGCTGACAAGGTCCACGCCCTGTAGACTTCTGGTCCTGTTACTAAACCATAGGCAATCAAGTTATTTCCCAAGACACATAGAGCACTTTCCTTCACTCTCATCCCAACATTGAACTACAGGGCCGACTTGCCATTGATTTGTAACTCATCTCAGGCAGTTTGGTGCTCCAGGTCATCCCCAATGGCTTCCACACTGGTGCCATTGGTTCCAGGGTGAGCTTTTAGGAGCCCCCTGACCTGTGTACTGTTAATGTACCTCCATGCTAGTCAGAAAAATGCAAATGCGTGCCTTGTGCTTGAAGATCCTGTGTCCCTCCACTTGCAATTTAATAGAGTTAATTCTGCTGAGCTTCTTTCACTACACGTCTTTTCAAGAATGTAACTTTTAATCTCCAACACATTTAGTACTGCTCATCAGCAACTGCTCAAACAGACTGGTCTAGCCTACTTATTAATAAAAAGTCTCTGCCATGCAACTTGCTTCACAAATTACAATGACTCCAGATTGATGCAGTTCGGCTAGTGTCAAAGGGACTGAGTAACTGAGCTGTCCTTTGAATTGCAAGTATGCTTATGTAGACCCCTTCCATTGATGTTTATGTGTATTGTAGGTCCTACCTCTTCCTACTTGAGAAAACAGAACCAAAGGTAATATTGCTCAGCCAACTTATGCTCATAGTGGAGAGCAGATTGTGATGGCATGATACATTTGCCAGTAAGAGACCCTATCCACTGCATTAACATTCGTTTAGTAATTGATTGGTTGATTCTCTTCACAACTCCCAAAATGTTTTAAAATAACATAATTTAGGGACATATTATTGGTCCTCTGCAATCTCAGGTTAATAGTTTGCACATCGGGTAAATATCGATATTACCTGGTGTAATATTTGCTAAGTGCATAATTACAGCACCATTACACGTATCAGACCTTTGAATAGGGGCATTTTTCAGATCGTGGAGTGCAAAATCTAAATGTACAGTGTGTGCCCACATAAAGTTCACTAAACTTTACCTGAGAAAATCATGCTGCCAAAGATCTGTGAGGTTCATTACTACCTCAGCAGCAATAGTACTGCTTTAGCGCAATTGGAGTTTGCACCAAATCAGGATTTGTGCATAGGTGGGAAGTCTTTGCTTGTCAGTAGTGCTGACAGCCACCTGATAGTACACCTCCTTTGCTCCATTAGGGGCATCCGTTACAGTTATAGTGGTTTTTGGTTTGATTTGCAGTATTATTTATTTTGCCATGTAGAACACATTACATTTTCATTTATTATTTATAATATTTGCCTGTATTATTCACTAATCTGGCCCATAGTGTGTCTATGTGTTCCATATAATGCTGATTACGTTTTACCACTATGTTCTTTTAATGTTCTGTGTTCACAAGCTTGCCCCATGTAGGTCACTCGATACTCACTGCTTTTCTTAGCTTGCATATAACATGCTCGATAAAATCGCTCTTTTTTTATTAATTTGACCTTAAAAGCATACTAAACTTGTTTTCTAGACGATTTAAATGACTAAACTGTGTAAGCAGCAGTCACACAAAAGACAGGTGGACTGGATTGCGAAAGGTGATAGAGGACAGTGTGGTCTTTTATTTTACAGTCAGTAAATGTATTTCACTTAATCCCTCTGTTCCTCCCCTACACTACTGACATACGTGTAGTGCTCTGACACCTGTACACTAGTAAGTATCCACAAGTGTCATTGGTGTATTTGTAAGTGACACAATTAGACCTGAATCCCAACACATAATTTACCAACTACAGGAAGAGAAGTTTTGGAATTTGCACAGAAAAGTGTGCTAGGTAGTATTGATTAATTGCTACTGCTGTGGCCACAAGCCACTGATGGTAAGTTATGGGAGTACTATAATGGCATCTTCTTTGGCAGGACGCGCATATACCACACATATCCATATGTGCCCCAGGACAGACAGGGCTACTGCATTCCAAAGACTGTGGTTGAGGTCTTTTTCACTCGTGTCCTGGGACCCATTCTACTATGACTCTGAAAAGTGGGGCAAGTACAACCTTTCAACACTTGACTCACACGGTAGCGAGGGAGAGCTGTAAAAGGGAGGCAGTGTGGGAAACAAGAGCTCACGACTCAACAATCAACCAAAAGACACAATAATGTATTGGTCAGCCCAGTTCTTGTCTTTGAAATGAAAGAAATGTATTTAACTGCACAGCATTGCTTAATATGAACCTCCACAATTGGGGAATGAAACAGAGGATTAGAATCCTGCTTGTTATTTTGAGGTGCTACACCCTTCGGGACCCGTCCCTCCCACTAACGGAGTGCACCAGCGTCTGTAATCCTTGGCATCTATTATGGGGGACGGCACTGACTGGGCACTATTGCAGTTCACTCAATCAGCCCCAAGGTGTAGGTGTACCCAAAGCTTTTCACGTCATGAAATACTTGTGTAAAAGTCTCAGTTTATGCAGCAGGTTTCATCCCGCTATTTAGTCTTTCATTCATAGTAAGTAAGCACTGCAGTTACCTGTGTCTGGAAGTTACAGTGTGGGTGGGGGAGGATGGACATGTGCAATGGTTCTGCTCATGGGGCAGTGACCTCTGAGCTGTCAGGCTTGTTGCAGCAACCTTTCTTGGAACTTCAAGACTTTGGGGATTTTAGTATAGCAGTTTCCTTCGGCATTCTGCTCTTCAGCAGTTGCACTCTCCCTAAGCCAGGAGCAGACAGGACAGTGGAACACAAATGAAGCCTCTCAGCCGAACTCAACGTTATGGATGACTTTGAGCCTATCAAGGCGCACACTCATTTTTCAACCAAAATGGGCTGCTGATCTCAACCGATGCTTGATTTCTGTAGAAAGCATGATGCAGGTCATGACTAGAACTGTTTAGGGAGAACAAAGGACCCCCCACTTCAGAGTATGGGTCACATGTGCCTTTGCTTCCTGGCATTCTCTTGCTTTCTCTGGTTATTCCTCATGTCAGGAATAAGCTGGGATTCTCCTCCTAGATAGTCTCAGCTCGTCCAAGTGCAGACACACTCCTTTCTTGGAGCAGGAATGCAGAATTCTAGGCTCTAAGCAGACCCTGAGCAGGAAGTGCAGATGTCCTTTCACCTCCAAGTGACTGGCTGTCATAGAGACACCAGCTCTGGTCACACCACGGAAGTTTGAGTACTCTGCTGAGTACTCGCTTCTGTGGATGTGAAGAAATTGATATTGAGTTGTGGGTCCATTGTCTAAGATTTCAGAACCAGTTTTGATCGGTTCTCTTTTAAATATCATTTGTGGCTGCTAATTCTGCACAGTGATAGACATAGGTACGAGCTTGCCTAGAAACTTTCTCATCTTTAATAACTGAATTGCTAACTCACCTCTACTCCCCTGTCATCCACGAAAATGCAGTGGTCAGGAAGGACTAATCAGCAACATCCTGCTAAAATGACTTCATTGAACTTTTAAAGGGAGCCCTGTGTCCATCCTCACTACAGTGTCTGAGTTTCCACTCTCCAGTAAAAGGAATGTATGCAATACACTTCTACTGTCTGGGAGAAGCTGATCCACCATTCATCTTGTGCCAGATTGAAACCAGGAGTCATCAAAAATGGATCCCACTGGTTAGAACAATCATACTCACACTACACATGAAGGCTCACTAGGGCACAAGTACCACACATCGAATGTGCACACATGCACTAGGGTCACATGATATGTCAGTTCGATTTGTCACATCTCAGAAGAAATGTTTATATAAGAGAGCCGGAAGGCTGTGCTCCTCCGTGTCAGACAAAAAGTATCTGCCAAGAACTATAAATTCTCAAAAATCAGTCTGTGGCCACTACTGCTGTATGTAATTAACCCAAGGCATGGACAGTACACCCTCCTAGGTCACATAACAGGTTCTGGACCATGGCTTTACCATGGACAGGCCTAGGCCTCAGAGCAGATGCTCTGGCCTCCCCAAACGGGTCTGGCCGCCCCTATAACAGAGATACACTTACCCAGCAAAGGAATTTGCTCCAGATTATCAATTTTTCGTGAACCACCAAAGACCACACCAGCCGGCAATTGCAAAGGTGGGAAATGTATCTGACAGTAACGAGCTGATAAGTTTTTATGCAATGTAATTGTATTTAGTAGACAGCTGTTTTAATAAAAACTTCAAACTGCTCCAAGCTCCCTCAGTGCAGTCAGTCGTGTCCGGCATGGCTCGCGGGTGGTGGGGCAGGGGTCCGGGGGACAGGGCGGGTGTCACACAGGTGTAGGGGCAAGGGGGAACGTTAATAAAAGAAAACTAGAACTTACCCCAAGGCCGGGTCCCGCATCTTCTCTGCTCCTGCTCTCCTACTTCCGACAGGAACAGGAAGCAGACAGCCAGGCTCCCTCCCCTAAGCCAATCACAACGCTATAATGCAGCGTTGTGATTGGCCTGAATGCCATGACACAGCACTCAGCCAGTGGCTGGAGGGGTGGGCATGTTCGAATTTTACAAGAAAGGAACACCCTATAGATACTTTTCAGGTCCAGGAGCCTGGGCGAAAAAACGAAAACTGCATCAAAAGTGCTCCCGCCAAACCTATGTCTTTTATCTGGTGTGGCGTACAACAAGCTCAAACCGGGCTGTTCTGCAATACTCAATCTTGCCATATACTAGAGTACTAACTATAATTATTTTTATTCATCATTTCCTTTTTTCTTTTTGATAAGATCTCTATTCATAAATATGTATACACACTTGTAATAGACATTTAATTCTGTGTGTTCATTGATTAGCATATACATTACATATGAATTATACATAAAAACATGTAAATTCACCCTTATTATACATTCATACTACCCTCAAACAAATCAAACTCATACCAACCAATACCACTTAACATACCACACTCTCACATTCAATACAGTCACACACGAAAAGGGAAACCCTCTTCTCCAAATATGACATACACCGATGTCAGGTTAGCGGACTGAACATATCACGATTTGATCCACTGTTGTGTTGTCCTTTTAGGGGTTAACAGCAATCTGGTCAACATCAATTCAGTGGGTATAATTAACTTCCACATTTAGCAGGACCACTCTTTTGGCTAATTTCAGGTGAGTGGGTGGGGGTTTCTGTAAATATGTCATCAATATAGGTACTTTTATATATATTTATCTGGACTGCCCTACACATTATTTCTGTCTCATATATAAAACATACTGGCTAATGAAGGGTTTATTCATTTAGTGTGAATAAAACTTAGGTGTGCTCAGGCAAGTTACCTTAAAGTGTCCTCCACTGTGCTAGTGAGCTAAAACACATCCACAAATATGTCTGGAAGTGTGTCCCAGAAGAAAAGGTGAAGAGAAGGTAAACCATCTGGTGATGCTACCAAGTTAGAAACAAAAGAAGGAGGAAAGAGAAAAAAAGAACCAAGGTCTCCATGTATTTCTCTGTCCATCATAAAAGGGGGATTTAATTCACCTCTGCTGATGCAAACCTGCTATTTGCCACAAGTTAAGCAGGAAATGTGTAGAATTCAGTAAAGAAGTCAGCACAGGCTGTGTTTCCTCAAAGGCTGTCCAACCAGACCCTTATTGGCACAATGCTACTGTGTGGTCACATGTTGTCAAGGAAGAATTCTTTTTTGCATTTATCCAGAACAGGCTATATGGGAAGACAGAATGAAATAAAATGTATCAGTTCTATTGGGCTCTACAGAGAGCTTCCTATTTTTTCTTATTATTATATATCGTACCAAAAACATGTATATGTGTACTCATCCTTTGGTGGATATGCTCGGTCATGCACTTCATTTTATGAGCGGATATTCTCCGTAGTTTTTTACCGGTTAGGTTCCTGTATAGCAAGAGGACATATATACATTGTTAATGTCCTAGTCTAGCCGGTAACCTGTGTTTCCATTATTGGCGTGCTATCCTATAGGCGGGTCCTCTCATTTCTGCACGGCACACCTATAGTTCTATAACCACAGCAGTATATAACACTGCCTCTGATATTATCTGCCTGGATTGCGAAAGAGTCTATCCATCCCTGCTGAGTATTTCTCACAGGACTATACTGCATATGTGTCTGTAGGACTAATTAGCTGGCAGTCCAGCCTTTGGCATATATACAACCCCCAGGAATTTACCTGCCCCTGGAAAGACCCTGCATTGACAGCGGTCCTGTTGGGCTTTTATAAACCTGGCTAGGGAAATTTCACTATGTTGAGACAGTCTCCCATATACATGCAGCCTCCCACCTCCATCACACCTGCTGGGTAAGCCAATGCCACTCGACATTACTTAATTTTCATAAAAGTTGCAAGCGCGTCTCCTTCCTGCCTGCATGGTCACGTTTGCTTTCACTCAAACGGTATTGCTTATCTACTTCATGGAACATCGTATTACGTCCACCCATTTGATGTAACCACGCCTCTTTTGTTTCTGTGCAGGCACACTCAATACCGAAAACCTGGTCGCCATTTTGAAGTGTGACCGGTGCCCTACTGTGCAATCCTGCGACAGCCGAGATCAGGGTTTCCGAAGTTGTCAGGGACTTAATAACTCATTAAAAAGATACGCTCAAGCTAGAAATAATAGTAAAACGGTATTATATAGGGAAAATTGATCATTTCATTTCTAGTCATGCCTCTGTAGTCGAGGCATAGTGGAATAGAGGACAAACGGTCGCCATTTTGGATTGAACTTAATAATTCCCTACACTCCACTATATCTGCAGAATTGTAAGAGACACATTTCATCCCTAAAGAAACTATACTGAAAGTAAAAGTTTTTGGCCAGTATCAACACTAATTCTTATATGACCGGATATGCCAAACATGCCAAATATATAGTAAGAATAGTATTGTAATTACTATAAATTGTGGGAACCACTCACACACAGTTTGAATGTTATCCATTTGGGTCAGAGGTCTCCTAATATCGCCATGTCTGGTGAAATAAATCTCATTAAGAGTGCCTAAGTGTGGAGTACAGAAATCTATTATCACAGATGTATATAGTAGTGGCTTGAGGGCATCTTCTAACTTCAGACTATTTCTTAGATCAGACCTTCCCGTACTGTGTTAAGAGAAAATATCCAAAAGGTCTCTCTCTCTTTACAGATTTTTTCGGTCGGATACCCTGGGCTTGATTTAACTTTTTCTAGGATGAGCCATACCAGTTCATCCTCAGTAGTTTTCACATCGCAACAATGTCGGGCTAGTGGAGCTTGAAGTTCAATAATTCTAATCGCTGAGTTGTGTTCAGAGAAGCGAGTATGACATTTTCTCCCTGTCTCCCCCACACCTAGGCAACATGGGCTAAGGATAAGATAGACAATATTGGTAATCTTGCATTTAATCATGTTTCTCAATGGTCCTGTTTGCCCACCATATTTCCATTTGTCTCTAGTGATGGCTGATTCACAGGCATGGCAATTGCCACACCTATGGTTCCCTTTGACCAGGGAGAGAACACCGATGGTCTTCTGTTGTAGTCCTTTTTTTACTGATATCCTCCTATGGACTAGTTTGTCCTTTAATTTGGCATTTGTCCTCCATGCTAAGGTAGGTTTCTCTAGTAGTTCATCTTCACCATTGATATTAAGAATTTTCCAACTTTTATCCAGGACTTTCTTTATTTTTAGTTTACATTGGAGTGGTTAATAAGGCACACAAGCTTATCTTGTTTCAGTCGAGTATAGCCTTGTATAAGGGCATTCCGGTTGTAATATTTTGCTCGCTTGAAAGCTGGTCTCACCAGACGTTTGAGATAGCCTCTAGCTAGGAGCCTCTTCCTCAGTTGGTCTCCGTGTATGTTGTATTCCTTAATATTAGTGCAATTGCACCTAATCCCTAAAAATTCACTAAACGGTATGGAGCCCTTCTGGCAATTGGGGTGGAAATTATTGTGTTCCAAGATGGTATTTTTTGCTGTCGGCTTCCTATAGAAGCTGACTTGCAGCATGTCATCATGGCCTGTAATCCATATGTCAAGCAATTCGATTTTTTCCTTGCTGTACTTTACCGTAAATTTTATATTTTTATCACTGAGGTTCAGCCAATAAGTGAAGTTCAAAAGTTAACCTGCTTCTCCTGCCCACACAAATAAAGATATAATCGATTAGCCTATCCCAGCACAGTACATTCTCAAAATATGGTGCTACTTCATTAAAAAAGTGTTTACGTTCATATTTGCCCATGTAGATGTTTGCTATACTAGGGGCACATGAAACACCCATACTAGTACCCTTGATCTGCTGATACATGACGTTATTGAATTAACAAAAGTTGGGATGCAGCACTATATCCAAACATTCCAAAATGAATTCATCTGGTCTAGCTCCAGGTGTTCTAGCCAACAGAGCTGCCACAGACTCTAAGGCTTGTCCTTGAGGAATGTTTGTATACAGCGCCTCTACATCAAGGGTAACTAGAAACTGTTGTTCTTGTTTGTAGGACATGTTCTCAATTTTAGCTATCATGTCCCCTTTATCTCTAATATAGGACTCATACTGTTTTATCAAAGGGCATAGAAAAGCATCCACATACGCTGAGAGCGGTTTAGTGCTGGAATTGATGGAATATAAGATTGGTCGTAGAGGAGGATCATTTATATCTTTGTGAGTTTTAGGGACTCTATACATTGCTGGAGTCACAGGGTCAGTTTTATTGAGAAACTCCCATTCCCTTT
The DNA here is from genome assembly GCF_964261635.1 of Lissotriton helveticus. Classification (NCBI taxonomy): domain Eukaryota; kingdom Metazoa; phylum Chordata; class Amphibia; order Caudata; family Salamandridae; genus Lissotriton; species Lissotriton helveticus. The sequence goes on along the minus strand of NC_136059.1, from coordinate 1,894,501,728 downwards.
TGCAAATATTGCCATCAGTCAGAGCTCTTTGTGTGGTATTCTCTATCCGGGTTTTGAGTTTTTCCAGGACACCTATGCTAACCTTCTTATAGTGTTCTGGAACTTCCAGCATACTCTACATGCAGGCTGTAATGCAGCCTGGTTTGGGCGGCCAGAGAGGGCTGACCAAACAGTCATTGCACACTTAGGAGTGGGCAAACCACTCCTCCCCTGCCCTGCTCCGAGAGCAGAGCAGCCCCGCCCACCCGCCTGCCACAAAGCAGCAGGACACGAAACATAAAATGACAATAAGTCTGTTATTGTCATTTTATATTTCTCACTTCTTAAAAGCAGTAAGGCGACGCTCCTCCGCCATAGCAGAGGAGCCACCCCTGAGTGCAGTGACAGCGTCTTCAAATTATATTTAACTAACATTGCCATCCCTCAAAGTCACCATGAATGCAAGGTAAGCCATATTTTCAAAAGTGCTGAACTGGCATCTTGCTTGGGTCTAAACTGGTTCAAGCGTGGTATACCAGAAAACAAGTTCAGATACTCCTGCCCCTGATACTTGGAGCAGGAAAGCAGAATAACGTGAGGAAGCTGCATGTCATATTGTTTTAATTGAGGCAAGCTGCCTGATCCCTAATTGTTTGTATTCCAGCCCATTATCTTGCTTATTTTGCATTTTATAGCCAGTTGCGTCTTGAAGAAGTGCACACTCCCAAGCTATTGGGAATTCTGTGAATTACAAAATTTATGGAACCAGTATTGAGATGTGATGATTCAACGGTACCTCGTAGGAGTGGGCCCTACGAGCTCAGCCCCACCTGTCCCTGGGGTTAATATCAACAATGTGCGTGTCAGCATCACTGTCCAGTCTAAGTCTGTTCTGGTTTAAACTGGGAATACTTTTTCTGAACTATTTGCATCGCTTTTTTAAAATGTTAGCACAGGTTGCATAAAACGATTTCTGACATCCTTTCCGATTTTACTTGAAGTAAAAATGAAAATGTTCAGCTTGTTTCAAGTCACATATATATTTAACTGGACATTCAATTTTTTTTCGGAAAGACGCATTTCTATTTGCTGATATGCCAGTTTTGTATCTCACACCAATTCAGAGTATTTCTATGTTTAATGATGTTTCAGATATGACATTATTTGAGCACAACAACAATTGCTTGTGGTTACAAACTGAAGTTGGTCAAGGAGGAACTCAATTTCAGAGGTGATTTGATCCATAAATGTTGATATACATGTTTTTTCCATATGTGCCAATGTAGTTGTGAAAGCAAGAGGTTAAGCTGTACGTTTGTACAAAGGTCTACCTCTTACCCCAAGCACTAGGATGATATTGACATTATAGATCTTCCTCATTCCCAAAATATCAAGGGTTCAAATTAAATATAGGTCATAACACTCAGGGCCCAATTATAAGTGCCTGGATTTCTCCCTGTTAATTTTCTCCTACCCTGCACTTATTGATAGTAACGTACTGTCTACTCAGAGGTGGAGTTAACTGAGATTCCAAGATTGACCCTGAGAGTCCCCTAAGAAATTAGAAATTACTAGGAAAATCATAACACTAGGCCTGATTTCTCCGTAATTCCTCATTTTTCCCTAGAGTCTTCCAGAGTCTTACCAACGAGATCCTGGCTGCTGAAAGTGTATGGATCTGCAGTGTTCCCACGTGCCTCGTAACTCTGATAGGGTGAGTATATTCTGTTACCTACATCATCAGAATTATAGGGAAGCTTGTAATTGGTCCCTTAGTGGGTCGTTGCACAGAACATGGCTAACATAAAATAGTCAATTGATTAATTAATCAATCAGTTAGCATGTATCCAAGTGCTGTCGATGCCAGATGGATTTGAATAGTACATGAGGGTATTCATGGCCTTCCTGATAGGCTGGCTTTGAAATGTAATTGATACCCTCGAAATTTTGTCACACAGGTCTTAGTAGGTTTCTATTTGGAACATTAGTTTGCTGAAACTGGTTTGATGACTCCTTTTCCATGTATTTTTCAACATGAATGACATTCACCAGGTCGATATACCAACCTGATGGCTGTCCTTCATAGTGAAAATTCGGTTTTCCATATGATTTCCACCAATACATTTCCCTTCCTACACTTTCCTCTGCCTTAATTCAGGGTGCCCACCCTCACCCCTATATCCCTCACATACACCATTACCTCCTAGCCCCACCTCTCTGTGTCATCGTTGTTCAATCAGATGGGCTTATTTCCCCGAGCTTCTCTTATTCACACTCACCATGGTGCAAAGTGTCTGTGTTGTAAGTGTGATTATTTGTGTGCAGGAAGGAGTCCCTTACTGCGCAAAAACAATCCTGAGAGGCATTTTTCTCTTGCTATGTGAGCTGCAGAATGCCTGAAGTGAGAGCCTTTGCTCTCGGAGGCCAGGAACAAAGCCTGCTCTGGGTGGAGATGTTCACACCTCTCCATGCAGGATGCACATTCCAGGATGGGAAGCTTCAAAGGCCTTGCCGCCTTTGTTATGCAACCCAGGCCTCTCCAGATAGCGGAGGTGCCCACCCCCGCTGACCTGCTCCCACTTGGCATCAAAACAGGAGGAAAAATTAGTAACATTAGGAGGTGTGCCCACATTCAACCAGTACCCCCCCTAGTGCGCGCCAGCTCATATGGAACCCCCTTTTCAGATTGCTCGATCTTGTTTTTGATGGAATTAGCATTCAAGGTTCATGGCTATAACCACTTTAAACAAGAAGTGGTGATATATATAGGCTGCCAACACTCTTAAGTTAGGTGCCCTGTGGCTACTGCCTGTCACTCTCCTTAAATGCCCCTAAATTGAGGTTTTAGGTGGCACCCCTGAACCCAGTAACTCAGATTTGACGGCTCAAGAGAAGAAAGCCAGAGAAGAGTCACAGCCTAGTTAGAACTGCAGCAGAACAGTGGACTTTTGGCATGAAACCCTGCGTGCCCTCAGCCCTCATCGTAACAATCGTGACAGAGTGACTTGTTCTGCGAGCTGAAGAACTGGCAAAGCCTTGGGTAGCCTACCAGCACTTCAAAAATCACCTACATTCTCCCTTAGAGTAAAGAAGCTACTCCCCTGCATTATGCAGGCACCGACAAGCAGAGTACAGTCCACCGTCCTGCAGGGCCCCGGCCTGACCGATGCATGTAAAGACATCAGGACCAACTGGAGCCATACAGTACCAACCCCTGGGTACCAGACACTCTGCGCCAAACACCAACAGTGAGAGTCCACTGTTGCAGGGATTCTGCACATATACAAAACTATGCACAGGAAAACAGGACCTCAGTGAATAGGGGTGTACCAACCTACCACATCAGTACCCAAAATCCCAAACCGACTAGCTATAGTGTCTCATTCGTTCTCCTCCAAAGATCACGGAGCTACAAATGATTAGACAACACAGAACACAACACTCCCGTCTCTCTCAGGAATCGCGGGAACAAGAAGTAGTCTTTCGCTCACTCAATCGTACTTGTCCACAATGAGGATAGGCTGAGTCATTGTAATAGTTCAAAATGTTTATTTTAACGATCGTGCTCTACAATACATTATACATGCCACTACTAGCAGCGAAATTCATAAACCCAGCATAGTTAGCATTGTTACAATTCCATAGAATACAAAGGGAGAAGTCATTTTATAAAGACTGTAGAAATAAGGGGCCTCATTTATGAGGCCTTGCGTCAGTTTTGTGCTTCCGATGCGTCACTTTTTGTGACGCATCGACGGCGTAAAACATGCCTCCTGTTGCGCACTATTTACAAAGTGACGCATCTAAGCAGATGCGTTCCTTTGTAAACCCCTGCGCTACATTATACCTGCGTCACGTATAATGTATGCAGAGGGTGCGTTCCCATGCAAAAAGCCTCGTAATAGTGACGCAGTGAAATCTATGAGATTTCACTGCGTCACTTTTAGGAGGCTGTTGCGTCAAAATCTTGCGCCTGCCTCACAGCAGGCGTAAGACTGACGCAAGCCCTTTCACATGGGGCTTTCCCCATGTGAAAGGACGCATTGCTGGAGTTGCGTCACTTTTGTGACTTATTCTAGCAATGCGTGACTTTTGCGCTTACAGATAGTCAGAAATACTGACGTATCTGTAACTCCTTGCGTCATGATGCGTCATACTGTAAATATGACGCATCATTGGTCTCGCAAGGAGGGCGCAATGAAAAGTGACGCATCGCTGTTTTCACGCAGCGATGCGTCACTTTTCATAAATGAGGCCCAAGGGCTTTTAGGACTTACCACACTCCCCTTGACTAGAAGAAGTTTATTTTACTTAAAGAACAATTTCTGGGCTTTGAAAGCAGACTCCATACCTTAAAGCCTGGATGTTAGGTTTACATCATAGGAACTACCGAGCTCTTCTCCATGGAACGCCTTTCTGCAAGTGTTGTACAACAACGTGCAACAATGTAATATCAAAGTACGAGTCGCCAGTACTGCAGCTGTGGGTAGCATGTTATGTCTAGGTACTAGGTACTGACCAGAACAGAATAACAAGGGGCATTGTTGATCGACTTAGCACATTGTGTTCAGACTAAACTCCAGGAAAGTCAGAGAAGGCGAAAGCAGCCCATTCTCACGTGAAAGGCACAAACAAAGTCTTGCAAAAACAGTCATGTAGTAACATAAGCAAAAGCAGCATCATGGCAGTGAAGCTCATGCTAACTTAGCAATGTCGAAAATGTCCCCAGGCGCCACATATCCCCCTCCCCTTAGTAAGGTCATAGGACATAGACAAAGGACCAAAACAGAGTTCAATAGTTAAGCAGAGTTCAAAGCTTTTGGAGAAAAAAATGAATAAAAAAAATTTAAATGTAAAAAAAAAATCTATATTTTAATTGAAAGTGATCTATCTCCGAGATAATACAATTATTATGAAGGAGATATTATGAAGGAGGTGGGAAATCCATCAGGGTGTGTGAACCGATTAATGCAATTCCCTCCAAAAGGTCATCCCTATCGTTGTTAGAAAAAAGGGATGCCATCCAATTAAGTAAGTTGAGGGAACAAATGTGCTCCTCATAATCAGTGACCTCTTAAAGTATGAGTGGGCAACCTTTCGTGATATTCGATGAAACCCCATTGCAGGACGTTCTGCGCATCCACACAGGATACCATTCAGCCAGAACTGCAAGTGCAGCCGCAAGTGCCATACGGCCATCCCCAGAACAAGTCTGGTCATGAGCCTCTAAGGGCCCCATCAACAGGATAAAATCTGGGACTGTACGTGATGTGTTGGAGAGGCATGAATCCATTGCCCAAGAGAAGGGGCATCTATGACAGTAAAATACTAGTTGCACGCAAGTAAAGTAGGCAAAACAAAAAGTTAGTCCATAACTGACGTCAAGTGTTGCTAAGGGGAAGCATCCAAAAACTTGTTGAATGCAAATACGGTACAGCTGAAATTGGCTTGGTCTGTGCAGTACCACAAGATGAGCAGCCATTACGCAGCAGGAACAGGAGAAGCAGGATTCCAGCACATAACACCAATACTAAGGGAAAGGCTCCAAAGATGCTGGAAAAAATAGAATGAATAAAAGTCGGTATTACTCCAAATATTGTCTGAAAAGAAGTGACTAGGCCAGATCCCACACGTTTAAAAAAATGTGCCATGCCTTTCGTGTCAGACGCATTCAATATTTGGTGTATTAGCTCCCCAAAATGTTGTGGGAGGTTAGTGTTCAAAAGGGACTGTATCTCACTAGAAGTCCTAGCCACCTGTAACTCGAAGGTCTCTCGGGCCGAAGTGAGAGACACCTCTTGTTGGAATAAAAGCGCTTCGAGCCTGCTCAACTTGTTGAAATCTGTTTTCAAAGTCAGAATGGAAGGCCAAATTGAACTATCTAGACTCACGTGCGGGGGGCTGGAAAAAGCACATTGCTACAACAAGTTATGCGCTGGGAAACGGTTACTAAATATGGGACTCCTGCCCGTAAACCACAGCAGTCTTGGTTGTTTCAAAATACGATAACTGCCATTTTTGAGCAATATAAAAGTGGGAATTATTGACGGAACTGGGGTCCCTTTCAAGAAACAAGCAAGATTGGGTGCTGACACGTTACCGTGCCGTGCAACATAACGTGTTTGCAAACCAGGGAATGTCCTATTGTGGAATCACAGTCCTCCCCTGTAAGAAAAACTTCCTTACCCTCCCCCTGAAATCTGTAAGTGAAAGGTAAGGGACCACAATTCATGTAGAAATGCACTACCCAGTGGTTCAAAACAGCGAATCGGAAAATCCTTTATGGACATAAATCGTTGTTTATCAGTTAGATTAAATGGCAAAAACAAAGCAGTGGCATTCAAATAATCCCAAGGTACTTTTCCCATTTTAAGAGTTTGCAATGTCCAAGCAAATTGCATAACAGATCTTAACTGGTTTTGACCATGATATAACACAGAAACATCACTTTGAACAATATCAATAACAGATAAAACAATATTATCCAACGTATAAATGTGTGAGGAAAGTGTGTTAATACTGTTGTCTATTACGGTAAGGACTTTCTCTAAATTGGCTTGATCAATTTGGCGCAGATGAAATGCAGCTTCAATCTGCGAAAGCTTTCAAATTTCATTGTATGAGGCATATAAAAATCGCTTAGCTCTAGGATTCCTAGGCCCTAAGATAAAATCTGCCAGATTGATGTCATGCGACAGCAGAGGAAGATGTTGTTTCACTGATGTCAGTATGGGAAGTTCCAACCATTGTTGGCATAACTTACCCACCGAATATGTGGTGACCGAATGTGTAACGGTATACCGAGGATCAGGTCTAGTCTGAATGAAACCAGGTGTAACATTATAAAAAGACATTTGACATGCATTTGTATTAGTTTGCCACACCAACCACCCGGAAGAATCAGCTTCAGAGACATTGAAAGTATCATTAAGAAACAAAGCTTGCAATGCCTCGATGGTATAATTTGTGTGCGTGCGCCAATCATCATATTCCGCTAAGGACAGAATGGATGGAGTATTTAAGTTTTTGACAGTTACCAGGCCAAATCAAGTTGTTTGGTACACTGTATCATTCAAAAACAAAATTTGAGCTGGGATCAGGCAGGTGCGCTGTAAAGCCTCCGTTCACTGAACCTGCCAAGGCTTCGTGCCCCAGATTGATTTTAAATCAACAGTCACTTTCCAAAGATCATAATCCTGCGTAGCCAATTTATTTCTGAACAAGTTGGCGTAAATCAATTTAGTGTGAGTTAACATAAATTTGGAGTGTGAAGATGGCCGAAGTTTAAAGTAATATGATTCCGGATTAGATATGTCATAATCTGTAAAATAAGTAAATTTATTTATCCCTGAGAGTTTTAGGACTCCTCTCTACAGAAGTAGGACAATGTTCCTATTGTGTATAATTAAAATCAGGTCTTATTGTGTTTGTTTTGTGTAAAACATGATGCCCATAATGTTGATAACAAAATAAATCCCCATAATTGGCCGAATTTAAATACAAATCTTCAGCATCAAAAGCAGTATAATATTTAAAATCTGAAAACAATTCATGTAATGCTTGCACACACCAATATTCAGAATGTATGTCTTGTGTCACCACATCTCCTAAAGAGACGCAAAATACCTAAGTACCTCGGTCGGGCCGTGGATTTTCTAGGCTACTTTGTCCCAAATGATGCCACCTGCAACCGGGAATGCTAAAATGTTAACATGAGACTGATCACGTTTCATGATATGGGATGATGTGTGAGGGGCCAGAATTCCATTGACCAAGTTTACTGCAGAGCATTAAATTAATGTGTTCCAGACTAAATTAAAATTTAGTCTGGAACACATTCCTCCAAAAGTGTTCAGACTAAATTTTAATATCATTGTGGACCAATGAAAGACTAGCCACCTCCTTTTTCACAGTCCTTGGAGATTTCAAATGTTCACAAGCATATTCTTTTTCCATTCTCTTCCACAGCCAACAAGCAATTGAAGCGTTTTTTCTCCCCATCAAAAGCATTCAACACAAACATTTCAAGATGTTATCATATGCTGGAACACTGATCTGCAGCACCTTCTTTAATTCAGGTCCTGAGACCCATATAAAAGCTACACCAATTTGCTTAACATAGACCTATGATTTTCTTTTTGATCAATCCTGGTATGAACATACTGTTCATAGTGAGGTTCAATGTCTACCTCCATTAAAATTCCTAGGGGCATATTAACAAAGGGGTGTGATAGACAATTATCGCCGATTTAGCGGCCGTTTTCGGCCGCTAAGTGGCAATAATTCTATTGCCCTATTAGCAAGCTGTCGCTTACTGATGTTAGCGACAGCTTTTAGGCGATAGCGAGCGGTTTGAGGCCCGCTTTGCATGTCAGCGATGTTTATCGCTAATGACATGCAAAGTGGGCGTACCCAACCCGTTAGCCACTGAAAGCAGTCGATAACGTCGCTATCGCCTATTAACAAGGCAGGCGTAGCGTTGGAAATATTCGCGCTAAGCGAGAATATCTCCAAAAACTAATGCCTGCTCAGACCAGTTCTTAGCCATGTTATCCAATGGGAGGTGGATAACATGGCTAAGAGCATTTTGTCGCTAATGCGTGAATATCGCTGTATTCTCAGCGATATTCACGCTATCGCCGGAAAATGTAACGCTTTGGAGATAAACGTTGCTAATAGCACTTTATCTCAGCGATATTTTCCGGCGATGCTTAGCGATAAAAAATGTGTTGCTAAGCCTAGTTAGCGATAAATATCGCTAATCGTTGGTAATATGCCCCCAAATGTACTAAAGGGATCTTTTAACCTGTGTGTAGGTATAGTAATTGTGAGGATTTCAACGAAATATTGAATGTGTTTTTCATGAAGCCTGTGCACAGCAATTGAAGTACCTATGTTTTCACAAGTTCTCCATGCACCTTGCCTGGTCTTTTCGTTTTATGGTGTTAGCCTGATCTAGAGCATTATCATAAAACTATAACAATGCTATAAAACCAAGATATTTGCCTGTTGGCTTCCTTTAGTGTACCTTATGTGGAAGCAATTCAATCCACCTTAGCTGATATCTGTATTTCACACAGAGATCATGGTTTCTATACACACCAACAGCCTGATTATGAGTCAGACTGTACAATCAGACTGTAAAATCCGATCCCTGTGCAAGCAAGAGTTTGCAAAGGGATTGGAAGTAAGAGTAGTACGATAATTATTGCACCCTCACAGGGTTTCCCTGATATATTTCACCAGGAAAAACCGAGTGAAATATATTAGAGAAATGTGACTGGAAAAGTTGCAAAATGTGTGCATGCTGGCGCAATAAATATTGCATCTTCGTGTATGCCTTCTTCCCAGGTTTGAAACTCATAGTAGGAGTTAATTATCGAACCTGGTAAATATCTCACACTGGGCTAATAATATCCTCTCAGTGTTTTGCCTAACTCTTAATTAGGCTGGTATCATTTGGCATACCTGGGTCTGCGAAGTGAGAATTAAGATGCTATGGCCCAGATTTATAAACAATTTTTATTGTCCTTGCATTGTGCAAGGTAATGCAAAGACAACGCAAACTCTCCGGTAATATTTTCAAAGCCAAGCCAGGGGTGATTTTTCTACCTTGCATGGCTTTGGAAAGAAAAATAACGCAACTCAGCAGCTTGCACTGAGTTATGTTACATTTCAACCTGGGCATTCACCTATGCATTTTGGCGCATTTCCAGATCTACTAAAGCTAGGAACCCTGGGAATGTGTCTAAATGCTAGGCCTTGCCCAGGTGTAACAAAGAGAAATATGCTTCTTAGGAAGAGGAAAATGCCACTAAGGGTTGCTTTTGTCCAGGAAAGTGTTCACTCCTGAACAAAAACAATCCTGTCCATAACGCATGCGCCCTTGATCTATGGTGCAAGGGCACAGTGAGTCAGCGCAAGGAGAGAACAGAAATGGCCAAAATCACATAGCCAATGGTCCTACTGGCCATGCCAATGCTTGTTTATTGTGCATTGTCCATTCTAGGAGATAGACCCAGATTTTCTTAATCAGAATCTCTGCATTTGTCTTGTGTGTCCCAAATTCCAAAACTCTTTAGTAATTGATAGTGAACTCTTCATATGTATAGCTCCAAGAGACCATGTCAATGCTAAACTCTGCTTTTTATATGCCGATATAACATAACTTAATAATCTACCACGTGTAGTGTATAACACAGTTAATTCTGTCCCCAGCACGTAAACTGCCTATAGTTTGGAAGGCTGGTGCCTTACCACAATACCGCTGACGAAATATCAACCAGCAGATATATGAAGACTATAAGATCTAATACAAAAATATTGTCACAGCCGGGTTAATAATAGTAAATCTGACAATATTTCGTGAGTTTGTTATGCTCTTTGTATATCTGCAGGTCTGCATTTGGAGAGGGACTTGTGGAGAAATAGACACTTGCAACCGCTGAATGAGCAGGAAGAGTAAACGTGCATATTATTGAAGCTCCTAGCAGTATTAATATCTAAACCACATTCTGATTTTACTTACTGCTTTGCTTGTTTAATTCCCAGCCTGGCTTGTCTCTCTAACACAAGCACCTGGTAATTGAAGACTAAAGCCATTATGAACTGTTGCTGATCAAAAGCCTTATCTCTGAGCAGGTGATAAGTGCAGGCTTAGCATGAATAAGACAAACACATATCCCAGCACTCCCCCTCTTCTGTAGGTCAGGTCACCCCTCAGAGCAGCTACTAAAGAGATAACATTGTCTGCCCAGAAACGCCAACCACACTCACTGTTGTGGTTTTGTCTGGACGTGTATTGTCTGCCAACTGAATAAAATGGCTTCCTTGTGTACCACTAATCTGCAGACCAGGAGTGCACGTCACAGCGTTATGGGGAGATGGGGAGGCGCGGGGAGACGGAAGATCAATACATATTAATAACAGCCTGTAAAACTGTCTGCAGGCCTTGAGATGTTTGGTAAAATAAATCCAAACAACGAAAGCTTGTTTGAAGCGCTATGCAGTGAACAATTACCGTTCAGGGACCCGATCTATAGGTCAAATTGATTATTCAGCAGGGATTGAAACTGATACAAGCTGTTTTATGGCATTCTGACATCTGTACTTCCCTGGTGCGTTGCGCTAAACAGCAGTGACTTGTTTACAGCCACAATTGCTCCAACGGATATTTTGTGGGGTTGCTGGTATTGTGTGAAAATATCTTCTCAATTTCACATGCGAATCCTAGATCCTAGCATTGCAACTCCACGTCTAATTATTTAAAAAAGACGACAAAAGTTATGTTGTTTCACTATAAAGCGCTACAATAAGAGACTGCTGTAAAGGAGCAAAATGAGAGTTATATTTTTGTCATGCAAATGATGATGCGTGCTCTACGAAGAAAAAATGAGGTCACATTCTCTGTGAGTTCTCAAATATATTCCTCATCATTTTCTGTAAAACATGGCATGCAGAGTGAAACATATACTTCCAAGATCAGCAACAATCTGTCAGTTAACTTTCTAGTAATCAACTGCAGCATCAACACAGACTTCTAATGAACAATTAAAGTGCTATTCAAAACAAAAGTGAGGCACTCCTAAACCCATTTAGTTGAAATGTGTGCTGTTTAATTTTAAGCCGTTCCTGGTGAGAAGCCTGAAGTATAGGAGCATTGAGATGTCAATTCTGCTCTAAGATAACTATAACTAGTGCTCCCACCATGCACAGTCTTGTCATCAATTATTTCATTTCAAATGTTACATTGATGTTTTCGAGGGTGCTCTAGAGTTTGCCATGAGTGATGTAATTTGTGGGGTAATAAGCCGTGCATGGCTAGGTTGTGAGTTAGAGTAACATAGGAGATGTGTTATAGTTACTAGAGATAACTATAATCGGTGAATTTCAGTAGTTTTTTTAGTTTTAAATGTTACATTGTCACTGAAATTTTCTCTTAACTATAATATGACTCTAACCTTTGTTTTTTTGTGTGAATTTCTAGGGATTTTTTAAACATAAAGTAATATTTTATTACCATACATAAAGCCAATCCCCACTGTGTATGACATACGGCCAATACTGGGGAGAATTGGCGACAGGGCCCGGCCCACAGCCAACCATCTCTGTGCAGCTTATGGTTGGCCACAAGGTCTGGCTTGTGAGTAGCCAACCCTATGCCATGCACGACCTTCTAGCATGTGCAGTGTGTGCTTGTTCTCACAGGACCTTGCTGCACTCAGGCAGACTTACAGACTGTGAGAAATTGGCCTGTTGGTTGAGTGGAGTGGGAGTTCTTGTCAAGCAGCAACCACAATCCTTATCAGGGTGAGGCACAAGACAACCCTATATTAACCTGAGCTCAATCCTCTGGTAGCTTGGCACAGAGTAGTCAGGCTTAAATTAGAGGCAATATGTAAAGTATTTTTGTAATACTTCAATCTGTAATAAAGTGAAAACACCACACAAAAAGGATCCCACACAGGTAGAAAAATATAGTAACTTTTAATACATAAAATAAGACTAAAACAATAAAAATCCAATGTGTAGAAATGGAGATATGCAATTTTAAAGATTTCAGTGAGAATAGCTCCAAAAAGCACAAAGCGCCAACTGTGGATATGTCGTTGCGTTGGACTGGGATAAAGTCACAAGATGTATCACAGAGCCAAAGTGCTGCGTAAATTCTGAGATGCAGCAATGCTGCTATACAAAACTCCATCAAGGATTCCATCGATGAGGGTTTGCGATAAGAAATCTGGCATTGAAGATGCACCATGTAGTTGGGGCAATGCATCAGTTCTTAGGAGCTGTGAGGCTGCGATGTTGAGTCAGTCAACATCATCAACATTGCTGTCGACGAGCGATGAGAGGGCCCAGATCAAGGATGCTTTGCACAGGGGCGGTTCTATGAGGCTGTGGGCTGCGACGAGGGTCTTTGCAACTGAGGAGACCCATGCAGCAGCGGCGATGCGTTGGCTCTGCGCAGGGTTACGCCACACAGCAGCAATGATATGTCAATTCCGCTGGATCCAGAGAGGCTGGCAAGAACCTTAGGCCCACTTCCAAGAATCCTGGACTGCGGGGGCACCACTTGGTAGGGTAGGCTCACAGAAGGCAGTTTTCAGGTGCTGGGGTCAAGATTGTTGGAGCCTTCGGTCGCTGTCTCGCTGAGGCTCAATTCAGGATGTGGAGGCATTCTGGGGTTCTGGGTTCAACAGATGTAGTTCCAGGCATTCTCACTTAGGCAAGGGGTAGTGGGCAGCAGGTCAGACCAGCAAGGCATCAGTTCATTCAGAGAAGCAGTCTGGCAGACTGGCAGTCCTTTCAGCAGCACATCAGTTCTTCTTCCTGGCAGAGCATCCATAGGACCAGAAGTGTACTGAAGAGTTGGTGTCTGAGGTCCAATAATAATACCCAATTGTGCTTTTGAAGGGGGGAGAAACTTCTAGAGAAATGCCTTTGAAGTGCACAGGTGCCCTGCGTGACTTGCCTTGGCTCCAGACTAACTACAAGGGGTATGCAGTTCTTTATGTGGAGGCAGGGCACAAATCAAGTGTACATTGGGCCAGCTCCTCCGTCCCATCCTGCCAGTGATGGCCCATCCAGGCCCACCTAAGCTCCCTATTGTTTTTGGCTATCTAGGAAGAATGCACAAAGCACAACTGCCTACTGAATACAGGCATGTGATCCAGAGACAGGCTGCAGGCAACAAATGGCTAAGGTAATAACATTCCAACTTTCTAAAAGTGGCTTTTCCAAACTTATAATTTAAAATCCGACTTCACAATGTTAGGTTTTTCATTACAATTCCAAAGATACCAACCATTAATGAATTACCTGTTCCCATTTGGAAGTTACAGCTTACTAGTTGTAATAAGGTAATCTCAGTGTTATCCTGTGGGAGAGTTTGGCCTTCCAGAAGTGGAAAATGAATTTAAGAGTTTATCACTACCAGGACATGTAAAACTAAAACATACATCTCTAACTTTTTAAATACACAGCACCCTGCCCTCTGGTCTATCCAGAGCCTGCCCTAGAGATGATTTATATATAATAGAAAGGCAGGTTTGCCTTGGCAAAAGCATTATTTTGCAATCTGGACTGGCAGTTTAAAACTGCACACACATGCTGAAAAGGCAGCCCAAGACATGTTTAAAGTGCTGCTTAAGTGGGTAGCACAATCAGTGCAGCAGGCCCACTAAAAGCATTTAATTCATAGGTCCTGGGCACAGAAAGTTCCACCTTACTAGGTACTGACAAGTTAATTAAATACAGCAATTGCTTATCAGCCCATCTTACCATGAATTAAGGCCAGAGCACAAGCACCTTAGCAAGCTTGACCAATGTCAGCTCCTGCTTTGCCCCGGGGATGGGGTCCCCAGGGTCCATTTTGGAACTGGGAGGAAAGCCATGGGCCCCCATCCCTATTATAAATGTTTTTGGCTCTGGGGGACGGGGTCCCTGCAGCCAATAGTGGCTGCACAACCCCCTCCCACAGCAGGGAGCTGGCTGCTTGTGGGGGTTAGACACAAGGTCTGGCCAGAGGCCAGGCTCCACAGCCAACACCATGCCACACGACTGAAGGCCATGCATGGCTGGGGTTGGCTGCACACAGAGAGTCATTTGCAGGGCCTCACCTGGAGCTAGTCCATGCGGCCAATTGCACCCGTGCGCTGCATGGGCTTGCTTTCCTGAGAAGGGTTGACTGCAGGGCCAGGCCATAAGCTGGGCTTTCTGTATGGTTATATAATATTATTTTACATTTTTTTTAAACTAGAAATTCACTGAAAAAACAAAGGATAAAATAACATTATAGTTAGGTGTGACTATAAGATCCAATGTAGTTTTTTTAAACCTTAAAGATTCAATAAAATTACTAAAGGTTAAATTAACATTATAGTTAGTTGAAACTTTCAGTGCCCAAATATCATTTTAAAATATACAGAAAACACAGAAATTCACCAGTTATAGTTAGCAGAGCTAACTAAAACTTGCACCCCTCATGCACTGCTTATGGTCTCACACACTTCATCAATCATGACACGTTCTAGACATCATTTATGACAACACTGCTGACATCTCAAATGACATCATTGATGACATCACTGATGATATTAATGACACCATTATTGAATGAGTACGTTAGTTTGTTTTATACTTTGCATAGTGACGGGTAAATACTATCCCAGTGCACTACCTAGTTTTAAACCACCTCTTTGCTGCTGACTGGTATAAGCATTTACAAAATGTTTATGCTCCTAATGGGTCATAGGATTGTAGAGGTATTGAGCACCTTATGAATGTTTGTGTACAAGACTAACACTGTGTGCAGGTAATAGTTGGTGACTCGCCACACAAAATCCAGTTTGCTAAGAATATGTTTGAAGCCACTTAAATGTACTAGTGACTACTAGTACTATACACTTAAAAGCTACCAGCCTGATGTTTTCCCAAAAATGTGTAATAAAATAATATAGGGATTTTTAGTCAACTATCTCTATCCGTTAAGTTGCTCAGTTCTCATTCAAACAATGCCCACTCCCACCATAACACAAATAATAAATCAATAAGTGAGCCAAATTCTACCATTGCATACATTTATTTTCAGAGGCTTTATTACACATACTTTCATAGCCACCTAAATATATAATGATGCCAAGATCAGTAATTTAGAAGGCACTTGCTTTTACTCTAGTGAATGCTAGTTCCTACACATAGTAGGTTGTCATCCTTACTTTGATAAATATCAAGACCTTTATTGACATCTGTAATTTTGACTCATTGTTACAAACCAGCTGTGGCAAATAAATGTATCCAATGGGAAACAAGGACAAAACATTAAAATAGCAAAGGTGTGCATGCAAATTTGAATGTGAAAGCCACAGCTTCTCAGCTTGATGAAGGTCATTTGAAACAGTTGCATCTGACTTGAGAGGGATCTCTAGTAATGACTTGTGGGACTGCAACTTGGTGAAAGAAATTCTATATTTTTGCTGTAGACTCAAGAGGGACCTCTAGTAGTGGGTGATGTCAAAGCAGATTCATGAAAGAATGTCAATGCATTTGCCTTAAGAGGGACCTCTTGAGGCAGGTGCTGAGAAACTGCAGTTTCTGAAAGAATTTTAAAGATTCTGCATCTAACTCTAGATGGCTTTTTGTAATGAGTTGATGAAAACTGCAGGCTTGTATATGTATCTATATCTATAGATTGATAGATAGATAGATAGATAGATAGATAGATAGATAGATAGATAGATAGATAGATAGATAGATAGATAGATAGATAGATAGATAGATAGATAGATAGATAGATAGATAGATAGATAGTTAAATGGACAGACAGACAGACAGAGACTTTTCACCGAATATCTTTATCTGTTGGCTTGCAATTTGCTTCTTCCTACCACAGTCCATAGCATATGGCAGTGGCTATTTAACTGGCACACAAGTGTGGACTCACTCAAAAAACAGTTTGCTAACAATCTGTTTGAAAGCACTTGACAACCAGTGCCTGCTAGTACATAAAAAAACTAGATAGTTTTCTAAAATGTTTGAAATTAATCAAGATATCTATTGAAAGGTCAATATTGATTCATCAGCTTATACCAGAATAGTTGTATTTACTTATCCTAAAAAAAAACACAAGCACTATTCATTAGATTACCAAAAGTGCATATGTACAGTTCTATGTTGAAGCCATACCTCCTCAACTTTGTGAAGTGCACTTGAAGCAATTGTATCTGACTTGAGAGGGGCGATTAGTAACAATCTTTCCATGCAGTGTTCTATCACCCTCCCCATCTCTTCCCCTCCTCCATTCTCTCTACTTACCCTGCTCTTATCCACTCCTCTCCTCAATATCTCCCCTTGCCTACTTTTTCCATTACGTATATGTCCTTTTTGTTTTTTCTCGAGCTTACTTTTCTCTATGTTGCCAGGCTCTAATAATTGTGTAACCTTTTGTAACGATGTAACCTGCAATTATGGTCTGATACTCAAGTAAAGTGCTCTGATACCTCCGGGTCTAGCCAGCGTTATATAAAACCTTTAAAATAAATTAATAAAATTGCAGCTTTGAAATAGCAATTGAGAGGGGAGTCTAGTAAAGTTTTGAAGGGTTGCATTCTTGTAAAATACTTCAAACAGGGATTCTTATTCAAGAAGGTACTGTAGCAATGTGAAAGGTTAGACCGATTGGCGTTGCCAATACTTTTTCTGATTTGTTATAAATACTTTTATTAGTTTTTGAGATATTTGCATTACAAAAAGGTGTCAGCCAGACTTAAAGCTTGAAGTACTAGCATAGATGTCACAAATAAATTGTTGATACTGTTAGACCCGGCTTCCTGGGCACCAGGGCACTCGGGGGTAACTGCGCTCCAATCGCATCAACTGGAGTGTTCCCTCACTGGTGTCCTTGGGCCTCAGTACTAAGGGACCCAAAACTGGATAACCAAGTACTCCTCTCCAGCACTTGACTCTCTAAGGGTAGCAAGACAGAGCAGTCCAAGGCTTACTCAAGGAGGTGAGGTGGGGTCAGACATTCGGAATACAGTGTAAACCGTACCACCAGCTGATAAACTCAATGTCCAGTCAGTGCTTTACTTTTTATAAAAGAAAAGTACTTTAATACACATAAGATAATTATACTAAACATAAAACTAGGATAAACAGTGAAAACCAGAAGTCTCTACAACCCTCTGGGACAGAGTTCTGACCCCAAACAAAATTATAGCGCCTATACGCCAAGCACTATAAAAACACAGTTAACATGAAAACACACAGTAAGCATTGCATATTACAGTCATGTTACACAGGACTGCTCTCATTCACTAGAGCCTTGATACCAAACTTTGTATTGAAAGGATATAGTTTCAGCATATGATGTGAAGTCAAATGTTCGTGATCAGCCCCATAGCCCCCCACCCAAAGCAACAGAAGTGCCCTCCCATTGTGAGTGAGGACACGGCTCTAGTGGTGTCAGGGATCTGATCACAGGTGCCGGATGTCTTGGCACAGTTTACTGGAGTCCCACTAGTCCAGTAGCCACTGGCTAGCTGTAGGAGGGTAGTGGCGGCAGAGTGCCAGTTCACCCTGATACCCTCAGAGATCACAAAAAGAAAGGTGGGGGCCTGCTTCACTGGCCTCTATTCCCAGTTACTGCTTGTACAGGCTCCCACAGCGCAATGGAGGAGCCTAGAGGGGATTTGATCTCACCTTCAAAGACTAGAATCAAGCATCCTCCTCTCTGGCTCTCGTCATGAGCTGCAAGCTTCTTTCCACCAGCTTTTCTTGATGTGCCGCAAGCTTCTTTCCCCACCTTGGGTGATGTGCCGCAAGCTTCCTTTCCACACCTTGGGCAGCTGTCTGTAATTTCCTTGGTCCAAAGCGCAGGCTCCCCCAAGCCTCACAGAACAGCTGGTCCTTAATGTTGCTGATGCCTTCCTTCCAGACCAAGGTGAACAGAGTCTTATCTCCTGCCTTCACACTGCGGGGTCGCGGCTGGCTACTGTCAGAGGGCTCTGGTGTGGCTGCCTCGTCAGTCATAGACCAGTCTTGAACAACAGCTGACCACTCAGGCCAGACTTTTATCACCTCTGATTGATAGGCTCATCCAATCAGAGGGTCTGCTGCTTTTGCATCCTGAATACAACTCCAATCACGAACCATTCGCCGCGTGTTCAATGCATGGGTAAAGTATGTACCAGGTCCCTTTCTGGTATCAGGCTGTGCAACTCCCTAGAGAGGAATTTTAATAAACCCCAGCCCACCAGGCCTTTCCAAGGAAATAGGGAGGGGCACGGGGGAGCTGGGATGTCCAGCAGAACAGCTCGCATTCCTCGCACTGGCTCAAATCCCCAGTCTTCCCCTGTACACCCACGGGCTCTCAAACATACATCAGTCAGACAAAGGCAATAGGCCCACAAGCATGACAAACTGCACAGACTTGGTCAGGAGGGTGCCTAGGGACTCAACCCTCCTGACTATAGATTTATTACTGCCACCACTGTCAGTCTACCACAGCCATAATAGAGAGGGCAGTAGCCACTCTCTGAAAAATAGGGGTGCACTAGGCATGCCCCCTCGACCTCAGAGCCAAGCTCTAGGGTCTCAATCCATGCAAACAGGGAGACCCTCAGTGGACTTGTATGATTGTCATGCTCACTGAGGTAGGGATCTAGAAACTATACAGTAGCTTTTGAGTGACTTGCCTGGAGATTAGCACAAGGCAGGGGAAGCACTCTCTCCAGAGACATTCAGGAGACTTCCCGTCCCAACAGATACAAATTGAGCACCAACTATTCCTTTCAGTAACTGTGCGATGTGATCTACCTACTATTAGGTCATGTTGCAAAAAATTCCTGCATAATGAATATTCATTAGATAGTTTACTTTTTGTGACCACTGGTGATTGGCTACAAACTGAGGTGTTGTGGCCTGTAAGGAATGGTAGACATTAATCCTTCTGTTTGCCTTTCCAAATAGGAAACTTTATTTTTAAAACAGTATGTATTCCTTAAAGGAACTGGTGCTGCTTGAAAAAAAGGGGGTTCTGCTTGAGAAGACATAAAGGGAGTAAGCAGTGGTCCCAGAGAAGCCATCCCACACAATTTGCAAACGGGAAGCTGTTCAACAGAGACAGCTTCCTCTTTGAAAGTATGTCAACATTCCCGCTGAAGAGTAGAAACATTTTAATTGTTTGTGCCCATTCCGAAAATCATGGATACAGCACACTGCAATTTGTAAATAAGAGGGGGTGCCCATTTCACTCCTCCACTTACTTTGTGAATTAGTAAGGCTTTTCCAAATATCAAAAATATGTTTTATGAATTGTAAAATATCATTTTGGCATCACAAACTCTGTGAATGTGTGCATTGCAGTGTTTACAACTGCAATATGTAGTACATGAGGCCCACAGATTGGTTAATGACAAAGAAATCGTTAAAGGGTTGAATTCCCAGTACAAGACCAATTATTTGAAACATAAGTGTTGTGTCCAACCAATGAGGAGTGGTTCAAGAAAAGTTACAATCTCATTGACTCTCACAGCACTGAAAATTCGGATCCAGCAGCGATTACATGATGCAAGCATTCTCAAGCAAGAATTGTGAACAAATATTGCAGAGAAAATCGGTGCAAGGGTGCACATCCCAGCTTCAGGGGAGATGAGGGCACAGGGCACATCAATAATCGTGGAAAATGTCGTCAATCTGACAGAAAAAAAACATGTAAAGGTTTCCTTGATTTGATAACTCCAAACTAAGCTAATCGCATGTAAAGGAACTTTCAGAAAACTTCAAAGAAATTGTTAAAATACACCAACTAAAAAAATAGGATTGAACAAAAAGGACCTGTTTTTAGTGTTTGTGTCTTAGACAGTTGCATGCTTCTCAATCAAAGGAAGTGGGCGCAGGATATGGCGACAAACTAAGCTACATCCCGGATGTATGACATTACAACACATGCTTTTACCACGCATGCCTTTACAACGCTGTTTTTACATCGCATACCATTACAACGCATAGTGCTTTTGGGGGTTGGATAGTGAATTATTTAATTTACTATTCCAACTCCAGTCCCCGTGGATAGTAGGGAAAGTGTTGGATAGTAAATTAAATCTATTCCCTATCCTAGAGCGCCCCCCAGCGCAATGTGTTGTAATGGTTTGCGTTGTAAAAGTTGCGTCGTAAAGGCACTGCGTGGTAAAAGTTGCGTTGTAAAGGTTGTTCCCCCTACATCCCATGATCAGATCCCGTAAAACATGGCCAGAGTCAGAGAAGTGGATTTTTAGGGTAGAAGACAGCAGCCGTTCCTCTGTTAAGGCAGAGGAGCATCACCCCACTGCCTGAGAGCCAGCAAATTCAAGCATGAAAAATAAAACGACAACAAAAAAAAAAGTTATTATCGGGGGGGCGTGGCCAGCAGCCGGCGATGGCGGCAGCTTAGGAGGAGAGCTCCGTGATTGAAGCGGCCTCCTAGACAATCCGGTTATTTATCCGTCGTTAATTGCTCCCAAGCGGGAAGGCGACGAAGCCCAGGACCAAGCGGCAACATCCTGGCCAACCGGCACCTCGATCCGTTGTTGGGATCGCGAGTTACACCCGGCACCGGTGTGGGCCTGTGCACGGGGTCCGGACCTGGGACTGTCCTACACTGAGGGACGGACAGGAAGTGCATCACCCCGGGCGGAGGAGTACAGGGAACGCTCGCCTGGGACGGACGGAGGCGGAGACAAAATTTCTGCACCGCACAACGCCGCCGACCTTCACTGGCACGGAACGTGTGCCCTGAAGCCTAGCTCTGCTACGGAGGTGAGGAGAGGGGCGATCCGGCTGGCCTGCTGAGTCGGGCGGCAGAAAGAGGTGCGGAGGCTCCGGCAGAGGGGCCGCCATCTTGGGGTCACGTAATCGGCTCTGCCTTATCCGCAACAACCCGGCCTCACACACTTGAGGCGGAGCTGAGACAGCGGTGCCTACTCATCGCCGAGCGGCGCATAATAGACCGCGGGGGGCCTCCCGCTGCAAAGGAACGCACAATACCGCCGTACATCTGGACAGATACAGGGGCACATTCAAACTTGCTTCAGAGGGCTGGAAGTCGCTCTCACGGACCTGGCTCTTCGGCCGCGGTCCGTCTCAATACAATTGCCACTGGCCCTGAGATTTCACGGGGGTGCAGATCAAGTGCTCCGAGGGACGCGGGGCGGTGACGAGGCATGCAACATTGAGGTGGCAGTGCCCCCGCACAGTACAGGGAGTCTGTTGACACAACCGGCCTGCAGCGCAGTCGGACAGATACATTCCCCTGCTCCCACTGTGAACTGTTGAGGGGACCCGGTACAGAGTGGTGCCGCCGGGCCCTGGGTGGACTGGAGTATACCCACGAAGACCAGGTGGGTCCTTGCGTGACGCCTCGAGGCAACAAGGAAGGAGGGGTAGACCAGACGGCGTTTGGTGTGGGTACCCACCTCAGGACACACTGAATTGGAGGAGCGAGACGCCGGCTGCGTCCGCGTGAGGCGGACACCACTGTCGTGATGACCGGCAGGGGCCCAAAACCTGGGGCATCGCAATCGCGCCTTGATCGGTTTGCGTACGAGAAGCCCATTTCATCTCCCCCAGATGCCAAATCGCAGCAAGGCAAAGTTGCAGAAGCCGTGGGGGGCAAGAAGGCAACCCTTGACGACATCATGCGGGCACTCACGCAGGTGCAAACCACAGTTGGGTCCATCTCGGCCGAAATAACGCTGATCAGAGCGGACTTCCATAAGATGTCGGAGAAAGTGGGCAATATGGAAGTGGTGACTAAATCCTTGGTGGAAGATGTGGCTGAGCTGCAGATTGGGATGGAACGCGTATTAAAGGAAAATAAGGTACTGCGTGAAAAGCTCGATGATCAGGAAGGGCGCTCGAGACGGAACAACATTCGTATTATAGGTGTGCCGGAGTCGGAAGACACGAGAGCGATGGACTTGTACGTGGAGGATTTAATTAAGCAAAAGTTACAGCCTAAGGGCCTCTCGGCCTTCTTCACGGTGGAAAGGGCACACAGGGTCCCTGGAGGGGGCCAGAAATCGGGCATGAACCCCAGACCGATCATAGCGAGACTCTTTAATTTCAGAGATCGTGATGCCATCCTGCAAGCGGCGAGACTCTCCCCCCCTCTCAAAATCCAGAACTCTACCTTGGCATTCTTCCCGGACTACACGGCTGAGGTCGCACGGAGGAGGAGGACCTTTTTCGAGGTGAAGAAGGAGTTGAGAGCTCGGGAAATTCCGTACTCAATGCTTTTTCCGGCCAAACTTCGGATTGTGGCAGACAATAAGACTTGGTTTTTTGATTCCCCGGAAATGGCGCAGGAATGGCTGGAGGGTTGGAGACAGGTGGATCCCCCGCATCGCTCTAACAGGCAGAACAAGCACCGCAATGCAGGATCCCGACAGAGCTCACAGTCCGCAGGGGAGGGAGCGGAGGCCCTCTCCCCATTGTCTGATCTTCGAGAAGAGGGTGCTGATGAGGAATAGTGATTCGCAGTTATGGCTGACCTGACTGCATTGTAGACCGGCAATGCCGCCTTGGATACTGGGCTGAGGGCCTCCGCGGCAGAAGTTGGGGGCCGCCGATACCGGAGAGTCCTTCACCCCAGCGAGCAAGTACTGTGTTTTGGGTTGGGATCAAGCACTCTGCTGAGTTGGGGGGGCGGGCAGTTCTGAGTCCGTTGAGCAGGGGGGCAGGGAGGGGGGGAGTTGGGGGTTGGATGAGTTTCTGGTTTTTAAGTACTGCGCTGGGTCAATCACTGCACCGTGTAGGGCGAATGCGTAGAGTAGAGGTGCTACTGCGCGAACTGCAAATTCACTTCACAAGATGTATCATATATGGCGGCAGCCGGCTGGCTTGTCGCTTCGTCTGTTACGATGGGGGAGGACACTAGCATGGGGCGGGCATCACCATTGAGCCTAATGTCTTGGAATGTTAGGGGCTTGGGGGATAAAATAAAGCGGGGACTGGTCTTACAGAACATTAGGAGGTTAAACCCAGCCTTGGTCCTGTTACAAGAAACTCATCTGACCGGAACGGCCGTACGGGCCATAGATAGGAAAGGCTACAGTATGGTTGTTCACTCTGAGTTCACTAAGGGGTCCCGGGGTACTGGGATATTAATGCACCGCTCCTCCAGGTTTATTGTACACTCAGTTAGCGTAGACACACAGGGACGCTTTGCGGCGATCCATGGGCAATGGGAGGGTAGGCCGCTAAATGTGGTCTCGGTATACATACCGCCGGCTCTACACACCATCGCTCTCCCAGACCTGGGGAACTTTTTGTTACACCTCCCGGAAGGAGATCTAGTAGTGGGGGGTGATTTCAACGCAGTGGCACACAGTTCCCAAGACCGTTACCCAGTGTGCACACGTACACCAGGGCCTTCCAAATTGTTAGACTTCATGGAAGCGCAGGGTTTAGTGGATATATGGAGACAGTTTCACCCGGAAGACCAGCAATACACGTATTATTCGGCAGTTCACGATAGCCTGTCACGAATAGACTACTTCCTCACATTGGGAGGGGGCCTTCTCAATATCACTGAAACTGACATCAAACCACGAGGGGTTTCGGACCATTCCCCGTTGACTCTGACTCTGTCCAGCCAGGTGAGGACCCACAGACGCATCTGTCCTATTTACCCGGGGTATCTTAAGGAGCCTGTAATAACCAAGGCTTTAAAAGCGAGTACGAGATCTTACAACACTGAAAATGAGGGATCGGTGACTTCACATGTAACCTTCTGGGAAGCCTATAAAACAGTTCTTCGTGGGCAGGCGATCTCGGTTATCGCACAACATAAACGCACGCAAAGCAGGGAGCTATTAGACCTAGAGGAACAACTCGCCAGTGCGAATCGGGCGCATGAAAGTGACCCGAGTGAGGATACACATCACACGCTCCGGATGTGTCAGCAGAGACACGCCGATCATCTACTGCGTAAAGTGCTGGGCGGGATGGTGGCAACAGCAAGTAGGATCTATGACGTAGGGGATAAGGCAGGTAAACTCTTGGCATGGCTAGAGAAGAAGCGTGGAGGTCAAAGGGCCATACTACAGCTCAGGGACTCGAGAGGGGCGCTGCAGACCAGGCCTGATCGGATAGTGGAACTCCTCGCAGACCACTTTGAGTCAGTTTACTACCCGGAAACTGAAGTCACACGGGAAGTGGTGGAGGTATCACTCCTAGGGGTGCCGACCCGTACTCTCCTCCCGGACGCTAGGGACGAACTTGATTCGGACCTGACGTCCGAAGAAATACAACTAGCCATTGCGGCGTTGCGCCCTGGGAAAGCAATGGGCCCTAACGGCGTGCCGATTGAATGGTACAAGATTATGTCTGAGTCACTCTCCACTCCCCTACTCGAAATGTACGAGGAAAGCCGGGAACGGGGGATCTTACCCTCTGACCAACGCATGGCCACCATAGTGGCGATTCCGAAGCCTGGCAAACCTCCTGAGGACTGCGGCTCATACCGCCCTATATCGCTCCTCAACGCCGAAAATAAAATTCTGGCGAAACTACTGGCCACTAGATTGCTACCGCACTTACAGCACCTAATCCATCCGGATCAGTCGGGCTTTATGCCACACCGGAGCACGGCGCTGAATTTGAGAAGGTTGCACGGGGTGCTGGCATGCGCCCCACGATTGAAGGAGCCAGCAGCGGTACTATCTTTGGATGCCCGAATGGCGTTTGATATGGTGGAGTGGCGCTATCTTTTTGCAGTCCTGGAACACATGGGTATTGGCCCCGGCTTCATCTCATGGGTCAGGTTGTTATACACCGAGCCCGTGGCGAGGGTGGCGGCCAATGGTTGTATCTCGAGGGATTTCCCACTGGCGAGAGGCACAAGGCAGGGATGCCCACTTTCACCGCTACTTTTTGCATTAGTGTTGGAACCCCTGGCCACAATTCTCCGATCCACCCAGTTGCTGAGGGGCATACAATGGGGTGATGGTTGGGAGGACAGGGTCTCCCTGTATGCTGATGACATGCTTGTATACCTCATGGACCTCGACACTGGCATTTCGGTCCTGCTGGCCCTCTGTGAGACCCATGGTGCAGCATCAGGTTACAAACTAAACTGGTCCAAGTCCGTGCTGTTCATGATTCGGGGTGACCCCCCGGTACTGCCTGATGGATGCCAGTTGATTATAGAAACACGTACCTTCAGGTACCTGGGAATTCAAATCACACAGGAATCTGAGACATTTTTAGAGCTAAACCTGGTTCCCCTGATGAATAGATTGAGGGCGGATGTGCGCCATTGGAAGGCCCTCCCCCTGACATTGCTGGGTAGAGCGGCACTCTTTAAAATGCTGGCACTACCTCGCTTCCTTTATGTCCTGGAGAACACGCCGACGGTGGTTCCATTGTTGTTCTTCCGCCAAGTGACGGCACAACTGACTACATTGCTTTGGAGTGGCAAGCCGGCTAGAGTAGCACAGCTGAAATTAATTAGAGATTGGTATAGCGGGGGGATGGCACTCCCGAGCCTTGAACTGTATTACTGGGCAGCACACCTTAAGGTGATCAACCAATGGATTCATGGCACCCACGATGACCCGGCATATGTGGCGGATAGAAGACAATTGGGCACGGCTACCCTCCTGGCCCCGCTCTACAACAAGGGTTTGGTTGGGAAGCTGGAAGGTCCGACCAAGCACACAGTGACTATATGGCATAGGGCACAGAGGCGGCTTGGATGGGAGGGGGTGATTACCAAACTCACACCGCTATGGGACTCCAGAGCATTTGGTAATTTGCGTAGCAGTAAGGGTTTTGATCGGTGGGATTCCATCGGGATATCCACAGTGGGCGATCTATGGTCGGGAGGCGAAATACTTTCTTTTGACACGTTGAGGGCGCAATATGACCTGGGAGTGACGGAAACGTACAGATATATACAAATTAGACACGCACTCATGTCTGTGTTAGAAATTGGGGCGTCGGTCCCAGAGTCGGCTCCATTGGAAGACCGGCTGCTTACGGACTATATGGAGACTAGTGCTACATCCCTCACCTACCGTAAACTGTTGAACAACTTGCCGGATCCGCTGGTGCACCTGAAAGAAAAGTGGATGGGGGAGCTTGGGGATTTGGATGAGTCAGAGTGGAACGAGGCATTGGCGTCACCCAGAGAGGCAGGCATATCCATGCGATTTCGACTGGTCCAATTTAAAATATTGCATAGAGTTTATTACACCCGCACAACACTCCATAAAATACACAGGGCTGACCATCCCTATTGCTTACGGAACTGTGGGGAGGAGGGTACACTGTTCCATACTTTGTGGGAATGTCCCAATCTACAAATTTACTGGAGACGCGTAGCGCGCACAATCAGCCAGACACTAAAAACCCCTTTCACACCTGACCCTCGGGTATGTATACTGCACGTGTGGGGCCCGACAGACCTGTCACTGCCTGGGAAGCATTGGGTGGTCATTGGTATGATGCTGGCGAAGCGCGATATTGCACAGAACTGGGGAGCACCGACTACTCCGACGCTGTCGCAGTGGTGTAAGAACATGGATATGCTTATGTTGACGGAGCGGGAGGTTTATAAACAGAGACTCAATCCGCGCAAGTGGAATAAAATATGGACGCCATGGAACTCGTATAGAGGGGATATTTGTGAGCCGTTACCAGAGGATGAGGATGCAGATAGCTCTGAGGAGGAGGATGAGATTGACTGATATAATGTACTCCGGGGTGGGCATTGTAGAGGGGGGTTGTCTGGGAACTAGATACTGAACACATAGGCAGACTAGCTAGTGGCATGAACTAGGAGTAATGCACATGGAGGCTCTACTCACGCTGATGCTGTATTGTTTTAAGATGCGGATCGTTGATCTTGACCCTTTTATGTAGTTTGTTCAGAGTTGGGGTGAAAATGAAAATTTGAAAAGTTGCTCCACTGATTGAATGCAGCTGAATGTTGACGCTGCGATGATACAATGATTATTCGTTACTGCTTACTTTGTGATGGCGACAATAAAAACAAATTTTCAAAAAAAAAAAAAAAAGTTATTATCATTTTATTTTATATCCAGCCGTCCGACTGAGCGCCTGAGCTATTCTTAGGGCAGGGCCAACCTGATGGACAGCAGCTGCAGCAGGGAGGGGGAGCGGTGGGCACAGCAAGTGTGCATGTTAGTTTGACTGGCTGTCTCTGGAGGGCCAAACCGTCATGCGCACTTAGGTTTCTCCGTCCAAAGCTGTGTTGCACACCCGGGTGGAGAACAGCAGGCACCAGCCCCCAGTCCCTGTGTGAGCCCAGAGCCAGCCCACTCAGACCAATTCCAGGGCTTCTCTCATGCTGGGTAATAGTATTACCAGCATGAGAGCAGCATCTGGATTGGCGCAGGACAGGCGGAGAAGAGCATAGGCGCCTGCCAGCAGCAGGTAAGTAATCTTTACTTATGATTCACCCTGCACTGCCAACCACTTGTATTTGACAGCAGTTGCCACTGTGGACTTGACACGGGTAATGACCAAAGGCTATGACCTATGTCTAAGGCAGCAACGCATGGCCACATGTCTCATGACCAAAGGGGATGCTGCATCCGTCCAAAGGCCTTGCATATTAAGCAAAAGGGGCTTATACACTGGGCCACGGCATGGCCAGTGTTGGACATGGCCCTTTTGGCAGGTTCACCCCTGAACTTTTTGCCTTAAACTGACATAGTGGTAGTGATTTTTGGCCTCTGCGCACTTTAGCACTGTGGCCCAGGGTAAAGAGTGTGCGCTCTCCGAGTGCGTGTGGTGAGATTGCCCTGTCCTCCCTTAGGAATGCATGGGGGATATGTGTGTCCATGATAATTCCTGGTATTAGAGGAGTGCAGGGGTGAGTTTAGTATGTATGAACTCGTGAGGATAAATGCTGCGCAATGGTGTGCGCAGATTTATGGTGACTGGTGGAGAAATGCCACTTTTAGAAGTTGGCGTTTCTGTGCACTGTGTGTCTGCCTGCCTGCCTGATGTGAATTGCATGTCTGGCTTGTGATTGACAGAAGCTGAGAGGTGTGGGTGGCTCCAGGAGACAGGGGGTGTCTGCCCAGTGGTCAATAGAGAGATCTGCATGTAGATGGGAGGGAGGAGGTGCACCTGGGACCTGAATAGGGCTGTGCCTTCCCTCCACAATGTTGGCTCCGCCCCCTGTGGTGCGCCTAATCACTGAGCCCCCACCTGACAAAGGAGAGAGGAGCTGACCAAAACAAAATGCTCCAAAGCTCCCCTAAAGCAGTCCTAGCTGGTATCCCGAAGCCTTGTGCTGTGACAAAGGGATTTGCTAATATAAATATAGGGGCTGTGACGCCATGAAAATGTTCAGTCTTTGGTGCTGTTCCTGCGGGGCGTGCTGCTGCTGGGGCTCAGGGGGGAGGCTGCCATGAGGGCTTGCCTCCCTGGGCCCTGCACTGCCCCTTGATGCCTGAAAGGACTTTCTCTTCATCCCCAGGACCTTTGGCAGCATTCCTTGCGCCCTGTGAGCGCTATGCTTATTCTTTAATTTTGCCCCAAGAAGGAGAAGAATGCGTGGGCTTTGGCAGCGCTGAGCTGCCATTGAGGGAGAGGGAATCCCTGGCGTAGGGATTCCCCCGTGCTTCGTAATTAAGCGGGTGCACACCCTGCATCTTCGCTTTGATTTTAATTAATGCGCGGGTGCCCACCCAGCGTCTTTGCCTTTTTTAATTGAGCGGGTGCCCATCCCGCTTTATATTTATAATGAAGAGCGAGCCTACCACTCATTGTGCCAGGAGAACCGAGATGACCGCTGCGACTTGAGCCACGGCAAAGCGAAAGTCAGGCAACATGATGCCTGGCGGAGGATTGGACTTCCGGTTTTGCGGAGGAAGTCCCGCACACGCCCCCGCAGCCTGAGGAGACGTCCGGAGCCCCACAGGCTCCATGCTGAAGTCCCAGTGCCATGAGAGGGACCAGGCGAAGAGCGGAGTGCCGGCCCTGGGAGCCCCCGAGAGGAGACCGGAGCAGAAAGGAGAAGTGAGGTCCTGCCCCGCAGAGCCCAGTGAGTAGGGTTTCTTCCTAGTCGGTGCCAGTCAAGGCACAGCACGAGTCCTCTGTCCCTGAGCAGTTCCGCCAGGAAGCGGGCCGCTCCTACCAGTGGGGGCATTTCCTGACAAAGTTTGTTGGTGCCAGTGAAAGCACATTGCAATTTCATGAGCGGCCCCGTCTGGCAGAGGGCCGCTCCAACAAGGGGGATAAATGGGGTTAAAGGGCCCGTAGGGGCCCCTGTTTCTCCCATATGGCCATTTTCTACAGCTGGCCCATTTTGCTAGAGGGCAGCTGCAACGTTTTGGGGGCCAAGTTTGTTTAAAGAGGCCTAGTGGGGCCCCGAGGGCACAGTTGTGCCAGGGCCCCTTTACCTGATTCTCAGCTGCACCGCAACAGCGCGGGCATCTGCAATGTTTTTGCACAGTTGCTCAGAGGGCCCAGAGAGTGCCCAGGCCTATGATTCTTCACAGCTGCCCAGCAAGTAGTGGGCAGCTGCATCGTTTAGGCCACAGTGCTTTGGGATATGTCTGTTGAGTTAGGAGTGAGAGGCAATCCTTTGCCCCATACTTTCACAGCTGCGCAGCACTTAGTGCCAGCCACAACGTTTAGGTCTGTGCAAATGTGCCCCTGTATTCTGCTGCATTGGCAGCGCACCTTGACTTTTGGACATAAGGCATTTGAGCCCCTTTAGGGATGGCCAGTTGGCCAGGGGCACTGTTAGGTTCATAGGGCTCCAGGCCCTAATGTGATTTATGTGCTAATTCTGATTATGTGGTGCTAGGAAATGTGATTGAGGTACTATGATTTATGCCTCTGAATGTAGTTTTTATGATTATGAGGTTTTGCATAATTTGTTTATGCTTGTGAGGTTATTATTCCCTAATGCGTTTAGGTTGTGAGTTATGACATCCTATGTTGATGATTGAGTTATTCTCCACTTTGAGTTATGCCCCTAATGTGAGTTATGCTTAGGAGGTTATGGTCTAATGCGTTTAGACTTATGAGAAGATTGCATAATGTGTTTATGCTGGTGAGGTTGGCTCAGAATGTAATTCGCACCTAATGTGATACTGTGCATAATGTAGTTTATCTTACAGGCTGATGCTAAGTACAGTGATTACCAGTGGTTACTGGTTGTACGTTTATGACATGCTTTACTTTTACTAAATTTGCTTTGTGATGGTTCTGACAGTGATCCAGTGGGCCCTGTCAGGTGTATATAAACTCTTGTAGATAAGACCCAGTGCAGGGTGGCACCACGTATATTATGTTTACTATCCTAATGTGTTATGAGAATACAAAGGCTTTTTTTGATATAACCTTGTGTGGAGTTCCTTTTGTATTGTGCCTGGGATGTTGTTGCTGTGTGCATGCGCAGATGCTTTACCCATTGCCACCGGGATAAGCCTGACTGCTCATGCCAAGCTACTAAGGGGGTGAGCAGGGGTTGAATTTTAATTTAAAAGAATTTGTAAAGCGCACGTATACCATGCGGTTCCTTGGCGCTGGAGGATGCTAATACCACGGGCAGGAAGGCGGGTGCCTAGGACAAAAAGGCTTGCCGGAAAAGAAAAGTTTTAAGGGCTCTACGGAACTCCATGTAGGAGGTAGCCGATCTCATGGCGAGCGGGAGAGTGTTCCAAAATGAAGGGGCCAGTACGGAGAAATTCAAGCCTCCCATTCTGTGTTTCTTAAAGCGAGGAATCGAGAGAAGGCATTTGGAGGAAGAGCTCAGCTCTCTGGTAGGGTGATAGCCCTGGATTGCAGAGGAGATGAAGGTGGGGCCATCCCTGCACGGGCTTGAAAAGTCATACAGCCCATCTTAAAAAGAGCCCGCTCTCTAATAGGCAGCCAGTGTAGTGCTTTAAGTAACGGGGTGGCATGATGGAATTTAGGTAAGCCATGGATTTGGCGGGCGGCCTGATTCTGCACTAACTGGAGGCGTTGAAGGGCATAAGCGGGAACACCGTTATACACGATGTTCGCGTAGTCCAGCCGCGATAGAACCATTGCTATAAGGATCAGCTTAAGGGCCGGGAGAGAAAAGAACCTAGAGATCTTCTGGACAATGCGGAGAATGAAAAAACAGGAGGAAACAACAGAACTGATCTGGGAGTGAAGTGTGAGATGTTGATTTAATGTAATACCTAGTGTTTTGACTGAGACTGAGGGAGAAGGAGGGGGACCAAGAGAGGAGGGCCAAAAAGTGGGGGACCAGGGGCTGCTGCTGCCACCGGTCAAGACTAACTCAGTCTTATCCGGGTTGAGTTTGAGTTGGTTACAACTCATCCAATCCCGGATAAACAGCATGACCGATTGGAAACTGTGGATACCGGATGGTGAGGAGGAAAGATTAAAAATGAGCTGGAGGTCATTGGCGTAGTTATACACCGTGAACTCCACTTTTGTAGTGCAAAAACAATGGGGAAGATATACCAATTAAACAATAGAGGGGAAAGGGAGGACCCTTGGGGGACACCGCACTGCACTTTACAAGGGAGAGCAGAAAAGTCAGCCAGATGGATGGCCTGGGTCCGGTCGCTCAGGAAGGAGCCAAGCCAGGCCAGTATCGAACCCCCCAAGCCCACCGCCTTGACACGGGACAAAAGAATTGAATAGTCAACCGTGTCAAAGGCGGCGGGCAGATCTAGAAGGACGAGGGCCTGAGGGGTGTTTGTATCCAATCCCTCCCTGAGCTGGTCCAGAACGGAGATGGCGACCTTGTCGGTCGAATGTCGAGGGCGAAAGCCGGACTGGCAAGAAGCAAGATACCCACTGTCTTCCACAAAGGAGCTGAGTACCTGGGTGATGTAGGACTCAAGGACCTTGCCCAGGAAAGGGAGGAGGGAAATTGGCCGATAATTTGCGGGGAGAGAGGGGTCAGCCCCAGGCTTCTTTAGGATGGGGATGATGGTGGCCGCTTTATGAGGAGTATCTTTGGTGTGTAACTCCCTTGCTCTGACTAGAGTGGTGGTCTCTGCCTGGCTTTGGTGCAAGCCTTAGCCAACCAGAGATCCCATTTCTAACAGCCACAAACAATGGTCCTGCACCCAAGCATCCATAACACAACTGACAGTCATGCACGATGGGTTGTTCAGCTAATCAATCAATCAATCATACCATTTGTATAGCGCGCTACTCACCCGGACGGGTCTCAAGGCACTTTGGGGAGGGGTCTGCTACTGCTCGAACAGCCAGGTCTTGAGTTGTTTCCTGAAGGCGAGAGGGTCCTGTGTCTGCCGGAGGTGGATGGGGAGGGAGTTCCATGTCTTGGCTGGCAGGTAGGAGAAGGATCTTCCTCCGGCGGTGGCTCTTCGGATGCGTGGTAAGGCGGCGAGGGCGAGGCTTGTAGAGCGTAGCTGGCGGGTGGGCGTGTAGAAGGTCAGGCGGTCGTTGAGGTACTTGGGGCCCAGGTCGTGGAGAGACTTGTGTGCGTGGGTAAGGAGCCTGACCGTGATCCTTTTGCTGACGGGGAGCCAGTGCAGGTCCCTCAGGTGGCCGGAGATGTGGCTGCGTCGGGGGATGTCCAGGATGAGTCGGGCGGAGGCGTTCTGTATGCGCTGGAGTCTTTTCTGTAGTTTGGCTGTGGTTCCCGCGTAGAGGGTGTTCCCGTAGTCCAGTCGGCTGGTGATGAGGGCCTGGGTGACCGTCTTCCTGGTTTCGGTTGGGATCCATCGGAAGATCTTTCGGAGCATACGCAGGGTGTTGAAGCACGATGAGGAGACGGCGTTGACTTGTCTGGTCATTGAGAGGGAAGAGTCCAGGATGAAGCCCAGGTTGCGTGCGTGGTCGGTTGGCTTGGGAGAGGTGCCCAGGGTGGGGGGCCACCAGGAGTCATCCCAGGCGGAGGGCGATGGTCCCAGGATGAGGACTTCCGTCTTGTCTGAGTTCAGTTTCAGGCGGCTGTTCTTCATCCATTCGGCGACATTTTTCATCCCTTCGTGCAGGCTCGTTCTGGCGGTGGCGGGGTCTCTGGTGAGGGAGAGGATCAGTTGGGTGTCGTCGGCGTAGGAGATGATGTTGAGGTTGTGCTGGCGTGCGATGGTTGCAAGAGGTCTCATGTAGACGTTGAAGAGGGTGGGGCTGAGTGATGATCCTTGTGGTATGCCGCAGATGACTTCGGTGGCCTCGGATCGGAACGGGGGGAGGCGGACTCTCTGTGTTCTTCCGGCGAGGAACGAGATTATCCACTCCAGTGCCTTCTCTTGGATCCCGATGTTGCTGAGGCGTTGGACTAGAGTGCAGTGGCAGACGGTGTCGAACGCTGCAGAGAGGTCCAGGAGGATGAGGGCCGCTGTTTCCCCGTTGTCGAGCAGGGTTCTGATGTCGTCGGTGGCTGCAATGAGGGCGGTCTCAGTGCTGTGGTTGGCTCGGAAACCGGACTGCGAGGGGTCGAGGGATCCGTTCATCTCGAGGAAGGCTGCAAGCTGTCTGTTGACGGTCTTCTCGATGACTTTGGCAGGAAAGGGAGGAGCGAGATGGGGCGGAAGTTCTTGAGGTCGGTGGGGTCCGCTTTTGGTTTCTTCAGTAGGGCGTTGAGCTCGGCATGCTTCCAGCTCTCCGGGAAGGTGGCGTTGTTGAAGGAGGTGTTGATGACGTCCTGGAGTTGGGGTGCGATGATGGAGTCGGCCTTGTTGAAGATGTGGTGGGGGCAGGGGTCGGTTGGAGATCCGGAGTGGATGGTGTTCATCGTGCGGGCTGTGTCTTCGGTGGTCACCGTGGTCCAGGTGCGGAGGGTGGCGGTGGGGGGCGTTGGTTCGACGGTTGGGTGCGTGGGTGGTGCGTCAAAGCTGTTGTGGATGTCGGCGATCTTGCGGTGGAAGAACGAGGCGAGAGAGTCGCAGAGGTCCTGTGAAGGAGTGATGTCGTTGTTGCCGGTGCTGGGGTTGGAGAACTCCTTGACGATGCTGAAGAGCTCCTTGCTGTCGTGGGCGTTGTTGTCCAGTCGTTCTTTCAGTGATTTCTTCTTGGTGGTGCGGATGAGCTGGTGGTGCTTGCGGGTGGCGTCTTTGAGGGCGGTCATGTTGTCTGTGGTCTGGTCGAGGAGCCAGGCTTTCTCGAGGGTGTGGCAGTTCTTCTTGGAGTCCTTGAGTTCTTCGGTGAACCAGGAGGCCTTCTTGCTTCTGGGTCTGCTAGGAGGGTTATTCAGTGGTGCGAGGTCGTCGGCGCAGGCGGTCAGCCACTGCGTGAATTTGCGGGCTGCTTCGTTGGGGTCCGTTGTGCTGGCGGGTGGGTTCTGGCTGAGGCAGGGGGTGAGCTGGTCGGCGGTGATCTTGCTCCAGCTCCTGTGAGGAACCTGTTGCGGGTGGCGGTGAGTCGTGGTTCTTCTGAAGCTGAAGTGGACGCAGCTGTGGTCGGTCCAGTGAAGTCCGGTGGAGTGGCTGAAGGTGATGTGCTTGCTGGATGAGAAGACGGGGTCAAGCGTGTGGCCGGCGTAGTGGGTGGGGGTGTTGACCAGTTGCTTGAGTCCGAGGTTGGCGAGGTTGTCCAGCAGGGCGGCGGTGTTGCGGTCCTTGTTGTTCTCCAGGTGGAAGTTGAGGTCACCTAGGAGGATGTAGTCAGCGGAGCGGAGGGCGTGCGGGCTGATGAAGTCCGGGATGTCGTCGCTGAATTGTGTACGTGGTCCAGGGGGCCTGTAGACGAGGGTGCCTCTGAGGGTCGTCTTTGGGTCGGTGTGTATCTGGAAGTGGAGATACTCGGCGGCGGTGAAGGTGTCGTCGGAGTCGGTTGTGATGCGGATGGTGTTCTTGTGTAGGATGGCGATGCCTCCTCCGGTCTGGTTGACGCGGTCTCTACGGATGATCTCGTATCCGTCTGGGATGGCGATGACGGGCGCTGAGGAGGCGTTCATCCAGGTTTCCGTGAGGAAGGCGACGTCTGGTGAGGTTGTGTCGAGCAGGTTCCAAAGTTCGATGGCGTGTCTGTGGATGGAGCGGGTGTTGAGCAGGATGCACTTGAGGTGGCTGTTGTTGGTGCTCGGCTTGGTGGCTGCGGTGCAGGTCCGGAGGCAGGTGAACTTGCAGGCTTGACAGGTGAAGGGTCCGTGGGTGCGTCTCGGGGTCGCTCGGTGGCAGGCTCTTGGTCGGTCCGGTTTGAGTGCGATGAGGGTGGCGGCGTCGTAGGTCCGTCGGGGGCCAGGGGTCCTGGCGCTGGGCGCGGGCCAGGCACGGACGGGCGCAGACGGGCTTGCCTTCAGCGCACAATCGGCGTGCCCGCTGCGCTTGCGTGGGGGCGTCATAAGAAGGGAGCCGGGAGGGAGGGTCCGCTGGGTGGCGGGAGCGCGGGGGCCAATCGGTTGGCGGGGGCGGGGCCGCAGGGAGGCAGCGGCGGGAAACACGAGTGCGGGCGGCTCAGCGGCGGCTGGGTCGCCTGCAGCGGCAGCAACAAAACACGGGAGGCAGGAGCAGGAGGAGCGTGGGGGCGACCTGGCCAAGGCAAGGCACTGTGGTCGCTCCCGAAGTCAGGAAGAGAATCCCCTTAAGAAGGGAGCCGGGAGGGAGGGTCCGCTGGGTGGCGGGAGCGGGGGGGCCAATCGGCTGGCAAGGGGCGGGGCCGCAGGGAGGCAGCGGCGGGAAAGACGAGTGCGGGCGCTCAGTGGCGGCTGGGTCGCCTGCAGCAAGCAGCAACAATACACGGCAGGCAGGAGGAGCGTGGGGGCGACCTGGCCAAGGCAAGGCACAGTGGTCGCTCCCGAAGTCAGGAAGAGAATCCCATTAAGAAGGGAGCCAGGAAGGAGGGTCCGCTGGGTGGCGGGAGCGGGGGGGCCAATTGGCTGGTGGGGGGCGGGGCCGCAGGGAGGCAGCGGCGGGAAAGACGAGTGCGGGCGGCTCAGCGGCGGCTGGGTCGCCTGCAGCGGCAGCAACAAAACACGGCAGGCAGGAGCAGGAGGAGCGTGGGGGCGACCTGGCCAAGGCAAGGCACAGTGGTCGCTCCCGAAGTCAGGAAGAGAATCCCCTTAAGAAGGGAGCCGGGAGGGAGGGTCCGCTGGGTGGCGGGAGCGGGGGCCAATCGGCTGGCGGGGCCCCAGGGAGGCAGCGGCGGGAAAGACGAGTGCAGGCGGCTCAGCGGCGGCTGGGTCGCCTGCAGCGGCAGCAACAAAACACGGCAGGCAGGAGCAGGAGGAGCGTAGGGGCGACCTGGCCAAGGCAAGGCACAGTGGTCGCTAACAGGAGTGAGTGCATGGTGTGGCTATAGGCAATACACTGAAACCAGCTTTTGCAGTACAAAGCCAAAAGTTTCATGAAAACCTGTATTTACCTTTCACAATGAGGATGGTAATTAAACAAAGGGCAAGGTTTGGCTTAAAAGGGTATTTTATGCTGTCATTATCTAAAGACAGTGTCATGCTTTAGGAATAATTACCTGAGGGTAGAAAGCTTCCCAGGAAAGAAACATATATTTATAGGGACTTGCTACAGGGCCTGGCCAGTGTGCCTGTGATTGCCATGGTGTTTATAGACTATAAATTCTACAGCTGGTAAATGCTGATAGTCATTAGAGGTTTTAGAAACTTCTGCTGGTTTCAGGAGAATGCTTCCATTTCAAGACTAGTCTGAAGGTTGTGAATAGCTATGGTTTTCATATAAACCCTGGTTGCGGATAAACAGAGTCGTTGCAAGAAGTGTATGTGTCAGTATTCATTTCCAGTTGTCTACAAACGTTTCGTCTGTTAGTGCAAGTATGAAGATTTATTCGGGCAGTGCGTGCCCCTGACCCAGTAAACATATGCTCACTTCACCTCTGCATTCTCAACCATCTATTTCAGTCTCTCCAACGTCTGTTTCTTTCCATCCTTAATTGTTTCCCAAGCTCTCAGCTTTGCAAAAAATATGTCAAACGTGTTTATTAGTCATTTTTATCTTTCTCAAGCCCTGCAGGGTTCGCTCAGTTTCCATTTTCTTTTCTGTCCTTAATCCAAAGCATTATCGTTCTCCGACCCCGTCCTTACAACGTAAACACGTTGGCGCGCATTTACAAATTGTCTGAAAAACGAAGGGGCATATTCTCAAGCCCCTATTGCCACAGAACTGTCCCTTTTTCTGACGTTCCCGTGGCGATAGGGTCAGCGCCTTATTCTCAAGGCAGCGTTAACCCAATCAACGTGGCTTTAAGCCACGTGGCTTAACGCTGCCTTGAGAATAAGGCATCTTTCACATTAGATTTAGTGTGAAAGGGGCGTGCAGTGGGTGTTGCGGTGGGCGTTCCACTGCAATACCCATTGTGATCGACGCTGCCACCTATTATCAAGGGTGGTGATATTAGGTAGCAGCGCCGAACTTAAGACCACATAAATCCTGGTCTTAAGTTGCGGAAACGAGGAGAAATGCTTCATTTCTCCTCGTTTTTGTTTTTTCCATGTGTGCTGCCTTGTGCAGCACACATGGAAAAAGCAAAATGGTATTTCAGGAATGTTCATGTGCAGGAAGGGTCAACTTCCGGTACATGAACAACCCTCCCCTGCACACAGACACCCTTGCAATATCGTGCAAGGGTGCCTGCGTTGGCGCTAAGTCGTGAAACTTAGCGCCATCGGAAGGGGAAACGCCAGGCTGCACAACTTTCTTGAGAATAGGGTGCAACCTCGCGTTTACAAAGTGGCGGTGAGAGGTGTTAAGCCAAGGAGGCTAATGCCTCTCACCGCCACTTCATTGAGAATATCCCCCGAAATTTCTTACTAAATACGAAAGAAAGTAAGGGGCATATTATCAAGAACGGCGTTAAAAAATATCGCCGGTTTAGCGGCAGAAATCTGCAGCAAAAGTGTCGATGCTGGGCTTGATAATATGCCCTTGGGAATTCCAATAGAAGTCCATGTTCTGGTGTGAACATGGGCTTCTATTGGAATTCTCCAGGGTATATTATCAAGCCCATTATCGCCGCTTTAGCGGCAGTTTTCTGTTGCTAAACCGGCGATAATTTGAACACCGTCCTTGATAATATGGCCCAGCATTTTTTTAAATTTAACATTATTTTGTAATTTTTACAAAAGTGACATCTTTGCAAGAGGAAATTCAGTAATGGCACTTCTCTGCATGGGACATCCATGCCTATAAGCCATAGCTAAAACCTGGGCCCAGATTTACTAAGATTTTGTGCCGTGATTGCATAACTTATTTTGCACAAATATGTTGCAAAATCCATTTTAGGTTTTACAAAGTCACACAAATCTAGATTTGCGTGGTTTTGTAAAAAAGTAATGCAAGGCAGCGCGTAGTGCTGAAATGCCTGAATTTGCGATATATAAATAGCACTATATAAATGCATTAAAAAAGCAGAATGTCTGTTCTCACAAGCTACTCCCCATTTCATTCCAAATTGGTTATAATGTCAATGTTACGGATTTCAGTAACACAATTACCGGAATTGTAGTTTTTATAGTGGATGGCAACGTCTATAAATGAGGACATTTGTCATCATCTCCTCTTCAATTCACTCTGCAGTGTGAACGCCCTACGGAGCGCCATATATGGATTTTCTTTCCTCTTTATTTCTCAAACTACAAGGATCACATTTCCCTGAAGAACATTTGGAAAAAATAGCTTTAGGAAACTGTGGGAATTCAAATGATCTGTAGCTGGTTATATGTTACACATACACCAATTAGAATTTGCCCTTTTACTGTTGGCTCTTGAACTAAAGAATTTATAAGGCGTCTTGAGACATAGTTTTGCAATATTTTTATGGAGTACATATATATGTGGTGGGGCATATGGGAGTGCCATCACCATCCGCAGCTGCGTTTGTTGGTCCCGTATTGAAGTAGGTGTGCTCCGCAAATTCCATGAAAGGGCCGGGTAGAGAATGCTCATACATTGCTCCATTATGAATCTGCCACGGTGGAGGATTATACTTTTCACAGTAGACTCTGTACATTAGCGCCACTCCCCACCTAGACCCCCTAACCTCCTCTTGGTATTTGAGAAAGGAAGGTGTTAATAATTCACTGCTATTCAGATTGTATAATATTGTTGTTACTACGTATTTTAGAAGGCTTGTGCACATCCTTACCATCAGCAATTTCGGATATTTCATACAGAAAGTAAATTATTGGGAAAAATACTTGGAAAATCCAGTAGTCCCGAACTTGAGTCAACATTCTGGCTGGCAAATTGGTAGACCACATTTTCTTTACAATGCCATGATGGCTTTGGTGTTTGGACAAAATTTTGAGTTTGAAATATTGGACCCCCTAAATATTGGAAACAAATATTGTGATGCGAAAATATTGTGTTATTGAATGTCATTGTCAAGAATATCAATTTTCTGGTAATTAATATTGTTTTTAAGAATATCATTGCCTTAAAATCATTTTCATTAACATAGTGGTAAAAAACTATTGGCTTCTAATTATTTTTCTGGCTTTCATTTATTATATTTAATTTAGTTGTCAGTTTGTTAGGTTAAATGTTATTAATGTTTAAAAATGTAGTTTGTTGTAATTTTAAGAAACAAATTCTTAATTGTAATGGTATTAGTGATTAATAATGTCATAAAAGTTTGTTGATTTGAAGATGGCTGGGTGGAAAGTTATTTAAATTATAAATATGTTACATTTATTGATAATTTGTTTTTTATTGACTATTAATTATGCACTTTTGTAGTGTTATATTATATTTTAAATCTAAAATTAAGATTGACATTTTTTATTTAGTATTATTATTAGATACAGTAAGCTATTTTTTCAGTAACGCGTTGTTGAGTTCAAAGGGGTATAGGATGGGAAGTTAATTAAGCTATGACAAAAATGACAATTTAGTAGAAATTAATATTTAATTTTGAATGAATTACATAATTTATTGTTAATTACATAAATAGTTTATTACCTATTTATTTAAGTTTTACATTGGAAGTGGGATGTTAGTTTGTAGAGGTGTAAGTGGGAGTTTTATACATTTTTAAAGAATTAGAAAATATTAATAACAAGTTTTTAACTGTTGATTATTTATTTAATTGATTGATAATTATGTAAATATCGCCATACTCATTTACTTAAATTATATTTTTGTTGTGAGTTGTTGAGTTTGTATGAAAGTATGGTAAGTAGTTGAATTAAAATACATGTATTTTAATCTAATGTTATTTTTTAGAAAAATATTTTCTTTTATATTAAGACTTATGTATATTATTTACTTTCCTAATCATTGTAACGTTATATGTACTTAATTAAGTATTTTTGTTTTAATGTGTTTATTAAATATTTATGTTTAATACTGTGTTATTTTGTTAGGTGAATGGGTTGCTAAGAAAATACTTTATTATATTAATCCATACAATTTATTAATTGGAAATAAATTGTGTATGATATTATTATATGTATTTTTTATTCAAATTGTTTCTGGTAAGTACTTGTGAGAATTGGATTCTGAGATGATATTTGTTACTTAAGTATTTTTTCTTTCTATTTATTCATTTAAATTGAATAGATAAGTGATGATTTATTATTGAGTTATATTTTTTTGTAGTTACTGAAGTTGATAGTATTATATGTAATTTTCTTTTTTATTTCTTTTTTAAACTACATGTTAACTTTTTTTATAAATATATTTTTGTGTACTCTAATAACGTTTTATAATAAGTGTTTAAAATGTGTTAATAATTTAATATGTTTTATATTAATGTATGTATACTTTTTATGTCAAACACTTTGGAGTCAAAATAGTTAGTTTAACTCTTCCGAAGTCCAACACTTTCTCAATTGTTTCACTGACTGGAGTGGGAATAGTAAGTTTAACCCCTCTGAAGCCCAACACTCTCCCAACTGTAGCTTAGATTGGAGTAGGAATAGTAATTCTAACCCTTCTGAAGTCCAACGCTTTCACTACTGTTGCTTAGATTGGAGTGGGAATATTAATTCTAACCCTTCCGAAGTCCAATGCATTCTCTACTGTTGCTTAGACTGGAGAGGGAATAGTAAATGCAACCCCTCCAAAGCACAACACTTTCCCTACTGTTGCACTGACTGGAGTAGGAATAGTAAATCTAACCCTTTCAAAGTCCAACAGTTTCCCTCCTGTTGCATGAACAGGAGTGGGAATAGTATATTTAATAGTATATTTAAAATTATTAAATTCCAGTATTTTTCATAATATTGGATAAATAAATGTTATAATAATAGTTACAGTTAGGTCCTAGCTTCCGTAGGAAAACCGTTTTTTGTTTTGTCAGTAAGTTTGTACCATTTGATGAATCTTCATAACATTTTTTTAATTAGTACGGCACTCAGTTCACCTGGTGTGTTGAAAGTTTCAGGTGGTTTATGAAGCCGGGGCCAAGAACAAGTTGGTCCCAAAATCCTTTTTCCCCATGCAATCTCCCAAAGGGAATTTGAACATGACTATAGCCCGAAGCTCTGGATGGGATCACACCAAATTTGGCAGAAAGATAGCTCTAGGTCCAGGAAAAGCCCTTTTTGTTATTTGGTGTAAATCAGTTCAGTAGTTTTTGCTATATTAAAGGAAAAATAAATTTGGATATATAGAGGCATGAATCCATCGAGGTGCTGTTCCAATCCACACACCAGCAGCAGTGGCTATTTGTAACCGAGTAGAAAGTTGCAGCCGCCATTTTATATAATGGGACAAGCTCCCGGAAGGCTGAAAATAAATCTGCAAACTAATACAAACGGATCAATGTAAAGGGACCCCTTATTGGAAACTAAATGCGCCGAAATTATATTTTTTCACATGTAAAGGTTTGCGACTCCATCATGATGCTCAGCAATTCTCCCCATATACTGTCACCACGAGTTTGCGGATACGCAGGTTGCAGCCTCCATTTTATATTGCGGGTACCAGTACCAGGGGGAAAAAAAATAATCATACACAATACTAGAAGGGCTCAGGGTAGAGGTACCCTGACCCCATGGGTACATTATAGGGGTCTCTGAGGGAACCCTTATAGGCAACAAAATGCCCCATAAAGATTTTGTTGTCCATGTGTAGGGAAAATGTGAATCAGCCAAAATGCTCAGATTGGCCCCTGTGTGCCCCAGCAGCAGATTCTTGAATTTGGCTGTACAATAAAAAAATAAAAAAACTTTTACACACTGACTCAGACACTCATGCACCAAATCACAGACCCACTCCAACACTCACCCAGCCACTCATGGACCCACTCAGAGACTTGCACACCTACTCACAGACCCATTCAGACAGTCACACACCCACTGATAGACTCACTCGCACACTCACTCACAGACCCACTCAGACACTCACACAGATGCTCACACACCCGTTCAGCTATTCACACACCCACTCACAGATTTACTCAGACACTCATACACCCACTCACACACCCACTTACACGCCGACATTATTTTAATAAGCACACATAGCGCTTACCTG
Organism: Lissotriton helveticus; assembly: GCF_964261635.1. NCBI lineage: Eukaryota > Metazoa > Chordata > Amphibia > Caudata > Salamandridae > Lissotriton > Lissotriton helveticus. Next base: position 1,894,458,859 of record NC_136059.1, on the reverse strand, counting down.
CATCATAAATGATATTTCTCACCGCTGTTTGGCGGGTCACTTAGCTCCTCACACTCACGCCCCCAGCCATCTTGGTGGTAGGCAGGGACAAAAACGCGGCGCCATTTTGGTGAGCACCCTAGTCTTCTGCCCGACTGAACTCGGCCCTACTTAAACCCGCCTTGATGCCGCGCAGCGGGAACGCGCAGCGGGAACGCCGGACTCACGCCGGAGTCCGGCCAGAGTCCTGCCCGTCTGCGCTCGTCCGCGTCGAGGCTGCGGCGAGGGCAAGGGATGCCGCCCCCATTCCTACACCTGTAGTGCATTCTAGGGATTGGTTAGGTTCCTTTAATATTCACCCTCCCTCATGTCACAATCTCTTGTTCCCAGATACTTGGAAGGAAACAGCCTCATGTCAGCACTGTAAGATGAAGCTCACTCCCGTATTAAGTCCCCATGTCTATTCTCACTCAACTGTTCTTCGGGGGGGGCTTCTCAACGCCAGGTCACTATGCAAAAATGCCCAGCATGTTCATGACCTGATCATTGAAATGGATTTAGACTGGCTATTTGTCACGGAAACCTGGCTCCGCCCATGGTGCAATCCTGACTTAGCTGTGGCTCTCCCACATGCCTTCTCAATCCAACGATTGGACAGACCATTGCAGCGGGGAGGCGGCTTGGCAATCATCCATCGTATCGCTATCAAATGTACAACGTTTGAACTGCCTGACATTAAAGGAGCGGAGGCTATGGCTTTCTGCCTTACCGTCCATGACTCTTTCTCCTTCTCCGGTGCTCTAATCTATCGCCCACCTGGCCCTTTGACAGATTTTATGGAAAGTGTTGGAGACGCTTTGAGCCAGCTTACTCTTAGGTTCACACATTGCACAGTGATGGGAGACCTTAACCTCCATCTAGATTCTCCTAAGGAACCAGGCACCAGTGATTTTATGGATATTATAAATACACTTGGCCTTACCCTGTTGACACTAGAACCCACCCATGCAGCAGGCCATGTCCTGGACTGCATTTGTTCTAATATGGATGGTCTGTCAGTTAAGGCTCCATATACCTTGACTTGGTCAGATCACAAACTCATCCCATTTCATCTTTTGGTGAAACAGAAGGTTCCGGTGCCAAATGTAGACCTAGATTCGGTTGGTCGCAAGCCAGATTGGATCACTGCCCTAGCACGACCGGAGCTCTTGGAGACGTTGAGGGCCAGTAAACCTGGTTTAACAGGGTGCACTTTAACAGATAACCAGCAATATTGCGAATGGGTAGCAACATTCGGGTCGTCTTTGGACGCAAGGAAGAAGCGTGGAAACGCACGTGGCCCCACAAATACAAAGAGCGCCCCCTGGTTTACATTAGCTTTGAAAATGGAACTGAGTGCAGTAAGATCCTTGGAGCGCAGGTGGCGAAGGAAATATGAGCCAGCTGCTCGTGATATTTATAAATTGGCACGTAAGAACTATCATGCCGCAATCAAGCTGGCAAAAAAAAACTACTACCTGGAGGCTATCTCTTCCTCGGACAGAGGACAGAAGGAGATCTTCAAGATAGTTAAGAGTTTTACTAATCCCACCGCACTTTCCCAGGAGCTACCGCCCTCGCTTTCGCTCTGTAACGACATAGCCAACTATTTTGAAAAGAAAATTCAGGATATTGTTAAAGATTTCCCATCGAGCCCCTCCATCCCGGCTACTCCGGATAAAATGAGGACAGGCGCTTTGATACCCAATACTTTTCGTTTGGATTCATTTGCGCAGGTCTCTTTGGAGGACTCGTATCAGGCCATTTTGGCCATAAAATCTGGGTCCCCATTTGATCACTGCCCGCCTATGGTCCTTCGAACTTTGGTTGTGGAGTTAAACCCAATGATTAATAGTATCATCAACTCCTCGTTGGCCACAGCAGCAATCCCAGATGATTGGAAATGTGCTGCGGTTATGCCACTGCAGAAAAAAGCCCTGTCAGACCCAACCATTCTGTCCAACCTGCGCCCTATTTCCCTACTCCCGGCGGTGTTTAAACTGATGGAGAAATTCGTCAATCACCAGCTGACGAGTTTCTTGGAGGAGAATAACATCTTACACTCCAATCAATCAGGGTTTCGGTCCAAGCACTCGACTGAGTCCGTCCTTTTGTTCTCAGCCGAGACGCTACGAATGGCACTGGACCAAGGGAAGAAGGCCGTCTTGATTCTACTTGACCTATCGGCGGCCTTCGATACGGTCGCACATTCAATCCTAATCGACCGCTTGAAGAACGCAGGTATAGGTGGAGTGGTGCTGGCTGGCTCACTAATTTCCTTTCTCTACGACGACAGGTAATAGTATTAGGTGACTACAAATCTGAGGAAAAGACCGTCAGCTCAGGGGTCCCACAGGGTGCTAGTTTGAGTCCTGCTCTTTTTAATCTTTATATGGTCCCCTTGATTGAGCTGATTGCGTCCTATCAGATTGAAGTCATATCGTACGCTGACGATACCCAGCTGATTTTAGTGCTGGATAGGGAGCTGCCTGGGGCGGAAGAAAACTTGATGAACTGTCTCAGGGCTACATTTGAGTGGATGACTAACAATCACCTCAGGTGTAACTCAGGGAAGACAGAAATAATATCTTTTGGATCTCAAAACCCGTTCTCCCCCTCACAATGGTGGCCCGAAGACGCAGAAGCTCCTCCTAACACCATTGTTTCTGCGCGAAATCTTGGGGTCAAATTTGATGATCAACTCTCATTCAAACAGCAAGCAGTGGCTGTAGCGGGCTCGTGTTTTCAGATCATCAAATCATTGAGGAAGTTTTTTGATCTTCTTCCTCTGGCAGCCAGAAAGACTGTGGCAGTGGCCCTTATAACATCCAGATTGGACTACTGCAACAGTCTTTATGCAGGCACCAATAAAGTGGTGCTGCATAGGCTGCAGATGGTCCAGCATGCTGCAGCTCGCCTGGTACTCCGCTGGCCGAGAAGATCATCTGCTTCGGCGGCGCTTAGGGCCTTACATTGGCTGCCCATTCATAAGCGTGTATTATTTAAGATTCTTGTTATTGTCTTTAGAGCCTTTCAGTCTCAGGGCCCCAGATATCTTCTGAGGGGCTTTAAACGCGATATGCCAACACGCTGTTTGAGGTCTGCCAATCAAAATCTTCTAGTTGTACCCAGATTTAGACTGGCCACTAAAGGAGGGAAATCTCTTTTTGTGTTGGGATCAAGAGCTTGGAACAAACTGCCAGCTCAGCTCCGCCGTATAGTCAAGGAGAATGACTTTAGGAAATCCCTGAAGACATGGATCTTCTCGCTCTCTGATGTAGCTTGCAGAGCATTGGTGTAGAGCTTGCACTGCGTGACACTGCCTTCTGTCCACCAACTTATCTCAGCAGGGTTGGGTATGAAGCGCCAAGATGCTCCCTGGAGCGATAGTAGCGCTATATAAATGTGTGCTTACATTACATTACATTACATTACACTTAGGCAGTCACACACCCACTCATACACCTACTCAGGCACTCATACACCCACTCAGAGACTTATGCACCCACTCACAGATGCACTCAGATACTTATGCAGCCACTCACAGACCCACTGAGATACTCATGCACCCACTCATAAAGCCACTCAGACACTCGCACACCTATTAACAGACCCACTCAAAGACTCATGCCCCCACCCACAGACCTATTCAGAGACACGCATCCACTTACTCACCCATGTAGACACTCACATACCCACCCATAGACCCACTCAGACACTCGTGGAGCCACTCACAGACCCACTCAAACTCACACCCAGTCACAGACCCACTCAGAGACTCACACACTCACTCACATACCCAGTCAGATATTCACACACCCACTGAAAGACCCACTCAGAGACTCATGTACCCACTCACAGACCTATTCAGACAGTGATGTACCTACTCACAGACCCACTGAGGCACTCACACAGCTGCTCACACACCTACTCACAGACCCACTTATACACTCAAGCACCCCCTCAGGCAGTAATGCACCCACTCATACACCCACTCAGACACTGCACACCCACTCACAGACAAACTCATAGACTCATGCACCCACTCAAAGATGCACTCACGCAGCCACTCATAGACCCACTGAGATTCCTGTGCACCCACTCTTATACCCACTCACTCACAGACCCACTGAGACACACAGACCAACTCACAACCCCATTCAGTACACTCACACACACACTCGCCGACCACTCAGACAGTCATGCAATCACTTATATGCTCACTCACACACCCACTCACAGATCCACTCAGACACTCACTCATCCACTCACAGACCCATTCAGATAATCTTATATTCACTCACAGACCTACTCAGAGATTCATGCACCCACTCACAGGCCCACTCAGAGACTCATGCACCCTCTCCAAGACCCACTCCATGCACCCAGTCACAGACCCACTCCATGCACCCAGTCACAGATTTACTCGGAGACTCATGCACCCACTCAGACACTCACACACCCAGTCAGAGACTGATACACCCACTATCACATCCACTCAGACACTCAAGCACTCACTCACAGACCTACTCAGAGAGTAAGGAACCCACTAAGAGACACATTGAGACAATTACACACCCACTCACAGCCCCACTGAGACACTAACATACCCACTGAGAGACCCAGTCAAACATTAACACACCTACTCACAGACTCACTCAGACACTCATGCACCCACTCCAGAGCCACTCAGACACATGTGGCTACTCACATACCAACTCCGACACTCTTACACCCATTTGCAGACCCATACAGATGCCTACAAACCTACTCACATGCTCACTCAGATACTCACACATCCACTCACAGACCCACTTAGACATTCACACAGCCAGCCACACACCCACTCAGACACTAATGCACCCATTCACAGAGCTACTCAGACACTCACACACCTACTCACAGACCCACTCAGACACTCACACACCCACACACAGACCCACTCAGACACTCATACACTCTCTCACAGACCCACTCATGCACCCATTCACAGACCCATTGACACACCCACTCACAGACCCCAAGAGATACTCCTACACCAGCTCACAAACCTACACAGACACTTATGATGCCACTCAGCGACCCACCCCAGGACGTACACATCCATTCTGAGATACACTCAAACATTTATACACCTATTAACACAGTCATTGCCAGATGCACAGCGTCGATCACAGAGTCGCAAATCCTAAATGTGCTGTTGTGCATTGGATGTGTGCTTTTGGTTTGTGGATTCATGATGGATTTGTGAAGTTGAAAAAAATAGTTTAAATGGATTTCAAAAGAAAATTAACTAGTAATTGGGAAAAGAGTGGCTCTTAGAAGAGCCTTAGTGTTTATTGAGTGTATATGATAACTACACATAGTACAAGATGTAGTCTTTCAAGTTGTTAAGGAACATCCAGTTGCCTTTCTTTGTGAAATGAACTTGTCACTTCTACATATACCCTCCATGTCAAAGTATAAATTGTTGTTGCAGATGGAGCCTATGTTGTGCTCTCTGAGGAATGCAGAAGCTGTTTTATTGACATGTTTCCTGGCTTAGTCTATCTGCGGACAGAATCTGTTTGACCACTTCCATTTCTGCATTTGGCAAGTGTTGTGTGAAAAAAGTGCCATTAATTGACCAAATCTGTCCTTCATTTGGATTAACAGTCCTACCCCAGTAAGTGTGCCTAGGTCATTTCCATCACAGTGCACACTAATGAGGTCTGGATGTTGGCAACCCTCTCTGGCCGAGCAAAGTAATGTCCATATTAGGCAAACCCAAGTCCCTGTCAATGCCGCTCTTTCTAGCACACTCTGTGGCCCAAAACAGAAATGAATAATGCACAATCTACACTCTAACTATTTTGGTAAAGAGGAGTAGCACAGACGAAAAGGCTGGAGCTCCATGAGACAGGTATGACAATGAAAGGCAGTTAAAATGGAGGACAGGACCTGCTTAAAAAAAATAACTTATTTGATTTGATATTGTAAATATGCTTGTAGTTAAAATTAGGTAGTGATTTTGAAGGAAAAGTAAGTTGATCTGTAATTGGCTCTCGAAAAATTAAAACATCTTATGCTATTTTGAATATGCTCATATTTCCAAACAGTCAACCACACCTGTTGCAGTTAAATTTGAAGCTAATATGCTGCTGACTGAAAGTATTGTGAATGTTTGACCTATTGGTATGAGAGAGTGTTCCAAAGGGAATTACTATTAAAATTGCGCTAAAACAGTCTGGGTGAAGGATTCTTAGTAGACTGTAATTCCAATGTTGAAAGGAGAGTGGTTTAAAGAGATTTCTTAGTATAAATTATTTATTTTCGAAATCCCTAGTGTCTTATATGGTACCATATAGATACAAAGACATAGTAGAATAATGTTAAGTGCTTTAACAGGCTCCCATATAGATTCATGAATCCATTGCGAAGTTACATGGGGGCCACGCTGGGTGTCACGAAGGATTCGCAAATCTGCCCACAAACACTACAAGATTGGGCTTCATAACAACAGAATAAGAAAAGGTTAAGTGACCAACTAAAAAATCTGCTTAAACACAAGTATTATATTCCAATATTCTCACTGCACTTCCCCTATCCCCAGACCTTTATTGGTATCGGCAGAATGCAGTACAAAAGGGGGTGGTGATGGATGGAGCATCTGAATCAATCAAACACTCACACCCAGTCAAAAGATCTGGGTTTAATCCATCACCGTTCTTTAGCCCACTCTGCCACCCCAGTTCAGACATGGCTATATGCAAATCAGTCTGACCTTGTGCCTCATGGGAACAGTCCAGCCCGAACTGCCAAGCCATGTCTTCCCTGGACCGGAAACAAGCTTCCGAGGACCAGTTTCTGGCACTCCAGTCGTCTTCAGCCCGGCTTGCTTGAATCCAGTGGCAAAGTGAGCAAGGCACTCACGTCTGAGCATACCCTGCCACACTTATGGCGGCCAAAAGCTGTACAAAAGGGGGTGGTGATGGACGGAGCATCTGAATCAATCAAACACTCACACCCAGTCAAAAGATCTGGGTTTAATCCATCACCGTTCTTTAGGCCACTCTGCCACCCCAGTTCAGACATGGCTATATGCAAATCAGTCTGACCTTGTGCCTCATGGGAACAGTCCAGCCCGAACTGCCAAGCCATGTCTTCCCTGGACCGGAAACAAGCTTCCGAGGACCAGTTTCTGGCCTTCCAGCTGTCTTCAGCCCGGCTTGCTTGAATCCAGTGGCAAAGTGAGCAAGGCACTCACGTCTGAGCATACCCTGCCACACTTATGGCGGCCAAAAGCGGTACAAAAGGGGGTGGTGATGGACGGAGCATCTGAATCAATCAAACACTCACACCCAGTCAAAAGATCTGGGTTTAATCCATCACTGTTCTTTAGCCCACTCTGCCACCCCAGTTCAGACATGGCTATATGCAAATCAGTCTGACCCTGTGCCTCATGGGAACAGTCCAGCCAGAACTGCCAAGCCATGTCTTCCCTGGACCGGAAACAAGCTTCCGAGGACCAGTTTCTGGCATTCCAGCCGTCTTCAGCCCGGCTTGCTTGAATCCAGTGGCAAAGTGAGCAAGGCACTCACGTCTGAGCATACCCTGCCACACTTATGGCGGCCAAAAGCGGTACAAAAGGGGGTGGTGATGGACGGAGCATCTGAATCAATCAAACACTCACACCCAGTCAAAAGATCTGGGTTTAATCCATCACCGTTCTTTAGCCCACTCTGCCACCCCAGTTCAGACATGGCTATATGCAAATCAGTCTGACCCTGTGCCTCATGGGAACAGTCCAGCCCGAACTGCCAAGCCATGTCTTCCCTGGACCGGAAACAAGCTTCCGTGGACCAGTTTCTGGCATTCCAGCCGTCTTCAGCCCGGCTTGCTTGAATCCAGTTGCAAAGTGAGCAAGGCACTCTCGTCTGAGCATACCCTGCCACACTTATGGCGGCCAAAAGCGGTACAAAAGGGGGTGGTGATGGACGGAGCATCTGAATCAATCAAACACTCACACCCAGTCGGAAGATCTGGGTTTAATCCATCACCGTTCTTTAGCCCACTCTGCCACCCCAGTTCAGACATGGCTATATGCAAATCAGTCTGACCCTGTGCCTCATGGGAACAGTCCAGCCCGAACTGCCAAGCCATGTCTTACCTGGACCGGAAATAAGCATCCTGGGACCGGTTTCAGATTCATAATCCTCATCAGCCAGGCTATCTTGAATCCATATGCCAAGTGAGCAAGGGACTCACGTCTGAGCATACCCAGCCAACTTAGGGCGAACAAAGCGATACAAAAGGGGATGGTGGACGGAGCATTTGATGCTTGTTTCCAGTCCAGGGAGGACCTGGCACATGCAGCCTTACCAAACACTCTATTCAGTGAACCAGCTGCACTCGCACATTAAGGGGCCCATTAGGATGGCGGGCGGACTTTGTCCGCCCACGATCCCCTCTTGTAAATGGACCACCCGCCATAAGGGCGGGGGTCCCTTGGGTGCTATTAGGATTCGCCCGCCACAGTGGCGGGCGCATTTTGCATCCCTAACATTGTGGCGGGCGGTGCACTCAGCACCGCCCACCACAATGTTAGGGAGGCATGTTGTGCACTGCCATGCACAGCATGGCAGGCACCACGCTGTGCCTGCCATGTTGTGCATGAAACTGCTGTGGGGGAACATAGGTACCCCCCCATGTTCACCCCCCTGGAGTCCTGGGGGGCCCGCAACGGGCCCCCTTATCAAAGTCCGCATGCCTTTCCGTGGCGGCATTCCCAAAGGCACATTGTAATATGGCTGGCAGTGTCAAACAGACACCGCCACCATATTGCAGCCTTTTCCGCCCGGTCGCAAGTCGATTGGGGCGGAAATGCGTCAGACGGTCTTTCCGTCCGCCGTGGACCCCCTAGCCATAATAATATGGCTGGGGTCTTTCCTACAGGGATGGCAGGCGGATTACCCCCCCCCCCCCCCCCCGGGCCGGCGGTGACCACCGCCGGCCCGGCGGGGGCAATCCGCCCGCCATCCTAACGGGCCCCTAAATGTCGATAATTTACATCATAACATTCTGCTCCCGTCCCTATATGCAGCTTAATATTTATATTTGTTTTCGAATTACTTATGGAAACCAGTTGGATGGAACACTTAACAAGCAAAACTCCTACGACACCTTTACTGCAGCATATGCAAATGGCTGATGCATCATAATTGCGCATTCTGGTTACAGGGACAGCAGCATGGGTTTTCTTTTAATGAAAGTTTCCATCTCAAGCTATAGGGCAGGAAGGGCGCCCCTCTTGCACCTCTAGCAATCTATAAACATCTCAATTACATGGACTTCTTGCTGTGAGTATGGAACTGTTTAATGTTTACGATTTATTATGCACTTTTTAGGAATTTTACTATGGAATTGTTTTAATTTGTATGGATTTTCACGCACGTCATGAATTTTACTAAGGTTTTACTGTGTATATTGTTGCAATGGTTTTCATAAGGAATCACGTGATAAAGATTTCCTTTTCTTTCTATCTATCACAAAAGACAGTTCCTACCCAAGTAACTTCAGACCACAATCCACATTCTCACCACAAATGCCCCAAGACTCCATCAATACTTTTAATGAGATAATAATTAAGGAGCTTAAGAGAATGAGAACTAAACATGCTAGCACAGGCAATTTTTCTAAAAACCAGAGAGTAGCAACGTAGTCCCTTGCAGTTAATGATATTATCATAATATGTCCTGCTGAAAAGGGTAGCAATATTGTTATACTAACTAGAGAAAGGTACATTAAAGAAACCATGAGACAGGTTAATGATAATGCACGCTATGAGGTCATAGATAGAGAGACTTGCAACAAGAACGTAATAGATTTGTGGAATATGTTGGAAACATGGAAAGACAAGGGACTCCTAAAATGGGAAGAATATTATTACTTTAGGAGAGAATTTCCAAGACTACCGGCTTAAACAGTTTGTTGTACGCCGATGACACACAGCTTATTATCACTTTGTCTCAGGATGAAGGAGCCTCTGCGGCTCAGGTTAGATCTTGCCTGGTTGAACTAGTAAAGTGGATGGATTACAACTGCCTTTTACTTATGCCGGAAAAACTGAGGTTCTCATCCTAGGAAAGCAACCATCTTGGATCAATAGCGGTTCCCAAGCCTAAATTGAAGAACCGGTGCAACTGGTTTGACAATAATGTGGACTTTGGCAGCCAGATCTCCAGTCAGGAAAATGTTTTGGACTTGTAAAACCATTGAACAAGATCATCGGCCTTCTGCCTGAAGCCGCCAGAAATCAGGAGTCCAGGTACTGGTCATGTCCAGACCGGACATTTGTAATGTGTTATATCTCAGAGCCTCACAAGGTTGACTGAGAAAGCTCTAAAAGAAGCACAATGCAGCAGCACTTCTGCTGCTCCATCTCTCAAGGCGTTCGCCTGTGGGACCAGCCCTCACCAAACTATTTTGTTCCCTTTGTGCAAAAGAGTGTCCTTTTTCTGTTTTGAATGGAAAAGGACCTCAATATTTATATTCTCAGGTGAAGCCTTATCAAACCAGCAGAAGTCTTAGGTCTTTAGAGGTCTCGCTCACCGTTATTCTGATTGAGAAAAAAGCTTGTAATAGAGGGTGCACCTTTAACTTTCTCGCTCCTAAAATGTAGAACACCATGCCTCTGGCTGTGAGACAGGAAAACTCAGAACCAGCCTTTCATAAGAAACATAAAACCTGACTTTTTGGCTTTTTAGGCAAATTTAAGGGCCTGCTGAGTGAGTCATATAGGTCTGTACTGGAGATTGAATTCCTAGTGCGAGGACACTCCAGATGGAGCAACAACGCGGTCTATAAATTACCTATTAGTATAATTACTATTACCTGTTCCATATCTTCTTCTCAAAATACACAAGGACAGCTCCAACCCACCCAGCAGGCCTATCGTGTCCTCTAGAAGAAGCGCTTCGGAAAATGTCTCCAAATATGTAGATTCTGCTTTAAAGGACTTTGTGACCAGCCTTTCCTCATATATCAGAGATACTAAATATTTGTTGTGCAGACGTGAAGCAGCACCTTCCTACACAAAACAATAATCTGAGGCATAATCCTCTCTCTATGTGTCCTGCAGAATGTTTCCACTAGGAACAGTGCTCACTTCTTGCAGATCTTGATCTACTTTTTTGTTTGTTCACATATTATGTTAGCCAACATATTTCAGTAGTGAGCACCCTTTATCTAATCGAGTTCAGAATTTCAAGACTAGGATTTATTAAGAGTGCACCCCACAAACCCTTTCTCTGCAGAATGCAGCACACATACAAAGAGGATGTAACAAGGAGATATAAAAATATGACTCCTCGTTACGCCACCCCTGGGAAGACGTAGCATTTTGGTGCATTCCCAGGTCTATCAGTAATGGAAAATCTGGGAATGCTTCAAAATCAATGAGAGGTGCATGGAAGCGCCCACGCAGTGCCCTTGGAATGCCTCTGTGGGGCAGAGTAATACAATGTAGCAATTTGCACTACATTACTACTGATTTATCAAGCCACTTAGGCCATGCACAGTGGCCTTGCATGGTTTGATAAATCACTTTGCCTTCTTTCCCCTTAAGTACTTACTTTTGCAAGCGTTCACTGTCCACTGTCTCCTACAAACCCAACCTTACAGATGCTCAAGTGTCTGTTGGTCCCTTTGCCCTCACAGATTACTGACCGTCTATTTCCCCTCAATGATTACAGAACCCCAGTTCTGGCTCTCAAAGCATCACTGTTTTCTTGATAATATCTTGTTTGGCTTTGTAGGTTTTCTATTAGCCTTCATAGCTCACCTGTAATCCCTCAGACCACTTCTTCAAGATTTGTGCTGTTCATACAATTCTTATATCCCTTACAGCCCTTTTTCAGCCTTAAAACTGCACCATCCATCTTTACATTTCTCTGACAACCTAGAGTTTTACAGACTACTGTTCAATTCTTGTCACTCAGGGCCTCATTTCTGTTGTATACACACCTCCACCATCCTTCAGCTTGCTCTCAGAGCTTCGCATACTACTTATCTCGTGCTGAAGCTACCACAGCTGGCCTATGTTCTTCAGTGCTAACACAGCTGACAATCAGACCCCTTTGTTATCAGAGTCCCTCTTCAGGCCAATCAAGCCCATCTATATGCTGCTTCCCTGACTCACTCCTTTGTTCATCAATGCCCTCTTATGATACTGAGGTCCTCTATGCTGATTGCCACAACCCTTTCATACCTATTTGTAAGCCCCTGTCCCTTTTTGCTGACTTCAGGCCTCAGTGGAACTTTTCTATCTTGACTATAGATGAGGGGTAGTGTTTTTGACGGGCCCTCTGTTATAGGCCTCCGGACATCTCAAGCTCATTTCTTCCTTCTTTTCTTGATACCACAACTAACATGGGTCTGGCTTATTCCAATTTTATGTGTTAGGCGACTTCAATTTTTTGACTGCGGCAGAGCTATTCTCAGCTTATAAGAATCGAAAGAGATCCTGTGAAAACATCAGTCTTCACCAGCTGGTGCAAGGCCCCACCCATCTGGGTGGTCATACTCTTGACCTTATATTCTCTGCAGCAGGACTAGTATCAGTAGAGGAGACTACTCCCCTGTGCTGGACAGATCATTCATTGATTACCTTGTACCTACATATGGGTAGGGCAGATCACCATAAGAGTACTGCAATGACTAGAACTAAAAATAGAGCTTGGCATAAACTTCTAAGTTCTCGTTCAGGGCCTGTCTTTGGCTTTCCAAAGACTCTGAACTCCTTAAATTCTATAGAGACCAACTGCCAAATTTTATAGAGCAAAATTATAACTGTACTGTCCTTCTTGGTCCAAAACCCTCAACCAGGCTTATCTGCTCCGTGGAACAAAGTGACTTTAAAGGAGACTAAATTAGTCTGTAGGCAACTCGAAAGGAAATGACTGAGGGAGGCACTACCTGGATGAAGACAAACTTTGTCTGAAGGCTCCTTTAATGTTTATAAAAAATAAATTAAGGTAAGCATAAGCCTTTTATTATACCAGTCTGGTCTTGGCTGCCTCAAATAATGGTAAAAAGATTTTCGATATTCTTCGTGACCTTTCAAAGCCGTCCTGTCTTAGGAAAGATATAACTTCTTCATAGAACCTATGTGATCATTTATCAGCTTTTTTTGAGGATAAAATCAGGATGATTTTAACCCCTTCTACGCTCATGACGAGCTCAGCTCGTCATGGGCGTAACCTGCGCTACGCGGATGACGAGCTGACCTTGTCACGTAACGCGGGATTTTTAAAATCGCAGCGCGCAGCGGGAAAAGCGCTAGCGCGCATGCGGTTAAAAGATATGGAGATCTCTCAGGAGTCAAAGATCCCCCTTGCTAACGAATACACTTCCATCCTGTGTACTATCCCCCCAACAGTGCCATTATTGACCCTCTCAGCCTCCAGAAGGACATGGCACAGCCTCTTGAAATCTCCAAAGTGAGGTTAGATAGCCTTGATCCAATGTTCATGGAAGCTTGTCATATTCTGTTTATGTCTATCAGGCTCATATCCCTTTTAGACCCTGCCCCTCCTAACCAATGGAAGAAATGGGAAGGCGAATTCTCGCTCCCGCTGCTACAACTCTGTAACCATGTTGATGTGGTGCCTGCATCCTGAAAAAATGCCATAGTCAAGCCGTTGCTAAAAAAAAGCCAGCCTCAGCCGACCCTACAATCTTGGCCAACTATAGACGAATATCTCTCCTCCCATTCCCAATAGAGATTTTGCATAAAAATGTTAGTAGAATCCTGTCCCACCATTTGGAGGACCATTCATTGTTAGAGGATGAGAAATTTGGCTTTAGATCAGACCACAGCACTGAGACAGCTTTACTCTGTGCTACTGATGAAATTTGTAGGATTGTTGACAAAATCAGATGGTGGTGCTTGTCCTCCTCGACCTGTCAGCAGCCTTTGACATGGTGAAGCACCACACCGTGCTCACCAGATTAGCCTCAGTAGGTGTTGGTGGTCTTGTGTCAAAATGGGCAAAATCATACCTACAAAACTGCTGCTAGGCTGTGACTCTGCCCCCCTTTAGCTCTAGTTTCAGAATTATTCTACATGGAGACTCACAGGCCTCTTCACTCAGTCCAATTTTGTCCAATGTCCATATCAAGCCACTGATCTCGCTTATTAAAACCTACAAGAACATGGTAATCAACTATGCAGACAATACTCAACAGATTTTATCACTTACCAACAATCAATCTGACTCTACTACTAGCTTTCAGGCCTGCATAACAGACATTTAAAATTGGATGAGTATAAATTCGCTGAAACTAAACAGAGGTAAAACAGAGCTCCTTTGTTGCTCTCCTAGTAAGGTTCCGGTGGAGTAGAAGGGGTCTGCTTTGGTCTTCTTCGGAGCCTTAGAAAGCTTTTTACAATGCTATCTGCTCAAGCCAAATCTCTAATTTCCAGGTGTGTAGTGCTTTGTGCTTAGTAGGCTGGGCTACTGTAATGCCCTTCTTTTGGGAGCTCCTATCTATCTGATTAACTATCTGATTAAGATGATTGGGGAAACTATGTCCCCAAGCATGGCCCCAGGGAGAGGGGTGCAGGACTGGAAGGCAGCCCTGCAGGCCAGTCACCATGACGTGAGCTTCATGGAGGGAAGCAGTGACCCACTGGCCCATTTTCTTTCCCCTTCTCAGATCAAGCCACATGCCCCGCTCACGGCGGGCTTCTCTCGCTGAGGGCAATACTCCGCTACGAGGCCCCCCACCCGTGGCTAGCAATTAGTGCTAGTGCCGGAGGGCAAGTGAGAATGCAACACAGTGGCGCAACAGTATACCTCCTCCCTGTAGCCCCAGGTTTGCCAGGAAATAGCCAAAAGAAACAGCGAACCAGAGCAGGAACATGAACATGAACTGACAAAGTACCCTCCCAGGACCACTGTATTTCGGAAGTATGCGTTCTGCGAGGGGTTTTGGAAAAGCAGGATAATGGTGCTCGAGCAGGTTAACGTTGTGGTACAATGTGTAAATGAGGAGCAAAAGTTTCACGGTGCAACCAGGTCTAGGGAGGACCCATAAACCCTGTATACAGTGTGGGCCTAGAAACACACACAAACAAATTCAAAACCAAGTATCCGGGCACACGTATAGGGATACAATCATTACAGTTGCGCTGTTAAATTTGGTACAGAAATCAAAAGGGATCGACACCGGTAGTTCCATGTATTGAATGATGTTTATGCAAGTATAGAGTTTGTGAAAGCAAAATGATTGTATCCCTATATGTGTGCCCGGGTACTTGGTTTTAGTCTTTCGGAAGTATCTGGAAACACAAACCTCCTGTACTTCACATTCAGGGACATCATTCACTAAAATAGGAGGAGGTTGAGAACAATTCCAATGATAAAGAGCCTAACAGAATGCCTTTGATTAAGAAGAATGATAAACAGGATGGATCTTCCAGTGCAGAAGTAATTGCAGACAGAAGGGATGATCACCTGGACAATTTTAAAGGGACCATAAACGTAGGGCTGGAATTTGTTTTGAAAAAGTCAACAAGTTAGAAACTCTTTCTCCCCTATTTTATATGTTAGTGCAGGAACCTGATGGAAATCAGCAAAACATTTCATCTTTTGATTGGACTTGTGAAAATTGATCCGAAACTTGTGATCATCTGATAAAATTGGCAGCCAGCAGAACGAGGTGGATCGCAACAAATGAAGCTGAAGACCATGGAGACTAAAAAATGGTGGCATGTGTGGGGCACTGTGAACAGAATTTTTCTGACGGTTAGTCTGGTGTGGAAACCAGAAGACAAAGCAACATCAATGTGAAGAGTTTTAACAAAAGGATTTTCAGAAGCGAGAGATGTATTTAGCTTCTCGATCTGAAAAAACAACATTGGGTAACCCATGTAACCAGAAAGCCTCTCTCAAGAAGATGTGGCTCAATTCTTGAGCAAACTGCAGTTGTTTCAAGGCTGTAAAATGTGTCATCTCAGAAAAAGAATCAATAGTTACCATAATAAGGTTGTTACCCTCGGAAGGTGGTAATGAGGTCAGGGAAAAAAGTATCCCAAGATTCTGGGGGACTGGTAAGGTCCGAAGATAACCAGAAGGTTGAGCAAAGTAGGGCTTATTCTGGGCACATGTCAGCAAGAACATTTCAGGAACCATGAATAGGAGTAATGTTGAAGTTGTATTAATTAAAAAAATAATCCTAACTAGTTTGAAGGCTACTTCTACATGGCATATTCCTCAAAAAGTATAGATTACGACGATCAGTTTGTACTTTAAAAGGTTCTTCCACCCCATTAACAGATGTCTCCACTCAGTGCAACCCAACTTCATTGCCAAGAGCTCCCATTCTACGACTGAATAGTTTCTTTCAGCATCTGATAGTAATTGGGACAGGTAGAAAATTGGGTGTTCTAACCCATTATCTTCGTGAACTTGAAGCAGAACAGCACCAAGGGCTCCATTAGAGGTGTTTGTATCAACTATAAAGTTTCAAGCTGGATTCGGATGAGGCAAAATGAGTGCTTGAGTGAAGGCCTCTTTAAGTTTAGTGAAGGCTTCATCAGCTAGAATGTCCTAAAAAAAACAAGGCTAATCATTTCTTTCTTGAGAATTCTGATTATACTGCTGGTTAAGAGAACAAAATCAGGTATAAATTGATGATATAAGTTGGTAAAACCAGGAAAGTCACACTTTTCCAATTTACAATTCAGATGGTTTTGCTGCAATCTTTCCAACACTTGACTGACATGGGAATAGTGTTCAGATGGATTCTTGGAAAAGACTCATCTAGATAAATCACAATGAATAGATTTAAGATGTCTGCAAATAAAGTATCCATAAATAAACGAAACTTTGCCGGAGCATTGCAAAACCCAAAGAATTCAGTACACATAATGACCCAAATGGGTTCTAAAGGCAGCTTTCCACTCGCCACCCTCTTTTATGCCCAAGAGATTGTAATCACCATGAGGATATAGGGTAGTGACAGTGGTTGCTCCCTTGATTAACTCCAAAATGTACCTGATTAAGGGAAGTGGGTAGTTATTAGGCATGGGCGAAATCTGCGAATTCGCGGACCGCGAAATCGTGCGAAAGCGAATTCGCGATCCGCAGAATTCGCGAATTCGTGCAAAATTTTGTTTTTTTGCGTGTTCGCGGGGCTTTTTGCATGTTCGCGGGCCGCTTGCACGGCGAAGTTACCCATGCGGTCGTGTATGGGCACAGCTCCCTCTGGTTCACCACTGCCACCCTCTGGTTCACCACTGTCACCCTCTGGTTCACCACTGCCACTCTCTGGTTCACCACTGCCACCCTCTGGTTCATCACTGCCACCCTCTGGTTCATCACAGCACCCTCTGGTTCACCACTGCCACCCTCTGGTTCATCACTGCCACCCTCTGGTTCATTACTGCCACCCTCTGGTTCGCCACTGCCACCCTCTGGATCATTACTGCCACCCTCTGGTTCATCACTGCCACCCTCTGGTTCGCCACTGCCACCCTCTGGTTGATCACTGCCATCCTCTGGTTCAACACAGCACCCTCTGGTTCACGACTGCCACCCTCAGGGTCATCACTGCCACCCTCTGGTTCATCACTGCCACCATCTGGATCATCACTGTCCCCCTCTGGTTCATCACTGCCACCCTCTGGTTCACCACTGTCACCCTCTGCTTTCTGTTGTGCAAAATTAGTTTTTCTGCAATTTCGCGAGATTCGCGGGGCGCGTAATCGAACTCGCAATCCGCAAATTTGTGCGAATTTGAGGATTGGTTTTTTTTTGCGTGTTCGCGGGCCGCTTGCAGCGCAACGACAGCGAAGTTACCCATGCGGTCGTACATGGGCGCGGCCATCTTGTGCGCGTTGCGTATTTCCGGTTACGGGTGCTAGCTGCGTGCTCGCGTTGTGCCCGTGGCGCGTTTACGGGTTCGCGAGCATTTTTGCGTGCTCGCGGGGGAAATATCGCGCAAACTTACCCACGCGGTCCTCTATGGGCGCGCCCATCTTGTTTTTCATTCATTGCTATGGTTTTGGGCATGCTACCTTTCTATATATCTTACATCTTTGTAATCCTATGTTTTTCTGAACTTTTTTTTTGCTTTTTTTTGCTTATTATCTCTCTGTACAATTTCCTAAATCTATATTTTGTGTTTTTTTTAATTTTTTGTTACTTTATTACCTACTTTATTTCTTTCGCTCTCTCTCTCCTACGTTTTTTCACACCTATTCTTCTTTCCTTCTTCTTGTGCCCAGGACCATGGCTAAGGGATCCGACAAGGGCAAGGGGAAGGGCCCACCACCCCGTACCCGTCTCCCTTGCGGGCGTTTGAGGGGGGAGGAAGTCCAGGCCAGGGAGATCTTCTCTGCGGTGAAGGTGGCCGCCTTGATTGTTATTGTTCAAGTCCACCTCCATAAGACCGTGGCAGCAGGTGGGCGGATTGCTTCCGGTTACGGCCTCCGGGAGCGTCGCCAGCTGTGGGAGAAGGTGTGCCGGTGCATGTGTAAGGAGTCTGGGGTCCGGCGCACCTACCATCAAGTGACGCACCGGTGGAGTGACATCCTGGACCAGGAGCATGACATGCTCGACCTGCTAGGATTGGAGATCCCTGGCCTTGGTAAGTAGCTATTTAATAACTACTGTTTTTCCTTCTGCTCTGTTATATTGCTAATCTATTTTTTTCCTGAAGAGTACGAATGCTGCTGATTCGATTACATTGTAGATAAATTAATGTTTAAATAGCTTCGGTCATTGCAGGTGCTCGCCTGGTTATTGGCGTTGATACTATGCTTACTTGTTTGCAACTTTTACGTCATTTGAGAGCATTACTGTGTAATGCTAGAGACAGTAGACTCAAGTCCAGTCTTTCTTTGTACTCCTGCTGCTGCCACTTTGAAGAGACAGTGGTGGATTGATACGTTGAGTATATTATTTATTACTTGTTATAGGACATTTGTTAGTGGTCTGCAATCATGATGACGGACTGTGTCTGTCACGCGACGTCTCGTGCTGCTGAGTGATGGCAGTCGTAGTAGAACCTTTTTGTTGTTGATGTAGTTAGTGAATTACATAACTTTCCTATTAGACAGTCTGCGAATCCTGCAATACTGTACTACTATCCTCCTAGTTGACTAGATCAGATGCAATTGTTGTTAATTTGTTTCCCCGACATAATTTTAGATTGTATTCAAAGAAATCAAATATTTCCAAAAAAACAATCATCCAAGTTGTGTTTCTTTATTTCATCATCACCAGCAACTCCCAGGGGCAAGGCACCGGCCGCGACTGAGATTCTGGTGGCAGAAGGTGGACAGGATCAGTCCCTTGCAGGCTCTTCTGCTGGCCCCAGTAAGTTGTTCTATTCTTATATTATTACTTATACTTCCCTAACTTTTACAGCTCCTATTCATTACAAACGGTTTCCTAATAACTCTATGTTTTACAAAATAGTCTTTGATCTTCTTCTAATGTAGACTACTTTCTACATTCTTATCCTGCCTCTACCATCACTCTCTGTGCTACTACTATTTACGATTATGAGTCGGTCTGTGTAGGTAGCTAAGCTTGCCCATTCGGCAAACGGTGTGAAACAAAACTCTGATACAGCAATAGCTCTAGGCACTGAGTGCAGTCCTCTGTGTTGCCCTTGCTGTCTATTCCAGTCTTCTTAATGTAAGTGCTTTGACAATTTCCAACAACAAAATGTCATTGTTTACACCAAGTAAAAGGTAGCAGTTGCCTTTTTGATTTGAGAGGAGCACATCCCATACTGCTAGTGTTTCAGGGACTATTCTGCACACAAAGAAGTATGGACAAGATAAATAGGACATTGTTGGTGATAGGTGCAGTTCGACTTTCGACTTACCTCAGTCCGAACAGAAGTTGAACCTCTAATCCCCTGACCGACTATCTAGTGTGTCTGACCAATGATTTTACGACCCAGAAGAACAGAAGAAGACTACCGCCGAGTCCCGGCCTATCTGAGTCACTGAGAGAAACATGACTGCCAAGTGCAGTAGTTCAAACCTTTCCGCTCACTCACTCGTGAACAAAAAACACACAGTGTTTGTTAGTTTTAAAGTTTTATTTTCAATTAAGAAATGAAAACGTTATTTCTTTATTTTTAATCGCTTAGTATTCTGAGCGAGCAATGGTGATGGATGAAGATGACGTTAAAGTTCAAACAACATTCCCATGAATGAAATTAGTATGACTCAAACTTAATATTAGTTAACAGACACATGAAATTATTAGAATAACTGTGCGGGAGTCCCCACCTTCTTTAAAGTACTTAAAGTACTGCTGGTGATGACTTACTAGTAATTGGTGAATCGTCTGGCAAAAGGGCAATGGAATCTTCTTTCTGTAATGAGAAAAATGGTGCACGTTAAGCAAGCATTCATCAGTTGTCATAAGAAGAAGTGTAGCATTTAATGGAATAAGCATATAAAAGGTTAACACCCTCCCCAAAACCGTTACTTTTTTTCAATCCCAGTAATAAAAAATGTGTTATGTAACATTTTCTTCCATTACGAGACAAAATAGGGGTTTGTGTATGGCATCTGAAAATATGACATGTTTTTCCTAGACGTCACAACATCTGATGCGGCACAGAGGACCACCAGTGCCCGGGCCAGCAGTGCGGAGGGGTCCACTCTGGATGCGGCGGCGCTAACAGGAGGAGCTGGGGGGGAAGACTCAGCGGCGGCGGACGGTGGTAAGTTATTATACTCCTTACTTATTGAATTTTTTTTGAGTAGGCTCGCAAAGGAGTGTATGATGTACTGTACAGTAGTACACAGTACACTAGTATAAGTACACTGTACTGTTAAGAACATTTACTAATTTAGATCTACTTTTTGGGCTATCACGGAGAAGACAGTAAACCTTGACTTCTAATAGCATTAGCGGCGGTACTTCTCTGGTAACCAATGGCCCCATCTATTTCACTTCAACTCAGCTGGCAAATTTTTATTGTGAAGCCAAGTCATATCAGATGTAGTTTAGGGATGTGAAGAACGAAAAGTTAAAGAAGGGTGAAACGAAGGACGAGCGAATCTTAATATTTATGACTGTAAAGAATGGTTTTGTTGAATGCAATTCAACATAAGAAGACGGCGGTTTCCAAAATATAATGAAAAGGGTGTTAGTTGGTTGTTGACAAAAAGAAATGTTGCTACATTTGAGAAATTAAGAAGAATCATAGACGTACTTTGGAAGCCTGGATGTTATCTTCTTTATCCTCCTTGTCGATAGCAGAGGTGTATGATGTAGTAGAGCAGACGCTGAGTGGATGAAGTATGGCCAGTGGCAGTGCCACCCCTATAGAAAAGTAAGACATCCCTATCCCCACCTGCATGTACTGCTTAAAGTACTGCGAGTCTGCATCATCATGGCCTGTGTCTGTATTTCTTGGGTGAAAGCTGAGTGAGCTGCCATTATGGCGGCTACCACAAGTTCACGTACCAGTAATTTATTTTGCAAAACAAGAGAAAAAAAGTAAAAAAGACCTTTTTTTAGTACTCTCTGTCTATGTATGTAGTAGTGAGTCCACCCATAGTGCTGCTAGTAGAATTCCTGAAACTCACAGTAATTTCACAGGCTTACAAAGACGGCGGAAAGATACATGCCAAAATGTTATGCTGTGTTTGCTACTTGCTGGTGTTACTGAGTGTCAACTTTCCGTTGAATTATTTTGACTTTATGTTAAAGACTATTGGCTGCAGTATTTTTCTTTCTTTCTTCATAGATGCTACTCCCAAAAAGCTCACCCGCAAGGAGATGGCTGTCCGGGCCAGGGCCCGTAAGCTGGAGGCTATTTGTGCCGAGTATCGGCGGTTGTGGGCTCGGGAGCATGAGGAGACATCAACCTCTACATCCTCCTCCACTGCCCGCGGGTCCACCAGCCAGAAGCCTCCAGCCAAACGGAGCCGTGGCCCGACAGCCTCCCGCCGCCGCCGCACAGCAGCAACAAAATCAGCGCCCCCCCAGATCCTGGATGGTTCGTGTGCGCCGGCTACGTAGAAGAGTGGACTACCTGGAGCGGTTGGGCGAAAAACATCAGCGCCAGCTCTGGGACCTCCGCAAAGAGCTACGGGACGTGCAGCAACAGCTTGCCAAACTACGCCACCGGACAAAGTGACTGTCCCTTGCCCCTTTTTTAAAGACTTTTGGGGGGGTGGGAATTGGGTGTTTGGGAAAGGGGACTTTTGGACTTTTTGACATTGGGTTAGGGAGGGGGGGTGAGTTTGGGTAATTTATTTTATTGTTGTGCTGAAAACAACACGAATATATATTTCTTAATAATTATTTTTCTTACAAAAACACAGTATACGCGTTCATATATTATTTTGTGTGGGGGTTGGCGGTGGTTACTGGACGTTTGTTTTCTTCAAACTTACCAGCATGAATGAAACATCTAGTCCTGTAATGTACCAAAATGCAAGTAACCGAGTTAGTAAATTTAGTAGCCCTA
Source organism: Lissotriton helveticus (assembly GCF_964261635.1). Classification (NCBI taxonomy): domain Eukaryota; kingdom Metazoa; phylum Chordata; class Amphibia; order Caudata; family Salamandridae; genus Lissotriton; species Lissotriton helveticus. The sequence goes on along the minus strand of NC_136059.1, from coordinate 1,894,436,350 downwards.
CTACTGTACTTTACTAGTAGTACTGTCAGTCTCTGCTCTCCTCCCAACTTAGTCCTCCTAGTCCATTATTCTACTACCTCTCCAATATGCTTATATTACCTGTGATTTGTGTTTGAGAATCGGGGTAGCCCCAGGGCTGGCTGCATTGCAAATGGTGATTAAGGTTGGTTGTGGACTTGAATCCTCGACGGATGCAATATCGTTGTTGTGCTGGTAGCAGTAGTGGCCACCACCACAGGGGCAGCCTTAACCACCTGAACCAGGGGCCGAAATGATTTATCCAAACAAAGGTTCACAACGTACATGAATCAATAATATGTCAGAAGATCAATGAAATTATACAAACAAGGAAAAGTAAGAAAAAAGGAAAATCAAAATAGAAAGCTTTATGGTCCAAAAACAGAGATGATTCAAAAGAATACATGTGATTATAGAAAAGTACAAAATGTATTCATATTTAAAAGATTAACATGAGGCTCAGACAGGTTGTCGGTTTAACCAAGAAATCACATAACATATACAAAAAACCAGACAAGTGGCAAACACATAGAGATTACATATACATAAGAGTTCTAAAACCATGTAAGAACTCCTATACACAAAACAATGTGTCCTCTTTAAATTATGGCCACAATATCGTCGACGGCGTTTCGACCGTTGTCATAAGTACATGGTCATCCTCAGGACAATAGTTTTTCTGAGCTTGTCAACAAACCATCTATAATACACAAAATAAACTGTTCGTAAAAGGACCAAGGATCTATAAGCTTATAACATCCATATTCTTAATTTTTTGAAATAGAAAAAGAAAAAGGAGAATTGTGCTCACCAAAAGATAAAAAGTTAGGTAAAACCCACCTACTAAGAACTGTGATAATTAATAAACAAAGTGTCACAGAAAACCGAAAAATGTGTACACCCAAAAAGTAAAGAAGAAGACCAGACCAGAAAGCTGAAAACAAACAGTGAAATCGCCTTTTTGAAGGGCACTGTTTTTATGCTTGTAATTGCTCAAATCCACACTTATGCTATTTAAAAGCCAGGTACGAGCAAACATCAAGATGTCCAATTAAACTTGCTGCATAGAATGGAAATTGCATGCGAAAGCAGTTACTTACTTAATAGCCAACTGCTTTGGATTCAGTATAAAGATTCCACTGATTTCTGGGAAATGCGTCCATTACTGTAAACAACATCAGGGATTTTAATTAATTAAGAGTTGGCCAGTGATCAGAGGATTTAACCACAGGTGCTGCATAATATCATCTCCGTAAAATGACAGTAGTTCTATTGCAAGCTGCCTAACATTGCTGCGATATGTTACCTGAAATGAATTGTCGCAACCCACTCGCAAGGATAGTGGTTGCCTCCAGCCGGCGTATTCGTAACACCCAAACTGAGGGAAACAAGTGGGAAATGACGATTTGTTAAACGAAATTCAGTTATGCTGAATTCCGACTGTATACACATGTTTAAGAAGACGAGCTTACCAAACATGAATTAAGTTTGAAGTCAATTATTCTTCCGACGAGCTGTAACTTGGATTAGCCGCCATGCCGAAGTGGATTCAGTAGTGGTACACACTGGCAGTATCACCATATGAAAAAAAGAGGAAATTAAACATTGAGTGGCCTGAGCGTAGCATTAGAAACAGTACAATAGATAGTATGGTACAGAACAGTGCCCTAAATTGTAGCCTAAGCAGTGCCAACGTAAGGTAAGCATTAAGCATTTGATTGTTCAAGTCGTGTAGGAGGAGGATGTTCTTATCAATCCACGATGGCGCACATGAACTTCTGGTTGCTTTGACCTTATCCTCCCCAGCAAGTGTGTGGAATTTATTGTTGTTGTCAGTCACACCTCAATGAAATACCACACAGCCCGGGGGAAGAGGGTTAGGGTTTGAAAATTGGATGGGAATTTTTTTTTTTGGAAAGTTTGGTAGAGAGGGAAAAAAGCACAGCATGGACAGTCAAACAACAAATGAAGAGAAACAAATCTTTGGATTTGAAGATATTGATAAATCTTTAAAGGGACATAAAGGAAGTGCACTACTGCATGCCAGAAGTTGTTTACTAAATGGATGGTTAGGTTACTGAAAAGTAGTACTACTACTTACTGCAACTTACTAGTAACTACGAGGAAACAAGTTGACAGTACAGGGCTGCAGTCATTTCGCAATTTCACTTGCCTCTCTGCCCTCAGAGAGAATAAACACTTAGAACATTAAATTAGTGTTAAACATAGCAAAGAGGTATCAAATAGCTGGAGGGATGAATTTGAAGCAGAGATCAAACAAACGCACAGAGTCACACTTGTAGAAGTAAGTTCAAGTTCACAAGAATATCATTTAAAAGATAAGGAGAATTTCGGATACTGTTACTGTTTTTTGTAGTTGTCCTGTTGAATTTGTGAAGTTGATGCATCCAGCCATTCCTCTTATTTGCGGTACTCCTTCATTCCATCGGATGCTCCGTCGATCAATCTTGGTGACCAGACACACTGTCCACTGCCTGCCTGATGCGGATTTGCGGATCGCTAATTGTAAGCCTGAGTAGTACATCGATTGCACAGGGTAAAAGCCTGCCTGTAATTGATGATGGAAAAACACAACAGTAAGTGATAAATACACCTCGGGGAAAAAAATATATAAGGCACGCTGTGTAGTGCAAAAATTACACTTTCACTTTCAGAGATGACAATCCCCAAAATCTAGAACACCCCACATTACCCTCCCAAAAACGTGCAGAATACTGCTGCTACCTTGCAGAGGCCTAATTTCAAATCGTGCCAAAACGCACTCAGAAAGTATGCCCAAAACCCCCCTTTCCCACCATGGATTTTCTTCAAACCACTTGCAATCAAAATTAGACATTCCAACAAGTGTTCCAAGACCCCACCCAGCCGTAAAAATCTAGAACACCCCCAAACACATGCAATACAATACTGCAACCCTAACGAGCCCTAAGTTAAGAATAGTGCCTAACGCTTTCTTTAAATAGGCCAAATCCCTCCTTTCCCACCATGGATTTTCTTCAAACCACTTGCAACCAAAATTACACATTCCCACGAGTGCTCTAAGACCCCAGAACCCAGTTGCAAAAATCTAGAACACCCCCAAACACATGCAATACTGCTGCTAACCCTAACGAGCCCTAAGTTAAAAAAAGTGCCAAAACGCTTTTCACCATGGATTTTCTCCAAACCACTTTTATCCGGTATTAGACCTTCCCAGCAATGCCCCAAGACCCACCAACCCACCCGCAATACAGTAGAAGTCCCCCAAACAGGCAAAAAGCAAAAATACAAAAACGGGCACTTAGAAATATTTTGGCCTCATTCCAAAATCACTCCGTGCGCGCTCTGCAGCTAGGCCCTAACTCCCCTTGCCACCATGGATTTTCTTCAAACCACTTGCAATCAAAACTATCCATACCCAGCGTTGCTACTAGACCCTCCAACGCCCCCCAAACACCAGGAACCCCCCAAGAAGGCCCCCGAAAACACAAAAGTGAGCGAAATGCCTGAAAATGGAAAAACTTTTTCACCTCCGATTTTCTCCAAACCACTTTTATCCGGTATTAGACCTTCACAGCAATGCCCCCAGACCCGTCAACCCAGGCGGAAACAAGTTTAACCCCCCCCAAACAGCCAAAAAGCAAAAATGGAAAAATCGGCACTTTGACATTTTTCTGCATAGTTCCCAGATCACTCCGTGTGCTCTCTGCAGCTAGGCCCTAACTCCCCTTTGCCACCATCGATTTTCTTCAAACCTCTTGCAATCAAAAGTATCCATGCCCAGCGTTGCTCCAAGACCCCAAAACCCACCCATAAACACCAGGAACCGCCCCAAACAGCCCCCCGAAAACGCTAAAGTGAGCGAAATGCCTGAAAATGGAAAAACTTTTTCACCTCCGATTTTCTCCAAACCACTTTTATCCTGTATAAGACCTTCCTAGCAATGCCCCCAGACCCGTCAACCCAGGCGAAAACAAGTTTACCCCACCAAACAGCCAAAAAGCAAAAATGGGCACTTCGACAAATTTCTGCATAGTTCCCAGATCACTCCGTGCGCGCTCTGCAGCTAGGCCCTAACTCCCCTTTGCCACCATGGATTTTCTTCAAACCTCTTGCAATCAAAAGTATCCATACCCAGCGTTGCTCCAAGACCCCAAAACCCACCCACAAACACCAGGAACCCCCCCAAACAGCCTCCCGAAAACGCTAAAGTGAGCGAAATGCCTCAAAATTGAAAAACTTTTTCACCTCTGATTTTCTTCAAACCACTTTTATACGGTATTAGACCCTCCTAGCAATGCCCCCAGACCCGTCAACCCAGGCAAAAACAAGTTTAACCACCCCCCAAACAGCCAAAAAGCAAAAATGGAAAAATAGGCACTTTGACAAATTTCTGCATAGTTCCCAGATCACTCCGTGTGCGCTCTGCAGCTAGACCCTAACTCCCCTTTGCCACCATGGATTTTCTTCAAACCTCTTGCAATCAAAAGTATCCATACCCAGCGTTGCTCCAAGACCCCAAAACCCACCCACAAACACCAGGAACCCCCCCAAACAGCCCCCCGAAAACACAAAAGTGAGTGAAAACTCTGAAAAGGTAAAAACTTTTTCACCATGGATTTAATCCCAAAAACTTTTATACGGTATTAGACCTTCCTAGCAATGCCCCCAGACCCGTCAACCCAGGCGAAAACAAGTTTAACCCCCTAACAGCCAACAAGCAAAAATGGAAAAATGGGCACTTTGACAAATTTCTGCATAGTTCCCAGATCACTCCGTGTGCTCTCTGCAGCTAGGCCCTAACTCCCCTTTGCCACCATGGATTTTCTTCAAACCTCTTGAAATCAAAAGGTTCCATACCCAGCGTTGCTCCAAGACCCCAAAACCCACCCACAAACACCAGGAACCCCCCAAACAGCCTCCCGAAAACACTAAAGTGAGCGAAATGCCTGAAAATGGAAAACCTTTTCACCTCCGATTTTCTCCAAACCACTTTATCCGGTATTAGACCTTCCTAGCAATGCCCCCCGACCCGGCAACCCAGGCGAAAACAAGTTAAACCCCCCCAAACAGCCAAAAAGCAAAAATGGAAAAATGGGCACTTTGACAAATTTCTGCATAGTTCCCAGATCACTCCATGCGCGCTCTGCAGCTAGGCCCTAACTCCCCTTTGCCACCATGGATTTTCTTCAAACCTCTTGCAATCAAAAGTATCCATGCCCAGCGTTGCTCCAAGACCCCAAAACCCACCCACAAACACCAAGAACCCCCCCAAACAGCCCCCTGAAAATGCTAAAGTGAGCGAAATGCCTGAAAATGGAAACACTTTTTCACCTCCGATTTTCTCCAAACCACTTTTATCCGGTATAAGACCTTCACAGCAATGCCCCCAGACCCGTCAACCCAGGTGGAAACAAGTTTAACACACCCAAACAGCCAAAATGCAAAACCACAAAAAGTGAGACAGCACATTTCGGGCCTACCTGGAATTCAGTCTAAATGCGCTGTGCAGCTAGGCCCTAACTCCCCTTTTCCACCATGGATTTCCTGAAAAACAAATGCAATCAACATTAGACTGTGCCAGCAGTGCTCCCAGGCCCCAAAACCCACCCACAAAAACCTAGAAGCCCCCCAAACAGCACTCCAAAGACAGGCAAGTGAGCAAAAATGCAAAACAATTTTCACCATGGATTTTATCCAAAACACTTTTATCCGATATTAGATCTTCCGAGCTATGCCCCCAGACCCCTGCAGCCACCCGCCAAAAAGCAGAACACCCCCAAACAGGCAAAAAGCAAAAATGGGCCAACCTTCAATTCAGTCCAAATACGCTCTGCAGCTAGGCCCTAACTCCCCTTTTCCACCATGGATTTCCTGAAAAACAAATGCAATCAACAGTAGACTGTGCCAGCAGTGCTCCCAGACCCCAAAACTCACCCACAGAAACCTAGAAGCCCCCCAAACAGCCCCCCAAAACATGCAATACTGGTATATTCAAAACATGGCAAATTGCGCTGTTCACAAAACATTGCTGTTTTCAGCACTTCCACTACTTCAATCCTCTTGAAACTCACCTGGACGTCACTTGTTCCAGTGATTCACAAGAATCTCAGCAAAGCAGAACAAAATCGAACCACTGCGCTCTTTGAAGAAGAAGAAGAAGAAGGTCTACTAGTTTTCACTTAGTTTTCACCCAAACACACCCGCCCGCAAAATACCCAAAAAGGCCAAAATTCTGCCAACTCTGGACCAAAGAACACCAAACCCCCCTAAAACATTGCCAACATCATTATGAACGAGCCAATGTTAGAAATGGGATCCCTTGCCAACCAGGGCGTGCGCCAAAGTCAGTCAGAGACCACCACTTCCACTCAGGGCAAGGGAGTTACGCGCCAAGATAACCCCTGCTCACCCCCTTGGCAACGTAGCAAGAGCAGTAAGGCTAAACTCGGAAGCAATGTGAGTTAAGTGTTTGCGCATGCACCCCCAGCAACAAACCCAAGGCCCACCACAAAGGATACTCCACACAAGGTTATGTATAAAAATAGCCTTTGTATTACACCAAAACACATTAGATAAAAACACACACTTTATAATGTGCCAACAGGCACGGGCAGAATTTTCTGGGGATATGTACAAGACTGGGCCACCTTGACCACTGTCAGGAATCAGCACTATTATAACTAGAAATACTGTTAGAATTAGCACTTAGAAAATAAATCACTGTAGCACACAACCAGTAACTACTGGTAACCGGTAAGTACCACCTACGCAACCCTAACCACCTTAGGAGAATATTACGCAGGGAACCAGGACCTCACAGGGAACACCTGTACTAGGAGAAAACAACCAACTAAATATCACCGTAAATTTAGGGGTATAGGCCTGGGAACAAAACACATGATGCATAAACATACATTCAGCGGTGTAAGAACAAGGCACATGATGCATCAAAACACATTCAGAGGTGCAGCACAGGAGAACACATGATGCATAAACAACACATTCAGAGGTGTAAGAACAAGGCACATGATGCATCAAAACACATTCAGATGTGCAGCACAGGAGAATTTGCAGAAATTACCTTAGCACAGAACTTACATCAAAGTCCAGGTTGCGCCACTGAGCCAAAACCTAAACGTAGCAGCTGCCCACTACTTGCTGGGCAGCTGAGGACAGGGACAGAACAGGGCCTAAATGCTGAGGGAAATGGATAGGGGGAGTCTGGAGGAGGAGTATAAAGGAGCATGATTGAGTTGTGAACTTGTGAACCTCAGGAATGCAGACTGAGGCACCTTCAAATCAATAAAGAATATAAGATGAAGACAGTGCTGCTGATAAACTTGTTCTGATTAGGTGATTAGAGTTTTGTTGTGGTTAAAGTTGCAAAACAAAGAAAGACACACAGGAAGAAAAGTGAATAAGGACGAAAAAAGAAAGTCATTTTCAGGGCTCGGTGTCAGGGAAGTAGAGCTCGTCCTCAAACTCCATGAATTGAGACGGGAGTAGGTCAGGTAACAGAGAAGAACTTCCGTCACCTAAGTCGATGTCCTCTTCTTCCTGCGTGCATTCACGTACTTTGTAATCTGGTGGTATCAAGTGCTGATTCATCTTGATCAGTGTTAACCTCTCCACATTTTTGGCCAAGAGGCGGGTCCGTTTTGAAGTTACAATGGCACCAGCAGCACTGAAAGCACGTTCAGAAGACACGCTTGCGAGTGGGCAAGACAAATAATTTATAGCCAGGTTGGTGATCAGTGGCCATAGATCCATTTTACTGTACCAATACAGCAATGGGTTCGTATTAACAAAGGCCTGTGTTGGGTCATCCAGATAGGCCTGCAACATCAACTCAAGGTTCTCCACGGTTGCTCCACTTTGCGTACCATATGTGGCCTTCTCAGCACTGGAACAAACAAACCCTTTATGAGTTAGCCAATCCGCTTCCGTCAATATTATGGCTGGGTCTGGTGCAGGTGAGGATGATGATACGGTTGCTGCTGGTGTCGTTAATGGCTGTGAGGGAAATTGACTCCCTTCGCCCACAGATTCAGAAGTGGAACTTGACGCTGGATGGCCTGCTGATTCAGTTGGACTTCTGACGGCTCCTTGAATTTTCTGCCGCTCTTTTTCGAACCGACTGGCTGACACAGCTAACCAATGTTTGTACTTTGAAACATCTGCTTCATCAAAAGGAATGAATGCTTTGCTGGCCGCTGCCTTTTTGTACCGTGGATCCAGAATAGTGGCACAAATGTAATGTTGTTCTGTATGTATGTTTTGAAGCCTTTCATTGGCAACTAGGCGGCTTAAAAAAGTTCTCCGCCAACCGATATGCATCTTGCTTTCTAACATCATCTCTGAACGTTGAAGACACCGCCTTCAGTTGGTGCTCTAGCATGACCAACAATGGGATAGCTTTGCTCAAAGAACAGTCCTCCCTGCTGACTTCACGCGTGAAGACATCAAAAGGACGAAGCATGTCTGTCAGGCTTTTAACTAGCTTCCGTTCCTCCAACTCTAGCCTCTTGTCTTTATGATCAGAACCTAGTTGAAAGACATAGTCATTGATGACCATGCACTGCTCAGACAGACGCTCAAGCATGTAAAAGGTTGAGTTCCAACGTGTTGCTACCTCCTGGATGAGTGCTTTGACTGGCACTTTACGTTCATGTTGAATGCTCCTCAGCTCCGTCCGGGCCTTAAAAGAATGGCTGAAATGTGTGCAGATTCTTCAGCAGGTGGTCAGTAACTTCTTGGCTGTGTTTTCAGTTTTCAAGAAATCTTGCACAACCAGGTTTATACAGTGCGCCAAACACGGGACTCAGAAATATTCACCTTGATGCATGGTCTTAACTATATTACTGCCATTATCCGTGGGAACATAACCAACTATGCGATTTCTTGGTTGCAGCCATTCAGAGACCTTACTGTTAAACTCCTCCAAAATGTTTTTTGCAGTATGAGTTTTCTCCATGGCAAACATGGCTAATGTTGCATGTTTCCGAGTAGCTTGAAAAACTGTGTCCAGGTCAACAACTGCACTTGACTTGTCTCTAACCCCTGCAAAAGACCCTGCAAAAGAGACCCAGTGTGCAGTGATGCACATGTAATCAAGGGCTTGGCAACTGGTCCACATGTCTGTTGTCAAGTGGATAGTGTGAACAGCACTCTTCTGCAAAGCTGCCCCAATCTCCTCCAGCACATCTTGATGTAGTGCTGGAACCGCAACTCTGGCAAAATAGGACCGGCTAGGAACCTTCCATTTAGGGCAGACTGTTGCCACTAATTCTAGAAACCCCACCCCTTCCACGAAAGAAAAAGGGAGAAGGTCCAGCGCTAGCATTTTAGCCAGCTTTGCGTTATACAGACGTAGGGTGGTTGCGTTCAAATGGCGCCTCCGACCACAACATTCCGCGAATGGTGGGCTGGATCATTTTACGCGATGATGATGATGACGTCTTCAAACCAGTTAGGCCCAGTGATGTCGTTTTTCGCATTGATGTCTCTCCAACACTCTTAGTGTGCCTCATAGATGTTGCAGGGGTAGAGGGTGTGGGCGATACCACTGCAGTGCTGCTGCCAGGGGTACTGGGTGTACCAGAAAAAATGTTTGTCGCTTCTTCACTTCTCCCCTGCACGATCAGCCTCTCGTCATCATCATCAGATGCAATATCAATGGATACATTTGGATTTGTTTTTCTTTTGCCTTCCTCGATCTTCCTCATGTGTGCTTCCCAAATGATAGTGTGGTGTTGCTTGAGATGACCTCTCTGGCCTCCGGTACCATAGTTGGTACCAAGCTTACCCCAACTAACGCATGCTTTACAAATCGAACAAACGACCATGTTTTCCGCCTTTGCGCTAACAGTAAAGAAGTCCCAAACTGGGGACTGGTGATGTCTGCTGAAGGTGGAGGTGCTACTTTGACTTTCAATGCCAAATGAAGTGGAGGATGGGCGTGGCTGAATTTGTTTCAGTTGTTCACTTACAGCACCACTACTTGAGGTCGAGCTGGATGGAGGTCCATGCCGGCCCTTCTGACTAAAAAAGATGGGAGCTGTAGATCGTGTTGGTGTTGTAGTTAACGGTGGTGGTACCAGTGCCACGCCGCCCATATCCCGCTCAGCAGCCATTCGGACTAGGGTTGAAATGTCTGTCTGCTGCATGCCTGCTGATGCTGGAGTGATGACTGTGATGACTGGGTCATCATCAGACTGTTCATCAGCAGCAGAAGACACCACTTCTTGTTCGTCGTCATCACCCATAAGTGGAAGCTTTGCGGGAGCCTTCCTTTTAGGCTTAGCTACCTTTGTCGGCTCATGGCGTGACTTACTCTCAGACTGCATGGCTGGGTTCCAATCATGATCAAGGTCATCAGAAGGAAGGGGGCTTGAAGAAGAACTTGTAGTAGTAGTAGTATCCCTCCTTGACCTTTTTATTGCTGGGGATCTGGAAGACAATGGATCATCATCATCAGGATGTGTGGCTTCCTCGGATGATACCTCCTCTTGAATATCAATTTCCTGATGTGCCCCTACTTCTGGAGGAACAAGCGTTGTAGGCAGTTGTGCCGCTCCATGAACCTCTAGTTGCACCTCTCCATGCACCTGTCCATGCGCCTCTCCTTGCGCCTCTACTTGCGCCTTTCCTTGCGGCTCTACTTGCGCCTCTCCTTGCGGCACTATTTGCGCCTTTCCTTGCGGCTCTACTTGCGCCTCTCCTTGCGGCTCTACTTGTGCCTCTTCTTGCCCATGTACTTGCGCTTGTACTAGTTGCACGTGTGGTTGTCGTTGCGGCTGTGGTTGTTGAACACTCGTCAGCTGAGTTACACCCGGCGTTGATTGGATGGTACTTTCTTGTGATAAGCCAACATCACTGGTCGATGGTGATTGAACAACCAAAGTGGCTGCCGCAGCAGCACTCATGGTCTTGGACCTAAGTTTGCGTGGTGGCACTGAGCCCAATGAAGCGGAGGTGCTGCTTCCAGCTTGGTCCCCGGCTGACTCCGCTGCTGCTGCAGGCTTATTTTTTTTCCCCAAAAAAGGTGTCGGTGGGCACACCAGTCTCCTTGGTAGGTGGTGCCACTTGCTTCTTCTGCTCCTTCTTACTGGCAGTGGCACTAGAAACTTTTTTCGCTGAGGCGCTACGGCCAACTTTCTTTGGGGCCATCTTCTTGAGATGTCAGAACAGCAGGCCGCAGTTGCACGAGTTGCAGAGTTGTCTTGTCTGTGGCCACACGTGACGCCACGTGACGTTGTGCTGCACACACCGCTGCAGGACTTCTTCCTGGCACTGGTGGTTCTCTTGTGTACCTAAAAGCAATGGAAGCCAGAGGAACATCAGTTATACACCCCAAAAAGTCGAAAAACACTCAAAAATCACCATAATCCCATGCCACCCATGCCCTCAATGATGTTTAAATTCAAGACACCCCACAGAAAGACTAGGCCCATGCACCACTGAGTACCCCTGGGCATAATGGTTGAAAGCAAGGCAAACTGGGTGCAGGCCTGAGCACACCGCCTGGCTTCAAAATGGCCCCTTGACCCCCACCACATGGCCAGGCCCTGCCAGAACCAGCCCTCAAAATGGCCCCCACCCACATGGACAGGCCACAACAGCACCCAAAAAGTCAAAAAACACACAGAAATAACCACAATCCAATGACATCCATGCCCTCTATGATGTTTACATTCAAGACACCCCACAGAAAGACTTGGTCCATGCACCACTGAGTACCCCTGGGGATAATGGATGAAAGCAAGGCAAAATGGGTGCAGGCCTGAGCACACTGCCTGCTTTCAAAATGGCCCCTTGACCCCCACCACATGGCGAGGCCCTGCCTGTACCAGGGCTCAAAATGGCACTCACCGACATAGCCAGGCCCCAACAACACCCCATAAAATAGAAAAACACATAACAATCACCACAATCCAATGCCATCCATGACCTCAATGATGTTTACATTCAAGACACCCCACAGAAAGACTTGGTCCATGCACCACTGAGTACCCCTGGGCATAATAGATGAAAGCAATGCAAAATGGGTGCAGGCCTGAGCACACTGCCTGCCTTCAAAATGGCCCCTTGACCCCCGCCACATGGCCAGGCCCTGCCAGCCCTCAAAATGGCCCACACCCACATGGCCAGGCCCCAACAACACCCCAAAAAAACGAAAAACACATACAAATCACCACAATCCAATGCCATCCATTCCCTCAATGATGTTTACTTTCAAGACACCCCACAGAAAGACTTGGTCCATGCACCACTGAGTACCCCTGGGCATAATGGATGAAAGCAAGGCAAAATGGGTGCAGGCCTGAGCACACTGCCTGCCTTCAAAATGGCCCCTTTACCCCACCACATGGCCAGGCCTTGCCTGTACCAGCCCTCAAAATGGCCCCCTCCCACATGGCCAGGCCCCAACAACACCCCAAAAAATCGAAAAACACATAAAAATCACCACAATCCAATGCCATCCATGCCCTTAATGATGTTTACATTCAAGACACCCCACAGAAAGACTTGGTCCATGCACCACTGAGTACCCCTGGGCATTATGGATGAAATCAAGGCAAAATGGGTGCAGGTCTGAGCACATTGCCTGCCTTCAAAATGGCCCCTTGACCCCCACCACATGGCCAGGCCCTGCCTGTACCAGCCCTCAAAATGGCCCCCACCCACATGGCCAGGCCCCAACAACACCCCAAAAAATCGAAAAACACATAAAAATCACCACAATCCAATGCCATCCATGCCCTCAATGATGTTTACATTCAAGACACCCCACAGAAAGACTTGGTCCATGCACCACTGAGTACCCCTGGGCATAATAGATGAAAGCAAGGCAAAATAGGTGCAGGCCTGAGCACACTGCCTTCCTTCAAAATGGCCCCTTGACCTCCACCACATGGCCAGGCCCTGCCTATACCAGCCCTCAAAATGGCCCCCACCCACATGGCCAGGCCCCAACAACACCCCAAAAAATCGAAAAACACATAAAAATCACCACAATCCAATGCCATCCATGCCCTCAATGATGTTTACATTCAAGACACCCCACAGAAAGACTTGGTCCATGCACCACTGAGTACCCCTGGGCATAATGGATGAAAGCAAGGCAAAATGGGTGCAGGCCTAAGCACACTGCCTGCCTTCAAAATGGCCCCTTGACCCCCACCACATGGCCAGGCCCTGCCTGTACCAGGGCTCAAAATGGCCCCCACCCACATGGCAAGGCCCCAACAACAACCCCAAAAATCGAAAAACACATAAAAATCCCCACACTCTAATGCCATCCATGCCCTCAATGATGTTTAAATTCAAGACACCCCACAGAAAGACTTGGTCCATGCACCACTCACTACCCCTGGGCCTACTGGCTAGTGAGGCTTTACAGGCACCCCAAAATTAAAACAAAAACAACATATAACATTGAGCTAAAATTCCATGACATAAATGAGAATAAAGTTAAAAAAAATCACAGAAACAGTTGTATCATGCACCCATGACTAACCCTGGGCCTGCTGGATACTGTGGCTAGCTAACCACCACAATATATATTTGTTAAAGTTGTGAAAAAAGTTTTAGAACTGGAGTTGCCTCAACTGCAATGCCCCAAACAAACAACACCAACTTACTTGTAAACTCTCAAGTCCAAAAGTGATCCAAAGTCCAAAGTCCAAAAAGTCCTCAAATACAAATATCCACCAGCAGCCACAAAAAGTAATCCTTCCAGCTCCACAGCCAAATGAAAAGTGACCAGGACATGGACAAAGCACTGGGAGGAGCCTGCTGGACAGGAACAGGAAGTTGGAGACTCTGGGGCACTTCCTTCCTCCCACCCCACCCCACAAAATGGACTCCTGCACCAAAAAGTGCAGCCAAATGTCAATTTGAGGAGTTATTCTGATCAAAATCATCATTTTCACAAGGTTTATGCTTCCTGCGGTGGATTTCTTGTGCAGAATTGCAATTTTTGCAATTTCGGGAACGCGAGCAGTTCAAACCTCCCGCCGGAAGTCAGCTGCGCGCTGTCGCGGGCCTTTATGACGTATTCGCGTTGTCAAACTCTCGCCGTGCAAGATGGCAAGCCGCGATAACGTAATTGCGTTCGAAAAACTCTCGCGCGATCACGCAGCAAGATCGAAAATGGCGCAGCACACGCAAAAATCGGGAGAAAAACAACTCGGCGGACTCAGAATCACGGTAAGTCAACGCCGTGCGTGATATTGTATTTTTCAAGCGCGACCAAGCAAAATAATTCGTAGCTTGCGAATTTATGGATTATTGGGTAAATTCGCGCGATTCGCGGATCGCGAAATCGTCAAAAATCCGCAAATTCGCCCGCGAAACGGATTTTACGCCCATGCTTAGTAGTTATCTTTGATGGTTTCTTTAGTCAGGCCTCTGTAATCTATGCACAGCCTTAATTAATTCAACTTTTCCGGTACTAAAAATATTGATGTACCAGCTTGTGGAAAAGTAAATTTTGCCATGTTCTGTGTCCCTACGTGTTCCCCATCCTATGTTATGTGTGCATGATTAATATGCATATATATTCCCCATGATCGATTAAAGACGCAATTATAGTTGTGTCCAACTTTAGTATGCCAGTTTCCAGTTCTCGTGAAAGCTACGAGTATTGAGCCTATGTAAAGCTACGTTGCCACGTTTCACAGTGTGCACGTTATTTCATTGTAAAGTCCCCGTTTCTAGGCCTCAAAAGGGCCCGGACTCAGATTCAGCTCCTGTCTTCTGAACCCTCGCTGAGGAGCGATGCAGCCCCCACCTGTATCCCTGACCCTTCACTTACTTCCTGCCTCACAGTGCCCGGCTCGGCCTGGCTCTGCCTGCCAGTCTGCCAAGAGTATGTTATGATTCTAGTTATCAGTCCAGTTCTCCTTCTCTGCATTCCTAAGCTACTGAATCGCATCAATAGTTTCCGTCATGGTCTAGCCTTTACGTCTCCATTTGAGAGAAATACTGTATTAATGGTCATTTAATATTCCTCAACACGCACTACATGTAGAATAATGCATGCACCAGTCTTAGAGTCTGTTAGCCTTTACCCTGATAACTTTTGGATTCTATCAATATGTTCTCTAAACATCAGATACTAGATAGTGTTTAGGTACATGTCGCTCTGACTCTCCAGACTTCAGTCTCTCCTTCTAGCGCAGAAGTCATAGCCCCCAGCTTCTTCCTAGTAACACGTCATTGTCAGTTTGCGCGCACCACTAGGTTAGAGGTCCCGGCTCCTTAGGTAGCCCCCTCCATGTTTCCGCCCCATTCATGACATATTCTGTTACGTTTACATCACATGTCTATGTTCACGCCTCTTGTTACACCTCCTTTCTTCCTTATCTTTCGCGACTGCTACAGGCCCCGCCCACTGTTACGCCTACTGTATGTACTGTAATGCAATTGTTTTAACTATATATACTTGTGTACTGTTATTAAAAGCTAGCGCGCTCATTCCAGATCCTGCCCGGCAGCTGCCGGGCCCTGCCATCCTATGCCCGTGCAGGTTGTCCTGTTCCTGTCCTTTATGCTGTATTAAACCTGCAAACTCCTACTACCTCGAATCTTGACTCTTATTTATTGAGCTATCTGTTATTGTTATATCTAGTCAAAAATAGAGGTATTATTTATTTATTTACCACATAATGGCGCCCGAATAGGGACTTGCCCTTTCCCCACGCGCCGGTGAAGCCACGCAAGCCCCCTGATCCTCTGCAGCCATGACGGAACCATACCGTGCAAGTGCAGATATTTCTGCTTCAAGTATCCCTCAGGCCCACGGAGGAGACGGAGGTTGCGGTCCAGCATCCAGACGAGGCGGTGGAGGAACGCGGCGAGTCCCGACCAGAGCCCAAGCCGAGAGTCCAAGGTCCGAGGTATCTGGAGGCCCACCCGTAACAGAAGTCCGAAGTTTGTCCGTCCGTCGTCGTAGCAGTCCAGTCCAGTCCGAGGCCTTCCGTTCTTGCTGCCCGGTGAGTACCGTTGCTGGGGTAGTATCTAGACAGGGTCAATTGTATTGTCTCTGGTCCGAGGGTTTGGGGTACACAGATCCAACACGAAGTGTCCACTTAGGTGGATGCGGGTCCTGACGTGTCTCTTTATGAGACCGGTAAGTTTCGTACTGTTTTAGCAGTGCATCTAGTTTCTGTTCTAGTCCGTTCTGTTCTCGAGAAATTCATGTATTTTGTTTTCAGTATTCCAGGTAGTATTTTGTCAAAACTGTTATTTTAAATGTCATTCATGTATTTCAATGTCGTGGTATGAAAGTGGTGTAATTATCGTGTTCATTGTGTATTGTATTGTGTCTAGACTCCAGCCCAGTCATGCCTTTGTTTTCCAAATTACGTCAGTTAAAAACTAGAAAAGGTCTGTTAGAAGAAGCAGTTCCTGTCCCGCCTAGGGACAGTCCAGGTCATTTTATGTATCATAAGCATGGCATAAGTGCCATATTATATCTAGATTTATGGGTGGAGTACACCAAACAGTTAGAAGAAAAGTATAGATGGCCCGTATCGGGTACATGGGATGCCGAGTGCATCATGCGAGTAGAAGAAGCATTATGGAAAAAGAAAGCCAGACAGTCACAGAAAGATGCCATCGAGTTATGGCGCAAAGAATCTCATAAAAGAACAGAAAAAGAAATCAGAAAGTCAGAATTAAGTAGAGAATCCTTAGAAAGAGCCCAAGAAAGGGAATTAGTCGAAATAGGTGAACGAGTTAAAACCGAACAGTCAGACAGACAGAGGAATGCCCTCATTAAGGGTATGTATCCTCTTCTTGCCGAGGGCTTGCCAAAAGCAACCCTGGAGGCATCCAGTAATTTTCCGCCACCTTTAGTTCCGACCAAGCTACGTCACAAACCGACCGCAGCTGATATTTTTATCTCGTCCTATTTGGACGACACAGTCCCAGAATATGCAAATCCTGTTCCGCCAGCTCCTGTAAATAATGTAATTCATGGTCCTCCAGTCACCGGGGCACCTGTTGCAGTACCTGTTACGGTACCCCCGGTCCAGCCCGTAGTACAAATTCCCGCCACATCAGTCACTCTGCCAGCACGAAGAGTATCAGTCGACGATTCCAGTTTAGGGGCCGCGGGAGGAGGTCCTCCTGGTACCCCGCCGCCAAGTAGGCGTTTAGGAGCAGTCGAGTTACATGAACGTGCGTTACAGCGTACGCCCAAATACAAGTCTATTGCAGAAATCAGACGACTTCTTACTGAATGCTGTTATGATCCAGTCCCAGGCGAGGATAGTATGGTTATATATTCCGTACGTATAAGACAGGTGTCCGAGTATTTGGTCACCCTACCGAATATGAAAGAAGATCTAGACAGAATGTATCGTTTCATTCGTACAGGACAAGATCCAGAAAGTATTGCTGAAGTCATGTCTCTCAGAAAAGCTGAGATCCAGTTCATGTTATTAAAGTTTCTGATCAATTGTTTAATACGGGAACAAGATTCCCCGACTAAAGATCCGACCGAAATGAAAGTTCTGACAAGGTGGAGTGATAATATAGCCGAGGGTAAGCACAAGACACTCAATAGTATAGAGAGTATGTACAAGAAAATACGTAAAGAAATAATAAGGTTACACGAACAACGCAAAGAAGCTCTAGGAAGCGAGAAAGAAAATGACTCTTCTACTGAGGAGGTAGAGGACGAGAATACCGCCAGAATAGCGTATGTAGGTAAATCTAGATTTCCAGACCGACATTTACGCCTAGAACACAAGAAAGTCTTTCATCTTCCAGCACCGGAACAAGGTTCTCTAGAACAAGTATTTCAAGCTACCGATCAAATTCTGAAATCACGAATCGGTTATAATGAGTTAAGTACCATGCATGAACAAGAACTAGCCCGATCAGCAGTCCGATGGATTACTGATTCTACCACTTTTCCAGACGAAATAGTGGCACAAATGTTTCTGAAACTGCCCCCAGCCGAGCAGCGACTGGTGGGTATGTATATGATCCAGCACCTCATCACACTGTATGAGGGTCAACATTCTGATCCAGGTCCGTTACATGATGTTCTGAACGAGTTACTCCAGTATAGATGGAAAGGTTTAGGTACCGATTTAATTAGTGTCATTCTAGAACAGCGCCACAAATATAGTATGTTTCTGAACCCGCATTTTGTTCATGTCTCACCTCCGGAAGTAAACCGTTTTACATAGACAGACAGCATCCGTTACGAGAAGTACACCCAGTTAGGACAGCGGGTGGTGAAATGCAACGAGTATTTGTTTACACCCCAGTTACCAAGATGGAACTCTTAGAGATGAAGAAATTAATTCCCTGTCACGACAAAGATCCAGCAGGGTTCCACCGAGAATTAAAAGACATGCTCCGTATGGGAGAATACACGTATCCAGATATTATTAAAATGTTAAAAGTCCTGTTGCCCGCCGGGGTATACGAAAAACTCAAGGAAAAGGATTGGGAGGTGGGAGAGAAAAAGATCGATTGGACAGCTCTAGAAGCTGAAGATAAGATACGAGTACCAGGTACCGGTCTTGGAGATAAATGTAAAGAATTACCTGAACTGTTAATACAAGTTTTGCCTAGGTTATTAGCCACTAAAAAGGAGGACTGGGATGCAATCTCAGCCTGTAAACAGAAACAAGACGAAGACACTAGTGATTTTTATTCTAGATTTGAGAAATGTTTTATCATAAACAGTGGTTTGAAGACTAGTAGCGAGTCATACCCTCATCTTTTTGTTACTAAACTAGTCGAGAATTCAAGTCCACAAGTTAAAAATCGAGTTTTGAAAGTCGAAAGTACATGGCAAGCTAGTACCCCGTCCCAGATGTTACAGATGCTCCAGTATCACCAGAATAGAATCAGAGAAGAGCAAGAACACGAGAGAAGACGTATGAAAGACACGAAAATGAAGGTACTAGTTGCACAATCTGTTCCTCAAGACAGTCAGAAGAGGGGTCCGCATCAAGCCAGTCATCCTGCAGCTCCCGTTAAAGGGACATGCAATTATTGTAAACAGCCAGGTCATTTTATAAACGAGTGTGCAGTCCTGAAACACAATATAGCCACTGGTAAAACTAAAGAAAGACCACGTCCGCCTAGACAAGAACAAGTTTCACAGACTTCTCAGCCACAGAATGCACAACAGACAGTTCCAGCACCGCAGCCTATTGCTGCAACACAGCATGTTACACAGCAGATGTACCAGTATGCTCAGTCAGAGTATCCAGAGTATCAAGCGTATTCATGAAACAGCCTAGAGAGGGAGGTAGGCTTGCCTCTCATCGAGATTCCTGTAGATCAAGAAGGTCCCTATGTTCACAGCCAAGTATTAGGGAAAGACAGAAAGTTTTTGATTGATACAGGGGCAAGTAGGACTACTATAAGTCACGACGAGGTTCCAGGGGCTCCGCTCTCAGGCTCTAGAAATGTTTCCCTTGGATTTTCAGGAAAGCCTATTGTAAACGAGATTTCCAAACCAGTTACTCTAGAAGTAGGTCCATTGTCCCGAACTACTGATCTATTGCTTACGAAGTCATGTCCAGAAAATTTGTTAGGTATTAAGACACTGAAAGAATTAGGTGCAGTTATTTGTTGTTCCCCAGAGGGAATACGTTTGTTTTTGCGTGACTTCAAGGGTCACTATGTTTTACGAGATTTTGATCCAAGATTGTCTAATGTTCCGCAGCATCTATGGGCGCAAGGTCCAACTGATGTTGGCTTTATGCGAATCACACCTCATCGTGTGACTCTCAAGCAAGGTATAGTCTTGCCACGAATCAGACAGTACAAATTGCCACCTGAGGCTGTAGCAGCCTTATCCAAAATTATTGACGTGCTTATGGCTCAAGGAGTAGTTGTAGAAACTGACTCCAATGTATGTAATTCTCCTATCATTCCAGTCATGAAACGTACTGATCCAAATGCACCCCCAGTATATCGATTAGTGATTGACCTTCGAGAACTTAATAAATGTATCATTCCCCAGTATCCAGTAGTTCCAGATATTTCATCTCTATTGACAGCTATTGATTCTGAGGCAATATTTTTCACCGTAATCGACCTCAAGAATGCATTTTTCAGTGTCCCCATTCATCCAGACAGCCAGTACCTTTTCGGTTTTTGTTTAAATGGAAGGAGCTATAAATTCACACGAGCTCCTCAAGGTTTCACAGAAAGTCCTAGTATTTACAGTCAAGCACTTAAGAGACAACTAGACAACATTCACATGCCAACTGACACTGCCCTGCTCCAGTATGTCGATGATCTACTGATCACAGCCCGTTCTGAACGTGCTTGCGAGCGAGCATCACTTACAGTCCTGTATTTCATAGCCGAGATGGGGCACAAGGTGTCCCCTTCAAAGCTTCAATTCTGTGTCCAGCAAGTGATCTACTTAGGCCACTTACTGTCCAAGTGGGGTAGGCAGTTGACACCCGATCGCATCCAGTTAATAGCGAGTCTTCCAAAGCCCAAGACACAGAAGGAGGTACGTGCTTTTATCGGCCTCACTTCTTATTGCAGACAATGGATTCCTCAGTATGCATTTCTAGCCAAGCCACTGATACAGTTAACGACACAGGAGGCAGCCGTATCGACTGTCCTCCCTTGGACATCTGAACATACACTTGCTTTTAATGAATTAAAGAAAGCCTTATGTCAAGCTCCTGTTCTAGCAACACCGAACTACAGTAAGCCTTTTACACTTTTTGTCACAGAACGTGATGGTACAGCATTATCTGTTCTTACACAAGATCAAGCCGGACAGTACAAGCCCTGTGCTTATTTTTCGAGCACATTAGATCCAGTAGCCCAGGCTCTGCCTGCGTGCCTCAAGTCAGTTGCAGCCACAGCACTAGCTATCAGACAAAGTGATTCCATAGTATTAGGACATTCCCTGACAGTACAAGTTCCACACTCCGTGGAAGTTCTTCTAAACCGAACCCAGACTCAGCACTTGACCATTGCACGTTTAACAGGTTATGAATTGACACTGTTCCAGCCACACATAGAAATCAGACGCTGCAATGTTCTAAATCCTGCTACACTGTTACCGTCAGTTACTTCAAATCCTGCCACACATGACTGTGTGGAAGTAGTTAACACTATGACTAAACCAAGACAAGATCTGACAGATATTCCATTACCAGATCCCGACCTGACACTTTACGTGGATGGTTCATGTATGAGAACGAGTACAGGAGAACTAGTAGCCGCGTATGCAGTGACTACTGACACTGAAGTTATTGAAACACACCGTATTGACACCCTGTCTGCTCAGGCAGCAGAGCTAGTCGCTCTGACACAAGCCTGCATACATGCCAAGAACCTGAAAGTTAATATCTACACAGATTCACGCTACGCATTCGGAGTCGTACACGACTTTGGAGTGCTCTGGCAGGAGAGAGGTTTCATGACTTCTCATGGAACCAAGATTCAGCATGGTCTCCTTATTCAAGCTCTGTTAGATGCAATACATTTACCGACATCTATCGCTATCATGAAGTGCAAAGCACATACTAAAGTTACTGACATTATTTCTCAAGGTAATGATCTAGCAGATCGAACAGCCAAACTTACAGCACAGACACCAGACATACCAGTTAACAAGACACCGACATCCACTCTAGAACAGACTACTTGTATGACAGTTAAGGACCCTACTCAAGAAGTCATAGACATACAGTTACATGCTACTCCCGAAGAAATCAAGAAATGGTCCGAACAAGGAGGGGTCCAGACAGATCAGGGATGGTTGACGAAGGGTAGAGCCACATGGTTTCTCCCCGACTCAATGGTTCAAGTCATTATCAATACCGCACATAGTCCAGCACACTTAGGAGAAAAAGCCATGTTAGACAGTATCCAGAACATTTGGTTTAACAAGCATTTACGAGCTGCAGCCAAGCAGAAAGTCCGTACCTGTATGATATGTTGCCAGTTCAATCCAGGTAAAAGTGTCCCGGTGGAACAAGGTGGATTCCAGCCCCCTGACCACCCTTTTGAAGTCCTCCAGATGGATTATATTCAGATGGAGCGATGTCGAGGTTTCAAGTATGTCCTTGTAGTTGTATGCGCTTTGTCCAGGTGGACAGAAGCATATCCAGTCCCAGATTACACAGCCGCGACCACTGCCAAGCAGTTGGTTCGTGAATATTTCCCCCGTTATGGACTCCCAAGGGTCGTATATTCTGATAACGGCCAGCCATTCTCATCTGAACTCATGAAGCACGTTTCCCTTTTGTTAGGGTACCAGTGGAAGTTCCATTGTGTACGCCATCCAGAAGCAGCCGGTCTCGTAGAGAGACATAATCAAACCTTGACAATCCGCATTGCCAAAATCTGTCAAGAAAAAGGTGTAGAATGGTTAGTTGCCTTGCCAGTCGCTCTGTTCTATATGCGCATGGTCGCACATTCCAGATCAGGTCTGTCCCCTTATGAGGTCGTATTCGGCCGCCCCCCGAACGTGTGGGGTACACCCAGACCCCGAAGTATTACAGATGTTTCCAGTAATATGCTGACAGATTACCTAGCTTCCTTGATGTCTGTCCTACACTCTTGTCGTTCACAGGTTGCCGCCGCATTTCCAGACAATACCGAGGTGAAACCGCATGAAATCGTTCCAGGAAGCTTGGTTCTCGTCCGGAATTTTGATCGTTCAAGTCCGCTGGAGCCTCGCTGGAAGGAGCCGAAGTTAGTCCTCTTGGCCACCCGTACTGCCGTCAAGTTGGAAGGCAGGAAGGGGTGGGTGCATCTGTCTCACGTCAAGAAATTTCACGGACTCCGATTACAAACTGTTTCCAAAAACATTTTCAAGGATTGTCAAGATTTTAAAGACTGCCAAGATACTATTCTTAAGGACTGTCCCGCAAATGACATTGATACCAAGCCCTCCCTGTTAGAGAAAACTCCGCAGCAGGAGTATAAAAAGAAGCTCCGGTCTAGTAAATTAAGTCAGCCAGTTTAATTGTCTAAGTCCTCCCCTAGGTGAAACGGTTAGACAGGTATCTGACATGTATGAAATAGACCCTCATGGTGAGAGAGTTAGTCAAAACTCAATCCGATGTATCGTTTTTCTAAGTTTTATATTGTTTTTCAGCTTAATGGTTACCTGCACGAGTTATGCATTTCATTTATGTTTTCCAATTTCTCATGTAAATAAGTCTTCTAATGCTACAGTAGAGCACACGTTTAGTGATCTGCCACCTCATGAACTATCCTATCGTCTTGCTATGCGCAACAATTCATTTATCCGTATGTTACATTATTCACACCAGACCAGCAATGCCACTAATTGTTGGGTGTGTGGTCGACTCCCCCCTTTCCAGACACCGAAGGGAGTTCTGCCACTGTTTCCTTATCCGTTTTCACATAATGGTTCATGTGGAGCCTGGTCCACGTTAACGTCATCTTCAACTGATATGTCCCTTCTGAACAGTACATGTTTTCCAGACAAGCAAGGTCTCACCCATAGAACCGGGTTAGACCTAGAAAATGAAGTTTATAATTTGGGTAATTATTCTTCGAATTTTATGGTCCTGAATGTTCAGTCTGATACTACTCCAGATTTACCTGCTATTTCAGTACTACCAGTCAAAGGCGAATTATGTATCCGAAAGAATGGTTCCGTACATGTAGGACATAGTGATTGTACTACTATTGTCAAGTATAGTGACAGTGGGAAATCTATTTTCAAA
This sequence comes from Lissotriton helveticus, assembly GCF_964261635.1. Classification (NCBI taxonomy): domain Eukaryota; kingdom Metazoa; phylum Chordata; class Amphibia; order Caudata; family Salamandridae; genus Lissotriton; species Lissotriton helveticus. Next base: position 1,894,412,618 of record NC_136059.1, on the reverse strand, counting down.
GCTTCACGTCATTCTTATTTTGTTTGTGGTCAGACCGCATATGTTCGTCTGCCCCTCGATTGGGATGGAACATGTTACATTGCCTTCCTACTGCCACCAGTTTTTCTAGCCCCGTCCGATTATCATAGAAACACACATCTAGTACACATTAGACATAGAAGGGAGATCGAGTCCCCAATTGTCGATCAAACTGAAACTGCTCTAGAACAATATACAGATTTCAATAAAGGTTTCTTTTTCTTTATAGGACCTATCCAGAATAGTAAGCTAATACGTAGATTAACCAGAACCCTTGAAGCAGTAGTGAATGAGACTGCCTCTGCTCTAGGTAACTTAACCGAAGAGCAATCTGCTATGAGATTTGTCGTGCTCCAGAATCGTCTCGTTCTTGACGTCATACTGGCCGATAGAGGAGGAGCATGTAGAGTCATCGGATCTAGTTGCTGCATTTTCATTCCTAATAACGCGCCGTCTGTTTATTCAGCTATAACCAGACTTCATAAAATTGCCCATCAGTTACACCAGAATCCAGGCACCTGGACATGGTCCGGTTGGTTCTGGAGTATAATTTCTGCATGGGGATGGAAAGTATTGTCATTTCTAGGTATTGCAGTAGCGATCATATTCAGTTGCTGCCTCTGTATACAATGTGGCCCTGCGATTTGCGGCATTTGTGCTACCTCTTGTATTCCTAGTCCCAAGTCCCGTCCTAAGTCCCGTTCCAAGGCAATTCGAGTCGAGCAAATGATACTGTATGAAATGATAGATGGTATCATGAATATTGATGTTTCCTGATGGAAACGTAGTGACAAGGAGGGAATGTGGAAAAGTAAATTTTGCCATGTTCTGTGTCCCTACGTGTTCCCCATCCTATGTTATGTGTGCATGATTAATATGCATATATATTCCCCATGATCGATTAAAGACGCAATTATAGTTGTGTCCAACTTTAGTATGCCAGTTTCCAGTTCTCGTGAAAGCTACGAGTATTGAGCCTATGTAAAGCTACGTTGCCACGTTTCACAGTGTGCACGTTATTTCATTGTAAAGTCCCCGTTTCTAGGCCTCAAAAGGGCCCGGACTCAGATTCAGCTCCTGTCTTCTGAACCCTCGCTGAGGAGCGATACAGCCCCCACCTGTATCCCTGACCCTTCACTTACTTCCTGCCTCACAGTGCCCGGCTCGGCCTGGCTCTGCCTGCCAGTCTGCCAAGAGTATGTTATGATTCTAGTTATCAGTCCAGTTCTCCTTCTCTGCATTCCTAAGCTACTGAATCGCATCAATAGTTTCCGTCATGGTCTAGCCTTTACGTCTCCATTTGAGAGAAATACTGTATTAATGGTCATTTAATATTCCTCAACACGCACTACATGTAGAATAATGCATGCACCAGTCTTAGAGTCTGTTAGCCTTTACCCTGATAACTTTTGGATTCTATCAATATGTTCTCTAAACATCAGATACTAGATAGTGTTTAGGTACATGTCGCTCTGACTCTCCAGACTTCAGTCTCTCCTTCTAGCGCAGAAGTCATAGCCCCCAGCTTCTTCCTAGTAACACGTCATTGTCAGTTTGCGCGCACCACTAGGTTAGAGGTCCCGGCTCCTTAGGTAGCCCCCTCCATGTTTCCGCCCCATTCATGACATATTCTGTTACGTTTACATCACATGTCTATGTTCACGCCTCTTGTTACACCTCCTTTCTTCCTTATCTTTCGCGACTGCTACAGGCCCCGCCCACTGTTACGCCTACTGTATGTACTGTAATGCAATTGTTTTAACTATATATACTTGTGTACTGTTATTAAAAGCTAGCGCGCTCATTCCAGATCCTGCCCGGCAGCTGCCGGGCCCTGCCATCCTATGCCCGTGCAGTTTGTCCTGTTCCTGTCCTTTATGCTGTATTAAACCTGCAAACTCCTACTACCTCGAATCTTGACTCTTATTTATTGAGCTATCTGTTATTGTTATATCTAGTCAAAAATAGAGGTATTATTTATTTATTTACCACAAGCTGGGAATTTGTGTTATGAGTCAATTACAAAGATTTTCTTCCAGATACTGTCTGAGCAACCCCTTTTTGGAAGCAGAAAGTGAGTACATCCTTAAAAAAAAACAGATGCTCCTGGATCAATTAGAATGGCACAGCCATATTCTGGGCAAGGTGGTAAACACAGTTCTTTGGGTATTTAAAACAGGAAATACTGCTGTGGAAAACTGCTGATAGTATTTATTGTTCTGGAAACTGGTTGCTGGATTTATGCACTTTAGGGGCTCAATACTCGTTTGATGAATAGCAGTGATGATGACAAAATTGTAAAGATAATGAGAGTGTCATGGTCTCCCAACAGATGGATGAGTTGTGGCAAATTAGCCAGGGGGTTGCTTGTATGATTGTATGATTCATTGACAAACTTACTTACTGGTACTAAAACCTAACCATAAAAGAATCGTCATTTCTTTGACTGGACAGGAGACCTGTGGTATTCCATCTACGGTCTGGACTTATTATGGTAATTCGTTCAGAATATGTGAACTGTTTTTCACCTTCCCCCAAGACTCATCCAAGTAGAGACCACTAGACCCACAATCCAGTAAGGCTGAGATTGAAACTGCAATGCCGTTGGGCAACCCGATGTAAAGTGGTAGCAAAAAGAGATAAGTCTTCTGGTGTAGCAATGAAAGGCACTTGAAGAACCCCTGTCCTTTTCCCTTTCCACAAGAGTGGTCTGGGGTTTCCCAGAGGCATTTGAGGGTGAAATAGGCAATTGCAAACCAGATGTTTAGACGATCCACAATACATGCAGAATCCATTCTTCTAACAATGGTCTCTCTCTGCCTCTGATTAAAACTCCTGGGTAGTTATGATCACTTGCAGAGGTCATGGGATCAACAGGAGGGAATTTACTTCTAACAGGTGCTGTCTGCAGAATCCCACCAATCGGGTTGATTCGAGTCCTTCATTTCTCTGACTTGCATTCACGCAGCAGGTGTTCAATCATTAAGGCAAAATCATGAACCCAGAAAGGGTGGTAGGATGAGGGGGCTGGACCAATTCATCTTTGATTTCTTCTTTTAGTCCTCCACGAAAGAGAGTCATTAGGGTGCACCAGGCCCAAGCAGTTTCAGCTGCTAGTTGGTGAAAATGGGTAACATAAGACAGAATTGTTACGTCCGCCTAGTGGGATTTCAAACACGGGTTCTTCCGCCATGATTTTCCAGATCTGGTCTCTATAACATCTTTTTGAATAATGCTATGAAAGTGGCATAGTTTGACAGGAAAGGATCTTCTGTGGCCCCTAAAGAAGTTGCGCAAGATAGCACTGGTACAGACTGTGCGCTGATTACAACTTTGGGTCAGTCTTGGGAAACGTGAGCAGGACAGAAAGCAAAGAAGACATTCAAAGAGTCCAAGAATTCTAATAGTTTATTAGGAGTGAAGCTGCGATGCTGCTAGGTCCTGCGTCATTGTCAAGGATCCCGCCAATGGGGGTTTGCAATGTGAAGTCAGTCATCTAGGATGCATCATGCAGTCAAAGCGATGCATCAGTTCCAAAGAGTTATAACGCTGCGATGCAAGAACCTTCGCCGTCGTCGAGGATGCCATAGATGAGGGCTTTATGTCCCAAAAGCTTTACACGGGTGGTGGTTCCGAGGCAGGTTGTGGGGTCGATGCGGAATTCTTGCATCGATAAAAGACTCGCAGCAGAGGTGATGCTTTGGTTCTGCTTGGGGTTGAGCTGCTCAGCAGAGGAGATGCATTGGTTCTGCTGGGTCCACAGATGGGCTGAGAGAGCACATTCATGCCCACATCCAAGGGTCCAGGACCGGGGTGGCCCCACTTGTAGGTTAGGAGTCACAGATGGCAGAGTCCAGGTGCTGGGTTCAAGGTTGTTGGAGCCTTCTGTCTAGTCAGGAGGCCAGCCAACTAGCCCTGGGGGTCACTTTGGGGTTGTGGTTTTCAACTGATGCACGTCCAGTTCTTCTCACCTCGGCAAGAGGACAGCAGACAGCAGGGCAGCACAGCAGGGCAGCAATCCAGCAGAGTGGCAGTCCTTCTTCCTTGTCCAAAGGGTAAAAAACAAAACTAGAATTGTCTACTGGGTATGGGAAAGACTTTCCTATGACAGTCTGATAGTTTCACTGGTACCTCTCAATAGCACTTCATAGGACCTAGGGTACTGATGAATTGATGTACTGATTGCTTAACCTAACAATGTGTTAGATGCTCAAAGCCCTGGTAATTTGCAACTAGTATTTTTGTTACCAGTGCGGTATTTTGCAAACCAACCTATGTACTAATAGGTCAGTTCACGAAACACTGAATCATAGTGGGTGGCAATTTGACGACCTCATGAATATTAATGAGGTAGGTAACAAATTGCGACCCACTGCGATTCACAGAAATCACATGGATGGTGGCCAGCTGGTGTCAGCAGACCACCATGTCTTTGATTGCTTTTTAATAAAGCAAACTTGTTTTTAAACACAGCCCGTTTTCCTTAAAAGAATGGGACTGCCTTTTTTTAAAGTTTCATTTTTCTTTTTTTGTTGTTTAGGGGGAGGAAGTGACCTCATGGACCATTGCCTCCTCTTAAATGAACTTTATTTGTACATTCACAAAGGGGAATGGGTCCCAAGGCGAACCCTTTCCTTTTGCAGAAGGGTAACCACCCCAACCTGGGGGTTGTAAAAAAAGCAATGTTTTGTGACTGGATTTCCATCACAAACGATTGAAACATATGATACAGATTCAGCATTGGGAAAGGACAGCTACAACACGCCCATTTATAAACACATTTAAGGATTCAGAAAAATGTTTTCAAATCATTATGAGCATTTAGTACATAAGTAAAACGTTTTTCGTATTAGCAAGCCCTCTCATCTTCATAATCAGAAGGTTTACAAACACTAAAACCCTTTCTATATCTTGGCCAATCTTACTAGCTCATAATCTATGGACCTGGATATGCATTCAATTCAGTGATATTGTTAATCTGTCTAAAAGCTATGCAGCATCTCATGGATCCATTTGGTTTAGAAGCTAAAATGACTAGTAGGGGCAATTACTATGGGATGGTTCAATGATACCCACTCCAAGCAGGGTTGTGCATCACTCTTCTCTTAATGTATATCCATTTCTTTGTTTTGACATGGTGTTCAATTACAGTTGTGGTTTTGGAACCTGTGGAAAATATTGTGTCTCCTTGTTGAAATAACTGCTATAGTTCTCTTTTTTCTCTCCCAGTGCTACCTGATTTACTCTGGAGGTCCTACCCTGTTGCCGTAAGGGAAATATATTGTCTTTGGAAGTAGATGGAATTCTTCTTTCCCAACCAATGCAGCAGGATCTTGAGGAGCTCAGATGTAATAGTCTTAGATATATCATCTGAACTTCTACAAAAATGACTCAAAGACATGGATGTTCACTCTTCAGTCCTCTTTATTTCTTTGCTAGCTTGTAGTTGGCATCTCTGTATGTTTTATTCTTTTTGGTCTTATAAGCAACTAAAATATCTCTGGCAAGTATTCTAATCAAGTATTCGAATCTAAACTCAGGCCATTTGCTTCTGTTTGATTCGGCTTTTTCTTTAGTGTACATTAAAACCTATTAGAACCAAAAGACTTGAAAGAGTGAGCGCTGCACTGTAGAAATAACCATAGCCTAGTAATAATAATAATAATAGTTATGAAATGGAAATGTGTGTCCTCCTGTGGATTTGTCTTTATAGTGTACTCTAAACCAAGCTCACATCCATGGGCTCTGGGTTTCCTTTATTAGGATATATGTTCAATGTGCTCCCATGTGCACTTTCATAGCAACGAGGACATATCAGGAGAATAATGCATCTTCTGGTGCAGTCTCTAGAAAGAGGAATAGGCCCTACTAGTTTTACTGTACCTCCTGAATGTTCTGAGGGTGGCTTTGGTCTCCTGTGATACTTGGGATATTTCTAAGCCCAGGGGCGACTTCAGTTCTGCACCCTTCTGCAGCTTGATTTTGTGTTTTGGCTAACCCGACTGCTCCAGCCAGGGTCTGTTTCAGGTGTTGCTTCACCCAATCTTGTTTGAGAGGAGGACGGGATTTTGTGTATTGCTCCAATACAATTCCATATCTCGTTCTTACGACTGAGTGAACATGCAACAATTTGTTGGCAGTATCTTTGGTACAATAGTGTGTCTGGTTCAGTATCTTAGTGGTGCCAAGCCACAATCCACGGAATTACATTTTTTATGTTTCTCCATCAAAAGTCCAGTCGTTTTGAGATTGCAAGCTTGCAGGGTGGATGGCATTTGCTGCCTGATATGCGAGCTGGCTATCCTGCACGTTCAAGAGCCCATATAGTCTTGGGTGTCCCTCCCCCCAACATAGTAAAACAACAGTCCAGGGGGCCTATTAGAGAAGTGCCCCGGGGGCACAACGGGTGTTTTCACCTGCTTTGCACGCCCGGGGCACTTTGGTATTACAGAAGGGGCTGCAGACTCTTGTGCATCCCCTTCTATAATACAGATAGTGCTGGCGCACATAAAGCACCAGTGCTATCATCAGAGGGCGTTCCCGCATTTACATAGTGGTGTAGCCCCATGCAAATGAGGGAATCCCTTTGCCTCTGCACCCGCGGCGTATTGCAGACGCGGGCGCAGATACAAAGAAGCTGTCAGTGTGACCCACTGATGTTTGCCCCCTTCAGGGGGAAAGGCAGTCCCATGAATCCCCCAGATATCCACTTGCAGGAGGGTGCAGTCACTTGTAGTGTAGTTCCTATATTCCCAATAGGCTCTGCGCATTGGAATAACATAAACGATAGTTTAGACGTAGGACTTAGGTCGCCTAGGTCTCTATTGAATATGTTAGACTTAATTATGAATGCCAGCTAGCTCAGAGGTCACTAGAAACTTTCTCGAGTACACAAGAAGGGATTAGTTTCTGACAACCGCATAAACATGACAACTTTGCTCCCTCCAGAATAAGGGGTGTACCTCCAGAGTCGCGAAAACAATGGATAACTATTTTACTCAGTCAATCGTGCATGCTTAGTTTCACCAGAAGCGCAGAGAAATAGAGAGACAGGCGTTTTCAATAAAAGAGGTTATTTATTGAACAGTCTTCTTTTTCATGCAAGAGAAGTGAGTTGCCACAATTGCAGTACTTGTCATAAAGTACAGTGCGTACAGTAAAAGGGTATTATGAAATAATACTTAAAAGCATAGTATGGTTTCTAAGCCATACGGTGTTTAAAATAGATAAAATATATACATAGATAAAATCATGACTAAATATACTCAACTGGTGCTTCTAAGATACGCCTACCCCGGTGTACCTAACCTAAGCCTAGTACAGGGAAGGAGTAAGTGAGCTATAATTTGAGTTAAGATAGTTTCTGCCAAGAATCTAAATCAAGAATTCTCTAAGGGTTCAATCAGCTCCGTACCTTGGTTATAGAATGAAGGAGGTCTTGTATCTCTCTCTTAGAACTCGATCTCCCAGCAACCCGCAAGGGTGACAGGAAAACACTGGAGCTGGATTTCTCGGCAGGAGAAAAGACAGCGTCTCTCTCAGTGCGTCAATGGGAGGGTCGGATTCCTTCGGCACTCGCTACAGCAGGGCGTCGGGCAAGTAGATAGCCGATCTGCTCCAAACCACCGTGTGTTTTGCTAGGGCAGATGCTGGTATATTTATACCTGGAAGGTGCCGAGTTTGATGTAAGGGTGGACATAAGACATCACTAAGAACTCGCAGTTCTTTCAGGACTCCAGGAGTTCTAGGACAAATCAATACAGAAGCAGGGGGAATTCCCGGGCTGCTGGAGGCTTGGTTTGTTTAAGAACGCGTTGTGCTTTCTAGGAGTCTATGGGAGTAGCCTTGCCGTATTTGGACTGCATTGGCTATGACTTAATATAGGTATGATTCTTATGCCTTTGTAAGGATATGATTTGATATAACCGCATAAGGGCATAATTCGGGAATATTTAAATAGGGTCCTAGATTCATTTACAACACCCACTCCACGTATAATGTCCATCATTACTAAATACTGAGCAAGTTTAAACATAACTATGCATGTGTTTTCCATCCCACCCCAATCAATCAATCAATCAATCAAAGCATTTATATAGCGCACTACTCACCCAGAGGGTCTCAAGGCACTGGGGGAGGGGGGTCCGCTACTGCTCGAACAGCCAGGTCTTGAGTTGCTTCCTGAAGGCGAGGTGGTCCTGGGTCAGGCGGAGGTGGGTCGGGAGGGAGTTCCATGTCTTGGCGGTGAGGTAGGAGAAGGACCGTCCCCCTGTGGTGGCTCTTCGGATGCGGGGGACGGCGGCGAGGGCGTGGCCGGTCGATCGAAGCTGGCGTTTGGGAGCGTAGAAGTTGAGGCGGCTGTTGAGGTATTCTGGGCCTTGGTTGTGTAGGGCTTTGTGTGCGTGGGTGAGGAGACGGAAGGTGATTCTCTTGTTGACCGGGAGCCAGTGCAGGTCTCTCAGGTGTCCGGAGATGTGGCTGCGACGGGGGATGTCCAGGATGAGACGTGCTGAGGCGTTCTGGATCCGCTGGAGTTTCTTCTGGAGCTTGGCGGTGGTTCCGGCATAGAGGGAGTTGCCGTAGTCCAGACGGCTGGTGACGAGGGCCTGGGTGACCGTCTTCCTGGTCTCGGTGGGGATCCACCGGAAGATCTTACGTAGCATGCGCAGGATGTTGAAGCACGACGAGGAGACGGCGTTGACTTGTCTGGTCATGGAGAGGGAGGAGTCCAGGATGAAGCCTAAGTTGCGTGCGTGGTCTGTTGGTTTGGGTGCGCTGCCTAGGGCGGGGGGCCACCAGGAGTCGTCCCAGGCGGAGGGTAAGGATCCCAGGATGAGGACTTCCGTCTTGTCCGAGTTCAGTTTGAGGCGGCTGTTCTTCATCCATTCGGATACCTCTTTCATCCCTTCGTGAAGGTTGGCTCTGGCGGTGGCGGGGTCGTTGGTGAGGGAGAGAATCAGCTGGGTGTCGTCGGCGTAGGAGATGATGTTGAGGTTGTGCTGGCGTGCGATGTCTGAGAGGGGGCTCATGTAGACGTTGAAGAGGGTTGGACTGAGCGAGGAGCCTTGAGGAACGCCGCAGATGACTTCGGTGGCTTCAGATCTGAACGGGGGAGGCGGACTCTCTGTGTCCTTTCGGCGAGGAAGGAGATGATCCACTCCAGTGCCTTCTCCTGGATTCCGACGTTGCTGAGTCGCTGCACTAGTGTACGGTGGCAGACAGTGTCGAAGGCCGCGGAGAGGTCTAGGAGGATGAGGGCTGCTGTTTCTCCGTTGTCAAGCAGTGCTCGGATGTCATCGGTGGCTGCGATCAGGGCGGTCTCGGTGCTGTGGTTGGCCCGGAAGCCGGACTGCGAGAGGTCGAGGGATCCGTTCGTCTCGAGGAAGGCGGCCAGCTGCTTGTTGACGGTCTTCTCGACGACTTTAGCAGGGAGCGGGAGCAGCGAGATGGGGCGGTAGTTCTTGAGGTCGGTGGGGTCAGCTGATGGTTTCTTTAGTAGAGCGCTGAGTTCGGCGTGCTTCCAGCTCTTCGGGAAGGTAGCGGTGTCGAAGGAGGTGTTGATGATGTCCCGCAGGTGGGGTGCGATGACAGCGTCGGCCTTGTTGAAGATGTGGTGAGGGCAGGGGTCGGTAGGAGATCCGGAGTGGATGTAGTTCATCATGCGGACGGTGTCTTCGGTGCTGATCGGGGTCCAGGCGCGGAGGGTGGTGGTGGGGGGCGGTGGTTCAGTCGTGGCGTGCGTCGGTTGAGCGCTGAAGCTGTTGTGTATGTCCGCGATCTTGTTGTGGAAGTAGGAGGCGAGGGAGTTGCAGAGGTCTTGCGATGGGGTGATGTCGTTGTTTCCGGCGTTGGGGTTGGAGAGCTCTTTAACGATGTTGAAGAGTTCCTTGCTGTTGTGTGCGTTGTTGTCCAGTCGTTCCTTGAATGCGGTTTTCTTGGTGGCGTGGATGAGTTGGTGGTGTTTTCGGGTGGCGAGCTTGAGGGCAGTCATGTTGTCCGGTGTTGGGTCTCTGCGCCATGTTCTCTCGAGGGCTCGGCAGTTCTTCTTGGAGCTCTTGAGTTCGTCGGTGAACCATGGGGCTTTCTTGCTACCGGGTCTGCTAGGCGGGGTCTTCAGAGGGGCGAGGTCGTCTGCGCAGTTGCTGATCCACTTCGCGAGGTTCGTGGCCGCCTGGCTTGGGTTTGTTGCGCTGGTGGGTGGGTTCTTGCTCAGGGAAGTCGCGAGCTGGTCGGCTGTGATCTTGTTCTAGCTTCTGCGTGCCACCTGTTGCTGGTGGTGGTGGATCGTGGTCCTTCTGAAGCTGAAGTGGACGCAGTTGTGGTCCGTCCAGTTGAGTCCAGTGGCGTGGCTGAAGGCGATGTCCTTGCAGGATGAGAAGACGGGGTCGAGTGTGTGTCCGGCGTAGTGGGTGGGGGTGTTAACCAGTTGCTTGAGTCCGAGGTTGGAGAGGTTGTCCAGCAGGGTGGTGGTGTTGTGGTCGTTGTTGTTCTCCAGGTGGAAGTTGAGGTCCCCGAGGAGGATGTAGTCGGCGGAGAGGAGGGCGTGCGGGCTGATGAAGTCGGCGATGTGTTCGCTGAATTGTGTGCGTGGTTCAAGGGGTCTGTAGATGAGGGTGCCTCTGAGGGTGGTCTTGGGGTTGATGTGGACCTGGAAGTGCAGGTGCTCGGCGGGTGCGAGGGTGTCGTCGGTGTTGGTCGTGATGCAGATGGTGTTCCTGCGGATGATGGCGATGCCTCCTCCGGTCTGGTTGCTGCGGTCCCTTCGGATGATCTTGTAGCCGTCTGGGATGGCGATGGCGATGTCGGGTGCTGAGGAGGCGTTCATCCAGGTTTCCGTGAGGAAGGCGACGTCTGGTGAGGTTGTGTCGAGCAGGTTCCAGAGCTCGATGGCGTGTCTGTGGATGGAGCGGGTGTTGAGCAGGATGCATTTCAGGTGGCTGCTGCTGTTGCTCGTCTTGGTCTTGGTTGGTGCAGGAGTATTGCTGGTCCGGATGCAGGTGAACTTGCAGACGTTGCAGCAGAAGGGTCCGTGGGTGCCTCTCGTGGTGGCTCGGTAGCATCCTGGGATTCGTCCGGCGTTGAGTGCGTTGAGGGTGGTGGCGTAGTACGTCCGGCGGGTGGGCTGGGGTCTGCGGGGGCCAGGGGTCCTGGCGCTGGGCGCGGTCCAGGCGCGGACGGGCGTAGACGGGCTTACCTTTGGCGCACCTTCGGCGCTCAATCGGTGCTCCCGCTGCGCGCGTCCGCTGCGCGGTCGCTCTGGGGGCGTCATAAGAAGGGGGACGAGAGGGCGGGTCAGCTGGGCGGCGGGAGCGGCTCGGCCAATGGGCCGGTGGTGGGCGGGGCCTGTGGCGAGCTTCGGCGGGAAACTGGCGAGCGGGCGGCTCTGCTGAGGCTGGGCCGCTCGGGGGGACAGGGGGGCGTCTGCGGTGAAAAAAGGCGGCAAGGCTGGCAAGGCTGGCAGGCAGGAGCAGGCAGGAGCAGGAGGCGGCAGGAGGAGCAAGGGGGTGACCAGGCCTGGTGAGAGGCGCAGTGGTCACTCCCGAGCGCTCCTTGCCGTCCCCTTAAGAAGGGGGACGAGAGGGCGGGTCAGCTGGGCGGCGGGAGCGGCTCGGCCAATGGGCCGGTGGTGGGCGGGGCTTGTGGCGAGCTGCGGCGGGAAACTGGCGAGCGGGCAGCTCTGCTGAGGCTGGGCCGCTCGGGGGGACAGGGGGGCGTCTGCGGTGAAAAAAGGCGGCAAGGCTGGCAAGGCTGGCAGGCAGGAGCAGGCAGGAGCAGGAGGCGGCACGAGGAGCAAGGGGGTGACCAGGCCTGGTGAGAGGCGCAGTGGTCACTCCCGAGCGCTCCTTGCCGTCCCCTTAAGAAGGGGGACGAGAGGGTGGGTCAGCTGGGCGGCGGGAGCGGCTCGGCCAATGGGCCGGTGGTGGGCGGGGCCTGTGGCGAGCTGCGGCGGGAAACTGGCGAGCGGGCGGCTCTGCTGAGGCTGGGCTGCTCGGGGGGACAGGGGGGCGTCTGCGGCGAAAAAAGGTGGCAAGCCTGGCAAGGCTGTCAGGCAGGAGCAGTCAGGAGCAGGAGGCGGCAGGAGGAGCAAGGGGGTGACCAGGCCTGGTGAGAGGCGCAGTGGTCACTCCAAAATACATAAAATGCATTTGAAATGGTACATACACGAAAAATGAGTATTATACTGTACGTTTTTAAGCAGTGGTATCATTCAAAAAATGCATATATTGTACATCGAAATGGCGACTGAATGAATCACGACATTTACATTTATGAAATGGCTCTTAATACAGAAGAGCAGGTCGAGACCATTTCATCACATATTTATACAAGACTGTACATGTGCTAGATGCTAAGTCAAAATATTGTCTCTAGAGTTACAAAAATAGAAATCTTGTTCTCTAAGAATAGTTCTACTTTAAGTAGAGTATCATGTGCCAAGAAAAAAGGTAAATATTTTGGGAACGGGAAAAGAATTTCGCTTTCAGGGGAGGAAAAAAATAGTTCCAAAAGTTTTTCAGAAGTTCTGTTTATCAAAACTGAAGGCCGAATTCAGAGTTCAGGGAACGCTGTGTGCTCATGTTTTCAAAAGTTATTCTCGTTGTTAGGAGAGAACATTAACTCAGATAGGCTGGCAAAGAATTCGTCTACAACAGTAGGTGAAAGTTGGACCATGTCCGAAAAAGTAGAAATAGTGCATATGTGAGACGCATTGCCGTCATCGGTGTCTAGATCAGCAATGGTCACAGAAGGTTGTACATGTGTGCCGCTTTCATCTCGTACCTCACCGCCACCTAATCATAATGGTGAGGTCGCAGCGAATGCCGTCATCAGAATAGGTAGCCGCTGGGGACAACACGTTGCATGAGCCGTTACCGAACCAAGCATAGGTATTGCTGATGGGAGTGTAAGACAGACGTCTAACACGCATTCTTCTCCGCAGAGCAGGCATCGTAGAACAGGTAGGATGCAATCTTGCCAGATTGGTCTGAATGAAAGAAACCAGGTAGTATTCAGATCCCTTAGCCGAGCCAAGCCGAGGACTTGAGTAATCCGGTCTTGGTATCTCATTGCTAGGAGCATTTCTTCCACGGTAGCCTGAGTTTTGTCTGTGACTTGACTTGCCATATCGGAGCAGAAAAAACAAAAATAAGATTCCTGCTACGAGTCCCAAGATGAGAGGCAGGCCGCCGAACACAGAGTGCACGAAATTCGGGAAGATCCTCAGGACTGCTTCAAAGGGTGCTAACAGTCCCGAAAAAAACTGTCTTAAATACATGTGCGATGCCACTGGTATCAGACATATTTAAGATTTGACTTTACATTTCTACAAAATGCACGGGGCAATTTATCGATAATAATGTATGTATCTCTGCTGCTGTCCTTGCAACTTGCAGATCATACGTTTCTCTAGACGAGGTTAAAGGCACAGTTGTTTGTAAAAGAATGGATTTCATTCTGCTTAAAGTATCAATTCGAATAGAAGAGATATTCAGAGAAGGCCATATTGTTGCCTCCTTGTCTGGTTTGCTGTTTGGATACAATACTTGCATACAGCAAGTGACCCTGGAAGTTACACTGACGAGATAGGCCCTTCCTGGCACCATGCCACAAACAGCTGCGGTCACTTATTATAACGTAACTGTCGTTGGAAAGTTGTCTGAAAAAAGACTCTATTTGTGTAGTAGGGGTGCCGTGCAGGTGACATGAAAGGTTATTTGATGAACCTTCGCAGGTTCCATGCAAGTTAATTCCTTGACACAGAAGTGTACCGCACAGTGAATTTTTACAGTTGTTGCCACTAAGAAATTCCTCTATTTTCCCCCCACTGTAACATCTATGTGTATACGGTAGATTCCAGGTTGACTTGATGTAACCTTTACCCAACCTTTCATACAGGCCCGCTGGTATGTGCTTTTGGCAATATTGAAACTGAAAAGTCGTTATTGAAATTGTGATTGTGCCATGTATTATCCATTCAATGACAAGTCTTTCGGAGACTGTCAATGGCAATCTTTCTAGTTTTTCAATGCTCAGCACCGTATAGTCTGCTCCTTTTTGTGCCAAAGAGATTTGTTTATCTGTAAGGTTAAAGATAGAAAATAATGACGTTGTGTTGATTAGACGCCATGGCACGTAGCCTGAACGGAGGTTTTGTAACGTCCAGCCTAACTGTACAATAGAACGTAATTGGGACTGGCCATGTTGTACCATTAGCATATCCTGTTCTATTATATCAATAGCAGAAGATACAATGCTGTCCAGTGAATAAATTCTGGAGGACAGAGTCGTTAACCCATTGTCTACTACAGACAGTGATTTTTCCAAATTAATGCGATCAATTTCTCGTATTTTTTCAGCAGTTTCAATTTGCGTTACTTTCCAAGCTTCGTTGTAAGCAGCGTATATACCGGCGTATATGAAACTTTTTTGATGCTGTTTGCGAGGACCCAATAAGAAATCTCGCAAGTCAGCACCTTCTTTAAGTTGTTGTTGCTTCATCTTTTGTCATTTTACTATAGTCAGAGGCTACATCATTGTAGACAGGTGTTTCATGATGAACTGTTGCAATTTGGGTTTCAAAAGGCACAAGTTCCATGGCTTTGTTGCATAGTCCTTCTTTATTCACTGCAGGTTTATCAAAAGTGATTAGTCTCTCAGTTTGAACCTCTTGAATTGTAGCAAGGTTTGATCTTCTGCTACTCCTTGGGAGTCCACTGGGCCTACTACTTATTATTGGCCACATGTTTGTGGTTTTACCAGGTCGATTGATACAACTCTGTTCTCCTTTTTACCAGCAAGGGGCGGTAGTACTACTGATCTTGTTCCGCTGATAGCTAAGACAGGTACTGCTTTTCTGTAAGAAGGCCCAAATTCCTTCTTCACCGCGATCTTTTCTCTGACCAGATCCCCAATCTTTGGAATCCAGACAGGTCTTGCTGGGACTGGTGGTTTTTCTTCAGTGGCCATTGGCTTTAGCCTTGTGTTACTTAGACTTTTTCTTGTTTCATTTAAGTCCTGTAAAACAGAAAAACGATCTTTGATATCAAGGGTTTTTTGTTCCACCACTGAAGTCTGACTATTGAGGTCTTCGGTTATCATTCTTGTACCAAACAAAAGTTCATACGGAGTGATTCCACCCATAGAATGTCTTGGCAGACTATTAAGACTACGTTGGACACTTATTAGATGTTTGACCCACCCATCACCCGAACCTAATACCCTCGCTGTTATAGATTGCTTTATGTCACGGTTTTTTCTCTCCACTACCGCATTTCCCTCAGGATGGAATAGACTAGAATACCGCAATGCAACGCCCAAGCTGGCCATGGCCTCCTTGTAAGCTCGAGAGCTAAACGCAGGACCTCGGTCAGAATGTTTCCGGTCCAGGGAAGGCATGGCTTGGCAGTTCGGGCTGGACTGTTCCGATGAGGCACAGGGTCAGACTGATTTACATATGGCCATGTCTGAACTGGGGTGGCAGAGTGGGCTAAAGAACGTTGATGGATCAAACCCAGATCTTTTGACTGGGTGTGAGTGTTTGATTGGTTCTGATGCTCCGTCCATCACCACCCCCTTTTGCACTGGTCAGAATGTAGCATGCCAATTGCGTATGTGCCGATAAAGACTCACAAATCTTTTATAACAGTTCTGGCGTCAACCGAGCGCTGGGGCCACATCCAAATGAATCTCGTCTTAATATTTATGGGATCGCATTTTTCCGTGTGGACGTCTGCGTGTAGATAGCCTAATGCTGTCTAATAGAGGTGTCTGGGCTGGTATCTGGTCCGGTTCACAACTGCGATCTCTGTTGCAGTCCTGACAATCTAATGCAAAGTTATAAACATGCACGCTCATCCCCGGCCACCAGTATTGTGATTGCAATTCTATTAGAGATTTCAAGATCTCTTGGTGCCACAGACCCTTTCTCATGTGTGCTTCTTGAATCAAGTAAGCCCTCCGGTTTGTGTTTGGAATTACTCTGTCCCCCACTCCAGGGATTCGAGCAAACGGAACGGAGTTCGCATCAATTATGTATGTATTATCGAGTGGATAATTTAGAGGTAATGCCGCATAGTCGCCTTTTAATGAGGCTTTTACTGCCAGCATGGTTTCTCCATCTATTTGCTTTTTAGAACGCTTTTTTGTAGCTACGGAAGCCGGTTGAACAGCTGCCATTGTGGCTTTGTTAGCCGATGAATTCCCTGCAATGTGAACGCCATCACGTCGAAGACTCTGCGTATGTATCACATGAGTTTTTCTTAGTACTTTCTGTAAAAGAACTACTTGTTCCCATAGTTTTTTATGCTTTATTGTGGCACCTGTCTCATCTTTGTAACCGTTTTCAATCCAGGTCTGCATGAAATCATTGTAAGACTGGACGCAGAAATGCGAGTCGCACACTATTAGTGTGGGGAATTCGCGATCGGCATTTTCAAGCGCCATCTTTAAAGCTCGTAGTTCAGCTCGCTGAGCTGTACAGTTTCGGAGTGATTCAGTTTTAGTGTTTTAGTGTACGGTGAGGCAAAACATATATGGGACAACTCATGGTGGCCCGACACGCTAGGAGATGCCCCGGCACCCAAGCACACGGCCAAAAACCTAGGCATTACAGTCGATGACACACTATCCATGCAGGCCCACATCCGAGCCCTGTGTGGGAAAAGCTTTGCTACTCTAAAACTGCTGAGAAGACTCTTCACATGGATTCCCATAGAAAGCAAGAAGTCAGTTACACAGGCCCTACTGGTCAGCAGGCTGGACTATGGGAACGCACTTTTTGTAGGCATGCCAGACTACCTATTTCAACGACTGCAGGTAGTGCAAAACGCTGCAGCTAAGCTAGTATGCAGAAAAGGCAAATATAGCTCCGCCAAAGAATGCCTAAAACAACTTCACTGGCTGCCCATGCGCCAAAGAGCCTGCTTCAAACTCATAGGTCATGTCCACAAGACACTCAACAACAAAGGAGCCACTATTCTTCAGAACAAGCTACATTTCTATTCCCCTGCTAGACCACTAAGGTCACAACACCTTGCTCTTGCCAAAACAAAGAAAATAAAAAAGATCAAAGCAGGAGGACGTACCTTTTATTACCTAGCCGCACGACACTGGAATGAACTCCCAGTGGAACTTAGGTTAACTACCAACTACAACATCTTTAGGAAAGAACTCAAAACACATCTCTTCCCCAAAGACTGATGCACTACACACGGCCAATCCAGCTCTCATCCGCTAATACAGTCCTTAGCGCCGTGAAATCCCTCGGGATAAATGTTGCGCTCAATAAATAAATAAATAAATAAATAGTGACCATTGGTCTGAATTTACCCATGCGCCAGCGACCTTTAACAATCACGCATGCTGCATTGTAAACTTGTTTATCCACAATGTAGTGTTGTGCAGATACGTCTGTGTAGATTACACAGGTGTACTGTACGAGAGGCAGAATTTCGATCGACAGAGGACATTCAAGTTCGTATTCTAGATGTTCTAGCTTTTCCATTTTGGAATCAAATGCGTGTATCACGTCTGTTGCAGCAAGAGAATTAACCCATTGTATCCATTTTGGATCTAATGCCATAGCATTTGGAATGCTCGGTCTTGTTACTGCCTCAAGGGCTGATACTGCTGTTAAAAAAGATATTCTCTTGCCTTGTGCTAGCGCTCTTTCTTTTGCTACAGCAGTTTGGACCGCAGTCAGAATTTTTTCAGTAGAACTGAATTTCATTTCAGCTTGTGTGTACAAGTGTGATTTATAAGCTATTGGTACCGTTTCTCCCTCATTAGAGGTCAGGTACGTAAATCCGCATCTTCCTGGGATGACTCGGATTACAAGGTTGCGTTCGTTTGCGCATGTTTGCAGTTTTGTTTTGGTTAACATGTCTGTTTGTATTGATCGTAACATTTTTGTGTGATTCTGTGTCCAATTAATTGGTTTGAAATCAGGTTTTATTAATTCGTAGAGGGGTTTAACCCTCTCTGCGTAGATTAGAATGTAAGTTCTTCCGAAATTCAGGAAACCTAGGATTGATTGTAAGTTTTTCAGCGTTTTGGAGCTTGGAGTACTGCACACTTCTCTAAGAAGTTGTCTGCTAGGCTTTTGCCTTCACTTGATAACTCATATCCTAAAAATAGGACAGTGTGGTGGGCAATTCGTGACTTTTTAAAGTTGAATTTGTACCCTTCAGATGCGAACCCAAGCATTATGGTGTTCACTCCTTTCAAGTGTGTCTCCAGGTCATCGTCTGTAAGATAGATGTCATCGACATAAGATAATGCCTCATCATCATACATTTGTAGTAATTCTGTTACCCTGGCTGAAAATAATCCTGGGCTGTTCTTGAATCCCTGGGGGAGACGACAAAATTTGCCTTGAGCCCCCATACTGGAGAAAGCGGTCAAATACCTGCTTTCTGGTGCAATGTTTTGACAGAAGAAACCATTTGAAATATCTAATGTCGTTTTATATTTTTTGCGCACGATGTTATTCATTGGTGCTGCACTGTGTGAGTTTTGAACTGCAAATGTTTTGCAACAAGAGTTTAGGTGTCTGTAATCCAAAACTAGACGATATGAATCGTCTGGTTTGCAGACCGGAAACAAAGGGTTGTTCATTTGTGAGGTGCATCTTTCAATCACCCCCTGGTATTCAAGTTGATCTAAGATCTCCCTGACTTGTTTTTTAGCTTCTTGCTTAACAGGATACTGCCTCTGTGCAGTAGGTTGATTTTTTAATTGAATTTTATGGCGAGGAGAATCCTCATCCCATCCTACATGATTTTTCTATAATGCAGGGGCCTGGGCCACTGCCCATTTTCTAGCATATGTGTATTTTTTATGAATTGGAATGTGATTTGAGAAGGCAGGCATAATCATTTCTTAAGCAAGAGACTAAAAAAAAGTAAAAAAGGGGAGAAAAATGAAGATTTGGAATAAACTGTCAGAGTTTTGAATGTCGCAAGGACGGCATTAAGCTGTGCATTTGGCTGGGACATGAATGTGTCCCATTTGTAATTACCACGGTCATACCTGGTGGCATTTGGGCATGCCACATACCAATCTGCACGCTAAAACAAATTAAAGAGAGAAAGTCGGATGAAAAGTAAAAAATTAGGAGTGCATCCCTCACCTTTATATAATCATTTCATCGCCATGTGGGCACTCCCTGACAAACTCTGGTGGCCAGTCTTTCTCTGCTAGAAAGATATTATAGCCTTTAGATAGGTTCTCCCAAAAGAGACCTCTTATTTTCCTAGTTTTGTCCCCTTCTATACGTAATGTTATTTCATATAATTTATGGGGTACACTAACTCTGGTGTCTGCAGTTTCCACCTGAATGTATTCATTCGTGTCCACTGTCTCCAGAAGATTCATCAGGATCTTGCGAGCTATGGTCACTTCTGAACGCTGTCTAGCATTGTCTGGGCCCATTCTCTGTTCTTGAGTAGTGTCCTCAGAATCCTCTGCATGTTTTATTTTAATACTAGCTACCTTCTTTTTGGGAAATTGTAATTTTTTACTTTGATGAGCAGGTTCCTCGTCTTTGGACTTGACGCGCTCTTCTTTATGTTCTGACCATCCTCTTCTTTCCGATTTCTGTGAGGAAGTCTGAAAAGATCGAGAGGGACGTGTATCATTATCTTGATATCTGTCAGGTTTTCTTAAATTATCCCTATTTCTAAGGTTGTATCTTTTTTCAGAGGACTCCCGTTGTGGAGACCTGTCCCCTCGTCCTGGAGATCTATTTCTCCGTTGGGGAGACCTTCCTCTGGACTGAAACTGTTTTTCTCTGAAAGTGGTTTGCTTATTACCCTCCCACTTCTTTTTTGGAGTAATGAGATTATTCTTAATAAAGGTTTTTTCAGGATTTTCAGTTAGTTGTGGTTTTAGTGGTTTCCCACCCAAACTATCTCTACCTAATTCTTCATAGGATTTTTCAATTATTCTGGCAAGTTCAAAAGATTGTTCTGCTATATCTGTTTCTTTCAATTTTTGGCGGATTGCCACAGATGCTGCTTCTCCTTTTATATTGGCTAATAGTATAGCCAAGACTTGCTTAAAGTCTTTCAGTAATTTCATACCTAGATTTAAAGCAGGCTCTGGACCGTATTCATTTTGAATCTGTCTTAGTACGTCTGGTATAACCGCCATAGGCGGAACACCATGTGTTTTTGTGTATATTGAAGCAAAGACTGTTCACCAAGTGTCACAGTCCTCCACATGTGGTGCAATCCCCATTGGTAGGCAGATTGTCAGAATTCTGTGTTTTTCATGAGGTGTAGTATCAGGAAATACTGCCTCTATCCGAGTAATTTTTTGAGCTAACCAGAACGGAATTTGTTCCCTTTTTGCGGGTAATTTGCCAATGACTGATTGTATAGTCTGTGGTGTTATTTTATTTGTGTTCCCCTGGTGAGGGGTGTGCTGTGGAATTTTTTTTGCTGGTTGGACTGTTAAAGTCTGCATGACATATTGGACCAATTGTCTATGTATTTTAATTAGTTGTTTTAGCTGAACTAAAAGTTCTCCATTTGACATTTTTTCAATGTCAGGATGTGGTGTGTAGCTGGCTAGGACCGGCCATGTGGCTCCTGGTCTACCTAGTGGACCGAGCCTGGTAATGTGATTTTGATGTTTTAGGGTGCCATTAAACCAGAGCTGATGCTCTTGGTCAGTTAGTGGAATTTCAACGTCATCAAAAGGGATGTATTCCTCTGGAGGTTCCTCTGCTTTGTAGTAGTGGAAATCGAGTGTCACAGCATTTGCTGCCGGAAAGTTTATCCATGTGTAGAATACCTCTGTCTGCCGATATTCATGGGCCTCTGCCACAAATATGACTGTACCACCTCTTGATGATACTCCATTATTTATAAGTTTGTAAGTTACACTCTTCCTTACATTTACTGGGATGATTATAGCATCCGGATCATCTTGCCGGAGACTTGTGTCCTCCGCTAAAAGTTGAGCTGCCAAATCATCTCTTTCGTCTTCACTTCCCGTCATTTTACTGACTGAAAGGTTTCTGCAGAGCGAGTTTCAAGGAGACAAAGATTAGGTGCACAATATTTTGGAACACTGTATCCTTCAAAGTTGACTAAACCAAAAACTAATTCATAGGATTCTCATCCTACTAAGTTTTGGCGGATATTAACCTTTTACCCTCTCCAGACGTCTATTGGAGTTTTTACGGGAAAAAGGGGTCTGTGTGAAAAGCACGACTGAGTTACTCTAGTATCCAGCGTTAAATTATCGTCTTACCAAACGTTGGGCGCCATGTAGTGTAGTTCCTATATTCCCAATAGGCTCTGCGCATTGGAATAACATAAACGATAGTTTAGACGTAGGACTTAGGTCGACTAGGTCTCTATTGAATATGTTAGACTTAATTATGAATGCCAGCTAGCTCAGAGGTCACTAGAAACTTTCTCGAGTACACAAGAAGGGATTAGTTTCTGACAACCACATAAACATGACAACTTTGCTCCCTCCAGAATAAGGAGTATACCTCCAGAGTCGCGGAAACAATGGATAACTATTTTACTCAGTCAATCGCGCATGCTTAGTTTCACCAGAAGTGCAGAGAAATAGAGAGACGGGCATTTTCAATAAAAGAGGTTATTTATTGAACAGTCTTCTTTTTCATGCAAGAGAAGTGAGTTGCCACAATTGCAATACTTGTCATAAAGTAAAGTGCGTACAGTAAAAGGAGTATTATGAAATAATACTGTAAAAGCATGGTATGGTTTCTAAGCCATACGGTGTTTAAAATAGATAAAATATATACATAGATAAAATTATGACTAAACGTACTCAACTGGTGCTTCTAAGATACGCCTTCCCCGGTGTACCTAACCTAAGCCTAGTACAGGGAAGGAGTAAGTGAGCTATAGTTTGAGTTAAGATAGTTTCTGCCAAGAATCTAAATCAAGAATTCTCTAAGGGTTCAATCAGCTCCGTACCTTGGTTATAGAATGAAGGAGGTCTTGTATCTCTCTCTCAGGACTCGATCTCCCAGCAACCCGCAAGGGTGACAGGGAAACACTGGAGCTGGATTTCTCGGCAGGAGAAAAGACAGCGTCTCTCTCAGTGCGTCAATGGGAGCGTCGGCTTCCTTCGGCACTCGCTACAGCAGGGCGTCGGGCAAGTAGATAGCCGATCTGCTCCAAACCACCGTGTGTTTTGCTAGGGCAGATGCTGGTATATTTATACATGGAAGGTGCCAAGTTTGACTTAAGGGTGGACAGAAGACGTCACTAAGAACTCGCAGTTCTTTCAGGACTCCAGGAGTTCTAGGACAAATCAATACAGAAGCAGGGGGAATTCCCGGGCTGCTGGAGGCTTGGTTTGTTTAAGAACGCGTTGTGCTTTCTAGGAGTCTATGGGAGTAGCCTTGCCGTATTTGGACTGCATTGGCTATGACTTAATATGGGTATGATTCTTATGCCTTTATAAGGATATGATTTGATATAACCGTATAAGGGCATACATGGGGAATATTTAAATAGAGTCCTAGATTCATTTACAACACACTTACTGCACCCGCCTGCAAGGGAATCTCTAATACCCCTTTAAAGTGCAGGCGCTTTTCCGCCTGCACTGTGAAACAAAGTGGCTTCAAAGCAGCCTCTCCCTTTTTCACATAAACTAGCTGCCCTAGGGGATTAAACCCAGATCCGTTGACTGGGGGTGAGTGCTTGCAATGTTTAACACTCCGTTCATCATCCCCTATGGTTTTTCTTTGTTTGCCCTAAGTTGGCAGGGTATGCCCAAACGTGGGTCTCTTGCTCACTTTGCCACTGGATTCAAGCTAGCCTGGTTGATGGCAGCTGATTATCCAGAAACCGGTCCCAGGAGGCTTGTTTCCAGTCCAGGGAAGACATGGCTTGGCATTTCGGGTTGGACTGTTCCGATGAGGCTGATTTACATATGGCCATGTTGGAACAGGGGTGGAGGAGTGAACTAAAGAATGATGATCGATTAAACCCAGATCAGTTGACTGGGGGTGAGTGCTTGCAATGTTCAACACTCCGGCCATCATCCCCTTTGGTTTTACTTTTGAAACATATTCACACTGCAGTTTTGAGTTACTTTCTCTGCTCCTATACAGTCATTTACATTTTTGTTTCGCTCATCTCTTACCATGGCTATGCAGTCTAATATAATGATGCCACCTGTATTTTTACCTCAGCCTGGCACACCAGTTATCTCTTTGGAAGATTGGGTGTAGATGTTAGAGAATTACACAACAAAACTTGATGGTCAAAATATTTTTCTGCTAGGAGGAAGGATTTGCTGTTGAGTGTGTTAGGCAGTAAAGAGGAACATATTTTTAAGTACTTGCCTGTGGCAGTCGGACCTAATGGCCAACCTATGGACAAAGTTTATAAAGAGGCACTTAAGAGGTTAGAAAGAGATTATTTGTTAAAGAGGTTAACTTGGTGATGGCAAGATTTAAATGTTATACTCAGCCTCAAGCTGTACATGAATCTGTAGACCAGATTGTAGCTAGACTGTGAGAGCTGTCTGTCAAGTGTGGCTTTGACATGATGACTGAGGAGGTAATCTGTGACCAACTAATAGTACAGTGTTCAGAAAAGAAAATCCGAAAAAGGTTATGGGATGCAAAAGATCCATCTTTGAAGGAGGCAGTGGACATAGCAAAGGTCATTTAAGAATCTCAAAAGTGTATGAAAGAATTAAGGAAAAGGGGAAAACAAATGGTGAAGTAGCCAGTATAGAGTGATGTTCATGTGAGGAGTAAGAGTGTGAGGGTTGTGTGGTGTCAAAACAAATGTCATGGGGACGCTAGGTGCACCTTCAAGGAGTAAGGGGAAAGACTGTGGGAACTGTGGGATTACATATCATTTGGCGGACTCATGTAATCCAAAGTCCTTATGTAACGCAACTGGTTCTTTTGTAAAGCGCTCTGACACCTTCGGGTAATGTTTGCACTATATAAAATCGCATTAAATAAAATAAATAAAGACACATGAGCAGCACAGACGCCTCAAAACACAACCATCGCCTCAGTGCAAGGGCAATCAAGCAGCGGTCTGGGTACTAATGAAATACATCATCAATTTAGTATGAAGGGCTGAGCCTGAGAGCAGGCTCTGCCACTTAAGGAGTATGACGTGCACTCAGAAGAAACGGAGGGTGTCATACTAAAATGATGATGTATTTCATTAGTACCCAGGCAGCTGGCATTTGCTTGATTGTCCCTACTCTGAGGCGATGGTTGTGTTTCGAGGCGTTTGTGCTGCTCATGTGTCTTTGAGGCACTGTTGTCGGTATGTGGATCGGATTTGGTATATTTCAGTTCCCTTCCTCTGGGCGCTTGATATGTGGACTACTGAGCACATGGGTCTGTGTAAGAGAAACTCCTACTTACAGCTAAATAAGTCTTAAATGACTGTGAATGCCTCCTCCTCAAACACATCCATCTGCATGCGATAGCAGGTAACTTTCTTGTCAGACCGCAAGTATTTCAAAGGAAAAAAGTCCCCACATGTGTGTCACGACGGTGATGATAATTAGAACAACTATGATGAAAGAACTGGTAGAGCACCTCTCACTAGCTTGACAGTGCACAGACAGCCCTCAACAGAAAGATTATTGTTTACCCTTCATTTTCAAAACTCAAATTAGGAACGCACAGTCCTTTCTGACATCTTTAAGTATGTAGATGTGTCTCTAAACTGCAGCAACGAGAGAGAGGATGGGAGGGGGTTAAAGAGAGAGATAGTGGAAAATAGAGGAGGGAGATAGATAGAGGGATTGCTAAAAGAGAGGGAGGACAAAATGGGGAGAAGAGGGGGAGAGAGAAGGAGAAGTGTGAGCAAGACTGCAAGGTGAGGCTGAGAGAAAGATGTTCGAGCTAGAGGCAGAAGATATTGCAATAGAGGAAGAAAGAAGAGGCTGACAGAGTACGAGAAGATAAAGATAGAGAGTGGGGTGCAGAAAACGAGGAGCGGCTGAGAGAAAATGGAAGGAAGAAGGTGAGACAGTGGGAGAGGGGGAACGATAGAAAATGAGCAAGCGAGGGAGAATGCAAGAGAAAAACAGGGCGAGAACCAGGGAGAAGTTTTAACTGCAGAGTTCTAGGGAAGTAGCAGTGTCCGCCATTGTTGTGATGTAGTGCGTGGGGTTGGTCTGTGTGTAGCGTGTGGTAGTAGAGGAAGGCCTTATCTTAATGCAGGGTGGGTGTATCCTGTCCATATTTTGGTGCAGGGCATCAGTAGTAATAACGAATAGGAGCCAGGAGTCCGAATAGCTGGATTGCACTCTCAAATTTGCTTGAAAATGCAGTTTGCCCACTCTTTTTTTCAAACTTTTCTCAGGGAGGAAAGCCCCCCCCCCCATCCGCAGTAGGTGGTTCAGGCTCGCTCGCTACGCTCGCTTGCCGTAGTGAAGTACAACAAATATTTTACACCTCACCACTTTCAAATGTCACCAGCCGCTACTGATGGCCTATAGCTCTGACTCGCCAAGGACGTAATAGAACTTCTTATATGGAAAACAAATCTCTCCTAATGAGTCACTTCAGCAGTGCTTAATTTGAGCCTGTGGTTTTCGGTGCTCAGAACTTATTTGTCAGTACTCGCTCTAGTGACAGACCACCACATGGTGGCGCTGTTTGTTTCATTTTGAGCAGATCACAACAACCATGCTTATGAAGGCAAATCGTATTGAAAATGAATAATACCAGCCTCTCACACCATTATTATAGCTTTGTGTAGCTTGAAATAGTCTGAATTTTCATACTTGTAGGAGTGCAATGGTTAGAGGTTATGTTGGTACTGTCATTGGCAGTGCGGGGCAATGCATGGTGCAGGTAGCAGTGACCTTCCTCGAAATCAAGCATTGCACTTCAGCTATCCTCTGAACACGTAGAGGTATTTCATTAATTCACAAGAACACGTTTTCCTTTTAGCAGACTTATCTCCGTGTTGTTTCTCTTTAGAATCGGCAGATACCACAGCTAGGAAATGTGGTCTTATTCTCTACCTGGGCAAAATGATTGCAAGTTATTTGAATTTTGGTTACGTACTGAAGTAATATAACCCAAGGGGTTACACATACACTTACACTGTACAATAAATGTGGACATGTAGCATACATAAAATTGTAATTGTATTATATCACAAGTGTGGTTGTCCTAAGAAGATAAATAAAGTTTAACAGGCACCGAGAGCAATAGAGTTTGCCCACACTGCACATTTTTTATTTTCAGGAACTTCATGGTCACACATTCCTAAATAATAGAGATATAGACAATTGTATTGTATAATTCTAGAAAGAAATTCCTAAAACACTGAAACTGCAGGTACAAAGTACATTTTCTTCTGTTAAATTTTGGGACTTGTAGACCATCGCCAAGGGCCCATGATCCAATCAGGATGAAGCCTCAGGTCACCACTTTATAGCTTTGTATCTTGGATTAACACTGCGTTCCAGAAGGTTCCTCGTGATCACATACTTATCCCATCAAATGGTTCCTTGTGCTCTTGGAGGGGGCTGGCTTGGCAATTCGGATGGATTTGTCCTATGGAAGCTCAACCAAGGCTGCTTTCTTTCCACATTATGTTTTCTGTCTAGAGTAGTGTATGGCAGATGAGGAACGATGGGCTGTGTGGTCCAAGCGATAGCTAGTGGCTGAGATTAATGCAAGCATATTGTCCATTACTTCCAGTGGTATTCCAACAATTATTTGCTGGCTGCAGCTGGTCTCATTGTAAACCATCCTGCCAGTAATTGACAACAATTACTCCTTCTGTGAGTAAAACATGGCCTAATGCACATGATGTATTCAGCAATTGGAGAATCCCTCTCATACATGAGGACTGCCCTGATGAAAACGAGGGAATGAGTCAGGAGGAATGTACCTTTACTTTGAGAACGGTCTATAGCCAAGTGAGATCAGTCTTAATATACACGAAATTATATGAAAATAGACACATATATAAATATTTTTGGGAGAAAAGAAGAGAAATAATGTAGCCCAACAGTACATAGACTACTCACCCAAGTGATAAGTTGATATATCACTTTATTTATTTATAAGTTATATGTATATTTTATCTTCTTTTTGACATTCTTTTCTTTTTTTCTTCTTTCTTCTTATTTGTTATATAAATGATTGACAATTCATAAACAAGAAATTCTTAAAATCACGACAACAACATGCAAAATGGATAAGACATTACAGAAGATGAAGGCAGTGCAGTAGGGTAAGTACTACGCGCGTTTCGGCTTGGCAGCCTTCTTCAGGTGACCGTCTATTGCAAGAATTACTATCCAGATAATGGCCCGAAAGAAAAACGGGAATGGTTGTTAAAGACAGCCGGTCATAGACAGAACTCCTGAGGCGGAAAGCCGGGAGCAACGAGCGAGCATTTTTTAAAAACTGTAATTTCTTGTGTGTTTTAACTACTTACCCTCTGGCAATACTCTCGATACCACTCGCCCCCGCACAGCCGATTTAAACGCTGTCACGGGCCGCCACCCTTTGCCACGTCATTCTGGGGAAGCCTGGTCAGGCCACGCCCCCTCCACTACGAGCCACGCCCCCTCCGCCTTAAAACGCGCCAAACCCCAGGCGCTGGCAGATAGACAGAACTCCTGAGGCGGAAAGCCGGGAGCAACGAGCGAGCATTTTTAAAAAACTGTAATTTCTTGTGTGTTTTAACTACTTACCCTCTGGCAATACTCTCGATACCACTCTCCCCCGCACAGCCAATCTAAACGCTGTCGCGGGCCGCCACCCTTTGCCACGTCATTCTGGGGAAGCCTGGTCAGGCCACGCCCCCTCCACTACGGGCCACGCCCCCTCCGCCTTAAAACGCGCCAAACCCCAGGCGCTGGCAGATAGACAGAACTCCTGAGGCGGAAAGCCGGGAGCAACGAGCGAGCATTTTTAAAAAACTGTAATTTCTTGTGTGTTTTAACTACTTACCCTCTGGCAATACTCTCGATACCACTCTCCCCCGCACAGCCGATTTAAATGCTGTCGCGGGCCGCCACCCTTTGCCACGTCATTCTGGGGAAGCCTGGTCAGGCCACGCCCCCTCCACTACGGGCCACGCCCCCTCCGCCTTAAAACGCGCCAAACCCCAGGCGCTGGCAGATAGTCAGAACTCCTGAGGCGGAAAGCCGGGAGCAACGAGTGAGCATTTTTAAAAAACTGTAATTTCTTGTGTGTTTTAACTACTTACCCTCTGGCAATACTCTCGATACCATCTCCCCCGCACAGCCGATTTAAACGCTGTCGCGGGCCGCCACCCTTTGCCACGTCATTCTGGGGAAGCCTGGTCAGGCCACGCCCCCTCCACTATGGGCCACGCCCCTTCCTGTTTTTCCCCCACTTAAATCATGTGCCTCCCACGGCCGCGCAGCGGGCGCGCCGGCGGCGCGCCAAAGGCAAGCCCGTCTGCGCCCGTCCGCGCCAGGACGGGCCTGAAGGCATGCCATGCCGCTCATCCTATTAGATATTCTTCCCAAGCACTCAGGGACCTCCAGTACACCGGCATCCCACCATCTCCTACGGCTCTGCAACGTATCACGTCTGCGGGCCTCATGTGCCACAACCAACCCCTCCTCAAGGGCCGCCCACCCCCAGCCATGCTACCTGTGAACACTTCGTCCATCAGGGTATCATATCTTAATACCCGCTCTCTAGTGAAGCTTGCGGAGGATATCTTCATCCTCCTAACTAACTCGAACCCCGACATGCTTCTTCTCACATAAACATGGCTCACTTCAGAGTCACTGCCGGACATCCTGACAGCCCTTCCCCCCGACTACTACATCCTCCACGCCAACCGCCCCGGCGACCGGCCTGGGGGTGGGGTAGTGGCCATCATCTCCAAACGCTTGAAATCCATTTCTTCCTACTCTCTCTCCCTCCCCGAGGTGGAGAACCTATTTATTAATGTGCAAACGGACACCGGTCCCCTCACTCTCCTTCTGATATATCGGCCCCCACATTCCATGCCATCTTTCACCACCATTCTGAGTGAACAACTGTCCTCCCTCCTCACACTGCACTCCCACCTTGCTATCTTTGGCGACCTAAATTACTGGTTTGGCGATAGTCATGCCGGCCCCCACACTACTGAGCTCTTTGAGACGCTTAAAAATCTGAACCTTGTCCAACATGTCTCCCAACCCACCCACATCAAGGGACATGTATTGGATCAGATCTGGACCTGCAACCTGGAGTTGTCCCCACCAGACATACGTCCGTGTGCCTGGTCCGACCACCACCTGGTGCACACCACTATTACGGTCACTGGTCAGATCCTCGCTCCCCTGATGGCTGGCGGCGTCTCTCGTAAATGGAGCTCACATGACTCCCAGGGATTTCTAAGCACCCTGGCTGATTCCTGCCCGGTGATTTCAGATCCCATCGACATGGACGGACTAGAACAAAATGTGGCCTCCTGGCTCGAGTCGGCCAGTGACCTATTTGCCCCCTTGGTCAAATTCCCCTGCACCAGACACAGGAATTCTCACAGGTGGTTCTCTGACGATCTCAAAGCCCAGAAACTAAAAACTCGTCAGCTGGAACGTATCTGGAGACACGATTACTCTGACCCAGCCAAACAATCTTACCTAACTGCCCATAAAGAATTTATATCAGCTATTCGTTCAGCTAAAATGGAGCACTTCGCCAACAGGATCTCTCTGGCACCCAATAAATCTAAGGAGGTGTTCAGAGTCCTGAACGAACTAACCACAGACGACAGGACCCTCCCAGCCCAGACCCCCACTCAGGAGGCCTGCGACACCTTGAACTTAGAAAAAATTTCCATCATCAAAAAATCTATCCCTCCACTTCCCCCACTGTCACTACCGGATAGCTCCTTTAACAACCCCCTGTCTCTCACTTCCTTTCCTATCCTAGATTCCTCTTCTTTGACGGAACTAGCCTCTCGTGTGAAATCAGGTTCCCCGAACGACTGCTGCCCACCATCTGTCTTGCGGAGCATATGTCTTAATCTACCTGACAGGATTTTACATCTACTCAATAGCTCCCTCAGCAGCGGCATCTGCCCCTCTTCCTTCAAGGAAGCCATCATGGTACCCCTCCTAAAAAAACCTGGGGCCGACATGGCGGAGCCATCGAACTACCGCCCCATCTCCCTCCTCCCTTATTTTTCTAAACTCTTGGAGGCTCACGTCACTCGCTGCCTGTCCAGTTTTATAGAATCTTCCGGCTATCTCGTACCAACCCAGGCCGGCTTCAGACCTGCCCACTCCACAGAAGCCGTCATTCTGGCAGTTCTCGACACACTTAGAAGTAACGCGGACGCAGGAAACCCCCAAGCCCTCGTCTTACTGGACTTGTCGGCCGCGTTCGACACGGTGGATCATAACATCCTTCTCCACCGTGTCGAGCAGGCGGGCATCCAGGGCGTCGCTCTTGAGTTGGTCAGGTCCTTCCTCACGGGGAGAACACAGGCGGTCCGCCTCGGCCCCTACACTGCCAAAAAAACTCTCACATCCTGTGGTGTCCCTCAAGGCTCTTCCCTCTCCCCGCTCCTCTTCAATCTTTACCTCCGGCCACTCATCCAATCACTTCTGAAATGGGACATCGTCACTTATAACTACGCTGACGATCTCCAAATCATCTTCTCCCTCAACTCACCACATGCTGTTAAAACCTTCCACGGAGCCATGACCCATATCCAACTCTGGATGAACCAGAACCAACTGAAGTTGAACCCCGGCAAAACCGAGCTTCTACTTCCTGGACTCAGCTCCACCTACTGGGGTCCACAGTTCTGGCCTCCAGAGTTCGGCTCCCCCCCGTCCCAGCAGAAACAGTAAAAAGTCTGGGCGTCATCATAGACACCGAGCTCTCTCTCAAGGGTCAAGTCGGAGCGGTGGTCTCCTCCTGTATGCACCAACTCCGGAGGATCCGTAAAATCCGCCATTTTCTCCCCCCAGCGGCACTTACCCAAACTGTCATCTCGTTGGTACTCTCCCGTCTGGATTTTTCCAACGCCATCTACCACGGCCTGCCTCAATACCTGACTCAACGCCTTCAAATCGTCCAGAACCAGGCTGCCCGCCTGATCCACGGAATACCTAGATGGCAATCAGCTAAACCTCTGCTTAAGAACTTGCACTGGCTCCCGGTCGATCGAAGGGCTGCCTTCAAGGTAGCTTGCCTCACCTTTAAGGCACTCCATTGCCCCTCCCCTGCTTTCCTAAAATCTCTTATCCGTCCTCACTGTCCCACCCGCAATCTTCGATCCGCTTACCGCGACTTGCTGATAACCCCCAAGAGCAAATCTAAGAGCTTCGGCGGACGCCGGTTCTCTCACTTAGCCCCTGTGCTTTGGAACCTCCTCCCTCTTCCGATCAAATCCTGCTCCTCCCTCCTGAACTTCAGGAAAATGCTAAAAACTCATCTCTTCCCTACCCTCACTTAAACTCTGCCACCTTTGCCCACCCCTCACTCTGTTCTGTCCATTAGCGCCAGGAAGCTTCGGTGTCAGTGCACTTTACAAGCTACATTTAACATAACATAACATAACATAGACCAGTCGACATCCTAAATTGACGATAGGTAAAGTAAAGGTAGATATGATGTTTAAACCTCAGGTTTCGACATAAACAATATTGTATCCTCAAAAAGGGGAACACTATTTGCGACTTGTGATCAAAATCCGATGATGTGGATCCGAGACGTGGAAGGGATCGATATATCTGATGAATAAGGTGAAGATAGAAGGGGTTCTTTTTGGTCTAATATTAACGGCTCGCAAATGTCCGAGAGGTCCAAGAGGGATGATTTTTTTTTGTTTAAATTTGTTTATTGGGTTTTTGTTTACATTCGATAATCAACATAACAGTAATTATGAAATAAAGACAATGCATGACCATAGGTACACAGTTTCAGATATCATCGCTTAGCGACCTCCCTGCTCCAGGGAGCCCATGCCACATGACCGCATCCCACTGTGTGTTCCAGTTCGTTCACCTCCAAACCCTCAGGGGGTCCCCAATATGCCCCCAAGGGAGGGTCAGTACTGTCCGTGGTGTGCGGCCTACTGTTGTCAGCGAGGTGATGGACTCGTGATGTGGCAGTTGTTATGTGGGTGTCTCACAGAGCAGTAGCTATGTCGGCGTGATCCGCAGGTGCGTATGCTGCCGTGTCGCTGTTATCTGTAGGTCCTCCCAATGAACCATAGGTGGGGGGGGGAAAATGGCCCCCCGATCTAAACTTACAAACTCTTCCAAGAACTTCGGGATGAACTGGGTAACAAGGGGGGGGAGAGTCTAGGGGCTGAGCGGAGGGGAGAGGGTCGCTGCCTCGGAGGCACCGTGGTGGCGCCCCTGGATCCTGTATTTAGATTCTTCTAGCTTGAAAATCGAACGTAGGCATCGGATACAGCTCTCGGTAGCTGTGGACACCATGGAGATAGCGGTGTCTAACAGAATGTCTGGATACCCAGGAGGAATGTACCACCAGTGAACCTCCACTGATTCAATTACCTTTATATAACAATGACACTGTCATGATCCAATCTTCAGACTCCTGTCTCTCTCTCTTTGACCACCTCTTCCACTCCATTAGTCCCACCCCTGCGACTACTATCTCTCTAGATTATTCCTCTTCTTCTTCTTCTAACTTGTCTGCTTTCTCCCTTTCTCCTCCCCGACCCCCACACATTCCTTCAGACCGCTCTTCCGGGAGTCACAGGTCTTTTTCTTATCCCCTCCTTCTCTGGTTCCCATCCCTCCCATTCTGCCCCCTTCCAACTGGACCTCACCCTTACCTCGTCTGCCTTACACCCCACTTCACCTCTACATCATGAATCTCCCCATTATTCCACTGCCTTTTTCTGCACCTAACTCCCCTATTCCTACCCATTTCCCCTATTTAATCCACCTTTCTTACAACCTGAACTACCGATCAACTCGCCTTACCCTCCCTCCCCTCTTCTCCTCACCCCTTTCGGCTCTTCCCCTTTACTCGTACCTTTGATTCTGTTCTTACACCTCCCATCTCTCTACAACCTTCACTCCCCCTCCTATGCCTCACATCCCTGCCTTACCTATTTGTAATTCCATCATCTTCCCTCCCACTGACCTTACACCTCCCATCTCTCCACAACTTACACTCCCCCCTATGCTTCACAACCCTGTTTCCCCTCTTAGTAATTCCTCCCTCTTCCCTCCCTTTGACCTCACAGTCCTTCACTCCTTCCACAACTTTCATTTAGCTCAACCCCCCCACTCTGCCTGGTGCCTGCACCCCTACAGTCACCTGTCTTTACCCAAGGTACCTGGCCTGCACCCTCTCTCTTCTCCCCATTCCTGTGGCCTTCCTTTGACCTCCCTCCCTACCCTCCCTGTACAGCCCCTTCTCCTCTTATCTCACCGTATCCATGGCCTTCCCATAACCCCCCTCAGCCCCCCCTCCTCCTCTTGCCATCCATTTCTACTTCTCAATTTTCTCCTGCTATGTATGACCTCTATTCTTCACCTCTGTTCAACACCAGTAAAAATATCTCTGTAACTCCATCCACTCCTTTCTATCACCATCTTTCCCCCCTCAGACCCTTGCATCACATCTCTCTCCCCAGTCCCCCACAGCCCACTGTCCTCCTTCGCCTACTTCACTTCCTCCCCCACCTGCGACCCTCGAACCCCAACACTCTCCCCGGTCCCCCACTTCCCTCTGTCCTCCTTCACTTAAACCACTCCCTCCCTTAACCATTGAGCCACCCTTCACTCCGTGCTCAGCTCACCTCTCTCTGGAAAATAATCTTGATTATCTCATCTCTTCCATTTCCCAGCTTGAAGCGTCCATTTCACTCTTATGTGCTAAGATATCCCCCTCCCCGAATAACCTCCCGAGGATTTCCTTGCTACCGTTTCCCAAGAAAGCCAACCACAGTCTTTCCTCCTAAAACATCACCAACTTACTGGCTAGCTACAAGACTACCAACGTCACTTCCCCTCCAATCGCCTCTCCTAACAATTCTACTCAATTTTCCATTCAGACCATCTCTTCCATCAGAACTTACCAGCCTCCCCCCAAGGGGCACCCTCATTCAAGTATCTAATCCCTATCCCCCTTATCAGTTCAGATACTCACATCACCAAAACAGTTACGTATGAGCTACACTGTATGCTCCATAACGGCAAATCTGCAAACAAACACAAACTGGAAATGTCTGACACCATCGTCCACCACAATCTCGACATGCTCTTTCTGACTGAGACCTGGTTTAATGACTCCTCTCACACTTCATTTGATCTTTTGATACCTACTGACTACTCTATCCTCAGAAACGACAGAACAGACAAGATCGGGGGAGGCGTTGCAATTATCTTCAGAAACTCCCTCGGAATCAAAGCCTTTCCCACCATCCTCTTTTGGCATTTTTGAATGCCTTTCCCTAGAACTCCAAGTTCATCATGGTTCACCCTTCTGGTTCCATGCCATCTACCACCCGCCTGGTAATTGCTCTTCCTTCATGGAGGAACTCATCGACTTCATTAGTGACCAACATTCACAAAGCGACAAGCAGATCTTCCTAGGTGACTTCAACCTCCACTGGGGCTCCGTGGAA
Source organism: Lissotriton helveticus (assembly GCF_964261635.1). Taxonomy (NCBI): domain Eukaryota; kingdom Metazoa; phylum Chordata; class Amphibia; order Caudata; family Salamandridae; genus Lissotriton; species Lissotriton helveticus. The sequence continues at coordinate 1,894,378,008 of NC_136059.1, read as the reverse complement.
GTCTCGGCTGGCAACAAACTTGCAACCTTTCTCTCAGCTAACGATCTTCTCCAACACTGCTCGGAAATTACACATGCCAAGGGCTCAATTCTGGACCTTGTTATTTCTAAATCAGACCAGCTTACCACTGCTCTCCCCATCCGTGTAGACTGTTCAGACCATTTTCTCATTCCCTTCCGTTTTCACCTCTCGCACATTATAACTCTCGGCCAACCTAAAAGAGCCTCTACTTGGTTCCGCAACACAAAAACATTGATCTTGGGACTCTATGTGATTCTGCTATGCGTTCCCTTCCTACTCTAGACCCCAATACGGATGTCAACGATCTCACCCCCCATTGCCTCTCAATCCTTGCAGTCTAAATCGACATGGTAGCTCCACTCCAAAGCAAAAGGAAAAGACCCACCCCATCTGCAAAACCTTAGAATCTTGGAGAAACATTGGAGACAATCTCCTTCCACCGCCAACCTCTCTCTTTTACATTCAGCAAGATCCAAATACCACAAGCACATCTTCCAGGAAAAAACATCACATTTCAGATCCCTCCTCGATTCAGCTAAAAACAGACCCAAAAATCTTTTCATCCTCCTCAAAAACCCATATTGTTCTCCCCAAACCATCAAACCTGAGGATGCTTCAAAGAAAGCAACTGAGTTTGCTATTTTCTTTGATCAAAAGGTAAAATCTCTGGTGGAACAGGTCACCCACCCCTCCCCCATTGAGGAGTGAAAATCCTTAGTCACTTGGCAGAACTTTGCCACCATCTCGCAAGATGATCTCCTCAAATGCATCCTCGAAACCAAACCCTCCAATCCTTTTTCTGACCCCATACCCAGTGTCATCGCCATTGATTTCTATACCAACACTCTCTCCTATAGGACCAAGCTAGTTAATCTCTTCCTCAGTCAAGGATCCCTCCCAGTCGTCCTCAAAACAGGACAGGTTACCCCCCTTCTAAAAAAAACCTCTGCAGATGCAAACGACCTCAATAACTTCTGCCCCATCACCAATCTCCCTTTTCTTTCAAAGATCACAGAAAAATGGTTGCAAAACAACTTTCCCAACACATTATGGACAATAATCTCCTTGACATATTCCAATCTGGCTTTATTCAAAATTGTAGCATTGAAACAGCCCTGCTGCGAGTGATCGATGATGCGCTGCATCTACTCAACTCGTGGGAATCGTGCTTTCTGATTCTCCTTGACCTCTCTGCAGCCTTTGACACTGTTAATCACAACACCCTCCTTAAAACTCTTAAACAGAGAATGGGCGTGGAAGGCACAGTACTCAAATGGTTTGCCTCATTCCTCTCAGACAGATCCCAAATAATCAAGATTGCGAACAGTCTCTCGTCTCCACTGGTGGTTTGTCAAGGCATCCCTAAAGGTTCTATCCTTGCTCCCACTCTGTTTAATCTCTATCTTGAACCATTAGAGAACCTCCTAAGCAAATCTGGAATCCTCCATCATCTTTATGCGGATGACACCCAAATCTACCTCAAGGTGTCTTCCTCTCATGATCTCTCACTACTCAACTCTACTCTCAACTCTATTCACAACTGGATGTTAGTTCACCAACTCATTCTCAATCCCTTCAAAACGGAATTTCTCCTCTTATCTAGCTCTCTCTCCCCACCTCCTGTTCAATCCTGGATGGATCAGTTGTATTTACGCAACAGTAAACCCGTCATTGTTGACTGCGCTAAATCCTTAGGTGTCATTTTTGATAAAAGACTCAACCTAATCTCACACATCAACTCCATTGCCAAGAGCGCACGTTATTATGGTGGATTCGTCGGTTCTTCCCGGAGAATGACCTAAAAACCTTGGTCCAATCGCTAGTTCTCTCTAGACTGGATTATTGTAATTCTCTTCTGACGGGCCTTCCCAAATCTCACCTCTCCCCCCTCAAATCCGTCCTCCATTTAGCAGCCCGCTTCATTTCAGGGTCTAAACGAAGTGACCACATCACTCCTATCCTGTCTTCTCTCCGATGGCTTCCCATCGAGGCTAGAGATATTTACAAAACGGCGTGCATCACCCACAAAGCTTTGCACTCTTCCTCCCCTCGCTATCTGGCGAATAAACTGAAATTGTCTGGAGGCTCAAGACCTTCTCGGAATAAGGAAAAGTTCCTGCTTGAGCCCCCTCCTTCAAAAAAGAAAAATTGATGGCGCAATTGTTCTCAGGTAATGTGGTGAGAATCTGGAACTCGCTTCCTCCTTTGCTCCGTGCCATCACCTCCATCAAATCTCTTCTATTCCAAAGACACTTTCAGAACTAATTCCCTCCTTCTCAGACCCTGCCAGGTAGTTATTTAGTCATTGTAAATTTGTCTTATATATTTATATTTTTGATTGTACATTCTGTGCTTGTTGTGTTTGATATTGTGTTCCTTTAGCCTACATTGTTTTGATTCTATGACCTGCTATTTTTTGCCAGGAAGTTTTTTAGTCATTGTAATTTGTCATATATATTTATATTTTTATTTGTACATTCTGTGCTTGCTGTGTTTAATATTGTGTTCCTTTTTGGCTGCGTTGTTTTGATTCTATGGCCTGCTATTTTTGTTTGTTTCATTTTTGTAACAGTTCTCTCATGTAACGTAACTGGTTCTATTGTACAGTGCTCTGACACCTTCGGGTAAAGTCTGCGCTTTATAAAAATGCATTAAATAAATAAATAAATAAATAAAGAAGGGCTTATATTCCTAACTATCTAGTGCAAACTGCTGCTCTTGTCGATTTTACTACTGATATGGTTCTATCATGATTTATGTTATGAGGGGGGCAGTATTTAGGTGACATCACACTAAGAGATACAAGAAAAGCTAAGGGAATACTCTGAGCCACATGTGAGTATGTCACCCGGAAGTAGAGAACAAAGCGGAACGCCAAACATGCCAATACCTGCCTTTTACGATGGCGCCGCTGAAAGCCAGCACAAGCCACGTCTCACAAAAGTGATGCACAACTGTAATGTAATCACAGAACCAGCTAGGCCTGGTAAAGTTTGCTAATCATCCTTAAGTGTCTGTGGTTTGCTTGAAGTAGTTATGTTTGATGAAACTTAAGTGCTGAAGGGGGTTGGCAGGCAGGTGTCTGTAAAATATAAGATATTGTTGGTTATTGGAAATTAAGCTGAAGATGCCAGGAGGATTTTCTGAGACTGCTCGCTCTTTCGTTCCCAGAGTAGTCAAACATGCTTCAATGTAATTTTAATTGACTTTGTATGTTTAAATAGCCCATTATCCTGTCAAACATACAGGTTTAGCAGCAGGGATATGAGTATCAGGGGGGAGATCAAGCTCTTTAATCTTAGCTCATTTTCTATAGAAGTAGAAGATGAGAGAGGGCTCAGTGAGTCTGCAAATTGGGAGTAATATATTAGCTGGCAAGGTGCCACTTGCCTAATGCACAATATAAAATAGAAACCCTATTAAAAATATCTTCCCCGAAAAATATGCCATAAAGATCTCCTCAATTAAATGAGCAGATGGCATAAGCCTCATGGCAGCACAAAGCACACTTCCCACAAGGTGCAAGGGTGCACTTAGGAAGAATTTAGGTTTGTGAAATTCTGTGAGGAAAGACTAACTGGTGTATTCGAAATGGATAAACAATCATGTACATGTACAGCCTTTCAATATAAAGTGAGACCGAACTGGAGGGTTGCTGCCATTTGTGAGCGTCCACCAGTTACACCCACACTGATGGAGTCTTGACTTCATGACATCATGGTTATGCCACAGCACACTCTACCATTGAAATGGTGGTGTTTGTCATTTAAATGGAGAAAGCACTTGATTTGTATTGGTGAATGGGGCGGAAGTGACACAGGGTGGAGCTAGTCTCAGTACCATAACAGCAGATGCAAAGTGAATGTGAGCTAAAATATAAGCACCTGCCAGACCTCCTGTAGATAGCATTGCCTTAAGACAATTTTAGCTCCACGTATTTATGCCTGAGGGACAACTCAATGGAAGTTGTTGGCATGCCACACGTCCAGGCAAAATCTGTTTCAAGGAATTTGTGAAATCCACCAAATTTAGTTACTTGACGGATTACTTTTCAAATGGTTCAGAGTGACTTTTACTTGTATGTGGTTCTGAAGTTTCTCCTAAGCTTCATTAAAGTTTTCACAGTACCATTCCAAACAAACTCTGCCACATGCCTATTTTGTGTCTCAATGCAGATGGCATCTGGATCCTTGCTGGGACCCCAAAAAAGCATAGAAATGGACAGTAAACAAAAGCAAGGTTCTGGATATGATTTAATCTCGGATATTAAGTGCTCAAGTTTCCTTGCACTGGGGAAATCTTATATCTAGATTTACCCATTTATTTGTTTCCTTCCTCTAATGAAAATAGCCCCTCTGCACAGCATAGACTATCTCCTTTCTTTTGTCTGTCTTTTCCTTCTTCTTTCTTTTTCCTTCCTTTAATCCATTCTTTGCTTCCTTCTTTCTCCAAGCTTCATTGAATCGACCTCTTTTGCTCTTTTTTTCTGTCTTCTTTTGATGATTACGTGTTCGCACCCCATCACATGCTGGTTTATGTAATCCTCTCTCGAAAAGACTCTACATACATGATTGTTTTGTAATAAGCTCCTCATGTTTGAGATGCTTCTGCAACCAAAAACACATTTTCGCGTACGGCGCCTTGGTTCTCGAACCCCTAAGAAGTACTAAAATAGTTACGTAAAATGAAGTGCTAGTGCACCAATACCCATACCACAAGATAACATGCTATATATATAACAATTCCACATGTGCACATTTAAGGCTCTGTAACTATATCTTGTTAACACAGTGTTAGACCTAGATTACCCAAGCCTACATACGGTAGCTTGGCACAGTAGTGGTCTACAGCTAACTCAAGGCGTTGGCTAAGTACTTACAAGTCTCACCCACAGTAACACAGTGATGAACCACTAAAATAAAGACACAACACCTCTGTTTGGAAAAATACCGTTACCTTTTATAAAAATAATATGTCTCTTTGGATTCAAGTTATACACGATACAACATTAGTTTCTTTCAGGAGAAAACATTCCACTTTTACTTTAAGAAATTACTTTTCACTCCTCAGCTGTGGAAAAAGGACAATAAACCACATTCTTTTGTCAATGGTACAGTAAAGCATAAGGGTAACTCTTTGGTTGGTTAAGAGAATCTCATTAGCTTCACACTCTGTAAGGTTACCTCACATTATTTTACAATGACACATTACTCCACCAATAAATCTACTGAAAAGAAGATGCAGACTGTTAGTGCAATACGTTTTTACAGGTTCATTAATAGGTACTTTACCCCACAGCACTTAAGCACTGCCCAACTCAACAGCAAGACCTGAATGTAGATTTTCACTGTATGACCCACCAGTTATGTGCTAGAAGGGAAGACACAATAATATTAGTAAGGTTCCTCTCCCTCTGATTGACAGGCACACCTAGCTGGTAGAGAATCTACTTCTTCACTTATCACTAATCTGTAGGGGATTTTACCCAGGAACCCTGTGGTTCCCTGCACCATTTCCACCTTTCTTTTCTGAGTCAGATAACGGATAAGTTTTATTCTATGTTATTCAGTTCACTAACTCGTTTTCCTCGAGTCAGGTTCCCCTTGACAAGTCAGTCACTCGCGTGGGTCGTAGCCCCACTGTTCTGCTTCATTCACCTGGCTCTGCCGCCTCCCGTTCCCACGCTACCCGGCTTACTTGTGAGGTTGGGGGCGTGTCGCGGGTGTTTCCTCTACACGCGCTGGAGCCCGGTAACAGACGGGCTGAAGGGGGAAGGCAGGGAAGGCTTTCCCGGCCCAGGGCTCCCTTCTGAGTCGTCCGTTGTGGCGCTTCTGCCTCCTCTGAGGGGATCGACCTCCTGGAGCTCCGACGCGGCGCTCCTCAGCTGGCGCGATGACTTCCCTTCCGCTGGCACTACTCGGCGGAGCATGCGCGGAAGCGCTCGTTCCTCTTCCGCCTCGGCGCACCTGCTCCCAGGAAGGACGCTGTTCTCCACAGGGACGCTGTTCGGTCTCTTCTGGGCCTGCTCGATCCTAGGCCCCTCCTGCCTCGCAAAAGCGTTCAGTCGCTGGTCATGCGCGGAAGCGCCTACCTCTTCGTGTGACGCGGCCGGTGCCCCCGGGGTCCCGACGCCGATCGGAGCAGCGCCACTGCTTCTCCTCAGGCACTTCTCACTCCGGCTTCACAGGAAGGATGTGCACACACGGCGTCCTCGCTCTTCAGGGTGCTAAGGTGCCACAGACGCCCACCTTCACTACAGCTACTCCACGACACCGGTGAGCACAGCGCTGGGTATTGACAAACAGGAATACCCCCAATTAAGGGTGTGCTGAGTGGTTTTACTGGGGCTCTGAGATAAAAGGATCTTCTTCCTCCAGTAACTCGATTTCCTTGTCAGTAGTTGTTGTCTTGATAGAGGGATCGGTCAAAGGCTGAAGGGGGAACAATCCTCTGAAGTAACTGTCAGCCTCAGTGACAAACTAGCTGCTCTCAGTGTGTCCACCTCCTCTCACCACTGCCTCACTCCTCTACTCTGGGGTCAGCACAAAATGGCTGCTGGTCACTGGCCTTATATAGGGTGGCCTGAGACCTGCAGAAGTCTCTAGTCAATTCTAGAAAGTTCCCTAATGTTATCCTATGGACCTGTCCTCCAGTAGTGTCCGTTATGGCAGTTGGTGGACACCATCTTAGGTTTCTGGAGATCCCTAGATTTTCAAGGGGGCTGACTAGGCCTCACAGGTTATGAGGGAAAAATGGCGTCATCGCCAAGGAACACCTAGCCCCCTGACAGCATTAAAAAATTCCTGATGGACATATGTAAAAATAAAAATAGAAACTCTGGGAGGCTAAGGGGGACAAAAATAAATAATAATGGTTAGGGTCTCTCCAGAAGCAGACAGGTCTAACACGCGTCCCCCCCAGCTGAAAGTGGGGAGAACTACCCAACCCCTTGGGAGTCCTCATCACTAAGGCGGAAATACCTGGATAGACCGTCTGCGTTGGCATGGTCTGCCCCAGGTCGGTGTTCCACCCTAAAGTCCATTCCCTGTAGGGAGATGGACCACCTTAGCAACTTGGGATTCTCCCCCTTCATTTGCATCAGCCAACGAAGGGGGCGATGGTCAGTCTGAACTAGGAAGTGCGAACCAAACAGGTATGGTCGCAGCTTCTTCAGAGCCCAGACCACCGCAAAGGCTTCTCTCTCAATTGTACTCCACCTCCTTTCCCTGGGGAGTAGCCTTCTGGACAGGAAGACCACGGGTTGATCCAAGCCCTCATCATTTAGCTGCGATAACACTGCCCCAATGCCATGTTCTGACGCATCTGTTTGGACAATGAATTCTCTAGCAAAATTAGGGGCCTTGAGAATGGGAGCGGAACACAATGCTTGTTTCAAGGTCATGAAGGCTCGCTGGCAAGCCTCTGTCCAGACTACCCGTCGGGGTTGCTTCTTGGAAGTAAGTTCAGTGAGGGGGGCCACGATAGTGCCATACCCCTTCACGAAGCGACGGTAGTATCCAGTGAGGCCCAGGAAGGCTCGGACCTCTGTTTGAGTCTTGGGGGGCTCCCAGGCGATGATAGCCTCAATCTTTGCCTGGAGGGGCTGCACCGTCCCTCTGCCCACCAAGTGACCTAGGTACACCACCGACCCCTGTCCGATCTGACACTTGCTGGCCTTGATGGTCAAGCCAGCCTGTTGCAGGGCATGAAGAACAGCTTGCAGGTGCTGCAAATGGTCCTCCCAGCTGCTACTGAAGACAGCAATGTCGTCCAGGTATGCAGCAGAAAAAGCTTCCATTCCCGAAAGGACCCTGTTCACCAGCCGCTGAAAAGTGGCAGGGGCATTCTTGAGCCCAAAGGGCATCACACGAAATTGGTAGTGTCCCTCAGGTGTAGAGAAGGCTGACCTTTCCTTCGCCTCCTCGGTAAGGGAAATCTGCCAGTACCCTGAAGTTAGGTCAAAGGTACTTAAGTATTGAGCAGCTCCCAGCCGGTCAATAAGCTCATCCGCCCGTGGGATAGGATGTGCATCAGTTTTAGTCACTGAGTTCAAGCCTCGGTAGTCCACACAGAATCTCAATTCAGGTGTGGTGCCTGGTGGGGCAGCTTTTGGTACCAAAACCACCGGGCTAGACCAAGGGCTACCAGAAGGTTCAATCACCCCTAGCTCCAGCATCTTGGCGACTTCACTTTTGATGTTGGCCTTCACCTTGTCCGACAGCCGGTAGATTTTAGATTTCACAGGTGGGCTGTCTCCTGTGTCCACGTCATGGGTACACAGGTGGGTCCTACCTGGGACAAGGGAGAACAGGGGAGAAAATTGCTCCAGGATCTGGCGGCAATCACTTTGCTGTTCAGAAGTCAGGGATGGCGAGAGAATCACTCCCTCCACTGATCCATCTTTTTCTTTGTACGAGAGAAGATCAGGGAGAGGTTCACTTTCTTCTTCCTCTGCTCCATCGGTCACCAGCATTAAGACAACCTCGGGCCTCTCATGATGTGGCTTGAGACGATTGGCATGCAGCACCCTGAGGGGCTGCCTCGGGGTCTTAAGATCCACCAAATAGGTGGACTTCCCCTTCTTCTCCAAAACCTCAAAGGGGCCTGTCCAACGGTCCTGGAGGGCATTTAGCTCTCCAGGTTCCATTACCCACACTTTCTGTCCAGGCTCCAGTTCCACTGGGTGAGCGTTGTGGTCATACCACTCTTTCATAACTGCTTGGCTGGCCTCCAAGTTGTCTGAAGCCTGCTTCCACAACTTAGCCATTTGGCTCCGGAAGGCCAGCATGTAGCTCACCACGTCCTGGGGAAGCTTCCTGGGAGTCTGTTCCCATCCGTCTTTCACCAGGCTGAGAGGTCCCCTTACAGGGTGCCCGTACAAAAGTTCGAAGGGGCTAAAGCCCACTCCCTTCTGTGGCACTTCCCTGTAGGAAAACAAGAGACAGGGTAGGAGGATGTCCCATTTCCTCCGTAGGCTCTCAGGTAGACTCCGTATCATACCTTTCAAGGTTTTGTTAAACCTTTCCACAAGACCATTGGTTTGTGGGTGATAGGGAGTGGTAAACCGATAGGTAACGCCGCACTCCTTCCACATGGCCCGCATGTATGCTGAAAGGAAGTTAGTCCCCCTGTCGGAAATGACCTCCTTGGGGAAACCCACTCTGGTGAAGATCCCCATCAGGGCCCTTGCCACTGCAGGTGCAGTGATGGTCCTCAGAGGTATTGCCTCTGGGTACCGGGTGGCATGATCCACCAAAACCAGTATGAACCGGTGTCCAGCTGAAGTTGGTGGATCCAATGGCCCTACAATGTCGATGCCCACCCTCTCAAAGGGGGTACTAACGACAGGTAGTGGTTCCAGGGGAGCTTTTAGCTTCACCCCAGTTTTCCCACTGGCTTGGCAAGACACACACGTCCGACAATATGTATCCGACGCCACTTTCATTCGAGGCCAGTAGAAATGGGGGACAAGCCGGGCAAAGGTCTTGTCCTGTCCTAGGTGTCCTGCCAATGGTATCTCATGAGCCAGTTCCAGTAGAAAGGCTCTAAAGCATTGAGGGACCACCAAGGCTCTGGCTGAACCGTGGCCAGGTGCCTTGGGCTCACTGTAGAGGAGTCCATCCTCCCAGTAAATCTGGTAGCTCCCTTCACTGTTTCCCGCTGCCTGGGCGTTGGCCTGTTGCCGCAGCCCCTCGAGAGTAGGACACTCTTTCTGAGCTTTGCAGAACTCTTCCCGGGAAGGACCTCCCTCCACATGCCATTCAGTTGGGATGGGTAGGTTTTCCAGGGAAGCAACATTCTCCTCGGTGGACTCCAGATCCACCTCCGCAGGTGGTCCAGCTGTCTCACTAGGTGGAGATGTCGAGGCAGGGTCCTCCGGCCTCCTGTCCTTCTCCTCTCTGGCAGCCGGCTGGGCCATTGTTCCAGGCTCCAGCGTCAATGAACTCCCCCTTCGGGCAGTCGCGGACCTTGTGCTGACACAAGTCCAGTCAGGGGGTCCCAGCATCTCAGAGTGAGTCTGGTACTCCACCCTCCTCCAAGCATTGTGCTCCATATCATTCCCTAACAGGCAGTCAACAGGCACGGCAGGGCTTACGGCAACTCGAAGTGGACCTGCAACCCCTCCCCACTCAAAGGGAACCTCAGCCACAGGGTAGTGGCCCAATCTGCCGTCAGCCATTACGGCGGGATGGAGTACATCTGGGATGACCTGCTCTGGAGACACCAGCTGACTCCTTACCATAGTCACGCTGGCTCCTGTGTCTCTCAGAGCCTCCCCTCTACGGCCATTGATGGTGACCCACTGCTCATACTTAGTAGTATTAGAGGGCAGCTGGGTCTTGGGAACCATCTCCTTATCTCCCAGGGACACTAAGGTGACACCCGCCCGCTCCCCTCCATTAACCAAAGGTATCTCCTCCCCGAGCACTACACTAGTGATTCCCGGGGCTTTTCCTCCAGTGGGAGGGGGTGGTCTTTTTGGGCATCTCACATCTCCTTTATAGTGTCCCACACCACCACACTCAAAACAATGAACAACCCTTGGCTGCTGGCTTTGGCCAGGGGTAGGGTTGCGAGGGGGGTTACTCTTGGGGATGAATCCTCTGCCCCTTCCTTGCGAAGTATTTTGTGGCCCTTTTGAGAACTCCCTCTTAGTTTCCCCTCCCTCTTTCCTCTGGGGGGCGCCCTGTCCTTGCTTCTGGGAATTCCCTCCAGCCCCCTTAGTCGACACCCGGGTACTAACCCAGATGTCTGCCTCCTCAGCAAGCTTCCTGGGGCTGGTCAGCTTGCTGTCCACCAGATGCTGTCTTAGTTCGGGAAGACACTTCTCGAGTAGGTGTTCCTTGAGTATGAGGTCATATAGTCCCTCATAGTCTCCTACTTCGCTGCCTCTTACCCAACCCTCCAGGGCCTTCCTGGAGTAGTCCAAGAAATCTACCCAGTTTTGCGTGCCCAGCTTGTAGCTGCCCCGGAACTTTTGCCTATATTTCTCAGGGGTCAACCCAAACTTCTTGAGCAGCGCTGATTTCATAGCCGGATAGTAGGTCTGTTCACTCTGGTCAAGAGCCAACAAAGTATCCCTGCCAGTGGGGGGCATGTATTTGTATAACCCACCTCCCCAGTGGACTTCCAGAATCCCATGGGCCCTTAGCGAGACCTCGTAGGCGGCTAGCCACTTAGCAATGTCGTCACTGGGTACATAACAAGCCATAATATCTTTTGGTAGGTACGGTCTAGGTTCTTTGATGTTGGTCTGGGTATCGCTGCCACCATTCTCTGATTTGGGGGATCCTCGGTTTAGGGCTTGTAAATCCATCTCTTTGATGGTTCGCTCATGCGCCAACCTCCTATCCTCCCTTTCCATGTCCATCCTGGCTAGTTCTATTTTCAACCTCCTCTCCTCCCTCCTATCTTCCAGCTCGGCTTCGGTTAAGCCCCTGTCTGAAACGCTGCTGCTTGCCCTTGAAGGTAGCCTGGGACCTGTCAGAAGATTCCCTCTCCCCATTTGGTTCAGCAATGCAGCCTCAGTAACAGTGTCCCCATCACCCACTTCCGTTTCTGGTTCCTCCCTTAGACGAGCTTCTAACCATGCCCTTATGCTTGTCAGCAACTCTCCTTTCTTGGCACCTTTATTAAAAAATACCCCGTTCTGCTGACACCAATCCCTGAGTTGGGCCACAGTATTGGCTTCCAGCTCTTTAAGATTCACCTCCAGCTTTGCCATGGTATAAAATTACTCACAGGAGAAAACCACGAAGTGACCTGAGGTTAACCTCCACCCACCTCCAGAAATAAATTTAGAAAAAACAAAAATTAGATTAGGAGGGCCGCAGGGAGAAAACTCCAGGTGGGGTCCCGTGGTTGGCACTGCGTTACTACTAAGTGAGTGTAAGCACAAATCCGTGATCCCACCGCTGAAACACCAATTATGTTAGACCTAGATTACCCAAGCCTACATACGGTAGCTTGGCACAGTAGTGGTCTACAGCTAACTCAAGGCGTTGGCTAAGTACTTACAAGTCTCACCCACAGTAACACAGTGATGAACCACTAAAATAAAGACACAACACCTCTGTTTGGAAAAATACCGTTACCTTTTATAAAAATAATATGTCTCTTTGGATTCAAGTTATACACGATACAACATTAGTTTCTTTCAGGAGAAAACATTCCACTTTTACTTTAAGAAATTACTTTTCACTCCTCAGCTGTGGAAAAAGGACAATAAACCACATTCTTTTGTCAATGGTACAGTAAAGCATAAGGGTAACTCTTTGGGTGGTTAAGAGAATCTCATTAGCTTCACACTCTGTAAGGTTACCTCACATTATTTTACAATGACACATTACTCCACCAATAAATCTACTGAAAAGAAGATGCAGACTGTTAGTGCAATACGTTTTTACAGGTTCATTAATAGGTACTTTACCCCACAGCACTTAAGCACTGCCCAACTCAACAGCAAGACCTGAATGTAGATTTTCACTGTATGACCCACCAGTTATGTGCTAGAAGGGAAGACACAATAATATTAGTAAGGTTCCTCTCCCTCTGATTGACAGGCACACCTAGCTGGTAGAGAACCTACTTCTTCACTTATCACTAATCTGTAGGGGATTTTACCCAGGAACCCTGTGGTTCCCTGCACCATTTCCACCTTTCTTTTCTGAGTCAGATAACGGATAAGTTTTATTCTATGTTATTCAGTTCACTAACTCGTTTTCCTCGAGTCAGGTTCCCCTTGACAAGTCAGTCACTCGCGTGGGTCGTAGCCCCACTGTTCTGCTTCATTCACCTGGCTCTGCCGCCTCCCGTTCCCACGCTACCCGGCTTACTTGTGAGGTTGGGGGCGTGTCGCGGGTGTTTCCTCTACACGCGCTGGAGCCCGGTAACAGACGGGCTGAAGGGGGAAGGCAGGGAAGGCTTTCCCGGCCCAGGGCTCCCTTCTGAGTCGTCCGTTGTGGCGCTTCTGCCTCCTCTGAGGGGATCGACCTCCTGGAGCTCCGACGCGGCGCTCCTCAGCTGGCGCGATGACTTCCCTTCCGCTGGCACTACTCGGCGGAGCATGCGCGGAAGCGCTCGTTCCTCTTCCGCCTCGGCGCACCTCCTCCCAGGAAGGACGCTGTTCTCCACAGGGACGCTGTTCGGTCTCTTCTGGGCCTGCTCGATCCTAGGCCCCTCCTGCCTCGCAAAAGCGTTCAGTCGCTGGTCATGCGCGGAAGCGCCTACCTCTTCGTGTGACGCGGCCGGTGCCCCCGGGGTCCCGACGCCGATCGGAGCAGCGCCACTGCTTCTCCTCAGGCACTTCTCACTCCGGCTTCACAGGAAGGATGTGCACACACGGCGTCCTCGCTCTTCAGGGTGCTAAGGTGCCACAGACGCCCACCTTCACTACAGCTACTCCACGACACCGGTGAGCACAGCGCTGGGTATTGACAAACAGGAATACCCCCAATTAAGGGTGTGCTGAGTGGTTTTACTGGGGCTCTGAGATAAAAGGATCTTCTTCCTCCAGTAACTCGATTTCCTTGTCAGTAGTTGTTGTCTTGATAGAGGGATCGGTCAAAGGCTGAAGGGGGAACAATCCTCTGAAGTAACTGTCAGCCTCAGTGACAAACTAGCTGCTCTCAGTGTGTCCACCTCCTCTCACCACTGCCTCACTCCTCTACTCTGGGGTCAGCACAAAATGGCTGCTGGTCACTGGCCTTATATAGGGTGGCCTGAGACCTGCAGAAGTCTCTAGTCAATTCTAGAAAGTTCCCTAATGTTATCCTATGGACCTGTCCTCCAGTAGTGTCCGTTATGGCAGTTGGTGGACACCATCTTAGGTTTCTGGAGATCCCTAGATTTTCAAGGGGGCTGACTAGGCCTCACAGGTTATGAGGGAAAAATGGCGTCATCGCCAAGGAACACCTAGCCCCCTGACAGCATTAAAAAATTCCTGATGGACATATGTAAAAATAAAAATAGAAACTCTGGGAGGCTAAGGGGGACAAAAATAAATAATAATGGTTAGGGTCTCTCCAGAAGCAGACAGGTCTAACACACAGGCACCAACGTAGTTATTCTTTTAGCAGAATATGTAGTTTGTGGTTTTCTGTTGACTTGTTTTCCCAACATGGGAAACAATGCCCAAAGAAGCTTCTTTCCTAAAAGTGAAAAGGAGGTTGAGAAATAAAAGGCTGTATTATATTCCTATATTGAATAAATAAACACTTCTAGGCTTTTAAAAGAGAACGCGGTTGTGTTTTAGGATCTATTCAATGTTTTAATGTTAACAAACATTGACCAACATACAAATAAAACCTGGTATCCTAGAAAATATCTTTTTAGGTCACTACGAAATCTCAGAATTAAGCACACCTACTTTCCCTAGGGTTTTGCACATTATGTACATGAAAGTAAGATAATACTGGCAGAAGGAGGAACATGGTCACGTTATTATAAGAAAGTACTTTTATAAGATGCAGAATTGAGAAATGAACTGCTAAAATTCTAAATGAAGTGGGCGTAAACAATACAGGGAAACGTTTAAGTCTTTGCGTCTATAACGTTTTCAAAGGACTGTGCAAGTATGATTCTTTTATCATTAGAAGACCTAATTACACAGTGTACCCCAAGTGCCAACAAACTAGCAACAACATCTTTTTAGATCCGGCCCTTGAGGCATCTCAAGGGCCGGACCTTCTTGTTTGTCCAAAAAACATACATAAAATACCTGCATACAGGGGCTCATGGTCAGTGAGCTTCATCCCTCTGTCTGTTAAACTGTCATTCAAATTTTGCTTCCGCCCACCACAGCATCCAGTATGAGGCAATGAGATAGCCAGGTCACCCATTGGCTTTCTTTACTTTCAGTGACCGCACAAAGCCTGTGCACATTGTTTACATCTGCCTAAAAATAATGGGGGATATTCTCAAGAACGTTTGATAATTATTACGAAATTAGCTTAACGCAACTTTGCATATCGCAGTCTATCACGCGAAAATAACTCTGTATTAACGTTGTATTCTCAACACGGCGGTACCATGCGATAGTCTTACGACAATGTGTTAAATGACAGCGTTAAAGTTAACGCAAGTCCGAAAAAATGCAAAACACGAACGTGAAAAAAGTTACGATGTGGCCAATCGCGATACAAAAATCAGCGATAACCAGCGACAGGCCTGCAATTTCCACGCGTCATGTGGGAAAATGCACTATAAAAGCACCAAAAAACACAAACAAATTAATTTCAACTGCGTAGCACCATGGAGGAAGCCGGAGCAAGTCCAGAGGACAAACAGAACCCCACAAGCCCCCAGGAGGACCAGCCTGGGACCTCCTGGTCACGGAAGGGCAAGGAGAAGAAGACGAGGAAGACAAGGTTCAGTCCACTGGAAAACAGAATCATCAACACAGAGATAATAGAACACCACCAACAACTGTTTGTCACCTCCAATGTGTCATTGGCAAATAAAAATACAATATGGCGGGCCATCCTGGACAAGGTGAATGCAGTCGGAGTGAGGAGGAGGAGGACAAATGGAGAGGTCAAGATGAGCCGGAATGACGCAAAGTGCAAAACCATGAACAAACTTGCTGAGAACCATCAGGCAGCAATGCAGACAGGAAGTGGTAGTCCAATGGAACACCAGGAGATAGATGAGATGGAGGAAATGGTGTCCACAGTCATCAGTGGGGAGACGGTAGCAGGAGTTGGGGGTCTGGACACTGTTCGACATGACCTGACACAACAGCACCAGAGTGAGTACCGAACAGGGCCTTGGTGGGCGGGGAGAGATAGGCACAATGGCACACACTCACAATTAAGTAGAGCACACTGCGCACCCACAATGACTCTGGATCATGCCTCTGAACCACTTGGCACACTGCAGCACACATACAAACAGCAAGTAGGCCCACGTCCACTATCCGCACAAAGGGGTCCCTCCCCACACAGCACCAACCTCACAACCAACCCATGCACATGTGTTAAAACCAGCAAAACTGTGTGTCTGTGAGCCACACTGACAATACAAGTGACACTGCCTGACAAATAGCATGGCTGCAGTCCAATTATCATGACATGGTACACGCCACGACACTGAGTGTGGAACACATCCGGAAAGGAGCAGGTCACACTCTGACATATCCATGTGCACAAACAACCCCTGACGTCAACAACACATCTGCGGATAAACCATGCCCAAGAGTCCAAGATCCAAACAAGAGTCAAAATTAGCCAAGTCTGCAACATCTCAGCACTGTAGAATCACAGACGTCAAAGGCACACCGCATGAAAGGGATAAGGGGCAGAAAAATCACAGCAGCAGGGGTGACTCTCCCAAAATGTAGCACACACATATAGCAATAACAGCACATCAACATTTACGTCAATGTGGTACAAAGTGCAACACTCTCACCACAGAACAGAGTACACAACTGGTTCCGCTTATGCGTAGAAACTGGCCAATCACATCTGGCATAGCAGGAAACTGTGCGATGATAATGTACGTGTACAACCTAACATCCTTGATGTAGTTCAAATGTCCACTATCCCGCATCAAATAGTCAGCTCCTCCCAAACAGTCACAATGTACATTGTCATGCAGTCTGTATGCAAACTTGAACAATGAGTCAACATACATGTCAACACAATGTTAAACTGCATCTCCCATTCACATTGCAGAGGGACAATAAACACCTCCTACAGAGCAGACTCAACAACTCTTCACTGATGACGATGAGGATCTCCCCACCTTCGACACTGACACTCTCCAACAGCTCATAGACAGCTATGGCAAACCACCTCCAGGAGCAGGGTTGCCCAGCTTCATCGAGGAGACCCCACCCCCTGCACAGACCACACAGCAGGAAGCATCCACCACCAAGGCTGGCTCCCAGCACCTCACCGAAGAACACATCACATTTCAAGGCAAGGTGTTAGACTGCCAGAAGGAGGTGGCTGAACTGGTGGGGTTCGACCACATGACAGCCAAACAAGATGATATGCGTGGGTGTCTAAGTCACATCAGAGACCACTTACACTCCCTAATGGACACCCACAGTTCATTCCCTGATGTCCAACAATCCATGCCCGGCACCGCAAGAGTCATGCCTCTGAAAGGAGAACAACTGTCTAGTCAGAGTGGCCTCGGCGATGTCAGCCGAGAGTTTGCACAGATGCTGAGGATAATGGAGAACATGGAGCGGATGCTTGCAGAAAGAATGGCTGCCAGGGTTGCACACCAGCAAAAAGTTGTTGGTATCTTCCATGCCCTGCAGATCCTCATCATCGCATTGCTGCCACTAAGGCAGTCGCTGATGAATGCTGCTGGTACTTCCACCCACACATCTCCGGCCCCTGATGTGTTAGTGGCACACAGTGCTGCAGACCAAACATCAGCATCCACATGTCAGACGGATGAGATAGAGAACAAAGATGCGGGTGATTCCACCTGTGTATTAAGAAGGACCCAGTAGTAATCTTCTCTGCCATATGCCCTGTTTCAGCTTGGATCTGCCCTCTGCATCATGCCTTGTAACAACACCTCCCACTATCCCCCGAAACACTCTGCGACACTCACTAGGACCTCGACATGGACTGCTATATTTTGTCTGCTTAACAATGACACAGCAATGAGATTGCGGACTGTACTCTTCCTCTTCCGATGTACTTGTCATTCCCTAAATGTTCTGGCTGGCCCTCCACTGGGCTACAATGTAATGTGGGTTTTGCATGGCCATGTACTGCTTCAGCTCCGACACAGAATGTGAATAAATCATTCATAATCACCCAGATGTGTCATGTCCATAATCGATCAAGTATGAAAGTATGGATGAATGTAAGGATATTGGTTGCAAAAAAAGGTACACCCTGGGAAATGAAAGCAGTGTGCATGTGTGACCGTGACACACACAGAGGCAGTGAGATGACTGGGAATGTGTGCACTAGCTGTGGCCTTATTGCTCTGAAACAACAATCACGCAATTTCCCAACTTTGCCCCATGCAATGTTAGAAATAGGGATGTGTATGAAATGTCAAAGTAGTTGTGTCCCACAGCACATTTGACAACAGAACATCTCTTCGCATACCTACTCAGACTCAACTGGGTGAACACAACCTGTAGTGATGGACCACACTGATCCACATGGCAAGAAGTTGGACACCATACTCATATTGCTGAAGACGCGTAAGAGCACAGGTCTATCAGCATCTATCCCAACTACAATGTCTGGCTCATAGAGGTGGAGCTGGCATTAGGGGCTCACCTCTAAGTGACATGCGTCAGTCAGTCCCCCACTGTGTACGGCTAATGCTCATTGAGGCACACGTTTTGTCATTCTAATCAACATTCATCACAGTTGAACACTAGTGAAGTTGCGTAGATTTAATTAGCATGTGTGTGTCAGTACAGGCAAGACAAGGGCCACAACATGCAGACCAATGCATCAGATACTAACTGGCAGCATTCGGACATGGTACAGTTCCACGTGAAAGGCGTTGTGCATGTGCCCGGGATGTTCTGCCCTTGCGCTGGTGGCTCACGTAGAACCAGCACTCTTCTGACCGGCGGCAGTTATGTGGATGATATGCCACAGCTCGGACCAATGAGTTGTATGTGTGTGCAAGGTTTGTACGTATGGGTTGTTGTGTACGTAAGTGTCAAGGACATTCCATGCAAGAGTACCTCGAGAAAGGACTTCTGTGTGTGGGGTGTGGATACGTTGGTCTTTCATTAGCGCTGTGCGTAGTGTGGAAGTTGTCATCATCTACCATGGTATTTCTCCCAGGGGGTGCCCGCCGCATGCAAGACCAAGGTTGGAGGTGGAGATGCCCTTCCGCCTTGTGTATTGAGACAAAGTTGCTTCCCTCCCTAATGTTAGTCTGACTGCTGCTTGCATTCTGGAAATGTGATATGGGTTTAGAGCTGCAATTGAGGCTAGGCCTTAGGCTTCTGGTGCACCAATAGTGTGACACACACAACAGGCCCTTGTACAGTCCCTTTGAGTGCGGCTGCCCTCCAGGTGTACGTGACATTTCAACATTGTCGATTGCGGGCCGTGTAGCGTTGACACTGTGACAGGGACACACGCATCAGTTGGTTGGCTGTCCAATCCCAGAAATGAACCTCGCCCAGGGATAATTATCCACACCCCTAAGCTGGCCTGGCATACGCCGACCCAGCCCACTCGACTTACGTATAAAGGGGGGGGGGGACGACGCTACATGTCCCAGTTCTTCCCCACTGCCAGAGGTGACATGGCTGCGTCCGCCTGGCATATATCGAGACTCAATCATAGAGGGTCCATGACTTGCGTTGCACAGACTTGGTGGCACGGGATACCCTGCTGCCGGCACGGGCCTACCGCCGCGGGACGGTGACTTTCGGTGCACTGAGGTAGAGGCACCCTAAGTGCTGAGCGGGTGTTCCGCCTGCGATGATGCACCGTCCTGGCGGGCCGGACTGGTAAGGAATTGTGTGAGTCCTGCTGGACCGCAGTGTAGGCCTAAGCCAGCGGGCAGCGCGGGCCTACCGCCACGTGGCATTGCCTCGTGGTTCACAGAGTTAGTGGCACCTAAAGAGCTGGGCAGGTGTACAGCCTGTGATGATGCCGTGTGCGCTGATATGATCTCTGCCATTGTGAAATCAAGACCCAGAATCACAGGTGTGACCTTGTGGCCCGCGGTGCAGGGCTGCATGATGTGGAGGCTGCCAAGGTCGCGGGCCCTGGGCTTGGAGCTTGCACCGGCATGTGGTGGGCCCTCTTGGAGACAAGCCGGTGGTGAAAGGTAAGCAGTGAGACCTGGGTGAGCAGGGGCGGCCAATCACAGCTAGATGGCAGGAGGGGCTGGGGTGCAGCAGCCTGTGTGCGCAGGGGCGGGCAAGTGATGTTGGCGTGTGCAATAATCTGAACTCGGCCATTCATAAATCTGAACTCTGTTTCAGATAAGGGACCTGGTGGTCTCCAGTGTATACCGACACGTGGTTGGAGACACACCGGTGGCAGCAGGTGAGCAGTGAGGCCCGGGTGTGCAGTTTCAGCACTCTCTCTCCCTCTCTTCCTTTAACTCTCTCTCCCTCTCTTTCTCTCTCTTTCTCTCTCTCTCTCTTTCTCTCTCTTTCTCTCTCACTCTCTCTTTCTCTCTCCTTCACTCTCTCTCCCTCTCTTTCCCTCTCTCTCTCCCTCTCTCTCTCTCTTTCTCTCTCTCTCCCTTTCTTGCTCTCTTTCTTTCTCTGTCCTTTGAGCGCATGACACACCTTCTTATCTTGAATTTTGTCTTGCAGGCTGTGACTTACAGATTGTCCAGAGAAGACCTGCCATGACTTTTCCGAATAGCTGTTTTGAGTTTAATCTGAATAAAAATGTGTTTGGAAATTAAAAAATGAACGAATGATTCTCCTTTTTCTGACCACACATGAATGTTAATTGTTGCGACATCAGGTGAATTGTTTTGTTCATGATTTTGTAAAGTTGATGTCAAATATCTTTGTCCGAGGGGGCCCGTTGTAGGGTCCGGGGGGAGGGCCAGCAGTGGGCCCAGCAGACCCGGATGAGTCATTGGGAAATCATTATGTGAGAATCCATTGGGCTGATCTGTTTATTATAAAACATTACAACAAAGGGAGTAGTCTTGACTTATTTACTGGAAAAAGCATATGTTAAATTTAATGGGCCTTTAAGGTGGACTGGTATTAACTGTCTTAAAGAATATAGAAAGACATTTTATTGCATGAATTCTCACAGATGTGTCTATTAGAAGTGGGTGTTTCAGTCGCATCTGGCATCGATCGGGGGTGGCGGGCCCTGGACAGGGAATGGGAGGGGGGATTAAGGAGAATATAAGTAATTTTTAAAATAATAATTTAAAAAACATACTGTACCACAGCGTCTCTCCCCCGTCTCTCTTCCTTGTCGCTCAGCACAACTGGAACTGAGCAAGAAGTACACCCAGGCTACCCTAAGCCAATCACAATGCTGCAATGCAGCATTGTGATAGCTTTGAGCGCCACGATTCGGGGCTCAGACAGGGAATGGAAGCCTGGGCATGTTCAATTTGAAAAAAGAGTTACCGGGCATGGTACTGTTTAGTCTAAAGGTAAGGGCATAAGCAGACTCTGGATAATTATTCTTCACAATTCTTCTTAAGTGACATTAATACAAAAACATCAGTGAATGTATTCATATTTTATTATTTTATTGGATTATAAAATCTTTTTTTTAATATGTATAAAAATTAATACAAAAATAGTTTCCATTCATAAATAAACAGTTTTTTCCTTTTATTATTTAAGTTAAATGCATCGATATTCCCTCATGTTGATTATTAGAATCACAATTGAATACACATTTAATTTTCCAACAAAACATAAGATAATCCTTTTCCTATAGGCAGTAAGAACGTGTTATTCTCCTCATCAAACCGTTATGAGGCATGCCATCACATCCATCGGCGGCTAATGATCTTCTGCTTCATGCCAAATAGCTTATCCCATGTTGACAACTTATAGCACAGGCCATCAGTGTCCAAGAGATAATCTACGATCAGGCAGGTTGACGAGCAAAAAATACCACCTTCTCTAGTAGAAAGAAGGCTCAGGGTGATTGTAAAGCAAATACAGATTTTCACATCAGATACCCGGACTAATTTAAGAATAGCAAAGATCATTACCTTTCATACTGTTGTGGCCACAAAGTCAGCATATAGAGGTCACCGGCCTTCACATCTAAACTTAAGCCACCAAGGCTGTATGGGTCATGTCACTTTCCATATACAACCCCATTTGATGGCTTTAATTCATCGCCACCATACTTGCCAATAGAGCAATCCTTTTGTGACGGAGTCCTGATGAAGGCATTGCCGAAACGCGTTGTGTTTACAACAACTGTCATCACTCTCTGCACACCAATGAGTTAGATTAATTGTGTAATATAGGAAAAGGATTATCTTATGTTTTTTGGGAAAATTAAATGAGCATTCAATTGTGATTCTAATCATCAACATGAGGGAATATCAATGCATTTAACTTAAATAATAAAAGGGAAAAAACAGTTTTATTTATGCATGGAAACTATTTTTGTATACATTTGTATACATATTAAAAAAAAGATTTTATAATCCAAAAAAATAATAAAATATGAATAAATTCACTGATGTTTTTGTATTAATGTCACTTAAGAAGAATTGTGAAGAATAATTATCCAGAGTCTGCTTATGCCCTTACCTTTAGAATAAACAGTACCATGCCCGGTAACTCTTTTTTCAAATTGTATTTTCCTTGGTAGGGTTTATCCTATTTTCCAGGGGGCCCGTTCTATTTCCAATAGCCTGGGCATGTTCTCCACCCAGGCTGGAATGCAGCCTGGGTGGAGAACATGGTGAAGCGCATGAATGTTTGGCCGGCCCCAGTGGGCCGGCTAAACATTCATGTGCAATTGTGTGCTTGCCACTCCCGCTCCCCCTACTCCTGTGCCAGGGCAGCCCCACCCTGCCCTGCAGAGCTGCTGCAGTAGGAAAACATTAAATGATAATAACCTTGAGTTATTATCATTTTATTTTTCCTTTACTTTGCTGCTGTACAGCAGTGGGGCGACGCTCCTCTGCCTTAGCAAAGAGCCACCACTGGGGTGTTGGCATTGTGTACTTTCTCTGACAAAATCGGCTATTTTAACATAGGTTGTTCACCTTATAGTTGCCTTGTGAGAAACCTTGATCTCAATGTAGTAGGTCTGAATTGGTTTCGCTGGCAAGCCAATGATAAAGGCTATATGCTTTATTGGTTCATTGGGAAACGTTATGTTAGATGCCATAGGTCTTTACTGTTTATCGTGAAATGAAACGAGAAAAGCAGCGTACCTGAATTATTTAATGTGGAAAGCATATGCTGCACTCAACAGGCCTTTAAGGGTGGATTGCTTTTACACTGTGTTATAGTCTATAGATGAGTATGTTTGAGGAGTTGGTCATCCCCTCCGATATAACCTGGGGGTAGAAGATGTGCACTTTCATGATATTTGTTAACCCCTTTTATGAGGGATTATATATTATAGCTGTTACTTAGAAAGTATTTGGAATTTTATGAATGTTTTCTGATGGTTGCCTGGTGGGATCGATTATGCTGAATAGAGTAGCCCTGAATTTATTACGGTGACAAGACAAAGACTGCAGGCCTGATTTCTTCATTCAAAAAATAACGCCTGGTGTCCTAGGCCTGATCTGTTTATTATGAAACGGTACAACCAATGCAGTAGTTCTGGACTATTTTTTAATGAAAATATATGTTAAAGCCAATAGGCATTTGAGGGTGGTTTGTTATTAAACAATTTTAAGCCTCATACAGGTAATTTGTTATATGAAATTTCATAAATTACCTTTGCAGACACAGCTTTTGGTGTTCATTATCCCCTCTGACAAAACCTGGGGGTAGAAGGTTTTCACCGTGATAATCCTTACTAGACCCCCTGACTGGTTTACTTGTTTGCCAAACTATTGTGATGAAGCCAATTCATACAAATAATACATCCATATACATATAACGCATTCGGCTTCTTCCATGACAGCATACAGCATTGGTCAATGGGTCAGACCACCTGAGCCAAAAGTGCTTTATTACCTGAGTGATGACATTTGGCTTGATAACAAGTGCACAACTGCCTACAGATTAGTGGGCTTCAATGAAAGGCTGATGAGCTAGTTGTTTAGTTTTCAATTTCCTATTTTATAGATCCTTTTTCATTTCTCTCCTTCTCCTTTTTTCCTGTGGCTCCTCTGGCAGTGCTACCAGTCAGCTCACTTACCAATACTTTATTCTGCAATGCGACGCATCCCACAAGGCCTTCGCTTCTAAACTGATCAATCATTCTGGAATTATAATATCAATAGTTTTTGATTGTTTCACCGTTCCTAAAATCCACCATGTTTATAAATATTATGTCAATCTTCTGGTAACAGTACAACAACGAAACACTATGCACAACACCACCGTGTGTTTATGCATGTGATATTTACATTGTGAAAACCTAGCCAAAAGGCAGTAGAGCACTGTACAGTGTCAAAGGAAAAGACATAGTCAATGTGTGATTGGATGGGTAGCTGCATTCTAAGCGTGATAGTTTCAACATGGACTCCCAGTGCGATGTTTATTAAGTGTCCATATTGGAATGGTATTTGCCTAGTCTATCATTGATTTACCACTACAAAATAGCCATCACATTCCTTTAAAATCTGCAGGCCATTTTGGAGCTTTAAAACAATGATACATTATGTGCAATACTGTTGCATGACAGCCGTCTGCTCCTATGTTTAATTAATTTTTTTATTTCAAGCACAGGCCAGCCACATTTAGGTTTTGACATATTTACTTTTTCTTTTATTCTTTTAATTTATGTGTCATATGCTTGTTGAGTTTGTGTATGTGTTTTGTTGTGGATAACTAGGTAAGTGAATGGAGTACTTAGTTAGTGGTATGAATTCATGGATGAGTGACAGAATACATACATGATGACTTATTGAGTACCTAAACTCATCAGTGATGAAAATAGTACTTTCAGTTATAAGACAGACCTATTGGCATTCCCAATGCTTGTTCCATTTTGCACTTGGGAGTTTCTGCTCTATTGCACCTTAGGAAGCCACATGGCGAGAGTAAACCTAGCAAAATGTATGATCAATGGAAAGCCTGAATCTAGAGTAGGGTTGTTTGCTGTGCTCTGAAAAAATGTGCCTAACCATAGAGTACTAATAACAGCAGTAAACAATGCACAATACTTTATTCACTTGTGTTTATGTTATGTTATGTTATGTTATTGATTTTTATAAAGCGCACAGCTGCCCCAGCGAAGGGGCGTCCTGGCGCTTGAACAGGTACTAAAACATAACACGAAGAAAAGGAAGAGGACGACTAACCAAGTACAGAAAACAAGAAAGTTTTAATAGCACGTCTAAAAACGGTAAGATTATTCAGAGCACGGATGTGCACCGGGAGAGAATTCCACAGACCAGCGGCAAGCACTCGGTAGGAGCGGCCACCCATCCTGCTGAGTTTAAAACGGGGGCAGACCGCAAGATGAAGAGCCTCCGATCTCAAGGACCTCAAAGGGATATAGGGGATAAGCAAGTTCGCCAGTGCAGGCGGCGAAGAAAGCTTCATGATTTTAAAGGCCAGGCAAAGCGACTTGAACTTAATTCTTTGCCTGACCGGCAGCCAATGAAGGGCAGAAATAGTGCTGGACACAGAACAATGTCTAGGAAGGCCGACAATGTCCCGCGCCGCAGCATTCTGTACCCTTTGAAGCCTGGATGCCTCAGCCTGGTTTATCCCCAACAGCAGCGCACTGCCGTAGTCCAGCCGAGATAAAACCGTGGCTTGGACCACGAGCTGCCGGGTGGAGGGATCAAAAAACTTAAGGACCGGTCTTAAGCCTCGCAAAATACCGTAGCAGGTGGCTGCAACCTTCTTCGTATGGCTCGTGAAAGTAAGTGCCGGATCCAGCCAAACTCCTAAGTTCTTTACCTCGGAAACTGGAACGGGAGTGACGCCCAGTTCAGGAGGCCACCACTGATCTCCCCAAAGCTCTGCATGTTTCCCCAACACCATAACTTCGGGTTTTTTGGCGTTCAGTTGTAAGCAATTGGTTCTCAACCAATTTGCTACGGCCACTAGTCCTGCTCGGAATCTGGGGGCATCCACCTCAGGGCCTCCGCTCAGTGTCACCGCCAGCTGCGTATCGTCAGCATATGAGGTCATCGTCAAACCCCATTGTTTGACGATCGCAGCTAGCGGTTTCACGTAGAGGTTGAACAAGGTTGGGCTCAACGAGGAGCCCTGAGGAACCCCCAGATCCATAGGATGGAAGGTGGACTGGCCGGGTGGTATAGCCACTTTAAAGGACCGACCGGAGAGGAAAGAGCAGAACCACTGTAGAGCAGTCCCCGCTATTCCAACTTCCTCTAGGCGCCGAATTAAGACACGGTGGGACACAGTGTCGAATGCGGCACTCAGATCTTAGACTTTGGTACTTATTTAGAGATCTTAGTGATCTGAGTATGGTACTTACTACAACAGGCGATGGGGTCAAATAATCTGTCGTCATGACAGAGAAACTGCACTTTATATTTAGAGTTATCCTCTGGCCCTGAAGAGAACTTTAGTCATTGACAGGAATTCAATGAGTTTAAAGTTTGAACACTATTGCAAAAGTTAATTTTGTTATTTTGAAAACTAATGACTTGTACACGACAGAGTCATTTAGACGCTTTTACTGTTCTTTACCACCTGATTTTTCACACTGGTATAGGAAGGAATAAGATGACCATCCAACCACTCATTCTAAATCTGGCAGGTGATCGAATGGACATAGCTCCAATGGTCGTTACTCCATCGGGCTGTCGCAGGGGTATGTCAGTGATGGAGCCGGAATAGACTTAGTCACTGTCATACTTAATCTTGGCACTGTTATGAATCAGGTGGATGGACATTCAGTACCCTCCCCACCAGACTCTAAATCAGTCTTTTTATTTCCAAATTACACATTGTAATGAAAGACTCCAAATATATTACTAAACTCAATCCTTTTCAGTCTGCATTTGTACCCAGGCACTTTTAAAAATACTGCATACCGTCATGTGTTTTTATTAGCTTCTACGTTAGCCAAGATCTTTTGATTTACTTATTTATAAGGACTTTCAGGCAGCCCTATTCATCCATGAATCTGTTGTTGGGCCAGACACATTTTTTCCTCTTATGCACCACATGTAACACAGGCAATGGATCATTCCACTTCAGCCATTGGCTAACTATGAGAAACAGAAGTCTGCACTTTAACAAGCACATCCACTCACAAAGTTCTTTACCGAAGCGCCAGGAAATACTATGGCAAAGTCTTCTTTTTGAGACAAAACATTTTTTTTTGCTTATACCCAATGTTTTTTTAGGCTGATGAGCAGCATCCCAACAATAACGTTTAGATAGATGGCACCTTCCCCAACTATAACGTTCTGCAAAAACCAGGATAAAACAAAACAAGCACTGACAAAGCTAAAATAATTTTTTTATTCTGCCTACTGAAACTGAAAATAAACATTTTAGACAAAAAGAAATGCAGACATTTTGGTCTGCTCTTGTAAAGCAGCAATCACCTAAAAATGCTGTGAAGGAACTGAGCGACCAAACATAGTTGTTTACCCCACATGAAGACAACAGTCCTTAGAGCACACAGGGCAAACATTGGCAATTACACAGTGTTCTCCAGACAACAATGACTGATCACTGCGACTATTAAAAGGATAGATGGCAATTGAGCAGCCAAAAAGCCATTAAAAACCGTTATGTTATGTCATTTTATTTTTAAGCGATTTGTAGAGCGCTCCTATGCCAAGGGGTGTCTTAGTGAGAACTATACTGACGCACATCTGGAAGAACCTTAGTTATTAAAAGCCATGTTTTTGGCTCATTTCTAAAGACGATCAGGGATGTTAATGTTCTGATAGACAGTGGTAAAAGATTCCAAATACTTGTGGCACCTCTAAAGAAGCTTCTTCCTCCCCAGTACGTCCTCTTGAATCTGGGGAAGGCTATTTGCATGGCCCCAGAGGGATGGGGATTTCTACTGGGCTCATGCCATACCAAAGCCTACCTTAAAAACTCAAGCCCAGTATCATGCAGTGCCATATAGGCTGTGCAGAGGGCATTAAACTTAGTGCGATTCCTGACTGGTAACCAGTGAATCTTACGTATTCCTTGAGAAATTTCCTGATTGAAATTTAGGGATCCCCAAAATCATCCTGGCTGCCGCAATTTTCAAGGTCTGTAATTTGTTCAGATATTGGTCTTGCATGTTTATGTATACACCATTGAATAGTCAAGCTTTGAAAAGACTAGCTCTGTGATTACCATTTTTTTTGCCTCTGCTGGTATAAAAGGCGGAATTCTTAGGATAATCTTCAGGGTGTGGAATGAGGATGAGACTACAATATTGACCTGACTTCCAAGGTTCAGGTTGTCATCAGTGGCAACTCCTAGATTCTTGGCTTTCTTCAGAGGAGTGGAGAGAAGCTCCAATTTGTCTGGCCACCAGGAAGGAGCCCAGATAGAGGTTTGGTTTCCAAATAAGACTACCTCCATCTTTCCTGAGTTTAACTTTAGATAGTGCGTACTTATCCAATCAAAGATTGCACGCTGCAGTTTTGGAACTGGATACCTACAATTTTCTCATTGTTCAGTGCAGATTCCACAATTTGGGCGTCATCATCATAAGATGTAAGGGGGAAGCCAAAAGATTTAATCAGCACTGCTAAGGCGGTGACATATATGTTGAACAATATGGGACTAAGCGAAGATTCCTGAGGGACCCTGCATGGCAAAGAATAGGGTTTAGAGGCAAATTGGTCTAGAGCTTCTGTTTGCTCTCTTCCTTCCAGAAATGATCCTAACAGTTTGAGAGCCTTACCTTTAATCCAGTTCTCCCCTAAACAGTTGATTAGAACCCTATGGTCGACCGTGTGAAAAGCCGCCGACAGATCTAGGAGGATACGGGCAGCATTTCCTCCCTTGTCCCGTGGCGCTCCTCTGTGGCTATAATTAAGGCAGTCTCAGTACTCTGTCCAGGACTGAACCCAAACTTTGTTGGGTCCAGAACATGGTTAGCGTGGATAAATTGTGCTAGCTGTGGATTCATAATTTTCCAACCATTTTAGCAGGAAATGGTGGGTGAGAAATGGGATGATAGTTGTTAGGGACTTGCCAGATCCAAACTGGGTTTCTTCAGGAGGAGAAGAATGGAAACTTTCTTCCACTGGGAGGGGAAATGGCACACCTTAAACATAGATATAGTTAAAAATGTATGTGAGGTTGGATGTAATGAGTTCAAGAACCAATTTCATCACTGATGGAAGACAGAGATCTACTGGAGATCCTGACTTAGTGGAATGGATCAGGTTGACAATATGCGCTACAGAGCCTGGAGAAATTCTGTGAGTGATGCCAAATTAGAATCTACCTCGATGATCCTATTTCCTATCAATTATTTATTAGCGTCAAACTTCAGGAAAATGTGATCTACTTTTTCTCGTAAGTTCATGGTGAGTAAATCACAAAAGCGTTGACTGCTGCTTACAGCTTTACTTCCTGGAGGCGAAGTCAGTTTAGTAACCACTTTGAATAGCTCCTTAGATAAGGTTTGCTGACTCGATTTGTTGTGAGTAATAGCAACATTTGTCTTTTACCAATAAGCTTTTGAACGTGGTCAAAGCTCTTTTATACAGTTCTTTCTCACACATCCCCACGTAACCTAAAGCAATGCTTTCTAAGTAACGATGAAAAGGAGAAAAACACAGATATGTGTGAATAAGTGTTACTATATGAATAGGATCTGTTATGAGAAAAGCACACATGAAAAGCGATATCACTAATGAATGAACATTGCAAACAAGAAACCACTCAAATCAAGGCAACATAAGACCCCTAAATAGACACATCCAAGACCAAAGAGCATTGCTAATGAATCCAGAGCTCAGATGGGAACCTCTGAGCACTCACATGCAAACCACATCAAATCATGTTCGAGTGTATCACTAATCCTTAATCAAAAGCTAACATGAAGGGAAATGTTATGTAGTAAGCTGATATAACCTGTACGAAAAGCCTCATCTCCACAATTTGGTGCTACACCTTAGACACATACACCTATAAGGCATCAGGACAAGGGTAACGGTATGCAAAAATACAATGTGTATGCCCACTCTGATTATAAACATCTACAGTGATGTTGATTGATCACGATATCCTAAACCTGCTATGCCTGGTCATTACCATCATCAACCACCTGAATAAAACACTGCAAGTAAAGTCAGTCAAGAAAAAGCTATTGTGCAGCACAAGACCATGAACATCATCCCCTTGAGAGAGTCACCACTGGCACTAATGGGGTATCACATCCATCCATCTGGGCAGCACTATGATATCTCACATATGTGTGGCATGCCTCCTTATCTGATAGGCCAGATACCACTATGACATCAGTGGATCTTCACTGCAATACAATCCCTAAATTGCATACCTCTTGTGATCAAAAGACTCTCAGATGCTCTTTGTCTATTGCAACTGTGTAGGGTACAGGCTACTAAACATGTACATGGTACATAAATCTCCACTGTTCTGTAGACTATGCTCCAAATAGTTTCCAGCTTTGAAGCCAGAGACTAGTATTTGTCTGTAGTGAAAAACGGAGATAAAGGAACGGTGTCCTATTCCATCAGTTGCGTAAGCAACTACACTAGATAAAATGTCCAACATACTAAACAAACCACTCATAACTTCCAATGTACACTAACAGTTAACAGCCGTTAACCCTCAAAGACATGGTTGATGACACCCTACTGCAACATTAGTAACAGGGAACACAGTAAATAGAATAACCAAACACCTGCACAAGACAAGCTCAAACAAGAACATGTGCCTACGTCGAGGAATATTTGAGAGTTAGGTCCATCCACTGAAGATATTATACCAGCGGTGTACCTGCTTGTTTCTGTACAACTATGATCAACCACTGCAAACATCCTATTCCATAATTACTCAGGCAGTTGTCAGTCAGGCAACAGCGACTTCAGCAACATCCAAGTACAGTCATCGGGTGTGAGGGGGCACACTATCCCAGTGCCTACGTTGCTGGCACATGTGAGAGGAAAGTCTTTCTCTTATCACAGCACAGCAATGCGCTGGCTGCATGTGAGGCCCACCAGCACTCTTTTTGTGGGAATCAGGGTTTAATTTTAATCATCTAAATTTGTTGCAGAACAACAGAGAGAAAGGCAACAATAGGGGAAAGATGGAGAAAGATAAAGATGGGAAAAGAGTCTGAAAGGGAGAATGTAGCGACACAAATTGACCTACAAGACTGAGGTATATGAGAAGGGACAACATATAGGTTGATAAAAGAGAAATGGGGTGAAATAAAGACTAAATAGCCTTGTTATTTGGCTACCCTGATATTTGGCAGTAGTGCTTATGGGCTTCTGAAAATATAGTGGGCCCTTGCACTTATTCTTTGACCAATTAATCACTACTGCACAGAAAGTACTGTTGATCTACAATCTCATGTCTGTTCCCAACAAATGCATGACCACCTGTGCACATCTTAACATGCATTCATAACTCCACAGAAACTTTACAACAACCACTCACAATCATTGCAGTATACACAAGGATGGTGTAGTGTAGTTCCTATATTCCCAATAGGCTCTACGCATTGGAATAATATAAACAGGGAGGGGATAGTTGTGGTCCGTATTTGGAAAACGGCGACCGGGAACCAAAGGAGGAGGGATAGCACGTCTATGATACTTCCGGATTCTAGTTGCACCCACGAGAAACGGAACCTGCACAACTATCCCCTCCCGGTTTGGGCTTGATGTGCACACTCATTAAGCACGGCCGACTGAGCTCTCTCAATCTGTGTGCTCATGAACTCTGATCTACGTGGGACTACCACCACGTGAAGATTTAAATAATCTTATTTCGGTTACCACTCCGATTTACGGAGGGTACCACCACACCTGGAACCTCCCTAGACGTTTCAACCATTTCTTCTTCTCCTTTTTCTACTTCACACGGACCCGGCTGAGACGGGTAGGATTACTGATGTTACACGCCCTGAGGAGTCGCAGTGAGTTGTTCCCACGCATCGAAACACGTGTCGGCTGGTTGTGGAACCAATAAACTTATATCCATTCCCAAGAAACTGAACAGGATTGCAATTGTCTTTATGAATGGCTCCATGCATTGAACATTGTCTATTTCGTAACCATGGTTGATACACTTTGATTGTTGTGTGCGAGGGCATTGCTGTTTAACATTGTCTCATAGGTTCGGTGACTTACCTACTTTGGAATGGTTAAGGGGTCTTATCCGCTCGCCTTTCCGCACCACACCTTAAACGTAGCTAATTATATACTCCAACGTTCACACTAGGCAGTGCGCCCATCCTTGTCTGAAATACTAAAAACCCCACTTGTTGTATTAAAAACATTTCTAGGTTGAGCAGATTTATGCAAATAGTGATGACCAAAATGATTGTAGCAATACATTTCTTCATAATTTGATGAACCCTGTAAATAATCATGTTCTGTGAACTTGGCTGACATTACTAAATCTGACATCATATTATTAATATTTTCAAAGTCCCAATCATCAGAAAAAGTACTTGGTGTTACAAAGCCACTTAAGGAAACCTTAAACTGGTGTGGATATTTCAAGAGCTCAATCGGGCCAAAAATGAAATACTCAGTTCTGTCCCATGCTACCCCACCGGGTATTGGATTGGCTGTGATGTTCACTGATGACAGTTCTCTTTTCTCGATGTGAGAGGATGCGTGAGGCTTTAGGACCAAGTTGATGTTCTGACTTGCTGTGTCCATTGTACTGTATTTTCCGTCAATGAATTGTCCCAAACAAAGAACCATGATGAGCCAAAGCAGGAGGAAAAGTACACCTAACACAATCCAAAATTCAATCCATGGAGAAATCAGATAGGTTTCTTTTAGTTGATGAAAGAATTCAGTCACTTTGTCTTTGAAAGTTTTTGTTGCCGCCGTTTCTTCAGGCTCGCTTGGATCTGCAGAAAAGTCATCGAAATTGATAAAGTAGCCAGATGCAGTTCTGTCAATTTTTGGAATTGCTTCCGAATTTTCATTTGCTTTTGGACCTTTCTATTTTTCATCAGCATAGTCTGAGCCTACATTGTTGTAGATTGGTGTTTCTTGACGAACTGTTGCAATTTGGGTTTCAAGAGGCATAAGTTCCATGGCTTTATTGCATAGTCCTTTTTTATTCACTGCAGGTTTATCAAATGTGATTAGTCTCTCAGTTTTAACCTCTTGGATTGTAGCAAATTTTGGTATTCTGCTATTTCTTGGGAGTCCACTGGGCCTACTACTTATTATTGGCCACATGATTGTGGTTTTACCAGGTCGATGGATACAACTCGGTTCTCCTTTTTACCAGCAAGGGGCGGTAGTACAACTGATCTTGTTCCGCTGACAGCTAAGACAGGTACTGCTTTTCTGTAAGAAGGCCCAAATTCCTTCTTCACCGCGATCTTCTCTCTGACCAGATCCCCAATCTTTGGAATCCAGACAGGTCTTGCTGGGACATGTGGTTTTTCTTCAGTGGCTGTTGGCTGTTGCTTTAACTTTATGTTGCTCAGGATTTTTCTTGTTTCATTTAGGTCCTGTAAAACAGCCAAACGGTCTTTGATATCAAAGGATTTTTCTTCTACCACTGAAGTGTGACTATCAAGATCCTGAATGTGCATTTTAGTACCGAACAATAGTTCGTATGGACTGAGATCTTTTAGAGAATTTTTTGGCAGATTATTAAGACTACGTTGGACACTTGTTAAATGTTGGACCCACCCATCACCCGAACCTAATACCCTCGCCGTTATAGATTGCTTTATGTCCCGGTTTTTTCTTTCCACTACCGCATTTCCCTCAGGATGGAAAGGACAAGAGTACAGCAATGCAATGCCCATGCTGGTCATGGCCTTCTTCTAAGCCCGAGAGCTAAAAGCAGGACCCTGGTCAGAATGTAGCATGCCAATTGCGTATGTGCCGATAAGGACTCGCAAATCTTTGTATAACAGTTCTGGCGTCAGCCGAGTGCTGGTGTCTACATTTTAAGTGAATCTAGTCTTAAATATTATGGGGACGCATTTCTCCTGCTGGATTTCTGCGTATAGAAAGCCTGATGGTTTCTAATAAAAAGGTCCTGGCAATACTCCGGTCGGTTCACGACTGCGATCTCTGTTGCAGTTTGGACAGCCCATTGCAAATTTGTAATGTTGCAGGCTCATCCCCGGCCACCAGTATTCTGATTGTAATTCTTTAAGAGATTCCTTTATCTCTTGGTGCCTTAGACCTTCACCCATGTGTGCGTCTGCTATTAATAAGACTCTCCTGTTCGTGTTTGGAATTACTCTATCCCCTACTCCAGGGATTTGAGCAAAAGGAACGGAGTTTGCATCAATTATGTATGTATTACTGAATGGATAGTTCACAGGTAATGCTGCATAGTCGCCTTTTGAAGACGCTTTTACCGCCAGCATGGTTTCCCCGTCTATGTATTTTTCTGAACGCTTTTTTGTGGCTACGGAAGCCGGTTGAGCTGCTTCCGCTGTGGCTTTGTTAGCCAATGAATTCCCTGCAACGTGAACGCCATCACGTTGATGACTCAGTGTATGTATCACGTGAGTCTTTTGTAGTTATTTCTGCAAAAGAACTACCTGTTCCCAAAGCTTTTTATGCTTAATAGTGGCACCTGTGTCATCCTTGTAGTCGTTTTGAACCCAGTTCTGTAAGTCATTATTGTAAGACCTGACGCAGAAATGCGAATCACACACTATTAGTGTCGGGAATTCACGTTCGGCATTTTCAAGCGCCATCTTTAAAGACCTGATTTCAGCTCGCTGAACTGAACAGTTTCTCAATGATTCAGTTTTGGTGACTATTGGTCTGAATTTACCAAAGCGCCAGCGACCTTTAACAATCGCGCACGCTGCGTTGTAGGATTTTTTCTCTACATCGTAGTGTTGTGCAAATCTGTCCATGTAGATTACACATGTGTACTGTTCGAGAGGCAGAATTTCGATTGGCAGAGGATATTCTTCTTCATATTCTAGATTTTCTAGTTTTTTAATTTTCGGGTCAAAATAGTATTTCACGTCTTCTGCAGCAAGAGAATTTCCCCATTGTATCCATTTCGGATCTAATGCCACAGCAGTCAAATTGCGTGGACTTGTTAATGCCCCAAGGGCAGATTCTGCTGTTAAAACAGTTATTCTTCTGCCTTGCGCTTGGGCTCTTTCTTTTGCTACAGCAGTTTGAACCGCTATTAGAATCTTTTCAGTAGAACTGAATTTCCTTTCAGCTTGTGTGTACAAGTGTGATTTGTAAGCTATTGGTACCGTTTCTCCCTCATTAGAGGTTAGGTACGTGAATCCGCATCTTCCTGGGATTACTCGGATTACAAGGTTGCGTACGTTTTCGCGAGTTTGCAATTTTGTTTTAGCTAACATGTCTGTTTGCAATGATCTTAAAATTTCTGTGTGTTTCTGAGTCCAATTGATTGGTTTGAAATCAGGTTTTATTAATTCATAGAGAGGTTTAACCCTCTCCGCTTAATTTAGAATGTATGTTCTTCCGAAATTCAGGAAACCTAGTATTGATTGTAAGTTCTTCAGCGTTTTTGGTGCTTGGAGTACAGCGCACTTCTCTAAGAAGTTGTCTGCTAGGCTTTTGCCTTTGCTTGATAATTCATATCCTAAAAATAGGACAGTTAGATGGGCAATTCGTGACTTTTTAAAGTTGAATTTGTAACCCTCAGCTGCGAACCCCAGTATT
Source organism: Lissotriton helveticus (assembly GCF_964261635.1). NCBI lineage: Eukaryota > Metazoa > Chordata > Amphibia > Caudata > Salamandridae > Lissotriton > Lissotriton helveticus. The sequence goes on along the minus strand of NC_136059.1, from coordinate 1,894,342,602 downwards.
ATGGTGTTCACTCTTTTCAAGTGAGTCTCCAGGTCATCGTCTGTGAGATAGATGTCATCGACATAAGATAATGCCTCATCATCATATATTTGTAGTAACTCTGTTACCCTTGCTGAGAATAATCCTGGGCTGTTCTTGAATCCCTGTGGGAGTCGACAGAAGTGTTTTTGCGACTCCATTATTGAGAACGCGGTCAAATACCTGCTCTCAGGTGCAATGTTTTGACAAAAGAATCCAATAGAGATGTCTAATGTCGTTTTGTATTTTTTGCGCACGATGTTATTCATTAGTGCTGCACTGTGTGAGTTTTGTACTGCAAATGTTTTGCAACATGAGTTTAAGTGTCTGTAGTCCAAAACTAGACGATATGAATCGTCTGGCTTGGAGACAGGAAACAAAGGATTGTTCATTTGTGAGGTGCATGTTTCAATCACCCCCTGGTATTCAAGTTGATCTAAGATCTCCCTGACTTGCTTTTTAGCTTCTTGTTTAACTGGGTACTGCCTTTGTGCAGTGGGATGACTTTTTAACTGGATTTTGTGAGGAGGAGAATCCTCATCCCATCCTACATGATTTTTATATAATGCAGGAGCTTGGGCCACTGCCCATTTTCTTGCATATATGGATTTTTTATGAATTGAAATATGATTTGAGAAGGCAGGCATAATCATTTCTTCGCCATGAGGGTACTCCCTGACAAACTATGGTGGCCAGTCTTTCTCAGCTAACAGGATGTCATAGCCTTTTGAAAGGTTATCCCAAAAGAGACCCCTTACTTTCTTAGTCTTATCTCCCTCTATACGCAATGTTATTTCGTATAATTTATGGGGTTTGCTAACTCTGGTATCTGCAGTTTCCACCTGAATGTATTTATTTGTGTCCACTGTCTCCAGAAGATTCATCAGGATCTTGCGAGCTATGGTCACTTCTGCTGCGCTGTCTAGCATTGTCTGGGCCCACTCTCCGTTTTTCAGTTGTGCCCTCAGTATCCTCGGCATGTTTAATTATTTTAATACTGGCTACCTTCTTTCTTGGAAATTGTAATTTTTTACTTTGATGAGCAGGTTCCTTGTCTTTGGACTTGACGTGCTCTTCCCTGTGTTCTGACCGTCCTCTTCTTTCCGATTTCTGCGAGGAAGTCTGAAAAGATCGAGAGGGACGTGTATCAATATCTTGATATCTATCAGGTTTTTTCAGATTATCCCTATTTCTAAGGTTGTATCTTTTCTCAGAGGGCTCCCTCTGGGGAGACTTATTTCCTCAGTCTGGAGATCTTTCTCTCTGTTGAGGAGACCTTCCTCTGGACTGGAATCGTTTTTCTTTGGGAGTGGATTGTTTATTACCATCCCAACTCTTTTTTGGAGTATTTAGATTATTTTTAATAAATGTTTTTTCAGGATTTTCAGTTAGTTGGGGTTTTACTGGTTTCCCACCCAAACTATCTCTTCCTAGTTCTTCATAGGATTTTTCTATGATTCTGGCAAGTTCAAATGGTTGTTCTGCTATATCTGTTTCTTTCAATTTCTGGTGGATCGCCACAGATGCTGCTTCTCCTTTTATGTTGGCTAATAATATAGCCGAGACCTGCTTGAAGTCTTTCAGTAATTTCATACCCAGAGTTAAAGCATGTTCTGGACCGTATTAATTTCGAATCTGTCTTAGTACATCAGGTATTACCGCCATGGACGGAACACCATGTGTTTTTGTGTAGATGGAAGCAAAGACTGTGCCCCAAGTGTCACAGTCCTCCACATGTGGTGTGATCCCCACTGGAAGACAGATAGTCAGAATTCTGTGTTTCTCAGTAGGAGTAGTATCAGGAAATACTGCCTCTATTTGAGTGATTTTTTGTGCTAGCCAAAATGGAATTTGTTCCCGTTTTGAGGGTATTTTACCAAGACATGATTGTATGTTCTGTGGTGTAATTTTGTTTGTGTTCCCCTGATGAGGGGTCAGCTGTGGAATGTTAATCGCTGGTTGGACTGTTGAAGTACTCATTACATATTGGACCAATTGTCTATGTATTTTAATTAGTATTTTTAGCTGAGCTAAAAGTTCCCAGTCTGACATTTTATCAATGTCTGGATGTGGTGTGTAGCTGGCTAGAACCAGCCACGTTGCTCCTGGTGATGTGATTTTGACGTTTTAGGGCGCCTTTAAACCAGAGCAGGTGCTCTTGGTAATTTAGTGGGATTTCAACATCCTCGAAAGGAGTGTATTCATCCGGAGGTTCCTCTATTTTGTAATAGTGGAATTCTTTTGTTACAGCGTTTGCTGCTGGAAAGTTTATCCATGAATAGAATACCTCTGTCTGCCGATATTCATGGGCCTCTACTACGATTATGACTGTACCACCTCGTGATGTCAGTCCATTTTCTATAAGTTTAATAGTTATAGTTCTTCTTATATTGACCGGAATGAGTATAGCATTCGGGTCATTTTCTTGGAGACTTTTGTCATCCGCTAGGAGTTGAGCTGCTATTCTAGCTCTCTCCGTTTCATCGTCACTTTCCACCATTTTACTGACAGAAAGGTTTTTGTTGCAGATCAAGTTTCAAGGGAAACAAAGATTAGGTGCACAATATTTTGGAACACTGTATCCTTCAACGTTGACTAAACCAAAACTATACATAGGAATCCCTTCCTACTAAGTTGCGGTGGATTTTAACCTTTTACCCACTCCAGACGTCTATTGGAGTTTTTACGGGAAAAGGGTCTGTGTGAAAAAGCACGACTGAGTTACTCTAACGTCTTGCGTTAGATTTATCGCCTTACCAAATGTTGGGCGCCATGTAGTGTAGTTCCTATATTCCAATAGGCTCTGCGCACTGGAATAATATAAACAGCAGTTTAGACGTAGGACTTAGGTCATCTAGGTCTCTACTGACTATATTAGACTTAATTAGTTTTGCCAGCTAGCTCAGAGGTCACTAGAAACTTTCTCGAATAAACAAGGAGAAGTTTAACTTCCCTGGATAGAAAAGAAGGGATTAGCTTCTGACAACCATAAAACTTGACAACTTTGCTCCCTCAGAATAAGAGTGTATCTCTAGAGTCGTGTGAAAACAATAGAAAGCTATTTCACTCAGTCAATTGTGCATACTTAGTTTCACCAGTGTGCAGAGAAATAGAGAGACAGGCGTTTTCAATAAAAGGTGTTATTTATTGAGCAGTCTTCTTTCTCATGCAAGAGAAATGAATTGCCACAATTGCAATACTTATAGTAAAGTAAAGTGTGTACAGTAAAAGGAGTATTATAAAATAATACTGTAAAAGCATTGATATGGTTTCTTAGCCATATGATACTTTAAAATAGATAAAATATATACATACATAAAAACACTGACTAACGTACTCAACTGGTGCTTCTAAATACTCCTACCCCGGTGTACCTGACCTAAGCCTAATACGTGGGAAGGAGTAAGTAAGTAGCAGTTTAAGTTAAGTTGGTTTTGCCAAGGATCTGAATCAAGAATTCTCTTTAAGGGTTTAGTCAGCTCCGTACCTGGCTAATAGAATGCAGGAGGTCTGGTATCTCTCTCTCAGGACTTGATATCCCAGCAACCCGCAAGGGCGGCTGGAAACACCGGAGCTGGATTTTCTCGGCTGGAGAAAAAGACAGCGTCTTTCTCAGTGCGTCAAAAGGGAGGGGCGGCGTCCGTGGGCTCTCGCGTCAGCTGGGCTCTCGGGCAAGTAGATAGCCGCTCTGCTCCAAACCACCGTGTGTTTGCTTAAGGCAACATTGGTATATTTATACCTGAAAGGTGCCGGGTTTGACGTAAGGTTGGACATAAGACGTCAATAAAAGATGTCACTAACAACTTGCCATTCTTTCAGTGCTCGCAGGAGTTCTAGGACAAATCAAAACAGAAGCATGGGGAATTCCCAGGTTGCTGGAGGTTTGGTTTGTTAAAAGAATGCGTTGTACTCTGTAGGAGTCTGGGAAAGTAGCCTTGCTTAATTTGGACTGCATGGGCTACGACTAAATATGGATATGATTCTTATGCCTTTATAAGGATATTATTTATTATAGCCATACAAGGGCATAATTTGGGAATATCGAATTTAGGGTCCTAGATCGAAATACAACAATGGAAGAGGCCAAAGGTCGAACTAGAGACAGATGCTCACTCATACCATCAGAGACTGAGGCTGCATCAGATGCTACAGGAGTTGTTGAGTGCTCACTGCTGATACCTCTGACGCATGTTGTTTATGGTGGAGAAATTTGCGCTGGCAGTATCAGCGGTGGTTAGAATAGACATGATCGTATAACATTATCACAGAATGTGATGATGTCTATTGTGGAAGCACCCAGCTTTGTTTGGTGGCTTCTTAAGAAGAACTATTGTTTACCAAGCTTTGAGATACTGAGCAGCAGATAGTCATCATTTCACATCGCTACAGCAGTTTGTTGTATTCCTTTTCACTTGTTTATCTTGGGCTTGCATTCTATATTCTATATTGTTGTGGGGATTCTATGGATGGGCGGTTGGGAGCGAGTGTTGGAAGATACCGTTGCCTGGTGGTTGTGTAAGCTGTTCTTCTATTATATCTGGAATAAAACTAAAAGAAATAACTCACGCTGCCTATCGTGTTACTTCATAAATATTTGGCGACAGATGGGATCCTTTTAAGACTACAGAAGAAGAAGACAGCGTTCACCTAGCTTCAAGGTATTGTTTTTTAAAGTTATTTTTGTCCGGGAAAGCACCAGCGGCTGTTTTCTGTATTGTGCTCCTGATTGCACCCGCGGCTGGTTCTTATAGGCTGGTTCTTATATTTGTGTTGTGATTGCACCGGCGGCTGATTAATGTACCGTGCTTGTGATCACACCAGCGGCTGAACGCGTCCAGATAATTATTTCCTGTGCCCTGTTTCATTTTGACTCTGTTTACCATATCGACTTTGTTATTATGGTTTTGCTGTGAAGCATATTGTCTTATCGGCACTTATACTAAAGGAAAAACAACTTAAGGAAATATTTAATAGAGCTAACCGTCATTTCTTTTCGAGCGTTGGATTCCTCAGAGCGAGACCTGTGCGTCATATGAAGCTGATGTGGCGTAGGTTCTCGTTGTTGTCGCGCAATGCATTCTGGATCATTCTGAGGTTTCTGGGGCATTGACGTCATCACGCATGCAAGGCGGCCATTTTAGATTGGTTTATCGGCGTTTTCAGCATTGCTAAGCATTCTACACACAGTTTTCTTCATATTTTATTGCGAATTTCAGTGATTCACACACTTTCATCTCAAAAGAAATTTACCTCGTTTTTTAACATCAATTGAATGTGAGACATTTTTGTGATATTGTAAATTTATTGAGGAAATTATTTTTTCAAGAAAGTTTATTTTTAGTCATTTCCCTGTTACTTCACATTATAAAGTTATTTAAGTTGTCCTCTATTTTAGCGCCTCCACACTTCTTACCTGTTGCAGGAGAACCAAAAATTGAATGGGAGTTATGGTATCCAATGTTTTTGGCATATGCTGAGGTATTGGAGGAAGATGGTTGTTCTCAAAAGAGAAAACTAGATCTTTTGAGGCATTATTTAGGTGGACAGGGAATAAAAGAATTTACGAACTTACCTCCAATTGAAGGATCGGAGGAGACTGATGTATTTGAAGTTGCTGTAAAACAACTGTCTTTACGTTTTGGCAAGAAGATCAATACCGTAATGGAAAGATTCAAAGTTTACTCACGAGCTCAGAAAGATGATGAGTCTATTGAAAACTACGTCTCAGCACTACGTGATTTAGCAGGTTCATGCGCTTTTGAAACTATCAACTATGAACAAGTTCTACGAGACCAAATCATGATGAAAACCAAAAGTAAAAAAATACAAGAGAGACTATGGTTGGGTACTGAATCTTCTCTGAGTGCTGTAGTTAATATAGCTAAGGGTATTGAACAATCTGAGAAATTTGTTCATGAGATTAGAGGCCAATCTCAAACTGTTTCTGTGAAAATTCAAGATTCCACTTCTGAAGTATCTGTGGTTAAGAATCAGTCCTATCTTAAGAAACCTTTGCATCCTTTTAAAAAAGAGGTGGAAATGAAAGAAAACAAGTGGGGGAAAAAAGAATTTACCTCTTATGAAAACAAATTTGCTGGGAAACGTAATTTCATAATATGTTAAAGATGTGGTAGTTTTGACCATGTTGGAAACTTTAGAAATTGTCCAGCATTAAATAAAATCTGTGTAAAATGCAAGAGTGTAGGCCATTTTGGGAAAATGTGCAGATCTAATCCAAAAGTAAATTGCGTAACATCAGGTGAAGAAGGAATGTGTGAACAATTTAGTGAGTTTAACTGCATTTCTTGTATTGGATGTAGTGACACCAAAGGTTTTCCATCTTGTTTGATATCTATTAATGGTGAAGATATCCAAGTGATGGTTGACTCTTGTGCCTGGTACACTATAATTGGGAAAGAAGTTTTTATGAAATTAAAAGGGGACAAAGAATTGTTGCCTCCTGATATTAGACCTGCTGGTTATACTGAAAAAAAAATTGATTCGGAAGGTTTTTTTGGGGCAGATTTAAATTTTCAAGGTAGAAGAACCAGAGGCAAGGTATATGTAGCTACCAAAGGTGTGTCAATTTTAGGTTGGCCTCATCAGAAGGAAATGGGGATGAAACTTGATCCTGATGCCCCACCTTCTGTATATGTTGTATCTGATTCTAATGAACAATTTGTTGCCAGTATTAAGGCGACGTTTCCTAAAGTTTTTGAGGAAAGTCTTGCTGAATTCATTGATTTCAAACATAAAATTATTCTCAAAAGTACTGCCATTCCGGTGAGACACAGAGTACGCAATGTACCTCTTGCTTATCGTGACAAATTGAAGAATATGCTAGGAGAGTTAGTACATGGTCAGATCATTGAACCCATTGAATCTGCACCGTGGGTTTCTCCAGTTGTTCTTTCCCTTAAACCTAATGGGGATCTTCGGTTATGTGTTGATCTCCGCAGTCTTAACAAAGAGATTTGGATTGATAGACATCCTTTATCTAATATACACAAATTAATCTCAACGCTATCTGGGGTTTGTGTTTTTTCTACATTGGATTTGGCTAGTGCCTATCATCAGGTTGTGTTACATGAGGAGTCAAAATGTTTAACAGCATTCATAACACCAGAGGGTATGTACCAGTTTTTAAGAATGCCTTTTGGTTTAGCTAGCGCAGCATCTGTATTCCAAAGGTTGATGAAGGAAGTCTTGGAAGGATGTTCTGGTGTGATAGCCTTTCAAGACGACATACTAATCTACGGCAAAGATTTTGTAGAACATGATAACAACTTGATGAACGTTTTGCAAACTATACAGAATAAAGGGTTGACTCTTAAATATTCAAAATGCAAATTTAGACAAGGAAAGGTTGAATACTTGGGACATGAGATATCTAGCCTGGGCATTACACCTAAGCTTAACCATGTTAAAAGTATTGCTGAAGCACCTGCCCCTACAAACAAAGAGCAGCTGTACTCATTTTTGGGTCTTACTGAGTTCTATAGCAAATTTATCCAGAACTATGCTTCAAAAGTATTTCATCTTAGATTGTTGTTAAAAGAAAATGTAAAATTTGACTGGAGTAAAGATCAACAAATTGAGTTTGAGATTCTTAAGAAGGAGATTTGCTCAGCACCATTTTTTAAACCATTTGTGGTTGGACAGGAATGTGTAGTAGCTGTTGATGCGAGTGGGACTGGTCATGGGGCGGTTTTGATGCAGAGAAATGATGGAATTGAACATATCATTTCATATGCCTCGAGATCATTGCGTGGTGCTGAATGCAATTATTCCACTATAGAGCGAGAATTATTGGCATGTACTTGGGCTGCACAGTATTTCAGACAATTTTTGTGGGGAACAAAATTTTGTCTAAGGACGGACCATAAACCGTTGATTAACATGTTAGATGCAGGTGGTGGAAGAACTTTGACCGCACGTTTGGCTAGATTGGCTGCTAAGTTACAAGAATTTCAATGCAGTGTTGAGTACATTCCTGGTCATTTGAATGTTCACGCTGACTGTATGTCTCGGTTACCCCTACCTATTGATTCTGATTCCAGTGATTCTGGAGAAGAGTGTGTTGACGTTGCATATACTTTTCAGGATGTCAACGGGTTTGGTTTTTCTGGAGTTATTTCAGAGGATGATTGGAGAAAAGCTATGGGTGAAGATAATATTTTGTGTAGTGTGCTTGAATTTTTACGGGTTGGATGGCCAGAAGAGAGGAAGTTGAATGGTGAGTTGAGTTCTTTTTTTAAGGTGAAGGACGAACTTATGTCTTCACAGGATATTGTTACCAGAGGTGACAAAATTGTTCCTCCATTTGGGGTTAGAGAGAAATTAATGACCATTGCTCACGAGGGACACTTAGGTTTGTCTTGTACAAAGAGGCGTTTGAGAGAATTCTACTGGTGGCCAAGCATTGACAATTTTGTAGACAAATGGGTCAGAGACTGTATTCCTTGTTCCAAGAGTGATAAATCTGTCAAACCTTTGTCTACTTCCACATCTCCTATTGAGTGTGTTGATGGACCTTGGAAGAAACTGGGGATTGATATCATTGGTCCTTTGTGTTTGCCTTCTTCTAAGGAAGTTTTTGCTTTGGTTTTAATAGACTATTTTTCTAAATGGCCGGAGGTTAAAGTTGTAGAGAAAATTACTTCTTCAAGAGTAATAGAATTTCTTGATAATGTTTTCTCTCGTGAGGGTTTACCTTCGGAGCTGGTTTCGGACAATGGCACTCAATTTACAAGTAAGGAGATGGAACTGTTTTTAAAGACTTACGGTATTGTGCACAAAAGGGTCTCTAATTATAACCCACAGGCGAATGGTCAGGTTGAGCGCTTCAACCGGGTCATTAAAGAATCTATTCAACTGGCTGTGAAAAGCAATATTGATTGGCGGAAAGCTTTGCGAGCTACTTTGCTTACTTATCGTACTTCCCCGAGTGCTGTTACTGGTTATTCTCCTTTTGAAATGTTGAGAGGCCGGAAACCTGGGGTGAAACTTCTGCCTTGGTGGTTGAAAGGAAGGTATTCACAGGATGATGGTGTGGATTTTGCTCATGCAAGAGAACGTGTACGGATCTATCAAGGGAAAATGAATAAGTATAAATTTGTGCATCAAGGACAGGATCAGAAGGTTCAAATTGGTGATTTGGTGAGAGTGAAATTTGGAGGGACTTACAATAGGAAAGGGTCTAAATGGTCTGATCCTATTGAGGTGATTGAAGTTTTTTCTAAAGCAGTAAGGGTAAGAGATGGTAAAGTTTGGAATTTCAGACGTGTTTCTTTGTTCAAGAATAGGTCTCTTGTTGGGAAACCTCAAGAGAAACCTCTTTTGCCTGTTGTGCATTCTAAAGAAATAATTCATGAGGATTCTCAGAATTTCTTTGACAGTTTCTATTTTCCTGAACCTATTTCAGATGGTGGTCATGTTCCTGATTCTGTTTCAGGTGGCCAAATTGAGAACGGTTTTGAGCAAACTCCTTCTCCTGTTGTGGGACAGAATAGTATGTCTGGGGAAATGGGAATTGCTGATAAGACCTCTAAAGATGCTTACCAATTCATGTGTGAACCCAGAAGGAGTTGTCGTTCTAGGAATGTTCCGCTGAAAATGAAAGATTATGTGAAATATTGATGTTTTTTTTAATGTTTTTTTTTGTTTTTATTGGGGGGGAGGTGTGTTGTATTCCTTTTTACTTGTTTATCTTGGGCTTGCATTCTATATTCTATATTCTTGTGGGGATTCTATGGCTGGGCGGTTGGGAGCGAGTGTTGGAAGATACTGTTGCCTGGTGGTTGTGTAAGCCGTTCTTCTATTATATCTGGAATAAAACTAAAAGAAATAACTCACGCTGCCTATCGTGTTACTTCACAGTTTCAGAAAATCTAGTTGTTTTATCCAGATTTCAGCAGAAACAGAGACTTGACTCAGCAATGAGTTGTAATTCACAGTAGAGGTGAATTACATAGATTTCTATGGATAGCAGAGGTTAATATTTACGTTTTCTTGCATAAACATCTTGAATTTGCTGAACTTTGGCATCACAGATTGTGAAAGGTTATCTTTATGATTTCCTTTGCTTTGATATCTCACACTTCATTGCTTAAATGAACTTTGGTTTGTCTATATGGTTCAGTAAATAGAGGAAATATCAGCCACATTTGATATATTGCACAATAGAATCACTCAATTGATGTTTTCCTTTTGATTACAAAGAAAATAACCTTAAGGCACTCACTATTCGCGAGCATAATGATGAGCATAGAAAGAAAAATAGAATAGGTACATAAAATACATGATAAAGAATTACATTCTTTGGATCCGCTATACATAAAGTTTTCTATCTCTCAGACAAGTCATTTGGAAGTAGTTTTATCTGGGCCAATGTGCTCAGAATTGTTCTTCTTTGTCAGCTACCTTATGTTTTCTCTTTGCGTTCTACTTTTCCCAGGGTCTCTTTTAACCTTTCTGAAGAAATAATTAGGCAGAAGGAGTGGAACTCAAAGTTTTAAAGTGGAACTGTGCAGCATAATCATGGCACCTCTGCAGAGGATAGAAAGGGTATATTTACAAGCCCCTATTGCCACCACAATATAATTTTTCACGACGTTCTGGTGGCGATAGGGGCTTTGTCTTATTCACAAGGCAGCGTTAAGCCACTTAATGTAGCTTAATGTTGCCTAGTGATAGGGCACCCTTTCACACTATACTTAGCATGAAAGCGGAGGGCAATGGATGCTGTGTGGACGTTCCACTGAAACACCCATTGATTTTGACACTGCCTCATATTTACAAGGGTGGCATAAATATGGGGCAGTGGCAAAATTAGGACCAGGGAAACCCTGATCTTACCCTGGCGAAATGAGATGATATTTTTAATGTCTTGTTGTTTTTGCTGTTTCCATGTGTGCTGTGTTGTGCAGCACACATGGAAACAGAAAAACACCATTGATTGCTTATATGCAGGTAGGTGTACCTTCCTGCACATAAACAATAATTTAAAAAAATTACAGTTTGCAACTTCTATGTTTACTGTATAAAGCAGCACACATAGACGTTACAAAACGCCATTTAAAGGTTGTTTATGTGCAGGAAGGAACACCTTCCTGTACATAAACAATCTTCTCCTGCAATGCAGAAACCCTTGCACTATGGTGCAAGGGTACCAGCATTGACCCTAGGCAGCTAAATTAGTACCAGCGCAGGGGGAAACGCACGGCTGCACCATATTGTTGTAAATATGGTGCAGCCCTGCGTTTTAGTAGTGGCGGAGCACGGCATTAGGCCAAGGAGGCTAACGGTGTGGTCTGCCACTTCCTTATAAGTATCCCCCAAAGTTTTATGACATTATTATCATTTACTGGTGAAGAGGTGAGTTCATGATCATACCACTCAATATCAAAGGCATTTTATAATAATGCAATTACATTGTTAATATATATTCCAAATTATCCTTTGAGTTTTTGATATTTTCCTTTTTTGATTTCTCTGTAACTTCCATAATAGGATTTTTGTGAAGAACATTTATTCCTTTTTCTATACGAACAAATAACTTTCCTTGCCCTTTGTCTTTGTTAAAACAGCATTGTAGATTATTCCTTTATGCATAAGGTTTTTTTGTAAAGCAGCAGTTATATTACTACAATTATTGTCTGACCTGTTGTGTACTGATATTTCTTTATCATCAGAATTGTAAAAAGTGTTTTAGGTAGCAAATTGTACTTGATTTTATATAGTGAATATTACCCCAGACGTGGCGTTGAAGCTCTCTTTGGTGAGTAGCATGCTACTCCAGAAACCAAAGGATTAATTGTGGATTAGTATAGGAAAATATATGTTGTTAATTTAAGCAGTGGACATGTGAGGCTGTTAGCCTGATTGAATACGATAAAGGAGAGATAGAGGAGGGAAGAGTCTAGATTGGGTTATTAGGGTGATCATAGTAGCAAAAAGAGGTTTGGGATGCGTCAAAAGAGGGATATAGGAGGGAGGAGTCTTGGAAGTAATTTTGAATATCATTGTAGTAAACTGAGGTTTGGCGGGATAGAGGAGGAAAGAGTCAAGAAAGAATCTTAGGGAGATCATAGTAGTAGAATGAGGTTTGGGAGGAGCCAGAGAGTGGACGTAGAGGATATATTGAGAGAGGTGTAGGATGAGACATAAAGTAGTGCATTGGAAGGAGTCAAGTTTTTTTTTGGTTTCTTTCTTTCTTTCTTTCTTTCTTTCTTTCTTTTTCTTTTTTCTTTCTTTCTTTTTTCTTTCTTTCTTTCTTTTTAAAGAAGGAGTATATAATACAATATATAGATACAATTGATCATTATCACTTTTAAGTATTTGCTTCTTTATTTTTAAAACATGCAGCTTGGACTGTCATAGGATGACTGTTGCATGTATTTGCTTTTTACATGAACATAGACTCCAGCAATCAAATTAGTGAACACAACACAAATGAAAAGCGTAAATCTGACTCTGCTTTATTACATCTGTACATTACTTTTAGTGATGCAGTACTCCTCAAAATGTTCTGAAAAATATCTTTACTTTGAGGTGCTGTCTTACAGTAGAGAATGTGGTGTCAGTTTTGCTATATCCTAATGACTGTGGTTAAAACTTTATAATGAATTTATAATTGATTGTTCTGTTTGGCTGATAGCAAGAAACTAATGTTTTGTATTTTTATTTCAAACTGGCATGGGTATCTTGTGCCCATGTGTTTAATGCACCATACTGTAGCCCAACAAGGCCCAAATCATTTATGGACATGTAGGCAGCTTTCATTTCTAGTCTATGTCCTTCCAACGATAGCCATATTTGCAGTATGGTAGTCCACTTGAAGAGTTACAAAAGCTTAAGAGATGTGCTTGTCTATAGGAACAACTTCTCACAGATATTTTATCCATACAATATCATCTTGGCTAAGAGCCTATAATATAAATAACACACCTAATATGGAAGTAAAAGATACTTGATTCCTTGATCTAATTATCTCACAGGGCATTAGGACAAATCTGTGTAATTTGAAATCCGCTAACAATATTATGCTACATTGTTGGTGGCCTTGGTGATGCCACATTAAAAAAACAGACAATGCTTCCCTGAAAAGCTAACATGTTTAAGGATAACGGATAAATATGAGATTCTCTGGATGTGTGTTTATGACAATCGAAACGGAAAACAAACAAATTAAAACATCTGTCATGATAGCTGGAAAGGAATTAACTGGTTATGCACATACGTCCTCTAACACCTGCGCCTATAACTGTATAATCAATGAATTACCTACTCTCGTTTGGGCACCATTCTATTTGGTTGTAATTTCCTTCATATTATTCTTACTTTATTTACAGTTTAATTTATTTTTGTGTACCGCTAACTGTGCCTTCCAGTTATACACACAGAACACTCCCATTGTTAGAATGTTTATCAATTAGGTGACAGACGCCATAGTCAATGACAGATATAAACTTAACTTTGGAGAACAATCAACATATTTTAAAATAATACAGTTCTAGAAGGATTATTGACTTAAAACGGGAAACAGCATTTACAACGCTGCTATTACCACGCAGGTAGGTAACAACGCGGTTGTTACAACAATCGCGTTCTTACCACGCATGGCTTTACATCACAAGTCGTTTCTACGACTTGCGCAAGGTGGAGTGCAACACCAGGGAATGCGTTGGATTTTAAATCCAACACAGTCCCTGCTGTTGCACTAACTAGAGTATCAATAGTAATTTATACTATTCCTAAGTCCAGTGCGCCACCTAGTGCAAATCGTAGAAACGACTTGCAATGTAAAGCCATGCATGGTAACAACGCGGTCGTTGTAACAACCATGTTGTAACCTACTGCATGGTAATAGCATGTGTAGTAACATGCTATATTCACTTAAAACATTATTCATGTTCCGCTAGGCAGAATATATTCTTTGTGTTTCCATGATAAATGATTGTAAAACACATCTGGCACCCAAACTGTTAATTCTGCATGTCATCAGCCCAACTTCATAATATGTAACGAAGCGCAGAAGTATATTATGTAACGATTAGCGCAAGTATCTCATTGCATCTTTACTTAATCTTTGTTTTGCATTGTTTTGTATCTGTAATTTATGACAAAATAAAAATGTATCTATAAAAAAGAAGTGCATCCAGGGTGTGGCTCTCCACTCCACCAGCAAGTAGGACAAATGCATTCTATGAAACCTTTAAAATAGTGTTGAAGTTCCTATTGTTTCAGAATAACCTTCACCGACTCACAATATGATCAAGTCATTTCCAAAACCTAGTACCTCCCCAGGATCTCCTTTGCTACTTTTTTTGTTAGTATTATTTATACTTATGGTCCTGTGTTTTTACCCTCTGATTAATCTTTAAAAATTTACAAGTTTTCATAAAGTTACTTGTATTGAAGGTCTTGCCTTAAAACCCAATCTCGACCCTTTGTCCACTAGTATGGTAACGCATTGTACATTGTAATGTGACAGGCATTGTTATGTATTGGGCTTACATGTGTCGTTATGGTTTAAATCAGCACAGATGCTTGTAGCGAACTGACCAGTGGGGATTCCATGACAGCAGGTAATTTGTGGTCAGGATCCTAGCTGACAGATCGTGCCACGTTGTGGGCAGTGTAGCGAGGAATAAAGGTCCTGAAACCAACTTGCTTTGGTGAACCCTTTGTATTGCTACATCTGGTGACGAGGATGGGATTGGAACCCATGCATGAGTGAACAGGATTGGACAGGTGCTTATGCAGAGGACCCCACATTGGGGAACGTTATCAAATACATTGTGCATGGTTGACCTGAAAGCAAGTGCTTTGATGGTGATTTAAGGATTTCTCTCAGGTTGCTTAAGATTTATCTGTTGTTAGAGGTAATCTTTTTGTTCTGCCCACAGAATAACGCAATGTCATCATACCCAAGGTGCAATTGGCTGCCACCAAGAAGTGCATGAGCATCAAACAGCACTACTGGTGGCCTGCTTTGGATATTCAGGTAAAGATCAGGAATGACAGGTGTCCAGAGTGTTTGCTGTCAGACAAACACTGGAAGAGCATGCAGATACCACTACACCCTACACCATTACCCGAGGCTGCCTTGTAAAGTTAGGGTTAGATTTTCCAGGTCCAGATTCCACATTACCAGGGAATATAAGATATACAGTGCTTTTTATTGATTTGCAGAATCACCAGATACTGAAACAGCTGGAAGGTTCTCCAAAATGTGTGTTTATGGATAATGGTACACAATTTGTAACTGACCCTATGAAGATTATTTTTTTCCTGAAAAGATATTAAACAATTGAAAGTAGATATTTATGCAGTCCCCCCACCCCCCTCCAATTATTTATTTGTGCGTGGTTACCAGATCATTAAGGAAGGGGTGCAGACTGCTCTGGTATCAGGTTTAGATGTAGGAACATTCATTACCCAGAATGTTTGGAGCTACAAAACACCCCACATTGTACCACAGGCATGACTCCTTTTTCACTGTTAAGAGGTAGGGAAGTGCACACATCATTATTTCAATCATGGCTTTAAGAAAAAGCGCACACGAACAACAGTGTGGGGCTGACCAAGGATGATATCTCCGCAAAAGTGTTGGCGAAACAGACTAACATGAAACAGAGTTTTGATAAAAAACACAATCAGTTGAGAGTAGATCTAGAAGTAGGAGATTGGATAATGATTAAGAATCAAATCAGTGATAAGAAAGGTGAGTGTACATTTTCTATGCAAGTACAGGTGGACAAGGTCAGTACGGGTGCAGCACGGTGTACAACCTTTACAACGCAACTTTTACCACGCAGTGCCTTTACGATGCATCTTTTACAACGCAAACTATTACAACGCATTGCGTTGGGGGGCGCTCTAGGATAGGGAATGTGTTTAATGTACTATCCAACACCTTCCCTACTATCTACGGGGACTGGAGTTGGAATAGTAAATTAAACAATTCACTATCCAGCGCCTAAAAGCACTATGCATTGTAATGGTATGCGTTGTAAAAACCGCGTTGTAAAAGCATGCGATGTAAAAGCATGCGTTGTAATGTCACACATCCGTGCAGCACTGATTGTGGGAAAATGATGGTGGAATAAAAGGCAGCTAGTAAAACTCACACAAGAGCATCACGTGAAGATGGAAAGGTTCTGTTCTTGATGCTGATTGGGAACAGTGGTTACAACCCATGAGTAGCCAGGCAGAGTCAGAAGACCAATTACCTGTCAATGAGAAAGAATTCCTCTGCAGCAGCAACAAGCAAATCTTCCGGAGAGGTTGATTGTGTGAGGTCTGTGGGATCTCGTATTATAAGGACCCCCAAAAGATTTAATGATGTAGTTATATATAGATACCATTCGACACGTGCTATGGTTACATCTTAAGAATCAGGTTTGTTTAGGACGATCACTTGTATTAAGTATGTATGTACTTATGTATCTAGTCATGTGTATTTGCATTTATTTTTATTTATTTTTTAAGGTAGAAGGTGGTTCAAATCAGCACACATGCGTGAAGAGAACTGACAAATTGGGATTCCATGACAGTGAGCCAGTTGTAGTCAGGACCCAAGTTGAGAGGTTTCTGTCACGTTGTGGGCGGTATACCGAGGAATAAAGGTCTTGCATGAAACCAACCTGCTTTGGCGAACCCTTTGCATTACCACAACCGTGCAAATTTGAAAGTTGGCACCTCTAGAACCAAGCAGCCTGGTAAGTACTCTGCTAAGGCCACCACTTGTACACATTCGCTATCTGTAACACTGGCGACAAAGAAGCATGTTATTGGACGCAAATTGTGTTAGCAGAAAATGTGCATTTCATTTCACTATGAAACGTAACGAAAGCACTCTGTGCTTGTACTTAGAACAGAAGAAAGGCTTATAGCAGAACAGTTATAAATATATGCAGCCCGGCTTAAAATTAACATAATCAAAAAACTCAAACAAGACTGCACCTTATCAAAGGGAACCTGGGGACTCTGCAAAAATGGTTCAATGTAAAATTTTAAAAATGCACAACGTCTCTGTTATATCGTGACGGCACCCGCGATAATCAGAAACGTCAATGACTGCAATTAAAGCTGATTGATAAACCCCGGCTACCTCCATTGGTAGAGGTTTTGCTTGTTAAAATACCTCCCTGTGCGTACCCTGCTCCGACACGTCACCTCCTGACCTCAACTAGTGACATACCTGCCATTGCGTTGTATTCAAGCTACGCTCTGCCAAACAAAATACATGCCCGCTCCAACAATCAGGCTCACACTAAAACGCAGAGAACGCCGGGTCGTTTATATGCAAAACGCGTTTAAGTACAGTCGTTGCGCACATGTAGAACAGTGGGCGGCGCGTTTAGAAGGCCCTCTGCAGCTGCTGATAAAAATCCCCGGTGGTCGTTTTGCAATTCTGTGATTGCTTCCTCGCGTTCTGTCTATTCTTCCAGCAGCAATCGATTTTAAGTATTTAACGCATGGTTAGCCCACAAATAAGCACCTGTGCTTCTCCCTTCGGCAGACACTGAAAAATAACGAAAACTACCATTCTTTGCATGTCTCTTCTTAAAGGGGCCATCCAGGCTACAGATAGAAACAGTGTATGTAGTCCACTCCGGCGTCTCTATCGGCATCAGGCTGCATTCCAGGATGTTGATTTTCTTGATGATGTCAACTTCGGTTTTGAGATCTGTTGTGACGTTATTCACCGGATGGACCCTCTAAGCGTGAAAAAACACTCACGTGGCTGATTTACGCAAATTAGACGAGCTATTTTTAAAACCAGTGCTTCACTTGAAAAATATGTCTGTTTGGGAGTATGCCACATGCCTCGACATCATTTACATATCTATTCATTCCTTATTTAACCACATACACATTCTGCTTACACACCGAAATGAATATACAACTGAAATGATAACTGCTAGGGATTAGATTCTGCTGGTGGGCACATTTACTCATTTTTGGGGGCGAGTGCTTATTTTTTATCATCGGATATTGGCCCAAAGAAAGGTAAATACATAAAATGGAGAAAGAAGAAGAGATACATGGTGTAGGGGAGCAGGGATCACTACACCGGGGTGCATACCGGTAGGTTACCACAAGCACACAAATAACGGACATCACACTTGTTAGATACTGGGTCGGACCGGAAGCCACGAGCGACCTCCGTCCTTTTATTTATAGGCTTCTCGCCACGCCTAGCCAGAAGGTGAAACAGATGGTGGGAGTGTTTTCGGGTCTCGGCCGAGACCCGCGAAACACTAGAACGTCACATCCCTTCCCAAGTTGGTATTTGTTTTTCTTTCATTTATAACAGTCTTATTAAGTCAACATGCAAAGTCCGCCAGCATCCGACTGGGTCTGGGATTCGGCCGAAGGTTGTGAAAACTTCGCCCCCTGGTGAGCACCGGTTCGGGTTTGTAAAAAGTTCAATCGGGTCGGGGACAATCGATAGTTGCCCGGCGGTATTGCCTCTGTGACCCTCTAGTTATTAAATCAAATGAAGAGGCAGGCGCTGGAGACTGGAAAGCAGGAAACAAGGGTTTTTTTATTCTCTCCGGAGGAGAACACAACGAAACGGACAGAAGGTATCGTTCTGAGGTGCTCTAACTGTATTCCTGAGGCCTGGCCTCTTATACACACATTTATGACTTTATTGTAGATTACACATACATGTTAAAGCTTTGATGTACGGAAAAGACATTCTCGGAACTCCCCTTTGGGCCCGTTCCCATACACATTTACAGTTGAAGTCCCCACCCTAGTCACAACAGGTGATGAGCATCGCGCAGCTGGATAATCCGCCGATTCACGGAATGTGGGGGGTTTGATCGGGTCTCATGGGGTGGGGGCTTTGATCAACCCGGGGATTCTTTGATGGGGGAAGCTTTCTATTGTACGGGGAGGGGCAAGGATGGTGTCGGCAGAGCTGGGTGTCGGCTTGGGAACGGGGAGGACAAAACGGGCACACGGGGAAAAAGGGGGTTTGCATCTAAGGGCCGGAGATCATGAAAGGAAAGCAGGGAGGTGTCGCGCTGGGAACAGGATGAGGGCCTGGGGCAGAGCAGCGCCGAAGAGGGGTTTATGACTCAAGGCAGGTGCAAGCAGGGGGTGGTCAGCGTGCAGGCTTAGCGAAGGCAAAGGGCTATGTCAGGGGCCAGCGGCATGCAAAAGGGTTTGTTCTGATCGGGGCATCTTAAAATGGCGGGCGCGCACGACAAAAGTGTGGCATCAGGGGAAGAGGCAAGATGGCGCAGATAATGTTCACCAAAACGTACTAATTTTCAACAGTCCTCCCTTTAACATATTCAAGACATCTTGCTGGTTCATTTTCTACTCGGGTCTATTGTGGTGGGCATGAGAAGGAAAACGGTAGGAACCCTAGATGGAAAAAGTGTAAACAATACATTTTGAGATTTCTAGTTTTTAGGGGGTGGGCCTATTTGATAAACTTTGATAAACTTGTTCAGCAGGAAAGTCATAGGAATGTAATACAAAAAACGGTTATCATAACGTGAACTGGCAGGTTATTACATATTTCAGATTCGGATTGGAGCAGGATCAATACAATGGCGGCTGGGAGAGAAATGAGGCATAGCAAAAACGGTGATTGTGGATGTCAAATGTTCGAAGTTTTACGCGTTCTCATTGTTCTTTGTGGTCTTTCGTTGGCGCTGTTGAGCACCGGCGGTGGAGCTACGAGTCCAGCTCTGTTCTAAGTTCTGCGTTGCAGGGCACGACCCTTTCCTCGCGTTTTTGGTCGGTAAGGTCCTTTTCGCCTTGTGTCCTTTGAGGTGATTGTCAGAAAGTTCCGATGGAAGAAGAGCGTTCAAAACAGTCCATAGGGTAGGTCAGAGGAAAAAGGGGGACGGAGCAAAGCCAAATTGGGAACAAACTAGGGGAACGAGAGACTTCAAATAGGCGGGCGTGTGACAGAATTCAGAGAGCGGGGACTTGTCGACAGGCACTGGACGTCGAGCAGGGGCATCAGGTCGACCCTTTCTTTTCATGCTGTCGAAAACAGTGCCTCGTCCTGCAGCTCTTTTCTGTCGTGGTCTCGCCTTGGCTAATGTCGCAGGTGTTCCTTAGTCTGCAGTCAGGCCTCGTGCTCCCACATCCGGTCCTTCTCTCCTCCAACAGCAGTACCCTTAAACAAGTTTGAAAAGACAGTCTTTAGAAAATTTGCAGATGGAGATAATCAAAAAAGTCTATTTCTCTCCCAGCTCCAGGCAAAGAATGAAAATGCTCGTTCTCACAACTGGCATATGAAATGACCGGTGACGGGCCTGTTGGATTTACTTATGACTTTCCTTCATAATTAGTTCACGACAGTTCATCTGATGGTGACCCACCTTCGTGAGACGAACCTGGCGAAGATATGCTGTTCTCTAGAGTTTTACATTTACAAAGGGTACTGTGAGTCATCAACATGGTACTACACAGGTATTTTGCTGAGAGACGAACATGACTAAAACATCTCCTTTCTATAGATGCATCCTGCTTTTAAACTACTACGGGGTTCATTTCGGTTATTTCTTTACCTTGGGCTAATCTGTTAACCTTGTAAAACATCATTCTGGATCCTACGTAACCTTTTACAGCCCGATTACTTAATCAGGAAGGACAGGGGTTTTATGGGAAACAACCAGGGACATATACAGGGGAGGTAACGGGGGTGATCATTTTTTTTTTTGGCTTGGGTATTGCGACAATTCGGGGAGGGGAGGGTCGCGTATTCTGAGGTCCTTGTTTTATACTATAGGAGCCGTTGACATGTAGTTCCCTTATTTCGGGTCAGATTAGGGAACCTCTGTCGTCTTACCTGTCCTTTCCCTTACGGCCCCACCTGGGTTCATTGACTTCTAGCGGAAAAGGAGAGGTAACGACGCGGTCTCAGGGTGATTGTATTAAAGACAAGTTTTTGTGCAAATACTGACGGTATTTGAAGCCAATTAGGTGGGGTGCTAGGGGTGGCAGTCTGCCAATTTCGGGGCTAACCACTCGGAAGAGTGGGAGTGCAGAAATAGAGAGAGAGAGAGAGAGAGAGAGTGAGAGAGAGAGTGCAACGGCAGGCTAAATAGTACACGTGCAACAGAGAGGGTGGCAGTGTATTCAAGAAAGGCTATTTAGTGCATTACACAGTAAAGGGCATTCACGGGTCTGCGTTAGGATCTTGTAATCATGCAGTTTGAGCATTAGACAGGGTAGAGGGGACATGCTTTGAGAAAAAAGGAAAGAAGAAAGGAGGTACCATTTTGTCGCACTTTCTCGCATTCTCGGTCCTTTGACCAGTTGGGTCAACGCCTCAGTCACACACACACACATTCCCTCACAGTTTCGCATCATACGTGACATGGGTTCATTCGTCCGGTCTGGTTTAAGGGTGATCACTTTTTATCAGGTTGTGCTAATTTTTCGGGTTTGTTCGATACGTGAGTAGTTTGCAGGCGTGCTTAGACACCACCCTGCGGCGCTAGTCCGTTTCGTGTATTTAGACATGGCAAGGTCTCAGATCTTCGCCACACCTTGGCTGTAATCTCTGATGTAACCTGCAGAGGGAGGAAAAAAGGGGGGGGGGGGTGGGAGACAGCATTCGCGCACATTCAAATACATGGATTCATAAGTCCTTTACTTACCTCTTACTCGTCTTTCCTCCTCGGGGCAGGGTCCCTGGGGATATGGTTTCTGGAGTCGAGGGGGGGTAGTGTGTTCATATAGGTCGTGTGCGGGGAAACGTAAAAAGGAAACCAGAGGTGCCTAGTGCGAGGTATCTAGTCAAAAGGATGTATCTCACTATCGGGGTCCTTAAACCTCTTTCAACGCTGTGGCGTTCTAAGGTTCTTCGGTTCTTGGGCCCCTGATACTTTGGAACGTGGTACTTTATAATATTTACATTATTTTATTTCTCCCTCCTTTTACATTCCCTCATTTACACCGTTCGTTTTACCCATCCTTGGAAGTCAAGGTCTTCCTCTACGCGAGAGTTCATGGGTCAGTTGCGTACTTTGAAGGCGGAGTGTCGTGTTGTTGATCCGATCCGTCCTCCAGGGCTGGGTAACCATCTTCCTTTAACCTTAAAGAGAGAGCAGAGTAGGGTGCACAGAAAAAAACTTTCCCACCGATCCCACAATTTTTAAAATAAAGCATGCAATACCCGTCCATAGTTTCAAAGACTTTATTTTGCAAAATCATTTCAGCATATGGATTATGAGGGTGCGGTCGTATTTGGCCGGTCGTGGCAATGGCTAAAGTGCATACAGTGGGGGGTGTCGTTTGCAGCAATAAAACATCGGAAAGTTTTACTCATTCATTTGTAAAAAACTAAAACGTCTATTAATTGGCTGGGGGTTCGGGGGCATTTAATTTCATAATTCAGAAGCATAATCACAATAGTTGTAATCAGATTTCCTATATGCATACCGTACGTGTGCGTCGTAAATGAGGTTTACATCGGTTATAAAAATATAATACAGTGTACATTTGTAATCAACATTTGTAATGGGGATTCTTTCATACTGTTCGTCGAGTGAGTTCTCCTTGTCTTTTCTAGCCAAGTGTACAAAGGATCACAAAAAATCTCAGAACATCAAGTTTATATTAGTGCGAAGGAACACCACGAGGCGTTCGTAAGTTCCGATTGATACCAGCGCCACTTTGGGCGGGGCCGGCACAGTCCGGAAGCAGCATCAGGGGGAAATGTTTCCATTACTGGCAGTTTGGACCAGAGTCCTTTTCGGCAGTTCTAGAATTCACGCTAACAGAAGGTGTGGCAATGTCATGTTTGTTTCGTTGGCGATCAAGGCAGCCGTCCCTTACCGGAAACCTGCAAAGGCCGAAGGTTCCGCCGGGGACCTTTGTATGATCTTCAAGGCTGCGGAGATGCTGTCGGAGATGGGGGCTCGTGCTCCAGGGGGCAAATGTTCGAGTTATATTGCTGGTCAAAGTTACTCTAGTGGCCGGGGCCCGCCTTCCAGCGGATCCAGACGCCATTTTGAGGCCCTACAGGGGCCACTCTCGTCGAGTTTGCAAGAATGGAAGAGATCCTTCGGAGTGAAAGGAAGAGGTCCCTGTTTTGTGTAAGCGGGACGTTCAGCTGGGGTGCAGCTGTGATGCCCCCACCTGGGGGGGCGAGGGAGACTCGTTCACATCGTCTCCTTCTCCCGGTGCACTCCATGCCGCTCCTTTTCATCGCCCCGCATGAAGGTCTCTCCACATCCGGTGTTCCCCAAGTGCCACCATTGTACGTTCGGTGCTGCGGAAGTATTGGCACCATCGCCTGACTGGGGGTGTTCGGCGTCGGGCCGGGGGCTGGGAAACCTCCTATCGGTGGAGGTGGGAGAGGCTCGTCCGCGTCGCCTCTCCCTCCCAGCCCAACTTGGACAAATTGTTGTGGAGGTACGTGCAGGACATCCCGCCGTCCAGGACTGCTGCGGCTGTGACGGAAGAGAAAAGGAAGAGGTGCCTCGTTCTCCTCTGGACATGTGGCGGGACTACCTTAGTCTTTCCAGGCCCGTTGCGGCCGGCCAAGGAGACATGTGGCGGGACTACCTGCAAATGCCCAGGCTGCGGGCTCCTGCCTCTCCTCCGGCTCCCCCATACGTTAAGATTTCCTGACCAAGAGTTGGCGGCCGGGCTCGCCTTATATGGGTTGCCGTTGGTTGGGCGTAGCCGTAACCCTGCCCTACTTTGGAAGGTTCCAGAATGGGGGGGGGGCGAATGTTCTGTTTGACTTTCATTTTCTACAGTTTATCGTTATTATTCCTTGTTTGTTGTGTTAAATTAAAAGTTCAAGTTCATTAATGGTCTACGGATTTTGTTTTACCATTTCTTTCTTTCCAGGTTGCTTTTATGCTAAGTTTCTGCTAACAGAGGTCGAGTAACACGGAAACACGTGTAGAGGGATGACGCAGTTTTGTACATTACATACACACAAACTCAGACGGGGGACAGTACAAGTACGACATACAAAGACCCAAGACAAATATAAAAAACAGTTATTGGTCATAATTATCTCTTTCCGTCTGTGAATTTAAAACGAGGCTGGGTTCCCGTCTTGACATTGCCCGACCTAGGAGAACTTGAGCATGCCGCTGAGATTTTCCTGGCGAAATCTGTGCCATCGGGCATAATCAAACGTGGTAGTTCTGTCTGGTCTGTCTATGTAAGTCGGGTTCTTCTTTGTCTCGCGCCTTTTCTCGTACTGTCGGTCTGTCGTTCTTGTCGGCCCTTTGCCTTTACTCACGCTCAGTAGAGTTGGGCATTGGGCTTTCCAGTGTCCGACATACCTACAAAAAGCGCATTGGTCTGACCCTAAGTCTGGTCGTCCTTTGCATAGTGTCGGGGGATAAGTTGTGGGTAGCGGTGTCCTGGGGTTGTCCTGTCGGTATATTTCTCTACTTGGTTTGTCCTCGTCTTTTCTCTGTCGTTTCGTAGCCTCTCTGCGCCACATACCGAGACTGTCGAGCATAATTGGCGTTGTCTTATTATTTCGAAGGGCTATTTCTAACGTTTCTATTTTATCAAGGTCAAAGGATCCTGCCAGTGGCCACTGTTTGTCTTGGCTATCTTCGGTATACCTGTGCCATAATTTATTATAAGCTATGGTGACTAACCCATAGTTTATGAACATGTCCTTATTAGGGGTGCCTTCTAGTGGAGCTATATGGTCCACCTCTAGCACCCGGTCCGGGCTAAACAGGCTATTTATCAGTGGGGAGAAGACAGACATGACGGCTCGTAACGAGGGACTAAAAGTCAGCACTGCCTATCTTATCACTAGGTGCAAAGACTAGACAGAATATTTCTATTCTACGTTGTTTGCAGGTAGTGAATACCTCATGGATCAAAAAACCAAAAGACCGATAAATAACAATGGGGAGAATGAGTAGGTCCGCAAAGATCTGCGTTACCTACCCTTTTCACTATCTGCAAAAAGGGTGGTCACTTCCCTGTTTGCAGACAGGGAATCTCCAGGAAACAATATTTTTGCGAACAACAGTTCAGTTTCAAGCAATTATTAAGTGGGGGAGAAAGAAAACAAGCACGGCTGCTACCCTACCTATCCTCCACTGCTTGCAAAGAGAGAGAGCCTGTTGTTTTCTCCGTTTGCAGACAGTGAATCTCCAAATAAAAAAAATAAAAATAAAACGAGCAATACTAGTATTTTGAACAATCAAACAATCAAACAAATTTTTTCGCAACTTGTCGTGGCAACACGACCTTACCCGGACCATGTGGACAGTTTCTTGTCTTCCGAATCCAGCGCCCGATCGTCCTCTTTTTCTCGTATTTCTCACGGCACTCCTGATGGTTCCCAGTCAGGACCGTAGATCACTCGAGAGAGGTCTGTTCGGAACTAGTGAAGTTCGGATGATCGGCTGCCAGACGAGGGTCTATTGGGCAAGAGCTCTCCCGATCGTTGCAGTCGTTCACTCTGTCGTCGGGACCTCTCCCACTGGATCCACGAGTCGCTGATGGGCCCCACGCTTGGGACGCCAATTGTAAAAAGTTCAATCGGGTCGGGGACAATCGATAGTTGCCCGGCGGTATTGCCTCTGTGACCCTCTAGTTATTAAATCAAATGAAGAGGCAGGCGCTGGAGACTGGAAAGCAGGAAACAAGGGTTTTTTTATTCTCTCCGGAGGAGAACACAACGAAACGGACAGAAGGTATCGTTCTGAGGTGCTCTAACTGTATTCCTGAGGCCTGGCCTCTTATACACACATTTATGACTTTATTGTAGATTACACATACATGTTAAAGCTTTGATGTACGGAAAAGACATTCTCGGAACTCCCCTTTGGGCCCGTTCCCATACACATTTACAGTTGAAGTCCCCACCCTAGTCACAACAGGTGATGAGCATCGCGCAGCTGGATAATCCGCCGATTCACGGAATGTGGGGGGTTTGATCGGGTCTCATGGGGTGGGGGCTTTGATCAACCCGGGGATTCTTTGATGGGGGAAGCTTTCTATTGTACGGGGAGGGGCAAGGATGGTGTCGGCAGAGCTGGGTGTCGGCTTGGGAACGGGGAGGACAAAACGGGCACACGGGGAAAAAGGGGGTTTGCATCTAAGGGCCGGAGATCATGAAAGGAAAGCAGGGAGGTGTCGCGCTGGGAACAGGATGAGGGCCTGGGGCAGAGCAGCGCCGAAGAGGGGTTTATGACTCAAGGCAGGTGCAAGCAGGGGGTGGTCAGCGTGCAGGCTTAGCGAAGGCAAAGGGCTATGTCAGGGGCCAGCGGCATGCAAAAGGGTTTGTTCTGATCGGGGCATCTTAAAATGGCGGGCGCGCACGACAAAAGTGTGGCATCAGGGGAAGAGGCAAGATGGCGCAGATAATGTTCACCAAAACGTACTAATTTTCAACAGGTTCTCTTTTCCTTGGAGATGGCGATGTGTTGGCAATGTCACCATTCTCAGCGGACTCACCGCCATTGTCGGATTGGCCAGCAATTTCAGCGATGGGCCCGTCACCGGTCTCTTGGGTCTCATGTCTAGATGGAATGCGTTTAAACCATGATACATTTCTGGTGATTTCTTCCCCATTCTTTTGTGCTGTTACAGCCGTACCTTTGGTCGTCTTGATTGTCCACGGTACAACTTCATATGGAGTACGGAACTTCCCTCCCGGCCTGCGTGTTCTCACCAACACTGCGTCACCTGGGACTAACACTCTGTCTCGCGCCCTCCTCTTGTGGCTTGCCTTCTCGTTCGTTCTTCTCCTCCTCTCTTGGGTGGCAGCTGGTGTGTATGGTTCAGGCATCCAGTTCTCTGCTGTCGGCAGCAGGTCACGCCGGGGTCCTGCAAACATCAACGACCATGGGGATCTTTGAGTGGTACTGTGGGGGTGCTTCTGTACTCCCTCAGAAAAAGTTGCAGTGCTGCCTCTGGGTCTGTCCCCTCTACTAATGCGATCCTCAGGGTTTTATTGACAGTCCTCATAAATCTTTCCGCCTCTCCGTTGGCTTGGGGCCATTGGGGCGTGATTCGTCTGTGTCTTATCCCTAATCCTTGCAGGAATTCTTTGAATTTGTGTCCCTGAAACGGGGGCCCATTGTCCGTTTTCATCACTTGGGGGATACCAAACATTGCAAATATTTTACTGAGGATCGGCTGGACATCTGCAAAGCTGGTGGATGGTGCAACCTCAACCACTGGGTATTTCGTGTAACTGTCTACCAGTACTACGGTCACCCTTCCGTCAGGAAAGCTCCCGAAGTCCAAGCTGACCCAGGTCCAGGGTGCTGGGGATTGCTCTTCCGTGATGATGGGGGCAGGCGTCTCCGGAAGACTGGTCAACTGGCAGGCTCGGCAGTTTTTTACCAGCATGTCTACTTTTTCATCCATGTGAGGGAACCACACCTTTTCCCGCATTCTGGCTTTCATCCTCTTCGTGCCTTGGTGTCCCTCATGAGCTAGTGAGGTTGCACGGTCTTGGAGAGTGTATGGAATCACCACTCGTGACCCCCGAAGTATAAGCCCATTGTTCGCCCTACTGAGCTCATTGTGTATCTTCCAGAACTGAGACAAACGAGTCCGGTCAGCTTCATCCCAATCACTCACATTACGCAGGAAGTTTTCCCAGGATCCGGTATCCATCGCTGTCTTGACTCTCGTAATGACAGCGTCATCGCCATACTGAGCTACAATGTCTTCCGGTGCTAGTGCTTGGGGACATGGCAGATGGGACACCATGTCCACGAATTCTTCGGTCCGCGTTTCTTGATCTAGGGTTTCACCCGTTTCCACCTGGGGATGTCGTGACAGAAAGTCTGCCGGGTTTTTTGCTCCTGGTCTGTAGACTAGATCCATTTGATAGTGTTGGACCTGAATGGCCCATCTTTCAATCCGCGGAGGCGGGTGTGGGGCTGTGCCTTTGAACAAAGTTACTAGAGGCTGATGATCTGTGACCATCCTGAATGGTTGTCCGGTAATATATAGGTGGAAATGATTACAGGCCCACTTCACGGCCAATGCCTCTCTCTCAATCTGCGAATACCTGGCCTCCGTCGCTGTGAGTGCTTTACTTGCGAACGCCAGGGGAACCCACACTCCAGGCTCCGATTCTTGTGTCAGCAATGCACCTAGCCCAACCGGACTGGGGTCCACTAGTATTTCCTTCTGCCTTGACGTGTTAAAATATGCCATCGTTGTGCTGTCCAGCAATGCTGCTTTTATTTTGTCAAAGCCTCCGCTTCTGCCCGGGACCACCTCCATGGGTTCTCCTTTTTTGTCAGGTTCCGCAGCGGTTCAGCTATGGTGGCAAGCCGCGGGATGAACCGGGCACAGTATTGCGCCATGCCCATAAAACTTCTCACCTCTGATGCGGTGGTCGGGGCTGGAGCACTCTTGATGGCGGTTGACTTCCGTGGATCTACCTTGACTCCCTCTGAGTCGAATACGTATCCAAAGAACTCTATGGACTGTTTGAAAAACTGACACTTCTCCTTATGCAGCGTTACTCCAAACTCAGCCAACCTCCGGAGTGTAGCTTTCAGTCTCCTATGGTGTTCTTCGCTGGTTTTGGCGTGGATGAGTATGTCATCGCTGACATTTAATACCCCACTCAATCCAGACAGAATCTCTTTGATAGTGTTCTGAAAAATTTCGGCCGCAGACGTGATGCCAAAATTGAGTCTTTTATACCTCCTCAGGCCTAAGTGCGTTGAAAACGTTGTGATGTACCGGCTCTCTTCCGCTAATTTCAATTGATGGTAGCCGGCGTTTAAGTCTAATTTGGAGAACAATTGCGCTCCGTTCAAGTCTGTTAGTATGTCATCCACCGTGGGCGTGAGATGCCTCTCCCTCTTGATTGCTTTATTGGGCATCCTCATGTCAATGCATATTCGAATCTTGCCAGGCTGTCCCGGTTTCTCAGCAATCACCATCGGTGACACCCACGGTGTCGGTCCTGTTACTTTTTCTATTACCCCTTGCTCTTACAGTTTGATCAGTTCTTGCTCAACCGCCGAACGAAGATGGAATGGTATCCTCCGATGTCTTAAAGCAATCGGTTGTATTGCCTTGTCAATGTGTAACTTGACAGGTGGCCTCTTAATAGTACCTAGACCTTGAAATAGTGACGGGAATAATTGAAGGATCTCCTCTGTGTGTAGTACTTTGACCGCATTTGCAAACGCAATTAGCTTGAGGTCCTCCGCCATGTGACTGCCGACTAGCAAGTCTGCTTCCTTATCAATCACGTGAAACGTGGTCGTCAGCTCTTGATCTTCTGCTTTCACTTGCACCGTCATCTTCCTTCTCAAGGGTAATGGAGTCTTGCTGCCATAGGTGAGGATGCGAGCCTTTGATGGCACCAGCTGAGGTCTTGGTCGTAGCGCCTTGTAGTGCTGAATGCCCATTACATTGATCGTAGCTCCAGTGTCTATGACTCCTGTTACTGTCGATCCATCGATTTGGATCTGACACTTCGGCTGTGGTCTTCGCCGCCTTTTGAGCTCACTTACAAAGGAGACATAATAGAACTCTTCCTCATCTTCCGTCGACGAGTCATCCAGCCGTTGTGGGTGGTGGGATGGTGTCCTGTTCCTTCTCGACGGGTAGGTATCCCGTGTGTCCTCTAGGGCCAGCTGCCGAACCGCTTTGGTGGGTGTTTTCCTCCCCGCTGATCCTTGTCCTCGTAAATTTCCTCTCGTACCACCTCTGCATACGCTGGCAAAGGGATTAGTTCCCCCGCATTTGTCACACGTCTTGCCACGTGCAGGGCAGCTATCTCGGTTGTGTTCTTCATACCAGCAGGAGCCACATTGTGTGCGCCGCTGTGTCCTGGTCGGCCATCTTTCTCTACCTCTGCGGCTACTGCTCCGCACAGCGTCCACCCTCTCTGTCTTCACTGTCACTTCAGTGTCTGTTGACGGGTTGATGGCTGATTCCATTGCTGTGGCTCGCGCATCTGACAACTCATGTGACCTGGCTAGCATTAGTATTTCATCCAGCGTTATGCGGGGCTGTCTCAAAATCAGTGTCCTTAAATGTTTGTTCTTGCACCCCTGAATCAGCTGCGCTGTTACCTCCTTTTCTTGATCATCGTCCGGGCACGTGCTTATTAGCTCCCTCAGCCGTGCCTGAAAAGCGTCTATCGTCTCTCCTTCCCTTTGCCGGGATTGTCTAAACTTGAACCTTTCATAATGGGGATTCAGCTGTGGATCAAAGTGTGCATTTAGCGCTTGTACCGCGGCATTATAGTCTGTTGCTGCTCCGGTGTTTGGCAGATGTAAGAATAACTTGTAGAGCTTATCCCCACCAAAGTGCAGTAGCAAGGACCTTTTCACCTCATTGTCTTTTTCCCTCGTTGCCGTGAGATAGTTATTCAGGCGACTTAGCCACACTGCCCAGCGTGGCGCCGCCGTGCCTGGGTCAGCCAGTGCGCTGAACGGAGGGATTGGATTGATATGGGAGTGTGGCGACTGTTGGACCACTGTGCCCATTACCTGTTGTCCTGCTAGCCCTGCCCCTTCCGCTGGGGCTGCTGCTTGTTGGACCCCTCCTGCCGCTGCCGCATCTTGCACCACTGACATTTCTGTGACTGTCTGAACTGGTTTCTATACTCCACGTGCTGAAGTGTGACAGTTTTGATGGCATAGCAACCACTTCCCCTTGATACTGTACGTGTGATGTTTGCCTCCCTGTGTAGTACTCGGTGTTTGATTGTCCGTTTTAATAGCCTTCCATTTCTTTTCCTTTTTTCTTGTATTATAATTTTTTTTTTCTTTGCAGGTACCAAGGCTTGTTGGGACCAGGAAGGACGGCCTCGGCCCTCTCGCCAGCTCTCAGGCGTCGCTTCACAGGCACGGGAAAGCCCAGCGCTCCCCGCCGACCACGCTTTCCCCTTCGCCCAGACCGAGGCTTCTTTTCGCGTCTCCGACGCTGGGGCAGGCCTCAGGTCTACTGCGCATGCGCGCACTCCTTCAGGCAGCGGCCGGGCCTCCACGTCGCACAGCCGAAAGATGCTGCGTCTCCCCCCGCAGAGACACCTCCGCACGCCGGCCACCACGCAGCTCCACTCATGCTGCTTACCGGTGCGAGGCTGACTAACGGCACCTGATCTTTTCTTGCCTCGTCACCACCACGACGGACTGCACGTGGACCCGGGGCCACTCCGTCACCGCCAGGACCGTCCTGCCCCGCAGCCAGGGTTCTTCCACGGGCGTCACCACCCTCGTCGCCAGTGATGGGGAGCAGGGATCATTACACCGGGGGGCATACCGGTAGGTTACCACAAGCACACAAATAACGGACACCACACTTGTTAGATACCGGGTCGGACCGGAAGCCACGAGCGACCTCCGTCCTTTTATTTATAGGCTTCTCGCCACGCCTGGCCAGAAGGTGAAACAGATGATGGGAGTGTTTCCGGGTCTCGGCCGAGACCCGCGAAACACTAGAACGTCACACATGGGACAACATTAACAATGGAAGAAGTCAGGCGTGAGAGAGAGAACCTGCAAGAGTGACATAAAGAGATAAGGAGAGTAGTGAGGCCGAAACATGAAGTAAGGGGTGAAGTTAAAATTCTGAAATAGCCAACCTGGCATTCTAATGCACCAGCAGTGGGCTCCTGATAAAAAAGTTGTCCCTCTGCTCTGAGGGACATATTAATTATTCTTTCACGCGACAATGACAGCTTTGAGTGAAAGGGAGAGAGCAGAAATGCTCCATATTTACAAACATATGGAACACTTCTGCTCTCTCCTTGCGCCGGTGCACTGTGTGCTGCCTAGTGCTAATGCAGGCACCCTTGTACCGTAGGGCAACGGTGCATGTGTTACAGGTAGGATTGTTATGTGCAACCCTTCCTGCACAAAGACAATCCTTAGAGGCATTTTCCTCATTGTCTGAGCATAATGCAGTACACGTGGAAAGAGAAAATAATGAGAAATAAAGATATTTCTCCTCTTTACTTCACACTGTAGAAGGCATACCATTTTGACGCATTCCAGGTTTACAAGCTTTAGTAAATGTGGGAATGCGACAAAATCCAAGGGTGGATGCATGGGAATGGCAATGGCAATGCTCCACCCATGTAACATAACGGAGCGAAAGCAGCTATGTTCATTGCAAGGCCACACTAATCAGACCTTGCTTGGCTTTGCAAATTCCCAATATCTTTTGTGTTGCCCCCGTGTCTTCTTGTATTATGCAAGGGTGATGCAAAGGCTTAGTAAATCTAGGCCTTATTTTTTAACAAATTAAGCACTGATTGCTTCGTACCTGCAAAAAGCATCAAAGAAAGACGAGCAAGATAGAAAGAAAGTGGCTGCAATGATCTCTCCTCCATTAACATTTTTGTGCTTCTCAATCACTCATGATATAAAAAATGCATTAAATTGTTAAGAAGTATATACCTTTTCTGCCATCAGTAATGTCATTTGGGACTTCTTTTTATTCAATCTTTAATACAAAATCAATTTGCATTCAAAAACAAGTTGTTTTGCTTTTTCCATCTTTGAATATTTTCCTACAAAACCCAACAGGCAAAGTGTTATAACCTAAAGGTTTGGATTAGTTGAAGTTGCTTCAAACTATATGAGTCCACGTAGCAGGAGCGCAAAGTGTTTTTCCTACACAGGTTGGTATAACTGTCAAGTGAACTATAGCATGTGCTGCTCCTTCACCCAGCACCTACATGAAAAGTGTGGTTGCTTAAAGAGGTAGGACTTCATGGGACTGTCACACATCACATGGGGCCATCTGGCACTTATAGATTATGATACACCGTATCCATCAAATTATATTCATCTGGTTGACTACAATGGCGGCTACAATTATAAAAATATGATGTGGCGCTATAGTGCCAAACTCACCATATTCTGCTCCCCTGGTGCTTACCTCTCTCCCGATGTGCACCCACGAACAGGAAAGGGAATGACTTCCTTATTGCTCAGTGGACACCAATACAACCAATCCTGGAGCTACTCTCATGGTCAGAGCAGCTCCAGGATTGGTGGGAGCAGGCTAACACAGTGCTAATTTTGCGGCTTGGGGACTGTGCCAGCAACACCCCAGCTATTCCACAGCCAGGCGATTGCTGAGTGAGCACTGCGCATGTCAGTCTGGACGTAGCAATAGAGCCGGCCCACCCAACATGCACCTGCAGGGGCAGCTATAATCCTGCAATTGCAGGATTCAGCCCCACCCTTATCCTCACACAGTGGCGTTTAAGAAAAATTGCATAGCCATGCCATTTCACCTATTCGTCTATGCCTGCTGTGCTCGCAGCAGCTGGGGTGGCACTCCTCTGCTCTAACGGAGGGGCCGCCCCTGGTTGACCATTTCTCCTTTACTGTAGTCCCTATCACCATTATATGATACTCAGAAAGCTTCTTTAGCCTTCTGAGCAAGGCATTTATCAACCGTATTAGGGACCATGATCCAGTCACCGCAGACTCAAAGAATGAAGAATATCGGCAACTGAAGAAACACTTGGACAGGAGTTAATGGATATGTGAATGTATGCCTGCATGCATGAGAATGTTTATTGCCCTTGCCTTGGGTCTGGCTGGCTGCTACTGGAACCTGTGTTTCATCCTCAGAAATCCTTGGGTGAAAGACACCCTACATACAGGTTCTGTAGGGTGCCCCTAACGGGAAACAACCTTTACAACGCAACTTTTACAACGCACTACCATTACAACTAAACTTTTACAACGCAACATCCATTACATAGCATGCCATTACAACGCAACCATTACAACGCATGACACTACAACGCATACCATTATAACGCATGTCATTACAACGCAGTCATTACAACGCATACCATTACAACGCATACCAATACCATCCAACACTTACCCTACTGTTGCACCCCCTGGAGTTAGAATAGTAATTTTTACCCCTACACTATCCAACACTTACCATACATGCAATGTAATGTTATGTGTTGTAAGGGTATGCGTTGTAAAGGTAGTTTTTAAAAATTCTTTGTAATGGCATGCGTTGTAATGGAATGCCTTGTAATGGATGTTGCGTTGTAAAAAATGTGTTGTAAAGGTGTGCGTTCTAAAAGTATGCGCTGTAACGTCATACAACCCCAGGATCTTAAGAGCAGCCTATGGACAGACAAGGGAGCCAAAGTCCTGCTGCCCTGGAGTCAGAAAGCACCAAAGTCCATCTCTGAGCAACACTATGTCTCGAACCCCGGTGTTCATCTCCTCCCGCAATCCCACATTCTTTAGGGAAATGAGCATGTGGCACTCCCTAACTCGCCTTCCTTTCAATTTTCTCTGCACCTCGAGGCCCTATAAATAAATGTATGTATAAATGAGAGAGAGGGCATAGATGGCTGTCTCTCTGTGCAGGTAAATGTATAGATGAGACTCGCCTATCCCTGAAGTCCGCCTGACAACAGACCAGCACTATGGATTCTGAGTCCAGAGAGGGTGCAATCGGCCACATGCTCACTTGCTAGTGACAGCAACCCATCCCTTGCTCAGTTAACCGATTCCTTGCTCTGTGCAGACAGCAAAGCTACATCTCACCTGTCACAGAACTGCCGCTCACTTGCAACAGTCAGCACAGTTGAGACGCATCTTTTGCTGATCAGTTCCCTGCTCAGCTGGAAAATTTCCTCACTCAGTGCAGGCCCCCGGCGTATCACCTCATCTATCTAAAACAACATGGCTGCCCTCAGCAACATCAGAGCTATCCCCTATTGGTTACAGATAGCAGACATGTGCCTTGCTTTACTCAGCAAAATGTTCGTTAGATAATGTGATGCTCTGCCGGCATGCGTGTACTTTCAGTCCACACCCTCCAATCCACCCACCTTCAGCAATGTTTAATTTTGTATTTCATGAATAAGTCCGCTGAGCAAGACATAATAAAACAATTTACATAAACCATGTTCACATTTAGATAACATTCTTAAATTATTTTTAAAATACGTATAAAATACCTTGACCTGTAGCTGGATTATACAGCAGCATTACTGCCGAGATAGTACAAGTATTCTGATTAGCACTCAGCGTCCTCAAATATCTATTCTGAGAACAGAATTTATAATTATAAGGTATCCGATCTTGCACAAGGCACGTGTCCTGGGTTTGTAATGACAGATTGTTGACAGTAACAGACCAAAATCCATGAGTTATCTGTTATTGGCACCCCTCCTGCTTTATAATTAATACAGCATCTTTCCTCTACATCCAGTTTGGCCTTAAGGAGGAATTGTGCGTTAGTCACAGCAGCTGTTCAACATACTGGCAGCAGGCGCCTAATTTCCATACAGTGTGCAAGATCTGAGTGAAAACTCTTAAATCGCATTGCATTTCAGAGGCAGTTCTTACACCGTAATTTGGAAGTTTAGGAAATGATATCTTGGTTTGACATATCAAATAAATCCACTGTCGTCCTCTACTGTAATGGAGGAGGGCGCATCCATTTCCTTAAGCAACCTGTCTCGTCTCCTATAAAACATTTCAAAATCCGAGTTCAGCGTTTTTATTTGCACACACTCTGAAGGTTAAACCCACTATACAGTTCCAGGCCTGAACATAAGCACAGGCCCCTGCCGCCCTTGTGGCGCACAGGGCCCCTACCCTTCAGGGGCCCCAACCCTGCAATTGTCCCCCAATCCTACAGACGGCCTCCATTTAGCCCAATTTCAATGAATATCTGTGCGATATGGGAGACTCAGGGACCCCCTCACATTCTGCATTATTCCACTGGGCATAGGGCTTCAATGAAAACCATCATTGATATGGGATTACCAGAGCTCTCCACTGTCTCTAAAGCCATGATAGAATTGCTGGAGCTTTTATGGTCATGAATTAAAGCACACCTTCAATTTCCCACCTGGCTAGAGTGTAAAAATAAACAGCAGTGACGATCTAGACTTTTAGCTTCTGAGCAGAGTCCTAGGCCCAATCATGTGTGTGTATATATATATATTCACTGAAAAAACCATAGGTTATAGACCATATATAGTTAGGAATTAGCATTTACAAAACCTTGAAAATTCACTGAAAAAAACATAGGTTATACACCATATATAGTTAGGAATTAGCATTTACAAAACCTTATTTTACTCACACAAAACCATTGAAATTCGCATATATAGTTAGTTATACTAACTATATATCGTGCACCCGCAATCCACTGCTGATCATGTCACATATTACATCATTCATGACATGGTCAGTGACATCACTGATGACATCACTGATGACATCTCAAATGACATCACTGATGACATCTCAAATGACATCACTGATGACATCACTGATGACATCTCAAATGACATCACTGATGACATCACTGATGACATCACTGATGACATCACTGATGACATCTCAAATGACATCACTGATGACATCACTGATGCCATCTCATTTGACATTACTGAGCACATCACTGATGACATCATTCATGTGATAATACGATGAACCTCTTCAGACTCTAATATAACCTTAGATACACTCAGTGTAAACAGACACTCACAGACTGTCACTCATCCATGAAGTTACACACACACCTAGTTAGTCATGCAAAGAATCAATCACACCTCCATTTTCTCAAATATACAGTTATACACACCTTACTTATTCAAACATATACTAACACATATTTACTCTCTTATACAATCCTGGATACAAGTTTACAATGATCCATACAGCCACTCACACATTCAATGGCTGTTATGCACATTTATTTACATATGTCAACTCTCACATGTACTGTGTTTTACATATGTACTTACTTTGACATGTAGCACTGAGATATCCATTCACTCACCAATACACTCATGCACACACTCAACCGCCCATACAGATGTTTCCACATGCCCTTTTGAACCCATACATCTAGTGAATCAACTGCTCACACATCTATGCACAGAGTCATACACCTCCCAGCCACCCACACACACACTCAGTCTCCCATACAAATACTTGGGCAACAAATCAATAACCCATATAGTTACTCATATAGCTAATGATCAACACATGCAGCAGATTACAGAACAACAGACACAATGATGCACAAATTAAGACAGTTTAGTCACTAACCCATACACTCAGTAAGACACATTTAATCACTCACTCATACAGTCAGTCATGCACCTACTAAATCCTTCATCCAGACACTTATAAATCCACTTATTATTCAATTTGTAAGACATATTTTAACTTTACAGAATTATACAGTCACTGGATGTAGTCATCAGTGATGTCATCAGTGATGTCATTTGAGATGTCATCAGTGATGTCATCAGTGATGTCATTTGAGGTGTCATCAGTGATGTCATCAGTGATGTCACTGACCATGTCATGAATGATGTAATATGTGACATGATCAGCAGTGGATTGCGGGTGCGCGATATATAGTTAGTACAACTAACTATATATGCGAATTTCAATGGTTTTGTGTGAGTAAAATAAGGTTTTGTAAATGCTAATTCCTAACTATATATGGTGTACAACCTATGGTTTTTTCAGTGAATTTTCAAGGTTTTGTAAATGCTAATTCCTAACTATATATGGTCTATAACCTATGGTTTTTTTCAGTGAATTTCAATGGTTTTGTAAATGCTAATTCCTAACTATATATGGTCTATGACCTATGGTTTTTTCAGTGAATTTCAAGGTTTTGTAAATGCTAATTCCTAACTATATATGGTCTATAACCTATGTTTTTTTCAGTGAATTTCATAGGTTATTTAATAGCAAATATCTATATGTATGAAAGTAATAATTTTTATTAGAAATTTTAAAATGTGTAATTTTTTTTATTTATTATTAGCCCCGGTACGCGCCCCGGGGCGCTCCCGGGGCACGTACCGATGAACGTACGGGTGAGCGCCCCGGGGCGCGTAGCGTCCCGTGAGCGCTTTTCCTGCGAACGAAAACAACATGATGACGTATCGCGTAGTCGCGTGATGCGCCGCGTAAACGTGACGCATCGCGTAACCGTGTGATGCATTTCTTCGGCGCGCTCCGTAAATGTACCAGGAAGCGCTCCGTGGCGCGACCCGCAGCGCGCAACGTAAGCGCTCCTGTGCGCGTAGCGTAAGCGCATCGGGACATGTGACCTGTAAATAACACTTTTCATTGGCTCTCAACTTTTTTTTTCTACAAATGATGAAAGCCCCCTCCTTTTTTCCTCATTCTTACTTTTTTCTTTGAGAAAGCAAGAGCTATTTGTGAGACATGGCTTCAGTAGTAGCTGCAGCTGCTGCACCCCCACCACCACCACCACCACCCAGAAAGGAAGGTCCACCACCCCAGATCCTTCCAGGAGTTGAAGAAGAGGAGGAAGAAGATGATGAGGACCAACAAACCAGAACATACTTGCCTGAAGAACCAAGACAAAGCCATGTTAAA
Organism: Lissotriton helveticus; assembly: GCF_964261635.1. Lineage (NCBI taxonomy): Eukaryota > Metazoa > Chordata > Amphibia > Caudata > Salamandridae > Lissotriton > Lissotriton helveticus. The sequence continues at coordinate 1,894,304,233 of NC_136059.1, read as the reverse complement.
GTTCATTATATATGGCAGTATTTTTCCATCCCTGCTGGGCAAAAAAAAGTGAATGCCCCGAAGGTGACATGCTTAATTTGCAACGAGGTCTTGTCCAGGGGCAACCCAAATAAAAAATATTCATTTGGGAACTACACAATGATCCGCCACATGCAGAGGTGGCACCCTAACAATCTGGCACAAGCTGAGGTACGGGATCTGGCTCAGAAAAAAAGAGACCATCAGGCCAGCACCTCCTCAGGTAAATCTTCAGTTGCAGCACCAGAAGGGCGCGAAACAGTACCAAATATACAAAAAAAATTTGGTGTAATAAAAATGGTCTGCATTTTTTGCGGAAAGACCCTCTGCTACGGGGAACTAAGCATTCACCTTATTAATGATTCCATCGACAACCACAACTGCAGCAAGAGAAGAAAGCAGTAGGTTTTTTTTTTTTTTTTTGCTCCTCTTGAGCCACTGTTAATTCCCAGTTTCTTGTTTTTTGTTGAGCCCTTTATAATGGCTGTTTTTCGTTCTTTCCCCCAAAAAAACAAAAAAAACATAAAATTGTTCAAAAAATACAAAAAAAACAAAAAAAATCAGAAAATTAAAAAAATATATAAAACCACAAAAACATTAAAAAAAGTTCTTTTCAGAACTACCTCCCATTTTAAAAAAATTACTAAAATTTTTAGCACTCTTGACTTCATTTTTCTCATTGGTGCGCTTCCCGGTACGCGCACCGGTACGCGAACCGGTACGCGAACCGGAAGCGAACCCAAATTTTTTTTTTAAAAAAAAGAAGAGTTAGTATAAGGGAAGGAAACAGAGAGTAATGTTAAAAGAAAGACAGCTAGAGGGAGTAACAGAGGGATACTGTTTAATAGATCTATTTACCGAAGAAAAGATGGAAGAGGGTATAATTGTGAAAAACAAAATAGATAAGGAAGTGAAAGAAAAAAAAGAGAGTAGAAGAATAATAAACAAGAGTTTCTTAGAGAATGTGAGTGAATGTTCAAAATAAGAAGAAAAATAGTAAAGGATGTGGAATGAGAGGTGGGGATAGAACCGGACTAAAAGAACAATCCTGAGGGAAAGTGTTAAGAAAACAGTGAGCCAAAGTAAATAGGAATAAAACAAGATGTATGATAGTGACTAACGTTAAAACATGTAGAATAATAGAGAGAAAAAACAGAAAGCAGAAAAGAAAAAGTGATAGAAAAGGAATGATTGAAACAGCAAAGAAATATAAATAACATAGGGGCATATTATCAACACAGGTGATAAAATTATCGCTGCTTTTATCTGCAGAAAACTGCCGCTAAAGCCGCTTTTACGGCAGAAAACTGCTGCTAAAGCCGCTTTTGCGGCAGTTTTCTGCCGATAAAAGCAGCGATAATTTTATCACCTGTGTTGATAATATGCCCCTTAGTGTGTTTGAACTACAGGGAGAAAGCATATTGAACAAGTAGTGAAAGAGTGATGAGTCAGAGATAGTGAGAGTAATAGAGATGGAGTGAGTGAACAGGAGTGAGGAACTATGAGAACAGAGGGGCATATTATCAACACAGGCGATAAAATTATCGCTGCTTTTATCGGCAAAAAACTACAGCAAAAGTGGCTTTAGCGGCAGTTTTCTGCTGCAAAAGCGGCTTTAGCAGCAGTTTTCTGCCGATAAAAGCAGCAATAATTTTATCGCCCGTGTTGATAATATGCTCCAGAGGGACTGAGAAAAGGAGTGGAAGCAGTAGAGTAAGTAAGTAATAGAGAAAGGAATGAGGGAAGTAGCAAAGGCAGGAAACTGAGGGTTAAAGAAATGAAGCAGTGGAATTAATAGAAGGTAAATGTGATAGAAATGTAACGAAAAGAGTACAAAACACTTACCTTATAATTGTCGTTAACTTAGTCACTTGTTATTTTTATACTTTCAATCTGTGAAAGAAACAACAAAAATTTGAAAAATATTAAAACGTATTTAAAAATTAGAAAACACAAGGGAAAAGATTGTCAATCATCCAATTTTACAAAGAAATAAAGTTAGAAATAAACATGCAGAAAAAAAGAGAAAGAAACGGTGATAGACAGTCAGACACAAAAAGAAATTGTAACAGAGTAAATTACTAAGAGAAAAAAAGGAAGATACTTTCAGTGACAGAAAAGAAGGATAGAAGAGAAAACTAAATTGAAGTTCTGTAAGCTACTAAAAGAAAGTGAGTAAGGTAAACTATATAAGGAAAGGGTGAATAAGGAAAAGAGAGTGAGGGACAGAGGAGACAGAGGAAGTGAAGGAAAGAGTATCAGATACAGACTGAGTGAGGCATCTACACAATGTGATTCGTAATGTTAGGAAACACAAGTAATGTATTAGAAAAACATGCAATTTTTTTTGCTCATTCCACAATCACATCACTTGTGTTTCCTTTGCTTAGGTATCTCATTGTGCAGAAGTAGTCTAGCATATGAAAGAGTACGCAGAAGGTGAGCACTGTATGCAACAACTTTGACACTTACAGAAGCCTCAGCTTCTCCATGCCCCCTACACAGTCCTAAATATATACATTTTAAACTGACGGTATCTTGTTGCAGATGAAGTGAGGCCTATCTTGCAACATGGTGCATCTTTTGCACTGCTGCTGCGTCACAAAAGTGACGCAACGGCGGCGCAAAAGAGGCGCACGGCCATCATAAATCTGCCCCTAACAATTTAAATGATTGATTCAGAATGCCAATAAGGTGTGGCCTATCCAGAGATTTGTTTGAGGTGAGGCCTACTCAGGGTTGCAGATGAAATTTAGGCTTATTGAAGAGTACAGAGGAGATAATACATGTGCAGGCTTGCCAATGAAGTGAGTCATGTCCACTGCACTCTTGAACAAAGGCCAGACCTCTTCTGTATCCCTGGACAGGCCTAAACCTCATCTGCACAATGTGATTCGTAATGTTAGGAAACACAGGTAATGTAATTGAAAAACGTGCAATTTTTTTTGCTCATTTCACAATCACATCACCTGTATTTCCTCAGCTTAGGTATCTCATTGTGCAGATTTAGTCTAGCATATCCAAGAGTACGCAGAAGGTGAGGACTGTATGCAACAGAACAATGTACATTACTCACCTCCCTTGACACTTACAGAAGCCTCAGTTTCTCCATGCCTCGTACACAGTTCTAAATGAATATCATAAATACAAAAAGGTACAGAAATAATTATACATGTTAAATGGTTTATTTTTGCTGTTCTCAGAATGTATCAAATTTCACTAAAAACAGTGAGTTGAAGGTATTCATCATATAACAGCGGGGGAAAAAAAACACAATCAAAATGATTGTGTTTAAAAAACCCATATAACATAACCAATCAGAAACCAGAACTCCTCAAAAGTAACTTACTTTCCATGACGTCGAAGGATGTCCTATGAACAGCTTATACTCTGTTGTGCTGTTATTATTTTCAGCCCGCCACTTTCTGAAAGAAAAGCTCCATCGTTTTGACAAATATGTTACATACAATAAATGACTTCTCGCTCTCTACCGCACTTCTCCTCAAGGCCAAATCGTGTAAGAGCCATTTATAACTCTTGAAATTCTTCTATGCAAATCCCGTCATTTTGTTTTTTCCGTAACTTTCAGAAAGAAAACGTTCAAGATCACTTTCACAATCCTGTACTAGTAATATCTCACCCTTGTTGCTCACTCATGATCCACATTTCCTATGACATTGATACTACTTAATATGAGGCACACTAACACTACCTCTATGACTACTACAATTATTTAATTCTCTACATCACTTTTAATCACAAAGCCATTTAAAACAGTACATAAAATTATTTCAACTCCTAGAATCATTACAGGCCAGTTAACTACCCAAAATTCTCTCTTCTGAAAACAGAAAGTAAGAATAGTTTTAAGTGAAAAGGCAACATTGTATCATAGTCAAATGGGAATCATTTTTAAAACACCAGCTTTTTTTACATTTTCAATAAGCTGTGTAATAAGCGGATGTTGTCAAAAGACCTTCATGTCATATAATAGCTGCAGTTACAAATGTTCTTCCTAAAATCAACCACTGTGTAGCCACAACATTTGTAATTAAAGTTGAAGACTTACTTTCATCAGGTTTATATAGTTGGAATTTTAAAATGACATTATAACCAAAAGTTTGTCCAAATAATGTAGACAGCATTGCAGACTTACATTACCTCTACTCCATGTTTTGATTGTCTGCTTGAATTAGCTTATTAAAAGAAACAGTTTTTCTGAACTCATTCAAAGTGCATTTATTTTTCCATGATGTCAAGTGTTATGGTAAGAACACCGTTTGCTTTGGGAAATACTCTGTTGTCCTTTAACTAATCCGTGCCCACCACTTTCTGTAAGAAAACATTCTTTTTTTCCAGGAACTACTTAAAACTCAAAAATAACTTTTGACTCTGTACTACACTTATCCTCAAGGCCAAATCGTGTAGGAGCCATTAGAACCTCATGAAATTCCTCAGAGCAGATCCCGAGATTCTTTCCCTAAAATTTTGGTTGTAAAAACACCAAGTAAGAATTTTTAAGGTCAAAAGGCAATTTTTTTTTTAAAGTTAAAACAGAATCATTGCAGAATGACCAGCCGTTTCTAGACTTCAAATAAGCTGTGTAATGTCTTGATGTTGTTGAAGGACCGTCATGATATATAATTGCTGCAGTTACAAAAGTCCTTCCTGATATTGACAACTGCGAAGCCACAAAATTTTTAATTAAAGTTGTCAATTTTGTTCCATCAGGCCTACATCGTTGGAACATTAAAATGACATACTGGACATATGTTCATATAAATAATGTAGACAGCATTGCTGACTTACATTGGCTACACTCCATGTTGTGATCGGCTGATTTTACTAGCTTATTAAAGGACACTGATTTACTGTCTGGCAAAGTTAAATATATAAATTTTTCTGAGTCTACACTAGTAGTACTTGATACCCTACAGTTCACGTAGTCATGCTGCCATTGATAGGTAAGGCCAAACAGGTGATCTACATCTACACCTTCATCTTGCAATACATCAAGCATATACATTAAAAACTCCTGACAATCTTGCTGAATATTTTGAGAGAATTGTGTTTGACCTGAACATTTGTCTAACAGATTTCGAATTTCAGACACACTTTCTATTTTTGTTCTATCACTGCTACATTTCTCTAACACAGAATTCAACAAACTGCAAAATCTTTGATCCGAATTGACCACAATCTCTTCTTTTAAATTTTCTAGAGAAAACAAAACATTAACCACTACATTAGCATAGCAGTTGACACCAGAACTGTTTTCAAATTGAAAACCAACAACATCTTCAACAGAATCCTTTTTGTTTCTGCTTATAATTTTGGGTTCATCGACTTTTCGTCTTTTTGCTACAACCTCTCTACTATTGATCACATTTCTTCGTTTCCGGCCTACCACACGTTTCTCAAACAAAGGATATTGAGGCAAATGTGGCGCATACTCTCTTCTTAACCTATTGTATTCCTTAACACAATCTAGATCCGCACAAATGTTTGTGACATCACACTCAATCAAGTACAATCCCGATAAAGTTCTGACTCGTGACAATGCCACATATGCCATACCCTCCTTGAACACAGAACTGCCAATATTCACCAATGCACTGTCTACACTTAAACCTTGCGATTTATGGATTGTCACCGCATATGCCAAGCAAACAGGAAACTGCTTACGGCGAACATATAAGTCTTTTACAAGCAAAAACCTAGCAGAGCAACGACCAATTAGCTGTACTTCCTCAATGCCATCAAATTTAATTTGTAAAAATTCAATTCGATCTCTATTTCTATATTTCTCAAAATCAACAACATTACCCATTGATCCATTTACCAGACCTCTTTCAACATGTAAATTCCTTCTAAAAATTATACGGCAATTTAAGCACACATTCAGAGTCTTTTCAAAACCAGCAGTTTTAGATATAGTCTTCTCTAATGAATCCAATTTTGATTTCAAATTCTCAGACAAAATAATTGTTGCTCCCATATGCTCTACTCTGTCAATAGCTTCCAGCTTCACAATCTCTTGGTTTTCTAAATGCAACATTTTGTTGTTGAAGATGGCACATTCTGCAAGAGTTGGCATCAAACATATTCCATATTTCTTCTCAGTAATTTTCTGAAAAATATTCTCAGGCACCACGTCTTCTTCTGGATACAAATTTGACAGTAATCGTGCATGTAAAGCTTCTTTCCCATGCTCGGTCACTTTTCCAATTCTAACATCTTGTAGAATATTCTTATAATCTTCATCCTTCGCTTGACGCATATTTTCACGCAGTTCAGCATAATTGAAGTTTAACCATATATTGACGTTGCCAATGCTCCCTAGGCACTTCCTGGTATCTTCATGCGTAAGTAGTTTAAAAACTGGTTGTCCTTTCACTGGTGTCAGCTGCAGAAGATCACCGAAAACAATGATGTGTTTGCCACCAAATAACACATCATACTCTGTTTTGAGAACTTCTTGCATTCTCAAATGCACAAAGGCAAGCATGACATTGGAAACCATGCTTACTTCATCAATGATAAGAAGTTTCATTTTCCTCAAGACTCTTGAAACTTCACAACAAGCATCTCCAGATAACTTGTGGTATTGTAATTTGTTATCATGCTCCACTGGCAGCATCAGTAGACGATGCAAAGTAATACCTTTAATGTTATGTGCTGCCAGTCCAGTTGGAGCGGTGACAACACAAGACAGCGATGACTCAGTCCTTTTCTGCAAATAACATGAAATTGCTTTAATGAGGAAACTTTTTCCAGTTCCCGCTTCTCCACTCACGTACAGTCGGACAGGCTTCAACGACGTACATGAGCACTCTTTCTTCTCATGACTTAATCCATGATCAATTTGGTTGGTAACTTCGTCATATATTTTCCTCTGCTCAACGTTGAGTTGTCTTTCCAAGTCTTCTAAGTTAACCGCATCCTCCTGAGCATGTGCCATGGCTCTTTCCACTTCAATCATGGCAGTGGCAGCTTCATTTTCGATAACTGGTCCTCCTAGTGGATCCTGACTCAATGAAACAGAACTCTGACTGTCCTGAGAACTGTCTCTAGCAATCTCGGCTGCAATCGTTGCTTCCTGCTCGATTTCCGCATTCAACATTTCTAGATATTTGGGAAAAACAGGACATTCTATAGTCTCCTTGGCAGCATTGAAAGAGTCTTCATAACAGAGGAAATCTCCAAGCAGTTCCTCTTCTTCACGCCAAGGCTTGAAAAGTTGCAAAAGAGCTAAATAGAAAAACTCTTTTCTTTCAGGAGATTCGCCACTCAATTTTCGATGATTTACCAATTGGCATTTTCTTTGCTTGACCAGACATCCCTCACTTCCAATTACAGCATACACTCCTTTATCAATATCTTCTTTGATGTTCCTCTTGAATATGTAATTTTGTAGAACCTCATACAGACAAACATTCTCGAGGTGACTGCTTCTATTTGGATAATATGTATCCAACATGTTGGTCTTCAAAATATCTGTACTGTTTGGCTCCTTTTCCACCAAATACTCAATTTCCCGTACAGGTTTCAGAACTCGATTACGTGTTGCAGCAAGACCAAGACTCGCCCAAATGATACTCCTGGATTTGGCATAGAGACTTGCTGAAGACAACCGGTCAGAACATTCGTAAGCTCCGATTTCTCGATGCGACAACATCTTCAGACTGAAACTGTACAACTTCTTACTGAGGCTCTTTTCATGGGAAATGTCCTCCCACATATCCTTCAATTCTGTCTTTTCTTTTTTGGTGATGTAAGATGTCACATACCGAGCCACAGACATACAGTTATCAGCCACAAACTGTATATCCATGTTAGCATTTCACATGGACAAAATCACTGGGTTGTAGTTGTTGATGTACTTGGACTCTTCGTTCCTTTTCAAATTGTATGTATTTTTGGGTGATTTCTTCATCACATTATGTCGCAGCGAAGACATCAAACTGTTCACTCTTCCTTTAGAAATCACCGGTCGTGGAAAGGCGAAACGACATTTTGTGTAGAACTTGTCCTTGTTTCTGAATTTACGACGACAGTACTTTCCACAACGATGGTTTTGGAAGCGTAAAACTTGTTCTCTTAGGCTTTTGTCTTCCTTTGCCTTTGGAACAGCACATGTAGAATACTGTTCTATGAAACTCATCACTAAGTCATCTGGATCTGTTCCAAATTTGGGTGCATCTTTGATCCACAGCAGCATATGTATATGAGGAGCACCTCTTGCTTGGTACTCCTTTCTCCAGAAGAAATCCAACACCTCTCCAAGAGGTGGATTTTTCTTGTTCATGATGAAAGACATCATAGCTTCAAATCTATGATTGAAGTACCTGCATACATTCACTGGATCCAAAGAGCACAGTTCTCCGGGTGTCTTGAATTCGATATTTTCAATGTTTCCATTTGCCTCTCGGAGAAATTCAAGTAAGTCTTCCCAGCCATACTCGGCACAGCTTAGAGTGAGGAACCATGTGGGAGTTCCTAAGTTCCTCAGCATACATTTTAAATCACCATGACGACGGTACCAGTACTCATTAGTACCACGCTGACACGCCATGAGATTAATCAGGTGAGAATCCAAAATACTGTCTTGCACATTGACTTTATCCATAAAGTCCCTTGCCGAGATATTTTGCATCTGTACACCACTTTTCAAAATGTGGTTCACTGCATATGACAGTCCAGACAGATCGCTTTCAAACAGTAGATGAAACAAATAGGGAATGCATTGACGAAACCTAGGATCTTCTGCATACAATCGTAAAGTCCGGTATTCAGAAGCAGGAATTTGATCAGGTCGCTCATCATATCTTCCTCCTTGACCTGTTGGAAATAGCTGTGGGAAACACCGAACTTCCAAACTTTCCTCCCAAACACTAATGGGACTTCCTTTGGCTTGTTTCATTTGAAACAACTCAATAGCATTCCCCATGACTTCCTTGGAACGCAAAGGATGAACACTATAATGTTCATATATTTCTTCATTTTTAGAGGCTTCTACTTTCTCAATTTGACCAGCACACAAATCGCTATCCTCTTCTTTACTTACTTCCTCTTCTGCAACATATACATTCTTGTAGTACTTATTGTTTTTCTTCAAATACAATGTTGCCTTTTTCACTTTCCTAACATCCACTAAATCTTGCCATATTTTCTTACTCTTTGTCGGAACCCCATTAACTAAGATAACCAGAGGTTCCTCTTCCACTTTCTCTACTCCAATTGTATTAATGTTTTTCTTCAAATCTAGAGGCAAATAAACAACTCTTCCCTTTAATCCTCTCTGTAAATCTGATGGAGGCAATTTCCCTGTCTTTGGCTCCATTCGTACAATAGCCTGAAAGGGATGGATACTTTGAATCAAAATAGATTCATAAGTATTTAAATCCTTCAATTCAGAAGGAATCTCAACCAATTCCAGATTATTATGAACCGCTCTAGCAGGCATTCTGTTTTGATTTAATTTGTTACAACAATAAGTACACACACGTTGATCCGATCCCAAATCAAAACAATTTTCTACCATCAAGTATGTTGCAAAATCCTTCCATTCACTATTATTTTCCCTTTCACTTTTCGCATTTAAATCCACTAACTTAGTCTGATTCTTATAATACGTGCGTCGACAACACACACAAGTGAAATTAGGCCTCTCACTTGATTTCACCTGAAACGTGGCAATTTCCTTCTGAAAATTATCTGTACTGGAAACCTGTACACTATCTTCCACATTACCTTCTTCTTCTGGGTCAATTTCAACATTCTCCTCTTTACTTGCAAAGTAACAAAACTCAATTTCTTCACAAATATTCTTCACATCTACTTCAGAACCATGCAAAAGAGCAGTGCATAATTGTTTAAGCATAATTGCTGGACTCTTAGCATAATACAACATTCTAACTAATTTCCTCACTTTATTATGATGCACTGCTAGCATCCTGAAATGATGAAAAACACTCTGGCATACTCTCCTGGAAAGACAAGCCAGTGAATGACCATGCAAACCTGTCACTTCTCTCACTCTGCAAGGATCTAATTCTTGCAACAACCTCATTTTTTGTTTTAAACTTTTCTTATTAAATGTCCGTACAAAATCACAAAGGAAATTGATGGAATCCTGTCGCACACTGCAAATACTACTACCCTTCCAGGTATACACTTGTCCCTTAGGACGTCTTCCTAAAACCTCATTACCTAACACCTCTTCTGCCTCTGTTGTCACAAGTTTTTCTTTTTCAACTGGACAACCATCTTTCACCTCATAAGCTCGACCACTGGTGTCAACTGCATGCACCAAATCATTATCCTGGAAATAACTCTCCTCATTAAAAAATGTCTCACAACTTGAACTATGCATCCATTCTCCTGGAAAAACTTCACAAAAATTACTACGATTAACTGTTCTCTTCCATCTACTATTTGTTTTGAAATCATACATTGCCTTGTTTAGTTTCCTAATTCTATTGATTATCAAAATAAATAACTTTCGCTTAATTTCGAATGCCTGATCAATAATTTTCTCAACTTTTTTTTTCTCTTATAAAAAACCACTTTCTGTTGACCTTTCTTAATATTTTTTAACAAATTGCCAATTATCCTGTTGCGGAACAATCGTCTACGAATGTCCCTAAACTGATTTTTCCTTCTACTACCATGCACAGAGTTATCTCCTGCTCTAGCAGTAACATTTTTGATTGGCCTTTCCTTTCCGTTTAAATTGTCTCTCTTTTTCTGGACTAAAACATGTTCTGTAGTAATACTTTTTTTTTTTACAAATGTTTCTTAGGAATGATTTCGTTCTCTTACCCGGAGCTTTCTTGGTGACTTGACGAGTTTTTATTGTAGAGGACTGCTGCAAGCATTTAGTAATCTGCTGTCTTTGACGTTTGGTAGCCTTTCGCCTTCTGTCCTTCGAAGGCATTCTTTAATTTTGAAATGATCTGTAGTTGAATCTGTGGTAAAATATAATAAAAAATGTTATTAACCACTATTACCAAACAGTAAATCAATAACAGTCGTCAAAAAATTAACATACTAGTTGTCAATTCTACATACAATAATTTTTAGTGCATTACCAAATTTGAAACTCATAAATAGTAGCAAAGAAATGGAATGCTTCTACATTTAACCTGTGCTCTTTTATATGTGAATCTGAACTAATTTTATTAGCATATTTCACTATTTTATTAAAGACACTTCACACAATCTGTTTTTGAAGTTGTATTTAATTTTAAATGAAACGGTTTACATGGTTACTTTTCATTTCAAGTAACTTAAATTTATTTTTAAAAGTCTTTATAGGTTAATAGGCTCGAGCAGGTCAGCTGCCCACCCTATGTCATACAATTCTGACAAATCAGCATCCTCATCAACTTCTTCATCATCCACAGGATATAAATCATCCAAGGGATCTACTTCCACTGACGTTTCAATGACAAGTTCAATGATAAGATCGAGATCAACAGATTGCTCATTATCACTCATGCTTGATGTTGTCGTTATCTTTAAAAAAAGAGAACAACAATGAGATGTTGCAGACTAAGACACAAATCTCAGAGACTATAATGGTAAAATTGTTTAACAAGAGTAACATTTTGCAGATATTATTTAACCATGTCCAGCGATGCTGAGGAGTTGAGGCCTATGTCCAAATTTTCAGTGAACAGGACTCATCTCTTCTTAACCTTGGATAAGCCTCACCAACACTGTGTCCCCTGCTAATACTTAAATTTAAAGGAGCAGATTTATGTTAACTGGTGCATCCCCAGGGATGCACCAGTTAACGTACACCACTGCTCTGCCACCCATGATGTGCCGCATTTACAATGCAGAGCGCCATTGAGCAAAAACAGCACAGATGCGTCACACATCTGTTCCACAAAAACGGCGCATTGCAGGAATCACGTCATAAGCGCAACATATCTACTGCAATGCACAGGGGCAAGCCACACATTGCATGGTGCATCACTCCTTATGCCTGTTTCAAACAGGCATAAAGATTTGATTCAGCAATGCCATAAAGCTGACTCAGTAAAATCTTCTTAATTTTACTGTGTTCGTTTTACACGGTTTTCATCCAAATGACTGGCCACCCCTGCAACAAAACGCCCACATGAAACCTGACGCAGGTTTCATGTGGCACAGCACTTTACAGCATGACACATCTGCCTAGATGCATGAAGTTGTAAATATGTCGCAACATAGCGCATCTTTTGCTCATCTTCTCCATGCCCCCTACACAGTCCTAAATGTATACAGTTTAAACTGACGGTATCTTGTTGCAGATGAAGTGAGGCCTATCTTGCAACATGGTGCATCTTTTTCACTGCTGCTGCGTCACAAAAGTGACGCAACAGCGGCACAAAAGAGGCGCACTGCCATCATAAATCTGCCCCTAACATTTTAAATGATTGATTCAAGATGACGATAAGGTGTGGCCTATCCAGAGGTTTGTTTGAGGTGAGGCCTACTCAGGGTTGCAGATGAAATTTAGGCTTATTGAAGAGTACAGAGGAGATAATACATGTGCAGGCCTACCAACGAAGTGAGTCATGTCCATTGCACTCTTGAACAAAGGCCAGACCTCCTCTATCTTCCTGGACAGGCCTAAACCTCATCTGCACAATGTGATTCGTAATGTTAGGAAACACAGGTGATGTAATTGAAAAACGTGCAAATATTTTTGCTCAATTCACAATCACAACATCACCTGTGTTTCCTCAGCTTAGTTATCTCATTGTGCAGATGTAGTCTAGCATATCCAAGAGTACGCAGAAGATGAGGACTGTATACAACAGAGCAATGTACATTACTCACCTCCCTTGACACTTACAGAAGCCTCAGTTTAATATTTCTCAGTTCAATATTTATTTAAAGAAGCAGACACCAATATGACCTTCTCATAAATGTGAAAAGTGTTTTTAAAAAAAACAAAACTATTTTCTGGTCATAATTTGAAAACACAACACAGGTCCTATGTAGAAACACACCCTATCAGTACTTAAACTAGCCAAGCACACATGGGGGCGTATTACAAGGACCTTGCACCACGGGGAAATGACTTAAATTAAAATGGGAAAAATAACATCAAAGGGACTCAAAGGCCTTGTAAATATGCCCCAAGCAGCCTATGAAACTCTAGCGGTACATATCAAGAAACTTAAATGACTTCAATAAACGTTTTTAAACACATCAAATAAAGCAGTTATTCAACTACATTCATGGGGAAGTGACTTAAAATGCCCTAACACACATGAAAGCGTATTTTGAAGGCCCTTGCACCATTTTTGCGTCACTTTTAACATGGCTATGTAACTCAAAGAATCAAAATCTAAATTTGCCAAGCACACATGGGGGCGTATTTACAAGGACCTTGCACCACGGGGAAATGTCTTAAATTAAAATGGGAAAAATGACATCAGAGGGACTCAAAGGCCTTGTAAATATGCCCCAAGCAACCTATGAAACTCTAGCAGTACATATCAAGAAACCTAATTAATTTCAAAAAACGTTTTTAAACACATCATGTAAAGAAATTATATACCTACATTCATGGGGAAGTGACTTAAAATGCCCTAAGACACATGAAAGCGTTTTTTTAAGGCCCTTGCACCATTTTTGCATCACTTTTAACATGGCTATGTAACTCAAAGAATCAAAATCTAAATTTGCCAAGCACACATGGGGGCGTATTTACAAGGACCTTGCACCACAAGGAAATGTCTTAAATTAAAATGGGAAAAATAACATCAAAGGAACTCAATAGCCTTGTAAATATGCCCCAAGCAACCTATGAAACTCTAGCAGTACATATCAAGAAACCTAATTGATTTAAAAAAACACATCATGTAAAGTAATTACATACCTACATTCATGGGGAAGTGACTTAAAATGCCCTAAGACACATGAAAGCGTTTTTTTAAGGCCCTTGCACCATTTTTGCGTCACTTTTAACATGGCTATGTAACATGGCTATGTAACTCAAAGAAACAAAATCTATTTGTAAAACACTTGACACAAAGCAACATTTTAAATACACAACTTTCTTCATAATTTTCTCCTTAAAGCATACTATTCTCTATTTAAATTAAATGAATCTTTTCTCACCTTAGCAAATACTTTTTGAGTTTCAAAACAGTCTCAGACACACACCAATTTGTCTTCAGAAGAGCAAAGGGTATGCACTCCAGAGGCTGCAACCAACAATGGCACAGAAATGCTGTAATTCATCACACATATCTCTCATGTCACCCACTCAAAACTCTTCCCTCACTTTTTTCAAATCAACACCCTTCCCCCCTTCTGCCCTTTCTGCCTTTTTTCCATAGCAACCACCTCCTGAAAGACCTCTGATGTTTGCAAGTTCACACAACAATGTTTCAATTGAACTCTGAACTCTCAGTTCACCTGCGTATCCAGTGCAATCTTTCATAAAATGATTTTTTCTTGACCATTCAAATTACATCTTTCAAAGAACTCATCCATGCACCCTAACTTTCTGTTTTCAGCAATCAAAATCCACCAATCACTGCTACTGATTCATTAGCACAGAAACTCCACAGTTTTTTTCATTACAAACTCCTACTGTTTCAACTGCCATTTCATTCCCACACTTCATCTGACTACAGCAGAACCTCCTCTCACCATGTTTTCTGTCTGGATTGTTGGACATAGTTACATCTACTGGGCTCAAAGGTATGCTGATAACAGAAATTTACATAATCTCAATTTACAAAATGTGGAAATCAAGTGGATTGGCCACAGAGGATTAAGATGTCACCAATTGATACCATTGGTGAAAACCTTTTTGCATTTGCCAAAACCTGACCTGTTAATTGTGCACTGTGGAGGAAATGACTTGGGCACTTTGACTGGGGTAGGTCTGGAAATGCTTTTAAAGGACACCTTTGACCAATTGATGGCACTTTTTCCTCAAACTGCCTTGGTATATTCAAATATATGCCAAAGACTAAAATGGAGGTGGTCGAACCAATTTTGTCCACAAATTGAGAAATCGAGGAAGCATGTAAATAAGTCTGTTTCAGCTTACATGAGAGACCATGGAATGGGCTCCATGTACAACAATAACTTGCGTTACTACATGCAAGATATCTACAGAGGAGATGGAGTTCACTTCTCAGATGAGGGGAACAGAGTTTTCATCCTGAATTTAAGACTATGTATTGGTACCTACTTATAAGTACCTAAATCTACCACAGACCCAAAAGCTCTTCTCAGAGCTACCCTAACTATGAGCACTATAAACAAATTTTAAATGTAACTTTTTTTTTACAAATTTTCACAATTTACGCTTTCCGGAGCGCTACCCGGTACGCGCACCGGACGCTAACCGCGCGAAATGTTTTTTAAAAAATGTTTTTTTTTCGCACATATGGGCCTCCTCAGCCACCCTCAGAAAAGCTAGGGGGTCAGGATACGTCTACCGTGCCCCCTTCTACCCATTCTGCACATTATTTGCCCTCCATCTTGTATCTCAATTCTACCGAAACACAAAATGGAGGACTCCCGTAACGCTGCCGGTTCGCGTACCGGGGCGCGCACCGGGAAGCGCTCGATTAAAAAAGGTGGGAAAGTAATTTACAGAAAAACCACTGGAGACACTTTCACCAAATATAGATTAGCTCATACTACATACCAATCCCTACCATTTTCACAAATTTGGTTGGAATACCATTTAGCCATTTAGCCTATAGACCTCTCTAAATACCCTGAGGTAAATTACTTCACAAAACACATCTGAAGTGTTGGAATTGACAACCAATTAAAATGTTACTTTCATTTTCTACTTTTTTTACCTGACATTTGATTGGTTATGTACCTGAATATATATAAAGAAACAGAGAGAAACACAGCCATTTTGACTACTACTTCCTGAAGTACATTGCAAGAGTATTTTCACTGACAACTTAAACTTGTTTTTAAAAGGTAAGATGTTATTTTATAAATTTGAAAGGAGAACTATGTTATGCACTTTAAATTAATTTGGGAAAACATTTTCAGATAGTTATATACTGTCCCTCTGTAAGAGTTAGAGATTGAGAAAGGCTTGTTTATAATAATTATGGATTGATTTAGGTTTCTGTGGTATAATTATGAATTTACTTAGGCTTCTTCACAGGCACTTTTTAATAGTACTACTTCACGCCTGAAACCATACAGTGCCCATAGATAACTTCTCTGTTATAAACTCACAAGTACCTGTCTGAACTTAAACCCAACAGTGCCCTATCTCTACTGATATATTTATTTTTTATGCAAATTTCAGCACAAAAATGGAAGGAGAACAGAACGTTTCCTTTGAAATTGTCCTAGAGATGAACAATGAGGAAATCATTGAACCCATTGACTTGGAATTCATGGATGAATCACGGGACCATGAACTTCTACAATGGGTAGAATCTGTGGATTTGTTACTTCAATATGAGGACGGTCAAATGTTGGAAATTATGTTCAGTCAAAAAGAAGACATTTCGGACAGTCAAATGTTAGACGTTCTATTAAATTTTGAAAAAGAATCAGAAAAATAAATTTATATTTAATAATCAAAAATTGTTCGAGTCTTTAATCATTTTTATATATAATTCATAAACTAGTACCAAATTGATTATAATGTAAAGTCAGACTTATAGTATACTGTGCAACTTTTTTATGTTACATAGAAATTTTGCTCATAGTTACTTCCTTTCTCCAACTATATTATCTCCAATGTGTATTTAACATCTCTTTATCATCTCCTGCCTCCATATTGTTTCTGCTTTCCTGACACACTATGGTATGAATTCCATATTCCACAATAACTTCTGAAACAACATGCAAAATATCTACAAAGGAGACGGTGTATATTAATTGTTTGACTCTGCATTGGTACCTACATATTGCTACTTAAATAAAAAAAATAAAAAAACACAACACAACGAACAATCAATAAACATACAATATTTTAAAAGTCTATCATTCTTTTTTCTTCATAATACACTCCCCGGACCGCTTCCCGGTGCGCGTACCGGGCGCTCCCCACGCGGGGCCCTTTTAAAGCCTCCACATCAAACCTAGGGGGTCAGGGAGGATCTACTATGCCCCCTTATGGTCATTTCCCCTTTTGTTTTGGCCTCCTCTTGTCTCTCGATCCTACCGAGAGACAAGATGGCGGCCACTCTGGACTGTTTAGAATGTTGACAGAAACCGCAGAGCCAATCAGCTTCGCTTCGCGAAGTTCCGTTACGCGTCAGGTACGCGCACCGGGGCGCTAACCGGGGCGCGCTTACAGATATATATATTTTTTTGAACGTTAATTTCTCAAAATCCACTGGAGCACATATCTTGAGACCTAGCGAAGGCACATCGGGCAAACAATATCTACAATTTTGCCAAGTTTCGTGGAAATCCATTCAGCCGTTCGGGCTAAAAGTGAGGCCAACAGCCCTATGGAAAAATGAATGGGAAAAACGCGTTTTGGGACCCACCTTTTTTCTCGGCCCCCCCTTGACGAACCCCCCCAAATTTCCAGGGGCTGCTCAGAATCAAAATGTTCCATTTTCCTGAAAATTTCAGCCAATTCCGTCCACAAACACCAAAGTTATTAGACATAGAATTTTCAAAAATCCCATAGAGAAAAAATCCTAACTATATATACCTACTGGCGACCGCCAGTAGGTAATATATATATATATTACCTACTGGCCACGCCCCTTTTTACACCTGTCGCATACTGGAGGTTGCTGGTGGACTAGTTGGCCCCCAGGGACCCCCAGTATTCAAGGGAATTAGTTCCCCCTCTGCAAACGCGCCAGGGGGCTGCCTTGCAGAGAGGTGTTCTGAGGCCACTCCCCTTTTTACACCTCTCTGCAAGGCTGCCCCCTGGCGCATACTGGAGGTTCCTGGTGGGCTAGTTGGCCCCACGGGTACCCCCAGTATTCAAGGGGAATTAGTTCCCCCTCTGCAAATGCGCCAGGGGGCGAGTTTGCAGAGTGGTGAAATCCTCACCTCAAGCCCCACCCCCTCCCTGCACCACAATGCAAAAACGCCCCCTTGGCACATTTCCAGAGGGGGAAGTAATTCCCCTTGAATACTGGGGGTCCCTGGGGGCCAACTAGCCCACCAGGTACCTCCAGTAAGCGCCACAGAGCTGCGTTGCAGAGTGTTGTGAAAAGGGGTGTGGCCTCATTACACCTCTCTGCAATGCAGGTCCCTGGTGCATGCTGGAGGTTCCTGGTGGGCTAGTTGGCCCCCAGGGACCCCCAATATGCAAGGGGAATTAGTTTCCCCTCTGCAAATGCGCCAGGGGGCTGCGTTGCAGAGAGGTGTGAAAAGGGGCATGGCGCTGCGTTCCTGCCTCGGTGGAGACAAGCAGCCGTGGAGCTCAGGCGCGGCCGCACGGCGGCTGCCCGGGTGCTCCGAGGATCCGTGGTTGCTGAGCAAGGAAGGGAGGGGATTGCTGATGGCCACGTCGCAGCCCAAATTTCGGGTAAGTCAGCCAGCGTTCTTCATGCTGCAGGATTGAAGGGGAGTGTAAGCGGTGGAACTCCAGTGTGTTTGGACGACACGGCAGACCCCCGGTCTGCAGACAGTAAAGACAGCAAAGTGGCCAGAAAGTTTAGTACAGGATCGGACTCTGATTCGGAAGGGAAGAGTAAGCCCTCAAGGTGCACCAGGAGTGGGATCAAGAAAGTAGTTAAGGGGTCCGGGGGGTAAAAAAAAAAGAAGCAGCTTCAAGGGTGCTCCGTGAAAACAGGGCAGAGTGTAACTAAAACTGTTACAAATACCGCTATTGGGGGAAGGAGTATAACTCAGCAAAAGGCAGTGCCCCCCGGGAGGTGATTAAGGGCATTAAAGACATTAAGCAGAAGGGGGCAAAAAGTTAACTCTCAAAGAGATCTAGTGGCATTACACCATCTCTACGCACATTTTTTAAAGTGTTGCCCCAAATACTGAATATTGCACCAGAGATGGCGACTGCTGTAGCAGGGGGGTCAAAGGCACAGAAAGAGTCAGTGTCAGTAGTTGCGCCAACGCCCACACTCCGGTCAATGGAGATAACAGCTCCTTTAGGGGTCTCACTGCTATTACCAACCTCTGTACCAGGTACACTAGCTAAAACAGCAGCTGAGTTAGCTGAGCCCTCCGTGCTTGCTAATGACATAGAGGCCGAACCTGCAAATAATCAGCAATCCCAGCAAGCCCAGGAAGGAGCCCAAGGGTCCCAGGGGTCTCAAGGGTCTCAAGGGTCTCAGGGGTCTCAAGAGAGGGTCGCACCAAATAAAGTAGCAACGTTGGATGGCGGGGGAGGTAATGTGGAGGACCCAGAAGTTGAGAATACACTGGAGGCTTTGGTAAAGTCAATAACTGCAATGAGGGAGGAAATCCGTGCTGATTTTGCAGTCTCTAAGTCAAATCAAAACGAAATCAGAGCATCCTGTGAGATGCTGGAGCAAAAGGTGGATGGCTTATGTGCAAGGACAGAGGTGTTGGAGAGTTCTGTGGGATCACTGACATCAAATCTTGAAATGGCCAGATCTAAAATCCAAACGCTGCAAAGAGATGGGGAGAGTATGAGAGAGGGAGTGGAAAGTTTGGAACATTATTCCCGGAGAAATAATCTGCGACTTTTAAAGACCCCGGAAGGAAAAGAGGGCACAAATCTTAAAAGTTTTGTAATCAAGATACTAAAGGACTCTCTTAATCTGGAGGAGTCAGTTGAGGAGCTAGAAAATAACATCCAGCGAATCCATTGCGACCCATTTCGTCTAAAGCCAGGGAGAGACAAACCCAGAAAGGTTTTGATTAACTTCCAGACGTTCTCACTCAAAGACAAGATCTTGAACCTCGCACAGTAAGCCAGATCACTACAAGGCCCGAACTTCTCTTTTGAGGTGCGGTCAGACCTATCTAAGACTACTCTTGATAGGCAATGGGAGTTGGGGCAGCGCATGAAAGAATTTAGAGCGGTGGGTGCCACTGTTCAGATGAGGTTCCCGGCCTTCTTGCGTATCATGTACATTAATAAAATGCATAATATCCGTTCACCCTTGGAAGCAGACGAGCTACTAGCTTCTATTAGAGATCATGCCCAGACCCAGGCCCAGAGTAAAAGATAGTGGGTTTTGTAGGTTTGAACAGGCTAACTGCCAATATAGAACCATGACTGGTCTACATTAGTTCAGACATAGAATTTCAGAGTATTTCTAGACCAGAGTTAAAACGGGTAAATACTTGGTAGGGGGGAAGAAAGAAGGAAAAGGAAAGGAAAAGAAAAAGAAAGGAAAAAAAAAAGGTAGAGAAGAGGGAAAAAATATATATATATAAAAAAAAGGGGGGTAGAAAAGGTAGATCGTAATGTATATAGTTTAATATAGGATAGATACACACGCATTCATAAAAAGAAAAAAAAAATATATATATATATATATAAAAGGAAACTTAAAAAGTAAGTTTCCCTCCCTTTTTTTTGGCTTCTCTTGCCTCTTTTCTCAAAACTTAACAATGTTTATATATGTATATTCACATATGTATGAATCCGGGTATATATGGTGTAGGTAGAGAGGAGAGCTGACGATAATATTGGCAAGAACAATCCACTCTCTAATTTATTTGCACCTAAATAAAGGTCCTACCCCACCATAATGTAAGTTCCCCTTCAATACCCCTTAATATTCACACTGGTTTGGTGTCAGTTGACAGAGTATACTAGCAGGGTGGAGGTAAGGATGAAGAGCTGTTGTGGGTGTAAATCTGGACATCCACCAGGTCAGAGTAAGTAGGGGAGGGTTTTCCCGGGGAGGGAGGGAGCAGGGGGGGAGGGGGAAAAAAACAAAAAATCCTCATAAGTCTGCCTCTTGTTTTATAGGATGTTTGTTCCTGATATCTGTCCAGCATCGGAAGCCTAAATGCCCAATTTTAAGATTCCCGCGGGAGCGGTTGGGGAAGATAGATGTGAAAGGTGTAGTGGTGGCATCATGACAGTCCTCCACTATATGTCTTGGAATGTTAATGGTCTGCGAGTGAGAAGAAGGCGGGAACGCATAATGCAGTACTTGAAGGACTCCCCTGCGCAGATCGTTGTTATTCAGGAATCATATCTCCTTAAATTAGAGGCAGTTGAGATACTCAAAAAACAGAGATGGGTTGACAAATTTTGTTCAACTTATCATAATGCAAATATCAGGGGGGTTATATTTATATTTAAGAAAGCTGCTAAAGCCCAAATCCTGGAGATAATAGAGGACCATACAGGGAGATGGCTGATATTGAGAGTTCAGTTGGTGGGTCAATGTTACACTCTGGTAGGATATTATGGCCCAAATTCAGATGACCCGTCACATATGGCTGCCATTAGGAATTACCTATTACTTTTTCAGGATCCTGTGATTTGGATGGGCAACTTTAATATTGTTCTGAACTCTAAGTTAGACAAATCGGCAAATTCGAGAGCTTGTAGTTCACCAAAGTCTAGGCAAACTCTTTCCGCAATCATGATTCAGCTAGGTCTGGCGGACCTATGGCGGGAAAAAGCAGGCAGTAAAATGGGGGTTTCCTATCGGACTAGTCGTTTCAAGCATGTATCTAGAATCGACTACGCATTGTTTACTTACAAGTTGAAAGACACCTTAATAGCGATAGAATATCTCCCGTCTCACCTGTCAGACCATTCGGCTCTTGTTTTTTCACTTAACACCAACAGTAGGAGGGAACATCCATCTTGGTCCTTTGACCGGACACTCCTACTTGATGAAGGGGAAGTGAATTTCCTGGTCACAGAAATAAATGCTTTTTTTAAAACTAATCTTGAGTCCTCCTCTTCGGCAGTGGTTTGGGAGACCTTTAAAGCCTTTACAAGGGGGTGTATAACAAGTAGGTCTTCATATCGAAGTAAGAAATATAAAGATAGGATATCCAGTTTGGAACAGGAAATGAAGGGCATTGAGTCTAATTTAGGACAGTCTCTAGGATCTCCTGAGGAGATGTCCAAATTGGCTGAGTTAAAGCTCCAATTGGAGAACATCTTACAAGATAGGGTTAATAAAAGATGGAAAGCAAGTAAGATCTCCCATTTTGAGTTCGGAGAGGCCGCGGGAAGAGTATTGGCGTGGAAAACAAAAGCTGATCAAGCTCTGAAATATATCAGAGAAATTAAGGTGGAAGGGGAGGCGGCACTAAGGACATCTAATCAGGAGATAGGTAAAGCCTTCTATGATTTCTTCGAGGCTATCTACAGGGAAGAGTTACCGGATGACCAGACGGCACGAAACATGTGGCTGGGAGGAATAAGGCTCCCAACTCTATCAACAACACAGAGTAATAATTTAGAGACTGCAATAATGGAGGCAGAAGTAAAGGAAGCAATACGGCAGATAAAAAAAGGGAAAGCATCTGGTCCAGATGGCCTTCCTGGGGAGATTTATAAAGTCTTGGGGGAGAATATCGTCCAAGTATTGACAACTCTTTTTAACGGTATCCTTAGGGAAGGAAAGTTACCACCAAAATCGTGGGGGGAGGCCACAATTGTTCTCATTCCCAAGCCAGGGAAGGATGTATCAGACTGTGGTTCTTACAGACCAATATCGTTGCTGAATAGCGACTATAAGATCTTTGCCGCCATATTGTCAGCAAGACTGGGAAAGGTAATAGGCTCCATTATTCATCACGACCAGAAAGGTTTTATTAAGGTGCGCCATCTGTCAGACCTCACACATGACCTGGTAGGGGCCATCGATATCGCCTCGGCTTTTTCCCTTCCATTGGCCACCCTAACTCTCGACGCAGCAAAGGCCTTTGATAGGGTCAACTGGCCCTATCTAAATGACGTATTGAAAAGGTTTAACTTCAGGAAGGGCTTTTGCAGAACTATTACCTTGCTTTATGGAGACCTTTCGGCTAGGCTTCTGATTAACGGAAGTTTGACAGAACCCTTTAAGATTACTAGAGGCACGAGGCAGGGCTGCCCGCTCTCTCCCCTCCTTTTCAATTAATATATTGAGCCGTTTGCTCATGTTTTGCGAGCTGACGAAAATATACCATCGTTTAAATTTAAGGAGTGGGAGAGACGGACAGCATTATATGCTGATGATATCTTAATCTTTACCTCGGATCCGGTTTTGTCCTTTCCTGCTGTAATTCAAAGGGCAGCAGAGTTCGGTAAGATCTCGGGATATAGTATCAACTCAAGTAAGACCGAGGTCATGGTATGGAATATTCCGGACCCAAGGTTAGGCATAAACATTACCACCTCTATGCGGTATCTCGGGATCCGTATCACCCAAGATATTGATACCATTGCCCAAAATAATTTAGATCGAGTCTCCAGGGAATGTAAGGGCTTATTGAAATCCTGGACTCACCTGCCACTTTCCATAGTGGGTAGGGTGAACCTAATAAAAATGTCTATCCTTCCTAAGTATATATTTATTTTTGGTGCTATTCCGTTGGGATTTGATGTGAAGATGTTGGACAGATGTCAGCGAGAGATTAATTCCTTTATTTGAAATTACAAATCCACAAGAATTGCGTGGAAGAAGTTGAGGAGGAGAAGGGAAAAGGGGGGTCTTGCCCTACCGGACTTAGTATACTATGCATGGGCCTTTCAGCTGTGCTACTCTAGGATGTTACTAAAAATGCCATCTAATCTTCCAGAGGGGACAATGTATTAAGCCATGTTAACCGGAGCAAATCTACCAGTTGATGGATTTATATATAAGTTTGGGAGCCAGAAATTTTTTAAGAAAATAAGGCAAAAAATTATACAGTCATGGGCCAGAGTTTGGCTAGCCATTAGACGAAGACTAGGCCTGTCCTACTATTCTGATTTCGCTCCCATATGGGACTCCCCAGGTTTACCGGAGTGCCTAAGGGACAGCTTATCCTCCCCATTAGAGGAGGCTGGGATTGTTAGATGGGGAGAGCTAATGGCAGATGGAGCGATATTATCTTGGGATGAACTACACGATTCATCCAGTTGGAAAGCTGGGGGAGAGCCCAGCGGTGCAAAGATATACTTTTTGGGAAATCAAGCGCGCTGGAGAAACTGTTATTAGAAAGACCAATGGGTGGTAAGAAGGTGGCCTTCTGGTACTGGCAGCTGCAGGAAGAAACTGATGGGGAGTTTACTCTTCCAGACGAGCTGTGGGAAGAGGCAACTGGCTTTCAGTGTGAGGAGTTATGGTTAAGATCTTTTTCGCTCCTCTACAAAGTGGTGAAACCATCATGGCTGAGGCACAACCATCTTTTCACAGCCCACCGGGCATACATAACACCGTTGAGACTTTCCAAATTTCTCCCAGATTAGAAATGTAATAAATGCAATTTATTAGCAGCTTCAGACATTCACATGTTTATGGAATGCCCCAACATCGGCCGGTTCTGGGAGGAAGTGTTGGCTACCTTAAATTCCATCCTGAATATATCTTTAGTAGTTTCATTGCCACTTATCATCTTTGGCTTAGAGGACAGCATTTCTGGCAAGGCGAGATCTTTTTTGTTCTATGCCATTTTGCTGGCTAGAAGACAGATATGCATACGGTGGGTGGAGGAATCTGCTCCTTTACACTCGGACTGGCTAACGTCCCTATATGAAACTGTTAACGCGGGGTTTCTGGTCTCTAATTACCTTACTAGATCCCAAATCATGTCGACTGAATCGTTGGTACCTGTCATTGAGTAAAAGATAATCTACTACTAGGTTAGTCAATTAAGAACTTACACCACTCTAAATAACCACTGACCAGTGATAAAGTTTAAAGATTTAATATAAAGTCAAATATAATTGAAGATACAAACTTCTCAAGATAAGGTTTAAAAGGTATACTGGTATCACTATAAACATAAATTCTTTGAATAATCTGAGTCTACAAAACAGAATAATAAGTACAAGTTCGAAAATCATCAGAGTTGCCAAAATGGATACAAGTTGCAACTTAAGAGTCATTACAGAAAAGAAATTCTGTTAGTCTGTCCCTACACTAGACTAAGTGACATCCCTACTTAACAAGATCTTTACCCCAAAAGGTGTCAGCCGTGGTGTCTTCCTAAGAAGATCACGCACTTCCCATTGTCTCTTCTGTAAATAGGTCTCTTGTGATCAGCCTATCTGCCTACCCCACCGCTCTCTTAGGCTTCCAAAATCATCTGCTCTGCTCTCCTCCCGGGTCGCTTTCCCTAATACAAAATCACATTTCCAATAGAAACGCCCCTCGGGACGCCCCTCACGTGGTATCGAATTTGGCGGCAGACTCCATGATGGTACTCTTCAAGACCCTCGTTAAAGTTGACCTTGGTTCCCAGGCTTCTTCTCCAGCGCGCTGGTACCCCCTGAAATTCCTGGAAACTCCTACAGGCCTGCGCCAAGCGCCACTGAACAAAGCCCCATTCATTTCAACTGATTAAGACCCCTCGCACCTGCATACAGGCCGTCCTACAGTGGGCCTCAAATTCCAGGCTCCACCATATCTATAGGTCATAAAACATATGTAAAGCACAGTACTTGGCACCTCTCGACTTCTTCTCTAACGAGCACATTGCAGATCAAAGAAACAACATTATCTGTTCGGGCCTACTTGATTTACATGAAGCGGGTCCCTGCACTCTGAAAACATTTAACTTGATTTAAACAGTATTCTTAACTAACACACGTTTCTATAATGCCTCACATCTATAAACATATATTTCAGTAATAAGTTCAATAATACCTTTAGATGAACAATGTCAACCCCACCTCACATTATTTTAGCAGCACGTTTAGATTTACTGTGAATTGCCATGAGGCCTACACATTTCAACTGGTTTGCAAGACTCTACTTTTCTCTTACATGATCACTTTAACATGATAACGTGAGGTTTCCATATTCATTCTAACATTTCTATATTAGTCTTCACATTGCTATGATTATTGTTATTCTACTTGAACACTCTATATTTTTCACTACTGAGTATAAGACACTCTTGTGCATAGTATATGAAACTAACTATGTGCTTGTAAATATGGTGCACTCATACATTTTTCAGATTTGTGCTCTCTCAGTCCCCCCTTTGATGACTTTCAGGAGTCATCACCATCAAAACACCATCTCTAAAATGTAGGACTCTTCAAAGTGAAGTCATGGCAGTACCATTTCTTTTCATTGTCTCCAATGCCTTCAGACTCTTATATTGTGTATCTTGCATCGCTGTCAACCTTCTCTCTTGTTCTCTCATAGATCTCTGCAACCTGTTTGCTTTATACCATTGATACAAACGCACCAATCCCCACAAAGTGATTACACAAATCACAATTATGATGATGGGTTTCAGTATGTACCAAACGATACCCTTTCCTAGGTTGGCAAACCAACCTCCAACTTTACCCATTCCATGGCCTACTTTTTCCCACACATTTACCTTTGTCAGATCCTCAATTTCGTGGTGAATTGCAGTAATGTTTCGTATGTACTTCTCTAAAGGTTTTGAATTGTCTGGAATGTAAGTGCAGCATTCCTGGACCTTCAAAGCCTTGCAAACTCCTCCCTCTTTGGCTAACAGAACGTCTAGAGCAAGTCGGTTCTGAAAAACCATTGCCCTTATCGATTGCATCTCACCCTCCACCAGCATTAATGATCTAGCAGTACTGGCAGATAACCTATCTACGACTGTAGCCAATCTTCTAATTTTGATGTCATTCAGTATCAATCCCAAAATAGGGAATGCAGCACCAAATACATCCCCAATTACCTCTTCAGCACCTAACCCTCTCTTCCCTCTTGTTGGTATTCCTCTCTTTGTCGTTTCTAAATTCTCAACATGATATATTTTGGGGAAGACAATTGCTAGATAGCATGATCCGTACCAATTATCTGGTAGCTTCACATATGCATTTCTTCCACATACAAAATATACGTTTGGAATTGCTTGCATCTCTTTCAAAAAATCTTTGGAGTAGTACTCCAATTGGAAAGCATGTTCACAACTGACTTGACCTACATACAGATTCTCATAATAGGAGTAACTCCTGTGAATGCACAGTTTCCCCCATTTCTCTTTGTCTAAAGCAATTGGACCAAAGCTACCCTTTCTTTGCTGTATCCTTTCTTCCTTGGTCCAATCTGTTTCCCATTGTCCTGAAGCCTTTAGAATCTTCTGCCTCCTGTATCTAGTATCTACCTGCCCTATAAACCTTTTCTCAATTTCTGACACTTGACAAGTCAGATTATTTCTTCGGGCATGTGAAGTATCTAACGTTTTCCATGGAATGAACCATTTCTGTAATCTGTCTTTGCTCTTGTAATAGTCCCACTTGTTCAGATGCTTGTAATTTGGGACCTCTGGCAATGTCGAGTCAAAATTCGAGAAATAATACTCGAACCCATCTCGTCCATAGAATATGCTTAACAACAAACTACATGTGATTCCATATGTCAATGGAAGATGATGGTATCGGATACCCTCATCCACCGAAGCTGGTAATTGCATACAAACGTAGCAATTCTTCGCCTCCATGACATCAATGTATTCGTAAAGCAATTTGGCATAAGCATTTGACCTAAAGTTCCCCTTTGATTCGTCCACATGTAATCTTTTGATCTCAGCATCTAACAAAACCTTTTCTTTCTCAGTGTTTTCTCCTTTTACCTCAGCAACAGTGATAGGCTTTTGTGTTGATGCTTTCTTAGTTTCTAATCTCGTCTTTGTTTCATTTTCATGTCCCACTATATATGATACAGTAACTACTAAAACTATAAGAGAAATCACTACCCCTAAAAGTGTGCCAACTATACATTTTGCCCTGCGGTTCGGGTTGCCGGCCTCCATGTCTTCAAACAGTGTAGTTTTGGGTGTTCTTCTAGCACCAGTTTCTCCTTCTCTCCGAACAAAGTCTCTCTTTCGAACAGCGTTTCTCTTTTGAACACCTGGAAGCTGACAGTTTACTCCGCAAACAACATTAGAGTCCTGTAGAAATAGACAATCCTAGCCCTTCTCCGTCCACTAAAAGGAAATCCCTACCATTTTCTCTTCCACTCGGCGCTAGGTTATCTTGCAGCAATATTTACAAAGTTCTTTTCAAAATCTTTTATTAATCTGAAGCTATAAGTGTTCCAAGAAGTGACACTACGTCTTCATAGATGTCCATACGAAGAAGGATTCCCTCAAGTATTGGGCAGTTCGTACAACAACATGGAAATTCGACTGTCTCTAGGATTATTCTCCTTATTTCGCTCTGGACAAGTGGACGAACAAAGTAAAGAGTTAAGGTCTTTTCAATCTCCACTCCTGGTACTATCAGTTCTACATCCACAGTTACAAAGGGGTCCGTTCTGACCAAGATCACTTTCTTCACCTTCCCGGTTCTGCGCCCCCTTGAAGACATCAGCAACAAGGTATTAATCCAAGACAATGAGTGTTCCAAGAACTTCCACTACTCGTTCAAGCATTTCCAAACGAAGAAGAGTTCCCTCCAATATTGGATATTGTGAACAACAAACCGGAAAATCAACTGTCTCTAAAATCAATTTTCTGATTCCGCTCAGGAGAGGAGGATAGGTGATGTTGAGTGTCAGCAATCTTTCGGCCTCCACTCCTGGTAGCAGGAACCTTAATTGCACTGTGATAATTGGTTCAATTCTGATCAGGCTCACTTCCCTGACCCTCCCGGTTCTGTGACCCACGGACATCTGCAACGAGGTAGGTCCAATCAGGAGTAGAGTACCTTCTGCTAGGCACTCGCACTCTCCTTGATCTTCTGGGACCCTCCTGGGCTTGATCCTGGGTATCTTCTTCCGGATCTGAGTCTTCGGATATAGGAGCAAGTGTTTCTTCCCGAGCAGACCTCAAGCTCAGCCTCCTCCTTCTTTCCGGCCAGGTGGCTGCTCCACACTTTGTTCTCCTATTTCTCGTCCTCACCCTCGATTCTTGATCACTCTGATACTGATCTGTGTCTGAGTCGTATTCACTGCAGCTCTCTCCTTCAGTTGCGTCTTCGGTCTCACTGCCGTCCTGCCTTCCTTCCTCTTCAGGATCAGATGCGTTCCCAACTTCTTCCGACACCCCCACAGCTTGACTGGTCCCCTCTTGGGATTCTTCTTCCACGACGGGACTTTCGTCTGGGAGAGGAGCTGTTTCTTCTAGAGGTGCTGAAACTCTCCGAGTATGGGATGCATGGATCCAATTTGGCAGCCCTCCGCACTTCACCGCGGTATTCGTGATCAGGATTACCTGAAAGGGCCCACGCCAGCGTACATCTAGGCAGTTCTTCCGGACGTGCTTCTTGATCAGCACCCAGTCCCCTGGGCTCAAATCATGACACAGGTTCCTTGATGATGGAACTTCAGCCGCCTGCACCTGAAGGGACACAGAATGGATGGCGTCAGACAGTCCCTTACAATAATCCAAGATCAGATCATCTGTGATATTCAATAGGGCAGCAGTTGGAACTGTAGGAAGTCTCATGGCCCTCCCCATCAAAATCTCGTGTGGAGAGAGACCTGTCCTCCTGTCAGGTGTGCTGCGCATGCTCATGAGCACTAAAGGAAGAGCATCTGGCCAACTCAAAGATGTGGATGAACAGACTTTAGCTAGTCGACTCTTCAGAGTGCCATTTACTTGTTCCACAATCCCTGAGGCTTCTGTCCGATAACTACCATGCAGTTTTTGATCGATCTTTAATGCAGAGCACAACATCTTCACAATTTCGCTGTTAAAATGTTTTCCTCTGTCCGATTCCAGAGAGGCAGGCACCCCAAAGCGTGGTATCAACTCCCTGAGCAACAGTTTGGCTACTGTGAGTGTATCGCACCTGCGTGTAGGGTATGCTTCAACCCACCTGGAAAATATGCATACAACCACCAAAACATACCTAAGGCGGTTGATTTTTGGCATTTCAATAAAGTCCAATTGCATTCTATTGAAAGGCCCCCCAGACCTCCCAATGTGACTCAGTGTAACTGGTGTTCTTTTCCCTATGTTTAATTGTTGGCAGGTAACACATCGCTTACACACTGATTCTGCCGCTATCCTAAATTTGGGGCAATACCAAGTCTGCCTAAACACTCTCAGCATAGCATCTCTTCCTAGGTGTACTGGACCATGTATTTGTCTTGCCATGGGGTTCGCTAGTTCCTCAGGTAACACAGCCCTCCCATCTGCTGAAATCCAAAAATCCATCTCGCTTCTCACGCAACCTCCTATTTCCCATGCCCTTTTCTCTGTTTCGGGTGCATTCTCCTGCATCACCCTCAAATCCTCCCACGTGTCTACAGTTTCCAACATCATACTCAATTCTGTCTTCTCTTCCGCCCCATCTATTTCTACCTTTGTGAAGGAATAGTCCTGCTCCGCACAATAGCGGGCGACCTCGTCTGCATAACGGTTACCTTGTGACACAAAATCTGTATTCTTAGTGTGAGCTACACACTTTACAATAGCAATGGCAGCTGGACCTTGTAATGCTTCCAACAACAGTCGCACGAATTCTCCATTTCGAATGGGCGAACCAGAAGAGGTCATGTAACCTCTCTGAGACCACAATTGCCCGAAATCATGAACCACACCGAAACCATATTGGCTGTCAGTGTATATGGTGACTCTCTTTCCGTTTCCCGCTATGCAGGCACGAGTTAGGGCAATAATTTCTGCTACCTGTGCGGAATGTACTCCTTCCAGGCAAGCGGCTTCCACAACTCCAGTAATGGTGCAAACAGCATAAGCTGCTCTCAACCGACCAGTATCGTCTCTTAAACATGAGCCATCGACAAAGTAAATCTCATCAGGGTCAGTCAACGGCTCATCTACTATATCTGGTCTGGGCTTCGTGCATAGTTCAGTCACATCAAGGCAATCGTGGTCTTCACATTCTTCGCCTTCTATTACAGTAGGTAGTGGCATCAATGTAGCAGGATTCAAAACAGAGCATCTTTTGAGGGTCACGTTCTCCGCAGCAAGGATAACTTGCTCGTAGCGCGTGAGCCTGCTATTGGTCAGATGCTGCGTCTTTGTCCTGGTCATTAACAATTCTACAGAATGTGGTACATACACCACTAACTGGTGTCCCATAACGATACTCTCACACCTCTCAATGCTGACACCCGTTGCAGCAACGGATTTGAGACATCCGGGCAACGCTGCGGCTACTGGATCTAATGTAGCCGAAAAGTATGCAACTGGTCTACGGGCATTTCCATGGGTCTGTGCCAAGACTGACAAAGCACATCCCTCTCTCTCACAGCAATAAAGTGAAAAAGACTTCTCGTAATCGGGCATCCCCAGAGCCGGAGCACGACACAAATCGTCTCTCAGCTGCAAGAATGCCACTAGGCATTCATCGTCCCATGGTACCGGATCACTCACCTCCTTGTGCGTCAGTTTCTGTAAGGGTTTTGCTTTCAGTGAAAAGTTAACTATCCACTGTCGACAATAACCAACCATTCCTAGGAACATCCTAACTTCTCTCTGTGTCGTAGGCGCATTCATCTTCATTATCGCCTCAATCCTATCTGGAGACACCTTACGCTTTCCCTTTTCTAACCGGTGCCCCAAATACTGTACTTCTGTCAAACAGTACTGTAACTTGCTCGGAGATACCTTATGTCCATTTTCAGCTAAATGGTTCAACAAGGCAATGGAATCTGTTTTACAAGCTTCCTCGGTCTCTGACGCAACAAGTAGGTCATCTATGTACTGGACCAGAACTGAATTCTGCGGCAATACTAGATTTTCGAGGTTCTTCTTCAACAACTGGTTGAAGATGGATGGACTGTCTGTGAACCCTTGTGGGATTCGACACCATGTTAAGACGCGATTTTCCATTTTAAAAGCGAAAAGGTACCTGCTCTCTTCATCCAATGGGATTGAAAAGAAGGCCTGGCAAAGATCTATCATTGTGAACCATTCTGCTTGGCATGGTATCTGAAACAGTATCACTGATGGATTCGGTACCACTGGACAACATAAAAAAACTATTTTGTTAATTTTCCGAAGGTCCTGAACTATTCTGAATTTCCCACTAGGTTTCTGCAAACCCATAATCGGGGAGTTACAAGGACTTCCCACGATTTCTTTTAGTATTCCCTGCTGAATCATTGACTCGATCACAGGCTTTATTCCTGCAATCGTTTCCTGGGACAATTTGTATTGCGGTGTTCTGGGAAACTCGGCATTTGGCTTTACCATTATTTTTACTGGTTCTACCCCTTTAATCAATCCTATTTCTTCACCCGTGAAATCCCATACCTCTGACGCCACTGCATCTCGTACGTCCTGTGGAAGATCTTCTACAGTCAGAGTAGGATATAGTTCTATGCAAGATTTGGAATTGGCTACCTTAAAGGTAGCGTCATCATCTGTAGTCTGTACCTCCACCCCTTGCGGGGTGCAGTATATTGTGCAGTTCAATTTGCACAATAAATCCCTTCCTAGCAGACACACAGGACTCGAATCACATACTACAAACTGATGTTCATTCATATGGTTTCCTATTTTCACAGACACTGGTTCAGTCAGAGGACTAGTCATCCTTTTGTTTGCAACTCCTACCACTTGAGTTGTTTCCCCTGACATCGGTAAATCTGGAACCACCACTGATCTCAAAGTTGATCGAGTAGCTCCAGTATCCACCAAGAACGTTGTAGGACATCCTGCCACTTCCGCCTCAACAAATGGCCCCCTTTGATCCACCTCTAGGACTGCCCCGAGGGTACAGTCCTCTTCCCTACTCACACGCTGTCCTGTCAATGGATCAACATAATAACACTTTTCTTCCTCGATAAAGAGAGGCATTTGTTTAAAGACCTTTCCCCCTGTCGCTATTTTCGGTGGCTGTGGGAACTGAGCTCGTGGAGCCACAGTCCACCCTTTGACCACCTTGCTTCCTGAGACTGTTGCCTTTTGAGCTGGAACCTCCTGAACCTGCTCCTCTAATTCCAGCTCTCCATTTTCAGGGTTAAAGGGACACTCGCGTCGCCAATGTCCCACCTGGTGACACAAATGGCACTTTGTCGTTTTCTTTAAAGTGGCAAAGTCTACTCTAGGTCTCTGGCCTTCTTCATTATCCTTGTTCTGACCATTTGGCTTTCGTACCATCCCCTGCTTCTGTTGTCCACCCTTCCCTGCTGACTGCATCTGCACTACCATCAATTTCTCCTTTAGATTTTTCTTTTTAGAATCTATTTCATCACTGCAGTATCTCGCATATCGCAGGATCTCATCTAGTGGTTTGTTTTGCCAACAGATTAAATGTTGTTGAATCATCAAACAAATATCTGGTCTCAGCCCCAAAACGAACTTTGACACAAACTGTCCTATGTCTTTGGGATCCATTACATCAAGTCCACTATACTGTTTGAATATTTTCAGTAATCTCTCATAAAACTCGTGAACTGTCTCCTTGGGTTCCTGCCTTGTTCGGTCTATTTTTACCCAATCTATATCTTGTGGAGGCACTTTATCCTTTAACCAGGCTATTACTCTTTCGTACTTCTCCATGACACTGTCCGATGGTCCATTAGTTTTAGCATTCCTCTCAGGCTCTGCATTTGGCCACTGGACACTAATCTTGCATGTTACCCACAAATCCCCTGGAACCACAATGTCAAACAAGGTGTTCAAATCAATCCACAATACTTTGGAGATCTTGACAAACCTTTCTACCTGCTTATACCACTCGACTGGGTTTTCCCTCAATTTCGGAAACGAGTTGGTAAATGCAGCCAAATCTCCCCTACTCCATGGTACATGTACATAATTCCCATTTGATATTTCTCGCAAAGGGAATGCCTCCATCTGCATTACCCTTCCCTCTGGGGTCATCACATTTGTACTTCGTCTAACTGTACCCCTTTTGGACCATCTTTCTTCCCATTTGTCCAGGTCTCTCCACACTCTTATTCCCGATATCAACTCTCTTATGTGTGTTTTTAATCCTGTAGTTCTCTTCTCGTCTAGGTCTTGGTCTGAGTACTGCAACCTATGGTTATTCTGTAACGTCTTTGTTCTGGACAAATCTACCCCGTACCTGTCCGCCAAGTTAGACAGTTTCTCATGAATTGCTCTGGCCTTTCTAGTAGTATCCTTCGCTATGAACAGCAGCTCATCTTGTTTGTACAAATCAATCCTTTCTAAAGGCACCGTCCCTTCTATAATCTCGTCTAGATCGGATTTTAGGCTGGAGACATCAAGCCTTTTAACCTTTATCGCAGCTTTTAGTACTTCGGCTCCAGGTGCTCCTTCCGCATCTCTCCCATCCCAGCTCCTAGTCCTGTGCCTAAGCACTGGTGAGTTATGGGGAGTCCTCCCATGCTCCCATCTCTCTAGGTCCCATGCCTTTCCATCTTCTCGGGGTGGATGGTGAAACACTCCTTCGCGCCTCATAGCCCCGCGTTCCCCATCCTGTCTAGTTTCACGGGATTCATGGTAAGATATTCCGTTACTCCCTCCTTCTTCCTCATGCGTCTGTGACCTCCGATCACTCGATGTATGACGTGACCTTTCACTGTTCCCTCTTTGCCAGTGCTGTACACTTTCCCCAGGTGCATGATGAGTGCACCTAAACCTATCCCGGTACTCTTGTGTTCTTCGGTCTCCCTCAGTTTGCATGAGGCGAGACATCTCCTCACAATCCATACTCCTACCCTTTTTCTCCTGCTGTTCCCTCCCATTCATAGGACATGTAACTCCTCTATTCTCCTGACTTTGACCTTCTCGGCCCTGACTGCTTTCGCTAGCCCCGCAATGAGATACAGTCCCGTTTCCTCGACTTTCCCACTCGGGTTCTGTTCTTGACCTATTACTCGGGGTTACTGCGGACCCATCCCATTCTCTCAAGTCAGCTCTTAATTCCGTATAGGGTTTCGGCCGTGGTCCCCTCAGGTCCATCGGTCCTCTCTGACCTCCCTGTCCTGTGTTGGGACCCCCAGTTGTCTCGAATGGGGTGTTCCACGTTACCGATCCTGGCAATTGCTTCCATGCATTTGTCGTGTTATTCCTCCTTTCCATCTCAATCCTTTCTCTATCTAACCGTATCTGTTCTTCCTCTCTCCCATTCTCTGGGTTGTAAATCGACACTATAGGTCCTATGGTAACAGGTACTTGAAGAGCATCTGGCAATCTACAAGGTTCCGCCCTCTCGGCGGTTGGCGTTTTCTGTACCACAAACCTTCCGACTACGCTCTGTGCTGTACTAGGTTGAGGTGTCTCCCCACCTTTGATAGGTGTCCATTCCGATATAGGGAGTGGTGTAAACCCCTCTATGGCAGTCCCATCTTCCCTTGCGAGCCCTCTATCTTCAATTTCCCCAACTCTCGGAGGTGGTCTGTCTATCAACAATCTGTTTATCACATTGTCCTCCGACTCGCTCTCTTCATCCTCTTCCATAAGGTTCCTCCCACCTACTACCTCCCTCATTGGATACAACTTCTCTACCTCAATAGCCTGTACCCTCCATCTCTTTGCCTCCTCGTCCCATTTAGAATCTCGCACTGCTCTTACCGATCGAGTCAATCTTTGTTGACGCCTGTTCAAATTTCTATCGTGTGCCGCCCTAATCCATGCATTAAGGGCCTCAAACTGGGTTGGTCTAGGTGAGGGTTTCAATGAGGACATGGTTGCTTTTAGCCGATGTAACACCTCTAGCTTAAACGTCCCATACTTCGGGAACTGCATTTCCTCATTTCCTTCCGTAAGCTTATTCCAAGCCCCAATCCATAATATCGTATGCAGCCCTACATTCGCTGCCATATAATGAGCTGGTGTACCCTCCGGCGGTGCCTCTTCCCCGTAATAATGTTCACTTCTTTTTCTTTTAAAAATTCCTTTCAAACACTTAAAGCACTTCATGATTTCTCTTTTCTCCGCGTATGTTTACTTCCTGATGACAATCTACCAATCACAGCTCTGTTCTCGCTAACTGGCCTATCCGAGCGCGGCTTCTCACTGACGTCGCACCAGCCGCCCAATCGCGTCGCGGCTCTTGCCGACGTCACACCAACCGTCCTATCGCGTCGCGGCTCTTCACTCTCCACCCTATCTCAGCGCGGCTCTTTCTGACGTCACTCGTCCCCCTTCGCAGCAGTTCCCCTCCTTTTTCAGCTCGTCTCCTTGGTCATGCGTGCATCCCATTCATACTCTGAAAAATGATTACTTCTGTCCAAGCGATCACCTTTCTTGACTGTACGCCCACAGTCTTTCTGTAGTTGTCTCCTTAACTTGACGAAATGTCTTTCCGTTTACTTCCAGACAATCGCCTTCTCTGATAGGTTACTCACACACAGTAACTTCCGACCAGCGTCCGTTACTCATACGCTCACTCTTACACTCCCCCTATCTCGGTCCCACGGCGGTCAATGGTACCTCATGACTTACGTACTATGGTCGACAACTACTCTGGATGTTCGATACACCCAAAACCACTTAAGCTCTGGCCTGAACTTAAGATTCACCGGTTCACCCGTTTACCAGGTAACCAATTTACCAGGTTGCGCGCGCTCACAACCTTCTCACAATCACGCTACAGGCATTCAACTCCGCAAGACATTACACTACAAATACAACACAAAACACCGCAATCTATTCACGCATGACCCTTGTTATACTCACTCTCCTCCGATACTGCTGCTTTTCTCGCCCCGTCTGCACCTTCGGCGCACGATTCTTCCGCTGCTCGTCTCTCGATGTCTAGGGGCCTTGGGGTAAACTAACCTCTCTAGATTACCTTCCTCAAGAAGATAACCATCCTAACTGCTACCAACTGTTAACGCGGGGTTTCTGGTCTCTAATTACCTTACCAGATCCCAAATCATGTCGACTGAATCGTTGGTACCTGTCATTGAGTAAAAGATAATCTACTACTAGGTTAGTCAATTAAGAACTTACACCACTCTAAATAACCACTGACCAGTGATAAAGTTTAAAGATTTAATATAAAGTCAAAGATAATTGAAGATACAAACTTCTCAAGATAAGGTTTAAAAGGTATACTTCTATCACTATAAACATAAATTCTTTGAATAATCTGAGTCTACAAAACAGAATAATAAGTACAAGTTCGAAAATCATCAGAGTTGCCAAAATGGATACAAGTTGCAACTTAAGAGTCATTACAGAAAAGAAATTCTGTTAGTCTGTCCCTACACTAGACTAAGTGACATCCCTACTTAACAAGATCTTTACCCCAAAAGGTGTCAGCCGTGGTGTCTTCCTAAGAAGATCACGCACTTCCCTTTGTCTCTTCTGTAAATAGGTCTCTTGTGATCAGCCTATCTGCCTACCCCACCGCTCTCTTAGGCTTCCAAAATCATCTGCTCTGCTCTCCTCCCGGGTCGCTTTCCCTAATACAAAATCACATTTCCAATAGAAACGCCCCTCGGGACGCCCCTCACGTGGTATCGAATTTGGCGGCAGACTCCATGATGGTACTCTTCAAGACCCTCGTTAAAGTTGACCTTGGTTCCCAGGCTTCTTCTCCAGCGCGCTGGTACCCCCTGAAATTCCTGGAAACTCCTACAGGCCTGCGCCAAGCGCCACTGAACAAAGCCCCATTCATTTCAACTGATTAAGACCCCTCGCACCTGCATACAGGCCGTCCTACAGTGGGCCTCAAATTCCAGGCTCCACCATATCTATAGGTCATAAAACATATGTAAAGCACAGTACTTGGCACCTCTCGACTTCTTCTCTAACGAGCACATTGCAGATCAAAGAAACAACATTATCTGTTCGGGCCTACTTGATTTACATGAAGCGGGTCCCTGCACTCTGAAAACATTTAACTTGATTTAAACAGTATTCTTAACTAACACACGTTTCTATAATGCCTCACATCTATAAACATATATTTCAGTAATAAGTTCAATAATACCTTTAGATGAACAATGTCAACCCCACCTCACATTATTTTAGCAGCACGTTTAGATTTACTGTGAATTGCCATGAGGCCTACACATTTCAACTGGTTTGCAAGACTCTACTTTTCTCTTACATGATCACTTTAACATGAGAACGTGAGGTTTCCATATTCATTCTAACATTTCTATATTAGTCTTCACATTGCTATGATTATTGTTATTCTACTTGAACACTCTATATTTTTCACTACTGAGTATAAGACACTCTTGTGCATAGTATATGAAACTAACTACGTGCTTGTAAATATGGTGCACTCATACATTTTTCAGATTTGTGCTCGCTCAAAACATCAAAGGTGGACATGGCGAGAGCCGGCAACAAACGTAACTTGGCCTTTTGGGATTTCCTGGTACAGTGCAGATAGTATTCTGGTTTTTTTTTTTTTCCCCGGGTCCTATGATTATGCCATCAACACTCCTTGGACCGGGTCTGGGCTCGATACGCTTGTAGGTCCGACAGGTTGAAATATACCTAGATGGAGTCAGCGCAAGACCTAAAAACCCCTCTTCCTTGTGGGAATTTTCTTCCACTAATAAAGCATTTTGCGTTCCGGAGCCGGAGAAGGACATCATTTCATGGTTCTCTCTCTTGGTTGGGAACTCGTAAGGTGGCTGGCATCTCCAAGGTAAGGGGTAAGGCAAATGAGGACAAAAAAAAAGAAAAAGAAAAGGGGCGTGGCCTCAGAACACCTCTCTGCAACCAGCCCCCTGGCGCATACTGGAGGTTCCTGGTTGGCTAGTTGCCCCCCAGGGACCGCCAGTATGCAAGGGGAATTAGTTCCCCCTCTGCAAATGCGCCAGGGGGCTGCGTTGCAGAGAGGTGTAAAAAGAGGCGTGGCCTGATTACACCTATCTGCAACACAGGCCCCTGGCACATACTAGAGGTTCCTGGTGTACTAGTTGGCCCCCAGGGACCCCCAGTATGCAAGGGGAATTAGTTTCCCCTCTGCAAACGTGCCAGGGGGCTGCGTTGCAGAGAGGTGTAATCAGGCCACGCCCCTTTTTACACCTCTCTGCAACGCAGCCCCCTAGCGCATACTGGAGATTCCTGGTGGGCTAGTTGGTCCCCAGGAACCCCCAGTATGCAAGCGGACTTAATTCCCCAACTTAGAACGTGCTACGGGCCACGTTTGCACAGTGGTGAAGGTAGGGGGCGAGGCTTGAGGTGATATGTGTGCAAACATGCCCTGTGGCGCGTTTCAAGTTGGGGAATTAATTCCTCTTCAATCCATAGGTCACCTTGGGGCCAACTAGTCCAACAGGTACCTCCAGTAAGCACCACGGAGCTGCATTGCAGAGTGTTGTAAAAAGGGGGCGTGCCCTCTGAACACTTCTCTGCAACGCAGCTCCCTGGCGCATACTGGAGGTATCTGGTGGGCTAGTTTGCTCACAGGGTACCTCAGGATTGAAGAGGAATTAATTCCCCAACCTAAAACGCGCCACAGGGCGTGTTTGCACACATGTCACCTCAGGCCCTGTCCCCTTCCTTCACTATTGAGCACAATATTCCTCTAAAATCAGCGGAACTACGAATTCCGATTTACTCACCTGTTATCACGAGAGATGTCAGTGCTGCATCTTTGAGCCCAGTACAGACCCTGAAAAGTAAATCTAAGCATACTCACCAGTAACGTGTATTTCCTTCCATAGGAATCTATTGTGTGGTTTTCACCAGAAAAGTTTCTGAGTGTCTATTTTTGAAACGTACAAATATTCCTGTAAAATCAGCCGAACTACAAATTCTGATTTACTCACCTGTTATCAGGAGCGAACTCAGTGCTGCATCTTTCAGCCCACTACTGATCCTGAAAAGTAATTCTAACAATACTTACAGTAACTTGAATTTCCTTCCATAGGCTAACATTGACTTGTTCCACTTGGAATTTTTTTTAAGTGTGGAGTTTTGGAACTTTAAAAAATTCCTCTAAAATCAGCCGAACTCTGAATTCCGATTTACTCACCTGTTATCAGGAGAGACCTCAGTGCTGCATTCTTCAGCCCAATACTGATCCTGAAAAGTAATTCTAATCGTAGTTACAGTAACTTAAATTTCCTTCCGTAGGATAACATTGACTGGTTTCACCTGGAAGTTTTTTTAAGTGTGGAGTTTTGGAACTTTAAAAAATTCCTCTAAAATCAGCCGAACTACGAATTCCGATTTACTCACCTGTTATCAGGAGAGACCTCAGTGCTGCATCTTTGAGCCCAGTACCGATCCTGAAAAGTAATTCTAACCATACTTACCAGTAACTTGAATTTCCTACCATAGGAATCCATTGTCTGGTTTTCACCAGAAATGTGTCTGTGTCTATTTTCACAAACTAAAAATATTTCTAAAAAATCGCCTGTATGACTTAAACACATTCTTTCAACTGTTTACAGGAGATGCACCAGTACTGGGACCAGGATCCACGACTTAGTAAGAAAAAGTAATGATAACACTACTTACCTGCTAAGTGAATTTCCTCCCATAGGATAACATTGGTGATTCTATGTGAAAAAAATTGTGTCAACTTTTAAAATACAATAATATTCCTTACAAATCAGTACTGTAACTAAAACAGTTTTACTCAACTGTTTACAGGAGGTGTCCGAGTACTGAATCTACAATCCAGTCCTGTGGTTAGAAAAGTAATCCATAAAGTAACTAATTGCATTTAACTAGAAAAACACATTGAGGCCAATGTTGCTCTGTGTTTGAAATTGTGTTGCCCAATGCAACAACTGTAACTACTGTACTTAAAAGTCTATTGCCTATTTGCAAAGTACTTAAACTAATGTAATTCATTTTGAGAAAGTATATTTTGTAATGTAATGTAATGTAATTACAATGTAATTTAAAAAATAAACAATCTAAAAATAAATAGTTTAAAAAATATAGTAAATCAGTATAAAAAGAAATGACAATTAATACATTTAAACATTTTCATTTACAAAACCTTCGAAATTCATTGAAAAAACCAAAGGTTTCAGGCCTGATATAGTTAGGAATTAGCATTTAAAAAACGTTTGAAATTCACTGAAAAAACCATAGGTTTAAGGCCTGACATAGTTAGGAATTAGCATTTAAAAAACCTTTGAAATTCACTGATAAAACCATAGGTTTCAGGCATGATATAGTTAGGGATTAGCATTTAAAAAACGTTTGAAATTCACTGAAAACACCATAGGTTTCAGGCCTGACATAGTTAGGAATTAGCATTTAAAAAACCTTTGAAATTCACTGATAAAACCATAGGTTTCAGGCATGATATAGTTAGGGATTAGCATTAAAAAAACCTTAGAAATTCACTGAAAAAACTGTAGGTTTCAGGGGTGTTATAGTTAGCTGGACATTTCACTTGTACAAAACCATTGAAATTCCTCCGATATAGTTAGTTGTACTAACTATATCGCGCGCGCCTGCAATCTACTGCTGATGATGTCACATATTACATCATTCATGAGATGGTCAGTGACATCACTGATGACATCTCAAATGACATCACTGATGACATCATCCACGTGGCGATACATCTCATCATACACTAGTATAACCTTTCATCGCTCACTGTAAAATACAGAGTACCATATTTGAATCCATTGACACACCAATACAAGTTTCTAAAAACCCACTCAGTGATTCCTAGATCTATACACACATCTAATCACTTAGCTACAGATTCACTCATACATGCAGTCAATGATCCCTAGAACACTATCAAATATACTTATACACCTATATCGACATTACACACCAGCACACATCCTATTCACTTATAAAGTCATCCTATTCACTTATGCAAATCATACTTATATTTACTTAGCTATACACTTATACAAACACCACTTTATCTATTCATATAGATAGTAAATTATACTTAGTTTATTATAAAATCACTATTACAAGTATACAATTATCCATACAGTCACGCATACAATCACTGAGTCTTATGTATACTTATTTATAAACAATAACTGACACATACATTGCCTTTTATTTTTCCACTTTGTTGGACATGTACCATTAAGAGAGATATTTGCTCATCATCACACCCATAAAGATATTCACTCACCCAAACAACTGTTATAACATGTAGTCTTAACGTCATATACCTACTAAATCAACTATTCACACATCTTTGGGCAGTCACACACCTCCCACCGAACCACATACACATTCACTCTCCCATACAACTACTCAGTTAACTAATCAATAACTAATATAGACTTTCAAATAGCTAGTAACCAACTGGAGAAGTAGTTTTTACAACAACTGACAAAGTGATACAGATGT
Source organism: Lissotriton helveticus (assembly GCF_964261635.1). Taxonomy (NCBI): domain Eukaryota; kingdom Metazoa; phylum Chordata; class Amphibia; order Caudata; family Salamandridae; genus Lissotriton; species Lissotriton helveticus. The sequence goes on along the minus strand of NC_136059.1, from coordinate 1,894,262,050 downwards.
TCACACAGTTTAGTCACTATCCAATATATTTAGAGAGACACTTTAAATTAGTCAAGTAAACAGTCAATCACACTGCTACTAAATCCTCCATCCAGATATTTATATATCCACTCATTCTTCAATGTAAATTGCTATATATATAATACATATTTAAATAACGAAGCAAACCACATTCACTGGATGATGTCATCAGTGATGTCATTTATTTATTTATTTGTTTTTGAAGCTTATAAAGCGCACGGCTACCTCCGGCGGAGGTGTCCCGGCGCTAAGATTACCTGAATGTCCCCCAAGGAAGGTACCAGGAGTAAATCCCACAGAGAAGGCAATGAGAGGTGCAGACACTACTATGACCGATTAGTAAACAACCAGCTTTTGAGTTTACGTCGAAAGGCCACCTCGGATTCAATGAACCTAAGATCCAAAGGAAGGCTATTCCAAAGTTTGGCAGCAATGACGGTGAAAGTTCTGCCGCCGCACCGGGAAAGCCTGAATCTTGGGACGATCAGTAGACGAAGGCTGTTAGATCTAAGGTGTCTAACTGAAGATGAAATTTTAAGGCGTTTACTCAGGTAAGACGGGCCTGTTCCATGAATTGCACGAAATGCCAAGGTCAGGATCTTAAAATCGATACGCCGAGCTATGGGGAGCCAATGAAGCTCGTCTCTGTACGCTCTAACTGAGGTGCGAGCGGGGATATTGCCAACAAGCCGAGCTGCGGCGTTTTGGACAATTTGCAGGCGGTCAATCAAATACTGGGGGGCACCCGCATACAAACTGTTGGCATAGTCCAAATGTGTAGTAATAAGTGCCTGGACCACCGTTTTACGGGAAGATTGAGGAAGATAAGGGAATATCTTCCTGATCATGCGCAATTTCGCAAAACAAGCCCCCGCAACCTTGTTGACTTGGGACTTACCAGACAAGGTGTTATCAAATGTAAAGCCTAGGTTGCGGGCAGCCTGAACTGGCTTAGGGGGGGGATCCAGAACTGTGGGCCACCAAAGGTTGGCAAGGGGAGGAGATTTCTGACCGAAAAAGAGAACCTCAGTTTTTTCGGTATTGAGCGCCAGGTGATTAGCAGACATCCACGTGCAAATATTAGCCAGGCAGTTTCTAAAGTTTGAAAAATGGGAGTCAGAGTGGTCTCTGAATGAAAAAATAAGCTGAGTATCATCAGCATAGGAGACCACCCTGACACCCCAAGATTCTACTACCCTGGCAAGAGGAGCCACGTAGATGTTGAACAATAGAGGGCTGAGGGCGGAGCCCTGGGGCACACCGCACAGCAAGGGTTTGTCCTCTGATACAAATGGGTGCAACGTAACCCTCTGGAATCGATTGGACAGAAAGGAATTGATCCAAGCCAGTGCTGTGCCACTGATCCCGAGCTGATGTAAACGAGTTGCTAGAATGTCATGGGATACAGTGTCAAATGCAGCGGATAGGTCGAGGAGGACCAGCATGGCCTCCTCGCCCTTATCCACCGATTCCCTGATAATTTCTGAGACCTCTAGCAGCGCAGTCTCGGTGCTGTAACCCGTTCTAAAGCCGGACTGGGACTCATGTAACAGCTGATTAGATGCCAGATATTGGGCCAACTGAGTCTGTACCACTTTCTCCAAAACCTTAGCAGGTTTAGGCAGGAGTGAGATGGGCCGGTAGTTGGTGAATTGAGAAGGGTCAGCATCGGGTTTTTTTAGAATAGGGATTAGCCTGGCTTGTTTCCAATCGGAGGGAAAATGACCACGAGACAAAGAGGAGTTCCAAATCGTGAGGAGAGGTTTAACCAGAACAGGGGCAAGATTGCTCATGATTTTGGCAGGGACTGGGTCCAGAGGAGAACCGGACTTAACTTTAAATAGCAAGGACAGAGCTTGTTCAGAGGTGAGCTCGTCAAAATGATTAAATGAACTGTGACTGGGACATGTTATATCAAGGGGGTGGCATAGTGCGACAGTATCAAAAGAAGAAGAGAGTTTGATAATTTTGTCCTGGAAAAAATGCGAAAGTCCGTTGCAAAGATCTTGCGTAGGGATACATTGGGTTTTCGTGGCAGGAGGATTAACAAAGTCTTTCACGATGTTAAAAAGAGTTTCAGAAGAATTCTGTGCCTGTTGAATAAGGTTGGAGAAATAGGCTCTCATCGTAGAGCGTTTCAGCTTATGGAATTTATTCCGGGCAGATTTATAAGCCAGTTTAGCAAGAGGGTCATAATTTTTTCTCCATTTACGTTCCAATTGTTTACATAAGCTCTTCTCCTCACGAAGCAGGGAAGAAAACCAAGGAGAAGAGGGACGTGATCTGGAAGAAGACAATGGAACAACAGGGGAAATGGAATCAAGGGCCGAGGAAAGGGCCGAATTAAATCTTGCAGTTTCCTTGTCAAGGTCTTCTAGGTGGTTGAGATGAAACTGAAGGTGAGGTTCTAAAGACTCACAGGTGACTTTGGTCCATCTACGGCCACTGTCTCTGTAAAGAGAGGATGGGGGAGGAGAAGAAGGGGAGGTGATAGTGAAAGGAAGAAGGAAGTGATCAGTCCAGGTCAGGGGAGAAGGGGGCAGAACAGATATACCAGGGTGACTAGAGAAAATAAGATCTAATGTGTGCCCTGCATTATGGGTCGGGCCAATGACTAATTGAGGCAGGGTAAGTCCCTGTAAAGTTTCCAACAGAGAAGAGGCTTTAGTACAGGAAGAGTTATCAATATGGAGATTGAAGTCTCCCAATACAGTAAAATAAGGGTGTTTAAGTGAGAAGTCAGCAATAGAATGCGTCAAAGCATTGAGAGAGGAAACGGCGGCTGTAGGGGGATTATAAACCAGGATACCGGCACAGATGATACTAGCCGAGTCCAGTATTGTAAAGTAGGCAGCTTCGATAAGGCCGAGATTGGGGATTTTAATAAGATTCAGTTTTAAATGAGATTTGGCAATTATAGCGAGGCCCCCCCCGGGTTTAGAGTTTTCGCGATTAATGCCAATGAAGCAGTAGCCAGGGGGGATAGCTAAGTTAAGATCCGGTTTAGAAGAATCTTTGATCCATGTTTCGGTAAGAAACAGTATGTCCCATTCATGGGTATCAAGTAAGAGCCAAATATCAGTGGCGTGGGCTGGGAGCGATCTGCAGTTGATTAACGCCGCTTTTAAAATAGCTGAAGGCTGCAGTTGACCCCTCGGGAGGGGTTGGGATGCATTAAAAACAGCCGGGATGGAAAACTTACATTGTGAACAGGAGTAGCCGGTGAAATCCAAGCTGTTAGGTTTACAACACAAAATAGGGCTACAGGAATTGTAACGGAGATGTAACAGCTGCTCAGAGGTCCATAGGATTTTTGGGTCATTAGAAGCAGGGGTTCTGGCACTGGGCGCGGGTCCGGCGCGGACGGGCGCAGACGGGCTTGCCTTAGGCGCGCCTTTGGCGCGCCATCGGCGCGCCCGCTGCGCCCGCCCGCTGCGCGGACAGGCTGGTCCCTTCTTTATATCCATAACCCTCTGGCGGTGGGAGGAGGGTGGGAGGCGTCCAGGAGCTGGAGCGCTACCCTGCCTCCCCCCAAGATGGCGGTTCCGCGTTCTCCCGGCCGGCAAGAGCGCTGTGCTCGGCTGCGCCGGGGGAGAGAAATCAAGGTCGGCCCCTGGGACGAAGCAGTCTCGTCCGGACCGGTAAAGAGGTCAGCTTTTCAATAAAAACGCTCCAGTTAAAATATAAACAGTATTTAAAAATAATGCAAATCTGGTGGCAGCTGTACACTGGTAGTAGTCACCACGCATACACAACACACGCAAAATCAAGTTTTAAAATCACCACTCACAAAGGGAAAGAAAGTGCCCCCGGCTTTCCGCCTCAGGGGTGAGTGCACACAAGTAATCTGTGGGGTGAAGGGGCGGGAGAACTTAAATAGCGAGGGAGGGCGGGAGGCGTCCAGGAGCTGGAGCGCTACCCTGCCTCCCCCCAAGATGGCGGTTCCGCGTTCTCCCGGCCGGCAAGAGCGCTGTGCTCGGCTGCGCCGGGGGAGAGAAATCAAGGTCGGCCCCTGGGACGAAGCAGTCTCGTCCGGACCGGTAAAGAGGTCAGCTTTTCAATAAAAACGCTCCAGTTAAAATATAAACAGTATTTAAAAATAATGCAAATCTGGTGGCAGCTGTACACTGGTAGTAGTCACCACGCATACACAACACACGCAAAATCAAGTTTTAAAATCACCACTCACAAAGGGAAAGAAAGTGCCCCCGGCTTTCCGCCTCAGGGGTGAGTGCACACAAGTAATCAAGACATTTGAGATGTCATCAGTGATGTCACTGACCATGTCATGAATGATGTAATATGTGACATCATCAGCAGTAGATTGCGGGCGTGTGTGAGATATAGTTAGTACAACTAACTATATCGGAGGAATTTCAATGGTTTTGTACAAGTGAAATGTCCAGTTAACTATAACACCCCTAAAACCTACAGTTTTTTCCGTGAATATATATATATATATATATATATATATATATATATATATATATATGTTTCCAAGGATGCGGCACACAGGTAAGGTAATTTTCACAAAATGTCTTTATTCACTCCACGCTCGGACCAACGAGTTTCAGCCTAGCATAGGCTTTGTTCACGGTAGGTGAGCTTACTTCTATGTCTACTATTTATCCCAGTTAGCCATTAGGAAGCCTTCTGGGAATAGTAGTTCGTCAGGTTGTAAATTACATGAATGCTAATGCATTAAGGACGCCACTGATACATTTATCAACTGTGTAAAGTGTTTACATTTCACAGATTACTTTTCAGATTCATTTGATCAAATTATCATTGCTGCTTAACTAGCGCTGGATTATATCAAATGCAAAAATATCGCTTGAACTGATCATTATGAGCTTTGCAACCACAGTCATTGGAGTGATATCTGGGTATAGTACCCGTATGAAATCAAACTATGTATACTCGTTAATTAATGCACACATTTGAAGCGTTTCGTCAAATTGATACAGCACCCCAAGATTCATTGCAACAAGGTATTACAATCCGGAATTTAAAGGTATAGTACCCGTTTAAGTTCATAATCACTTACTTAGTTGTAGCTCAATTCAGTTCAAGTCGGCTCAGCTCATGTCCAATAAATAAATATATATATATATATATATTTTTTTTTTTTCTTATTCAAGATGTACATAAAGCTCCTCATCAAAGTTCATCCCCTCGGTACCTTGGTTTTCAGTCTAATAATGAGTTTGGATACAATTTGCCGCAGTTTCCGCAATCGATTACCTCCTCTTTCATCTGCATCAAGTATGAAGATGCCATAATATGACTTCGCTCTCCAATCGCTCTTTTGACAGCTGGCCATGTGTTTGGCGGTAGCGTATGACATGTCTTTATTTTTCACCGCCCGTATATGCTCCGAAATCCGCTTCTTAAGCGCACATGTTGTACTCCCAATATATTTGGATCCACATTTGCATTGTACAACATACACGACATGAGTTGATGCACATGATATTTTTCCTGCGATTGTCGTTTGTTTACCATTTGGTTCTTCATAAGAGGTTTTATTTTGGCCAATTTTACATGCCTTACAGACATTACATCTGCGGAATCCATTTCGTTGATCTGTCAGCCAATTGTTCTTGTTGATCGATTGTTTCCCTTTAAAATGGCTCTGTACCAAGCAATTTCTTAGTGATGTTGTTTTTCTATAACTAATGAGTGGTCCTTTTCCTGCCATCTTCCCTATATCTGGGTCCCCTGATATAAGATGCTAGTACTTTTGAATTGTATTTCTTATGATGCCACTCTCTTTACTGTACGTCATGACAAAGCGGGGTGGTCCTTGAATATCATCCTCTTTCACTTGTGGAGCTAGTATCATAGTTCTAGTTCTTAAATCCACTCTCTTTTTGCAATTCTTCAATGTTTTATCACTGTACCCTCTAGTTTTTAAACGTGCTGATGTCTCCATGATTTTTATTTCTGCATCACTTTCTTTAGTACAGTTCCTTTTCATGCGAATAAACTCGCCATATGGTATACTGGACAAGAGGGGTTGAGGATGAAAGCTAGTACCATGCAGTATACTATTGGTTGCTGTTTTTTACCCTAAAGAGGGTGGTTTGTATTTGATCATCTTCGATAAATATTGTGAGGTCCAAAAAATCAATTTTCTTTTTATTGATGGTATGTGTAAACGGCAAGCCCACATCGTTGCTGTTAAGTTTGGAGAAATAAGTGTTGAATTCCAATTTTGTTCCATTCCAAATTACGAACCGGTCGTCGATATAACGAACCCATGAAATAATTTTGTCAAGATCTTCTTGATTAGTGGGATCCCAGGCTATCGTCTTCTCCCACCAACCCATATTAATGTTGGCGTAATTTGGTGAAAATGACATGCCCATAGATGTACCGCACTCCTGCTTGTACAGTTGATGATTGAAGATGAAAACGTTGTTTCTGAGACACAAATTGATCATTTGCATGAGCATTTCCGTATGTTTTTTCTCCTCTACATTCCGTTGCTTAAGGAAGTAAGAGCATGCATTGAGGCCTATATTGTGTCTTATAGACGTGTATAATGAGACTGCATCAATAGTTATCAATAGTTAGAAAATCACTCTAGGGAACACCAAATCTCACTCATGCTCGCCAGCTTTGGACCTCACATGAGAAAAATTCTGCAACAAGGTGATTGATGGAATTTGGCCGGAACTGCACATTAAAGAGTAACGTGGAGTGACCAAAATTCTTCAGGCAGAATAAAACATCTGCCCACCCGTTACACGTACCATTGACCTGAGTTCCCCAACTCAAATGATTTCTAGATCCTGATTTTTGTTGTCATGGGTGAACATAGATCATGCGTGTGTGCCATGATATAGGTCTGTCTCACAGATTGTGGTCTTTTTGCACTGTGAGGGGCGTCCAAAGCACTACCTTCATAGTGGTAAAAGGCTACTGCATGTGAATGGTACAATACAGGGATGATACAGGAATGATGCATTGCTGTGCAGTGCTTGTGTATTGTATACATTGTGCTGGGTGTATATGTAGATGTGATGAATACAATACATGGAAGATTATTGGTCTAACTGAAGGTAGAGGAATTCACTTGTGACAAAATTGTGGATTGCTGCATTCCTGTGAGCAGGGTGTGACACACTCTAGAGGAAGGGAGATCAAGGCTCTTCAGTACACTTCAAAGGGTACACTTACATTTAAAGAGAGGCCACTGGGAAGAGGCCTGAGTAATTCAGGAAGGAGATGGCGCTGATAAGAGAATCATAAAGAGTAGGGCTGAGGCCCTGGTTTGAGCTCTTGATAAACATTACTTTGACTGATATCCAGGGGTGAACCTCTAGTCACTCATACGGCCCGTCCTGTGGGGCTATCAGATTTGGCATCATTCCTATAGTGATAGATTTCTTTCTGCAGGAAGGACAAGGAAGAGGAGATAGCACATCAAATGGAATCGGACTTCCAACATAAACTTCAAAGACTCAGACTCTAAATCACATTTAGTGTCAGAAATGGACTATAAGAAGGGGAGCGCGAGACCCCCAAAATTGTCAATTATCAAGCAGTCAGTCGGGCTGTGCGAGGAGGAGAAACTCTGTAAGACTTTTGCCTGCAAAAGACTGGGGGCCAAGGTCTGCCAGTCTCCCAGGTTGGGGAAAGGATATCACACTGGGAATCCAAGACCACATAGCCCTGGAGCCTGAAGCACTAGTGCCTACCTGCTTGCCAAGACTAGCGTGCCCTGTGAGAAAAAGAAGAGCTTTGAAAGTACAGCGGTCCAGTGGGGAATACTGATGATTGGATCCCTGCAGCGAGGTTTGAGATGGCTGCTGTACCAATTGGGTCATTGCCTGTATGCAGGGAAAAGTCAGTAACCCCCCCGTATGCCAGAGGAGGGCCGCCATTAAGTAAGCCCTGACTTTTGCAGCCCTGATTGGATCAGCACGAATGTGCAGAATTGAAGTTGGCAACGCCGTATGCCAGGTGGGGCCACCTTGGACATTGCTGTAAAGTGGATCAGGCCATAGCCCATTGGTAGGGCAAAGTATGCAAGCCCATATGCCAGGTGGTGCTACAGTGAAGATTGCTACAATGCCAGTCGGGCCATAGCCTGTGTGCAGAGAGAAGTTTGAGACTTCATATGCCAGGTTGGGCTGCTGTAAAGATTTATGCTGCACCAATCAGGCATAAACCCCATATGGCGGGGTGCACAGGGATAAGGCAAGGAGGGTGGTCTGGTCAAGACATGTTCATGAGAAGGAGGTCACTCTGGTGACCCGAGCTGGCCCAAGCCCCAAAGGAGGATCAGCAGCAGGAGCATCACACCCTTACCTGTGAGGAGGATCCCATAAAATGTACCAGTACTGGAGGAGAATGGAGGACCCCCCGGGTGCTGCCTCTACACAACCATGTGTGAGGAACTCGAGGACACCAGGCTCCTGCTCGTCTTAAGTCATATGTGAAGAACTCACCGGAGACAGCCGCGGCAGCTTCAGTGCCCATGAAGCGGGCACAATCAGAGACTCCAGTTGCTCTGATCCTACTGGTGTGGGTGAGACTGAAATATGGTCAGATGGCCCTGAAAGAGCTTGCCTGCCATATAGCACCTTGGCACTGTAAAATGTCGTAGTGGGACACTTGAGACTTGGACTACTACTAGTACTTAACCTGAATGGTGCCTGTAGTGAATGAGTAAGAACCACTACCACTGGCGAGGAGGGAGTGGGACTCAGGAAGCTGACTATAAAACATTATAGCCCTGACATCAGGGGACTGTGTATATTGTTTGTGAATGCAGTATTTTACTTTGTGCTTGTATCTAAATACTCCTTTTTCATAAAAGGCAAGTATTGACTGGATAATTATTTCTTTCTACTGCTGAACATATTTGGGTTGCTAGCCTGTGTCATTCCCTCCGAGAAGTCTTAGACTGCTCGACCTGCTCTAACACAGACAGTCAAGTACTGAAAGGTCCTTGGCGCAATTGCTCAAGATCCATAGTAGGTCGGGCCCCGGGACATCAGGAGTAAAAAGCCTTAATATCCATGGTTAGGCCCAGTAGCTCCTGTTGCCCCATGGCCCTCTAAACGGTGTTCTGATAAACGCACTAGCTCACTTCATTCAAAGCGTGGCCTGCAAAAGACTACAAGGAATGTGGAACAATGTACTCTTTATTTAATCATATCCCTTTGACCATGTCTACATAGAACCTTGGTTATGTATTGTAAGCCCATTTAGAGAATAAAAGGTGTGCACCTTTTTTCTATATCCAGGTCTAATGTTAAAAGCCTCATTTAACACAATGTTTGGACAAGCATGAGGATGACTCACATGTTTGGTCAAAGTATGAAGAGAGTTATACTCGGTTTGAAGATTAGCAGATTCTGGAGATTTTTGTGTATTTTCCTCAAAAGATGTGTAGAGAAATGCTATGTTTCTAGTTGGCTGAATTATCCAGTATATATTTGAAAAATAGATCTTGCTACCTGTAGCTTACTCTGTATCACATGCGACTGCTATATAATTGATACAGAAATATTCAGGGTTTTTTCAGTGATACACAATCAAGGATATGATGCAAACTTAACCAGTTCACAGGCTATGTTAAAGTAATGGTGCACTGTCCCGGTTTGTGCCTTTAAAATGGTGCACTGGGTGCAAACAAGGACAATGTATCCTAATTCAAATAATGTGCTACCTCCAGAGCAGCTGCGATCTCTTGATGAAATCCCTACATCCAGCTGTGAGTCGATACATCGCCAACAGTATAAACAGACAAACTTGCTTATTTCCTGTAAACCAATGATATTAATAATCATTTTGAGAAGTTGTCTGTTGCCTAACAACAACTTCCTTTATTTCTTTCTGTATGTACTCTTGTGTTTGTTATTTCTTTATGTTGTGTTCTTTAGCACTTGGCGCATATTATGTATATTTAAAATGCACACTAGAATTACGTTAATTGGAGCTCTGGGTTAACTATGAATTAAACGTTGAAAAAATTGAAAAATCACTTAAATTCTTTCGTGTCCATTGTGATTATTATTTATTATTTTGTGGGTTATTATATGTGTATGACTTGTCTATGGCATTTGCTGATCAGGGCTGGACTGGCCGTAGCGGTCACCGGGCGTTTCCCCGGGAGGCTGGAAGGGTGGAGGCCGGTTCTACAGCTGTGGAGGCCGGTTTTGTTACTTGGAGCTGGTATTGCAGCAGTGCTTAACTAGGGGCTAGTCTAAGAAAATTGCCAGGGCTGCTTTGTGTTCCCTGTCCGGCCCTAGTGCTGATTAAGTTTGGTGAGTGTCATTTTCACAAGCCCCTTTTTACCTTTTTCATATTTTACAATCTTTAATAAATATACTATATTGTATGGCTGATTATGAGAACTACTGAGGCACTTAAGGATTGTATACCCATGTTCCCATAGGTTTGAGGATTGCTCTTGTAGCTATAATCCCCGATACACACTTACGCATTAAGAGAAAAGAGAAATAATGGCTGTAATGGTTAATGACTGGAAAAATAATTTTTAGATTAAAACTTTGTGTTTGGAAACCTGTGTTTTCAATGATCCGTTGTCGAATAAACTGCCCTGTGGGAAAACCATTTGAGATAACACACAATAAAGTTTTAAAGTAGCACTGCAGTAATAAGCTTTGGAAAAGTTTGTGCTGTGAGTCTTATTTCAAAACTGATGCACGTGTAGTAGTATTTGTTTATATTAAGGGTGGAGGGCCCTATAAAAACGCAGATCATTTAACATTCATGTGCAAAGAACTCCTCACCCCTTCAGGCTACGCCTTAACAGCATTATTTTCAGTCACAAGCTGCGCTGCTCTCACTAGAAGACAACTCCATGCTAGAATGCTAAAAAGAAATATTTAACTTCATGATGCTGCTGTAAAAACTGCAATGACAGGTATAAAGGCAGAACAACAGTCCCCAGACAACAGGCCTTCAGATTTTAAGGGAATAGCTCTCCCCTTTATTGGTAGTCGTTGAAAATGATGTGTAGCTGAACAAGGAAGGGTAATAAACTTGTTGCCAATTTTAACTAAGTGATGAATGAGAACCCAAGCTTAAGCCTCCATAAGGGCATCGAATTCTGTTCAATCGTGCTGTAATAAACTCACTTTTTACCACCTTTTACATTCAGCGTTTTTACATTATCCAATTTAGCAGCGAGGAAAGACTTGGGGCACTAAAACAGATCTGATTGCTTCATTGATTTGGGGCCAGGAAATGCCTGGAGCTGAGCAGTTCTTGCCTCTTTCCTGTCCGAACATTTCTTTTGCCAGAGAGAAGCACAAAGAAAAGTGCCCCACAATGGTTTGACCTTTTGGGGAGAGGTCACTGAATAGAACCATCCATTGTTGCTGGCTACAGGAAAGTGGGTTTGGCTGTAGAATGCTATTAAATATGATCCTCACATCACAAATGGAAGGAATTAACAGAAATGTGATCATGCTGCTGACATCACATAGGCGTTGGGCCGCTTTGATGATTCTTCGCCGACAATTGACCTATAATTAAGTCTTTCTGGGGCACTCTGGCACCCCCTGCTGGTGGCTCTCTATGTGGTCACCTAGTGCCGACTCGGTCTATATAAAGACATCCTCTTTGTTTTTCCGTTGCCTGAAGAAATTGCAATCACCAGGTTTGTATTCCCTGACAAGTTGCTTGGCAGGTAGGTCCTATGGATGGAATTGTCGGGTCAGAAACTCACTCAGGTCGGGAAGGAACTGATGTTCTTTAGTTGTTAGAAATGCTTAATTTAAGAGCCTACCAATCAATGGTGCAGGAGATGTGGTGGTACAGGAGGCCAATGCGTTTAAGAGGTCGCCTGCACCCAACCGATATCTGTCTTTGATTATGCCGCCATAGGTTTGGAGCCCGTTTCCTTGCTTGCATTAGCAATTGACGGAAAGCCATATTTGTAAATACCCCTTTAGTCCTGTTTAGGAAGCTCCAGTTAGTGCAGAACACTGCAGCTCAGATGCTGAGATGAGTGTCTCCATTCATGCACATACACTTAATTGGGCTTGATCTGCTCAGGTTACCAGAGAGACTTGATTATAGCCAATACCAACCTTAAATCCCATGAGAGTTTCTATGTACCTTATCTACCTGTCCAGACTGATGGTATAATATACAAGACTGAGGGGCCATGTAACCTCAAGCGCAGTCCCAGAGTCGCAGAACGATGGTCCTCCAAGCCAAGAAGAACGTAGAAGTCTCTTCGTGGTCCAATCCTGTTTCAAGGCTTACTTTTAGTTGTTGCATGCCCTTCCTCGTTTAAAGTTTTGTATGTGCCCTTGTTTGTATTGCAAAGTAATCTTGCACCCTCCAGAGCAGGAATGTAGGGGGGGGGTGTAACACATCAAATACCCCTGACTTGGTAAAATGAAAAAGTACTTTAATAAGTTATTACCAGTCAATTCCCAGACTCCATTTAAATAGCTATAGTTGGCCTATATCAAAAAGCAGGGCTCTCCAATTTAACACAATCAAATTATAAATAGGACAAGGTAGACTAGTGATACTCTCTAGGAATCCATGCTCCCGAGATCAAATGATCAGATCCAAACGTAGGTGGTGGAGTAGACAGAATAAAAAGTGTGCATCTCTGATTACAGCAAACAATTCAAAAGTGTGAGAAATGTATTTCACAAGATTAAAATGAGACCTCACATGAGCACAAGTTTGGTCTGGTGCTTACTTGATATAATAATATATTGTTGCCTGGTTAAATGTTCCTCTGAAACGGAAATATTAGTTCTTATGACCTTAAGAAGTCACATAACAAAGATCCTCCTGCACCATCACCTGTAGCACATGGATCTGTCAGTTTTGAGGAACAGGTTTTAAAGCTGCAGAGGTCACTTGTAAGTAACAACGCGTCCCAAAGATCACACCTGGGACATGCCAATTTGCACACATGCACTTAAACACAACTGAATAGTGGAAATGAAAAGTAAAATGCAGAATCACAGGACCCTAATGAGGGGTGGTGATAACGCGGGTAATTCTGTTTAGTGTAATCACAAGGAATTGCCTGAACATTCTGCATGATTATGCAGAATTACATGACAAGATTAATTCTGCATACAACATTATTTTCTGAGTGAAAAAATGACCCCTCTTGTCCACATTGGACTCAAGTATGCATTTTGCGCTAAGAAATCGCATTAACTGCAGTATGTGCAGCATATATAGAAACATAACCCTCTATATAAACACCTATATGTACACTGAAGCAACAATTTTGACATGATCTGATATACACATGTATCTTGTGGTGTAATAAATAATGTCCCCCTGACATAAATGCACCCTGCTAATAAGAGGAGGCATAGTTCAAAGTGCAATGATATGTACTTGTAGAATGACAGCTCTTTTCCCACCGTGAGAAGTATAGTTTGTCATGTATGACTATACTGCTGAGGTACATTCTTGAGTTGTAAGTGTATTTGTCATGTGGCCAGCTCTTGACTAATCATCTGAAGTGGAGATATTTGTCTGTGGATCTTATGTTTGTGGCTGGGCAGTTTCATAGTTCTGCTGCTTGAAAAATAGGAAGATGTTCCCCACATGGTCTTTTTCCTGGTTGTAGGAATTATAAGGTGGGGAGCCATTCTTGAGCAAGGGTTCCTGTGCTGTATGTATTTGTTGATTGTTTTCCTGAAGAAGAGTGGCTCTTTGCCATGTATTGCTTTGTGATACAAAGCATCTTGAAGTAGGATCTTCTGTCAACTGGTAACCAGCAGAGTGACCTCAGGGCACGGGAGATGTTTGCTTGTAGCTTTACATTTAGGAGGAGTCTAGCGTCAGGGTTCAATTCTTCGTAGTTTTCTCATAGTTGACAAAGTTGAGCCATAATAAAACCAGTAACATAGTCCAGTTTGGATAGAACAAGAGAGATGGTAGCTTGAACCATGTTTGAGAATCCTAGGTGAGGAAAGATGCATCGTAGTGTTTTCATTGTGAGAAAACATGATTTGGTTACCTTATCCACTTGCTGATTCATTAACAGTTTGACGTCCATGAAAAGTCCATGGTTTTTTATAACCCTGGGCGGTTAAGTCCGCTCCCCCAGCGGAGTATGCGGAGGTTTGACTACTCCGCGCTCCGTAGCGAACGCGGAGTAGGCAAAAACTCTTCCTCTGTGGCAGAGCGGAGTTAGCTGCTCCCTCCCCCTTCCAAAATGCTTTAAAAAGATATAAAACTACGTTGTACGTCTTGCGTGTGCGCATGCGCAAGACTTACAACGTAGTGTTTTTTATGAAGAAGGACATTGAGGATGCGAGAGGAGCAGGAAGGAGAGCAGCCAGGCAGGGGAGGCAGCAGAAACACAGTTAAGTGACTTCTTTATAACTTTTTAAAGCATTTGGGAGCGGGGAGGGAGCGGAGCAGAGCTCCACGGAGTTTTTATCAAACTCCGTGGAGCTATGCGTAGAAGCACCATGCCAGCTCTACCCAGGCCTGGTTTTTTACCTCCTTAGATATTTTTAGAGATGGTCATAGATCATCAGGCCAGGAGCAGAGAGGGTCGCAGATTTTTCAGTCACCAGAGTTGAGTATCTGGGTTTTGGAGGCATTCAATTTGAGGTGGCACCATGTCATCCATTGGTCAATGGCCTATGGGCAATTGAAGAGTTGTGATGTTTTAATGTCCTTTGGGCTATTCAATCATCACATTTTAACTTGGTGGCCATATTAAGTGAGGGGAAAGCCTCCAACAGTCAATAAGAGTCAAATACAAGTACTCTTTCAGAGAAAGCACACAATTCCTGCCCAATCGAATCATGTAAACAAGACTACCAATGTGTGTGCGGAAAACAAAGTCCTTCTTCGTGTAGTGCTTCTCAAATGTCTTTTTTAAGTTGGTTATATAAGGTTTAGCGACAGCTCTGATCTGAAACCAGACCTATAAACATGGGCCTGGGACCTCATTTATTTATTTGACAAATTGGGCGCTAGTCTGAATCAGGAAGAAATACGTGTTTAAAACACCCTACACTAAGAGAGCACAGCACCTATACTACATTTTTGTTTCTTAAAAGGATGAGAGGAATTTGTTGAGATTAAAAGATTTGAAATGCAGAGTTAAAAAAGCTCCCCTCCTATCTCTTCCAGCATGGTTTAATATATTATCACAACATCATAGAAAATATCATCGGGACAATCCAGATTGGTATGCTGTCCTCCATGTGTTATTTATAGATTGTTTTGTACAATGGCTAATCAGTTTGAAGTGCCTATAATTCATTACTATGAGAGACAGCTGGGAAATGAAAACGGTGATGGTGCGCATAATGAAGAGGCATTGCATGTGTTGCATGAAAAACACAGCAGTTGATTTATTTTTGCTACCTCAAGGATGTGCAGAGTTTTAGGACTTTTATACATTCAGTGCCCCGTTTATTTCGGTATTATGTTAAATCTCCAAAAATGTCACTTCTAAAAATAGCACTTCTCAATTATTAGTTCAAAAAATAATTACTTTGAAAAAGGAATAGTTTCCAAAGTGTCTGTTCTCCAAAAAAGGCAGTGTGAAAGTGGTAAATGGTTTAAGGATTAAGAGTTATGGGTATAAGGTGTAGCAGTTAAGGTTTTGGAGTTGGTGGTTGTTATAATTATTTAGTGTTAAGGTCTTTGGTTTAGGAGTTGGAGACTAGAGTTAGGGGATGTGGCATTGGATAGTATTGTTTTGTCTATGGGAGTAAGCGTATATGGTAAAAGGTTTGTGGTATAATGTACAGTGTACAGGAATACTGGGTTAGGGCATAAGTGTTGACAGGAAGGTACGTGGCTGACTGCCTAAGATGGTGGCCGCCACCTAGCGGAGCTCCAGACCCCAGCCTAATTATCATTATTCTACTTCCTCCAGGGACACTCCTGGGCTGCCTGAACTATACCACAAGTGTGAAGAGTCCACTCTGCAGTGGTGGGGCTCTCCTCAAAATCAGTCGCGTTCCAGCCGGCACTGTATAACGGGCACTGTCCGGGCTGGGAGGAGGCACCTGCTTGTGCCTGGACAGCCAGCTAGGCTCAGTGGTCTGAGTGACTGCAGGCATGAAAAAACTGGTGTCCCATCCAACCCGAAAGGACGTTAGGCCCCCTCCACTACACACCACCATGCCGAGGGTCGTGGTGGGCACTTGGGGGCAGAAGCCCGGCATCGACCGCCCGCTTCTCCCAGCTGGGGGAAATTAATCAGCGAGGCCCGTGATGCCAAGAGGCCAGGAGGAGAGCAGCTGGGTCCCGCCACCTGTAGGTTACCTAGCATGAGGCGGAGAGCATACATGCACAATTGCCAGAGCGCACGTCAGAGACCACACTATACGCTTAAGGTGCCTCCTTCCTAGCCCGCAAGACCATAGTGAGTGGGGGCCAGAGCAGCAAGGAGAATAGCACTGAGAGGCGCCGTGTCGGGAGATTGTCGTGCCCACTAGGAACAAGAACCTGAGCAACTGGGCCACAGCTAGACCAGCCACTATCACAAGCCCTGCCACCCTGACTTAACTGCCGCAACAGGTCTGGGAGTAACAAGGAGGCTGCTCATTCCGGCACACTTGGGGTGTCGGACAGACCCGGGTGAACACCTGATTTACCCTCCATTTACAGCATTTCATATCCCTGTTGCTCTAGGCCCGTGCTCCCTCACTCCCCTCTGCCATGGGCAAATCAAAGATCGCTGGCATGGCTGCGCAACACTTCAAGGCAGTGGAGGAAATTATGGTGCTGAGGGCTCATCCAGGTAACAACTCTTCTCAACCCTCCTCCTCCACCATCTCTACCCTCGACAAGTTGGATCTCATCTTTGCAGACATTCGGGTAGTCGTGAATCAACTTGGAACTCAAAATAGGCACATTGACTCTGGAACGACTAAAAGAGGACAAATGAAAACTATTGGGGAGGGACCAGCACAAAACATGTGCCCTACAGGATATTACCTCTAAAATGGAGGCCATGTGGGCCACATAGCGTGAAATGATGGACCATGTACAACTCCTCAATTAGCCTTCCTGGAATCCTGGCTGCAAGAGCTGGCTGGTCCAGGTGGGATCTCGACAACGTACACTGTAAGATGGGCTTACCATGTGCCGATTAGATGCCCCCGCCCCGGGAAGTGTTAATAGTGGCCAGACTACTCAACTTTCGGGACCATGACTATATTCTCCGCAAAGCTAGGTCGATCGACCCAATCGCAGTTGCCTCCTCCAGAGTCCTTTCCTTCTTTCCTGACTTTACCTTAGATGCTTAGAGATGCATGGACTCGTTCCTAGATGCTAAATAAACCCTGGAACCTGGCAGATATCGATTCATCTTTGGATCGCACCACCATCTGAACACACGGCAACCACGGCTGAACCGCCCCATCATCTCCCTGCAGAGGATGAGGCTGCTGATGTCCTCTTTTTCATTCAAACCCTACTCCCACGCGTTTGAGGGCACACGTTATTTTCCTCCAGGAGACTCATCTCAACCAGAAAGAGAGCAAACAATTGCGTCACCACTGCCAGGTCTGTAATACCTCCTATTTTATTTTCTCCAGCGAATTAGATGCGCCCTGGTGTCCCCTTCTATGCGAAGCCTCCTGAGCGGCTAAGTAGATTAATATGGCTGGTACTTTCTACTGCCAGAACACCTGGAAAGTCAGCCTACAGTACTAGGGAGCCCCTATGCCACCAATTTTGACAAGCCTCAGTTCCTAGCCTCCCTTCCCATCTAACTGTCCCAACGGGTCGATCTCCTGTGGCTCCTGAGGGGGGAACTATAACTGTGTGCTTGATCCTTCCTTGGACAGGAACCACCCCAGGCACCCCAGTGGCTCTCAATGCAACAGCCCTGGCCGAGTGACTACATCTCCGGCCCCCTACTGACAAGTGGTGTGCCTAGTACCCCTGCAACGAGGAATATTTCTTCTTCTCCTCATCCAACAGCCTTGGACACCCGCTTGGATTGCATAGTGTGCTCTGTGGAACTGATAGGGCTAACTACGAGCACATCCAATTTGGGTAAAACCTTCTCTGATCATACCTCTTTGTATGTGGATGTGCACTGGGGAAGAGTGCCTACCCCAGTCCTGTCATAGAAATTGCAACTCCTGTGGTTGCAAGATGTAGCTTTTAAGTCCAGTATCCAAGGCTGCTACTTTACACACAACTCAAACTCAGCGTCCTCACCCCTAGTGGAGTGGGAATCTTTCAAAGTGATCTTATGAGGGGCATGCATCCGTACAGTAGTGTGATCTCAATGAGCTATAGACATCCAACTCCAGGAGATTGAGGGATCCCTGAGGGCTCAGGAGGAAAAAGGCAGTGATGGACCCCACATTGAGAGATGACCTGAAGAGAGATAGGAAGAACCATTCTACTCTGATTGAGCACCTCTGCTGCCTGGATTGGCCCGCACCCATACCTAAGCCAATGGGCCAGGCAGGCTTTTCGGTAGGCTGGTTACATCCCGCTTCCACAGGACACAAGTACATACTATAAGAGGTCACAAAGAGTAAAACATAACACACAAAGCGGCATTTACACAACCTACTGCTCATTTACTTCAAATTGTACTGGAGGGGGCCCCTAGTACACATGAGATCGAGTACCTGCACCTAGAGGGCCTACCTCAGGTACCACAACAGCATTTGCCCACAGTTGAAGGCCCATTACTGAACAAGCCATTAAAGAGGCAATCAGAACTCTCCAGAGGGGCCACTCACCCCCGTACGATGGGATACTGCCCGAATTTTATAAGACCTACCAAACCTCCTTAGCACCTCATCCAGTGCCAGGCAGCATGGATTGGAGGTGGGGGTGGGGTGGGAGGATGGGGGGGAAGCGGGTATTAAAAAATAAAATTAAAAAACGTACCTTATTGCAGCTTCCTCGCCCTGTCTCTCCTCCATACTCCTCCCTCGCTGGCCTGAACAGTAAGCACACCCAGGCTCCCAGTTAGCCAATCACAACACTGCCTTAGCAGCATTGTGATTGGTCTGACCACCATGTTTCGGCACTCAGACACTTACTGGGAGCCTGGGCATGTTCTCCTCGCAGTTTGTAATGCAGCCTGCATGAGAACATGCGAAGTGCGCAAGACTGTTTGGCCGGTCCTAGAGGGCCGGCCAAGCAGTCATTGCGCAATTAGGAGGGTGCTACCACTGCTCCCCTGCCCACGCCCCTAACACAAATCTGCCTGAAGCCAGACAAAATAAAATGATAATAACGCAAGATATTATCATTTTATTTCCCCCCTTTTTTCACTGCTTAAAAGCAGTGGGCGGCGTTTCTCTGTCTTAGCGGAGGAGCGCCACTGACCTCATCTCCTACAGTTGTTCCAAACAGCTAGGTAACTTGGCCTCTTTTCAATCACCCTGCAAGAAACCCAAGTCATACCAATCCCGAAAATGGCTGCGACTCCTCCATTCCTTTATTACTCCTACAGAACGATCTCCATCCTCTCGGAAAACTATCAAATTCTCAGCAAAATAATCGCAGACCGTATATTTCCTATCTTGCCAGAGTTGATCCACACAGACCAGAATGGCTTTATTCCAAGTCGTAACACTTCCTTAAACATACAACTTGTATGCTGTCATAGAACAGGACCCCCAGTCCTAGCCCACTGTGTCCTGCCTTTCCCTTGACTTGGAGCAGGCATTTGACTCACTAAACTGGGATTACATGTTCTGGGCTCTTCTGCAGTATGGCTTTGACCCTCAAATCCTATGGTGGTTCTGGCTCCTCTACTCGAACCCCACCACCAGTGCTAGGATGGGCTGACATATATCAGAGACCTTTTCCGACTGCTGCCAAGACGGCGACATACCTGATCCCACCATCGGAGGATATCTCTAATCGAAGTTTAAGCGCTGCCCCGTTTTTCTTTATTAATACTGAAGCTAAGAAGTATATATCCGTGAAGACCACAGTGACGGGTTTTTAAGCGAGAATTTCACTTTTCCTTGTTCATCCGGAGGGGACACCTGCCCACGTCAGAAATATACAAACTAATTTATTTATTTTATTTATTTATTTTTTTATTTTTGGAGTTTTCTATAGCGCTGGCCAGACCCAAGGGTATCGGAGTGCTTTACATTCAGTCAGGAAGAAACAGGTGCGAAAGATAGTGCAGCATACTGCAAACAGGGTACATACATGGTCAACGGTTAACTCAGTGGTCTTCCGCCTGGAGGGCGGTTTTGAGGTAGAGTTGTTGAGGTAGTCCGAGTTCCAGGTTGCGCTATTGAGGGAGAGATCGGGAATGCGCGGTTGAGGTAGAGGATTTTTAGTCTTCTCTTGAATTCGGGAAAGGAAGGGGTGGTTCTGATGTCCACTGGGATGCAATTCCAGATTTTTGGTGCGTTGCCGGCAAAGGAGCGGCTGGAGGTTTTTTGTTTCCGGGTTTTCAAGGGGATGAGTAGTAGGGAGTTTGAACTTCTGAGGTTTCTGGATTGACCCGCTTTCTTGAGCCTGGAGGCTAGATATTCCGGTTTTCCTGTGTGTAGGGCTTTGTGTGTGAGACAAGCCGTTCTGATGTTTGCTCGCATTTCCACTGGAAGCCATTTAAGATCTTTGAGTGCGGGGGATATGTGGTCAAATTTCCTTGCACCTGAGACCATTCTGGCTGCTGCATTGAGGGTGGTTTTCAGTGGCGCTAGGTGGGATATGGCTGTGCCGGATAGTGTTGCGATCCCATAGTCCAGTCTGGATAGGACCAATGCTTGGGTGGCTTGTTGGAGATCTTTTTGCGGGATGTGTGGTTTGATTTTATTGAGGAGCTTCAGATTAAGGAAGGCGCTTTTCGCGGAGTTCTTGATGTGGTTTGACATTGTTAGTTTGTGATCTAGGGTGATTCCAAGTGATTTTACTGTGTTGGTCAGGGTGAGATTTCCTTTGAGAGCGTCAAGTGCTTTCATCCATTCAGTCAATTTGGGGTTGTCATCTTTGTTGGAGATGAGGAGGATCTCGGTTTTTCCTTGGTTTAATTTGAGGTGATTCGTCCCTAGCCATTCTTGGATTTCATTTAGAGTGTTGTTGAGCCTTAGGATGTCGTTATAGGAAGTGGTTTCTATGTAGATCTGAGTGTCGTCCGCGTATAGATGGAAAGGGATGTCAGCTTTCTACAGTATGATGGTGAGGGGAACCATGTATATGTTGAACAATTGAGGGGAAAGGATGGATCCTTGGGGGACCCCTCTGGTCACGGGGAGAGGGTCTGATATGAAGGATTTTATTTTTACTTATTTTAAACAAACTAAGTTTTATTTATTTTCACTGCAGCTCGAACTCGGTTTGCAGCAATTCCCTTTTGGATTTCTTTACATGACGCATTGTCGCTATTGCATTTAGCAGTAATTATCAAACACCCCCTGCAGTTTACGAGATTTTCCGCTGCAGTTGTTTGTATATCCATAAACCAGAGGATAGCAACGTATACAAACACCATACGAATCCTACCTGCAGTAAAAGACAACCGCTCTGGTGTCCTATCTGGAATTCAAGTGATCACAACACTAAATCTAGAATCCACCCCCTGCCATCACGGTTACCTCACCATACTGGTACACTTGGAACATATATCATGGCTTCCTGATGAAGGCTCAAGGCCGAAACGCGCGTTGCAATGTCAAATTACCTTTAGCCATGTTTTTGTGATTACAATATTTACCCTTGTATACATATTATCTTTTGTATTTACTTGAATCTATTTATGAAATGTATACTTTCACTGAATTGTATTGTGATGCATAATAAGCATTAAATGCACACTACGATAATCAATACTGGATCGGCAATGAATGTTTAAACCAGATCCCTAATAAATATATTTTTGAATAAAATATCTTCTCGATGATATGTTCCTTTTCACTGTTTATCCATAGTCAGTAACCCTTGTTGTCAGTAACATTTGTTGTCAGTCCACTCTTTTTTAAAACCCTTGTTCATAAATAATCGTCCTTCCAAACATATATCAGAGACCTACCCCAAATTCAGGAGCACCCAACAAGGCTGCCCCTTCTACTTATTATGATTCATACTGGCACAAGAGCATCTAGCGGGGCATTGTGCTGAGAACCCTGATGCATATTGTCTCCCTGTATGACAATGATTGATACTCTACTTCCATGACATTTACACAGTTTTTACCCAAATTATTGCAATTCTGGAAGCCTTTTGGGAACTCTCAGGCAGAAGAAAACTACACTAAATCCCTTGTCTTTCTGTTAACTGAATAGCTCCCCACAAGGCAGATCCAGCTGGGGGCAAAGAGACTAGCCTGGGTCCCACAGATGTTTAAAATCCTGGGGATTCAAATATATCACATAGAAGCAAACCTCCTGGTGGTAAGCTTGGCAAACAATACGCTCTCTGAAGACACATATCTCTTTTTTGGACGACTCTCCCATTGTCAACGCGGGTTGCTTGGTGCTGACGAAAATGTTGATGTTACCCCAACTTCTCTACCATTTCACAAACTTCCTAGGTACGATCCCTGCAGGTACCTTCCGTCACTTGGATTCCTTATAAATAGGCCTGATTTGGAGAGTGGGCAGGAACAGAGTAGCGCTAGTGCACTTTGGCTCTCTCCCACCAAACCCGGTATAGCACCCCAAATGTCACACATACTATCTAGTGGCCCAACTCCAATGTGTTGCCCTGTGGCCGGCACCACCACACAGAAGAGAGAGGGATCCCCCTGGTTAGTGTCTGCGAGGGTGACATTTACACCTTGCCACTCCTGGGTCTTCGGATGGGTGACCCCTATCACTTCTCCTACACACAGCAAGGCAGTGCATATGGTGGGTTTTCCAGTTACTTGGGTGGGGAGCGCAGGTTTCAGTTAACTGAGATACACTTACAGGGGTATTTTGTATAATGTAGTGGGATAGATCGGCAGTGTCAGAGCGAAGAGTTGCACAATCCACTTATTCCAGTGCTTAGTTTAGTGTGCGCCTCATGGCACATGACAGTGCAGCTGTTAGATCTTGGGGAAATACAGGCGTGCATCGCCATTATCGGCTTGTTGAAGCTTTTATAAACAAGAAGAATAGGAGCAGTGTGGAGGAGTTACTGTGAGACAGATTCAAATATATTGAAGCATGAGAGGAAATCCAGACAAGCTTTAGACTTGGATATTTAAACAGCACATGTCACGGTAATCGTGCAGTATAGCATGATTATAAATGATATTACAAGCAGGCGCTAGGGGTGAATAAAAATTCAGGAAGTAGTTAGCATTTATGGATGCTTGTAGTTTAGATATGTGAGGTGACCGGTTATTTTTTATATTTGGTATAGGCAGCGTTTGGCCATAAATGTGTAACAGACAGCGTAAGGAATATGTGTGTAAAGTTTGAAGACTGCGAAATTCAGCAGTTTTTATGTTTATTGCATTGTGAGTAGTATTATAGAACTAATGACGATTAATCTTTTTGTATCTTAGAAACCCCTGAAGAAGGGATTTTTTCCCGAAATGCATTGGGTGATCTTAATAAAAGCGTGGCATGTGGAAACATCACTTTCCTGTGTTTTTATGACCAGCATGAAACAAAAATGATAATGAGTATAATGGATTGAAGAAAACTAAAGAGATTAAAAGACGAATATGATGGATAAAATTGTGGATTAAATGAAGCGTTGATCATGAATTTAATTCATTGGACTCATTCTTATAGGCTGTGCAGCTTTACGGGTATCATAAAGTGGTACCCGCGTTTTCTTACGGGTTTTCCAGCAGGACAGGACCTTATGCTCCAAATCCCCACATTTACCTCTGCGAAGACTCCCTCTACGGGGGGCAAGCTGCTAGCACGTACCGGCTGGATGTGTGGGAGGAAGCCCACATAACTATGCTCAGTGACCTCTTCACAAACTGCACACTGAAAAAGTTTCAGGAGGTTCAGGACCTCCATGGCTTGCACGTGTGAGCATTCCTGACCTATGGGGCACTCGGAGGCGCACTATAACACTGGAATGTTTGGAGATCTGGACCTATCCTGAACCTGTTATTCCACACCTTACACTCTAAAGAACATCGTAGATGTCAAGAGACATGGTTATGTAGGGCCTAGGCGCTATACCCCTTCATGGCACTGGCCAACGGGATGGGGGGACTCCCAAGGGGAACCATATCAAGGCTTGCAATGACTAAAGACTCTTGAGTACCCCAGTAGGATCCCCTGCAAAACCCGTTTAAAGTACATAAATTCTGTATTCTGCACAGGGTCTTCCTAACTCCCCAAAGCCTACCTCATATACACCTTTTATTTGGAGATGAGTGCCCCCAACGTGGGCCAGACCCCGTGGATTTGGTACACATGTTCTGGACCTGCGGGTCCTTGTGGGCCTATTGGGTCATGATAATGACAGACATCTAAGAGCCAAGAGCTGGGAGCGGCTAGACACAGCGTGCAATTGACCCCAAAACAGGCAAAGCAGGAATGCGCTTTATAAACCGTGCATTACTCTTGGCCAAACAGGTGGTGTCAATAAAATGGGATATCTGCCTTGCGCCCCTTGTGGGTGATAGTGCGCTTTACAAATACATATAACAGAACATTTTGTATTGATGAACAGAAGTTACATGATGGGCACAAGCTGACAGACCAGCACTCCGACAAGAGAAAGAGAGGACTACCCAAATGCCTCCAAGCAGTCTGCTAGGACACCATCCTCTATGACTTCATATTGCACACAGTGGACAACAACCAACTGCCCTAGCTCCCTCAATGTGAACCCCTAACTATACTCACACAAACCTTGCCACCCAGGCAACATCGGTCCCCTCTCTTATTACTACACAATTACACCCTTAGCCTGGCAGCAGGGCTCCAAAACAGATTTCAACACCCTAGGCTGCCCTACAAAAGGAGGAAAGGGCTTTGGTTTTCTTTTTATTTCTCCCACTGCTAAAGGGATTATTTGTTACAAGAATAGATAACAGTTCTAAACAATAATTTACATTTCAAGGCAAGTAAACTGCTATTCTACCCTGTGGTCATGAGGCCACAAAGGTCCACATTTCTATCTGGAGATATGTTTTGTCAAACAAGCTGTATGCAACTGTGAGCCAGCATCTGGCCAGATATAAAATTCTGCAGTTTAAAAATGTCAATAAAAATCTACTTAAAAAAGGATTAAGTGTTGACATTTATGGTTTACGGGTATAGGCTTAAGAGTTAAGTATTTGGAGTGTAGGGGTAACGGCTTAGGGTGTATACAGGTTTAGGGACTTGGGTATAGAGTTAGGGCATAGAGGGTATGGGGTATACTGCATAGAGGGTATGGGGTTTGGAGGATTGGGGTAGGATTACTAGTCTGGGTATAAAGTTGAAGTCTTCGGTGTAAATATGTGGAACAGGGGATAAGGAAATTGAATTAAACATGGGGTTAACGGTATACGTCTTAAGGTAAAAGGGTTTAGTAATATAGTTAAGGATAAAATGAAAATGCTAAAGGTGTATGGTTATAGGTACCAGGGTTAGTTATAGGGTTATGGTTAAGGTTAAATGTATAGGGTTCAGGTATTGGGTCATAGGATTAAGGGGTTTGGGTAAAGGTTTTACCACTATGCTTACATTTGTTTAGTGTCACACAATGGAAATGTGTTTAAGGGGTGCTGATGTTTGATAAGTTATTAGTCTGCTGAAAAAAAAAAATATTTTGCTTTTTATAGTAACCTGCACTTAATTTGTTTTAATGCAACACACTACAATGTCAAAGTGATGCAATTAGAAGAGTTAGCAATTAACTGATGTAGTTAACTAATACAAGATTCAGGCTAACAAGACACAACCTTTATTTCCATATGAGTGTCAGCCAGTATGGGACTGGTCCTTCGTGCAAGCTTGAAAGGGCGAGTTTGTTGGCTGTGGTTTTTAGGTCCCCTGGTCCGTAACGAGACCAAAACATAAAAACCAGATCATACACAGACTCTTTCAAGCTGGCTCATTTGACAGTACCAGACGGTCTGACAAGTGAGTCTAGTACTAAAGGGTTTGCTCCTTTAAGGAACAGTAATGAGACTGGTAGATTAGGTATGTTTCAGACAGGGTTTGTAAATAATAATAATTACCTGACTTTTATAGAGGACTTCATACCTAACTTTTTCAGTTTCTAAACACTGCTAACTACGAATGTTACTAATACCTAACTAGGTGGTGCAAATGTTAACGACCCATAAGCATGGTAGAATGCTGAGCCGGCCTTGTTGGGATTCAAAGGCATGTCCAGTAGGTCATTGGTTATTTCACCAGTGACTGTTTAACCCGCTGAACCATCCTGCTAGAATGTAAAGGTACACGTAAGGGAAAACAAGGTCTTCCCTCTGCGTCACTGTTCGCTCACTAAAACCTTAATGTCTCCCATTGTTACCTATTGACTTTATCTCCTTAGGGGGTCACATGCCCTGCACCTCTTTTTGTCACTAAGTTACTGATTCCACTAAATGAAGAACTGGCAGTGACTCCACAGATATCTGCAAAAAAGGGTTCTATTTGAATTCTGTATAATGAACTGGTACAGATTCTATCTGCAGGATTTCATATAAATATTGATGAATTATTGTGTGCAATCTAAAAATGGAAATTATTAAAGACAGTAGCAGTCTAAAGGACACGCCTTGTTGCTTTCTTGCAGAAGAGTACTTTAATAATTTAAGCGTGGTTAGATAAACCAACTGGTTCTTAAGTATCGGATATAATAGTGGTGAACCAATCTGTAAGAAGGGACAACTTTGCACTTTTTTCTTCTCTCTCGCAGTTAATGGAGATAATGCTACAGTTAGCACGTGACCCAGCAGACTGTGAACTCACTCTCTCTCACTGGAGTCAGAGAAGTAATTCATCTTCTAGTCACTCTTTCTCAAGTATACAGTTGCATGTCTGCAAAAGCAGAACAACTTCTCTCTAATTGTATAAACTATACACACTCACATTGCCTAAAAAAATATATAACTAAAGTTGAAAGGGAGATAAGGTTCACTAATATGTTAACATTGTTTTTCTCATAAAAACTCAAACATAATGAATCTCAAAGTAATTTGCCGTTTTCATCTCGTGTCCCAACCTAGGCATACTAAATCAGCTTTAAGTTCCACTTCTGATATTACTTATGTTCTTATATGAAGGTACCTATGTGATTGCCTGAACAGGAATCCAGGTGTTTACTAGAGTTCCTTATGATGGTGGATGGCTTGCTATATGGTGGTGGGTGGATCCACATATGATGGAGAGCATGTTGATGTATTATAGTGATATTGTTGCCATATGCTATTGGTTTTGTGGACTGCAATGGCGAATTATGCAGTTAATAATTTGAAAAGGTGTGTGCTACTGCAAAGACTGAATGCTGGAGTTTAGAGTTAGGGGTGGCTTAGTGCTCTATGGTTAGGACATGAAGTGAAGCAGCACTTTAACTGATGCATTGCATGACTTTTTAGTATTTATTGCAAAGCGGCTGTTACCCCCGTAGCCAACCTTAAATTCCTTTCAGCTTTAGTTTCTTACGGAATTTCATTTTTTGTAAAGTTTTTTTGTTGCTTTTGTGTGTTGGCATATGATGTTGGTTCCGAATGTGTTTGATAGAGGGTGCGTTGATGTATGATGGTGGGTGTGCCGACTTATTCTGTTGGTTGTTTCAATATGTGACATTGTGTAAACATATGATGGTGGCTGTTTTCTAAAATGATGTTGGTTGTGTGGACATATGATGGTGGTTGACATGGTTTATGGGTGTATTATGCTAGCCTTGTGGTTGCATGATGGTGGGTATGTTCATATATGATGGTCTGTGGTATGCATGACAGTCTGTGTATGCTGGTGTATGATACTGGGTATTGTGTGATGCTAGAGGGGTAATGGAGGTTGTGGTGAGTATGCTAATGTTGATAATGATTTTATTAATGGTGTAATAGAGGGAATAAGGTGGGTGGTTGTAATGGAAGATGTGCTGGTAATGGTGGCAGTGGTAACAGGGATGGTAGTGTTACTAGTGGTATATTCGGTTGGTAATGGTGGTAGTGGTAATTGTGATCATGATTCTAGTAATAATGTTTGTAGTAATGATGGTATGGTAAAGTTACTGGTGGGACAAATGGTGGTAATGTTTGTAGTCACAGTACTGGTAATGTAATGATGGTGATAATTCTGATATATGATAATAATGGGTAAGTAATCATTGTGGTGATATTGGTGTTGTTAATTGCTTTGTGGTAATGGTTGTGTTAATGGTTGACATAGTAATACTGCTGGTAATGGTGGTGATGGTAATGTCTTCTACCATCCTGTAAAACATCTTCAAGGAGAGGGCAATGGTAAGAAACGTACACCATGTATGCATGCACAGTGTTGGTGCTTTGGGCATGCGAGACCTCAAAGTTTAAAAATAGCAATTCTATTGAACTCAGTACTGTATACATTTCCATTTCCTCATCCACAGTAAGCTTCCTTTTAAAGTAAACACAGGTCATTTGTAAGCATTCGAAGTATGAAGTATGTGAAAATGTATTTTGACTTTGCGGGTTAGCCTCTACCAACAGAAAAAGAAAGTAAACGGCTATACTCTTTTTCTGTGTAAAAAAAGAAAATGTATGCTTGGATTGAGAGAAGATACTGGACGTATATTTGTTCTTGAAGTCTGTGGAAGGGCGAATAATCTCCTTCTCTGTTTCTTTAAGAGGGCATGATACAGAAATAAGTAATTCATTTCAAACAATGATCCACATCAAAATGAACCGTGCACCTCATAGGATAAAATGTGATTACTACATGTTTTTTCGAACACAGATTTAGTTTAGTAGTGCTGCGCTGATGCTGAGGTGGTGCTGCACTGGTGGTGCACTAATGACGAGGTGGTGCTGTGCTGATGCTGAGACAGTGCTGTGCTGAGGTGGTGCTGTGGTGGTGCTCAGGTGATGCTGAGTGATACTGGGGTGGTTCTGAGTGATGCTGAGGTGGTACTGAGTTTTGCTGAGTTGGTGGTGTGCTGAGGTGATGCTGTGATGATGCTGAAATGGTGCTCCGCTGATGCTGGAGTGGTGCTGTGTTGGTGCTGAATTGCTGATGAGGTGGTGTTACGCTGGTCGTGAGACTGAGCGGGTACTCGGGCCTGTTGCTGCCACACTTGATGCCAAGGGAAAGACAAGTAGATAAATGGGCGCAGCGTTGAGTGAAAATATGTTAAGGTGCAGCCGCCATATTTAAAGATAAAGAGCAGCGTAAGGCACAAGGAAGGAGAGTGAAGAAGCGAAGAGCAGCATTAGGCACAAGGAAGGCGAGTGAGGAGGAGAAGAGCAGTATGAGGCACAAGGAAGGAAAGTGAGGAGAAGAACAGTGTGAGGCACAAGAAAGGAGAAAAACAGCAGTGTGAGGCACTAGAAAGGAGAAAAACAGCAGCGTGAGGCACAAGAAATGAGAGAGAGGAGACAAGCAGAGTGAGGCACAAGAAAGGAGAATTAGGAGAAGAGCAGAGTGAGGAACAAGGAAGGAGAGTGAGGTGAAGAGCAGAGTGAGGCTCAGAGAAGGAGAGTGAGGAGGACAAGAGCAGCGTGAGGCACAAGGAAGGAGAGCGAGAAGAGCAGCAAAAGGCAAAAGGACAGAGAGTGAGGAAAAGTGCAGCGTGAGGCACAAGGCCAGAGAGTGAGGAGTGTGTGAGAGGAAGAGGTGTAAGAGATGGTACGAGAGAGAAAAAAAATCCATACCAAAAAATGAATAAAACAATAAAAACTGGACACATTCTATAGATGCATTTTCAAAATGTTATAATAATTGGTACCCTAGAGTATTCCACCGCAAAACAAAGTCACTAGGCTCACAGCAACCTTTCAACGCCAGTAATAAGCTCTAAAAAGTGTTGCGAAAGGGAGCTTTGTAAACACACTTTTGAGGGGAAATTATTTTATATCTCTCTATCACTGATCAGCCTCGGCCTGGTACAAATCAACCCATGTCTCATGAGACACAATGCAAGATGCCACACTGCAGTATAAGTACAATGCACAAGCAACATGAAATCAATTTTAAAGTATGACCATGAAAATATGGTCAAATTCCCTTGGCCAACCAAACCCGTGTGTGTTCCACTGTAAATAGTGCTGTTTTGCAGGCTGTGAAATTGGGGTTATTTTTCTTTCTGGTCAGATTCGACTCTAATTTGGGAATGGCTGCCTGGCTGTCCGGCAGGGTGAGCGTCCAAGCTTCCTGCTCCCTTAGAGATTTAAATCTCTGTTGTGCAGGTTATTCTGAGCACTCTTGCAGCAGCTTTGAGCTTTCTATCGAACAGTCTTTTGCACATTAAGCCTTGTACAGCTACATAATTTTTTTCCAGAGTTATCTCCGCAATCAGAGGTAATTATCCTGCTGAACACAATACAGCAATTTCCGTAAGCTATAATATGAAGCTATTTTAGAATACACATGTTAACTGTCAAGAAATGCTCATGATATGATTTGTAAATTTTTAAAACATTTATTTCATCATTTGGAAGCGTAATTTTTGTCAAAGTACCCCAGTGCACAGTTCACCAGGCAGACTGGGGCTCACACACATCATCAAGGGAGCCATGTGGGGGAAGAGGGGATCACCATGTCCAGGGTTCTACTGCTGTTGATACCATAGTACCGTGGTTCCCAAAGTGTCCGCCGCGGCGCCCTGGTGCGCCGTGATGAGAAGCCAGGGGCGCCGCGACACCGTGCAGGATGTGGGTCGTGAAAACTGCAGCCACAAGTCCTCCCCCTCCTTCCTGCTGCCAGGTCAATTGATCCCAGCCCTCGCCCTCTGCATCTGAATGGCTCCAGGGCTGTGCTCATCAGCCCCAGCGCCTTGCCTGCTCCTGCTGCCTCAGCAACGAGCTGCTAATTACTGGACTCCCATTGTCTGTGCAGATAAGGCCGGCCAGGGCGGGGGCTCTGTGATTACAGCTAATGTCAGGTGTGCATTTTACATAGCTGCCAAAGTTTCAGATTGTTGTGTGACATTTTCATGATTTCATTGTAATTATGAGTGACACTTTCCCCCATTTAAAATCAAGCAATGAAGAAAACTAGGCAAACATATAAATATCAGAAATTACAGCCGTCTGAGCAATAAGAAACTACAAGATGATCTTTAAACTGCTCCGAAGAACCAGAAATTGAGGTGCACTAAACTAATGCCCTCGTAAGATCGTACTGTTATACAAATGTGCAATCATGATATTAAACAAGTCTTTTCGACAGGCCCGGACTGGCCATAACGGGCACCGGGCAATCCCCCGGTGCGCCGCAGGGGTGGGGGCCGGTTTTGGACCCCTGGGGGCCGTTTTTGTTACAGGGACATTTTTGCAGCATAGCTGCAAAATCATCCCTGTAACAAAATCGGCCGAAAACCGGCCCGGCAAAGAGCTCGGCAGTACCCCCCGGAGGCCGCCGAGCACTCTGCCAGGGCCGGTTTTGGTTCTCAGTCCGGCCCTGCTTTTCGAGGAAGTATTTTATTATAGTCCTGTGCACATTTGCAGACCTGCACAGGTAAATAGAAAAGGTAATACTAAATCAATAAAGTCAGCTGACTCGCGAACACTGACAGGCACTGGGCATTCATTGGGCAAGCCTCAGCTGAGGCACACACAGTCACATAACTCACAGCGGGCACCGAGGGTGCGCTGATGTAGTGTATTATACTCTCACAATTCATTAATTCCCTAAATCAGTCCCGTCTGCCCTGGTTGGCGCACAGCTACCTGCCAGCCCCTCAGCTACTCTATGATGGTGTTGTATGCATTGCAATGTACTTTATAAGATCTTTGTGATTGCAAATAAAGTTTTAAATGGTGATGGCTACTCTGAATCCTTCATCACGTCTAGGCTTGATTCTTCATGTAGACCAGTGGTTCCCAAAGTGTGCGCCGCGCCAGTAAAAAAAATGGCGGGGAGCCACGGCCAACTGCCAATTAGGTCAAGGGAGCCACGGGTCAAAAAAGTTTGGGAACCACTGCCATAGTAGATAGGGCACAGCAGACCGTGAGACAGATGCAGCATCGGTGCTTAACAGGAAATTCATTTTCCTTGGTTCTTCAAAGAGGCTAATCAATTTAATACCTCTGCCACTGGAGATATCTCATTTGGAAATCCAAGTGATCCTCTGATTCTTTGATCAAGGGGTCAAGAAATTGCGCAAGATTTACGTTTGTTCTGAAGATGGTCTCATTGACTTGTAGCAACGAAGACAGCAACGTCGACGACCAATCCATTCTTCTCCCTAATGATTGTCAAATGAATTTATCTTCGGGTGCTGAATCCTATGTAAAGGACAGACTCATTGTACCGTTCAATGAAGATGGATAGCCATACATTGATAATTAGGAAATGTTCTTGTATCTGATTTATTTGTTTTCTGTTGTCAATGTTTGTTGTGTTTTCTCGCTGTTAGTTCTGTACCCTTGTTTTTTCTATTTATGATATTTGAAATATATTTTTCTACTTTGGTTTACTCGGTTGTTGCAATTGATTTACTGATCTATTTTGCTTTATTCAGTTTGAGTTACTCTAATGAGTGTTATTAGATGCGTATATATATATATATATATATATATATATATATATATATATATATATATATATATATATATATGTATATATATATATATATATATCCACGAAAAACTCCTCTTGTCACCGAAAACGCAGGAGACAGACCACAGGACCAGATGTCAGATTTCTCTTTTTATTTGCTTAAGTTCGTGAGAGAGTGCATAACGCGTTTCGGGCTGCTAGAGCCCTTGTTCACATATATATATATATATATATAAAAATATATATATATTCAAAATCATTTCGTATTTGAATAAATCCCTTGTAGCCATCTTTACCTTTCTAACTTTAATACCCAAGCCCACATGGGTAGATTGTGTTGCCCAATTACCTGCTGTAAACTTTCTAAAAGTGGCAATTTCAACTATGCAATTTAATAAGCAACTTTACTAAAAGATGTGTTTTAAATTGTGAGTCCAAAGATATCAAACTTCAATTTTCTACCAGTTCCCAATTGGAAGATACCCATGTAAAATGCTAAAGGGCAGCACCATTTCTAACCTATGGAAGAGACAGGCCTTGCTGTAGTGAAAAGCGAATTGGGCAGCTTGTCACTACCAGAACATGTAAAACTTAAAAGCACATGTCCCAGCTTTTAAATTTACAGCACCTGGTACCTGGGGCTACCGATAGCCTACCTAAGGGGTGCCTTACATGTAGTACAAGGGAAGGTTTTGGCACGCCAAGTAGGTGCACTTGCCCCAGCAACATGGCAGCTAAATAACTGCCACACAGGCTCTTCAAGGGCAGGGCTAAGACACGCTTGGAGGGCTACTCATATTGGTGGCACAGTCACTGCTACAGGCCCATAAGTAGCATTTGGGTTGCAGGCCCTGGGCACATGTAGTGCACGGTACGAGGGACTTAATAGTAAATCAAGTATGCCAATCATGGAGAAACCAAATGTCATTATATTTTTGACACAGAGCACAAGCACTTTAGCTCTGGTCAGCAGTGGTAAAGTGCCAAGAGTTTAAACACCAGCAAAAATGAAGTCCAGCACACAAAAAGAGGAGATCAGGAGGTCAAAGACCGGGGAACCACACCAAAAGATGCCAGGTCTAACAGTTACCATCTTAGCTCCTAGAAGATTGGGTGTTACAAGCAAGTGGATGACCCACAATTCCTTCTCATACTTGAAGACAAGCCTTTCAGCTACCATATTTTTGTCTCGTTGCCTTCTTCAAGTTTATCTCAAGATGTAGAAAAATTGGCTCTGTCTAAATTGTGAAATCATTGAAATTCTGCTCCTGGGACCTGTTAATCCAGCTCCCTTCACTTTATTTTAGCTAGAATAACGGGTCACTCACATATCTCTTTGATTAAAGTACACAGTTGTTTTTCTAAAACAATTTACCACCATCTGTGTCTGCTAACAGGGGAATGCCGTTTCTCCACTACTCTTTTTATTAATCTTAATGTTGAATGTGGTCATGTCCCTACTGGATTATTGCAACAGAATATATACTGTTGTCACCAACATATCAATCTCCAAACTTCAGAGAGTTCAAACTGTGCTAATTGCCTGCTGCTTTATTTGAAACAACATGCTCCCAGTCAATAAAGATCAACCTTTTAAATAATTTACCTTGGCCATGGACCTGGCTTGGATCCAAGATGGTTGCAGATGTTTGGTGCTCCGTACTGCATTCTCATCCTTCTGCCTGCCTGTGTGACTAGTCGTTATAAGCTGCTGACTTCTGTACTGCACAGCGTGTACATAAGCATTACCCATATTAGACTAAAGTGGTGTGGCACAGCATCTAGCATTGTGATATGTGGATTGCATGGTTGTATAATGTCAGTTTGCTGATATTGTTGATCTCAATTAGGACGTTCTACAGGGTATAATACACAGCGCAACTGGAAAAGTGTTGGTAGATACACTTGGGACCAGGTGGGAGGAAGAAAGGAATGTTCACGGGTCTACTTGAACAGTTAGGGCTGGTTTAGCCTTATGTGGAGGTGAGTTTGGCAGAGGGTGAGCTGAGGAGGTGTAGTTTCCCTGAAGCATCTCATGCATGCCAGCATTGAACAATGGTGTGGAAAGGCCCATTTTGAACAACCTGCTGTGAAATGCTGTCCAGCTTGTGGGCCTTCCTATTGCCTTTAATTGACTGCCCACTGTCCTACTCAGTAGCTATCATGGTGGTGAAGAAGGAATGGCTGAGATGACAGAACTTGACAAGCCTGGAGAATCTAAGGACACCTGTGAATCTTCGCCAATCGGGTAGAGGTGTTGCCGCAGGTACTGTGTGCCAAACCAAGACCTATTTTGGCTGAATTGCTGGGAGGCATATCTAAGGATGTGCCTGCAAGGGTTCAGTGGGCTTTCCAGCTTACACCTGATCTGTGGAGACAGAATGGCCCTGGTGACACTGAACTGTTGGTAGTGAATACGGTGGACTGGAGAAACGAAATACTTAGTAAGACCATCAGGTGCACATGGGGGACTAAAGACTGCTCTGCTCTTTTCCCCACCTGCATCCATCCACCTTGGCGTGGAATATAAATCGCAACTTAGAGGCAAAGGGTCTTACTGCCTCAGTAGGCTTCCCCTCGAAAGTACTAGTGGAGCTTAGCGAGAAGAAACATGTGTTTTTCCAGGTTAAGTCAGCAAAGCCATGTCTGGATAAGTTGAACTGTGACAATGGTGGATATGCTGATTATGGACCATCTTAATTTTTGAAAGTTATGAGGGTGGAGAATGTGACTAGCTTCTTGGGTGGTGCAAGCCTGGAGGTATGCTTATTTTTAATTATTAGCATTGTTTGATTTATTTGCAGGTAACTGACCGTCAGCCCCAGGTGGATGTTGGCAGTTTAATACTGTGGCTATATCTAACAAATAGATACACCAGAAACACTTTGACTCGTGCATAGGTCGCTTCAGGGTAAATAATCCTTGTGAAACAGTTTGTCCAGTACCCAGACCAAAAGCATCATGTAAGCCAATCTGGGTCTATCAACTGTTCAGTTATATACAAGAGATTTAGTGGTTGATCCTTACATGTTCAGGGATCTTCCCTGTGGAATACCCTATCCCTACAACCGGCATGGGTAAATTACCTCCAATTCAAAAGTTCTGTAAAGACCTGGCCCTTTACACTGCCTTATGGATAATCCAGTTTTCAGCGCGATAATACTTTTCAGGTAGTTTCCAACATACTGCCCAATCAGATGCCCAAGAGCAGCCTCGTTTTTCTGCCACACTTCTTCGGACTCTTTTTCATCTCAGAAACTTGGTTATCCATTGTGGACATATTTAACTGCGGATATCTACTGGCATTCTCCATACTGGCCGGATAATGGACTGGATCTCTATCACGAGGTCCTTGTATATTTACGTCATTGCAACTCATTACTCCTATTGTGTGTGTACCGATACCACAAAATGTTCTCACAACACCATAAAAAGATTGGAAGTGCCGTACAAAACCCGCAAGCATAATAAACTTCAAATAAAACATTCAGGAGTCAGATTTTCACAAGTCTACAAAATGGCAACCAACTAACTTTACCTCTGGTAGACATATTCCTTAGTCTGACAGAAAAGAGGCACAGTGTGTACTTTAGGTAAGTGTATACTAAACAGCAATACTGGATTCACAGCATGGAAATTGTTTTGCCACTGGTGAAATGGTACCTGTAAACTTGAGTACCAGTAGTTATAGAGTCAGCAGACGTTAGTTGCCAAACCGAAAGGATCAATATACTTACAAATTATAACAGGTCAAGTCAAATCTATTAAAAGAACAAATGAGGCAGTAAAAAAATGATATATTTTCAGTAACAACTCATTTTTTACACTCAGGTCCGTGTTAGAAGAATAAACACCTGAGTTTTTAATATGGTGAAATACATATCAGATCTATGAAAACTCTTAAGATGCTGCCATAAAATCAGAGTGATGCTAACTTGGCACAGGGGTAGCAAATAATATGAGTATACCTCCATATGCGCAGATGTTGTACGTAGCATAAATAGGCGGCTATATAAGCTAGCATGCTCTTTAATGTGTTAGAGTGCTGCTCTATACTCATAAATGCTGTTGGCATTGTATTAATGGTGTCATATGCTACAATTTTGCCAGACACCAGTGTGGCTCAGATGTGCCAAGATATGGCGGAATATGCAACAGATATTGCAATAAGACTGTTTAATACAGAAGAGATGCTATGCTGCTCAGTATGCCAGTGTGCTGCTCAGTATGCCAGTGTGCTGCCCAGTAAGCAAGTGTGTTGCTCAGTATGCCAGTGTGCTGCTAAGTAAGCCAGTGTGTTGCTCAGTATGCCAGTGTGCTGCTCAGTAAGCAAGTGTGCTGCTCAGTATGCCAGTGTGCTGCTCAGTAAGCAAGTGTGCTGCTCAGTTAGCAAGTTTGCTGCTCAGTTAGCAAGTGTGCTGCTCCGCATGCCAGTGTGCTGCTCAGTATGATAGATGGTTGTCAAAAGAGGAGATATGGACAAGAGGATGGATTGCAAACTTTAGAACGTGTAGCTCTGAATTCTAATCCTAGCTCCAGCTGATGACCAAAAATATTTTTTGCGGTGCATATTACATTATTCCCTTTAGCCGCACATCTTAAATATGCAACACAATGTGGTGATGTTCCTGCTCCAATAAACCATTTCTTCTTTTTATTGCTCCTCTGGGCTAGGCGTGCACTTGCACAGATATTTATTTTTTAGTCGAGTTTTATGTAGCGCAAACTAGACCCGACGGTATCAGAGCATTTTACAGAGATATCACAGCAGCGATAACATGAGATACATGTGGAGTAAATAAAAATACATAGTGACACTATATAAACATAGAATACAATATACGGTAGGATATGTGGACAAAAATAGTTCGGAGGTAGTTAAGGTAGGGTGTTACATATTGGGGAGAAGTGGACACGCAGAGCTGGCACAGCAGCAATTACATGAGGTACATATGGAGTATACAATAATACATAACAGTATATAAAGGAAATATACAGTATACAGTTGTGATATTGGTTATTTGTTACATTTTACAAAGAAGGTTGCTAGCTAAGTATACATTTGGGCTATTCTTTATCGACCCAATTTTTACAAGAACATTTGCTGACAACGTATTAGTTGTTTATTAGAAATGCCTACAACTTGGACTTCTGGTTCCAAGAGAGGTAGGCTGGAAGCTTCCATCAGTCTGACTGTGCACCTTTATCGATTAGAAATTATACTGGATAGCCATTTACTTTTTCCACAAAAGTGTCATTCTGCTCTACCT
Organism: Lissotriton helveticus; assembly: GCF_964261635.1. Classification (NCBI taxonomy): domain Eukaryota; kingdom Metazoa; phylum Chordata; class Amphibia; order Caudata; family Salamandridae; genus Lissotriton; species Lissotriton helveticus. The sequence goes on along the minus strand of NC_136059.1, from coordinate 1,894,224,219 downwards.
TTAGGACTGCACAAAAGCATGCAATCCTTCTCCAGTCTCAGGCATCGTCATTGTGTCTGATTCAGTGTAGTAAAAACTCCAAATGTAGGTGCAATTTGGGGAAAATCATTATGCAATTATGGGGTTGATTAAAGGAAACACTTCAAATAGTTAAAAAATATACACCAGTGTTGAAACTTATTTAAGTGTTCTACATAGCGCCAGCTAAACCCGAAAGCACCAGAGCGCCCCCCAAAATGAGTTATATATAGCCTTAGTCAGACCGTAAGACACCAGAGCGGCCCCCAACATGAGTTTTATATAGCGCTAGCCAGACTCGAAGAGCACCAGAGCATCCCACATTATTTCAAATAAACGTCTAATGAAGCTCAAACGGGACTGGTGCCATGGTCATTTTCTGCTCGACGTTAACATGAGGTTCCTATGGAATCACCTTAAACAGAAATAGGCAGACCAATTTCAAACTATGTTTAAGCACTAATCCGAGCAGTTTGTGAAAGCAGAAAAAAAGGCAGGAGGTATGATTTGTTACAACGGACACGTTTTTTGTCAAGCTTCCCTTTGACAATATCACATTTGTTGTCTTCAAGGAGCATGGACATCGTAGTTGGGCTTATGTTTCCTATACTGTTATAGGCTCGACTTGATATGCAGTATATGCACTGGCGGTCCTCAAATTGGGTTGAAGGCGGCAATGCTGGAACCTTTTTGCACTTAAACATAGCCAGTGAGGTCTGTTCAAACACTCTGTTTGTTTAATAGCTTTATCTGGATATTTTAAAAAGATGATGTAATTTATGTATAGAGTGGCAAATAGTTCAAGCATAATAATTATATAATTCACAAAAAATAATCACAGCTTATTTGCCTACTTGCCATGAGGAATCTTCAGCCACTCTTGTTTCCATTTTAGGTCTGGCTTGAGAACACATTGGCAGTCTGGCATGATTTATGCCATCAATACTCCGTGCACAGAGAGAAGAGATCCCCCTCCAATCCTCCAACAAACAAGCGTTTGTTGCAAGTGGCATTAATATTTCGAACCGTTGCACATCACGGCCAATGGGAGTTCTGTCATTCATTACATGAAATATGACAATTAAAGGTGAACTGGCATACGTACATTGGTACTGTAGAATACGAGAGAAACACTGTATTTTTCTGTTGTATAGCAACAATACATAGCCATAAAGCTATAGATGGTGAAATGAAAAAAAACGTGAGGGTTGACAAAGAGAGGCACCACGCACCTAAGTTTTGTACACATTTCTTAAAAGTTCTATTAGTTTTTTTAGTCCAATGGTTTATATATATATATATATATATATATATATATATATATACAAGGAGCACAATACTTCAAAAGTAAAGTATTACGACCACCAAGTTAGATCTAAACAAGTTTAGAAGAGATCTGGCCTGCTGGCTAGAGCTGCCGACTTTGGAACATAGGGAGCCAGCTTATAATGCTGGCCTTGGTTCAGCATCATGTGATTCTGGGCAAATCACATAATATCCTATGCACAACAATATAAAAGGGAAAAGTGTTGCATAGTCTAGTTCTGTTGTAAAGTACACTAACACCCTTTGGCCAGATATGCGTTATAATAAAAAATGGAAAAAAACAAAACGACATTTTCTAACAGTGTTGATTACAAGCATTCCAGAACATGTTAATACATTGAGAGACATCACTTTTACATCGCCGTAGATAAGACTGAGAGTACACTTGTAAGTGAAAAGATAACGTACAATAATGATGTGTTCGAACAGTGACAACTATTAAGAAGTGATCATTTCAATGTTTGCCTTTTATTAAAAAGACACCTGATTTAATCTCTTCTTAAATTCAAATTTATCACAAAGTCATTATTTTTATATGCATATATCCAATACAAAATTCAATATATATTCACAAATGCATTTCTCGTTTGATACATCATACACATAAAAAACAGGTGACACCTAACCAACACTTTTCAATGTTGCTATGCATCTATTTAACCAAGCAGAGGCTCTAATCTAGTTCACTGGGCTCCATACAGGTAGCGGAAGAGCTGCTAGTAGCTCACAAGAAACTCGTTGGAGAAGCCTGCTCTACAGAAATGCAGAAATTATACTGTGCTGGTAAAAAGTCAAGGAGGCTATAAGGTACAGGCTGCCCTCATTAATTCACAGAAAATATATTGTCATATTTTGCACAAACCTTTTACATTTCCAGGTATGATTCAGCTACACATAACGTTCCAAATAAAAACACTCATGCTTGAATGCTACATACATTTATACATAAATTCCCTTTGCTAGTATTTTCTTAAATTAAAAGTATCTCCTTTAAGTGTTTTTAGAAATGAAGATTTACATGAACATCAGTGTGATGAAATATAGAGCTATCCTTATCAAAGATGTGCTAATTAGACAGAAAATATTTGAGCTGATTTCTAGCCTTAGGTCAATCTTACCTCTTCTCACTTTGATATTTAAATACCGCTGACATTTAAGACTGATTTAAATTTCCTAATTTACTTCTTCAGTAGAATGTCATTTTCAGTGTTTAGGTCTAAAGCTATACCCAAGTGAAAGGTTATTATAGTTGTTATCACTCAGTCTCTTTATTTGGTCAAATACAAGACCCTAAAAGCACATTCTAAAAAGAAAACAAAATCACAGCATATTAAAAACACAAAATCAATTATTAATATACACATTTATAACCCAGTAGCCAATAAATGATTTTATGATGCATATTCTTTTCCTTATAATCCACGACTGGGTTATGAAATTTAGAAAGGCAGCTAGTAGCTATTATCATTTACTGAACATTTTTCATGTTCTGTTGTATGATACATCCTGGGGGATGCTAGACAAACAGTGTCATTTAGCCATTTCCAAGTGCTGAGGTAGATAAACCGGGACAAGCAGTAGTATCTGCTGTATTGGTATACGTGATAATACAAGATGTGCTTTTTGTGTATGTGGTAGAATCACAAGTGTTACAACTGGGCTTGTTGTACACTAGGAGGCAGAGAAAACTGTACAGCTGGATGGACCAGGAGTACATGCCAGAGATGTGGATCCCCTCATTCTCTGTGTACAACGTGCAGATATGTAAGCCACACATTTATTATTATGATCAAAGTACAATATTCACATAAGCAGGAACAGAAGGGGTGAGGCTGAAACAAGTAGAAGAAATAAATAAACATAGGATAATCGCCAGCTAACTTAGTTCAGGAACGTTTGGGCTGAAAACATAAGTGAACTTTTCCAGCAGATTTAAAAGAACTGAAGTTAGAGATACTGCTTATATTCAGAGGAAAGTCAAGAGATCGGAGTTTGACTGCTGTAAGGGAACTGGGTTACTGGTTGAGGGGGGTGAAACCCTCTCAAGCAGCAACCACGTGTATGGTTTCTACAAATAAAGTAAGACTGCGGTTGCACAACATATGCATCAAAATAAGGGACTGAGTCTATGCATAGCCTCAGAATATGTCAGCCCAGTTCCTGGCTAGCTCACAGCGTGCCATCTGGATCCCTAAATCTGAAAGGGTGGCATATGGTGTCTGCAAACTTAGAACATGACCACTGTAACTACACCAAGGAAATCGTGGAAACAGATCTACCCTTTTATGGTTACCTTAGGAATGCCCAAAGGGAGATATAAGAAAAAAGCTAATTGGCTTTACTCTAAAGAGCGTAATAGGAAGTGAATTCTGCCAGATCTCTTGTAGCCGCTTAACTCCTCATGTATCTGTATCTGTGATGTAATCGGAAGCCAGTCTGGTGTAGAACAGACTGGCGTCCTTTTTGGGTAATGACGTAAGTCAGCAAGGCTAGCAACCTGTCACAGGCGAACGTCTAGAATAATCCATGGAAGTGCTCCTCTGACGAGCCAAAGCTCAGAAGCAGTTTATATAATTAAAAAAACGGGCTCAGTTCACACTATGTCTGGGGACTTTTACTACATCATAGTCTGAATTTCCGAAACAGAGCTATCTCCAGACAACAACAAAATGCAAGGGCAGCGTGCTCACTGAACCTTATCCTTGAACATATTTTACCGTGTCATGATAACATGCTTTCTAAAAAATGTGCGTGGCGTTCAGAACACTTTCTGATTCCGTTATCATGTACTTGCAAAGTACGTTAAAAATCACTGTGTAAAAAGATGTCAAGTTTAAATGTGAACTTGTAAAAAATAAAGGGGCATATTACCGACAGCTAGCGATAATTTTTGTCTCTAACTTGTTTAGAGACAAAAATTATCGCCGCACATCGGCGATTTTTATCGCAGATAAACCTTGCTATTAGCAAGGTTTATCGCAAATGCGATAAAAAACGGCCGCAATGCATGAATATCGCTGAAAAGTCAGCGATATTCATGCATTATCGAGCAAATGCTCTTAGCCATGTTATCCACCTCCCATTGGATAACATGGTGAAGAACTGCTCAGGGCAGGTGTTAGCTTTTGGAGATATTCGCGCTTAGCGCGAGTATCTCCAAAAGTTGGTAATAGGAGATAGCGATGTTAGCGACTGTTTCCAGTCGCTAACATCTTGGCACGCCCACTTTGCATGTCATTAGTGATAAATATCACTGACATGCAAAGCGGGGCCCAAGATGGTCGCTATCTCCTATTAGCTGTCACTAACTGGTGTTAGCGACAGCTTGGTAATAGGGAGATAATTTTATCTCCGCTTTCTTGGCTTTTAAAGCCAAAAAAGCGGAGATAAACCCCTTGATAATATACCAATCTTTTGTTCATGTGCCCTGATAAACTTCACTACACCTACTCCTTGGCAGGAGGGACACTAACGCTTCAAAGGAAACTTATAGGCATATTCCAAAATTAAAATTAATATATGTATAAGCCTACAATTATAAAAATGAACAATTCTGCACTTTAATAAAGAAGAAAAATGAAAGCTAAATTGCAATAAAAGCCAATTTAGAAATATGCATCATAATAAAAGCAACTAAAACAATAACAAAAATGCTACATTAAAAAGCAGGAAACTCCAGGAATGTTTCAATCTTCAGGCCTTGCAACTAGGAGATCAAAAGTCTCTCTAGTAGATTTTAAAGAAACCTCCTTCTGAAACAATAAGCATTTCATTCTGCTCAACTTATCAAAGTTCACATTAAATAGTTATTTTATGGCCAGGCTGTCATCTCAATGACTGTAAGCACAGGTGGAAATAACACATGGTTACAGCAAGTCACGACCCTGGAAACCATCACCACATAGGGTACTTCTCATCTCAGTCCACCATTGGTCATTCAGTATCAAATAACTTCCATTTGAAAGCAATCTGAATGCCAGCTGAATCAAAGCAGCTTGGACACCTTTCAGATAACATGCAAAGTTGGCCATAGGCGCATTACAAATGCCATGAAGCGTGACCACCTTGCAAATGGGAGAATGGGCAAATTAAGTTTTGCATACTTTTCCAGTGAGAAATACTTCAGTTTTTCCATTCCTACATCTGAAATCGAAAGGTAGGATCCTTGTCTCATATACAAATCTCTCCAGTAATGCCCAATATCTGCCTACATGAAAATGTTTCAGACAAGATGTAAAATGAAATGTAGACATTGTCAGCAAAATAAACCTGTGTATTTACCATTTGGCAGATTGTGTATCAGCCATTGTAAATGGTAGTTTCTTTAAAATGCTCTATACTTAACATTGTGTAAGTCACATGCTTATTTGCCATTATTTTTTGTGAATGTATTTGATTATAAGGCAAAAACATACGACAAAACAAATCATTCAAATGTGGGTGCTTCCGTGGCATGTGACCAGCTTTTATAGTCTGTAATGTCCAGCTTAATTACATAAATGATCTAATCTGACTTAGTCCATGTTGTAAGAAGGACATGTCACTTTGCATGAGGTCAATTGCTGAAGACACAATATTATTCAGAGAATAAATCCTAGTTGACAACGAGGACATCCCGTTATCAGCTACAGCTAATGCCTTTTCTAAATTAGCTCTGTCAATTTATGTATTAGTTTAGGCAGCTTTCTGCTGGGAAACTTTATAAAGTTCATCGTATATGGCATATAAAAAGGGCTAATGATGATCTGGTATTCTAGGACCTAATAAAAAAATCCTGTAAATCCAGCTCAACAGAAAAGAGAGACAAGTGTATGTTCACCTCATCCAAAGTGGAATGTTGTAGCCATTTTTGGCATAACCTTTGTTTAGGTAATGGAGCTCCAGTGTGTAAAGCCTTGACAGGAACCATGATGTCTCCATCCACTCTTGTATGGGAACAAGTAATTTGTGCTACAACAGCAGTCTGGACTGCTGCCTTTGCGGCTTCATTAGCCAGTGTATGTATTACATGAGCCAATGGCAACTATTCTTTCAAATGTGCCACCTTTCCCCAAAGCAGCTTGTGCTTGATAGTATTCCTCTTAGTGTCTCTGAATCCATTCAGGTGCCAGTAGTTCAAGTGCTATTCTAATACTGGACACAATAATACAAATCACGCACTATCAGTGTGGAAAATTCAGGTTCAGTATTTTCTAGTGCTAGAACTAGAGCTTTGAGTTAGGAGCGTGATGAAAGATCTGGATTCACTACTGGAAATAAAGGATTGTTCATTCGTGAGGTACAAGGCTCAATAACTCCTTAATATTCAAGTTGTGTTCGAATTTCTCTGACTTGTCGTTTAGCTTCATGCCTAATTGGATATTATGGATGCACTTGCATGCTGGGCCTTATTGGTATAATATGATAAGGTGACTCTTGAGTAGAGCCTACATGGTTTCAGTATAATGCCAGGGCTTATGCATGGGCCCCAGTCGGTGGCATACGCATGTTTAACTCCTTCAGGAATGAGGACAAGGAATTATGGTATTTTAATGTCTTTCCCATGTGTGATACACTCAGAGAGCCAATCCCTTTCAGCCAAGAGAATGTCAGTGTCAAAGTTTCCCAAAAGAACCTTAATGGTGCAGAGTATAGCACCCTGAATTTGGATGCAAAAATAATTAATCTACATGTAGAACTAACTCTCTGATTTGGTGTTTCCATCTCGACATTAGTTCCTCTCGCCACCAGAAACTCTTGAAGATTCTTGAAGGCAAACTATTCCGACCTCTACAGCGATGTCCAGCAGAGTCTGCGCCTACTCCTAGTTCCGAAGCAGTGTCCTCAAAATGTGTGCATATTTAAGGGCAAAACCTGCCACCTTCTTCTTGAATTGTGTCTTCTGTTGTGGAAGTTTCTCTTCCTTTTTATTATGATGTCAGACGAGCGTTGTGAGTCCTTTTTTGGTTTCACATACTCTTCTAATCTGCATTCTGATTGTCCTCCTCTCTATGAGTTTTTCTCAGATATTTCCTGAAAGACGCGAGAAGGACACTTATCAGTATACTGATACCCATCAGGCTGTTTAGTTGTTTCATGGTTATGCACATCTTAAAGTTTTTTCGAAGGACTCTGGCCGCAGAGATCTACCCTGTGGCTTTGATTTATCTTTACTTTTTTGTTTATCCCAGCATTTTTTAGATAACTCTGCCTGTTTCAAGTTATCCATATCGGAATTACTCCAGTTGTGGTTTAATAGGGCTGGCTCCCAAATTATCTTGACCTATAGATGTATATGTTGCAGCAATAATTTTTGGTAGTTCACACTCCTGTTCCAATAACGGAACAGCCAAAGCTGCTACTTCCCGTTCTATGTTGTTTAAAATTATTGAGGGAACTGTGGCATAGGTGCCAATAAGTTTCATCTCCAAATCCAGGACAGGGGCAGGCAAGTATTAAATTTGAATATGCTTTAGCACCTTAGGCAAAACAGCTATGGATGATGTCCCCTGCGTGATGGTAGGAATTGCAGAATAAACTGTGCAACCTTGCCCCATCATTGCTGAGGAGACCTAGTCACACATTGTTTAGTGGATGTGGTAGAGCACCTTGGAAACAATATGTGTGTTCCTGAATTGTCAATGATATTTCTAAATCTTCATAGGCTCTGTATTGGCCTGCTATGGGGGCTCCTCTGTATGTAAGGAATACCCTAGTGTTGGCATCTGCTGCAGGAAAAGTGACCCATGAATAGAAAATCTCTGTTTTATATACTTTGCATGCCTCTACCACAAAGGTAACCTCCCCTCCAGTAAGAGGAATCCCTTGTTGTTGTAATATCGATGTTACTGCATGTCTGCAATTTAGTGGAATAACCACTGGTACTGTAATATCTATTTTAATGAAAAGAAATCAGAGAAGGGTAAAACTATAGTGGGGTGATCCTTTTAAAAGGTTCAAGCATGAACAACCTACAAACAAAATAGGGGGTTCCTATTTAGCTGAGGAGGATTACTCCCCAACACCAAGAATGTCTCCTTACAAGGTGACTAGGAGCTTTGGGCACATGTAAGAACTACTCATGAGACATATTAAATAAGTACCTGACCTAAAACATTGGTGGCACCACGTTGTACGGTTCCTACCAATAAAGTTAGGGTCTGTAGTTGGACAACATATGCATAAAAAATATGGGGACTGAGTTCATGCATATCCTCAGGATATGTTGGCCCAATTCCTGGCTAGCTCACAGTGCGCCATCTGGATCCTAAACCTGACAGGGTACCTTATGATGTCTGCAACCTTAGAACATGACCACTGGAACTCCCCCAAGGAAATCGTGGAAACAGATATGCCCAAAGAGAAATACAAGAAATAAGCAAATTGGCATTTTAAATATTTATTGAAGCAATTGGATTCTTGTGTAAAATACATGCGCTGCAGTTATCAGTAGAAATAAACAAAGCATTGTTACCAGCATTACATGTATGGTGAAAATTAATAATTTACAACCATTATAGCGTTGCAGTGATTATATGAAGATATATCATAATGAAAAAATGACTTACACAAACTCTACTCTAGAGAGCGTAATAAGAAGTGCATTCTGCCAGATCTCTATGAGCAGCTTAACTCTTCATTTACCTGTATCTGTGATGTATCCGAAGCCAGTCTGGTGTAGAACAGGCCGACATCCTTTTCAGGATAGTGATGGAAGTCTGCAAGGCTGGCAATCAGTAACATGCAAGCATCCAAGATAATCCATGGAAGTACTCCTCTGACAAGCCAAAGCTCAGAAGAAGTTTATATAATAAAAACTGTCTCCATTGGTACGGAGTCTAAGGTCCTTTGCTACATCATTGTTTTGTATTTCTGATTCAGAGCGGTCTCCAAATGGACAACAACAAAATACAAGGGCAGCATGCTCAGTGAACTCTATCCTTGAACATAACGTACAGTGTTGTGATAATACGCTTGCGAAAAAAGTGTATTGAAATATTTATAACTGATGTCCACTTTGAAGTAGATGAAGCTTTTAGAGGTTTCCACACCACCCCAGCACCTCCCAGAGGTGTCAGGCATCCCTTTCCTGCCTGTCCCAGCCCCAGCTTGTCTGGGGTCACAAAAGAGTAGTGACAGACTCTTTCTGAGAGTGCACAGGTAGAGCCTTTGTGATTTTCAAGTGAGGTTGGTGGCAGCTCATCTCAGTGTGGCCCATCCTGCCAACAACTAGCTTCCCTTTGTCTCAAAGTCTGGGAGCAATACGCAAATTGCCGGCTACAACTAGGCATGTGATCCAGGATCAGGCACCAAATGGTTAGGACAAGAAAATGTCAACTTTCTAAAAGTTGCATCTAAATATCCAACTTTACCATTAAAGACGGCTTTTTATTACAATTCTAACTAAACTTGACCTGTCTACCTGCTCCAAATTGGGACTGTAGTACGTTAACTCCAATCATATCCTATTGGAGAGGCAGCCCTTGAAGTAGTGAAAAATGAATTTTAGAGTTCTTCTGTACCAGGACCTGTAAAACGATAAAAAATATATATTCCCAACTTTTAAAATACACTGCACCCTGCCCTGTGGGCAGTTCAGAAACTACCTTCGGGGTGACTTATATGCATTAAAATGTAAGGTTTGTGCCTGGCAAAAGCTGTTAATGTCAGGCCTGAGACATTTTTAAAGGGATACTTAAGCTGGTGTCACAATGAGTGCTACAGGCCCACTGGTAGTATTTAATTTACAGGCCTTGGGTAGGTGCAGTACCACTTTACTGGGGAGTTACACGTAAATTAAATATGCCAGTTTGGTGTAAACCACTTTTACCATGTGTAAAGGAGAGAGCACATGTACTTTAGCACTGGTTAGCAGTGATAAATTGAGCAGAGTCCTAAAGGCCAACAAAAACGGGTCCAGAAAACAGGAGGGTGAAGACAAAAAGTCTGGGGATGACCCTGCAGAAAGGGCCAAATCCAACAGCTGCCATTAAGGGATAACTAAATCCTTATTTAGGGCCCGATGTAGGTAATCCAAGATTACCGATTCTTAAATACCTAATCATACCGATTCGGTATTTAAGAACTGGCAATCGGGATGTACGTAATATTACCGAATTAATTACCGAATCGGTAATTACCGAATCGGTATTTACCGATTCGGCAATTGACATTCATTCCTATGGGCCTGTAGGCCCATTGGAATGAATGTCAATTACCGAATCGGTAAATACCGATTCGGTAATTGGGGGAAACATAGAAGGGTGGCAGGGTGTCACTTTGACACCCTGTTGCACCCCTCAATTGTGCATGGGTGCACATGTTGCAGACATACATGCCCTTAGGGCATGTATGTCTGCAACATGGCACCGTTTTAAAAGCAAAAAAAATGCTTTTGAAAGGGTTTTCATTATTTACCACCAACTTCTAGTTGGTGGTAAATAACGACTTCCTAAACCCCTGTAGCACTGATTTAAGTGCTACCCACATGTCAAAATACAGAATCGGTAATTTTACCGATTTGGTATTTTACAGAAGCGGTAAAATTACGATTCTGTATTTTAACATGCCCCTACATCTCCATCTTCAAATACCGGTCGGTAACGGACGAAATCGGCCATTACCGACCGGTATTTGGCTACCTACATTGGGCCCATAGAGTTGTAACAGGGAAGGAACACCCTCACAATTAATTTTAATTGTGTAGATAAAGGAGGTTTGACACAGTGAAAAAATAACACAAATTGTAAATGTAAATCTACAAGTGTAAAGTTGATCCTCTGCATTTACAGCATTTAGGTAGAGCTTATATAAGTCCATCAAGACTTGGATGAATTTAAACAAATTGGCAAGTTGATATGACCATCCCGTCAAACGCAGAGCTGATTTCTATTGGAGTAAATGTTGAAGGATCATCTCAGTACTCCAAGTCTCAAAGACCCTGGCTCGAGCAAATCCCACCGACAACCACCATGATTACAGTGGGGCTTAAAATCAGCCCTGCATTCCAGAAGCGAAAGACCTGAGAACAATGTAAGATTCGGGGGCAGCATAAGGAACTAAGAACTCGCCAGTGGACTGCAAGACCTACCAACTGTCATTATCACTGCAGCGGGGATTAAAGGTAGCCCTGCATTTCTGCAGCATTGGATGCACATGGGTAAGGGTCAGGCCATGAGCAGGCCCATCCACCGCGGAGCAACGGCCACACTCCCTCCTATCCCTTTTTTTGTAGTTTTGTATAGCGCAAACTTGGTGCAAAGGCATTAGCCCACTTTATATGGGAACCAAACATTGCACTTTTTGTTTAGGCACTGGAAGAAGAAGTAATTTTACCAGCATTGCCAAATTTTTAGCCCAGGCCAGGATTCAAACCTGGTTCCTAAGTTCCAAAGTTGGCCACTACTCCTCCCCTTCCTAGTTTGTTGAATTGAGGCTTGGATTCTGAATGTACATGAGGAGAGAGCTTTGGCAGGGGACTTAGCCTATGACTATATGTGCCCGGTGGGTGAATAAACTTTCTCCCTCATTCATAGAGCACCTTAATCTGCCATTGGTGTCCGAATAGATTTCTTCTTCTGCTTGCCTTTAATAGTTGTATTTAGAACAAATGTTCTGTGTTATTTGCCACACCGCTACACTGAACTAGTTTTCATTGTACTCAGCAGGTTTGTTTGCCTTGTACCTTTTTTTTTTTTTTTTACTGATTATGGGAGAGAAAAAAAGCCCTGTAGCTAATGATGATGAAATATAAAACATGAGTGCAGGCCTTAAAATAACTAAATGAGCCAGTATACTGGATGAAGTGGTACTACTGTTGGAGGATGTCTCAACAGATGAAAAATTCAGTGGTCCCAACGCAAGTGGGAAGAAGTTGGCTAATTAGTAATTACTCTACATCTTTTGTAAATAATATTAAAAATTAAAACCTGCTGACATGGGTGCCATACCTAAGCAGAGAAATATTTACTAAGTCCAGAAATTTAAAATAACACATACAACCATTATTTAATCAATCACACGTGCAAATGCAATCAACTAGTAAGTAATGGCCTTGAAAATTCCTTACTATGAGTAAGGTGAAGATCATAACATCAGCCAGAAAGAACAACTCCTGCCCATCAGATGGGCCATCAGAGGATAACCATCAAATCCCTTGTAAAAACTATTTTGATCCATTGGTGCAGTTCCTGAGATTTATGGTAAAGCACAAGGAGAGGAATCAACCCTGAAGCTGGAAAAAAGGAACAAAATGTGTAGAGGGCCCATTAAGCATTATTTCTGTAATTATTTAAAATACAATTCTAGCAGTAATGGTATAGGGGTGAGGCTTAGTATGGTGATCAAAGGGGAAATCCAGTTGGCTGTGAGATTAACTTCAGAGTGGGAAGTACAAGTGAATAAGAACATTTCATCACATATGACTTCAGTTGTCTTTACCCGTTGGAAAAGAGGAAAAGGTTGGAAGAAAAAGTTAGAACTATTGGCATTGCTCATGACATTATTTTTATTTATGTTTTTGCTTTTAAAATATATAAATAAATGGCATTGTCATTTACAATGCCAATAGCTTAATCTCTCGCAAATGCGAGGCCTATTGCATTTGCACCCACACACAGAGCCACACACACAAAGCCACCCACACACACATACAGAGCCACCCCCACAGAGCCACCCACACAGAGCCATCCACACAGAGCCATTCACAGCGCCACCCACACACACACAGAACCACCTAAAAAAAAGCTACCCACACAGACCCATACACACACAGAGCCACACACAGAGCCACACATACAGAGCCACACACACAGAGCCACACACACAGAGCCACACACAGAGCCACACACACACAGAGCCACACACACACACAGAGCCACACACACACAGAGCCACACACACACAGAGCCACACACACAGAGCAACACACCCGTCTCTACTCCCACCCCTTCGCCTCCTGCAGTCTCTGCTGCAACCCCTCACGTCCAGTCTATGATGCGACCCCTCACGTGCAGTCTTTACTGTTACCCCTCACGTGCAGTCTCTGCTCCCACCTCCACGTGCTGCCGTCTCTACTCTCACCCCTCGTCTCCTGCAGTCTCTGCTGCTACCCCTCATGTGCAGTCTCTGCTGCTACCCCTCACGTGCAGTCTCTGCTGCTCCCACCTCCACATGCTGCAGTCTCTGCTCCCACCTCTCTCATGCAGTCCCTGTTGCTACCTTCCACATGTAGTCTCTGCTGTTGTCTCTCACATGCTGTCTCTGCTCCCACCTCCACGTGCTACCGTTTCTACTCCCACCCCTTCACCTACTGCAGTCTCTGCTGCGACCCCTCACGTGCAGTCTCTGCTGCGACCCCTCACATGCAGTCTCTGCTCCCACCTCCACGTACTGCCGTCTCTACTCTCACCCCTCACCTCCTGCAGTCTCTGCTGCTACCCCTCACGTGCAGTCTCTGCTGCTCCCACCTCCACATGCTGCCGTCTCTGCTCCCACCTCTCTCATGTAGTTCCTGTTGCTACCTTCCACATGTAGTCTCTGCTGTCGTCTCTCACATGCCATCTCTGCTCCCACCTCCACGTGCTACCATCTCTACTCCCACCCCTTTGCCTCCTGCAGCCTTTGCTCTGACCCTTCATGTGCAGTCTCTGCTGCGACCCCTCACTTGCAGTCTTTGCTGTTACCCCTTACATGCGGTCTCTGCTCCCACCTCCACGTGCTGCCGTCTCTACTCTCACCCATCGCCTCCTGCAGCCTCTGCTGCTACTCCTCACGTGCAGTCTCTGCTGCTCCCTCCTCCACCTGCTGCCGTCTCTGCTCCCACCTCTCTCATGCAGTCCCTGTTGCTACCTTCCACATGTAGTCTCTGCTGTCGTCTCTCACATGCCGTCTCTGCTCCCACCTCCACGTGCTAACGTCTCTACTCCCACCCCTTCGACTCCTGCAGTCTCTGCTGTGACCCTTCAAGTGCAGTCTCTGCTGCGACCCCTCACGTGCATGTAGAAAAAAAAGAGGTTGGCCTGTGCGACACCCGAGAACAAAAGAACGAATTCTCGGTTATTGGTAAAGAAAAAAAACACCGACAGTCGAAACCTCTTAGGTGATAGAGGGCCGCCGCTTTCTGGCAACAGCATCGCTTCCAGGCAACCGGAGAACGCAGTATTACCCAACTCAACAGCACCATTACATCGGCCTCGGAAAACTGAAGGTCTGAGTCGCTAGGCGTGTGCTCACGGCAGTGGCCTAAAGCACACACCTGTAATGGTCGAGTTATGAGAGGAGGTCCCAACCACAGCAAGGTATGCCACGGCCTGGCTGCCTAGAGACAGATATGAGCGGTACCCTCTCCGACAGAGAGGGCTAATAAGACCATTGCCGCTGCCTGGCGAGTGGGTTGACAATATTTTACATCGCAGGTAGGGCAAACTCAGGGACAGCGACAGGGAAGCTCTAGCGAAGCCCCTCTCCCTTGCTGCTCATTTGACTAAGAGAGACTAATGAGGCTCGGGCACCGAGCACCACGGCTGCCCAGCATATCTCAACCGTCGCGGTACTGCAAGCCATTCGACCGACATTTGTCGCTTGTGTTTGGGAAAGTCGCCCATGTAGAAAAAAAAGAGGCTGGCCTGTGCGACACCCGAGAACAAAAGAAGTCGAAACCTCTTTGGGGGTAGAGGGCCGGCGGGGCTTTGGAAGAGCAAACTGCATTTTCATGCACAAAAACAAGGATTACTACGGCATTCAGCAAAGTTTGCAGATGTACATGTCCCCAAGAGGTCCACTAGAAGGATTCCCTGCTGCCCCAGTTCATTGCCTAGCGGTAGCTTGCGTGCTGTCTCTTTAACGCGAAATATAATAAAACCCTCTCTGTTGACGCGGTTCACAGCCCCTGATATCTCAGACTAGGATGAGCGACAGATAGCAGGAGGTTACAGCACGGACAGCAGGGCGTAGCTGCCAATAGCACAGAAAGTGCAGTGGCACCGGGGCCAACTGCACCCCAATAAAGACTGTCTCTTACTACCCACCTAGGGGCATGGGCCCATTTACCCTCGCGGCATTACTGCCAACGCTACTTTAGAGAGCCACTTATTGATCTTATCCTCGTCTCTTGAGAAGGGGAAGTAGCAGAGCTGGCCCATGGCACGTCCTCACCTTCGGTCTCCTTCCTCCTTCCCCTCTGAGCCGCCGCCTCCCGCTGAAGACAAGCCTAGGAGCTGCGAGGCAACTGCAAGAGATAGATATGCAGAGCAGGAGACACAGCGAACCAGGGAGAGCTCGGGCAAAAGGGGACGCGACATGGGGCTGTGGTGAGAGGAAGGCTCCACCCCCTGTCCTGACGCTTCATATAATTGCTAGAAGAGTGACACTGGGGAGAGAACGAAATGCTCGATCAAGCCATATGCGCTTCGAGCTGCGAACCAGTTTATCTTAAATAAACACCTCTGTCATACAAATCCCTCAGACGACTGCACTTGCCCTACATAAGACTGCACTTGCCCCAGCCGTTGCCCTCTCCCAACAATAACAGTGCGTCACTTCCGGCAGCCGCTGAACAGCTCGAGCGTTTCTAGAAAGCACACAATAAACGGCCCGGCATTTTCGGACTGCGGGGCGTGTTTTGGAGGCTTGACGGCACGGAGAGAAAAGACAGCAACAAACACGCCCCCGAATCCGTAAAAGCCGGGGCTTAAACTGACAGACGCCCCTCTCCTCCAATGGCTGGCCTCCGTTTAGGAAGCCAGCCAATGGAGAAGAGGGGCAGGTTCAAGCCCCACTCTAGAAAACATAAAGTCTTGGAGCGAGTCTGCGCAAGCGCAGCCTACGGTCCGAGACCTAAATTGGGAAAGTTACAGATATTACTATGATAAAAAGGGAAAATGAACAAGATGTTGTGGTGCAAGTTGGAAAGTGGGTAAAAGTCAAGAAACAAGGAAAGAACCCGAACGGATTGTGAAGGTGTTAAAAAATGCAGTGCAATTATCTGATAGTAAGGCATGGCATTTAAGTAGGGTAGTGGGGTGTGCTAATAATAATGAAGATGAGAATTACATATATGATGAAAACTGTGATTGGATTGACAAGGATACTCTAAGCATAATGGAAAGGAACTAAATAGTAGGAAAGGAATGGTTTTGGAACATAGAAGTACCAATGAAGGTACTGAATGTAATGCTGGATGTCAATAGTTGAGAGGGGAGGAAGAATATGGAAATGTAAGGGGTGGAGTAATTGAGAAAAGGCGAACATTTATGGAAAAGACGACCACCTAAGAAGGAAAATTAATCTACCAAAATGGTTGGAAGGTTATAATTGTAAGTAGTGTTGCCTCTTGTTATGGGTAAAAAGAAACGTATTGAAAGTTGCTCTCTTCTTTTAAGTTTCTTTTCTGTTGTTTTTTAAAACAAGGAGGAAGTTGCGTTCAATCAATCAATCAGTCAATACATTTATAGAGCGCGCTACTCACCCGCGAGGGTCTCAAGGTGCTGAAGGGAGAGGGGAGGGGGCGCTACTGCTCGAATAGCCAGGTCTTGAGGTGTTTCCTGAAGGTGAGATGGTCCTGGGTCAGTCGTAGGTGTGCGGGGAGGGAGTTCCATGTCTTGGCGGCCAGGTAGGAGAACGACCTTCCTCCGGTGGTGGCTCTGCAGATCCGTGGGATGGTTGCGAAGGTGAGGCTGGTGGAGCGGAGCTGGCGGGTAGGAGAGTAGAACGAGAGGCGGTTGTTGAGGTATTCGGGGCCCATGTCGTGGAGTGTTCTATGTGCATGGGTGAGGAGCCTGAAAGTGATTCTCTTGCTGACGGGGAGCCAGTGCAGGTTTTTCAGGCGGGCCAATATGTGGCTGTGGCGAGGGATGTTGAGGATGAGTCGTGCGGAGGTGTTCTGTATGCGTTGAAGTCGTTTCTGAAGTTTGGTTGTGGTTCCTGCGTAAAGGGTGTTCCCGTAGTCCAGTCGGCTGGTGACGAGGGCCTGCATGACCGTCTTTCTGGTTTCTGTGGGGATCCACCGGAAGATCTTTCGGAGCATGCGCAGGGTGTTGAAGTAGGAGGATGAGATGGCGTTGACTTGTTTGGTCATTGTGAGCGAGGAGCCCAGGATGAATCCTAGGTTGGGTGCATGGTCCGTGGGTGACATTGCGGTGCCCAGCACTGTGGGCCACCAGGAGTCGTCCCAGGCGGATGGGGATTGTCCGAGGATGAGGACCTCCATTTTGTCCGAGTTCAGTTTCAGCCGACTGAGCTTCATCCATTCCGCGACGTCCTTCATTCCTTCCTGGAGGTTGTTTTGGCAGTGGTTGGGTCTTTTTATCAGCTGGGTGTCGTCGGCGTAGGAGATGATGTTGAGGTTGTGTTTGCATGCGATGGCGGCGAGGGGGCTCATGTAGATATTGAAGAGGGTTGGGCTGAGCGAGGAGCCTTGGCATCGCCGCAGATGATCTTGGTGGCGCCGTGGAGTGGAACGGCGGGAGGCAGACTCTCTGGGTTCTGTTGGAGAGGAACGAGGTGATGCAGTCCAGCGCTTTTCTTTGGATCCCAGTGTTGTAGAGGCGGGTTATTAGGGTGCGGTGGCAGACAGTATCAAAGGCGGCTGAGAGGTCTAGAAGGATGAGGGCGGTTGTCTCCCCGTTGTCCATCAGGGTCCTGATGTCGTCGGTGGCTGTGATTAGGGCTGTCTCGGTGCTGTGGTTGGCTCGAAAACCGGATTGGGATGGATCGAGCGAGTTGTTTGCCTCGAGGAATGCAGTCAGCTGCTTATTGACGGTCTTCTCGATGACTTTAGCCGGGAAGGGAAGAAGAGAGATGGGGCGGAAGTTCTTGAGGTTTTTTCAGAAGGGCGTTGATCTCTGCGTGCTTCCAGCTCTCTGGGAAGGTGACTGATGCGAAGGAGTTGTTTATGACATTCCGGAGGTGGGGTGCGATGATGGCGTCTGCTTTGTTGTAGATGTGGTGGGGGCATGGGTCAGAGGGAGATCCGGAGTGGATGGTGTTCATGACGTGGGTGGTGTCTTCTGTGCTGATGGGGGTCCAGTTGTTTAGGGTGGTGGTGGGAGTCGTTGGTTTGGAGACTGGAGGCGCAGTCTGGGCATCAAAGCTGTTGTGTATATCTGCGATCTTGCAGTGGAAGAACGTGGTGAGGGAGTTGCAGAGGTCTTGTGATGGTGTGATGTCGTTGTTGCTGGCGTTGGGATTGGAGAGCTCTTTTACGATGCTGAAGAGTTCCTTGCTGTTGTGGGTGTTGTTGTCCAGCCGCTCTTTGAACGATGTCCTTTTGGTGGTGCGGATCAGCTGGTGGTGTTTGCGAGTGGCGTTCTAGAGAGATATCATATTTTCGGTCGTCCGTTCTTGGCGCCAGGTTTCTTCGAGCGTGCAACATGATTTCTTTGAGTCTTTGAGGACATCGGTGAACCATGTAGTTTTCCTGTTGCTGGTCTTGCCTGGGGGGTTCTTCAGTGGAGCGAGGTTTTCGGCGCAGTTGGTGATCCACTGTGCGAGATTGTGAGCTGCGTCGTTGGTGTCGGAGGTGGTCTGTGGTGACTTTGCTCCAGCATCTGCGGGGGATCTGTAGCGTGTGGTGGTGTGTTGTAGTCTTCTTGTAGGTGAAATGGATGCAGCTGTGGTCGGTCCAGTGTAGTCCGGTGGGGTGGCTGAAAGAGACGTGGTTGCTGGCGGAGAAGATG
The DNA here is from genome assembly GCF_964261635.1 of Lissotriton helveticus. NCBI lineage: Eukaryota > Metazoa > Chordata > Amphibia > Caudata > Salamandridae > Lissotriton > Lissotriton helveticus. The sequence continues at coordinate 1,894,205,221 of NC_136059.1, read as the reverse complement.
GGGTCCAGCGTGTGGCCAGCATAGTGGGTGGGGGTGTTCACTAGTTGCTTGAGTCCGAGGTTGGCGAGGTTGTCGAGCAGGGTGGTAGTGTTGCTATCGTTGTTGTTCTCCAGGTGGAAGTTCAGGTCCCCTAGGAGGATGTATTCTGGTGAGGTTAGTGCGTGCGGACTGACGAAATCAGCTATGGTTTCGCTGAATTGTGTGTGCGGCCCGGGGGTCTGTAGATGAGGGTTCCTCTGATTGTGGTTTTGGGGTCAGTGCGGATCTGGAAGTGTAGGTGTTCAGCGGTGGAGAGTGTGTCTTCGGCGTTGGTCATGCCGCTGATGGTGTTCCTGTAGACGATTGCGATTCCTCCTCCGGTTTGGTTGATGCGGTCCTTCCGGGTGATCTTGTAGCCGTCCGGGATGGCTATGGCGATGTCGGGGGCCGAGGAGGCGTTCATCCAGGTTTCCGTGAGGAAAACGACGTCCGGTGCGGTTGTGTCAAGGAGGTCCCAGAGTTCGATGGCGTGTTTGTGGACGGAGCGGGTGTTGAGGAGGATACACTTGAGGTGGTTGTTGCTGTTGTTGCTGGGTTCGACGGGCGGGGTGTAGGTTGGGAGGCAGGTAAATTTGCCGGGTTGGCAGGTGAAGGGTCCGTGGGTTCGCTTCGGGGTGGCTCGTGGCAGGTGGGTGGTTGTCCGATGTTGAGTGCGTTGAGGGTGGTGGTGTCGTATCTCTGTCGGGTGCCCTGGCTCCCGTGAGGGCCAGGGGTATTGGCACTGGGCGCGGTCCAGGTGCGGACGGGCCAACGGGCTTACCTTTGGCGCGCCCGCTGCGTGCGTCCACTGCTCTGCCGCTGCATGGCCTGGGAGGCGGGAACGGGGCAGCAAATTGGGCAGCGGGGGGCGGGGCCACAGGGACGCAGCGGCGGGAAGCGGGAGGGGACACGGAAAAGAACGGGGCAAAGGGTGCACAGAGAGCGCAACAGTGGGAGGAAAAACGGCGAGACAACAGTAAAACAGTAAACAGTAGAGACACTAAAAATACTGTAAAATACTTTAAATACAGTAAACAAAGAGCAGTGAACCAGTAAAAACAGGTAGGGACTCACACAGCAGTCCAAGGCAGCGGCAAGAGCGAGGCGGGGGCAGGCGTCACGGGAGGACCGTGTTGCGGCTGGGGGGGCGACCTGCCTGAGGACAAGATCAATGGTCGCTCCCTCCACTGCCGTGTGGCCTCCATATGAGGGGCTGTGGGAGGGAGGAGCAGCTGGGAAGCGGGAGCGGGGCGGCGAACGGGGCAGCGGGGGGCAGGGCCGCAGGGAGACAGCGGCGGGAAGCGGGAGGGGACACATAAAAGAACAGGGCAAAGGGGGCACAGAGGGCGCAACAGTGGGGGGAAAAACGGCGAGACAATAGTAAAAATAGTAAACAGTAGAGACGGTAAAAATACAGTAAAATACAGCAAATACAGTAAACAAAGGGCAGTGAACCAGTAAAAATGGGCAGGGACTCACACAGCAGTCCGAGGCAGGGGCAAGAGCGAGGCAGGGGCAGGAGTCACGGGAGGACCGTGTGGCAGCTGGGGGGCCGACCGGCCTGAGGACAGGGTCAAAGGTCGCTCCCTTCACTGCCCCGCGGCCTCCATATGAGGGGCTGTGGGAGGAAGGAGCAGCTGGGAGGCGGAAGCGGGGCAGCGAATGGGGCAGCGGGCGGCGGAGCTGCAGGGAAGCAGCAGTGGGAAGCGGGAGGGGACACAGAAAAGAACAGGGCAAAGGGGGCACAGAGGGCGCAACAGTGGAGGGAAAAATGGTGAGACAACAGTAAAAACAGTAAACAGTAGAGACGGTAAAAATACAGTAAAATACAGTAAACAAAGGGAAGTGAACCAGTAAAAACGGGCAGGGACTCACACAGCAGTCCAAGGCAGCGGCAAGAGCGAGGCGGGGGAGGCGTCACGGGAGGACGTGTTGCGGCTGGGGGGGGCGACCTGCCTGAGGACAGGGTCAATCGTCGCTCCCTTCACTGCCGTGCGGCCTCCATGTGAGGGGCTGTGGGAGGAAGGAGCAGCTGGGAGGCGGGAGCGGGGCGGCGAATGGGGCAGCGGGCGGCGGGGCTGCAGGGAAGCAGAGGTGGGAAGCGGGAGGGGACACAGAAAAGAACAGGGCAAAGGGGCACAGAGGGCGCAACGGTGGAGGGAAAAATGGCGAGACAACAGTAAAAACAGTAAACAGTAGAGACGGTAAAAATACAGTAAAATACAGTAAATACAGTACACAAAGGGCAGTGAACCAGTAAAAACGGGCAGGGACTCACACAGCAGTCCTAGGCAGCGGCAAGAGCGAGGCGGGGGCAGGCGTCACGGGAGGACCGTGTGTCGGCTGGGGGGCGACCAGCCTGAGGACAGGGTCAAAGGTGTCTTTACTTGTAAATTGGCTGTGGTTTGTTCCAGTGTGTTAGCACCTTCACTTAAGTTCTAGAATGAGGATGTGGAGAAATATGGAGACGGCAGCAGTATAACTTTGTCCAGGTTGTTGGTAATAAAGGACTTAAGTACAGCTGTTTAAGAGTATTTACATCACTGCAAAGTGGACCTTTACTATAAATACTTTATAAAGATGCAAAAATAATGGGCACAAAAAATAGCTTGATTTATTGGCAGATTATAAGGCAAAGCATTCCCATATATTACGGCGCATTATTGCGCATGTGGCCGAAGACATACATATTCATATAGTAATACAAGGAAGCAAGGTGCTTCACAAGTTTGTCTGCCATTTATATTTAGGATTTATTTTTATTTCTTTAATTGTGGGCGTCAGGAGTAAACAGCATCCAGCCCGCTATCCTCTGCTCCCAAGGTATAATTTACTCTACATGAAACACTTAGGGCCATATAATCAAGCAAGGGCGATACATTATCGCCGCTTTTATCGGCAGGAAACTGCCGCTAAATCGGCGATAATGGGCTTGATAATATGCCCTTGTGAATTCCCATAGCCCAGGTTAACACCAGAACCTGGGTTTCTATGGGAATTCACAAGGGCATTTATCAAGCCCATTATCGCCGCTTTAGCGGCAGTTTCCTGTTGATAAAAGCGGCGATAATGTATCGCCCTTGCTTGATAATATGGCCCTTAGAGCGATCAGATAAGATAATGCTTTACTTTGGCGGTGAAAGACAGCCATAAAAGCACAATACAAAAACAAAACATTATTAAAAACACCGTTAATGATCATTTCAATACAAGTCTAAGAACAGCAGTCAAAATAATTTATAAAAAACACAAAGTCCCCCTCAAGCAACATAGGGAACCCTGCTGGGGGCTCAATAACCCGCAGTCATCTTATAAACAAGTCAAACTAACAAGATCAGGCAATCAAAACTGTTGTTTTCTCCTTACAGTAGCACAGTTGAGAAAGGAATAAACACAGGTGCACAGTGTAGGGGAGTTTAATCCTTGCAGGTAAGACAAAGCCTCAGCGCATCTTCTAATTCTGAAAGTTCGAATTAAAGGAATTAAAAACCTTTTAGAAAATGCCAAATAGAACTTGAGGAAGTAAGTAAAATGGAGTAAACTCTGAAGTGAAGATTCGTGAAAAGGACAGAGTAAAATCTTATTGATCTCAAACTGGCCCACTGAAAAACTCAGATGCCACCTTATACTGCGGAGTCTAAATCTAGTTAAAGGACTCTGTCCCAGGTGGCATCCACCCATGACAGATATGGTGGTCTGCATGGGCCCATAATCCCCAACTGAAGGTTTAACAAAGACCCCACCTCTCTAAGCCACATTATCCTAGTAAAAATTATTTTTTAACCCACTTAATGTCAGCCTTGATGAAAGCAGAAGGGAAGGAAAAGAGTGCTGGTCTCCCCAAGATGGATAATTACTGCTTGACATTGCCAGATATGGCCAGACCTCAATCACAGGCTAGGCAATCCACGATCACCTTCCTGTTAAGACCGAATACAAATTTGCCCAAATATTACACCATACCACCAGGGGAAGCATTTTAATACTCGACCCCCAACTCCTGATGGACCATGTAAGTTGCACAGGCCAAGGCTATGCCTAAAATGCATCACAGGACCCTATTATATTCCAACTGAAGGGCGGTGGTGTTAATATCTCCAGATACCAGTCCCATATGTGAGGCTAGGTAAGCATTTGCTCCTAATAACCACCAAAAGGGGGGCCACTGGGTTTTTGCCAATGTGTGAGGCCATGTTGTAAATATACGGTACAAAAGGGGGTGGTGATGGACAGAGCATCTGAATCAATCAAACACTCACACCCAGTCAAAAGATCTGGGTTTAATCCATCACTGTTCTTTAGCCCACTCTGCCACCCCAGTTCAGACATGGCTATATGCAAATCAGTCTGACCCTGTGCCTCATGGGAACATTCCAGCCCAAACTGCCAAGCCATGTCTTCCCTGGACCGGAAACAAGCTTCCGAGGACCGGTTTCTGGCATTACAGCCGTCTTCAGCCCGGCTTGCTTGAATCCAGTGGCAAAGTAAGCAAGGGACTCACGTCTGAGCATACCCTGCCACACTTATGGTGGCCAAAAGCGGTACAAAAGGGGGTGGTGATGGACGGAGCATCTGAATCAATCAAACACTCACACCCAGTCAAAAGATCTGGGTTTAATCCATCACCGTTCTTTAGCCCACTCTGCCACCCCAGTTCAGACTTAGCTATATGCAAATCAGTCTGACCCTGTGCCTCATGGAAACAGTCCAGCCCGAACTGCCAAGCCATATCTTCCCTGGACCGGAAACAAGCTTCCGAGGACCAATTTCTGGCATTCCAGCCGTCTTCAGCCCGGCTTGCTTGAATCCAGTGGCAAAGTGAGCAAGGAACTCACGTCTGAGCATACCCTGCCACACTTATGGCGGTAAAAAGCGGTACAAAAGGGGGTGGTGATGGACGGAGCATCTGAATCAATCAAACACTCACACCCAGTCAAAAGATCTGGGTTTAATCCATCACCATTCTTTAGCCCACTCTGCCACCCCAGTTCAGACATAGCTATATGCAAATCAGTCTGACCCTGTGCCTCATGGGAACAGTCCAGCCCGAACTGCCAAGCCATGTCTTCCCTGGACCGGAAACAAGCTTCCGAGGACCGGTTTCTGGCATTCCAGCCGTCTTCAGCCGGCTTGCTTGAATCCAGTGGCAAAGTGAGCAAGGGACTCACGTCTGAGCATACCCTGCCACACTTATGGCGGCCAAAAGCGGTAAAAAAGGGGGTGGTGATGGACAGAAATATAGCCCACAGGATTGGCAAACCTTTGAGAAGTTTTAGGTCTACAGGAACCACAGTTACCCCAAGCATCAAGTAAGAAAAATACTGTGTAGGAGCAAAAGGGTGGCCCTGCAGAAGCACGCATTTCATCTTCACAGATTTGGAACCACAGAACATGGTGAAGGTTTTAGATAACTTTGTGGCTAAACCCAGGTATTCATTATCATCATCATCAATAACTTTATTCGGTTATTATACAAAAACAACCATAAAAGTACAATAAATTCATAGCAATTTAAAACATAAAAACAATCATATTACAGCAAAATTGGCTTATTAAATTTCATGCATGTATTGATTTTCGTGACCTAGAAACATTTTTAAAAAACGCAAAGACAGATGCAACAGTAAATATATTATCTAGCTTCTAGATAGCTAAAAAAGCAGGACAACACTATCTAAAATCCATGTACCTCAATATGGGCAAGATCCATCTTTTCAAAGGAATTGTGTAACATTTGCAAAATAACAGGATATGCATATCTGATTGGTTGGACAAATCATCGCATGGGCATTTATTAAGTTGCCTTGTCCAATCATTCATGTTAGGAAAACTTAAAAGTCTAAGGGCCCGATGTAGGTAATTTTTTTTTACCGGTTCATAAATACCGACTCATACCGAATCGGTATTTATGAACCGGAAACCCAAATGTAGGTAAAAATCCGGTAAAATATACCGATTCGGTATCAATCGGTATTAAAAGCCGGTAAATACCGAATCGGTATCTACCGAATCGGTAAATTCCGACTCGGTAACACCCATACAACCCTATGGCCTTCCAGTCCCATAGGAATGAATGGGAGACAACGAATCGGAATTTACCGAATCGGTAAATACCGAATCGGTAAATACCGAATCGGTAAATTCCGATCTCGAAATTTCGAATACATGTCATGTGAGCCTGCGCACCAATCAGGGACACCCACCACACCCCACATCCTGGCACCTGAGAGATCAGCCAATCAGGTGCAAGTACCACACCCCAGCACCTGGAGGTTGCCACGCCCATGCAGGTGCAGAGCAACAGAACTGCAGAGAGAGCTGGAAGGGAGACAGAGGAGCAGGCAGCAGTGAGATCAAGGGAAACAGCATGGAGTCCCAGGAGGCACCAAAGGATGGAGGTGACAGGAAGAGAAAGATGAAATTTAGCCCCACAGAGCTCCAGGTGCTGGTGGAGGAGGTTGTACAGCACTACAGCCAGCTGTTTGGGAAACAGTCTCTGCATGTTGCAGAGTCTGTAAAGCGGACCACCTGACTGGCAATACAGAGCAAGGTCAATGCTCTAGGAGTGACCGACAGAGACATTGACGACATGAAGAAGAGGTGGTATGATCTGAGGATCACCACCAAGAAAAAACTAGCCACCCAGAGGAAGGAATCAGCAGCAACTGGTGGGGGGAAGAGCCATGCCCCAAGCCTCACCGACCTGGAGCAGGTTGTTGAATCTACCATGGAGCATGAAAGCATACATGGGATTGGGGATGCTGATAGCTCAGCCAGAGCTGCAAGTAAGAAAGGTAAGATGCATGTACATGTACCCCACCCATTCCCAGGCCCCTTCCCCAATGTGGGTGAATCACTCACAATCCAGCACACAGGACTGTAGTCCCCAGCAATGCATCATGGTAGTTGTAGTCATAGGTACATACATCACAGCTGCCAACACCAAACCCTGCATGCCATGCCACACTCCCCATGCACAAACAGTCTAGGTAAATGCCAATGTGTGTTAGGAATCTGTGTTGGCAAAACAGGCAGCTGATCATTGTCCATGTCTGTTCACAGGAGAGTCATCGCGCAGAGCAGCGCTGGGAGGGGAGTGTAGTGCCACAACATCGGCAGCGCGGGAGAAGGCAAAAGACACTGCTGGACCTACCACTGTCCCTGAGGACACATCCACACCCCAGGCACCCACAGCAATGGAGGACGACACCAATGCTCAGCCACTCTCGCCCCTGCTGTTTGACACACAGCCACAGCCAGCACCAGCAGGAGCTACAACACCCAGCTCAGGGTCCCCTGTGCGCGTGAGGCCAAGGAGGCAGGATGTCCCACCTTTACGCATACTGGAGAGCTCCGATGAGGAAGTGGTAGTGGCACCCAGACCAACTACACCAACAATGTCTGGCCACGCTGGACAACTTGGCTCACAGGGATCTGGCCGTGCTGGTGACTGTGTCCGTAGGGCACGAGAGCCGGATGAGGGGCAGGATGTGCAGGGTGTCTTCGCTGGGCTTGAAGCCACAATGGTGAAAGTCCAGCGTATGCAGGCCAGAGGCATCATGGCTGTGCACCGGCAGGTGCGCATCCTCAATACCAGGATGTCGGACATTGATCGTGGGATTGGTGCCATGGCAAGGGGAATGGAGGCCATGGGCAAAGGGATGGAGGCAATGGGCAAAGGGATGGAGTCCATGGCAGAGGGGGTGAGGGGCATGGAGGAGCCCATGGGCACCCTCTGTGACAGGCTGCAAAGTGACCAAGAGGAGAGGCGCAGGTATAGGCGCGAGGTCAGGCTGCTCAATCAGTCGATCAACCGCTTGGCAACCTCCACCACCCTGCAGTGTCGCCGCTCTGTGAATCTGCAGACTGACATTGTTCACTGCTACAGTGACTTGTCCCGGGGGATGGGTAGGGTGACCTCAGCAATGGAGGCAATGCTGACCCAGCTGACAGCCACAGGTGGCAACATGGTTGTTGGGGACACTGAGGAGACAACGAGCAGGAGTGGGTCCAGCACGCCTGTTCAGGACATACGTAGGAGCAGCAGACTCCATGCCGAAGACACCGGCACCACTTCACATGTAGACCCCCAGCCCCGTGCCTCGCAAAACACCATGCGTAAGCGCAAGCAGTGACATAATTAATGCGCACATGACAGGTCAAAGTGAGGAAACTTTGGCAATACATTGTGCAAAGTGAATTTAATTTGATTATAGTTATTTTTTGGAAGGTGCAGTTGTGTACATTAAAGTGAGTGTTCAAATCACTGGACATGGCTGTGTGTCTTCGCTCAATTAGAAGTATCTGTTGGTAATTTCAGCACGTCGCAGTCGACCATCTATTGCTGGGGCTGCTCCTGCTGCATTGTGATCTGCTTGTACTGTCCCATCATCAATGTCCTCATGATATGTGAGTTCTATCTCTGTGCATCCTTGGTGGCAAGATTGTGCAGCATGGCGCAGGTCGCAATAATCTTGCAACAGATAATTGGCGTGTATTGCCGTGCACCTCCACTCTTATGGAGGCACCTGAATCTACTTTTCAGTAGGCCAAATGTTCTTTCCACAACGCTACGTGTTGTTCTGTGTGCCCGGTTATAACGCCTTTCACTCCTGTTGGATGGGTTCAGGTAGGGGGTGAGCACAAATGAACGCAGGGCATATGCACTGTCATCTGGGTGGGAAAGGATAATTAGATTATTCACATACTCAGGAGTGCTCCTTCAGCATGAACTGTCAGGGTGTCTCACACATACTTACCCAGCAGGTTTCCATCACCAAAATCACCAGCAACAAGGCGTCTGTATATCCCACTGTTGGTGAAGATGTAGGAGTCGTGGGTACTCCCAGGATATTTGGCTACGATGTCCGTTATCATGTTGCTAGCGTTGCAGATCACCTGCACATTGATTGAATGTGTGGATTTCCGGTTCCTGTAAATGTGCTCAGTTGCTGCAGGTGGGCATAATGGGATGGGATGTGCGTCCCATCGATGCAGCCTATTATGTGCGGGAACTGTGCAAGCTGATAGAATTCGGTTTTTGTCCTTGCTAGTTCTGCAGGTGTCTCAGGGAACTCAATGTAGTGCTCCATCCTCTGCATCATGGCGTTTAGGAACTTTCTGAAGAAGCGTGACAGGCAGCTCTGGGACACTCCGCCTACAGTGGCTATCACGTGCTGGTAGCTCCCAGAGGCAAGGAGGTGTAGGCAGCACAGCACCTGTACATGTGGTTGGATGGCGTGTGCTCTTGGGGTTGGGTGTTCCAGATATGGGTGGAGGTCCCTGATCAAGTTCAGGATTGTTCTGGGGTGGAGTCGGTACCTTTGCAGGATCTCAGCTTCAGTGAGTTGGAAGAGGGTGATCCTCTGCCTATATACCTGCTCCTCCCTTAGCCAGACCCTCTCTCCTGCTGCCTGTATCCGTAGCCGCCTTGCAATAACGTAGAAGGCCGCCATTGTGGGTGTACTGTTGCATTTTGGGAGCTTCTTAAATATCCTGTTCCTGGTTTCCACCTGCTCCCAATCCATGGTAATTACCGACTCTTAATTACCAAATTTCACGAAATTCGGTATTTCCTGACTTTGCTACATCTCAAATGGCCTTTTTTACCACTTCTTATTTACCGACTCGGTAAATATGAATTCGGTATTTACCGTTTCGGTAACTTACCATTTCTTATTTACCGATTCTGAGATTATGTATTCGGTAAATTCCGAATCGTGTAATACCGATTCGGTGTTTTACCGACTGGTATTTACCGAATCGGTATGTTTTTGGTGACATACATCTCGTTCCACTGATACCGGTCGGTAATGGCCGATTTTACCGATTTTCGGCCGTTACCGACCGGTATTTGGCTACCTACATCGCGCCCTTTATGAAATATTTAATCTAAAACGTGTTAATAAAAACCTTTCAAAGTCTCTCATCTGTAACTTGATATACGGTTGGATGTCACTCGTAATCATTATTAACTGATGGGCAACCACTGTATTGTTTGTCATTTCCAAATTGGTTCTAAGATCCCCCAGGTACATCATGCAAAGATTTCTCAATTCTTTCCTAGGGATCTGACACATCAATGAGGGATCTTCGTAGTAATCTCGGTGGCCTATTTGTATGAGAAACATCTTTACATAGCATAACCATTTAATCCTATTAACATTATCGAGGCTCATCGCATCTCTCAAAATGGAACGGTTAAAAGCGCACTCCTAGGTGGTCCATACCCTATGCCACAGAAGAACTGGTTGTGCCTTAATGACGTCTTCTAGGTACGGTTGTTCAAGTTCAGCGTGGCAAATATAGGTGGATACACTGTCTGGGACTGCTAAAAGATGTCTCACAAAACAGTTTTCTGCCACCTGCAGTGCTTTCACATGGCATATCCCAAATACCCGCACCGTATATAGCAATTGCTACACAAGTTGCCCTGTAAACACATAAGAGTTCCCCGATCGTTTTTCTGCCCATTTTTCTACTAAAAGTTACCAGGGCCATTATAGACTTAGAAAATAGCAATCTCCTTGTCTTTATTGCTGCATTCCATTGGCCAGATTGATCAAACAAAATACCTAAATACAGAAAGGTTGGGGTAAAATCCAAGGGTTTAGAATCAATGTACATTACTTTTTTCTTTTTATCTGCTCCTGAACCACAGTTCATACAGAAAGTTTTCGTACAATTAATTCTCAGATCCAAATTGGTCATGAAATGGGAGAAAGATGTTACCATTTTTTGCATAGCCTGAGGTGTCCTATCCATCAAGACCGCATCGTCTGCATATAATAATGCAGGTACAGATCGATTAAATACCAAAGGCATGTCCCCGCATTCCTGCAGCAACGTTCTTTCCAGGTCATTGATGTAGATAGTAAATAAGAAGGGAGCGAGGACACATCCTTGCCGCACTCCTCTTGCAGTACTAAAAGGCTTTGCACTCTCCATTCTTACCAAATCTTACAGTTGCCCTTGCCCCTATGTAAAGTTCCCTGAGGAAAAAGATTATGTTTTCCTCAACCCCCAGTCTTTCCAGTATCAGCCAAAGCTTGCTATGGGTGACACAATCAAAAGCGGATGTTAAATCAACAAAGGTTAAAAATATTCGGAGACCCTTAGCTTTAGTATATTTTTCTAAAAGAGTATACAGGTCAAGGCCCTGGTCAATAGTGCCAAGGCCATTCCTGAAACTATATTGAAGGTCACTAATTATTGAGTGTTCGTCTGCCCATATTTGCAATCTATTTAAAATCACACGACCAAGAATCTTAATGGTTGAGTCCAATAATGATATTGTAGCACGCGCAACTTGCTCTGTCGCCCTTTTTAAAAATAGGTATAATATGAGATTCAAACCATGACGATACCATTCCGTTCGATGAGGAAGCGTTAAAAAGTTGCGTAAGGAGTGGACCCCGTAAGGCCATGTTATTTTTATAGAGTTCAACCGGAGCCCCATCAGGGCCCGGCGCCTTTCCTCCCAAACAGCTTTAATACCCAAGGTCACTTCGTTCAGGGTGATACCCAAATTCATTTTCTTATTATTATGTACAGTCACTTTTTCCTCTACATTTACGGTGGGTATTTGCTCCAACGAAATTGGTGCACTATATAGATCTTCATAAAACTTTACCCATTCGTTCTCAGCAATGGCTATCTCTTCCCTCGCCTTGGATTTGTCATTAAAAAATGGAGCACTTACTGCTTTCCAGAAAGCTGCAGTATCTCGGCTTAAAGAAGCCTCACACAAAGTGTCCCATGCTTCCCTTTTCAAGGCATCCTTTCTGTTTTTCAATGTTTCCATATAAACCTTTCGTAGTTCCCTGATTAAAATCTGGTTATTATCAGGCGCATTTAAGGCATGCTTGAGATTAGAATAAGCCTTAGTGCAGGCTGTATCAAAACAGCTTGCTACTTTTTCTTTAGGGTTTTTTATTTCTACCCTAAGGCTAGACTTAATTTGTGTGGCAATTATCATAAAAAATTTAATAATCACAGAGTTTTCTGATTTCTCATCCAAACAGACATTGATACTAAGTTCCATTTCTTAATTAAGTCACTTAGGAAATCCTCAGGAACTACCTTTGTCCATTTTAGGGAGTACCCATTTTGTCTATTTAAGGCAATGTTACCCAAATATTGCCTAGATATACGATCTGTATCATGGTCATAATGGGGGTTTAAAACTTCAACACTTAGAGGAAAATGTTCACTTAGTGAATTATCTAGAGTTTTAAAAATGTTCACGTACCCTCTATATCTCGTCGATATCAATATTAAATCGATTGTAGAAAAAACTCCTCTACCATTAAATGTTGGATGAAACGGGACCTCAGGTTGACACATTCTGTTGGCAAAACGCAAATTACAAGAAAAAATAATGTCATTCAACATGTCCCCGCATACAGTATGTTCAAAATGCGTTAGATTGGTCTCTTTATCCAGCATTATGCCACATGTCCCCTGTTCTCCTCTCTTACATGGTAAGCAATTAAAATCACCTCCCCAAATGACTACGGTATCTTCGGTTTTCCCTCCTAGCAAACATTTAATATCAATACTCAAGGTTTTCAGGATTACTTCTCTTTCCTCTACAGGGACATTATTATAAAAATGAACGATAATCAAACAAAGCGTTTTATCAATATGTATCCTAACCATATAATATTATCTATTGTTATGGGGTATCTCTATTTTTTCACATTTAAAAAGGTTCGATACATAAGTACGCAGCCCCCCTTTAGCCCGGCCATGTACTGAGCCTATTGCTGACGAAAATATTGTTTTAAAACTGCACAAATGATGTGCTTCTTTTACCCAGGTCTCTTGTAGACTATGTCATATTCATTTATAAGTTTAACCCAGGTTTGATTGGTCACCTTTGTTCTTAAACCTGCGACATTCCATACATAATCGACCAGTTGCACTTCTTCGTCGTAATCTTCTCTTTATTAATACCACCTAGGCCATCATCTGCATTAGCAATATTTCCAATTGTGGCGTTTACTACTGTGTCACTTCCCTTTAAGGCCCCAATCTTTCCAGGGTTAAGTAACACAGGACTTACCCTTGAATCTACTTGTAGAGAAATTGCTCTTACAGGAGCATCTTCAACCACTAGAGTCACGTTTAACAATTTAGACTTCAATTTTGTAGTAACATTCCCTATACTCAGTCAGTCTACCCCCTCAAGCCCATATAGCGTGTCGAAACGATTGAATGTAGGGATATTAAATTGATTTTTATGCAAAATCGTAGACCCTCCTCGCTGTGTCTCAAAGGGAAAAAAATTTAGTGGGGCAGAAAAAGAGGGAGGGTAAAAACAACTTCGGTCGAAAGTTTGAATACCACCCACTCCTCTTTGGTGGTAGCAGTCACTTATATATCGTACCACACGTCTGTCCCTAAAGTAAACAATGACACAGTCCCCAACTAGGTCCTCTTTTCTATGACCCACCCAACCTACTCTGCGAACGGTCAGAATTACTCCATGTATATGATGTGGGAGGGGTCTATTTTTATTTAACCAAAAGGTTACATTATTTTTTAACTCGTGATAAGTTTCTGTTTTATCATCACCCAACTCCGGAACCCCAGATAAGACAACTAAATAAGGGTAAGAATCCGGAGGAAGATCTATACGTGGGTGGGTAATTTTTTGTTTATCAATATTTGGTGTTTCCCTAACTGAAGGTATAGTTTTCTTGACCTGTCCGACTTCCCCAATTCCCTTCGCGCCCCCTATCCCACTACCCCCTTGACGTCCCCCTCTTTCAGGAATCACAATCCTGCTTTCTGATGTTAGATCACCTTGGGTCGATCCATTTAATAATTGGGGTGAGATATATGTAGTAATCAGAGTGGGGAGTTGGGTGATTGTGCTTGTTAGGTCTCCTATTGTGGTACTTTCTGCTACACTTTGAGTTGGTTTACTCTCAGCTAGTTTTTTCAGTATAGCATATTTAACTGTGGTTGCTTGTTCAAGTTTTCCCAATCTTTCACTAATTCTTTTAGACCTCTCCAACAGAGGTAGCATTAAGGACTTTATTAATTGTTCAATTTTTCCCATAAGACCCTCTACGCTTTGAGCCATAGTCAGAGAGGGGTCGACCGTTATTACAGGGGGTGCCTTTGGTGGAGAAATAGAGGTCGGGGTAGGTGGCATAATGGATAAGCCCAATGTCGGCGTTGCTGCATTCTTAGTCGTTTTTGACTTTTTTTTTCTTTAGACACCCTCCCTTCTGTGTGCCCCCTCCACGTTTCCTCTTTGCAATAGGTCCAGATCCTAAGGGTTGTTTTAACAGTTGGGAATTAGAATTAATTCCAGATATGGACCTAGTAGGGAAACGCGGCTCAATTACATTAGGTGTATTATCTGGGGATGAATCACTAGATAGGGCAGTAACACTAGTCTCTATCGTCACCGAATGATTTAATTGCTCCTGTGAGTGATGATCATTACTACTTCCCAGGTTGATATCAGAATTAGAAATATGATTTATTATCTGTTCTGGCGAGATAGCTGATGCTAAACCCCCCAACGAAGATCGTTTCAAATACATAAGTTCTAAAGAAAGGCGGCATCCAGTCAGAGCAATTTCATGCTCCAAGACTGATGTGGCCCTAGTTATAAATTGGTCCAATGTTCCGGTAACACTCCCGCCTGACACAACCTTTCTCCCTTTACCTATAGGTGCCGCCATAACCCCTGTGTCCTATACTATATATCACTGCCAATAATTATCGCACTCGCAAAGCAAACAAAAACGTTCAATCGTAATTATTAGATGTACAGTCTTACGGTAATGGCAATGTTCGAGGGGTTGCCCAGCCCAGTCTCCTCCTGTCTTGGACGGGTTCAGACGGGCCCGGGCTTCTCCAGGCGCCGTCCGCACGCGATCCGCGACGCGGAGGCTCACGCTTCCTTATAAGCGCCTCCTGGCGCTTAGAGCCGCGGTGGCGGTGTGCGTGCCGCGAGTACTGCCGGGAATTGTAGTCCGGCTGTGGCGTTTTCAGTGCAGTGGCAGAGGTAAAGGGCAGATTGCAGCAGGGTGACTGGTGTTTCACAAACAGGCTGGCAGATAAGTGGTCTTTAGTCCTCGCTCCCCCGAGACATACGCCTTCTTATAAGCGCCTCCTGGCGCTTAGACCCGCGGTGGCGGCGTGCGCGCCGCGAGTACTGCCGGGAATTGTAGTCCGGATGTGGCGTTTTCAGTGCAGTGGCAGCGGTAAAGGGCAGATTGCAGCAGGGTGACTGGCGCTTCACAAACAGGCTGGCAGATAAGTGTCCTTTAGCCCCCCAGGTATTCAATAAAGTTAACAAATTCCTGGAAGGGGATATTGAGGCTCTTATATGTTCTCCCAAGGAAAACGGCGTAATTCGCATAGAGTAACGCCAGAAGTTGTTTTTATTTTTTGACCCACATTTGGTACATCTGCAGCACAGGGAACTAGAGCAGACTCAAGATCATTAATATACAATAGGAATAGTATAGGGGCCATTACACACCCTTGACATACCCCCTTCGCTATTTGGAAGCTGCTAGTACGCTCTCCATCTAGACCATAACTTACAGACGCTGAGAGATTGAAATGAAGGGCCCGCAAGAATTGAACAAGCCCTAAGGCCACCTTAAACCCTCCAGTAAGGCTCACAGCTTGGATCTTACCATGCTGTTGAAGGTGCTCAACAGGTCCATAAAGCTAGGCAGAGGGAGACCGGCTTTGTGATGGTATATTTGCTCATTAGCAAATGCAAATTTAAGCATTGCTCCACAGTGCCCAGCCCCCACCAAAACCCATATTGCACCTCCGACAGCATGTTAGTCTCCCTGACCCAGGACAACTAGAGCTCCAACACCACGCTCCAAGTAATTTTTACAGCAGAATCCAGCAGGAGGATCGGGCGATAACAACTTGGGGGCGGTAAGTCACTCTTTTTAAAAGTGGAAAAAATGGTAGCTATGCCATACTTTGGGGAGACCACTACTAGTAAAAGCATTAAAACAATTACATAATACATAATTACATAATAATGGGGACCATAGTTCCAGAACCGCTTTGAATATGTCCATAGGAATCCCTTCTGGTCATGGGGCCTTACTAGAAGGGGAATTCATGATAGCATCCCATATCTCTTCTAAGGAGATGCACATGTTAATTGGCAGCTCCACTACTGCCTACAGACCCATTTGAGACACGTCAGAGCAGTATAAGGCACTGAAATGGGCCACCTATGCCTCTGAGCTAATAGTAGTGATGACAGAGTCATCACTTGAGCCCAGGGAGGCAATATCCTTAACCACCATCCAGAAAGTCATGGCATCCTTCACTCTACAAGACTGTATAAGCCTTCTCCAAAACTTCATTGTGATCTCTTTTTGCCTTACCCAGGACCGCTACTACTCCGCTCTAAGCACTTGAACCTTCTGGGTTTCTCTAGGAGTCTCCTTCAAAGCCCTATGCAGATTGAAGGAGGTCTTCCTACATAAGGAATCAAACGACCTAGCCCCTGGGGTAAAGGGTCTAATTGGCTTCATAAGAAGATTTCTAATGGCTCAACCTAGGCAGCAAAAACAGTTATCCTCATCCCGTAAGTCTACCAGGGGGTTAAGACAGTCAAGGCGTACGTCCAGGTGGATGGCACATGTGTTATTCAGCACAGCACCCAAGTCAGCATGCTTCCAGACTAAACGAAGCCCCTAGAACTTAATTACTAGAGATGAGGCAGGGTTATCCTTGACCTTGCTTACCCCTTTATGGATACTGAGGCCCACCCACAAGGGATTATGGTCACTCAATGCCATTAAGATAGTGCCATCCACCCGAACCCTTATCATTAGAGCCTGTGAGATGAAGTCGCAGTCAATAATTGACTTGTAGTTTCCTACTACAAAAGTGGAATTCGACAGGTAGGCAGGGTCGACTTCAGCACAAGCATTAAGGAGATCCAGAGTATTTACTATTGGTTTTCTGGTCCCCTTGCTGGGGTACACCCCTTGGGCAGACTTTTTCAAAAATTGCAAATTCATTAATCTAAGGCAAGTCTGCAAATTTAGCATTAAAATCTCCACCTACCAAAATATGAAATCCTGTGGTCAAATAAGCTAATCCAGGCCCAAAACATAGCTACCCAATATGTTTATATACATGCATCCAAACCAAAGGATCCAGTATAAAAATTAATAAGAACAATGTTAATGCTGCTCGGCCACATCAAGAGGAGTGCGTGCACAGCAGGACTTCCAGTACATATGGTTCAGATTTAGCATTCCAGGGATAATCACATTTATACAATTAGACCATCCTTGGCTCTACCAGAAGAAGGAGTTCTAAGACTCAAATCTCTTGTAAAAATATCACATCATAGTTCAAATTTAAAGCAGCCCAGTCATCATCCTTTTTGTTAGATAATTCGGCAATATTGAAAGAAAGCATTTTCTCCTGGATGGTGGAGACCACCGGAATCATTGGGATAAAGTCATTCTTGTTGTCATTATCAATGGGCACCGGAATGGAATATATTGAAATTACAGGACCTTCGCCCAAAGAGAGACTGCCCCTTTTCACAAGTGGCAAAAGGGGGCGGTGGGTTGGCCCGATCAGGTCAATGAACTCCAGGCTATCTAGCAGGCCTTTCAATTTGACATCCAGGATAGTTTCAACCATCTTGCCCAGATTATCCACCAAGCACACAGTGATAATCACACAGCCCCTCGGGCACTAATCGTACGTTCGCTTCCCCCAGAGCCCATTTGAGACCTAGAGTTGCAGGATTTCCTGGTACTACCCTTTTTTGATTAAAGACTAGGTGGTTTTGAAGTCTTAAAGGACGCCTTAGTTGGAAAGGACACTTAAAGAGGGCAAATCTGTAATTGATAAGGACTGCATTTGGGGCGTGCTCAAAACACTATTGGTCTCCAAGTAACCTACATCTGGCTGGCTGATGGAAATAAATTGTGGAACACGTACATTTTCAAGATGATCATTTGAGATTGTGGGGACGGAGAAAGCCTTCTTCCAGCATTCAGAATTTCTTTATTGAGTTCACCCACAACCTTTTCGATATATACCCATCATGGGTGCTAGTCTTTTCTTTTGCTATTTTGGCCATTGAGCCCCTGTTATGGAGTCAAGTTACCATTTGGACATCCTCCTTTAAAGCACAATACACTTTGCATGACCAAAATATTTAAAGACTTACTCCACCTGTCAGTCAGTGATCAACTGTTGCTAAATAGTTCACTCCCAAGATGACAGCAAGGGGACAAAGCTGTGACTGTGATGTAACAAGAAAGGATGAAACCTCAAGAGATTTTTACTCCCGAGCAGGCGATGTAAGGGGGTGACCTTGCCGCCAACGGGCCCGGGCTTCGCCCGCGTGCATCATCCGCTGCTGGAGCAGGCGTGGTGGTTTATAGCTCTTGATGCAGCAAATGAATCCAGCTGAGCGGTAAGTCCAGGCCTGCCTCCTGGCCCAACAGGTTCCTTGGTCATTGAGTCCCTGTCTACTTCATGCAATTAGTGAACAAACACGTGTCCGAGCTACTGCCATAGACAGAATAGGGGCTGAACATTTTAAATCAGAACCTACACCCTGGGCACTGGCGTAACGAAAAGTGAGGGGGCCTCCCTGCACGGTACTTAGGGGGGGCCCCTCCAGGCTCAATCAGGAGCTCTCCGGCCAGAGTGCAGTGCTGAGGGGGCCCCTTGGAGCTAGGGGCCCCCCGCACCGCGTGGGCTGCGGGAGCCTGTGCTACACCCCTGACCCTGGGCCCCTTTATCTAATGTCTCTGGCTAATGCTATATCTAAATCTGGTGCAGTTCCTTCAACTTGGTGTGGTGCAACAATTGTGACAATTCATAAAAAGGGATGCAGGAATGACTTATGAAACTGTAGAGCAATTAGCCTTACTGATACTACCCAAAATACCTTTAGTGGAATGCTCTTAAACTACATTGTGGTCTGGTTTAGCTCAAATAACATAAAGTTCCACTGCCAAACTGGATTTAATTAAAAAACAGGAAATAACACAATTGACCATGCATTTAGTTTCTATTTATTGCTGGAAAAATCCGTGTAGTCTAAGAAATAACAATGTACGTGTTTTTTATGGGCCTGCATTTAACTTTCAATAGTATTCCAGTGAAGGCTCAGGGGTTACACTTAATATTCTTGGGGTGCCGAGAGATTTATTGAACATCATAACCTGGCTGTACAAGGACAAATTTTAGAGAGCCCCTTGTAGCCAAATATTAAGACAACAAAGCTTTTCCCAGTCTAGCAAAGTGTTTGTCAAGGGTTGTGTTTTAACCCCAACTGAATTTATTCTGTTTAATTATAGTGTCATGGGATGGTTGAGCAATTGTGTTAATGATGCACCTCGTTTATGAGGAGAGAAAAGCCCTACTCTGTTTACTGACAACACCTTGCTTGGTTCCCACACTTCCCTGGAAATACAGAACTTGCTCAACACGTTTGAAGGATGTTGTAATGTGAATAGATTAATCATCAGTCATGCCAAAACGAAATTCATAACTTTCAGTTCTCATTAATCTTTGAAGGATAAATTAAATTTGAACAACACTAACCTGGAGGGTTTATATAACTTTGATTATGTGGGGTTAAATACAGCCACAATAGACAATAGGATAATCGGTTCAGCAAGTGCTTTAGACTCACACAAAATGCAAGAGCTGTGGTACAGTCTGTGACAAAATTGGGTCTAGAGCCATCTCCCCTGCTTTGTCTGAGGATAAGGTCCAGTCCCTCATGGTATTTTGTTATAGTGTTCATATCCGAGTGCATGTTAATGTTCAAATGGTGATAATAATTGAAAATAGATTTATAAAGAACTTGACTCGTTTACCCCAAAGAATTCCTTTTGAGTTAGGGTTAGCCATGGTAGAGGTATCAATATGTTTGAAGCCATTATTGTATTGGGTCCGTTTTTGGAGAAGTGATGATTGTGTACTAGTGCAAGAAGGATTCCAGAATACAATGTAATTCACGTGTAGCAACATATATGTAATATATTGTAATTGCATTTATATAGCGCTTACTAAAAAAGAGGGAAGAGTTTGTTTTGGGGGATGGGTATAGTGAAAGAGCAGTAAGATGATGCGAGGAGGGGTAGAGTAGGAGAGAGTCTAGACAGGGTTATTTTGGGGATCATAGTAGTGGTATGGTGTTTAGGGTAAAATGAGAGAGTGGATGTAGAAGATATATTGAGCGAAGTATAGGCTGAGAAATAGGGTAGTGCATTGGAAATGCTAAATTAGAAGAAAGTGATAAATATATAGATCCATAAGTACATTGCAAGTATATAGATGCATAATGGAGGTATGTATATTCGGCAGCATTTCTGGCCCTGGTCCTGGTCAGTCTCGAACAGGCTCAAGCAGGCAACTGCCCTTGTCCTCTCCACCATTAACAGGCTCAAACAGGCAACTGCCCTTGTTCTCTCCACTCTTAGCTTGACGCCCGGGCTGAGACGCCCTAAGCCTGGACTTTTATAGCTCTAGTAATCAGGTGACCCCGTCAGCCAATGGAAACCCTAGCACTAACACTATCCAATCACAACACTAGCCCTAAAAATGAAATGAAAATGGTTCTTATAGAGCGCAGATAGCTGCCCGGAGGCGTCCAAGCGCTAAGACTAAAGGATGCTGTCTAGCGAGGTATAGGGGCCAGGCGAGGCTCTACTTATTAAACAGGAACGTTTTCAGTTGTTTCCGAAAGGAGGTCAATGCCGGGTTGGACCTTAGATGAAGGGGGAGAGTATTCCATAACTTGGCCGCGTTGAAGGAGAAAGAACGACCTCCTGCTCTTGTTCTTCTGACCTTGGGCACTGCAGCCAAAAAGGCATTGGCTGAACGCAGTTGTCTGCTAGGATAATACGGAGTAATTAGAGGGAGGTTGATTGCCGGACCAGTTTCCCAAAAAGCCTGATGGGCAATACATAAGGACTTGAAGCTTATTCTGTCCTTAACAGGAAGCCAGTGCAGGCATTTCAGGCCGGGCTTAGCAGACAACCTGCGAGGGATTTGCAATAGAGTGCGGGCGGCACAGTTTTGAATTACCTGCAGTTTCCACAGAGTAAAGTCAGGGGTTCCCAGATACGGAGCATTGCCAAAGTCCAAACGTGATTGGATCAGGCCATGTATCACCGTTTGTTTGGCTTCGAAGGGTAGCAGGGGGAGAATCTTCCTAAGAACTCTGAGGAGGCCGAAAAAGGTGGCGGCTAGCCTAGTTGCCTGACAGTCAAACGTCAGAGACTTGTCTAGCCAGACACCCAGACTCTTGATGGCGTTCTTAGGTGCTGGTTGCGGGCCTAGACAGGAGGGCCAGATTGAGCTGATTGAGGCTGGAGCCGATCGGCCCATCAGCATGAGCTCTGTCTTGTCTCCATTAAGCTTGAGACAAGACAGGGTCATCTAGCTTTTTACTTTCTCCAGACAACCTGCCAAGTCCACCTTAGCTGAAGAGCCATCTTCCTGTGCCAGAGAGACCACCATCTGAGTATCGTCCGCATAGGTGACGATCTTAATACCATGTGGTCGGACGATCTCAGCCAGCGGTCTCATGTAGACGTTAAATAACGTCGGGCTCAGGGAGGAGCCCTGTGGGACTCCACAGCCCAGGGGTATACTGGAGGAAGTAGTGTTTCCTTCATATACCTGGAAGGTTCTGCCACTTAGAAAGGACTTGAGCCACTCCAGCGCTCTACCTGATATTCCGATGTCAAAGAGACACTGCAATAGGATTTTATGATTTACCATATTAAAAGCAGCGCTTAGATATAGGAGGAAGACTGACACCGATCCTCCCCGATCCAAGATTTCTCTAGTTTCCTCCATAACTGCCAACAAGGCGGTCTCCGTCCCATGTTTGGGGCGGAAGCCCATCTGTGAGGGGTCAAGCAGCTGATTACTCTCAAGAAAGCTTGTTAAAAGACCATTTATATATTTCTCTAGGATTTTGCTAACCCAGGGAAGCAGGGAGATGGGGCGGTAATTGTTGAAATTATTAATGTCCATATTGGGTTTCTTCACAAGTGCCCGCACCATAGCCTGTTTCCACGCAGGTGGAACCGTGCTAGTGGAGATTGAGGCATTAAGTACCTCCAGCATAGTGGGAAGAATGGTGCGGGTAACAGCAACCAATGTGCATGGGGGAGCAGGGTCGCTGGGGGAGCCTGATTTCACTTGCGTCATTAGAGTAGCAAGTAATTCTGGGTTTAATCTAGAACCAATAGGAGACCAGGACCTTACAGCCAATTTTAGCCCTAGTCCAAGCACCCAATCAGTTAAAAAACCCTAATCTCTACGTACAATAGAGGCCCTAGCCCTACCAGTAGTCACACCACAAGTCCAAGCAACCAATGGCACAGGAAGCACGTGTCCCTACTTCCAATAGAAAACCTAATCCTACTCTTAGTCCCACAACCAGTCCAGCAACCAATCACATCAGAAGCCCTAATCACTACTACCAATTAAAAGTCTAACCCTAGCCCTAATCCCACCCTAGTCCCAACAACCAATAACACAGGAAACCCTAGTCCCTACTTCCAATAGAAATCCTTACCCTAGCACTAGTCCCAATCCAACATTGATTGAATCACAGACCCAGAAACCAATCAAAACACTCAAATACCCAACCAATGAGGACACTAACCCTAATCCAATAGAAACATCAGATACAACCACAAATCAGTGTACACAGGTACCAAACAATATCAGACCATATAAGTTGCCAGCGACCTCAGACAAGGTTTGCTGGCCAGGGAGCTGGAAGCTGCTTTTCCTGTTCAAAATCTCCTAGGAGACAGCCAGGCTCAATCAACACTTTGGACTTCCGCAGGTAAAGGCCTCACTAACTTGAAATCTAACAATCCTGTTTGAATACAACTTGACTCCCTCTACTGGCCAAAAAACGAAGTGCACAGTCCCTAGTAAACACAGTTTAAACAGCTCACAAAAGCACCCTATGATGTAGAATATCCCTGTTGCTGGGGGGGGGGGGGGGTCAGAGGGGCTGGTTTCACTGGCTTGTGAACACAAAATGGTGGCTGGGGTTGCACTGTTTTAACATACAGGTCTTAGCACAGAGCAAAGGAGAAATCTGGAGGGAAAACTAAAAGTCATCAGCAATGAGAGGGAAAAACTACAGAGTTTGGACTGCAAATCCCACAATTCAACAAGTTAAATGGAAGCAATCATGGGCAGGAAAAAACACAAGTTTAAAACACAAAACAGGTGATAAAATATCCACTCACAGGCAGGATAAAAGTAAATTTTTTAAATTGTAATCAAATTAGCTCCTTTTCCTTCCTTGGCTTCATACACACCCTCACTTCTTCTAACGCGAATGGTTTATTCACAACTTCACCTTCTCTTTCATCCACAATTTTATCATCTAACCGGCCATTAGAGAATGACTCCGGAATTTTCACATGGTTATATTTATCATCATTCCTTCGAATCCCCTTACATTATGACTTCTTCCTGAAATGTATTTATTTTTATTTATTAAATTTACAAAGCGCCTGGTTACACTAACTAGTGTGTCTCCGCGCTATATCTAGCCCTAATCAACTCATTCTCAATAGATCTTCATTGGCAGGTCAGGCGGCATCCCAATCCTAGTCCTTAGGAATCAGGAAGGTTTTTAACTCTTTACGGAATACCGGCTCTGACGTTTCCAAGCGAAGCTTCTGCAGGAGTTTGTTCAATTGTTGAGCTGCCAGGACACGAAAGGAGTGTCCACCCATTCTCACTCTGCTAAACTTAGGGACTAGTACCTGTCCCGTCCCGCTGGATCTTAACTGACGGGTGGGATGGTAAGGATCTAGCAGATTACGGAGGTATGTGGGTCCTTTCCCCTGTAAGATACGGTGTCCTACGCAAAGGGCTTTGAATGTCACCCACTCCCTAATAGGTAGCCAGTGCAAAGATTTGAGTGCTCTCTTGGAAGAGGCCCTCCTGGGTAACAAAAGAATCAGACGGGCCGCCACATTCTGCACGCGCTGCAGCCTTTGCGTGCATTTCGGGCTGGCCCCCAGGTACAGGACATTACCATAGTCCAGTCTAGACGTGATCAAGGCATGGACCAGGATGTATGACGGTACCACGCGTACTTTTACAACGCGTACCGTTACAACGCTACTTTTACCACGCAAGTCGTTACCACGACTTGCATGGAGGGGCGCTGGATAGTAAATTTTTTAATTTACTATTCCAACTCCAGTCCCTGTGGACTCTAGGGAAGGAGTTGGATAGTAAATTAAACTATTTACTATCCTGGAGCGCCCCCCAGCGCAAGTCGTGGTAACGACTTGCGTGGTAAAAGTAGCGTGGTAACAGTACCGCGTTGTAAAAAATGCGTGCTAACCGCTGTATACCCATGGACCATGGTCCTTCTAGCTGGTAAAGGCAGTATGTCCAATGTTTTCCTAAGAACCCTCAGGATGCCAAAGCACGTCCCTGCCAGCTGTTTGGTCTGTTGTTCGTACAAGATCTTATTGTCGAGCCAAAACCCCAGATTTTTCACTGGGTTCCTGGGTATAGGTAGGGGGCCCAGCGCCGGGGGCCACCATGCCGAGGTCCACACTGATGGAGCCTTCCCCACAATCAGAACCTCCGTCTTATTGCCGTTAAACTTAAGACAATTATTTGCCATCCACACTGCAAGCTGCTGCAGACAGGAGATGAAGTTAGTGGCGGCTAGCTCTTTCGATTGTGTCAGGGTCAAGACCAATTGCGTATCATCCGCGTAGGTCACGGCCTTCACTCCAAACGAGTCCGTTATTTTTGCAACGGGAGCAACATACAGATTAAAAAGGGTCGGGCTAAGGCTAGACCCTTGCCGCACTCCTTGCTTCAGGCTAATGCTCTTAGTCCGAAAAGGCCCCTGTTCCACTTGGAAACTCCGGTCAGACAAAGAGGATTTCATCCAATCCCATGCTTTACCCACCACTCCTCCACTCTTCAGACACTGTAGCAATGTGTGGTGGGCTACACCATCACTCAACAAGGCAGAATTGGTTTAGACCTTAACAATCTTTAGAGGATGAGAAAAATAGTTATGATGATCCTCCTCAAAATATTCAGTTTTTCTTTACCTGAACCTACTCACCATTATTTAGTTTCAAAGTCTTGGTTTCATGTTTCCAAACTTAGTGCTCCTAAATAAAGCTTGGGCATATTTGATATTCTCTCTCTCTCTCTCTCTCTCTCTCTCTCTCTAAGTGGGTCCATCATCTGTCTCTCAGCTGTCATGCAGCACAGATTGAAGATAAATGAAGTGACGGCTGCACAATAATTATTTTTTATCTGCGTGTTAGACGGTTACCTCAGCATTTCAAAGGCTTCACCGCTGATACGCACAGCATTTTCTCTACAGTTGCCTATCATCTCACTGAAGGGTACAGTCAATCTATTTTGTCATGTTTTGATTTTTTAGGAAATATAAAACATTTTTGTAAGGAAATTAATAACACTTACAAGAGCTTTCAACCAAGGTTACAAGAGCTTACGTCATAGAGCTTATAGGCACGTTACATTATCTAGAGGTGTAGTAACACAAAAATTTCGTAAATGTTTTTCTAGTAAAATAGATTATATGTATCTATGCTAATTTACATCCTTTAATAGTAAATGTGGTATATGCTGATGTTTAATACTGAGAAACGTTCGCAAGTTGACTGTTCACTGTGAAGGTGTTTTGAAATTCATCTTTACGTGTATTCACATTAAAAGAAATTACTTGTAATTTTAGTATTGAAACATTTCGTAAATTCTAATCTGAATTGGAGTTTTAACATGGCTATAACAAATATGTCATAACCGCTTCCTTTCTTAGATTATATGGGTGAACCAGTTATACCATGGAAGCGATGGGAAAAATGTTTATGTTCTACCTAATTGTTATATGGGGGGGGGGAGATTTTCGGAGATAAGGAAACAGCACATATTATTGCATAATTTAGGTGTGCAAGTAAGGATATTTTATGAGAATTTATCAGACTCTAGTAGTGAGGAAGAGGATGAATCTTTATGAGAAGATATATTCCAGACAACAATCAATAAGTTGGAAAAACATTTTAGTGCAAAAATTAATATAGTCTTAGAGAGACACCATTTTTTTCGTGAATTCAAGGGAAAAGTGAAAACATTTCAACTTATATTGCTGTTTTAAGTGGAATGGGCAATAAATGGGAATTTGGTGCACTGGGAGATTAATTGATCAGAGATCAACTTATAAGATGTACAAATAATAGCAAAATAGAGGAAGAACTTTTGACTACTAATTTAGAACTGAAAGAGGCCATCAATGCAGCGAAAAGCAGGGAACATACAACTGAGTGTATAAAGGTAATGAAACAGAGCAACAATTCAGACAACGTTCATGAACTAAGGAACCAAACGGACAAATGCAAAATAGCAGACTCTAGTGAAGGAGTACTAAAATTAAATGTGTCCATGAACAAATCAAGTAACGTAGACGAAAAGAAGGAAAGATTGAGATGTTATCATTGTGGGAATACAAGTCATCTTGCAAATGATCCTAAATGCCCAGCCAAATCCGTATTTTGTAAGAAATGCAACAAGAGGGGGCACCTTGCAAGACATTGTAGAATTGAAAATTTGGAAAATAAGATGTACATGCAATTGAGGACGGAAATGAAGTTAGTAATATGTTCATTTTCCATGTTGTGAATGAGATTAAGGTGACAGAGAGTAACTATCCTACGTGTAACATTGGTTTAGATGGTGTGGATGTGAGGGTATTTGCTGACTCATGCTCCCCATATACCCTGATCGATTATGAGATGTTTAAAGAAAAATGTAATGGAAAGGGATATACAATTCAACAAGCAGACATCAAACCTGGTGGTTATAACAAAGACCCCATTCCATAAGCAGGAATGTTCAACATGAAAATTTCCTTTAAAGATCTAAGTACAATGGGAAAAGTGTATTTAGCAAAAAAGGGATCCAGTTTGTTAGGTTGGGCTCACCAAAGAGAATTAAGGATTGTTAGACTCTGCATCTTTTGGCATGTTTCCCCCGAGTTTTTGCTTTCTGCCCTCCCGGTTTTGACTCTGTTTTTGCTGATATAACATTTCTGCGCGCTTTTCGCACTGCTGATCAGTGGTAAAGCGCTGGTGCTCCTGTGGTAAATTGGATTATGATTGTATGTGTGACTTACTTGTCAGCCCCCAGTAACGGGCACTGCGAGTGCCGGGGCTTGGGAGTCAACCACTGCTCGTGGGCCTGCAGTACGGATTGTGCCACCCACGTACGTAGCCCAAAAAAGGTATAAGTGAATGAAGTTTGGTATGCCTGAACTCAGCGTCTAAAGACACAGCCTTTAGTAAGGGTGCCCTTTTCATTCTGAGTTCATAAAGGCCACTTTTAGAAAGTGGGTATTATTTTGCTCGGTCATCCCATGTGCCTCTGCTGGAATGTGGATTGCCTGTCTGGTTTTTGGGACAACAGATGACTCAGGAGCGGGGTGGCTCCTGATAGTCTAGGTAGGTCAGGAAAGGGCTAAACAGACCTGGGTTACGATGGGGGAAGAGGGAGGGAATCTCCTTGCACCTCAAAGGGCCTGGTCTGCCTCTGACAAAGCCGTTACCACCTCCTGCCAGGAATTCACACCAGAGACGGTCCAACTGGTTCGGACAGGACACAGACACCCTGTGTCTGAAAGATCAAAGGATTTTTAGATACAGATGCTGGGTCCCAGACCCCTGAACTATAGAACTCATCTGGAACAAGAAGACTGCAAAGAAGAAGCGCCGGAGAAGCTGTGAAAGGAAAGACTGCTTTGCTGGGTGCTTTGCTGGGCTGACCTGCAGTGGCTGCTTCTGTCTTGGGCAGTGAAAGGCCTGGACGGGACTTTCTGCAACTGAAATGGTGAGACTCTCCAAGGGCTTGAGGTAGAGCTTGCCCCCTGTTCACGAAGTCTCAGGAACAACAAAGACTTCAGGTTCTTCGACCCGCAGCACTGGGGACTGTGTGTTTCGTTCTGCAACCCGAAGAATGCCCCTCGACGATGTCTACGACGACCCTGCCGAACCAGTGTCCCAAAGGCACCGCAGAGGGCAACGCGACCCTGGTGTCACCGACGACGCCTGCTGATGTCATCACCGAGCCGCTGCTCGCACCGCGATCTGTGGGCACCGCACTCTGCACTGCCTCGCTACACGACGAAGTCATAGCCTTCCTGACGCGCCCACGTCCCGCCACAATCGACGCCGCTGCTTGCACCGTGGTTCGGGGGCACTGCTCGTGAGTTACACGACGCACGGCCTTTGAAACAAGGGTGCTTAGATGACGATTTGAAGGATTTTTGGGAAATTTGTCATGAACTAAGCATTGTAAATGAAAGAGTTATGAGGAAAGATAAGCTGATACTGCCTAAGGATCTGTGGGATAGAACTGCAGATCTAGCCCATGAAGGCCACCTGGGCAGAAACCTGACTAAGTCTAAAGTCAGAGCATCCTACTGCTTCCCAGGTATGTATAGAATTGTAGAGAACAATGTAAAAGAGTACATGATTTGTGCATTGAGTGATAAAACCAAGGTTACAAGAGCTGTTCCTATTTCTCTTGTAAATGTACCTTTAAAACCATGGGATAAACTTGGTTTGGATATTATTGGTCCTCAAAAAATTCATTTTTAGAAAGCTGCTCGGACCTCGTTTGAAGGTACGAAATAACTGAATTTTCCACACTTGCAGTATTATTACAACAGGATAACAGCCATGCGATTTTGGTTAAAGGTTTTCGCGCTTTTTTAAGCGCATAGAGGGAAAATGTCCATTGGAAATGTTTATCGTTATAGGTAATAGGGCTATGTGTACAACACAGTTGGGATATGTTTATATGTAACAGTGATGTTTGTTTAAATTTTTAGTGATCCCCCTGAAGAAGGGCTACATTATAAGCCCGAAATGCATTGGGAACCAGCAGAATCACTAAAGATTTGTTTGAAAGTACGAGCATGCGACAGCAAGACGTTTTTAACACAGCTGCCGTGTAGAAGCATTGTCACTTTCTACAGTCTACCCTGTAACAAGCACAACTGAGGAAATAATTTGAATACAAAATAAAAGGATTAAAATGTGGAATTATTGAAGTATTGGTAGATTACCATTCGCATTGGATAACGACAAAAGTCTGTACTAAAATCAAGACGTTGTCTTTGAATTGCTTTCCGACACCTTTATGACTGAAGGAGTTCCCAGTACCATCATAACAGACAATGGAGTCCAATTTACTTCAGACGAAATGCATGATTCCTTAAGGAAATTGTCTATTTTGAAACCGCTTTGTACTGTCCAAGGGCAAATGTTCTTGTGGAACGTGTAAATCGTATGATAAAAGAATGCATTCAAATGGCCCAAATCTCAGGTAAAACTGTAGTAAAAGCACTTAAAAACATGCTATGGTCCCTATCATCCTACACCTAATTCTGTGATGAATATTTCTCTTTTTATGGCACTCAAGGGTAGGTTACCAGGAACCAAAATGATCTCTAACTGGTTGGGAGGAGGAGAACCCAGATGGGTAAACAGAGAAGAGATGGAAGGTCATGTTAAACAACATCAAGAAATGTATACTAAAAGGTATGACTTGAAACATGCAGTGAAAGCTCCTGATTGGAAAGTTGGGGACAGTGTAGTAGTTAAACTTCCAGTGGCCCGTCGTCCCTGTGACAGCAAGTTCTCCAAACACATGAGAATAGTTGAGGTCAAAAAGAATGTAGTCACTCTGGTTGATGGTAGGACCTGTAGCGTGGACAGAATTTCACATGACAATACTAGCCACAGTAAGAGCAGTCATCTTCCAGACTCATCCCACACGAGGTACTATGATGCAAATTCTGAGGCTTCTCATGGGGACCTTATGACTAATGGGGATCCTTCCTGTTTTTGTGGCAAAAAGATTATGATATTCAATGATAATGTACCTTGTTTCAGAACATCTGTGTTTCCTTTAATGTAACCTGCGTTATTGATTACAATTGCATAATTATATTGCCCTTTACCCCTGTTCATCCCCTCATCCTTTTACTGTTGTTGTTGTGGAAGGGAGAAGTGTTGTAATCTGCTCTTTGCTCAGCCGTCCCCATCCACTGCTTTGTTCCTACTCCCTTCCCTTGCCACCCCCGTTCCTTTTACCCTCTTGGAATGTTCCTACTGTCCTTGCGCTGAACTGACAGTTGTTATGTCAATTACAGCTGTAAGCTTTTGTGGCAGGAGGTTGTATACTTATTGTTAATAAAGAACTTTATATAATCTACTTTGATCTTAACATTACCTTAAATAAATGGCTCTCTGCTCTTAAGTATCTTAAAGGGATTAAAATCGATCTTTGTGGTTTTGGATCTCTTACTGTTTGTTTTTTACTTGCATGACTATTTTACCTTTCGCTTGCAAATATTATATTTAAATTTTTAGGATGTATCTCTTTCTGGTTCTGATATGCCGTTGACAATTGTTTCATGGAATGTTAAGGGCCTCCACTCACCAATTAAAAGGCAAAGAGTATTGTCCCATTCAGCTAAACTTCATGCTGACATAGCTTGTATACAGGAATCTCACCTTTCTGCTGAAGAGTCAGTCAAATTAAAAAGAGACTGGGTGGGAGAGGTTCACTTTTCCCCGGGTGATGGCAAACGTAATGGGGTAATGATTTTGTTTCGTAAGTCCCTTGTTGTTAAAGAACTCACAAGTTGTAATGATCATTTGGGTAGATGGGTACTTGTTCACTTTACCATGGATGGAGTTCCCATATCTATTTTAAATGTTTATGCCCCAGTTACTGGCGATGCTCTCTTTTGGTCTTCCTTAGTACCACATGTTACACAACATTACACTGACAATTTCATTCTAGCTGGCGACTGTAATGAGGTTTTCGATCCATTCCTGGATAGACAATCCTCTACCGCATACATTCCCCATAAACCACATAAATCCTTCACACAGCTCGTTCACCAATTTAAACTACTTGATGCCTGGAGGTTGTGTCATCCTACCTTACGTGAGTATTCTTTTTTTTCCCCACCACATCATACTCAATCAAGATTGGATTACTTTTTTATCTCGCATCACTTGTCTCAATCCCTCATTTCCTCTGAAATTGGATCTATTCTGATTTCTGATCATGCTCCAGTTTCGAAGTCATTAGATGTTCTTTGCAAGCCCAACTCTACTAAGAAATGGCGTTTTAATAATTCCCTTCTCCTTGATCCTGTCTTTGTTTCATCCTTTACCTCTTTTTTTCATGATTTCTTCTTGTTGAATCAATCTGACGAGATTCAATTCTCAGTCGTTTGGGATTTTTTTAAAGCATCGGCCAGGGACTTTACAATTCAAATTGTTTCGCGCAAGCGCAAGACAGCACAACAATCTACCAAAGATCTTTTTTTCCAAAATTAAACGTCTTGAACATTCCTATTACACTTCCAAATCCAAAGAATGTTTGAATTAACTTATTGCTACCAAGCTTAAATTTAACCAGGATACCACCAATAGTGCCCCTGCCCGCAGGAATACAAAATCCTGCACCTCCCCAGACCGAAAGGACGAGGTGGTGGGGTGGGAGTTATCTATAGCGCCTCTTGGCATATCAATATTGTAGATATGGACTCGGTTGTTGGGACTGAGTTGCTTGGCCTCTCTATTAACAGCCACACAGGGGCTATCTTCATGGTGATCATCTGTTATAGACCTCCTGGGGCCTTCAGCACCCAGCAGCAACAATCGCTACTTAATACCTTTTCCAACATGGCGATTTCCCACAACAAACTGATAATCTTAGGCGATTTTAACCTTTGGCCAAATGGCACCTTAGATACCGGGCTGCACAATCTTTTGATCTCTTGTGAAAGTGTGGGTCTTCAGCAATTAGTCAGGGAATCCACCCATAGAGCAGGGCATCGGCTTGACCTTATCTTTTCGTTCCCACAGCTAGTAGTACACCTGGACGAAATCTTACCCATGGGCTGGACTGATCATTCCCTTCTTAAATTTCATATTAATAGTAAGGGGGTTAGAATGCAGGCACATGGAACCACCTCTGAACTTATGTACAGAGACTGGAGAGCTCTTGAAAGGCTGAGAACTACTGAGGCTGTGTTCAAAGTGGATGACAGCTTCACCCCGGACCGTCAAGTCGATGACAATTACGAGGCTTTGTATCTCAGGATAACCACGAGGGTTGACTCCCTTGCTCCACTAAAAAAACGCAGGCATAAGGGCAGAGCGTGGTCCCAGTGGTTTAATGACTCTCTAAAGGCTCTAAATCTTGCCTGTAAGCAGGGGGGAAGGAAATAGAGGCAGGGTTACACCGATGCCAGCAAACTGCTCTGGAAAATGAAACTCTCCGAATATAAAGCCTTGATCCAGAAATCTAAATCTGATTATTTTTGCTCAACAATATGCACAGCCGCAAATAGTTCCAAAAGCATTTTTCAGATTCTGAACAGTCTTACCCACTCTGACTGCTCAAAAAAATCGACCCTTCCCACACAGGCCCTCTGCGATAATCTAGCTCTGTTTTTCAATGAGAAAATAGAAACCATTATTCGCAGCTTGAGTACTACCCCTACTCTGGTCTGTCCCCCCGACTCTGGGGAAGGTATTATAGACATCGGAGCGGGGAACCCAGGATGGCAGCCTGCGGATTGTCTACTGGTTTCCCCCCTATTACTGAGGCGGACTTCGACAGACTGGCTCGCGGTATCTCATCTGGATCTCCTCTGGACCCTATCCCCCATAATATTTGGAAGGCCTCCGCAGAGGAACTCTTTCCCACTCTCTGCAGGATCTGTAATCAATCTCTGCGCAATGGCACAGTTCCTGCTTCTTGGAAGCAGGCTCTTGATTCGCCACTTTTAAAAAAACCCTCCTTAAATCCAGAGTGCCTACAGAATTACAGACCCATCTCCTTGCTACCGTTCCCTGCAAAAATCTCTGAGCGTTGGGTGAGCTCATGTCTCTCCAAACATTTGGAGCAGCATCAATTTCTGGACGAAATACAATTCGGTTTCCGCCCAGCCCACGGCACCGAAACAGCCCTACTCACTGCTATGGAGGACCTTCGATTGCGTGCAGACAGGGGTCAGGCAGTAGCTCTGATTCTGCTGGACCTGTCTGCCGCATTCGATACGGTTAATCAAGGGATTCTATTGGAGAGACTGAGGGAAGCCGGGGTGGGTGGTATTGCCTTGCACTGGTTTCGTTCCTTCCTGCGGGGTAGGAAGCAGGCTGTATCCCTTCCTCCGTTTCAATCAGCCTTCTCCCCGGTATCTCATGGGGTGCCTCAAGGCTCGTCCATCAGCCCAATTTTATTTAACGTCTATCTCAAACCATTGATCACGCTGATAAAATCTTACCGGCTGAAGGCTATCAATTACGCAGACGACACTCAACTCATCCTCTCTTGGGAGGGTGAGGAATCGATTCCTTTGGAATCCTTTCATGATTGTCTGCGAGACACGGCTGGCTGGCTACACAACAACTCACTGCAGTTTAACACCTCTAAAACTGAGGTTTTGTTCTGTGCCGGACGCCGGATCCCTCGCCCTTTCCCGATGGATTTTTGGCCCCCAGAATCCTCAGAAAAACCCCAGCCGGTCACCACTGTTCGCAACCTGGGTGTTATGATGAACAACAAACTCAGCATGGAAGCCCCGGTTGCGAAAACAGTGTCCACCTGTTCGGCCCTCATTCGATCCCTACGTAAGCTCCTGCCACTACTTCCCTTACAGGCCCGGGCTTTAATAGTCAGGTATACTATTCTAAGTCGCCTCGACTATTGTAATGCGCTGCTACTCGAGTCTCCAGCCTTGCTGTTAGACAGACTTCAAAGAGTACAATCTGCCGCTGCCAAATTGGCCCTTGGTTGGCCGAGGAGATCCTCGGCCACAGCAGCGATGGCAGAACTCCACTGGCTCCCGTTGAAACAGCGAGTGGCCTTTAAATCCCTCTGTCTCGTTTTCAAGGCCCTGCATGGACTTGGGCCCAGCTCTCTGCAAGCCATATTTGACTGGTACTCTCCAACCAGAGAACTTTGCTCTACAACGGCATGCCTTGTAAAAGTGCCGAGATTTTAAAAAGCTTGGACCGGAGGCAGATCTTTCAGAGTTGCGGCTGCTAAACTCTGGAATAGTATGCCCCTAGATATCCGTCAAACGAAAGAACTCCTTCCTTTTAGGAAACGTGTCAAACCCTGGCTGTTTCCTAATTGCTAACTTGCTGGCCACTGTACTGCTGCTCCCCCCGTGCTTCCCCCCCCCCTGGAGATATCTCAGCGCCAGGATGCCTGTAAGGTGACAGCCGCGCTATACAAATGTTTTAAATAATAAATATTTTTAAATAATAAAAATAATTATTTACTAAAATCCAGCGCAAAGTTTTATGGGGGCCAAAGTAGAGCAGGTAAATTGTTGGCTAATTATTTAAAAGCCAAACATAATTGGGTTAATATAGATACTATTCATGGTCAGGACGGTTCCGTTAAGCATAAAGATAATGACATCTTACAGGAATTTCAACATTTTTATGAATCTCTTTATTCTTCTGAATCTACCTCATCTGCAGAATCTATCTCCCAATATCTCTCTCTAATTCACTCTCCTTTTGTTTCGCCCCCCGATCTTTCTTCACTGGAATCTGATATAACACAGGCGGAACTCTTGCGAGCTTTGCAGTCTTTGAAACACGGGAAGGCACCGGGACCTGATGGGTTCACTGTTGAATTATTTTCTCACTTTTCGCAATTGCTTATCCCCACATTGCATTCCTTAATCTCTACTTTTCTTGAGTCTGAATCTGCTTCAGGTACTTTTGCAGACGCTCTCATTTGCATTCTCCCTAAACCTGGTAAAGACCCGCAATATTGTAAAAATTATCGGCCAATTTCATTGGTGAATATTGATTATAAGATTTTCTCGAAAGCACTGGCCATGCGGTTGGAATCTCACTTGCCCGATCTTCTGGGAAAAGAACAATCTGGCTTCGTCAAGGGTAGATATCTTGCAGACAATACCAGATTATTTTTCGACATCATTTCTAAATCTTCTCGCTCATCTCAGTCTCTCGCAGCCATTGCTCTTGATGCTGAGAAAGCTTTTGATAGAGTTGAATGGAAGTACCTTTTTCACACCTTGAAGTGGTTTGGTTTCGGTCCAAAAATATCTACATTGATCTCACTCTTATATTCTAGCCCTAGGGCGGCAATTTCGGCGAATGGATGTCTCTCTTCTTATTTTTCTCTTAAGAGAGGAGTTTGTCAGGGCTGCCCTCTTTCCCTTTTTTGTTCGATCTCGCCCTAGAACCTTTCCTATTAAAAATTCGCCAACATTCTGATATTCATGGATTCACTTTCCAGAAGTCTTATATTAAGATGGCAGCGTATGCGGATGATGTCCTTTTATTTCTCTCACAACCTAGCTCCTTCCTTCCCGCGTTCCTGACTGGGGTAGATTCTTTTTCTTTTGTCTCCGGATATAAATTAAATAGGGACAAATGTGAAATATTGCCCTTAACAAAATTTGCTCTTAAAAATGACTTTACTGCTTCAGGCTTCACTTGGAATTCTTCTTCCATTAAATATTTGCGGCTTAATTTTACGGCATTCCTTAAAGGCACAGTTGTTCGCTGTTTAGAGAATTGTATTCAAAAGATACTCACCCTTACTTCTAAATGGCATCCTCTTTATTTATCCTGGTGGGGGAGGCTAGATACGATTAAGATGATGCTATCCCCTATTATACTTTTTACCGTTTCCAACATCCCTTTGTCCATCCCTTCCAAATATTTTAAGAAAATTAATTCTATCCTTTGGGCCTTCTTGTGGGGGCACAAAAAATCTTGTATGTCCTTGAACAAACTATCTCGACCCAAATCAGAGAGGGGGGGGGGGGTGAATTTTCCCAAATTCTCTTTGTACCATACATCTTTTTTGTTACACCACATCTCCAGGTGGCTTTTGGGTATTAATGCTTCCTCTCCTCTTTGGTTCGATCTAGAGGAATCTTTCATCTCTCCCTTTCTTTTTCAAGAGTATCTTATGTTCGCTCGCAAACCACAAGGTGTAGTTACTCCTATTGTCAAACATACATCTAAACTTCTTCCTACTCTCCCTATCACTTCCTTTTTTGATCAACCCATTTGGCATAATGGTTCTATCTTGATAAATAAGAAGCACATTTTTTCGAAGGCATGGAGATCACGCGGTCTTATATGGGTTCACCAATTATATAACCATGGTCGGCCCCTTTCCTTCTCTTCGGCTACTTCTTTGTTTCATTTTCCTTCTTCCTTCCGAACCAAATATTCCTTGTTAATTTCTGCTTTTCAAGAGGCTCACAATACCTATCTCACTTCTCCTTCTCCTGTTTATCCAATACCCTCCAGTATGCCTTCTTTGCACTCTTTACTCCTCAAACGTGCCAAGGCTTCCAAAATGTATGCTGCTCTTTTATCCTCCCTCTCACCTAGGCTTAAAACACAAATGGAGGAGACTTGGGAAAGAGAGTTACAAGTTTCTTGGACTACTGCTATCTGGGATAAAATTTGGCTTAAACTACGCAAATCTCCTAGAGCCGCCAGCGCAACTCAGACGTTATTTTTTATTTATAATCGGCTATTATTTTCCCCTCTCACTCTAAGCAAGCAATTTCTAGCTGTTACGGACTTATGCTGGTCGTGTGCTAGGCCCGGAGCTGATCTTTTTCACATGCTTTTTGAATGCTCCTTAGTGCGCACCTTTTGGACGCAAGTATGGTCCCAGATTAACAACATTTTTCTCTCCACACACCCCTTTTCCGTCTCGCACATTTTCCTGGGGAGTGTCTCTCCTATTTGGAAACACTGCAATATGGGTACCAGAATTATAGATCTATTGTTAGCAGTTGCTTTTCAACAAATTACAAAAAATTGGAAAGACTTTACCAAAATATCTTATCAGGCCTGGTGATATGCAGTCTGTTATAATCACAGATTAGATACGACTTTTGTTTATCCATTGCGACGAAACGAAAAATGTTATGGGAACTTGTTACCACCTTGTTTGATGATAGTGCCAGATATTCTTTGCCTATTTCTCCTTTGCAACAAGAAGTTTCTAAGCCTCCGTGAGGATGCCTTGATGTTCCATATTGTTTAAATGTAATACATGTTGTTACTTTATATTTGCATTTCTGAATTACATTTGTTTTCATTGTGAGTGTTATGTATAGTATATACCTTCTCAGCTGTATTTTGTTATAGTTATTAGTCGTGCTTATAGCATATTGCATTTTTCTTTTTCTTTCCTTCTCTCTTTTCTTTTTCTCTTCCTCTCTTCTTTATACCTTCATTCTTTTCTCTTTTGCGATGCTTTATACTTATTTCTTTTCTTTAGAATATTTGAATTCATTTTTATGTAACATGTTTGTATGATATGTTATGCTTACCTTATCTGAACTTCTTTTAATAAAAAAAGAAATTCTTGAAACTAAAAAAAAATCGATCTTTGTGAGGGAATAGGATAGGTCCAAACAATTCTTTAAATTTTTCTGTCCAGCACAACCCTTTGTTTACTTCCAAAGGCATGCTACCCATGATCACACTATTAAAACATTCAACTGTATCATTCCTGGCAGGATGATACAATGTTACATTGCATTTAATTCCATTCAGATATAAGAAATCATTTACCATGCGGCAAGCAAACTGGAGGCTGCTATCTATCGGAAAAGACTTAGGAAGACCCTCACTGGAATACATCGAGACATTTTACTAACTTCCAGCTACTTTGAAAGTAAATCTACAATTCTTCTGATCCCTGCATAGGTCCTAGAATATCCATAGCTAATTTCTGTGTGAGAACCTTAGGGAATATGACGGGAATATGACGGGATGTAAGATCGGATCGAAACTTGTGATTTACTATTTCTTGGAGTCATTCACGACGAATGCGCAATATCTTAGGTAAGTAGAAAAATTGTTCACTCTTGTGTAATCAAAAATCCTGAATAATTAAATTGATCAATAATTTGGCACTTCTCAGAATGCTTTGAATCTATACTCCAATTTTCTGTTGTCAGGCAAACCATTGTGAACATACTGACATACTCTCCTAACTATTCATCTTTAGAAATGGTACTTGAATCAGTAAAACCCATGCTAGCTATTAGAAAATCTTCCCGATCATTCAGTGTGCAGAGAGCTCTGGTGACGAAGTCTGCAATGCTGATTTTTGCATCTGGTAGATATTGCACTTAATAGTTGGAATTTAGCAATCAGACAGATATTCTGGAAACACAGGCAGTACCTTTTGACAGATCACTGGTTGTCAAGGGCTTTTATTAGGGAATTGTAGTCGGCATAAAGGGTAAACTCAGCTAACCACACATACAGCCTGAAATAAAATATCCATCACACACATTCCAACACCTCGTTCTGTATGACAGGGTAGTATTTCTCAATTGGAGAGAGGAAATGAGACACATACGCAATGGTGACTTCTCTGATAGACTCTTCAATTTGGGACAAAATGGCACCTAGACCTCTACTACTGGAATCCAGAGTTAAGAAGCTTCTTGCAGCAAGGTCTAAGCCTTGTACCAGTGTGGTTTTACAAATCTGTGTGTTACACATTTACATGTTTCATATATGTACTTTGTGCTTGTTTTTTTTTTTAAAGGCATGGCTTTTATTTCAATATTCATCTATTGCCGGTGTCTCCCTGTTAGATTCTGGCTCTAGAATTGTGGGGGACTGGGATTTGTCTGCATTGGCTGTAGGCAGGGACTGTGCTGTTCTCCTAATAAACCTTTGGAAATACTACTTGATTGACTTCAGAATTACAAAACCTGCAATGAGCTAAAGAGACTCTTTCTAATTTTTGGATTTCATAAGAAGACCGGAGGCTACCATTATGCAACATATGGGAGCATGAATCTGTGGACAGCTCACTTCAGGGCGGAGCCTCATTTTACTTCCCGATTGCTCCTGAGACACTGACAGCGCCATCTCATAAGTTCTCTTCAAGACACGGAGGCGAAGGTTTTCAACCCGAAAGGACGCACTCCTGCATTCCAGGAACAGTGAGCACACAGAAGTCACACAGAAGACCCCCGGATTGCTCTTCGACAAACACCTGTGAACTTATGGACTTTATAGTCCAAAAATCTGTAGCCCACCCACACTATATTATAGTAGGTGACTTCAATGTCCACACAGACAGACCTGATTGCCCTCAGGCCACTCAACTTATCACAACGCTGCAAGCTGCCAACCTAATTCAAATCATTTCTGGACCAATGCACCGGGCAGGCCATATGTTGGATTTAATCTTTTCCAACATATTAGATGCTACAGCTAAAACTCCGCAGCCATTGCTATGGACGGATCATTTTTTAATTCCATTTTCAATCTCATTCCCATCCCACTACCAGACAATGGGGAAACGTTCTTATGTGCGGAGAAAATGGGATAACATATCTGCAGACACCCTATGTCCTGCCCTTGCAGCCGCCCCCCCAGCCCTGACTATGGACGTAAACTCTGACGCAGTGGCATTGAATGACTGGATTGGCAACACGGTGGAATCCATTGCTCCTGCAAAAGTCGCCACGTCACGTAGAGAATCTCCTTCCGCCCCTTGGTTCTCCACAGAGCCGATGGCTGAAAAAAGCAATTGTAAAAAGCTGGAGCGCCTCTGGCGGGCAAATTATTGTGAAACAGCAAAAACTAGTTACAAAAAAGCCCTACGTGGCCTTCATCATTCTATAAAAAAAGCAAAAATACTATTCATTGTGACCTCCATTCAGCAAGCGGAGCAATCAAGCAAAGAAGTTTTTAAGATTGTTCAATCTTTTTTTAAACCTAGGGCTATTGAGATAGAAGTTACCCCGTCGGCGAAACTCTGTGAAGAAATCTCGGACTTCTTTGATAATAAAATTGTGAAAGTCTATGATACCTTCAAGAGTCCCGAGCCCACAGTTATGGCGGACATGGCTAAAAATGAGCTGCCCTCCATATCCCTAGCTCAATTTCATCCTATCTCCCTCCCTGAGGCTCTGAAGGAAATACAAAAATGCAAATCAGGGGCCCCTGATGACCCCTGCCCACCTAAGCTCTGGAAAATGATGTCGGACGCAATTGTATTACCTCTCCTACATATATGGAATACGTCCGTTGAAACAGGCACGTTTCCTGATCGTTGGAAACATGCCACACTTCTCCCTCTGAAAAAGAAGCCCAGCGGTGCTCCAGAGGACAGAAGTAATCTCCGCCCAATCTCCCTTCTAGCAGCCCCAGGTAAAATGCTCGAAAAGCTGATACAACGACAACTGAACAGCTTCATCGAGGAAAAAGGGATTTTACATGAAACACAGTCAGGTTTCAGGTCCGGCTTCAGCACCGAGACCGCCCTTATCGAGGTAGCTGAGTCGATTGGGTGGTCCTTAGATTCAGGAGCATCAGCTATGCTGGTGCTCCTGGATCTATCAGCCGCATTTGATACGGTGGATCATGACAGATTACTGCTACGGTTGAAGGACATAGGTCTGGAAGATAGGATCGGAGCCAGCTCAGTGCCCTATCTTACAGATCGTTCCCAGAAAGTGGCATTGGGCACCTTTTTCTCTAAACCTAAACGCCTTAGGTGTGGCGTCCCTCAAGGGTCGGCACTCAGCCCTCTACTTTTTAATGTTTATTTAGCCCCACTTTTTACCCTGATTGCCAAATGGGGGGTTAAGGCGATTTCGTATGCAGATGATACGCAATTAGTCTTCCCCTATTTGGATGCGTCGGAGGCAGCTTTTAGTCAAATGAGGGGCTGCCTTCGAGATGTGGCTAGCTGGATGAAAGCAAACAAATTAAAATTGAATGCTAGCAAAACGGAGGTAATATTCTTTTGTAAAAACCCACATCCCCCTTCG
This sequence comes from Lissotriton helveticus, assembly GCF_964261635.1. NCBI lineage: Eukaryota > Metazoa > Chordata > Amphibia > Caudata > Salamandridae > Lissotriton > Lissotriton helveticus. The sequence continues at coordinate 1,894,164,255 of NC_136059.1, read as the reverse complement.
GACCTGTGGTGGCCTCCTGAAATGGGTCCACCACCATCCCCCGGAACCAATGCGAAGAATTTGGGAGTAAGATGGGACGAGAATCTTTCTTTTTCCTCTCACATACAGCAAGTCACTACTGGCTGTCTGCACAAACTCAGAAACCTCCGCAAGTTCCTTTCTTTTCTACCAGAAGAGTGTCGCAAAATGGTAGTCCACTCGACAGTTACATCCAGATTGGACTACGCGAACGGCCTCTATCTCGGCCTGCCTAAATATCTAGTGCAACGCCTGCAGACCGTGCAGAATACGGCTGCGAGACTGATAAAGCACATTCCTTTCAGACAGCGCGTCTCTCCGCATCTGCGCGAACTGCACTGGCTCCCAGTGACAAGTAGAATAAAATTCAAAGTTCTTACCCTGGCGTTTAGAGCACTAAGAGGGACCTGCCCTAATTACTTAAAACTCCGACTCCCCCGCTACCATCAGGAGAGGCACTTACGATCTAACTCCTTGCTTCAACCACTCGTCCCACGAGCTAGAAAAGCCAGACTTGGGGGCAGGTCTTTTTCTGCCGGCACGGCGAAACTTTGGAACGCCTTGCCTTCTGCTATTCAATCTGCTACGACAGAATCTAGCTTTAAGAAGCTTCTAAAGACCTGGCTCTTTATGCAGAAAATCTAAGCAACCCCCGTGCCTCCTGCCTTGCTGAAGTACTCTACCAGCGCCGGGACACCTCCTCGTGAGGTAGCTGTTCGCGCTCTACAAGTATCAGTATTATTATTGGAAGCGCCCTCTCATGTTTCAGGAGGAGCGCCGCTGCCTTCACTCACCAGCTGCGTTCCTCCTCAAGCCTAGTCCCCACAGAAGTAAAAAGAGGACTAAGCATTATGGCGGCTATCTTCCTTTTAAATAAGTCTTTGTTAAGATGTGCCCAGCGGAAGTACTGCGTTGCAATAGCAATGTAAGCTCCTGCCAGCAGTTCCTGTTTTTACAGCTGTGAACCATCAGGAAGCGCTTCGGTCAGCTGTATTTTTAAAAAGAAAAAAGGGAGGAAAATAACTTTAAGGGCAAGGCTAATTACCAATTTAAAGCCCTTCGTTCATTCTTTATTAAAGTCCTGTGTGATAATGATTGTGAGAGATACCCAAGGGACCCCTAACCCTCCCCTCAGTGAAGATACTTAAAAAAGATTTTTTAAGAGGGAATTCAAATCTTCCCTGAAAGAGGCTGTGAAAGCCATTTTAACTAAAAGGAAAAGGGATTCGCCCACTGAGGAAGAATATTTCTCCTTTTCAGAGGAAGAGACCCCTTTAGTTAGAAAGGGAGGTAAGGCAACTAAAACAACTAAACACCTTACGAGTGTAGAGCACTCCTTAGGCAGCCTGAGCGCTGCAAAAGACTTTGAACAATCCTTGGGTAGCCTGAGCACTATAAAAGACAGTGGTTTCAATAGCAGGACAATTAGCAAGAGCAAAAATGTTGGCACAATTGATCAAGGTGTCCCCCGTGACACAAAGAGAATGAGTGGCCTCCATGGCTCAAGGGACGGCAGCCTTGATCCTGATGAAGATTACTCATATGTAGGCTTTCCTGTTTTCAGTTTCTATTTTTGTTAAATTCTGATGGGTTTTTTCAGTGTTTTCAAGTGAGTTTAATACCTTAAAAAAACAGTGGTTATCAGTGGTTCGGGCCATTAAAAACAATATAAACAGTGTTTTTCCGGTGTTTATGGAACTTTTTGCTTTTATTATCACTTGCTTTTTGCACTGATAGTGCATGGTATATAGACATTGTATGTACAGTGTATATGAGGTCCAAATACATTTTTACAAATCAAACTTATCATAGTACACCATACAATACTTCTTCAGTGGTGATGCACGCTCACTCTTTCTTTCCCATGTAAACTTTTATCTGTGAAAAGGCCCTCTCAACATTGGCACTTGAGACAGGCAATGCCAAAATAGGCAGTTAGACAATTTGCTAAATCTGGCCGCTGGCATAGCGTTCCGTGCTAATACTGCTGCACGTGAAGATTGTGATTCTCTGCAACAGGTTCTGCAACAAATGCGTTGAACTGGGCGCATATGCCCTCAGAGTTATTGAAGCGGTCAAAAATGAGGCAGCACTTTTGAAACTCCGGAGAAAATTTCCCTTTACAGAAGGGATCTATAACTTGTGCAGAGTACCACAGTGAGGCTTCATTGACTTCAAATGCCCTGGTTGGTGAAGGGCTATTTCTCATACATTGTAAAATAAAAGTTCCTGAATTGCTCCTCAACATTTCTTTGCTTACCAAGTGGCAAGCACTCTAAAATGGAACATGTTGCAGTGCCAAAGTCTTTAAACGTGTCGCCCAGCTTACTCTCAAGGAGATGTTTCACATCTACACGAATTATGCTGAACACTTGGTAGACAAGGGTGTTTTCAGACTATAGTTTTTTTTATTATGTCCACTACAGCAGTCATGCTTTCCTGTAAAATCTAAGAATGCAGTAGCGAGTACTTTTTTTCAAATCACTATTAATATGGGACCAAAGATCCTCACATTTTTTGCGTTTGCATCATCATTCAGCAAAAGTTTTGTAAACTGTTGCCATATGGATAACATAGCATTCATGGCCTCTAGTACTGAGAATCACCAGCTAAGTGACACAGTTAAGATGACTTTCTTTTGATGGCATTCAGAGCACACATTTCGAAATATTTGCATTTTTGTTTCTGTGCAGAACATAACAGTGCACCAGAATGGACTAAATAGTTAATAGCATTCTCCATTAACTCTGAAGATTGTAGAGATGATTTCAGCATACCATCTAACAACTGGCAAGGATCTCTTACAGGGAAGCACTTCAGCTCAGATATCGATTTTGACAGGTCATCACACAACATTTTCATATTCGTAGCTGAATCACTGCAAATACTAACAAGATCACTCTAATCTTTGTAGAACTTGGTAAGAACTTTTTGCAGCAGTATTCCAAGTGACACTGCATTCCATGTTTTACAAATGTCTGGTGTCATGTTTTTACCAGTATCCCAGATGATTTGTGACTGCACTTTTCTTACATATACCTTTTACTATACCTTGCATTGAATGTTTAAAGCCTGGGGTGTTTGGCAAATCACCAACTATCAATACTGACTCACTAGAAAAGGGGGCTGGTGTATCAAGGGGTTTTACCCATTCTCTGTGGGTAATTGTGATGGTACATCTTGGCAAAGATTCCTATGAAACCTACATTTTTCCTATCAGTGAAAGACTCAAACGTAGCCAAAAAATCAAATATGATTTAGATATTTCCTGATTCTCTAGAGTTTATACAATAAATAAAAAACACCTAAAACATGCTTCTAACTCCTGTATCTTTAGACCAAAGACCACAAAACTGAAAAAAGGAAGAAGAAACAATATTTTAGTGACATCCCTAAACAACAAAACTCAATCAGAATAATGTTAGCCCAGTCTTCTTACTGCTACCTTATATAACAAAGTTACATTTGTTAGCCCAGTCTTCTTACTGCTACCTTATATAACAAAGTTACATTGTATTGGCCCATTCAGGAAGAAACAAAAAGTATTCTTTCACTCTCTGTTTCCTTTCTTTGAATGGCCTTTAGTTTGTGGCTGTGCAGGGGTTTTATATCTTTACACTGGTGAGGGCTATTTCCCTTCCGGTGGGGTTCTATCAGTTAATATAGGTTTAACCCCAGAACCGGCAGCCTACTCATATGGTATTGAGATAGAGGACAAGGCGGAAGAATGGGTTTTTGATCCACTGGAGACTTTGGATAATGATTTCTTGATGAGGATTTAAATCAGCCTTTGAGTTCAAAAGCTATTACACACCATTCGAGTGTGGAAATGTTAAATCCTGCCCGCATTTCACACCCAAAGGGCTCGGATTTATTAAATTCTGTATCTGCAAGTCTCTTGCTAAACAGATGCGGAATCTGATGTGAGCCGAATGCCTCAGGCCATTGCTGGATAATAAGTCAGGAATAACACCTAATTTGTACCAGGAGCTCTTGACTTTACTTTTTAATTTCAGGAGAGATCCTAGGAAAGGTCTTGAGTGCTGCCTTAACCAGTGTCAAGAAAGATTCTTAGACACTCTGGGTCCACTGATCAGGATTTTGGAAATGGCTGAGGCAGCCTCCTTTAAGGGTAGGGTCAACGTTTTGGATTGTGTGAACCCATTTTCAGGATTTTATAGAACATTTCAGAGACTGCTAATTAGTTTTAGATGGTTGATCTGGATTTACTGCCTTTTCTTTTTTTATGTGTTTCAGGCATTGTTTTACCTGTTCCTGGATACCATCAGTGACACCATTTTTGGATCAGGAACACATAGAATTGCCTGGTACATTTTGTCAGTGCTGATGTACATGGCTACAGAAGAATTGGCGATCGGATTTAGTCTTCAGCACCGATGCACACAGCTGTTAACAAGTATTTTGCAGCCGTATTTTACTGTTTACATTTCTGACGCCGATGCACACAGCAGGGCAAGTGTGCACAGGAGTTTTCACTATATTGTTTGCGACTCTTCACCAGGCATACTCCAGTTTTTGAATACTGTGCAATTTATGTGAGGGCAATTATCCACATGTTCTGTTGTGCATAGTGAGTTTAGGGTGTTTTGCTAGGTGTCATCCACATTTTGTGTGTAGCTATGCAATTTGAACGTGATGCAAAATATTTACAAAACAAGAGTGATCCTCCCATTCCTTGGGCTAGATGGAAAGAGAAGTTCCTCATATAGATGAAAACTATTGATGGGGATAGGATAGGTGCAGAAAGGAAGTATTTTACTCCACTGCTTAGACTCAGAGGGTCAATTGGCGTTTAGGACTTTGCTGCAAGTTCCTCTGCAGGGAGAAGGGGGATCTTAATGCATTTGAGGAGGCATTAATATGGATGGAACTTAGGGTTAAACCTTCTTCCAGTATGGCATTTAACAAGTTCTGTTTTTTTTTTACACCAGAACAAAACTCAAGGGGGAATCTTTTGATGATTTTCTTACAACTTCGAAAACACTTTCAATGCACTGTAACATTGGGGCTATTACTGATGAAATAAGAAGGGATCAGATAATTTAGAATGTTAAAAATAAGAAGGTACAAGAACAATTGTGGGTAATGGGAGACCCACGGTTCTAGAATGCTAATACCACTTCTAAAGCTACTGAGCAGTCAGAGAAGTGGATGAAGTCTGTGCAAGATGGTGCTGCGAAGAGTATCAATATGACTGAGGAAGTGACTGTGGTTGGGATAATTCTGCAAGTAGAAGTGGACAAGCAGCAAAGAAATATGACAACATTCTTACCGGTTATAGGTGTGGTCGCTTTAGTCATTTAGCATCGTCACCCCATTGCCCTGTTATTGGAAAGGAATGCATACACGTGGAGAGACATTTTTAACGGGTATGCAAAGGTGAGAAGAAAAAAGTTACTTTTCCATCCAACGGCAAGGCGGCAATGTGTGAGAGAAGTACTTTGTGTGAAATGTGTTTGTGGTGGAGACAGTGAGAGGGGAAAAGGGGATAATTTTATCCTTGAACACCCAAGAAGGGGAAAAGGAGGTTAGCAAACCTCCGAAGTGCAGGGTTCGGATTCTTAACAAAGAGTTGAAGCTCATGGCGGATTCAGGGTGCCCTTGGACAATAATCACTGAGCAATATTTTGCAGATAAGTTTGGTGACATCATGACACAAGATGACTTGAAAGATTCAGACATTGAAGCCCAGAGTTTTGATGGGTCTGCCATTGACAGGAGAGGTTATAGTGAAGCAATCATAACATTCAAGGGAAGAGATGTGGCAATTAAGTTTTATGTGGTGGGAAAGGAGTAAATGTTTTGGGATGGAAGGATCAGTGGAAGCTGGGAATTGTATTAAATCCAGGTAGCAAAGAGCTGGTATTAGCAATATGTGGTTCCGTCTGGACTGTTCCCATGAGGCATAGGGTCAAGACTGATTTGCTTATGGCTATGTCTGAACTGGGGTGGTGTGGTGAGCAAAATAACGATGGATTAAACCCAGATGTGTGACTGGGGGTGAATGTTTGACAATGTTCAACATTCCGTCCATCATCTTTTTGTGTTGCATTAGCAATATGTGAACCTGATGATTTTGCATGGTTAACTTCTTCGTTTTCTGATGTGTTCACTGAGAGATTGGGCAAGTTCAGGATTGCACTCACCATATTAAACTTAAGAAAGTGGCACTACCTGTGAAACAAAAGCTTAGAGGGGTATCCATTATTGTGAGAGATGAACTCGAGGGTATACTGGATGAAATGTGGAGTGAAGGTATTATTGAAGAGGTTGAATTTTCTGAATAGGTGTCTCCCATAGTTATGGTACACAAGGTGGATAAAACTTTGAGGCCATATATTGATCTTGGAGCACTCAACACCAATATTATGGTTGGCTGCCACCCGTTACCAAAAAAAGTAGCAAGTATGTTGGAGGGTGCAGCTGTATTTTCCACACTTGACTTATGATCAGACTATCACCAGATCGAGTTGCGTGAGGATTCCAAGTGTTTGACCACATTTATTACTCCATAACGCTTGTTCCAGTTTAGGAGGATGCAATTTGGCCTTGCGTTAGCTGCATCTATGTTCCAGAGGGCAATGTTACACATCTTTAATGGCATGGACGCCTATGTTAAATGCTTCCAGGATGACAATCTGAGTTTCTCCAAAAATAAGCAAGTACACTTGAAAGAAGTATCTGAAGTGTTGGGAAAGCAAGGTGTTGAAAGAGGGAAAGTATAAGCTATTTCATGAGTCTGTGGAATATCTAGGACATACTTTGTCCAAGGAGGTGGGTGTGCCCAATAAGTCATTGGTGGATGCCATAATCATCATACGTGCACCGGACAATAAGGAGACGTTGCTTTCACTTGAGGTCTGTGCGAATACTATGGTAGGTTCATCAGAGACTTTGGGACTAAAATGGAACCATTAAAAGAGCTGATCAGAAGAAATGTGGAGTTATTGTGGTGTACAGTAGCATGTGTTTGAATTGTTCAAATCGGAGATTGTGGGGGCACCTTCACTGAAACTCTTGTGTGAACAGAGAATGCATTCTTACGTTAATGCTAGTCTCTATGGAGTGTGAAGTGTGTGGTCACAGAAGTGTGGTAGTGAAGAATGGAATGTGACATTTGCTTCTTGCACCTTGGGCAATAACGAAAGAAGGTATTCTGTAATAGAAAAAGAGTTGTTGACGTGTGTGGGCTGTGGAACATTTCTGCAAATTATGTATGGGGCTCTCGTTTCATCTTAAAGACATCACAAACCACTTGTTGGAATATGGTCTCTTGGTGGGGGTGCACAGCTACAGTGTACATTGTGAGGTTGAAGTCTAGACTCCAAGAATACAATTTCAAAGTGGAACATATGACTGGGAAAAGCAATTTCACTGCAAGATCACCATGTGATAAGGAAAATGTTGATGCGGCACGAGATTCTGAGGTGATAGCCGGCAAAGCAGATGTGATGTCTATAAATTTAAAGGTGTGGCTGACGAAATGTGGAAGATTGCTGTAGAAGTTGATGAGTTATTAAAAAATAAAAAGGAAGGGTAGCCAAGAAGGAAGGAGATTTCAGCTGAATTATTTCCTTACTGGAAAATTTCTGGAGAGTTGCAAATAAAAAAAGAGATGTTGTTTAAGCATGAAAAGTGCATACTACCTGCTGGCTTTAGGGATCGCATATTGTCCTTACCCCAAAAGGGACCTTTGGAAAAGTCATCCATGAAATAGTTGGTAAGGACAACCATTTGGGTGGCCGGGTCTTGATAGACTGGTGGATAGGGTTGTACGGGAGTGTGAAGTGTGTGCAAATAGAGATGCTTAGAGTCATTCCGGTGCCTTTGTGTCTTGTTGAGTGGCCAGAGTTTCTGTGGCAGAGGGTAGGTTTTCACATTGGTAGTCCTTCTAATTTGTTACCCCAAGATGGTAGATTTGGTATCGTTTTGGTGGATTACCACTCTAAGTGCCCAAAAGTAAAATGTATTTCTCAAGTTACCACTTGGGTAGTAATTGAGCTTTTCAAAGAGCTGTTTGCTCTGGAAGGCTACCCTGAGGTCCTTTTCACTGACAATGGTGTGAATTTTAAATCACATGAGATGGAAAGTTTTCTAGGTATTTTAACATCTGCCATATTACCACTGCATTCTACAAACCTCGTGAAAATGACAGGTGGAAAGGTTTAACTGTGTGCTGAAGGAGAGCATTTTGTCTGCAAGTTCTTTTGGTGGGGAATGGAAGGACAAACTGAGGGAAAAGCTGTGGTCGTACCAAATTACTCCTCATACCACCACATAATTTAGTCAGTTTAAACTGCTTTAAGGTAAGGATCCAGTCTCTAAGTTGTGTCCCTGGAGGTAGTTCAAGAAAAAGCAGTTAGGGAAAGACAAGGGTAAAGTGAGGGAAGAAGTGGCCACAAGGGTAGAAGAGAAACAGAGGAATGTTAAGTGTGTTTATGATGCTAAGTAGAAAGACAGTGAACCTGAATTTATGATAGGAGATAGGGTCAGTATCCATAAACCTGGTGTTTTGGCCAAAAGCGAGTCCAGATTTGGTAAGGCTATGAAAATGGTCTAGGTCAACAGGACCAGTGAGGTCACTCAAGAAGTCTGGAACATCAGAAGGGAGGCTAGGTGTGAGTGCAGTGGAAAAAAGGGGTCCACTTGACATTCCAGGTGGAATGGACCCACTGGAAAGGAAGCAAGTTGTGACAGGAGGCCTCCTTGTAAATTTGTAGATTTTGTATAGTATGTGGTGTTTGCTTGGTGGGTCGTTTATGGCTGTTTATGCAGTCTCTCTTTATTTCGCCAGTTACGTGCAGTCCTTTTGTGGGTGTTTGTCCATTTTGTAAGGGGAGAGGTGTGTTACATATTTACATGTTTCATGTTTCAAATATATATATCTATCAACAGGAACTCCGCAATACCACCTCCAATCCCCTCAGGACCGGCGAAGCAGGAGACAGACCACAACTTCTTTCCAGGTAAGTTTTATTTTTTCAGTTTATCATATATATACACATTGTGCTTGTTTAAGGGCACTGTTTTTATTCCAATATTCATCTACTGCCAAAGTCTCCTGTTAGGTTCAGGCTCTAGAATTGTGGGAGGTTTGGCGTTTTCTGCCTTGGCTGCAGGCAAGTACTGTTCTGTTCTCCGAATAAACCTTTGGAAATACTACTTGGATTACTCCATGATTGCAACACTCTTCATTAATGGTTTAAAAATTACTTTGGAAGTGCTCATGCCATACAAATTTGTGTTTATTCTTCAACAAGTGGCAGGTGTCCTGTGTTTTGCAAACAAAATCTCAAACTAACTTAGAGTAATGCTTTACTTGTCCTAAGAAGGGCTCTAGATCATCTTTACATGATGGGGAGGTTCCTCTTTAATGGCTTTCACCAAATCGTATTTAATGGCAATACTCTTGTCACAAACCATCTGTCCTAAACATGTGCTATTCAATTATTCTTACTTTTACCCATCTGGTTGTAAATTGCTAGTCCTCAAGTGCCCAAAGTGTGCAATAAAATGTTATTTTTCCTTACTGGAGTACATTGTACTGATTCTCATCAGCTATGGTAGTAATATAATTGGAGAAATATTCTCCAACTTACAAAAGGTGATGGTAGGAATGCTTGCAAATAGTCTAACCACTGGCAATAGGGGTACAATTGAATGTGCTTTTGCCAACCATTCCACCTACGATTAGACCTAGCCATATGCAATCAGCCTTTGGTCCTGCTCCAAAAATAACCAGTCCTGGCCAAACTGCCATGCCAGGTTCTCTCCAAACCGGAACACAACCAACCCATGAACGCTTTTTGTCTAATGGAGCCTCTTCAGTTGCAGCTTGGTTTTAATGGCACAGTGAGCAGGGGACCTATATTTGGGCCTTTGTCAAGAGAGACACAGAGGGCACAGAACAATGAGTTTGAATGCTACCCCAAGTGATTGCCAGTGTTTAGACCTTATTCAAGCATTCCTTCCCTCACCTTTTGTGTGAATACTTCATTACAGGCTCACTTGGAGCCAAAAGACAAGCCTGGAGTATTGCTAATTAGAAAGTCGAGGCTATGCACATTCTATCACATCAAAAGACCAAACACCAGGAAGACAGAATTAAATATACCATGGATGAAAAATGAGTGCTAGAGGTGACTCATTTAGAATGAATGCACAGTTGACACTGAAGGTGTGCGCAGCTGAATCTTTAATAAAATACAAACTTCATATAGATAATTCATATGAGAAGTTCAATAAGGAAGAACCAAGATATAATGTCACAAACTTCTGTATCAAGAATAAATCGTTCCTAGCATATGGAAAACACAATCTGTTTCTAAGAACAAAGTCACTTACTGGAATGTCAAATGAAGTCAGTTGTAGTTGCACAATTTTCAAGCATGAACATATTTGGGTAGAGGACCCTGCCCTGTTACTGAGACAGGATACCCTTGAAATGTGGTAGCCTGATCAGAGGATAGATGCTCATACCCAGACGTTCTGATACCAGTGCCAATAGGATGGCTTGGGCCTAGCTGTTCCTGATCTTTTTCAGAATTCGTGCCAAGGGCAGTAATGCGTACAGGAGACCTGTGTACCATTCCAGTGCTAACTAGTGCTCTTGCGGAGACTCCACAGGGTAAAACATTCAATACTGCAGGTTTCTCCACAGTGTTGGAAGGCGCTCTGCGCCACTCTGGATTGAAATACCGCTCGTGATATGCCAGGTGCCACCTGCTCAGTCTGTCCGCTCTGGCATTCAGGGACCCTACCATGTGGTTCACGATCAGGAATATGTCCTGCCGCTCCAACCAACTCCAGATGCGCAGAGCCTCCTGACATTGTACTCATTACTCTACCCTGCCCTGCTTGTTGCAGTCGGCCATGGTGGTGGAGTTGTCCATGAAAAGCTGCACCAGCGTCCATTGTGAGAAGGCCTTCAAAGCCAGACGAGAGGCCCACAACTGCATCAGACTGATAGGGAGCTGGCCCTCTGCTAGAGATCGAAGTCCCTTGATCACCACCTCCCCAACCCAGCAGGGATGAGTATGCCATGACTATCAGCTCTGGGTGGAGAAGAGAGAGGAGCCTGCTGCCAGACCATTGTCATCTGAGTAGTCACCATTGCATATTTTCAGCTGTCTCCTCCAAGACCTAGATGATATCACTCATATTTCCTTGAATCTGAAGCCACTAGAACTTCTAATTCTATTGCAGAATCTGTATGTGCCACCTGGCATACCTGATGAGGAGAATATAGGAGGCCAGGAAGTCTCAGAGTTACTTCCACTGTGACCCAGGAAATTAGTCTTAATGTTCCATACTCACTGCAGCAGAGGAAACGCCCTGAACTCAACTGTGCCCAGAACTGCTGAAATGAATGGAAGCCTCTATGAAGGAGTCTGGTAGGGCTTTGACTACTTGGTAGTGAACCCCAATGATATCTAGAGGGTCAGTGTTGTCCAGAGGTGCCTCACGACTGACAGTGGCAAGCCTGTTGCGTCAAGGTACATGAATAATGGTATGACTGACCTCTGAAGATGTGGCGTGACCACCACGATACCTATTGTGAACCCCCTCCCCCCGTTGGCACTTACGAGTTCAAAAGGGAGACCAGCAAAATGAAAATGCTACTGCCCTAATTGGAACTGCAAATGACGTCTGTGGCACTGCAGGATGGGTATATGAAAATACACGTTGTGCAGGTCCAAGGACATCATCCAGTCGCTTGAGTCTGGAGCAGACTGGTTCTGACCAGCGTGAGCATTTTGAATTTGTTCTTTGACAGGAAGGTAATTAGAGGGTTAATGTCCACGATGGGCCTGAGAGAACCATACTTCAGAATGAAGAAATAGCAAGTGTAACAACATCCTCCTCTTCCCAAGCTCAGATGGCACCTTTGGAGAGCAATAACCATATATCTTGCCATGTTGTTCTAGTCATATTAAGAGAGAGGCCAGAAATGTGATAATGACACCATTCAGCCCAGAGACAACACCATGGTATTGGCCCAGGACACAGAGATATTGGAGAAGGGAGAAATGGGCCGATCCAATGGCCTCATTCTGCATGCGGCCTGCAATCAGTACGCTAGTTGGCGATACTGCCCGAGGAACGCAGACCGGAGTCCAAACTCCCTCTGTAATGTCAGTAAGTGTTTAAACTGACCGGCATCATATATTTGGTCCACACATTTGAGTCCCTTTTCATGCCAGAGTGCCCAGCAAAATGATTTCCAATCAATGCAGATGGACGTGTTGTGCCAAAGCGTGCCTTATTGTGCAGCAGTAAGATAATATTCATAAGTTTCTGTGCGTCTTTCCATGCTACCACTAGTACAGTTAGAATGGAATTTTACCTCGCTGTGCGGTTGAAGGTGGTCAGATACAGCAGGAAGAATAAGTTCTGGGGGTGACATTCTAAATGCATCCAGAAAGTGCCACCTGCTGGGGACTCCGGTATGCTGCCAATTGTGATAGCTGAAAGGCAAGGCTATATGATTTTGTGTGTGAAAGACTGAGACCTCCAGCTACTGTGGTAGCATAGCTGGGGGACATTGGAATTCCAGGTTCACGCCAGGCCAGATGTAGGACCAAGTCTAAATCAGGGTGCTATCGTCAATTCAGTCTGCACTTGCTCCCACAGAGAGAGGATCAAATGTGACCATTTAAAAAAATACCGGCTTGTGTCCTCCACCAGAGGGAGGAAGTTGTCTTACAGCATGTGAGAAAGTCCTTTATTGATTGATATGCCCAAGTAGTGGAGCCCTTCCGAGGTTGCAGTCATTGGTGGTGGTTTAGGACACGAGAAGCGCTTTATACTTTGCCCAGTTGATTTTTAACCAACAGACAGAGGTAACCCTGGATGATGGACATCACTGCAGCTATCGAGGTTCGGGGGGTGGTCAAGAGGAGCAGAAATTTATCCGCATATAGCAAGGCCTTTACCTCCCCTGCTTCAGGGGTGATGTCCTCCACATTGCTTGACAGGTGAATTGCCACTACTACAAAGGGTACCGTGGCCAGCAAGAAGTAAAGGGGGAACAAGAGACATCCCCAATAGGTACTGCAGCTAATCTTGAAGGTTTCCGAGAGGAAACCTCTGAATGTGACCTCCATTGTAGGTACACCGTATAAGAGGTGAACCAGATCCATGTGTGGCATGACGTGGGAGTGGTATTGCCATTTCGCTGTGCAAATGCTTTCTCTGTATCGAATGGAAGAATCGAATTTCAGTCAGCTAATCTTTCAAACCCATTAAAGGTGTGCCAGTGTCCGTAAATCATTCAAGGAGCTGGAACCCCAATCCCAAACCTGCCAGGGGTTCTTGGAATAACTGGAGAATTACCTTACTGAGGCGCATTGCCAGTATCTTGGCCATGATATTTGGGTCTGGATTAGGTAAGGAGATCGAGCAATAACTTGTGCAGTATAAATGATCTTTATTTTCTTTGGGCAGGAGGGTTGTTGTAGCCTTATTTGATACGGCGCCATGTGAGCCTCTCTCCTTGGACTCCTCGAATGATTGTGTTAAATGAGATATTAATGGAGTCTTCTCTGCTTTATAGAACCTGGAAAGCTCTCCCCCCGTGGGGACTTGTATGTTGTGTGTGCCAAAATGACCTCAATCACTTCTTTCTCTGTAAAACCACTTCTCACAATGCAAGCCCCTTGTTTGTCAAAACTGTCAAAACTGGCAGGTGTAGAGCAGTCAAAGAGCAATCTACCTATGAAAGGGTTGCTCCAGATTCCACAGTATAAAGCGAGAAATAGTAAGAGGCAAATCGATTCACAATGTCACGGTGTGTACCAATACGTTCCCCAGTGTGTCATGGATCCCTGGCAAGGTCAAGTGAGATTCTTAGTTGCAATTGTGTGGCTTACATGATCATACCATTGCCATTTGACTTTCACCAAGGCATTTACTTTTTAGCTGATGCTGTGAAGTATAAATTCAGACGTATTTTTACAAATCAACTATTTCAGAACGTCTGGGGTGGGGGAGGCAGTTTATTGTTCTATAAGGTTATTCATAGACATTTCTAAGAAGGCGGAGGTCTGTTTGGGCACTGCATTGTGCTAGTGTAGCATCCTTCATCATCTTCCCCTTTAAGGTTGCCTTGCTGTCCTTTTAGAGTACCCTTTGGGATTCCACCATTTCTTAATTTTCAGAGAAGGCCTAACATGATTCAATGGGCGAGCGCCTTCATGTGCTAGCGGACCGGGGGCAGCTTTACAAGACAGAGACCCAGGAGTACTGGACTCAGTTCAGCCATATGGGCCTCCAAGGTATTGCAGCAGAAGATGTTGGGTAAAGGCCATTCATGAATAAGATCGTAATCTATGCAAGACTGGGTAAAACTGGGGCAGGAGAAGATGGTATAATTCCTATTGGCCGGAGTTAGAAATGGGGGTCTCTATTTGTCAGTGATTTGCACCCTGTCCAAGTAGGGACCGTCACTCTAGTCGGGGTAAGGGAGTCACACAGCTAAGGTAACCCCTGCTCATTCCCTTGGTCGCTTGTCATGAGCAGTTAGGCAATGTGTACAGAATGTGTACATACACACAGAATAACTCAGTGAAATCACTGCAAAATGAGTTCACACCAATTTAGAAAAAATAGCCAATATTTATCTGAATAAAATGATGAAGAAATCAGCGCCTGGGATGCTGGTCGAAAATCCAGATGCGCTGTATCGATTCCACAGCGATGAGGCAGGTTCTGCATCAGAGTTGGAACAATGCGCATCACAGACTTCAGTGAGGCGGAGCTCGCAACTCACACTGCAGCTGTTCTTCTGACGTGCTGTCACAGAAAGCTGGGACTTGTGGTGGAAGCTTGTGCCAATGCGCCCATCAGGGACCACGCTCAGGTGCTGGCAGCGGAGATGCGCCGAAGAACAGTTACTTACCTTCGGTTACTATATATCTGTAAGAGACATATTAGTTATGGATTCCACATGTTAGAATTACCCCAAGGCGTTAGACTGGACCTGGAGAATTTTTCTTCAGCAGTACCCCTGCGTGTCGCTCGACTCCACGTCGTGATCGCCAGAATAACGTTGCAGTATCTACTTAGACACCACCCCTGGGCGCTGACGCCAGTTCTCTACACAACATTCCACATCAGAAGCACAGAGCCATGCTAGCCACAGACCACTGGTGTATAAAACTAGGGCCCTGAGAGGGAGTCCCTCACTCTAGAAGTCAGTTCACAGAATGGGGAGGATGGGTGGGGCGATAAGGAATCCATAACTAATATATGTCTCTTACAGATATATCGTTACTGAAGGTAACTTCTTCATCTGAAAGAGACTATTAGTTATGGATTCCTTACCTTAGACTAGATACCCCAGCAATACAAACCCCGGAGGTGGGTCTGCAAACCAAGTTCATGCCATGAAGTCCTGAAGAACGGAGCGGCCAAAGAAGCTCTCCCTCGGACTTGGCTTTCCAGGAAGTAATGTTTAGTGAACGTGTGTAATGAAGCCCATGTGGCTGCCTGGCAGATGTCATGAAGGGGGACACCACATCCCAAAGCAGTAGTGGCTGCAATCACCCTGGTGGAATGGGAGCGCGACCCTACTGGAGGTTTTCGTCACCAAGGAATAACACATTTTAATGCAAAGAACGACCCATCGAGAGATGGTTTGTTTTTGAGCGGCCCAACGTTTCTTGGCACCCACATAGCCAACAAAGAGCTGATCATTCAACTAAAATTCTTTTGTGCGATCCAGATAAAAGGAAAGAGCACGTTTTGGATCCAGACGGTGGAGCCTCTCCTGCTCTTTAGAAGGATGCGCGGGCAGGAAGAAGGTGGGCAAAGTGATAGTCTGTCCTATGTGGAAAGAGATAACCACTTTGGAAAGAAAAGAAGGTCTAGTGCGAATGACAACCTTGTCTGGATGAACAGCCAGGTAAGGAGGTTTAGAAGAAAGAGCCTGAAGCTCAATCACCCTGTGAGCAGAGGTGATGGCACCTAAAAAGGCAGTTTTGAGGGTCAAAAGTCTGGGAGGACAATGATGTAGTGGCTAGAAAGGAGCGCACATAATGTAAGTTAGAACAAGGTTCAAGTCCCACTGGGGCATTAACGAAAGGAATAGGAGGAAACAGCTGAGTAATACCCTTAAGGAAGCGATTTACAATAGGGGACTTGAAAAAAGAAGGCTGATCAGGAAGGCGCCAAAATGGCCGAAAGATAGCCTTTAATAGTGAGTAGAGCCCTACTGAGCCAAAGATAGATGAAGAGGAGAACCTCTGAAAGAGGGGCAGAAAGGGGATCCACAGCCTTTGCCGAGCACCATGCCACACATTTGTTTCATCTACAGGCGTATACGGTTTTGGTGGAGGGACGCCTGGCTACCAAGATAACATTACAGACTTCGGGAGGAAGGTCGAAAGTGGTCAACTGTCGCCGGTCAATGTCCACTCAAGGAGGTGGAGGCTCGACAGGTTTGGGTGAAGGACCGTCCCCTGCTGCTGTGACAGAAGATCCTCCCGTAGAGGCAGTCTGATCAGAAGATTGATGGCCATGTCTAAGAGCTCGGGATACCAGACTCTTCGTGCCCAGTCCGGAGCCACAAGAATGACTTGGGTCCGTTCAGCATTCTGGGCACTAGTGGAATAGGCGGAAAGGCATATAGAAGACCGCAACTCCACTTGTGACGAAAAGCGTTGCCTAGCGAGTGCTGCCTTGGAAATTCCAACGCACAGAATTGCTGGCATTGCACATTCTCTTCAGTGGCGAATAGATCTAACCAAGGCTCTCCCCACTGCTGAAAAAGCCCTTGCACCACCTCCGAGTAAAGACACCATTTGTGATCCATCATGCACTGGCAGCTGGGTTCGTCGGCCCTGGCGTTCAAGGAACCTGCCAGGTGTTGAACCACCAGGGACATGCCCTGATGTTCCAGCCACTTCCAAAGATGAAGGGCCTCCTGACAGAGAGTCCACAATCCCACCCCGCCCGGTTTGTTGCAATACCACATGGAGTTGGTTTTGTCCATGAACACCTGCACTACTCTGCCTTTGACAGAAGGAAGGAATGCCTTCAGTGCAAGACGAATCGCCCAGAGCTCCAGCAGGTTGAAGTGGAACCTGGACTACACCGGAGACCAAAGGCCTCTGATCTCCACCTCCCCGCCCCACCCCAGTAGTGATGCATCTGTCACCACTGTGAACTATGGTTGGGGAAAGGAGTGGGATCTGCCATTGACCCAATCCTGGTTCGATAGCCACCACTGCAATTGGTGTGCAATGCCCTGAGAGATCTGCACGCAATCTGAGATTCCGCTGATGCTGTGCCCACTGGAACTTCAGGTACCACTGCAGAGCCCACATATGCCACCTGGCATGGTCCACCAGCAGGATGCAAGAGGCCATGAGGCCCAGCAGCCTAAGGGTCATCCTGACCGAAACCCGGGATATAGGCTGGAAGTTCGGATTCATAGCCCGAATATCCCGGACCCGTTGTTCAGGAGGATAAACCGGAAACTGCGCTGTGTCCAGAACCACCCGATGAAACGGTGCTTCAGAGAGGGAATCAGGTGCAACTTCAGCATGTTGATAGCGAACCGCAGCGAATGCAGGAGGTCTGCCGTAATCTGGAGGTGGGAAACAACAGCTTGGGGTGAACTCGCCTTCAACAGCCAGTCGAGATGTGGACAGACTGGAACCCCTGACCTGCGCAGATGAGCTGCAACCACCGCAATCACTTTCGTGAACACCCGAGGGGAGCTGGTAAGGCCAAAGGGGAGCGCGGTGAACTGAAAATGCACGTGGCCTAGTGTGAACCGTAGGTAACGTCAGTGGGCAGGTAGGACGAGAATGTGAAAATAGGCGTCCTGCAAGTCCAACGCTAACCTCCAGTCTCCAGGGTCAAGGGCAGACAGGACCTGAGCCAATTTCAACATTTTGAACTTCTCCTTCCGTAGGAAACGTTTGACGTCCCTAAGATCCATATAGAACGCAGGTCTTTGTCCTTCTTGGGTACCAGGAAGTAGTGGGAATAACAACCATGACCTACTTCTGGCACAGGGACTTGCTCAATGGCTCCCTTGACCAAGAGAGCTGCACCTTCCTGATGGAGAAGGGCCAAGTGATCCTCCAACATGCGACGGAAATCAGGAGGCATGGAGGGAGGGGTAGTCTCGAAGGGGAGCGATTAGCCCCTTCGGACTATCTGTAAACCCCACCTGTCAGACGTAATGTGCTAGTGGGGGAGATGATGGCGAATCCTGCCTCCCACTGGCAACTAGTGGCCCTGAAAAGTCTGACTAGGAAGGTTTAAAGGCTAGTGCAGAGGGGGTGCTGGTGGGCTTGCCCGACCGCTGGCCCCCAGACCAACGACGCGGAGTCCTACTTCCCCGGGCGCGCCGAGGGTGGACATCTTGCGCAGGCCTGTGGCTCTGGGCAGAACGTGGTGAGCACCCCTTCCATAGCCACAAAAGTGGCGAAAAGCAGACTGCGCAGGACGAGAGGTGGTAGCGAGGCTCAAGCATCTGGCCGTAGCCCAAGAATCCTTAAAGCACTCAAACGTGTTGTCCACTTTGTCGCCAAACATGCGACAGCCATCAAAGGGCATGTCCGTAAGAGTCAATTGGACATCACCCGACAAGCCAGTGGACTTCAGCCATGCATAGCATCGCAGGGCTACTGGCGTAGAAATCGTCCCTCCTAGCGAGTCGGCACGGTCCAGCCCAAATCGTATGGCAAACCTTGCTGCATCTCTACCCTCAGCAATTGCATGGGAGAGCACGGCCCGGGCTCCTCCAGGCACTGTGGCAGCACCTGTGCGACTGTGTCCCACAGAGTGGATGTAACAGCCCAAGAGATAGGCAGTGTTCACAGACCGCAGTCCTAAGCTGGCAGAAGAAAACAGCTTCTTCCCAAGGTGATTCAGCTTCTTGGATTCCCTATCAGATGGAGCAGTAGGGAGATTGCACTTGGAAGTTGAGGCTTGGACCACCAAGCTCTCAGGGGGTGGGTGTTGGGAGAGGAAAATGCGGCTGCCTGGGGCCAGGCGGTGGCATCGGGAAATCATCCTATCCACAGGGGCCCCTGTGCTGGGCCAAGTGCCCAGAAAGATGTTCGTGAGGGCCTCATTGAACCGCAGCAGGGGCTCCGAAGAGGCAGCTGCCGGTTGAAGCACCTCGGTCAGGAGGTTAGTCCTGACCGCCACTGTAGGAAGCTCAAGGTTCAACGCCTCAACCACCCTACACAACACCACCGCGTAAGAGGCTCCCTTCTCCATAGCCACGGTAGGGAGAGAAAGCATGCCAAGAAATGGAGAAGTGTCCAGACCACTGGCCTTAACCAACTCCTCTCTCCAGTCCGGTGCTTCCAACTATTCTACCAGAGGGTCCACAGACCCCTCTCAGTACTCCTTACCCTCCTCTAGTTGCCACTCAGGGCGATAGGGAACACCAGGGTAGAACAGAGCCACAAAAGTACTGATCGGCACCGGTACCAATGTCAGTCAACGCCTGTCCGGCTCTGTGTCCATGTCAAGGGGGTGGAGGTGTCGCCAATGGATTCGGCACCGGAGGTGTCGTAAGGTCAATCTGCGCCAATCCTGATCCAGGCCTGGATCCCCTGGGGCCTTGTAGCACCGGAGCCGAAGTCACCGTCATCAAAGGCCTAGAACCTCCAGTGGAGTCAGGCTGCCCAAAGATGGAGTGGAGGGCTTCATAAAAACTACAAAGTTGGACAGGGGTCGCTCCGGCTCCCGGGAAGGGAGGGAAGCTCAGAGCCGACCCAACAGGCTCTCTCTGGATCTGCTCTGGCTGGCGCAGAAAAAGAAAGAACTGACGTCTGCGCGCAGGGGTGGCATCAAAGTAGATACCGCAACGTCATTCTGGCAATTACAATGCCAACGACAAGTGCAAAGTCGACCGAGGCCACCTACCAACGCGCAGGGGTACTGTTGAAGAAAAGTTCTCCGGATCCAGTCTGATGCCTGGGGGTAATTCCAAGGTAAGGAATCCATAACTAATGGTCTCTTTCAGATGTTTTTAGCTATGCATCGATAAAAACAGACACTGGGAGTTGATGCATGGATTCTCTCCTTCAGTTCACCAGATTCCACTTTGAAGGGCCTGGGGACTGGATTTGGCACTGCTTGGTAAGTCAGGACTCTCAACAGAAGACAACAGGCACTGGTAGGTGAAGTCTTTGATGGGCTGAGACTGGTTAACAGGAGGCAAGCACACATAAGCCCTTGGAGAACTTTAGAAGCAAGATACAGAAAGCAAAGTCCATCCCTTTCGCTCCCAGGACAGAAGCAGCAGACCAGAACAAGAAAGCAACAGGCAGTGGCAGTTCCTCCTACAGCATTCAGCTTTTCTTCCTAGCAGAAGGTCCTCAGTCCAGAAGTGTTCTGATTTGAGAGTGTCAGAGGTCCAATACGTATACCCCTTTCTGCCTTTCAAGTAGGCAAAGGTCAAAGGAAAGTCTTCGTAGTTCACAAGACCCTGCCTTTCCCTGACCTGGCTCCAGAAAAATTACGGGGTGGAGACAGCTTTGTGTAAGGACAGCCACCGCCCTCTTCAGCTGTCAGTGAGAATTCCTCCCGCCACTCTAGCTCAGGAAGGCCCATCAACCTGGTGATGGCCCATCAGGATATGCAATGCACACCTCAGCTCCGTTTATTTGACTGTCTAGAGTGAATGCCCAAGAGCTCAGCTGTCATCCTAACACAGACGTAGATTCTAGACAGGCAGAGGCATAGAAAGGTTAAGAAAGAACATGCCCACTTTGTTAAAGTTGTATTTTCAACCACAAAATCTAAAAAACAATTTAACCAAAAGATGTATTTTTAAATTGTGAGTAGAGACACCAAACTGCAAATCTCTATCAGATCCTATTGGTAAATTACACGTAAAAGATATTTCAAGGCAATCCCCAAGTTACCCTTTGGGACGGATAGTCCTTACAATAGTGAAAAACTAAATTAGCAGTATTTCACTATTTGATCATGTGAAACACAAAAATACATGTCCTTTTAAACACATTGTGCTCTGCCCAGGTGGCTGCCTTGGGCCTACGTTAGTGGTGACTTATATGCAATTAAAGAAAAGGTTTGGGTCTGGCATGTAGATGCACTAGCCAGGTCGAAATGGCAGTTTAAAACTGCACACACACAGACACTGCAGTGGCAGGTCTGAGACAGGTTTGGAGGGCTACTCATGTGGGTGGCACAATCAGTACTGCAGGCCCACTAGTACCATTTGATTTGCAGGCCCTCTAGTACCATTTGATTTGCAGGCCCTGGGGACACCTGGTGCACTTTACTAGGGACTTAATAGTAAACTAAATATGGCAATCATGGATAAACCAGTCACCAATACAATTTAGAAAGACAGCCTATGCACTTTAGCACTGATTAGCAGTGGTAAAGTTCCCAGAGTCCTAAAACCAACAAAAATAGGCAGAACAAATTGAAGGGAAAAGGTGAGACGTTTGGGGATAACCTTGCAAAAAGGGACAGCTCCAACAGCTGGGTGGAGTAAATGCCAAATATATACCAAGGCGTGATCCCCACACGGTACACAGAGGACCATATCATTCTGTTTGTGCAAATCTATCTGGCCTGTCCTGTCCAGTACTGCATCCAGCTGTGAATTCCAATTGCCCACCCAGTAAGATAGGATGTTTTTTTTTACAGCAGTAGGAGGAGGGCCCTACAATAATGGTCCAGTATCAGCATATTGGCGAAGATGATCGACCCTCCTTATACGTCCAAATCTGGAGGGTCTTACAGAGGAGTCTCGTCCCTGTAAGAATTGTCACTCAACATTTTTTTGTAATATCTGCTTGAGGAAGCCGCCTTACCCTGATCATTAACTGTTCTACTAGTGCCGATGACCATGCCCACCCTGTTCCATTTAAGCTTAGCATGCAGATTCTACTGAATAGGTGGGTCTCCTGCAGGAGGGCTAAGTCTGTTTTTTTCATATGTAGGCAATGCAAGATTTTCTTCATGTTAATGTAATGGGGCATGCCATTCACATTCATGGAAAGTAGGGTCAAGGGCATGGGCATTCCAAGGTGGTATGGGAGTGACAGAGTTAATCAGAAAGTGATAGGAGTGTGTGCAGAAGTAACTCCTGGAGGAAGGGAGAGGGGAGCATCGGTTGAGTTCTAGGGACGGTGTTAGTGGGCACAATGACTCGCTTGGTCGGGTACATTCTCCCTGCCCCCACAGTAACGATGGTACAGCTGCTCGTCAGCACAACCAGAAAGGGAGGGGGGGGAGAATCCAAGGTGGTTCAAGGTGCCAGGGACAGCCAAGTTGGGTGGTAACGATTCAGAAAAGGGGGTGGTGATGAACAGAGTGTCTGAATTAAGCAGACCACTCTTACCCAGTCCAAAGATCAGGGCTTGATCCATCACCGTTATTTAGCTCACTGCCCCATCCCAGCTCAGAACCTGGCTATATGCAAATTAGTCTGTCCCTGGCCCAGTGCATCATGGGAACAGGGCAGACCAAACTACCAAGCCAATTCTTCACCAGAAAGGAGACAAGCTACCGGGGACCGGTTTCTGGCATTTCAGCCTCGTCGGCCCGGCTTGCTTGAATCCTGATGGAGCAGTGAGCAAGGGACTCATGTCTGAGTATACCCTGCCACACCTATAGTGGCCAAAAACGATTCAGAAAAGGGGGTGGTGATGAACAGAGTGTCTGAATTAAGCAGACCACTCTTACCCAGTCCAAAGATCAGGGCTTGATCCATCAACGTTATTTAGCTCACTGCCCCATCCCAGCTCAGAACCTGGCTATATGCAAATTAGTCTGTCCCTGGCCCAGTGCATCATGGGAACAGGGCAGACCAAACTACCAAGCCAATTCTTCACCAGAAAGGAGACAAGCTACCGGGGACCGGTTTCTGGCATTTCAGCCTCGTCGGCCCGGCTTGCTTGAATCCTGATGGAGCAGTGAGCAAGGGACTCATGTCTGAGTATACCCTGCCACACCTATAGTGGCCAAAAACGATTCAGAAAAGGGGGTGGTGATGAACAGAGTGTCTGAATTAAGCAGACCACTCTTACCCAGTCCAAAGATCAGGGCTTGATCCATCACCGTTATTTAGCTCACTGCCCCATCCCAGCTCAGAACCTGGCTATATGCAAATTAGTCTGTCCCTGGCCCAGTGCATCATGGGAACAGGGCAGACCAAACTACCAAGCCAATTCTTCACCAGAAAGGAGACAAGCTACCGGGGACCGGTTTCTGGCATTTCAGCCTCGTCGGCCCGGCTTGCTTGAATCCTGATGGAGCAGTGAGCAAGGGACTCATGTCTGAGTATACCCTGCCACACCTATAGTGGCCAAAAACGATTCAGAAAAGGGGGTGGTGATGAACAGAGTGTCTGAATTAAGCAGACCACTCTTACCCAGTCCAAAGATCAGGGCTTGATCCATCACCGTTATTTAGCTCACTGCCCCATTCCAGCTCAGAACCTGGCTATATGCAAATTAGTCTGTCCCTGGCCCAGTGCATCATGGGAACAGGGCAGACCAAACTACCAAGCCAATTCTTCACCAGAAAGGAGACATGCTACCGGGGACCGGTTTCTGGCATTTCAGCCTCGTCGGCCCGGCTTGCTTGAATCCTGATGGAGCAGTGAGCAAGCAAGTTGGGTGGTAAAGCAGTTGTGGCCTCTAAAAATGTTTGGGTTGTGTAAGGGGACATCACTAATCTGGGACTAAGGCGAGGTATTCAAACTAAGTGGAGGACATCTCTAAAGTTTGGGTCCTGAACTTGAACCTGTGCTGGTCGGCACCAGCCCTACCCACCTCCTCTCGCACTTGAGATTTGGACTAAAGTATGGAAAGATATGGTCAAGGACTAGCTGCTGTTCACTGCCATAAGGCCGGTTGTCAAGGTCATATATTCATTAATGAAAAGCACTGTAGTGTGATGACTGCATTATTAAAAACAGGCTTCACACACCCCCACCTCCACACTAGATATATAGTGCTCACTCCCAATGTGTTTGTCATCGGTGCACTCTATAAAAAGTGGATACCAAGTGCTAGGCCTTCAAAAAGAAATGCACATAAAGAGGGCACGCATTATAGTGTATAAGGCGCAGTATATTAAGAAGATGCAGATCATAAATGTGGCCAAGCCGGGGTAGGTGCGAAATGGTGGAAAGGGATAGATCAAACAATAAGCAGCATATAACCAACAAGAATAACAATGGAGAGACATAGCAAGCAAAGTATATGGTTAGTCCTTTCCCTGTCCCGCCAATCCCCAGCATCGGTGCAGACCTCTACTTGCTCCACTCTCAGTCCTTGTATAAGCCTTAAACAACCTGGGGGCAGTCTGGCAAGGCCTTCTTAGCCATCTGCCCATCCTGTGATGCCTGAGAGATTATTTGGGTGCTTCCAAGCAATTGATAATCTTCCCGGGAGGAGGTGCATGGGATGACTTTTGAGAATCCAGGAACAGTTCAAGGTCCCCCGGGTTGAGGAACTCCTTTGCATTTCCATCTAGTGTCACTAGCATCCACCTCGGTTCCATGAACTCATATTTAACCTCTCTGTTCTTCAGGCTCAAATCGAGGGGTAGAAAACACTTGTGCTTGAAAAGAGTAACTGGAGAATATTCCACCAAAACAAAAGATCCGGGGGCCATCAAAGAACAGGGGGTGAGTTGCCCTCGTGGCTGCTATCAGTATGGCCATGGTGTGTTGGTGATGCAACGCACAAGCTCTGATTGGGTGGGGAGAGTATTATATTGGAAAGCCTGGTGTGACTGGACCTAATGGACTCTCTGCAGTTCTAGGGGCTCAGGCAGTAGGATGTGGAGGAGTTCCAGGATCACTGTTCTCAAGTAGCCCATCATGTAATCCTTCTCTGCTCCCCTAGGCACTCCATAGACACGGAAATTGTTGCTCCATGTGCTATCCTCCAAGTCCGTCACTTTACGAAACATTAATTCAACATCTTGTCCCCTATTTGGGATATGTCCATACTGGAGTTGCACTGCATTAAGTCTATGGTTCACCTGATCTAATAGGGTGTGAATGGATTTCTCTTGTCTTATAGATTACACTTAATTCGTGAGGTCCGTTATTCTAGCATCTATCATGGTGAGTGTGGCTCCTAAAGCTGAGATGTCAGAGTAGCGCCTACATATTTTTATCCCGCGAGGTCATAGGAGTATTTCACACAAGTGGGTAGTGAGGTATAACCAGCGCAAAGTCCTGGCAGAAACTATTTTTACATCAATTATATCAATTGCATCAAAAGCGAACCAAAGACAACTACGCCCCAACGTTGTCTAAAAATAACGAAAAGCAATTGTTATTATATCATGAAACAAGAGTAGGAACCCTGAGCTGGATTAAAGTATTAGAAATATAAATGAAGATTTTCAAATCAAATTTCCATATGCAGATGTGATCATCAGTCTTGTTTCTTTATTTTCATATCACAGTTGTTTCTTGAAGACTTGTTGATACACAGATCATTTCTTTGATAATGCAAACAGCCAACCGCCAACACGTGTTTCGTCCGATGAGTATAACCCAAAGACTTCCTCAGGGCTGTAATCAAAGACATCTAACCTAGTTATAGGAGTATGCTTCAGGGAGAAAAGCAAGCAACATACTGCCTCTGAGAATGAGAACAGGAGCTGACGGGACAGCTACTGCAGAGACAACATGTGAGCCACTATAACTGCTTGAACTATAGGATAGGACCAGTTTCCTAAGTTTAAGTCAGATGAGAAGGACAAGCAGTGAGAAAGTAGTCCTAGGCGTACGCCGCCCGGTGCCCTGCCATAAGTAGACCAGTGCAGAAACCAAGTCGGCGGTGCAGACCGCTGCCCTCTCACAAGTTGCAGTGTAGGAGGACCTTTATTGCAGTGGGTATGGTTATACGGCTGTCCTCGGTCTCAGAATTATGAACCAAAGGTCCATGCATGCCTGAGAGGATTCATATTGAAAGATACTTAAGGGAAACAATTTAGGGCCAGGCCAGGTGTCATCAAATTTGGGTGGGGGCCCACCCTGCACTGCAGCAGCACCTGCCTTTCCCATGTTCAAAGGTATAGAACCCACGGACGGTGGGCCTGTTCTCACAGTAGTGAGGTGTGCTTGAACAAAGCACTCTCACGCCATGCTCATCCCCATATAGTTCCAAAAAGTACGCCAGGCAGGAAGGCCTAGAAATAACATTCCACAATCCAGTGGTCCCTAGGTGCAGTGTGAAGGAGATATTTCTCCTTATGTGCCGTTTGTAGTCGCTGTGTCAGAGGCGGAGGTCATAATCACAGAGCTCAAAAGTAATCACATCCTGAGTTATAGATAAACCCTGCAGGGTGGCAAGAGGATTACTACCCTGTGCCTGGGCAAAATCAGTGTAGGCAACCCCACGGAGAGAAAAGGGGAAGGAGCAGGCCAGCGCCAACTCGGAGCTGTAGCAGAGAGCACCCAAATTGGTTGGCTCCAAGCTCTGCGTTCTACACGTGACTTTCCTATATGAGAAGGCATGCGAGCATAAGAATGATGGACTGGGATGTGGCCCGGATAATTACCAGTGGTAGAGAATAATACTTACCAGTGGTAGAGATTAATTCAAGTATTCCGCCCAACACTTTTTTGCTTTCTTCAGTGTGAAGCACGAAGTGAGATGAATATAGCCAGACGTGGGTCCCGTTCTCACTGTGCCACAGGACTCAAGATACACCCCACTGAAGAGACCCGGATGGGCCAAAACTGGCCAGGGGTAGCTTTTGCGATCCTGTTAGAAAGGGACCATCCTACTGGAGCAGAAGCAAGTTACTTGCACATGGCTAATTCCTGTCTCAGGTGGTGCCATGGTATGCAAATTAACAATGGACTGGGATATTGCTCCGAGTAGTTACCGGTGACTGAGATTAATTAAAGCATTCCACTCGCTACTTTTTTGCTTTTTTTTTTTTAAACAAGGGGAGCAGCAGCAACAGAGCACAAAGAATGTAATCTTTGCAGCCAAAGGGTCGAGGTTAAAGGAATAATAAGCAACGGATGTTTTCTAGTCCTTGCGTTCCTGCAACAACTGTTGCACTAATGACAATACAATATAAAAGGTTTACTGGAATCTGAACGCACTAGTGCTGGTGCGGAGAAAGGTGCCTGCTTCACTTGACAAAGGCTTGTTCTGCTTCTTCAACCCCTGTAAGGGTTTTGTGGCATCCTTGTTGACAATCCTGAAGGAGTTGTACCATGGAAGTGAACCCCAAAATTCACACGTTCCGGAGGGATGACCAGAGGGTGAGGCACCTTAGGGAAGGCTTCAATTTTGATAAAACGACCTAAATTGCATATATAGGGAGAACAAATTGCAGTTTTTTCTTTTGAAGAATAAGTTACTTCTGTTTGGTGATGCTCTTTTCTTTAAATACTCTATCTCAGTGCAGATTTCTTACCATAAATATTTTGACACTGAGCATTCATTGCAGTGGTGTTAAGATCTAGCCAGGGCTCTCCCCATTGGAGGAAGAGGCACTGTGCAACCTCAGGGTGTAATCAATATTTGTCATCAGCCAGGCACCGGCACTCAGTGTGTCTGCACCCCATTCAAAGATACAGTGAGGTGGTTCATCAACAGGGAAATTAACTTACACTCTAGCAGTAGATTCATGCTTTTCTGTCATGCATGGAATGCATTTTGTCATACTGAGTTCTGTTATATTCAATGAGAAGGCCTGTAGAATGTGCACAGCATATATTTTGAACTGTTGTGAACAATGTACTCTGCTCCAAGTAAAGAGCTTCAAAGGACATATAATGCAAGGCTTGCTCAAGGACATCCCTTTCGACTTGCAATTGCATATTAGGCCAGCAACAAGACCCTTAGGAACTGCTAGCACACCATATGTAGATGAGACAAAGCGTCTACGTCTGATTGGTTACCACATAGCTTAAGCTTGGAAAAAACCCTACTGTCCTAAACTGTACAAGTGGGAAGGATGTGAACACCACCACCTTGTAAGATTAGGGTAGCACACAATATTAGCTTCTTCCGATTGGCTCTTGATATAACAATTATGTAACCTTAACTGTCTGTAACATGGACATGTGATGTATTGGTCCATATCTGCTGAGAAACTCTTATACTTGTGACCTATAATGAAATGCCTTTTGTGGTTTGGGGCATAAAATATTGTGTTGAACTTCTGCAATTGGGATATGTTTTTTTCCATGCCATCTGTTCCTATATATACGTATAAAGCTACCTTTGAAATTTACCTGTGCCATAGCTTCCACACAACCAGCTCCATAGACTAAGTTACTCTTGCTAGAGGACTCAGCAACCTACCCTGCCCTACTTGTTGAAGCTCCTGGAGGTGGCATTGCCCATGAGAACCTGAACCAGTCTAACTCCTATGGACAGTAAGAAGACTTTCAATGCCAGTAGAATGGCCCGCCCCTCCAGCAGTTTTATTTACTGCAGAGACCTGTTAACATATCAGAGTCCTCTAAACTCCAATGTCAGCTCCTGGCACAGTTGAATAGCAGGATGCAGTAGACCAAGAGGTAAGAAGCATAAAAGCCACTCTCACCAAAACCCAGGACCGAGGTAGGAACATCAGGACCATAGCCCAAATCTATTGGTCTTGTTATGATGAAGGAAATATCGAAACAGCACCGTATTGAGGATGGCTCCAATGAAAGGACGCCTCTGCGAAGGAGCCAGGTGTGACTTTAGCACATTCATAGTTAACCCAAATAATTTCAGGAGGTTCACCATCGCATGGAAGGGGACCATGACTGACTGTCACAAGCCCGCAATAAACAGCCACATGTCAAGGTAGGGGAAAACTGAAATCCTAACCTATGAAGGTGTGTTACGACCATTGCCATCAATTTCGAGAACACTTGAGGGTCACCTTGAAACACAAAAAGCATCTGTGGGACTGCAGGATGTCTACATGGAAGTAGACGTCCTTCAGGTCCAAAGCCACCTTGAATTTGTCTTTCCGCAGGAAGGCGTTCCTGGGGCATAGATCTAAAGTAGGAAAAGGAGTCTGTCTGTCTTAGGCACAAATAAATAGCAGGAATAATAGTCAGTCCCCATCTCCGGGGCCAGCACCCTCTCTAGGTCTCCTTTGGCCTATAGAGTCTGTACTTCTTGGAGCAAGCTGGATAGCTGCTCTTCCAAAAGACGTTCTGATGTAGGAGAAAAATGCAGCAAATCTAAAAGTTAATGGCAGAGCATAGCACCATTTAAAGATCTGAAGGACCAACCTGTTGGATATTATATTTTGCCACCCTTGGAGGAAATGTCTGATCCGCCTCCAACAGGGTGGTCATGCATGGCTAAGAGTAAACTAAAGCAGCTTAGAGGCTGATGCCACAGGGGCAGGGGACTTGGAAGTGTGCTGCTCTTAATCTGCTTGATCCCCAACCCAACAGAACTAGGGTGTCTGTTGCAGGGGTAATTATGCTTGTTGCCAGTACGTGAAACATCTTCAGTAGCCTTGAAAGGGACAAAACTGTTGAGGGTACTGTCTCACACGAATCGAAAGGCCTAAGGAAGGTGCCACTGCCTGGCTTTCTCAGAAGTTCCAAAAGTGGCATAGTCATCAAAGAGGCCTACATTTCTACAGGTAACCCTGTGGATATTATCCAAGCATGGTGCCAAAGCACAATGTTAGTGTCAAATGCTCTGCGAAAGCAGTCGGTATTGCCCAGCCCAGAACCGATGATATATTTTGTGGCACCCTGACCATCCTGGATGGTTAAGCCAGGTTGCCCCAAAATTTCATAGGGACTGCTGGCAATATCTCCCCAATCATATCACATCAAATATGAGAATATCTCCCCAGCAAACAGCTGGCACTCCTGACAAGAAGGCTAGGTTGACTGAAGAAAACATCTGTTTCCCAAATGCCTCGATTTGACTTTCAACAGGAGTCGTAGGGAATAACTTACGGGTTCACCCTACTAGTGGAAGTCTCAATTACCAAACTTATTGGTGTAGAGTGCTGAGTCAAGAAGTCTAGAGTGCTGAGTCAAGAAGTCTAGGGGCAGAGTCAAGAAGTCTAGGTTGCCTGGTACCTGGCAACCTGCCTGTTCACCAGTGGACAAGAACATGGTTTAGACCAGGTGCCCACAATGGTGTCAATCACGGCTTCATTTAATGGTAGTCAAGAGTTCATAGGAAGTCTGCCCAGGTTGCAAAACATCTGTCAATACATTAGTTTTGACTTCCATAGTTGGCAGTTGTAAATCCAAAACCTTGGTTGGCTGTCGCATTACTACAGTTTTCTCTTCTGCTAAAGGCACTGGGGTAACAGGGGGCCCACGCAAGTGTCTGGGGAAGAGCTCAACCCACAGTTCTCTTGCTACTTTAAGTACAAATTCCCATATATAGTGTGGGAAAAAATAATCACCCATAATCTTCATAATCATCTCCAAGGCCGGTTTACTCTGATCAAAGTTGGAACCGAAAAGTTGCTGGAGTGCGACTCAGAGATAAAGGTATATTTCTGTCTGAATCAATTGGACTGGGTCAGTGTCGGTTAGAGCAACTTCGGGGCGCAACCTCTGTTGAGGCCAAGTCTAATTCAGCTTTGATTCAACAATTAGGATAGGGTCTTCCTTCTGTGCGAGTGCCACCTGGTCAATGTCAAAGGGACCAGCCTGGATTTTAGTACAAAGTTAGGAGTTGGCTCTGGCGTCAGAAAAGAACCTGAGAAAGTGTTCAGGAGACACAAACTGTGCAAGGAAGGCCCGCTGGATGTTACACAACTGGAGGCTTCCATAGATCCTTGGGTCCCGAAGGCATGCCACAAGGAGCCGAAAGAGTGACGAAGATTCACAACATGGCCTCTTAATGGGACTCAATCTACTGTGATTTTGTAGATGGCCCTGGAAACTCTGGTTGCATGGGATCAGTGGAGGATTCAGCACCTCAGTGGGAGCCTGGGGACAAGACCGAGAGGCACACTGGCATCCTCCCGGTTTCTGTGTGGCTGCAATGGGACAAATCCCATTTGGCCTTCTTGTGCTTCTGCTTCAAATGTGGTTCTGTAATTCTCAAACCTAACTGCATTTTAGTTTTGCCCTCACGTAGGCCAGTAAAGTAGGCCCAAAACAAGTGGCTTTGCCTTCTGAGTTCGTGCATATATTAATTTGGGTTTCTCTGACTCTGAATGAACTGCAGAGAGAGAGTAACCCTTTTCACCTGAAACTGACCTTTTGCAAAACCTGTTTCACTAGCTGATCGTTGTCTGAGTTTTTCAATCACTGTTCAGGACCTCGTTAACTTTTAGTATTCCTTGCACATATCTTATCTTAAACAATATCTAAATGGTTTCTTTTCTTAAGACTTTCTTTCCTGAAACATGGGTTTTTGCCATGTGTCGTGACTGCCATCTGGTGTTACTTTTTATGTAGGCCTTAGAAGTTAGTCTGTGAGCAAAGCAGTCTGACCTATTGTGAATCATACACATTAACCAAGGATTTCTTCGTGCACTGGAGTTAATTTGAGAAGCTGGCCTTTAACCTGGAATTGACCCCGCCAAGCCAATTTCCCTGCAAGATCGTTATTTGCTTTTCCAATCACTATTCAAGACATTTGTTAACTTTTAAGTTTCTTTACGTCTGTTATCCTGCACATTATCTGAAACTACTTTTCTTGACTATTTCTTCATTTCATGGGTTACGCTTTCAATTAAGGGTTTGTGCGGGCCTTCCAGATTATTATTTAGATATGCCTAAATATTAACTTGTGGGTTGGGACACTGTAAAATGAGCTTTACTGTATGATGCTGTGTGATGTCATGTATTTTCTATTGGTTGAATTTTGGTGCAGGGGCGTGCATTTTAAATGTACCTTTTTGTGTATAAAAAGGGATGTCTCGCCTTAGTAAAATTGAGCAGTTTCTTGAGTTGTACACCGTGTTGTATTACTGGGATTTCTGCTACTGGCTGCAGCTAATAAATTTGATCTCTGACGCCACCTAGAAGTATTCCGTGTCTCTGTATACCAAGGCAAGAGAACCTAGAAGACTTTTGGGCGTATCCCGGACGCCGCTGGGTACTTGAAAACCCGGTTCTTCAGTTGGCGCAGCCAACGCGGGCCGACTTCAGTGGTACCGGTCCAAGCCCGAAGATTGCGAAGAGCCACGTGAGGAAATTCTGGAGGAGGGCCCCCACTTCATCGACCCCTGCATGTCGACGTGGACCAAAGGACTTTTCTGCGAGGCTTCCCGCTTTCCAACGGCTGCGAAGGACTGCTGCCCTGACTGTCACCTTGTCTTGGACCCTCCGATTGATGTTTGTAAAGCGAGACGATAGACGGTCTTCTGGTGGCGTGACAGATATTTAGTTAAGTATAAGTGGGTCGCTCCCACGACTTTGTCTGGTTCCTTGGTTATGATTTGGTTGTTTTTTATTTGGTTGCTGCAGTACCCAAAGCCGAAGGGCTTGTATATTTACGAGTGTATCATTTTTTGATTCCCTTTGAAGTTTGAAACCAGACTAGTGAGCAAGATGCCTGGTCTTGGTAAATTTGGTAATTGGTTTGTTTGTGGTAGTAACAGGGATTCCCGATTGGAGGATTCATGTCCGATACCTCCGGTTGGAACTCCGACTTATGAACTGTACTCAAAACACAGAGTGGGCCCTATTACTTATAATGAAGTATGGGTCCGCTACACTAAAAAGGATGGTGTTTTGCAATGGCCCCCACATGGTAGTTTTGAAACAGAGATTTTAGACAATCTAGAAGTTAAGCTATTTAAGAAGAAAGCCCGGCCGGCAATGTTTGACTCTTTCCGCCTTTGGCGTAAGGAAGCCAAACAGAGAGAAATTAAGCAAGCAAAGAGAGATAGGAAAGATAAAAATATGTCAGTACTACAAGCTGCTAGACAGTTTAAGGAAGATGGAGAAGAGCGTGCGAGTGAAGTCTTAGATAGACAGCGTTGCATGGCCATAGATAAATGTTATCCGGCCTTGCCGTCTTCTCCTCCGAAAGTGATGGAAGACCCTGAAAAAGATCCTTTGATCTCTCATTTACTGAGATTGCCTCCTCCTTATGTGCAGGGTGCTACTGCGCCTCCATTACCCCCGGTTGTTCCACCCTTTGTTGTTCAACCTCCTGCTGTTGTTCAGCCACCCGGTGCTCCACAGATGGTTTTGCCTTCTCCTGCGCAACCCATTCTAGGGTCGCCAGCCTTGCTATCAGCTTTGCCTCAAACTGCTTTGCCTTCTGCTTCTGCATCTTCGATTTCTACTGTTCTTGTCCCTACACCTTCCTTGCCTCAGAATACTTATTCTCCTGTTCTTATGTCTACTTCGTCTCCTTCCGTTCGAAAACGAATGACAGAAACTGTTTCTAATTTATTGTCACCATTGTTTGGGTCACTGAATATGACCCCTGTTTCGGAACTTAAGCAGAGTCGTAGTCAGCTTCCTAGTTCTGCAGAACGGACAGTGTTGGATTTGTTGGCTCGTAGGTGGATTTTAAATGCTCCGAGGTATAATTTGCCAGCAGTTATGGATGTTTTCTTTCAGTGGGAACCGCCTAAGCAAAGGTATGTTTTTGATGTAATGTGTACTTTTCTGCATCAGGAATGGGAAGATAATGAGTTGGGTCCGATTCCGCAGGATGTGCTAGATGTTCAGTCAGATTTTGCCAAAGGGATGATAGTGGAATGGGATGTTACAGATGCCATAGAGACAATACTTGCTTTCAGATCTAGACTTCCTCCTCAGACATTGTATGAACCTGATTCCTCTGTTAGGAGGAAAGTGAAACAGTACCCTATGAGAGAAGTTCCTCCGGTATGGAAAGAAGCAGTTCAGGCTAATGTAAATTTGGGTATTCAGGCCGCTCCGGCTCATTTTCAGCGAGTATGGGTACATGTCCCTTGGAAGAGAGCAGAGGTCTTGGCTCTTAAGCAGACCTTACCTGACCCTCGTAAGAATCCTGCTGTTTATTACAAGGAGTTGTCCCAGACAGTTGAAGCGTGTATTATGAATTTAGCTGACATCGATATGTTGATGGGTAATGTAGTCCCCCAACCATTGTGGGCGAAGATTCGTCATGAGAATCATGCTGCTGAATTAGGTGATACCTGGGCGAATATTGTTGCTGCAGATGGTAGACAGGAGGGAGGTGCTAAACCTGAACCTCTAGTTTCAGAATTACCAGGTAGAATTATTAATCTGATGAAAACGATGATGCCCGCATTACGAGTGAATTGGGATAAGTTAGCAGCATGTAAGCAGAAGAAAGACGAGAGTGTATCTGATTTCTTCACTAGGTTTGAAGAGACGTTTATTGATCATAGTGGTCAGGATATGAGTACGGAGGGTGGTCAAAGGTTGTTTGTGGATAAATTTGTCTTTAATTTGCTTCCCGAACTTTCTAATAAGTTAAAGGACTCTGAGAGTTCATGGGCTGTCTCTTCGTCGGCCCAGATATTGGCTACTGCACAATATTATGAGAATAGGGATAAAGATGAGAAGGATAAAGTGGAGAAGAAAACTAAAGAGTTAAAAACAAAAGTTCTTTTGCAGCAAGCTTATCCGCCTCGTCAGAATCAGCCTCAGTTTCAGCAACCTCCACAATTTCAGAGATTGTTACAGAAGCCTGAGCCTTATGTTCAGCGATTCTTTCCTGGCCCCAATCAGTGTGCTTATTGCAGAGAGGAAGGTCATTACAAGAATAATTGCCCGGCTTTTTAACAGCGTGCGAATGGTGTATCTGGTCAGAGAGGTCGTGGTAGTTTTCAGCAAGCTCCTAGGGGTAGGGGACGTGGTGTGTTTCCCCAGAATGAGCGTTCCTCTTCCCTACAGAATTCTGCAAATTATTTTGACAGACAGAATGTTCCGAGTGGTCAGTCTGCCCAGTATTATGTTGAGGATAACTATGTCGAAGGTGAGAGTTCTGGTTATAATATTAACTAGGACAGCCAAGGACAAAGTGAGGGAGTAGTGTCAGTTCCAGTAGACTAGAGTGGACCTTATGTTGAAGTGGTTACATCAGGTGTGGTAGACCCTTTTCTTTTGGATACTGGTGCGATGAAGAGTTCTATTATGCACTCTAAACTTCCTGGCGCACCTTTGTCTGGCTTGACCAATGTTTCAGAAGGATTTTCAGGCGCCCCAGTTCGTAATCCGGTTTCTAGTCCTTTGTCCCTTTCGATTGGCCCTTGTGAATTGGAAGCTCCACTTATTTTAACGACTGGTTGTGGTGAGAATCTGTTGGGTTTGGACTTGCTGAAAAGATTGTATGCGACATTACATTGTTCTCCTTCAGGAGTACAACTTACCCTCGGTAAGAAAGTGATTTCTCCAATGTATTTGTCTAAGGATTGTTTGCCACTGGAATTGCGTTCGCTTCCTGATACACTTTGGGCTACAGGTCCAAGTGATGTTGGTCTTTTGCAGATTCCACCTTATGTTGTCACCCTTAAGTCAAATGCTAGGCTACCTCGTATTCCACGATACAAGATCTCGAGCGATGGTGAGAGAGCTCTTTTAGCGATTGTTTATGATCTGGTTGAGAAGGGTGTAGTTGAGGAAACGAGAGGTAATGTTTGTAACAGTCCTGTTTTGCCTATCCTTAAACGTACTGATGCTTCTCAGCCACCTGTGTACCGGTTTGTGATCGACCTTAGAGAGGTAAATAAGATAGTCGTGCCACAGTTTCCTGTGGTACCTGATATCACTGCTTTATTGACTTTGATTCCTGCTTCGGCAGCTTGGTTTTCTGTCATCGATTTGAAGAATGCTTTCTTCAGTATTCCTATTGCTGAGGAGAGTAGAGATATTTTTGGCTTCTCATTAGGAGGCCGAAGCTTCCGGTTTAAGAGAGCTCCCCAAGGTTATTGTGAAAGTCCCTCCATCTATAGTCAGGCGTTGAAAACTCAGCTTGACGGTTTTGTGTTACCTGTTGGTGCTACTCTTATTCAGTACGTCGATGATTTGTTGATTACTGCTGATGATGAAAAGATTTGTAAAGAGGCTACTCTTTCTTTGTTGCGGTATTTGTCTGACCTTCATCATACAGTGTCACCTTCAAAGTTGCAATATTGTCGCCAAGAAGTGACCTACTTAGGTCATCTCTTGTCGAAGGAGGGAAGGAGATTGACCCCAGAACGAATTTAAGCAATTGTGCAAATGAATGTACCATCCACACAGAGAGAAATGCGTGCCTTTTTAGGTATTACATCGTATTGTAGACAGTGGATCCCCAATTTTTCACTGTTGGCGAAACCTCTGTTAGCATTGACTCTGAAAGATACTCCGCATCCTCTTCCTTGGTCTGACGAATGTCAGAAAAGTTTTTCTGAACTACGCGATGCATTGTGTTCGGCTCCTGTGTTGGGTACTCCAGACTATAGTAAGCCTTTCACGTTGTACGTGCACGAGAAAGAAGGTTGTGCTTTGTCAGTGTTGGCACAACCATTTGGGGACAAGCAGCGTCCATTTGCGGATTTCTCCTCTACGTTAGACCAAGTTGCTAAGGCGTTGCCGAGTTGTTTGAGAGCTACAGCTGCAGCGGCTGTTTCTATCCGACAGTCTGCTGGTTTG
Organism: Lissotriton helveticus; assembly: GCF_964261635.1. Taxonomy (NCBI): domain Eukaryota; kingdom Metazoa; phylum Chordata; class Amphibia; order Caudata; family Salamandridae; genus Lissotriton; species Lissotriton helveticus. The sequence continues at coordinate 1,894,127,684 of NC_136059.1, read as the reverse complement.
GTATTGGGCAACACGTTGATTGTGATGATCCCACATGCAGTGGATACCTTATTAAACAGGACTAAGACACAGCACCTTACTAGTGCACGTCTGTCAGGTTACGAGTTGACATTGTTGGCTAGTCATGTGCACATTAAAAGATGTAATGTGCTGAATCCAGCTACGTTATTACCGATCTCTACAGAGACGGATCCTCAAGAACAGCATGATTGTTTTCTTCGTACAGAGGAAGAAACGAAAGCTAGAGTTGACCTCAGGGATACTCCCCTTGCGAATGTTGATGGTACCCTATGGGTAGATGGTTCGTGTTTTAAGCTTCCGAATGGTGAAACGACTGCAGCGTATGCTATTACAACTTTACATACAGTTGTTGAGACAGCACGCATACCACAGAATTCTGCGCAAGCAGCAGAATTGATTGCATTGACTAGAGCGTGCGTGTTGTCAGAAGGAAAGCGAGTGAATGTTTACACCGACAGCCAGTACGCGTTTGGAGTTGCCCATAGTTTTGGGCGTTTGTGGAGAGAGCGTGGGTTCCTTACTTCGCACGGAACCAAAATACAGCATGGGCAGTTGGTGAATGAACTTTTGGAATCTCTCACTCTCCCAAAGCAGATTGCAATTATGAAGTGTAGTGCGCATAAGAAAGTTGTGGACGATGTTGGTCGAGGGAATGCGTTTGCGGATGAAGTTGCGAAGGAAACGGCAAAAGACATGATGAGCCGTATGTATGTTGCAGGCCCACCTAATTGGGTTATGGCTGGTGGAATGTGTGAAGACACAATAGAAAGTGTGAAAATGATTCAGGCTGAAGCGACTGAGAAAGAAGTGAGTGTTTGGAGAGAAACTACGGGTATGTTGGATTCGACAGGTTGTTGGGTTGAGTTGTCAGAACACCAGCGATGGCTGTTGCCAGATGCGTATGTGCTCCCAGTGGTTACAATGGCTCATGGAATGGCTCACATAAGTTCAAAGGGAATATGCAAGTTGTTGGCTCCAGTTTGGCAGAATGCTGGAATTCCGAAATGTGCAGAGAATGTGGTGAGACATTGTATGATTTGTTTGAAGTATAATCCTGGTAAGGGAACTCCAACTCCAGCTGGTCATTTTGCTCCTCCAACGTATCCGTTTGAGGTGATACAGCTAGATTATATACATATGGAGAGATGCAACAATTTGAAGTATGTCCTTGTGGTTGTTTGTGCCTTTTCCAGGTGGGTAGAGGCCCTAAAGGATAATACTGCCTTGTCTACAGCCAAGGTTTTGCTGAGAGAGTACTTCCCTAGGTATGGTTTGCCGAGAATTGTATGGTCGGACAATGGGAGTGAATTTGTGGGTCAAATCATGAAGAAAGTGTGTGCTGGATTGGGAATAAATCAGAAAGTGTGTGCTGGATTGGGAATAAATCAGAAGTTCCATGCAGCGAATCACCCCCAGTCTGCTGTACTTGTTGAATGTTACAATGGTACCTTGAAGCTGAAATTAGCTAGGGTACAAGCGAGCACTGGTCTTACATGGCCGGATGCCTTGCCGTTGGCTCTTTTGTCAACAAGGACGACTGTGCATTCTCGAGTGGGACTTCGTCCATATGAAATCGTGTTTGGTCGTCCTGCGAATGTTTGGGGTGTGCCCCGTCCTAAAGAATACAGCAGTATTGAGTACCCTAAGTTGGTGGATTACTTACATGACTTGACTGCTAAATTACGTGTTCTCCACCAACAGGTCTATGACAGTTTGCCGACAGCTGCTACAGATCCAGGACATTCAATCCAACCTGGTCAATACGTCCTCATCAAGAACTTCCAGCGTACCAAGAATTTGGAACCGAGATGGACTGGTCCCTACTTAGTTCTTCTGGTCACTAGAACTGCTGTTAGAGTAGCTGGCAAGAAAAACTGGGTGCATGCCACTCATACGAAAAAAGTCCCTTTGCCTTTACCGTATGATCAGTGGGTGAGGGATGGTATAGCCGATACAGATTGCGAGCGAGTCCCCACATTCGTGCCTTTTAGTGATGCTCATTTGACATGGACACGGTCAGAACGCGAGGATGACAATGTGCTGCAAGAAGCTGTTCCTCCACGTTTGAGATTGGACACTACCGAACCTGAACTTTTGTTTACGGACCAAACAGTGCCGACTAAATCACGTTACAACCTCCGATCTCGGAATAAATAAAGGGACTTTGAACATTATTTTTTTTTTTCACACTGAGACCAAAAAGAGACAATTTCTTCAAGTATTTTGCATTTGACTTTTGTTTTTCTTTTTCTCTTGCTTTTTCTGAAATTGTATTATGGTTTTTTGTTAAATTTTTGATTGGTTACCATTTGCCAGTTGCAGGGTCACGTAGGAGTACCAACGGTTCAGTTTGTGACCTGAGTAGTGGTAGTAGGTCTGCAGGACTTGCAGTGTCCCTATGACCTGCTAACAATCACAGCTGAAGTACTCTGTCAAGATTGCGTGAGCAACATTAGAAAATGGAGATTGTATTGAGGAATGACGATAAAAAGCAAGAGATGAAAAACCGATATTATAGAATGTTGTTCTCTAAGTGTGGTATAGCTTTATCTATTTTAATACTTTTATGTATTCTATTAGCTATTATATTCTGGTTTGTTTCTTCTACACAATTGACGTCAGCACCAACTTCTCAATCTACTCTTTCTTTTTCTACCGTTTCTCCAATTGAGTTTCATACGTTACCTGAACATGAACAGACACGAAGATCAGAATTTGTGAACAATTCGTTTATACAGATGTTGCATCAGCATCAGCTAGTCATAAATACCACGAATTGCTGGGTGTGTGGTCTTATGCCACATACTACAGATAAGGGAATGCCATATTTGGTTTTGCCTTTTTCGCCTAACGGGTAAGTTTGGGCACTCCAATCAATGTTTATCTATGCAAATGAAGCCTCTCCTGTACCTTCCGTCAAAGACAATGCAAGTAATAATGCCTTGATACAGGGAATAGTTGATATGATTAGAGATATCGATGCGTATAACGCTATCCCTAGAGATGAGGTACGAGCATATGTCGGTTGGAATAAGACGACATATAGTGCTAGCTTGACGGAGAAAGAAAGGCAGCGAAGGTCTCCTCCTATTTGGATTGTACCCCACCGAGGTCATCTTTGTCTGTAAGGTAATGGTCAGAATCCACGGGCTCAGCTTGGTAAGAGTGTGTGTGTTCACACATACGTTTATACGTCCCAGAAATCTCCTCCGTTCGTGCCAGCTAAAGGCACGTATTTTGTTTGTCACGATAGAGCATACACATGGTTGCCATCGGATTTTTCTGGCACATGTTATGTGGCATTTTTGCTTCCCCCTACATACACTGCTGTTTTCGATTACCATAAGACAAGATATGGTAGAGGTGTAATCGATGTGAAAGATACTGTCGCACAAGAAGCTGGAGACTTCTTTAAGGGTTTCCTACCCTTTTGGGGTCCTATGGCTAATAGTAGGAATATTCGTCAGCTTACGAGAGTGGTTGAGGCCACTATAAATGAGACTGCAGGTGCCCTTAGCAATATTACAGCTGAGCTTCAAGCGGATCGCCTTATGACATTACAGAACCGTTTTGTTTTAGATATTATACTTGCAGATAGAGGTGGGGTATGCAAATTGATTAGGTCTAGTTGCTGCGTTTTCATACCAGATAATGCCCCGACAGTGTACCAACCCATCTCTAGACTACATAAGATCTCTGAGTCTATTCATGTGGACGAAGGAGACTGGTCGTTGATGGGATGGTTATGGGAGTCGTTGTCCAAATGGGGATGGAAGATTCTGACGTTCCTTGGTATGGCGTTAGCTATCCTTTTCTCGTGTTGTTTATGCATCCAGTGTGGTCCCACCATTTGTAGTCTTTGTGCTATGATCTGTGTGAGAAGACCAGCCCCGAGAGAAGTGAAGGATAATAAGATGATGTTACAGCAACACCTTGATGACCTGATGAGAATAGATATAGACCTAGACTCAGATTGACATGAGTTTAGGTTATTGCCTACGTAATGGCAAAAGGAGGGTCTGTGGTTCTGTAATTCTCAAACCTGACTGCATTTTAGTTTTGCCCTCACGTAGGCCAGTAAAGTAGGCCCAAAACAAGTGGCTTTGCCTTCTGAGTTCGTGCATATATTAATTTGGGTTTCTCTGACTCTGAATGAACTGCAGAGAGAGAGAGTAACCCTTTTCACCTGAAACTGACATTTTGCAAAACCTGTTTCACTAGCTGATCGTTGTCTGAGTTTTTCAATCACTGTTCAGGACCTCGTTAACTTTTAGTGTTCCTTGCACATATCTTATCTTAAACAATATCTAAAAGGTTTCTTTTCTTAAGACTTTCTTTCCTGAAACATGGGGTTTTGCCATGTGTTGTGACTGCCATCTGGTGTTACTTTTTATGTAGGCCTTAGAAGTTAGTCTGTGAGCAAAGCAGTCTGACCTATTGTGAATCATACACATTAACCAAGGATTTCTTCGTGCACTGGAGTTAATTTCAGAAGCTGACCTTTAACCTGGAATTGACCCCGCCAAGCCAATTTCCCTGCAAGATCGTTATTTGCTTTTCCAATCACTATTCAAGACATTTGTTAACTTTTAAGTTTCTTTACGTCTCTGTTATCCTGCACATTATCTGAAACTACTTTTCTTGACTATTTCTTCATTTCATGGGTTACGCTTTCAATTAAGGGTTTGTGCGGGCCTTCCAGATTATTATTTAGATATGCCTAAATATTAACTTGTGGGTTGGGACACTGTAAAATGAGCTTTACTGTATGATGCTGTGTGATGTAATGTATTTTCTATTGGTTGAATTTTGGTGCAGGGGCGTGCATTTTAAATGTACCTTTTTGTGTATAAATAGGGAAGTCCCGCCTTGGTAAAATTGAGCAGTTTCTTGAGTTGTACACCGTGTTGTATTACTGGGATTTCTGCTACTGGCTGCAGCTAATAAATTTGATCTCTGACGCCACCTAGAAGTATTCCGTGTCTTTTTTATACCAAGGCAAGGGAACCTAGAGGACTTTTGGGCATGTCCCGGACGCCGCTGGGTACTTGAAAACCCGGTTCTTCACAAATTTGACGTACCAGAAGACTTGGATCCCGATTTTCAGAACAAACACGACAACTGAAAAGAAAAAATTGTGAGGAAGCTCTATATCCACATGGGTGCTGAAGAAAGACCGGAACTGATGTCAACATGCACAATTGGAACTTATATGTGGCTCCATCATCACTTCAAAGGATAAAACAAAAGTCCACGCAGAACTGCAGAATTCCACCTGTGAGGTGCAGAAATAACTGTGCTCAAATGTTCTGGATCCTGTTTGGCACCTGGGGATGTCCTAAAGGTGTGCAATCTGTGGGTAAAAGCAGTGCCTAATTTGAGTAAGTGGTTGCCAGTGGGGAGCAATTGGTACTCATGTTTGGGGATAGGCACTTATTTTTCTGCACGAGACACTTTCAGAGAGGAATCTTGAGAAAAACAAACAAAACGGAAAGACCGACAAATCGTCACACAGAAAATGAAGGAATTAGTAAAGATGAGATAAAAGCAGGGAAAGCCTGGTAGTGGAAGAAGGATTCAAGACTATACAGCATTGGCATACGATGTGCCAACATTTTAATTCACCAGCTGCGGGTGTCTGAGTAGTGCTTCCGGCACAGGCACTCATTCTCAAACAAATTAAACACTGGATAGAAGTGTCCATCAGAAGCCTTATGTTCCTTGTTAGCCAATTCCATGAGCAAATAGATTGAGTGCACCCTGCATTGCTCTCAGGTGACAGATGCAAGTAACAAGTCATCAGCATTTTGAACAAACTTAGAACTTTTGGCGAAAACCAATGTGTCCAAAATCCATTTTAAAGTTTGAGAAAAGAAGGAAGGAGACTGTGTGAAGCCTTGAGTAAGCCTCTGCCATGTTAGCATAGAAATGCCCACTGAGAACGGAAAGAAAGACTCTCTGTGAATGGAGAAAGCTACAGAATACAGATCTACTATGATGAACCATTGCTCAGTAGCTAGGATAAACGAAAGAACAGTAGCAAGGTTGGGCACTGGGAAAAAGTGGAAAGCACTACACTGTTAATGACAAGTATGTCTTGGACAGAGGTACACAATGGGCTTGCCCACAATTTTTCTCAGAAGTACAGGAGTGTTGCATCAGCACAGATGAGCACTACAACACATTGTTTAATAAGACCAGGTCAAATTCCAGGTTCTGATTCAGGTTGTAGTGGGCACTGTGGAATAACTTCTTCATGGGGTTAACCATCTTACATGGTTTGTCGAGAAAATGCTTGCAGCGTCCTTTGGATGGGCAGACCACGCAGAGAAGGAACATTGCATTATCAACTTATTTAGATCTTCAGATATTTGAGAATCACATTTACCACCCTGATTATATGACTGACTCACAGAGCATAGTTCACAGCTGATCTTAATTCGTTTCCAGGATATTGAGGAACACAGTACAGTTTAGTTTACACAGTAAATTTCTACTCAACAGGATTGCCGATGATGTAGGGTTAGTAAAGAGGCATATTTGTCAGAACCGAATCCAAGGTAACAGAAACGAGATCAGTGATGTCATGGGAAACTCATTGGTTAGAAATGCAGGTTGCACTGATACACAAGTCGCAGACAGTTACTGTAGGGAATTCAGAAGATTTAAGTGACGATCAACCAGCACCTATGTCAATCAAGCATGAAGTGGGCTTATACCTGATCATACAATTTACATAGGGGCCTTTTTAATCAACTGGGATTAAGGCATTCATAGCATAGTCGTTCCTTCTCAGTCCATCCTAAACTGCTTAAGATCGGGTTGGAAAGAACGCCTGGTGGCAAACTGGGGCAATCTCTTTTCCAATGTCCTAACTGACTACAATTAAAACCTCTCCTGAGTGGGATTGCTTGCCTATCCCATTGCTATCATTCTGACCTACCTGCCCGCATCCCAGTCTGATCCATTCCCCTTTAGAGATTGGGGCATTTGCAATGATGTCAGTCTAGATTTGTTTGACTTTTCTTTAAAGCCACACAGTAGGCGAACTCCACTAAATTCTTAGCTTGTCACCCAATGCAAAGTGTGTGCAACAATGGTACATAGCATGGGGCAGGAGTCCCTAACTGCTGGAGCTCTTCATGCATATATTTGTAGTCCCAATTCCATTTCACAATCACAGAGGAAAACATAAATGTGTTTAACCACCTTTTGCTGCAGCTCATCTCAAGAAGGGAGGTAGAGAGAAAGGGGGGAGAGGAGAAAACTTAAGTTACTTTATTTTAACTGAATTTGATGAAGAAGGAAGATACCTTCCTCAAGCACACTGCCCCCTTGCTTTCGGCCAATCTCTAGTTACTTTCATGAGACTAGCTTAGGAGCAAGAGTGGCTGGATCAATAATCTTTTTTTGCATACACAATTTTATGGAGTCTGTGCTACTGTCCTGGCACCCCTACCCATCTTCCCATCTCTGTGCTACCTCCAGAGCCCTCCAACACCTCACACTAGTCGCTGCCTCCTGGGACGACTCCTACAGCTACTTACCCACCTGATCTAGACCAGTTATCTCCTACAGAGGTAAGAAAAGTGCAGGACTTACAGCACAAACAAAACAGGAGAAAAAAAAGCCTGATCATAATTCACCTTTTAATGTATCTGCATTAACAATGCCCAAACGTATTAGTGGGTCGAGTGGGCAATGCTTCACCCCAGCTCCCCTGGAGAAATATCTCCTTTACCTTTAACGCTGATAAGCATTGTGTGGACTCTGATCCAGCTCTTTTCCAATCTCGGGCCTAGAGTAGGCTGCACCTAGCCAGAAGCAGCATGCTCCCTAAAATATCGCTCCAAGCTTACTTGAAGTTCAAAAATGTTTTATTAAGCAATATTTCTACCCAGCGAGACAGTGCTCAACTTCACGAGCACCTTCAATTGAGCATCTAATGCTAATCCTTCTCCAAAATTCCCCAACATTTATACCATGCCTTCACAAAGGTGGCTAAAATAGCATACACATGACAGAAACTGAAACTTTAGATAATGGTGCTAACAGGTGCCTGGGTTTCTGATGAGATAAACAAGAAACGACTTTGAAAAGGGATGCAACAGCAGAGCGCTCAGATGTTGAGCTAGATTAATTGAGAATCCTTGCTTCGTAGAGCCATGCTTGCAAATGAATCAATGGGTTATGGATCCAGCACTCCGTGGGATAATCTGCAATTCAAATGCTATTTGTATGACAAAATATACTGATTTATTTGGCGTGCAGTGAGGTATCGTCCTCTGAACTAGGACGTAAAATTCAATGAGACTGTTGTGTTTCCCCACTGGGAAAAGTCCCTCAAGTGCATTGCATGTCCAACTTTGGAATCAACTTGAACCAAAATTTAAAATGTTAATGCAATGAGTTATTTTATTTGGATCATCATAATCAACTTTGTGGTTTCATGAATTATTCACGTAATTCATGTTATAGCATCATTGATGAAGCATCATGGAATAAGGTGTAAATCATCCCCAGCTTATAATCTATGGTGTCTCTCAGAAATTCTCACCTTTCGCTTGTTGATTTCTTTAGTGTTCCGAGACAGCTGATCGTTAAGATCAGTCAAAATCTTAGACCATTCATCAGTACTGAGTTTGGAGGATAATTCGCTTTTTAATTGGGTGATTTCATTTCTCAATTCATCTACTATTCTTGACCGTTCCTCTATGATGAATAGAATTAGGTCAAAGGAACATTTGTTGAGGATCCCATACCATCCATCTACAAACTTAGAATAATTTTTGCATAAAAAAGGTTTTAAGGGGATCCTGAGTTCCCTGGGAATGTGCTGCACACAATGATATCGGATGAGTGTGCTGGCATTTAGCAGTTGGCTGATCTCCCTTTTAGTTAGGTATAACAGGTGTTTAATGTTGCTCTGGACCGACCCGGAGCTGGTAGTTGTTCTTACAATTTCGGCGATGAGTGAGTTAATCCTTTATGCCTCATTGTCCATGAACATAAATGTGTCCGCACGTTTGTCAGTAAGGTTAGATATTTCTTCATATGACATTGTGATGTCAGGTGCTGCGATCCTGGTCAGAATAGAGAATGAATCAATGGGTTATGGATCCCGCACTACGTGGGGTAATCTGAAATTCAAATGCTTTTTGTATGAAAAAATATACTGATTTTGCGTTTGATTATGATGATCCAAATTAAATAACTCATTATATTAATATTTTGATTCAAGTTGATTCCAATGTTGGTCACAGGCAGTGCACTTGAGGGACTCTTGCCAGTGGGGAAACGCGACAGTCTCATGCTTGCAAATGAGGCACAGTACCTCAGAGGGAAGAGAACTCATGCACATTAGTATAACATAAAAATACAAAATGGCTTAAGGCTACTCAACATGGCAGTTTAGCAAATTAGATAATACATCATAAGGAAACAGCACAACTAGATTTCAATGTTTTAATTGCCACCATGAAGTTTGCTTATATTGTTCAGCAATATGATGCTGGATGAACTATGCCTACAGAAGTTGTTAGTATCTCCGAGCCTCAAACTGTTTTGGATGGGGTCCCTTTCATATAGTGCTTTACCTTCAAACAACTGATTAACAGTTATTTCAGGTAGCCTATGGTTTACTGGGATCGAGCAGGAACAAAATATTTGGAGAGACAACCTGTAAAATTAAGGAATGTAATCAAACTACTTTGGTAGAGCAACACAAAAGAGTGTGAAAGCAACTGCAAACACCCAAAGAAAATAGTACATCTGCTGAAAAGCAAATATATTTATTATGCACTTTCATATACATCGGGATTTCTGCTTCTTTTAATACAAGGAATAAAATAAAAATTAAAAAAAAGTAAATTGTGAAATTCAATGCACTATACAGGCTATTTACAACCCAAAACATATCAAGAAAAACAGTCTCACTGCAAATCAAGCCAACATAATTATTATGATCAAAGATGTTGTTTTAGGCAACACATACATTTGCATAGCAGAATAACTGGTGTTTAAGTAACAGTTACTAAATAATTGATAATACTTTAATTACCGATGGCAAACAGGATTGCCAATATACTCTAATTGTTCTGCTGTTCAAACCTAGAATAGTTTGTTTCTGTTGGTGTCCCAACCTTCCTTGAAGAGTTATTCTGAAACGTTACTCCGAAGAGAATTCCAGAATTTGTTTGGGTCATTAGAAAAGTAGGAGTTTGAGTCAAAGTGGCCTGGGCTATCAAGAGCAAAATGAGTTAAATCTAGTTACTTTAACTCAAAATCAAGCTCTGTATTTTAATCAGAATAATTTAAAAATAACCCATATGTGGTACAAATAACAAGAAAACATTTATGCAAGCCGTAGCAAGATGCAACTCCTTTCAAACCAAATGGGCATATGATTCTACTTTAATGTAAGTGTCAACACTTGAAAATAACACTATCATGTTCCTTTGTTGCATATTCTGAATTCCTTCTGTACACGCAGTTCAACTGTATGTTTATTTTGTCAAAACACTGAAATTTGAATATGGCATTGCCTTGTTAACAGGCTTCGATTTTGTGCATTAAGTCACAAGGTGCGTCTAGTAACAACACACAATAAAATTAAATAAATAACAACCAAATGTTAATCAATAAAAGACAGGAGGAACGTGGCAGTCTTTTGGTATATCTCAATACAGACAAAACATACACCTAACCAACAACTCCATTAAGGTACAGTATTTCTAATGCTGTACATTGGGATCTAAAAGTTATCAAACTTGCTTTCTGTCATCTAGCTTCACCAAGCCATTAACATTCTTAAGGCTTTTTGCAATTTATTTATGCATTTTATAAATATATCCCACAGGGACAAATAATTAAGCAATTCAATATTTTACATGCCACCTCGGTCGAGGCCATATTAGGACTATTCTAGTGCTCAACACGGATTCTAAAGCAGAAAAAATAACAGAAAGAAAATACCACACGATTTCCCAAAAGTGGATCCACATTCTCTGCACGACTATCAATCTTCACATGCCAAGTTGGTTCTTCTATATATCCCAAATGATTAAAATTAAATGTCCTAGTATAGGAGGGATTCTTTTTCTGTAAGGCAACTATAATATACACTTAATTACGTTTATGGAGGTAAAAGCCAAGAGAAATCCTTTTGAATTATACGTTCAACAAAATGCAGAGTTGAAAGTTTTGAATGTTGGAAATTAAACAGCATTTAGATTATTTCAGTATACCAATCAAGATGGTTCTATATAGAAAATGCTTACAGAGTTGTGCTCACAACAGGAATTAGTCTAAATGGCAAGAGGCAGACATTAAAGCGTAGAACAAGTCTAATCCACAGCCCTTTTCATAAAAAATACATACATACAGCAAACGCTTTCTGTAACAATGACATACATATTAATTGTCATATAGAATTTATAAAAAGAAATTAAATGATTCTATAAATTAATCATGCACCATAATAAGGCCAACCAGTGAATACACTGTAACATCAGAAAGAAAATGACCTGATACTCTGGGAAGCCTATTTTAATACGAACACAAAGTGCTGCAACTAAAAGAGGCAATGCATCCAGAGAGAGTGCTGTACGGTCAGCATGAGAGTAATACAACATTGGTAGGCCGCAGGGTTTCAATAACAAATTATAAACTGCAACCATTAGTCCACAAATGCGCTAAATTTCCACCTTCATCAACTTGATGAAAGAGCTAAGCAGTGGTAAACTTGAAGCTGTAATGATTGTTTTTTTAGGTTTGTGCCTCAGCTAACAAACAAAGGATATCAACTAAAGTGGAATGAAATGGAAACATAACGGTTCTAAACCTTCAGCGTCCTGCTAATACACAACTAGGATTTATAAAGAGCAAACCTCACTTTGATCAGTGCTGCACTGCTCAATGTCCCATTGTATTGGCGATACATGAGTGACAAGGCCACAGGTTACAAAGGAAAACCATAATTTGTTTAATCTTCTTAAACACAGACATGGTGATGGATGGGAAATCACAGAGCAACACTGATGCTACAGAATAGCCCTGGCTGGGCACTTGAGTCTTGAGCTGGACAAAACTGGCTTTTACTAGGTAGAAATATGGGAAATATGCTGAAATCCATCTAACATCTCCAAAATCAGTCAAGGGATTCTCGTCAAGCATGTCCTACCTGTCCTTTTTTGGACAACTGATTATGCATTACAGCTTGATGTATATCAATGTATATAAAATGGAGACGTACAATTTAGAGGTCTACATTAATATTTCATTATGAGAGTCAATTCGCACCCCAAACAAATGCTCAGAGCTTTTGTGTCCCAGTTAATTATTTATGTTTTCAACTAAACGGACAAAGATTCCATTGTATGAGTCAGGACAATATAATCTTATTAACCCCCTATTTTGACTCATGGTTGTATTTTATGAGAAGAATTGGCAGAATAATAAAGAACTGAATTTGTACTGCAACGTCTGCAAAGTTTCATACAACTTTACATTTGGAATTAACGAATTATATTGGCTGTGACTTTGTCTCCATGTTCTTGTATTATTACAGTATTTAGGGTCCTAGACAGGTGACCTATGGAGGAGGGCAGCAGGTTTGTCAAATGAGGGGAACAAACTAGGTAGTGCGGTTGAATAGTCCTTTGCTGTCTAGAGGTAGTGTCCACTGATTTAAAAGATAAAGCTTTGTGGGCAGTGGTAGAAGGATGGAAAGATGGATGATAGCACACAACATCCACACATCATCCAATGAAACTATTGCTGAATTAGCCCCTTAAAAGGATGCCTCAGAACAAATCAGCATACCTGTAGCCAGTAGTATGAAACAAAGTAAAAATGTTCAACTAAGTTCAAAAGTGTTGTGCCACAGCCCCAGAAATGCATACAGAGAAGACTTTTAGCTCCCGATTTAGATTTGCAAATCAATATAACTATACATGCTGGTATTTGCGAATATGCATAAACTAACAAGATCCAGCCAGCCACAGTATTTGCAAATATGTTAACAAATCTTTCACATCCACCAGTGACTAGTTGACATTTTTGGAGTATTAAAAAAGAGAAAAGTTAGTGATGAATTTATCACAGGTGGGAAGCACAAATGTAAATTGCCATCCCATTTACTTGAAAGATGGTTTCAATGGCAGGTGTGATGTCTTCTTCCAAATAAGAACATACATTTACAACAAACTCTTTTCTTATAGGCCACTGTGGGGCATGCATATTTTTAGGACATTTAGGATATTTTTACGTTTACCTAATTTATAATTCATAACTTTTTTGTCATTTTATTTTTTCAAAATGTAGACTCTAGGAACGCTTCAATTATAGGCACATGACAAGAATAGGCATCATAATACAACTGCAGTAATCACATTATGTCAATCTAGTTAAAACAAAAGGGTGCGTTTGTATCCAACACGATAGATGAACTCCTCCAGCCATCAACACCAATGTTTCAAATTGACTGAGTACACCTGGCAAAGAAAAAGAAGGAACATTAAGGTCAATTTGTGGATTGTACCACTTGCTTTACTTCTACGACAACACATTTGTAATCTGTAATTTTTAGTCAAATTTAAACGTATTGGGTACATAAACTTTATCGCAAATTTGTTTTAAAAAAAAGACAATATATGAGGATTAGCATTTTATTCTCTTAAAATGAATGGCAAGACAACTAAAAGCACGAAATCAACTACTAAAGCAGAGTTTTCTTTTACATGATGATTTTGAAAAAGTGGCTTTTCAACACCACATAAATTCGCTTTCCTTAAAATTTAGGCATTTTAACACAATTCGATAGTTTAGCATAGAAACCGTTGAACTACGGTGCAGCTGGTGGGTAAAAGGATACTGAGAATATTGAAACTAAAGCATAGATATTCTGACAGGGAGAAGCAAATGGCATTCACTCGGTCTTACCAGGGACACCAATCTAAACCAGCATTTGCAATGCAATAGGTCTCGCATTTGCGAAATTTTAAGCTATTGGCATTGTAAATGACAATGCTTTTTATTTATCTGTTTTCAAAACCAACACATAGATAAAAGGTTTGTAATTTACAATGCCACTAGCTAATGCAAGACCTATTGCATTGCAAGACCACTGGTGCTGCTCAGTCCTTGTGTCCTTGTATACGTGAAGGGGCGTGTGATCGTGTGCACTGATCCCTGGTGTGTGTCCTGGGAAGGCTGCCTTTACGAGCACATGGAAACATCCGGTGTGCCAGCCGGTGGACATGGAACTTACAGTAGTGCTCAGCCTGTGTGTGCATGAGTGAAGCGATGAGTGATCGTGTGCAAGGAGCCCTGGTGCAGTGTCTGTCCTGGGAGGACAATCTTCACATTTTCCACTCCATGCCAGTGTGCGCCGTATCAGCCGGCAGGGACGGGAGCTTACAACGTGGCTCGGCTAATGCTACACTGAAGACGTGTTTAAAGAAACTCTCCAGATAGACCCCCCTGTCGGTAAAGTGATTTCTCTTCTGCTACGCGTGCTCTACCACCCCTCAGTCGGGCCTCCAGCCCTGCCCCCCCTTCTCCTTCAGGACAGGGCATCTAAGCGCGTGGTGCAAGGAATTGATAATAAATGTGTGTCCAGCTGGAAAATAATGCAGCGTGCCTAGCTCAACCTTTTCTCACTTCAGAATCGCAAGGTGCTGTAAGTTGTCTGAAAGGTGACATGGCGCTATGCAATGGACTGGTAAATAATAAAGGACTCCCCAGCTAAAACCAATGCACTAAGCGCAAGTCTGCGTTCTCCACGAAAATGAGGCGCACTGAACGGCAAAATGCAGGCACTACACATATTTTAAAAGTTAGCCCTGAAGAAATGTAAAATGCGTATTTTATATTGTATGCAAATGATAGAATGCGTCCAGATTTTACCCCTTGCCGTCTCCAGACTCCCTAAGTGGTGTAAAGGAGCTATATCAAGCTACAATAAATACAATTCAATAAACCGGTCTGTTTACCATAAAGATTAGCACGAGCCCGGCGCTTTTTTCCCCCATTTAGAAACGCTATAGAGTGTATGGGCGCAACATGTCGGCACTACACAAAATACTAATGAATAACTAAATACACACAACTAAAGAAACGTGTTTCTGCTTCGCAAGCAAGATCGCGTTACATACCTAGTTTTTATCAATTGTTGCATGCTAAGCGTACTGAAGCGCCTAGAAAGGCAGCCTGTCAGTGCTACGCAAAACGGGGGGCGGGGAGGAGGGAAAAAGCATGGACAGCGGCTCCCTATGTGGTGTAAAGGAGCTATATCAAGATCCAATAAATACAATTAAACGGTTTGTTTACCAAAAAGATTAGAACGAGCCTGGTGCTTTCTTCCCCCCATTCAAAACGCTATAGAGTGTATGGGCGCAACATGTCAGCACTACACAGAATACCAATGAATACATAAATACACACACAACTAAAGAAATGTGTCTCTGCTTCGCAAGCAAGATCACGTTACGTACCTAGCTTTTTTTAACAATTGTTGCAGGCTAATCGTACTAGAGCCAATGCAATACAAAAAAAAAATGCCACGGAGTGCTAGCGGAAGTCAGGCAGCCTTCGTTGGGACGTGGGGGGGGGGGCGTAGGCGCGTGTGTCTGTGTGTGTTCGAGTGTGTGCGTGTGTCTTTCTGTGTGCGCGTGTGTCTGTTTAAGGGGGGTGCGTGAGTGTATGCAGTGTGTGTGTGCGTGTGCATGCGTGTGGCTGTGTATGTGCGCATGCGTGAGTGTGGCTGTGTGTGTGTTTGCGCACGGGAATCTGCGGCAGGAGATGGGCACGGCGCCGTGCGCGCCCACGAGGTGAAATCTGCGCTCGTGCACATCTCGTGTCCACATTCCCAGAAACGGGTGACAATAGTCGTCGAGCAGACAGCAATCAATGCTTCGCATTGATTGCACGTCTAGGCTCGACCTAAAAATAAGGTGATCGGCAATAAATGTGTGCAGAGCATAATTTCATTAAATGTGGGGCTTCATTTGATCTCTTGAATTCTGCAATTCGTCTTTGAATTACCAAGTTTATAAGAATAAATCTATATATTAAGTTACTGTATTTTTGTACCAAAGAGTGGGAAGATGGGGGAAGTGATCAAACACCTAATCTTCTTCTGCTTCCACCTGTCCTTAACTGACGATCCTAATACAAGTATTTTCCATGCAAATGGCTCCTGATTTACTGCTGCCTTTGAAAGCTTTACCCTTCAACAGAGCTCAACCATCTGCTCTTTAGTACCTATCCGAGCATGGTTCTATGAAATCAGCCCATTAGAAAAGCATTGGCAAAACCTATAGGTCTCGCGTATTCCATTTTATTCTTAGCATTTCTAGAGTGCATGGCTACCTAAAGGGCCTTCCAGCGCTAATACACCATACCAGTCTCAGTGTCCTCAACACTTTTGGTGAACAGCAAGGTCTTTAGCTGCTTTCTAAATCAGCCATCTTTCGTAATGCTACAGGCAGCGAGTTCCATAGTTTGGGAACCAAATAAATAAAAGATCATCCTCGACTCACATCTCTTTTGATCTTAGGAACTTTTAGCAGTCATAAGGCAGCGGAAAGTAAAGATCTATTTGGAATTTAAAGACATACCAAGTGTTGTAGAAGCTCGGGGCTCTTATTATGCAAAGTCCGATAGGTTATAAAAAGAGCCTTGAACGGTATCCTCTTAGAGACAAGACAACCAATGTAGAAAAGCCAATGCATTAGAAACGGAGTAGTGTTTACGTAACTTCAACAGCATCCGTGCAGCTGCATTTCGTATCACTTGAAATCTTCTGATAAAAAACTGAGAACTACCAAGGGAAAGCGAATTAACATAGTCCGATTGTTATAACACACCTCCTTGCAGCACCACTCTCTGCATAGAGCAAGGTAGTATTTCTAACATTTTCCTAAAGATCATTAATAGACCAAAGCAACTAGCGGCTAGCTTCCTAGCCTGAACCTCCAAGAAAAGAGTACTATCAATACAAATCCCCAAACTTTTTACAGCTGATTTAGGTACTGGACGGACCCCTAAAAAGTGGCAGATTGAATAGCTTCGGGCTTAGCAAGGACCCCTAAGGCACCCCACGCTTCACAGGATAGGATTTTGAATAGCTTCTGTAGGAAAGAGGCAAGACATTGCAGCCCTGCGCCTGTTAGCCAGCCTCCTCAACATCTGTAGTAGAATGGGGTGGGATACAGTATCAAAAGCTGCACGGATATTCAATAACATAACTGCGGCCGATCTACCTGGTTCAAGGATTTTTAAAAAGGATGTGAGAGATATTCATTGTTTTTTCAAAGTCTTTTAGCTATGTTGCAGAGCAGTTCTGCTGCTGTTCAGCTTGGCTAAATGTTAGGGGTGTAGAGGACAGTGGCATAGAGGGGAGTGGCACAGAGAAGGTGTGTGGAGTGGCGCAGAGCAGAGGGGCGCAGAGTAGATTGGCATAGAGGAAGTGAAATACAGGGGATTGAAGTAGCGTTGAGAAGAGTAACAAGGCACAGAGTAGAGTGGCGAAGAGTAGCATTGTGTGGAGTGCAGTAAAACGGTGTGGAGTGGAATTGAGTGAAGTGAAGGAGAGTAGAGTGGCTAACAGTGGCATGACGTACAGTGGCAGAGTGGAGTGGTATAGAGTGGAGAGGCCTAGAGTGGCGTATAGTAGAGTGGCGGGGCGTACAGCAGAGCGACACGGAGTAGAGCGGCGCCGAGTAGAGCAGCACTGAGTAGAGTAGGGCAAGGCAGAGTAGTACAGTTGTGTGTGTGCAAGTAACTAAAGCATCAAGAGATGGCAGATAGGGTAAAAGCAACATAAGGAAGATTTTACATGCATGTGTTAAAAGTGAGAGAGAACATTGCACGGACAGGAATAATACCAAAAGGCTTAAAAAATAAAAAATAATAGTGTATTGCAAAAAAGATGAGTAAGAACAAAGATGAAGAATAACTCATGTACTTGGTCCATGCTCCAGGGAGGAGATAACACAAGAAAGGAAGGTAAGCCTACAGGAGCTAAGAAATCAAAACACTGCAAAAAAGAGTGACAGTGAAAACAAAATGGTATGCTGTGAGCAGGTTGTAATCCCACAGAATTGTAAACCATACATCTTGCAGCACAGTGCATGTGCTGTGTAGGCAAGACCGAAAAAACCAAAAAGAGCACTTCTGGCAGAAAAACCATGACCTCTTAATCAAATCCATATCTATCTGAACTGACAATCTATAAGAAACATTTTCTCTGCCCAATCCTCTATTATTGTGAAAGTGTCTGCTCTGCCCCAACACCTCCAAATTATTTTTTTCAACTGCTGCATGCTTAGCAATCCACTGGTAAAAAAACATTCCCACTAGCCCGTCAAACCATAGCTGCGTCTGGCTGTCATTTAGACCATTTCACTTTCTTCACTGAGGACATCATTAAACGGCTTGCATTCATTAAATACACCTCCTCCTGTGACCGAGCACTCAAATAAACTTGTGTAAATCACTAAACCCTGTGGCCTGAAATTTCTGCCATAATATTAATCTCTTCCTGGCCTTCGTTTGTTACTATTTAGCTAAACAAGCCACAGTCATACCCTTTGCTGAAAAACCTAGTGCTGATCCCAGTGATCTAAAATAATTACTGTTCTACCCTACTCCTGGCCCAAAAAGGCAAAATTCTGAAAAACAATGTGAACTTGTAGCTACCTGTATCTCAGACTGAGTTCAGAGCAAATGTTAGCCATTATTCGAGATGGCCATACTTAATTACAGTGCAGGTGGCCATTCATTGTCGACTGTGCTGAAAGTGGCTGGACTTAACACTTCACTTTGCTAGTAACCAACGCTCCTTTCATAAACTTTTCAAGGTCGACATTCAGATTCACAGTTTTTAATAAGTTGCTCCTTCATCTGACTGGAACACAGAGAAGCATTACTTTGGTAATCGTGTGCTTTGTGACTTAATTAATAAATCAAAAGTCCATGGAAGCAGGATGTGGGTAAAGGTTGCAAGACTTTCACGTATGTTAAGTGCGCAAATGCTGAGCAGTGAAGTTTGTATTCAACTTTAAGTAACTGTATGTCTACATAGCCAGCAGGAGTCCATAAAACCTTTGTGACCTCTAATAAGTATTTCAAAATTATTTAATATATGAAAGCCACTGGCACTCACTCAGCAATCTCTATTCGATCAGACCATAGTGATGGGTAACTGTTATTTGCCAAGACGATTGTAAGACCTGACATACTTGGCGTGGTTTGGCCTAACTATTTTGCTTTCCGACTTGTTTTGCGGACTTCATTTTTGCTGGCTCTTGGATTCTGGGCACTTTACCACAGCTGACCAGTGCTAAAGTGCTTGTGCTCTGTCCCTAAAACATGGTAATACTTGTTTATCCACAATTTGCATATTTAATTTACTTATAAGTCCCTAGAAAAGTTTACTACATGTGCCAAGGGCCTCTAAATTAAATGCTACTAGTGGACCTGCAGCACTGATTGTGCCACCCAGTTCAGTAGTCCTTTAAACATGTCTCCGGCCTGCTATTACAGGCCATGGGGGTGCAGTTTTAAACTGCCATATCGACCTTGCTAGGTAGCCCACTTGTCAGGCCCAAACATTTCCTTTCAATACATAAAAGTCACCCATATGGTAGACCCTTGACAACCCCAAGAGCAGGGTGCAGTGTATTTAAGAAGTTGGACATTTACTTTTAAGTTTTACCTGACCAAGTAGTGAAAAAAATCTTAAATTAGTTTTTCACTATGGTAAGACCTATCATGCCCATAGGTTAACACCGGAATCCACCGTAGAAGTGTAATTTCCAATTGGGACAATATAGAAATTTTGCGTTAAAATTACAACTCATGCTGAAGTCGGATTTTAAATTGCAAGTCTGAAAATGCCACTTTTAGAATGTTGCGATTTTCCTACTTTAACCATTCTGTGCCTCTGCCTGTTTCGGAATACACGTTTTGGATGGGTGAAAGCTGGGCTTTGTGCATTCCTTCTAGAAAGTCACACACGAACAGGGGTGAGGTGTGACATTCCCATCCTCATGGCTCATCACCAGGCTAATTGGTCTTTCTGGGCTAAGTGGGAAGGAGGAGAGGACACTTGCACATGAATAGGGCTGTGCCTGGCCCCACAAAAAGAGCTGCATACTCCCCTGTAGCGAGTCTGTAACCAGGGCAGGAAGGGCAAGGACATTGTGCCTTTCAAAGGCCTCTGTGAAGTCTCCCCCACTTCAAAAGCATAACTAGGTATAAGTACTTGTCGCATGACACCACCAGTTCAGTACACTCCCATGAGGACACACTGCCAGGAAGAAGGACTGCTGTGCTGCTGAAAGGACTGTCACTCTGTCGGATTTTGCTGGACTCGAGCTCTGCTGTGCCTGCACTGCTGACCCTTGCAGAGTGGTGAAGACTGGACCCAACTCTATACATCCCCAGAACCAAGTGACTTCAAGGGATTGCTGACTTGCCTCCTCTTCTGAAGTCTCTGGGACTTCAAAGACTTCATTGAACTCTACTTCAGATGCTGGATTCTGCCAGCTGTAAGTCATGCCTTACCATGAGTTGCAAATCCAGTCCTGGTCCTTCCAAAGGGATTCTGCAGCAGTTTCCTTAAAAAACCCACGCAATCCCTTCAATGTTGACACGGAGCCCTTTTAGATACTCCACAGCGTCCACAGGGCGGCTCGACAATGACACAGCACCTTTATCGTAAGGGGTTTACTGATGCCACTGACTGCAAGGCTCATTGACAACGCAGTGCCTTCATCGTAAAGGGGGGTTGACGACGACGCAGGACCTGACTGCGTGACTTGGAACAGCTGTAGTTGCTCTTCGACATTGACAAACACTCAGAAAAGGTACTGTTTTCAGCGGGGCCTGCAGTTTGCCTCTCTCTTCGCACTTACCCTAGGGCTCCATACATGTGCACCCATTATATAGACTCAGTGACCGCAGATCTGTGAAAAATAAAATGTGCAGGTTGTCTGACAAAGTTAAGGCTAACATTAAGGAGGAGGTCTCCAAAATGTTAGCACAAATAAACCACAAATAAGCGACATTGGCTGCTTCGTTTATTTACCCTACATTGTCCATGAATCATTGTACATTGACGTGCGTGATAAGTTCTATCAGGAAATGCCCCTCCTCTGCCTCACATGCAGCCCTGCTGGTCGTGAGGAGAGGAAGCAATACTCAGATTAATCCAATTGAAAGTGAGTGTCTAATTCCCATAGAGTATTTCACATCACTGTTAGGACTCTATGTTCATGTCAAACTTTCACGAGTTTTCCTTGCAGGAACTCGGAATAATTGAATACTGCGTCTGAAGCGAATCTGCTTCGTGAGATTTCCTCTGTTGCAGGTACGAGTTTAATAGCTTTAAGCTTGTGCGGTTTAATTTTCTTTGAGCATTTTGTCTTGTCAAAGATAGGCATACTTTAATTATAGTTTCAAACTTCCAGATATTATCTGAAGCCGTCTGGCATTTTCATAAATCGACCCGTAAAGGACACAAGTAGGAGTAACAGTGTATCCTTGCAAGAACGCGTTAGAAGGGAAACTGGGCCACATTTAAGCAACTGTTGCAGGACTTGAGATATTAGTGTTTTTCTTTCAAATAGGATTCATTTAAAGCTCCTTCACGACCCATTGAGAACATTACCGATGGTGATCATATTTCCCATCAGGTAATTCGGTTTGTGTAAATACATTTTTTAGAAGTACGGAATTGACAGTTCGGTGGGAGCACCGACAGTAAAGCAATTAATGAAACATTTGTGTTTGCATCATTTTCTAGACCACACTAGCATCCATAATTAAGAAGCCCTGATGAGCACCCGCACTTTTCGCCTGGGACTCGAAACGCATTGGCAATCAGTTACACTGACGAATTGTGAATTAATATGCGTTCTGATTGAGGGCAATGTAATGATAATCACCCCCTGTCGTACGTAAAAGTGTGTTCCCTGTATTTAGCATTCCCTTGAGTTTGATGAGTTGGTAGCTTCAAGGGGTGCCTACTTGGCAAATTATGAAATGGTGAAAGAATATACCTGTTATTTGTGTTATGTAGTGATGTCACATTTTCAATGTTGGTTGTTTAAGATGTTTTCTGTAATTGTCAAATGCTTTATTGGTTATTGTAAATGACTCTAGAATGTCTAAGTGTTGTTTTCTTTTTCACATTCGAACTTCTTTAAAAAAAAAAATTATATATATATATACATACTCCCTCTGAGTTCTTCTTTTTGAGGTACTTCCCTGTCATGTTTCCTGCGCCTGCCTAACGACGTAGCACAGATGGCCCTGCTACATTCAAGTGTCCAGAAGCAAAGTTTGGCAACACGCTGCCTGCAGCACTTTACTCGTAGAGGAATCGATAGCTTTTGTGACCGCCAGGACACACACGGCACCATTGGGGAGACATTGGTATTGTACCGACGTGGGAGCACAGTCCGCATTGACTGCCCCTGCTCAGTGGATTCACTGCGTGTTGTCTCTGGCTGTAGTGGTACGAGGGACCAGGAACAAGCGGCCGTGGACATTCTCCGGTTTTAAGGATGCGCGCCTACCACCACCTTCCTGTATCCAGCACAAGCCTGCCGCTCAACTTACTCCTCCACGCCACCCTTCCGGATTGACTGCCACAGTGCACTCTGGGCTTTGTGGTTCATCATTTCCCACGAACTGCTTAGGGTGAGCCGACTGCTTTAAGGGGGAGGAGACTCACGTGCTGGAAGGTATTTTACGCAGGAAGGAGACTATTGGGGGAGGACATGCCACAGTGTTTGGGCGCCGAGGAAGGCTTATCGAGCCGAAATGCATTCGCCGCCACTGTTTACCTGTGCATTAAACAAGCTGTTTGCCCTGAACTCCCTCTGGCCTCTGAGTTCTTCTTTTTGAGGTACTTCCCCGTATATATATATATATATATATATATATATATATATATATATATATATATATATATATATATATATATATATATATATATTGTAGCTCTTGCTTGATCCGAAGTACTAGGAATCACTCGAACTACATCAAAGGCTCCAAGCAACAGCCTTTATTCAAAAGGTATGGAAAACATGCTTCGGCAGGATCCTTTTAGCAGTCACACGCCAGCCTGACGCGTTTCGATAATTCTCCTCAGAGGCTTGTGGCGGATGAAGTGCACTGCCTCACTTCCCGTTTTTCTCCTCTCATGGCGCACACCTGTTTTGGTACTGCGCTGCGGATTATGGGAATTGTAGTGCCGGTTAAAGGTGCAATGTTCTGCTGGCTTCGTTTCAAGGCCCTGGATGGGCCCCCGCCTCCGATGTTTTCCTAAATCCTGTGTGATGTAGCTCCGAAATTGGGCTGGCAGGATGACAGTCCACACGGCTCCCAAGTTACCAGGATGGTGCATTCCTGACGGCTCGGCTGCCGTTTTAACATTGTAGCTCTTGCTTGATCCGAAGTACTAGGAATCACTCGAACTACATCAAAGGCTCCAAGCAACAGCCTTTATTCAAAAGGTATGGAAAACATGCTTCGGCAGGATCCTTTTAGCAGTCACACGCCAGCCTGACGCGTTTCGATAATTCTCCTCAGAGGCTTGTGGCGGATGAAGTGCACTGCCTCACTTCCCGTTTTTCTCCTCTCATGGCGCACACCTGTTTTGGTACTGCGCTGCGGATTATGGGAATTGTAGTGCCGGTTAAAGGTGCAATGTTCTGCTGGCTTCGTTTCAAGGCCCTGGATGGGCCCCCGCCTCCGATGTTTTCCTAAATCCTGTGTGATGTAGCTCCGAAATTGGGCTGGCAGGATGACAGTCCACACGGCTCCCAAGTTACCAGGATGGTGCATTCCTGACGGCTCGGCTGCCGTTTTAACATTGTAGCTCTTGCTTGATCCGAAGTACTAGGAATCACTCGAACTACATCAAAGGCTCCAAGCAACAGCCTTTATTCAAAAGGTATGGAAAACATGCTTCGGCAGGATCCTTTTAGCAGTCACACGCCAGCCTGACGCGTTTCGATAATTCTCCTCAGAGGCTTGTGGCGGATGAAGTGCACTGCCTCACTTCCCGTTTTTCTCCTCTCATGGCGCACACCTGTTTTGGTACTGCGCTGCGGATTATGGGAATTGTAGTGCCGGTTAAAGGTGCAATGTTCTGCTGGCTTCGTTTCAAGGCCCTGGATGGGCCCCCGCCTCCGATGTTTTCCTAAATCCTGTGTGATGTAGCTCCGAAATTGGGCTGGCAGGATGACAGTCCACACGGCTCCCAAGTTACCAGGATGGTGCATTCCTGACGGCTCGGCTGCCGTTTTAACATTGTAGCTCTTGCTTGATCCGAAGTACTAGGAATCACTCGAACTACATCAAAGGCTCCAAGCAACAGCCTTTATTCAAAAGGTATGGAAAACATGCTTCGGCAGGATCCTTTTAGCAGTCACACGCCAGCCTGACGCGTTTCGATAATTCTCCTCAGAGGCTTGTGGCGGATGAAGTGCACTGCCTCACTTCCCGTTTTTCTCCTCTCATGGCGCACACCTGTTTTGGTACTGCGCTGCGGATTATGGGAATTGTAGTGCCGGTTAAAGGTGCAATGTTCTGCTGGCTTCGTTTCAAGGCCCTGGATGGGCCCCCGCCTCCGATGTTTTCCTAAATCCTGTGTGATGTAGCTCCGAAATTGGGCTGGCAGGATGACAGTCCACACGGCTCCCAAGTTACCAGGATGGTGCATTCCTGACGGCTCGGCTGCCGTTTTAACATTGTAGCTCTTGCTTGATCCGAAGTACTAGGAATCACTCGAACTACATCAAAGGCTCCAAGCAACAGCCTTTATTCAAAAGGTATGGAAAACATGCTTCGGCAGGATCCTTTTAGCAGTCACACGCCAGCCTGACGCGTTTCGATAATTCTCCTCAGAGGCTTGTGGCGGATGAAGTGCACTGCCTCACTTCCCGTTTTTCTCCTCTCATGGCGCACACCTGTTTTGGTACTGCGCTGCGGATTATGGGAATTGTAGTGCCGGTTAAAGGTGCAATGTTCTGCTGGCTTCGTTTCAAGGCCCTGGATGGGCCCCCGCCTCCGATGTTTTCCTAAATCCTGTGTGATGTAGCTCCGAAATTGGGCTGGCAGGATGACAGTCCACACGGCTCCCAAGTTACCAGGATGGTGCATTCCTGACGGCTCGGCTGCCGTTTTAACATTGTAGCTCTTGCTTGATCCGAAGTACTAGGAATCACTCGAACTACATCAAAGGCTCCAAGCAACAGCCTTTATTCAAAAGGTATGGAAAACATGCTTCGGCAGGATCCTTTTAGCAGTCACACGCCAGCCTGACGCGTTTCGATAATTCTCCTCAGAGGCTTGTGGCGGATGAAGTGCACTGCCTCACTTCCCGTTTTTCTCCTCTCATGGCGCACACCTGTTTTGGTACTGCGCTGCGGATTATGGGAATTGTAGTGCCGGTTAAAGGTGCAATGTTCTGCTGGCTTCGTTTCAAGGCCTGATGTAGTTCGAGTGATTCCTAGTACTTCGGATCAAGCAAGAGCTACAATGTTAAAACGGCAGCCGAGCCGTCAGGAATGCACCATCCTGGTAACTTGGGAGCCGTGTGGACTGTCATCCTGCCAGCCCAATTTCGGAGCTACATCACACAGGATTTAGGAAAACATCGGAGGCGGGGGCCCATCCAGGGCCTTGAAACGAAGCCAGCAGAACATTGCACCTTTAACCGGCACTACAATTCCCATAATCCGCAGCGCAGTACCAAAACAGGTGTGCGCCATGAGAGGAGAAAAACGGGAAGTGAGGCAGTGCACTTCATCCGCCACAAGCCTCTGAGGAGAATTATCGAAACGCGTCAGGCTGGCGTGTGACTGCTAAAAGGATCCTGCCGAAGCATGTTTTCCATACCTTTTGAATAAAGGCTGTTGCTTGGAGCCTTTGATGTAGTTCGAGTGATTCCTAGTACTTCGGATCAAGCAAGAGCTACAATGTTAAAACGGCAGCCGAGCCATCAGGAATGCACCATCCTGGTAACTTGGGAGCCGTGTGGACTGTCATCCTGCCAGCCCAATTTCGGAGCTACATCACACAGGATTTAGGAAAACATCGGAGGCGGGGGCCCATCCAGGGCCTTGAAACGAAGCCAGCAGAACATTGCACCTTTAACCGGCACTACAATTCCCATAATCCGCAGCGCAGTACCAAAACAGGTGTGCGCCATGAGAGGAGAAAAACGGGAAGTGAGGCAGTGCACTTCATCCGCCACAAGCCTCTGAGGAGAATTATCGAAACGCGTCAGGCTGGCGTGTGACTGCTAAAAGGATCCTGCCGAAGCATGTTTTCCATACCTTTTGAATAAAGGCTGTTGCTTGGAGCCTTTGATGTAGTTCGAGTGATTCCTAGTACTTCGGATCAAGCAAGAGCTACAATGTTAAAACGGCAGCCGAGCCGTCAGGAATGCACCATCCTGGTAACTTGGGAGCCGTGTGGACTGTCATCCTGCCAGCCCAATTTCGGAGCTACATCACACAGGATTTAGGAAAACATCGGAGGCGGGGGCCCATCCAGGGCCTTGAAACGAAGCCAGCAGAACATTGCACCTTTAACCGGCACTACAATTCCCATAATCCGCAGCGCAGTACCAAAACAGGTGTGCGCCATGAGAGGAGAAAAACGGGAAGTGAGGCAGTGCACTTCATCCGCCACAAGCCTCTGAGGAGAATTATCGAAACGCGTCAGGCTGGCGTGTGACTGCTAAAAGGATCCTGCCGAAGCATGTTTTCCATACCTTTTGAATAAAGGCTGTTGCTTGGAGCCTTTGATGTAGTTCGAGTGATTCCTAGTACTTCGGATCAAGCAAGAGCTACAATGTTAAAACGGCAGCCGAGCCGTCAGGAATGCACCATCCTGGTAACTTGGGAGCCGTGTGGACTGTCATCCTGCCAGCCCAATTTCGGAGCTACATCACACAGGATTTAGGAAAACATCGGAGGCGGGGGCCCATCCAGGGCCTTGAAACGAAGCCAGCAGAACATTGCACCTTTAACCGGCACTACAATTCCCATAATCCGCAGCGCAGTACCAAAACAGGTGTGCGCCATGAGAGGAGAAAAACGGGAAGTGAGGCAGTGCACTTCATCCGCCACAAGCCTCTGAGGAGAATTATCGAAACGCGTCAGGCTGGCGTGTGACTGCTAAAAGGATCCTGCCGAAGCATGTTTTCCATACCTTTTGAATAAAGGCTGTTGCTTGGAGCCTTTGATGTAGTTCGAGTGATTCCTAGTACTTCGGATCAAGCAAGAGCTACAATGTTAAAACGGCAGCCGAGCCGTCAGGAATGCACCATCCTGGTAACTTGGGAGCCGTGTGGACTGTCATCCTGCCAGCCCAATTTCGGAGCTACATCACACAGGATTTAGGAAAACATCGGAGGCGGGGGCCCATCCAGGGCCTTGAAACGAAGCCAGCAGAACATTGCACCTTTAACCGGCACTACAATTCCCATAATCCGCAGCGCAGTACCAAAACAGGTGTGCGCCATGAGAGGAGAAAAACGGGAAGTGAGGCAGTGCACTTCATCCGCCACAAGCCTCTGAGGAGAATTATCGAAACGCGTCAGGCTGGCGTGTGACTGCTAAAAGGATCCTGCCGAAGCATGTTTTCCATACCTTTTGAATAAAGGCTGTTGCTTGGAGCCTTTGATGTAGTTCGAGTGATTCCTAGTACTTCGGATCAAGCAAGAGCTACAATGTTAAAACGGCAGCCGAGCCGTCAGGAATGCACCATCCTGGTAACTTGGGAGCCGTGTGGACTGTCATCCTGCCAGCCCAATTTCGGAGCTACATCACACAGGATTTAGGAAAACATCGGAGGCGGGGGCCCATCCAGGGCCTTGAAACGAAGCCAGCAGAACATTGCACCTTTAACCGGCACTACAATTCCCATAATCCGCAGCGCAGTACCAAAACAGGTGTGCGCCATGAGAGGAGAAAAACGGGAAGTGAGGCAGTGCACTTCATCCGCCACAAGCCTCTGAGGAGAATTATCGAAACGCGTCAGGCTGGCGTGTGACTGCTAAAAGGATCCTGCCGAAGCATGTTTTCCATACCTTTTGAATAAAGGCTGTTGCTTGGAGCCTTTGATGTAGTTCGAGTGATTCCTAGTACTTCGGATCAAGCAAGAGCTACAATGTTAAAACGGCAGCCGAGCCGTCAGGAATGGACCATCCTGGTAACTTGGGAGCCGTGTGGACTGTCATCCTGCCAGCCCAATTTCGGAGCTACATCACACAGGATTTAGGAAAACATCGGAGGCGGGGGCCCATCCAGGGCCTTGAAACGAAGCCAGCAGAACATTGCACCTTTAACCGGCACTACAATTCCCATAATCCGCAGCGCAGTACCAAAACAGGTGTGCGCCATGAGAGGAGAAAAACGGGAAGTGAGGCAGTGCACTTCATCCGCCACAAGCCTCTGAGGAGAATTATCGAAACGCGTCAGGCTGGCGTGTGACTGCTAAAAGGATCCTGCCGAAGCATGTTTTCCATACCTTTTGAATAAAGGCTGTTGCTTGGAGCCTTTGATGTAGTTCGAGTGATTCCTAGTACTTCGGATCAAGCAAGAGCTACAATGTTAAAACGGCAGCCGAGCCGTCAGGAATGCACCATCCTGGTAACTTGGGAGCCGTGTGGACTGTCATCCTGCCAGCCCAATTTCGGAGCTACATCACACAGGATTTAGGAAAACATCGGAGGCGGGGGCCCATCCAGGGCCTTGAAACGAAGCCAGCAGAACATTGCACCTTTAACCGGCACTACAATTCCCATAATCCGCAGCGCAGTACCAAAACAGGTGTGCGCCATGAGAGGAGAAAAACGGGAAGTGAGGCAGTGCACTTCATCCGCCACAAGCCTCTGAGGAGAATTATCGAAACGCGTCAGGCTGGCGTGTGACTGCTAAAAGGATCCTGCCGAAGCATGTTTTCCATACCTTTTGAATAAAGGCTGTTGCTTGGAGCCTTTGATGTAGTTCGAGTGATTCCTAGTACTTCGGATCAAGCAAGAGCTACAATGTTAAAACGGCAGCCGAGCCGTCAGGAATGCACCATCCTGGTAACTTGGGAGCCGTGTGGACTGTCATCCTGCCAGCCCAATTTCGGAGCTACATCACACAGGATTTAGGAAAACATCGGAGGCGGGGGCCCATCCAGGGCCTTGAAACGAAGCCAGCAGAACATTGCACCTTTAACCGGCACTACAATTCCCATAATCCGCAGCGCAGTACCAAAACAGGTGTGCGCCATGAGAGGAGAAAAACGGGAAGTGAGGCAGTGCACTTCATCCGCCACAAGCCTCTGAGGAGAATTATCGAAACGCGTCAGGCTGGCGTGTGACTGCTAAAAGGATCCTGCCGAAGCATGTTTTCCATACCTTTTGAATAAAGGCTGTTGCTTGGAGCCTTTGATGTAGTTCGAGTGATTCCTAGTACTTCGGATCAAGCAAGAGCTACAATGTTAAAACGGCAGCCGAGCCGTCAGGAATGCACCATCCTGGTAACTTGGGAGCCGTGTGGACTGTCATCCTGCCAGCCCAATTTCGGAGCTACATCACACAGGATTTAGGAAAACATCGGAGGCGGGGGCCCATCCAGGGCCTTGAAACGAAGCCAGCAGAACATTGCACCTTTAACCGGCACTACAATTCCCATAATCCGCAGCGCAGTACCAAAACAGGTGTGCGCCATGAGAGGAGAAAAACGGGAAGTGAGGCAGTGCACTTCATCCGCCACAAGCCTCTGAGGAGAATTATCGAAACGCGTCAGGCTGGCGTGTGACTGCTAAAAGGATCCTGCCGAAGCATGTTTTCCATACCTTTTGAATAAAGGCTGTTGCTTGGAGCCTTTGATGTAGTTCGAGTGATTCCTAGTACTTCGGATCAAGCAAGAGCTACAATATATATATATATATATATATATATATATATATATATATATATATATATATATATATATATATATATATATATAACCTGATCACACTACAGGAATACGTTTGATCTTTAGCTTTAAAATTGAAAAAGGTATCAGGTTTCCCCCTTTTTTCTCAACTTTTAGAAAGTTGGCATTTTCTTACTTTCACCATTTTGTGCCTCTGCCTGTCTGGGGTGGGTGACAGCCGAGCACTGCACATTCCTTCTAGCATTCACACACAAAGGGAGGTGGAGTTTGACATTCGCATCGTGATGACCAATCATCAGACCTATGGGTCTTCCTGGTCTAGGTGGAAGGAGTTGACACTTGTACTTGAATAGGTCTGTGCCTGTCCCCACACACAGAGTTGCATACCCCCCTGTAGTGAGTTTGGAGCCAGGGAAGTAAGGGCATGGACCTGGTGTATTCCAAAGGCCTCTTTGAAGTTTCCACCACTTCAAAAGCACAACTGGGTATAAGTACTGAACCCCTACACCTCCAACTCATTAAACACTGGACCCGAGGACACACTGCCAGGAAGGACTGCTGTGCTGCTGAAAGGACTGTTACTCTGCTGCATTTGCTGGACTCCTGCTCTGCTGTGAATGCCCTGCTGCCCCTTACCTGGTGGTGAGAAGGACTGCACCGGACTTTATACATCACCACAATCAAGTGACTTCAAGGGTTTGCTGGTTTGCCGCCTTTTCAGAAGTCTCAGGGACAAAGACTTCATTCATCTATGCGTCAGCTGCTGGACTCTGCGAGCTGTGAGACCTGCCCTGGAAAGAGCTGTCAATCCAGTCCTGGGCCTTCAAAAGGGTTTCTGCATCTGTTTCCTACAAAAACCCACGTATCGCCTGCTTCATGCTGGTTGAAAACAACGCATTTGCCTTCGATGTCGACGCAGGACTGCTTTGGAGACTCCATAGCGTAGACACTAGAGTTGCTCGACAATACGCAGCACCTTCATTGTATGGGGTTCGATGACGACGCAGGACCAAACCGCAAGGCTGGACGAGACCGTGTCTTCATCGTGACAAGGGACAAGGGATCCGACTAGAACGCTCGTCGACGGCACAGTGCCTTCATCTTAAAGGGTTTGATGAGGGGCTCGACTGAGTGACTTGAAACGGACAGAGTTCATTGCAGTTGGATTAACTTTTCAGATTTGACCCGGTCCAGTGCGTCCTCAAGTAACTGCTAAGCAATATTGACTTAAGCACTAAAATTCAACATTTTCTTCAAAAATTCATAACTTTGGTCCTACTTATTAGATTGTTGCTGTTTTGGTCTTCTTTTGTTCAATTAAACTCTATTTTTCTACCCTGGTATGGATTCTTTTTGTGAGGTGTTATCACTGTTTTACTGTATTAAGTGTTGCACAAATACTTTACACATTGCCACCTAAGTTAAGACTGACTGCTCTGTGCCAAGCTACCATAGGGTGACCACAGGTTAATTTAGGGGGTGTGTCTGACGTACATTGACAGAGTGGTGGCCCCTACTTGGACTGGGTGAATACCTTTGCCAACAAGAGGCCCCATTTCTAACAATTACATTAATATACATATTTATAATCCCATTTAAATAAATAAAAGAAAATGTTTCATTTAATTCTCACCTCAACGCTTGTCGATTATCATATATTTTCTTAATCTTAGCACAAAAAAGGCGGTGTTATGAAAACAAAATTTGTACATCAAAAGTACACACAATCCCTGCTTAGAAAATAAAACATTTCCCGCAGATTAACCTAAACAGGACTATAAAAGAAGTTGACCAATTATTAGCCAGGTGGAAAAATCTCCCTTTGACAATTTATGGCAGGGTCAACCTAGTCAAAATGGTTATTCTTCCTAAACTAACATATTTCTTTAATGTAATTCCCCTTACCTTTCCAAAATCAGACATCAGTAAAATCCAGAGTAAGATCTCGAGCTTCATCTGGGCTCAAAAAGGGGCCAGACTGGCCTGGAAGAACCTTAGGCGTAGGCTCTTCCAGATATTAAGTGGAATTGTTTTGCCATTCAATTAAAAAATGTCCGGATGATGCTCTCGAAACCAGATGAGTCAACTTGGGGCAGACTCTTAGCAGAGATGATAAGGCAGGGTGGAGGAGAAGGTTACATATATAAATTCGGAGCACCTAGGTACTTCAAAAAAGTCATTTTGAAAGTACTGAAGGTTGCCCTTAGTTTGTGGTATAAGGTCAGAACTAGATGGGGGATAGGGTATTACTCAGTATGCTCCAAACTGGCACTCCCCTGGGACAACGGAAAGCCTCAAGGATAGCCTGGCACTCCCAATCAAAAGAGCAGGTATCACCATCTGGTAAGATTTGGTATCTTTGGAGGGGGTACACCCATTGGAGGTTCTAGGAGATAGAATTGGAGGGGGCTTCGCTAGATTTAAATATATGCAGTTTGTTTCCTGGTTTGCTGCAGAGAAGAGGGAACGCAAAGAGTATGGGAGGTTCAAAATTTCTTCAAAGATATACAACTTAAACGTAAGGAGATCTCAAAATGGTACAAGATGTTTTTAGAGGCAGAGGATAAAGAACTCCACCCACCACATTTTATATGGAATCAGACCCCTTTGAATGTGCCACTGAAGATCTTTATGAACCCTCTCTGAAGCGGTTATACAAGTATATTAAGCCAGCAAATCTCAAGAAGAACCACTTTTCTTTTATTAATCGGTTATACTACACCCCAGCCAGGATAGCAAAGTTTGCTCCTCTCCCCAACCCCAAATGCCCAAGATGTGACCTTATACATGCCAATGACCTACACATATTTTATGAATGTTTCATGACTCTTTGCCTTCTGGACGGGTATTGAGGAAGCCTTATGTGGTATTTTTGGAGAGAAAATCATTCTAAATATGACTATAGTATTTGGAGATGACGGCACACTGAACAAGAAGTTGAGACATACACATAGAGGCTTATTGTTGTACCTTGTTTTAATAGCTCGAAGGGAAATATGTTTGAAGTAGAGAGACCCTTTGCCGCCCAAGCCCCAGGATTAGGTTAAAGCTGCCTTCAATATGGCTAGACTGAACCAGGGAAGTGACAATGACAACTGTTCGAATATCTGGCAGGCCTTCATAGTATGGGGTAGAGGCCTGGGCTTTGTGTAACACCTCCTGGTCCTATGATTTCACCATGCCACCAACAAAGGGGAAGGTCTGGTTCTGGGTACTAGACCAAAGCGAATGCAGCAGCTGCGGGGCACACAGGTTGGAAGGGCGGCTATCCAAGAATTGCAGAGGCTTACTTTGTGAGAGGAGGACCCAAAAAAAAAGAAATAAAAAATAAACATTCAAACTTCAGAATAGTTGGGGTTGTCAGTTTTGGACATGCAGTCATTTTAATACTCGATTTCAGTTTGAAAGAGGAAGCCTGAGTCAAGGAGAGAGTTGGGTTACACTACATCATTCCTCTTGCATTTCTTCATTTATGTTGAAGTCTGCACCTTAAAACAGTCTTAAATATTTATTTATGGAGGTTTACACAGTGCTAACATGTTGCTTGATAGACACTTCAGAACACTATGGTGAAGGAAAGTCAAGGTAACTTATATTCTAGTAGAGGATCAAAGTAGCAGGCTTCGTAGTACAGGATGAACAGCAGAAGGATAAACCAGTACACCTACAGGAGTAACACGAAAAAATAGATTGAGGGACTAACTCTACATGGGCATCAAAGAATGGAAGACCTTGAAGGAGCTTGGCACTGGGCCCTTTGAAAGGCTAGTCCTAAGAAAACATATGTGGAGGGGTGTATGTAAGTGTCTCTAAAAGGAAGGTTTCCTGAACTGGAGGCACTTGTGGCCTCTTGCTGAAGGATAACAATTGTTGCAGACCTCTGGACCCATCAACTTTATGGATCTGCCACTGTATGTATTTATGCATTTATATGGCATTTCTATAACTATAACCTAGCCAAAAGGCAGCAGAGCGCTCTACATGTCAGAGACAAGCATATAGTCAGCAAGTAAGAGAAGTGGAAGCTGGGTTGTGGAGAGTTGATGCATTGTGATGTAGTGAGTCTTCAACTCATTGCTAATGTGTAGCAGAATTGGGGAAGTCCTGGTGGATACATTGATGTTGCTCCACATCATGGATGTACAGATAAAACAAAAACTTAAGTCAGATGTGTTCAAATCTTTAGGTTTTAGGTGGATGATCCTGTGATGTATTTAATCAAGATCCGAATGGAATGGTGAGTATTGGTTTTGAGGGTCTATTGGGCTGCTCATGTGTAGTGCCTTTTGCAGGATATACAGTGACTAGATTTTGATCTCCTGATGTACAGAAAGTTGGTGAAAAAACTTCAAGACAGACCAGATGGGTTCACATTTTCTGAGATTAATGCTCATTCTTGCTGCCTGATTTTGTATTTGAAGTTTCTGGATTTGAGATGTTAGGAGAATGTCACTGAATGCCAGTGTAATAACATAACCTTCAAAGGATTATTGCTGCTGTCCGTTTAACAAGAGGTGAAGAGTGAAGGAGAATACAGATTATCTGAAAGTTGAATACTGGAAGTTGGATGGACATTTCATTGTTGAAAATGATTGCCAAATTTTTCATTCTTGTCAGGGATGGGGCTTACCCCAAAGCCACACGTCAAATGAATGGAAAAGAGGGTTTTGGTGTCAGGTCTGTTGACAAAGAGGACCTCTACTATACTTTCAATGAGCTAAAGAAGCTTTCCTCCTCCCAGGAGATCTGTATAGCAAGAAATTATCAATATTACTTTTTCAGATGTGACGGTCTTATCCAAGAAATATTCGGAAGTTGTCTGCATACATCTGGAACTGAAGATAATGGCGCGCAATATACTGAGCTAGAGGGTGCATATAAACAATGAATAAAAGATTGAGGTACCCAGCTTTGGAATGATTTCCAGATGAATTCAAATGAACTGATCTGGATTTCTGGTATTTTGTGGACAGGAATAAGCAGGTACAGTCCAAAGAATCTCCTAACATTCCTACCTGAACGATTCCTATCCCTAACCATTTAAATGGAGCGGATGGTCTACAGTGTGGTATAAAACAAAAACTTCTAGGACAATCAGTGCTGCTGGTTGCTTTGTGACTAGAACTGAGAGAATGTCTTTGCGGCTATTTATTAG
Source organism: Lissotriton helveticus (assembly GCF_964261635.1). NCBI lineage: Eukaryota > Metazoa > Chordata > Amphibia > Caudata > Salamandridae > Lissotriton > Lissotriton helveticus. Next base: position 1,894,092,545 of record NC_136059.1, on the reverse strand, counting down.
CATCGATTCAGTGATCCTTCCGGGTCTAAATCCTTAGCCGGATTCCAATAAAGTAGCAGCTGCACCTTTTAATTTTATGGTTTTCTTTAAGTCAGTAAATGCAGACATATGCACATCTCCTCAAGTGCAGCCTTTCTACAAGAACTTTCAGTCATTTAAAACACAATTTGCTAAGTAAAATAAAACGCAGTATCAAATACTAACCTTTAAGAATAGTTAATGTTGGTCAGATTATCAGTGTGGTAAAGTTGCCTAGCTACCTTGACTAATGGCTGGTCTGCAGGAAGAGTAATACAGCAGAGGTTTCACTATGGGAAATATATCTACTCTACCTTGGTTTACAGAATGCTTAAATAGTATTAATTTGTACAATGTAGTGACTGAAGGGGGGGTGAGAGAGGAGTATTTATCCTACTTCTGTGGTCAAGGAGAGAAGGCAAAGCTAACTAAAGTGGCGCCCTCTTTAAATATGTAAACACTTGTTCAGGCCTGGGTAAGTGTATCTAACCGTTCTACTACATTTGTCTTGAGCAAGGAGTCTCGTGCCAGATTTATTTGAACTGGTCTTACTGACTTTATTACTTTCAGTACAAGCCATTGTTACCTTGGTGACCAGCATCAACAGACATGGGGAATGGTGAGTTTTTCTTAAAGGAGTGGGGTCGCCTACTCTATAAAAGTGTATGAGCGGACAGCCTTACACCATCCACAGGGCAGAACAGAAGGAGTATGTGCAGAATGACATATCCAACCTGGACAAAGTCAGCCTCTCTGAAGGACAGCCACAATCTTAGGATTCATTCACACACGACCCAACTGAACCCAGTTGTTCACCTAATACAAGTGAATACCTCAAACATATATGAAGGCAAAGGACCCAGATATGGGGACTGGATGGAGTATTTATGGGGTATCTTATGCACAGAGGTACAAGTAGTCTTGTGTCTCTCAAATATAAATTTGCTGTCATCATCATCCGTCCTTATCTAGCACAGCTGAAAGGATAGTAGCCAACCTTTGTAGAATTGGGGTGACCTCCAATTATTAGAGGCCATCTCGGATAATGCGGAGCATTTACAAATCAGAAGCACCCTCAGTAGGCTTCCACGACTATGGAGTTTAATGGATGAATAAAACCTAGCTAGTCTGAAAAATAAAAGACAGGGCCAAGTGACAGAGCTTTTCACCACAGGCAGAGACTCTGTACAAATGTTTTACAGCAGCAATACAATTGAAGTGTGCAATAAACAAACTAGGAATGGCAAAATCAATCAGTCTCTTGGGTTTGCCAATATGTTTTAGCCATGTTGTACACCAGCGTAGCTGCTGTTCAGCATGGCTAAACGTTGGTGGAGTAAAGGCGAGTGGAGTGTCATAAAGTAGAGTGGATTGTTATGGAGTCGCGTAGAGAGTCTTGGAGTGGTGTAGAGTATAATTGCGTGGTGTGGAGTATCATGGAATGGTATAGAGTGGTGTTGTGTAGAATGTTGATGAGTGTCATGGAAGAAGTAGAGTGTCTTAGAGTGGAAATCCGATGAGCTGAGTTACGCTGAGTATAAGAGTGGAATATACTGTCAGAGTAGTGTTGTAGAGTGGAGTGGCATAGAGTGTTGCGGTGTGACGTGGAGTGGCTAGAGGGTACTGTGCAGAAGGTTGTAGAGTGATGTAGAGCAGAGTGACATGGAGTAGATTGTCATTGAGTGGAGTGGCATAGTGTGGAGGAGAGTGAAATGGCAGAGTGGAGCAGAGTATTGCCGAGTTTAGTGTTGTCATGCGTAGAATCGAGCAGTGAAGTGGAGTACGTATTGTAGTGTGTTGTGGAGTAAAGTGGCATGAAGCAGCGTAGAGAGTTGCGTACAGCATCGTTGAGTGAAGTAGTGTCACAGAGTGGAGTAGAGTCCTGTAGAGTGGAGGGGCATACAGTGGAGTAGAGTTTAATGGAGTAGAGAGTCACAGAGTGAAGAGTCATGGAGTGTTGTAGAGTAGAATGTAGTAGCATGGACTAAAGTGAAGTGGCATGAAGTACAGTGGTACAGAGTAGATTGGTATAGAGTGAATTAGTTTCCAGTAAAGTGGTGTAGAATCAATTTGCATAGAGTGCAGTGATGTAGAGTAGTGCAGAGAATACTGCAGTGGCTTAGAGTGCAATGCCGCAGAGTGGAGTAGAATGGTGTAGAGTGCAGTGGCGTGTAAAGCAGTGGTGCAGAACACACTAGAGTGCCGTAGAGGAGTGATGTAGAGTGACGCAGATTGTAGAGGCGTAGAGTGCACTGGTGTACAGTTGAGTGCTGCAGAGCAGAGTGCAATGGTGCAAAGTGCAGTGGCGTTAAGTTCAGTGGTGGAGAGTGCAGTCTTGCAGAGCAGTGTGATTGCAGCAGCGCAGAGTGCAGAAATGCAGAGTAGAGAGGTGTAGAGTGAAGTGGCGTAGAGTGCAGTGCCAAAGTGCAGTGGTGCACAGTCGGGTGCAGTGGTGTAGAGTGAAACGGCACAGAGTGCAGAGGTGCAGAGCGGTGAAGAGTAGAGAGGAGTAGAAAGTTGTAGAGTAAAGGGGCGTAGAGTGCAGAGGTGTAGAGTGCTGTAGACTTCAGTAGCAGAGAGTGCAGTGTTGTAGAGTAGAATGTTGTATAGCGCAGTGCTGTAGAGTAGAATGTCAGAGTACAGTGGTGTAAAGTAAAATGTCATTGAGTGCATTGGTGTAAAGTAGAGTGGCACAGAATGCAGTGGTGTAGAGTAGAATGGCGTAGAGTGCAGTGGCATAGAGTGTTGGAGAGTAAAGTGGCTCAGAGTGCAGTGGTGTAGAGTGGAGTGAAGTAGAGTAGACTACAGTGGCGTGCAGTGAAGCAGAGGCAATTGGCATGGATTGCAGTAGCAGAGTGGAATAGAATGATGAAGAATGCAGTGGTGTAGAGTAGATTGTTTCAGAGTAGAGTGAAGTGGCATAGAGAACAGTGGCATGAAGTAGTGTAGGAGGGCATTGTCAGAGTACAGTGGTGCAGAGTAGATTATAGTGGCTTAGAGTGGATTGACGTAGAGTGTAGTGGCGAAGAGTGCAGTGGTGTAGAGTGGTGTAGAGTGGTGTAGAGTGGCGTGGGGTAGAGTGCATTGGCATAGATTAGAGTGGTGTATAGTAGAGAGGCAGAGAAAATAGTGGCATAGAGTAGAGTGGTGCACAGTAGAGTGTAGTGATGCACTGTGGCCTGGCATAGTGTGCAGTGGTGCAGAGTAGAACGGAGAGGTGTGGGGTAAAGTGGAGTATGCATGGTGTGCTAATGTATCACCATTACTGACAAAACATCTTCAATTGAAATGATCATTACTTTTGCATGGACATTAAAATATATGTTCCCACCACACTTCAAGAATTACCAACAGATTTGCTTTATTTGCGCTTTCCATATTCTGAAATATCAGCACAGTTCATTTGCGGTCATTTACATTTAGTTTTGTGCTAGAAAAGAAAATACCATTGTACAGCACATCCGCATAGCTAGCATGATTGTCACATAAATCCTCTCACTTTGAAATCGGAGAAAGAAAAGTAAACACCAAGCTTCCCAGAAGGCGGAGCCTGACATTTGACCTCCGACTATGAATGCACAGTAAATGTGACAAGATAAGAACAAGATTTAAAGTTTTTTTTACAGAAATTCAGTACTGGTGGAAGACCACAGTGAATAGGGTTTGGGCAAGGGAAGGGACAAACTCAAGCTGGACAGCCTAAAACAAATAACATACACATCGAACGAGACGTTGGTCCGGATCACTCGTGTTTTGGCTTACGTGCAGGCTGCTGGCGGTCTTGCAGTAAGTGGGTGAACGGGTCTATTAAAAGTAACCAGTCACTATTTTGAGGCGCTTAAGGACTCGGGGATTTGAAGGACACTGGGTGTGCCTTTCGATTTTTTAGCCAGATTTATACGCTAGAACTACGTGACAGTTTATTGAACGCTGTATGGTCGCGCTGCTCGTTCTCTCTGAGGCATCCCATGGGAGTTCACAGTTGCTTAATAAAATATTCTGTATTATTGTGGGATTCATACATTTAATCCTGAAGAAGGTGTTGGCTCTTAAATTATATGCCCACCGAAACGCGTCGATGCAATCTATGAGTAGAGATATGCTAAGTCCGTGAAGCAACAACTCTAACCAAGATAGTAATACGTTTGATAGAGTGAGATTGCATTGTTGGACTATTGTATCTTCCTCAGTTGAATAGGAATTTTCATCTTCCTTTCTTCTGTTTCCCACTAGTGTATATTTCTGTATATTATTGTATGATTTTTTAATGACGATGTATTATTGAATGTTTTTAATGTATATCTGAATAAATCTGCATACTTTTTATGACATCAATTTAATTGTTATATTTTCCTCTTTGCTCCTACTTGAATTGAATGTAGTGTCATCATAGCCCAAAGGGTAAACTCTGTTTTGACAATTAAAACAAATAAAGCCAATAAACAGAAAGCAAGCAAATGTGAGTTACAAAACACAAAGCCAATAGTATACAATGGGTGGAAGGCATTCCCAGGGAAGCTTTCTGAATGTCCCCAAGATGTTGACAGCTGCCCTGTCTGGTAGGCTTCTACCTAAAAATGCCTTACCCACCAGCCTTATCATATTGCTAATAAGTATTAAGTACGTTTACACACTTTTCGTGAAATCAGACGTGTCCTTCTTGAAGGTAAGGAGGCAAAATAATTTCATGTATAAAAAAAAAAAAAGGATCGAAAACTGTTTTATCTGGATGCTCTGTCTGGGTAGAGCACAGTGGTGTAATTCCCCTCAAAATTACAGTATTATCCCTAAAACTACTTGTAGGACCTCGAATGTACTTAGAAATTTTTCCCACGTCACAATTGTGTTTTTGGAACATCCTTATGTACAAAAATTTATTTTGTACCGGTGTCTGATGGACATGATGGATTGTTGGTGGCATACAGTGGAAATCATGGAAAAAGCGGAGGAATTCAAGAAGTCAATGTTCCACAGTTTTACTTAGGGTAGCATGTGTTAATAATACAGCTGCATCTATCCGGACTGCCAAATGGAGCAGAGCAGAATGATTATTAGGAAAATCAGCATAACTCAGTTGCTCAGAGAGTTGCCTTCATGATTTCTGTCATGCAAGTTACCCAACAATAATCTCTCAGTGCAGAAATGCATAGCCCAAGAAGAAATTTAGTAAATTAAAGGGAAGCTGTGAGGGACGATTTAAGGAATGAGATAAACAATCACAATGGATGATAAACCGATCCCTACTGCATCTGATGATGGTGGAAGGGAGAATGAAACTGTGATGCTTGGCGCAAGAAATGCTCATAATTGGAGAGGACTCCTATCGACTTCCTGACAGGGCATCTTCTAGCGTGTCTGGTCCCCTAGACATGAACTATAGCGAACTGGCACGAACTCTGCACCAACTTCATTCCTAAACTGCGGGTAGTAGGAAAAAAAGTGGAGATCCTACCCTGAGAAAATAGCCCTCCTCAGGAAAACTTCTTCAGACTGTGAAGGTTATAGGAAATTATTGAGTTAGTCTGGAGAGCAAGTTAGCTGGGAGCAGAAATGTCAACTCAAAGGTGCAGTCAAGTATAAAAGGGGAGACTAGCACAAAATGAAGGTTTCAGGCAGCAAGAGAAGAGTTCCCTTTAAGGAAACACTTGCCTCTCCTACCTTCGAACCATCAACAGATCGTAAGCAAAGGAGCAGAGCAGTCGTTTGTGAACCTGAAATATAACCTAGGAAGACAGCCTTGCGCCACTCAAACCACAGGAGGGGTCTCCTTCAACTAAATATGGTTCACCTTTCAATTGGTCGGCAAACGGAAAAGGTTCACACAAACACACACACACACACACACACACACACACACCTGCCCTGCCCCACCCTCCCCCAACTACTGATGTTGACAAAATATGGACTTGGAAGGTGTCAACAGAGGAAACTAGACATCAGTTGAGAACATTCTAGGACTATATAAATAATCTCCATATCTCGAACAGTCTCTTGTCTGACACGAAGGCCCCACAGTGCCTCCTTCACCTCTTTAAGTATCACCTTAATTGGTGCAGAAATCCCAAATCAACTGCTGAAGTGGAAAAAGTTTTTACTTGGGAGGTGAAAAAAAGAGTCCATAAGACATCAATTGAGACTACGCTGGGATACCCTTTATAATCTCTACATCACAAACACAGTCTCCAAGGACCCACTCCTACATGCTGATCCTCTATCTACGTCATCCTCCTCCTTTTGGCAAGGCACATGTCTACAGCAGCAAAGTAGAGAAAACTCAAAGAAAAGCAAATCATCAATTATATGGTCGCCCCTCCCCCACTTACAGTGGATTGTCCGAGATTCCCCAAGGGAGGTTGATCACCCGTCTCCTCAAAGGCAGTACAAAATATGAAGATTTCCGAGACTGTCAATCCTGAAACATTATAAGCACGCGGCAACAGGCCGAAAGAAATTAAAAAGGAGCATGCAACGAGCGATGCAATTAGCATAGTATAAACAATCTAAAAAATAAAGCTCAAACTGGTGGCACAGAGTAGTCATTATTAATGCATATCTTTTAATTGACGAACCAGGTTAAGAGATGCAATCCAATGGCTCAAGCTGAAATCTCTACTGGCATATTACACTTTGATTAGGGACAATGATTAAAACAAAAAGCCAGATATCATTGATCGGCATACGGCTAAAAAGCACAAGACATTCTCATCCAAAGATTCCGAAGACATGGAGGCAGTGCAAAAGCAGATACTGGTAATCAGGGAAAACCAGAAACAGATAAAATGGATCAAGATGCTATAATGCTCGTCTGTGTCAAGAAGTAAAAAAAAAAGGTGCCTTAGAGGATACCGGTCAAACAGGTCACAGTTTATGCATTTCACCACGATTCAAATTTATAGCAGAGTACAAGCATCTGTCTAATTGTACCTAATATGGGCTGTTGTTTTTTAATGGAAAGACTATAGGCTAAGCCCCCTGTAAAATGGTAAATTATTAATATTAATGATCAATCGTAATTTGCAATTATATGGACAGCTTAACTAATGCCCTGCCACAGAAATCCTTTTTTTTCTTGTTTCTATTGTTGAAGTCCCAATATATTTATTCCAGCCCCGGTGAAAACCGTTTGCAAGTCCTGTGTATGGTTTAACTTTCACGAGACTTGGTTGCCACGATGATGCAGAGGATTTTATTTATGAAAGTTGGACCAAACTATCCTTGCGTAGCAAAAGATCACCCTTTAGAGAAAAAATAGGTGCTTGTCAGCATTAGCTTCTGGTCGGTTTCTGCTCATTTAGGTAAAATACAGCCCTTTTTAAAATGTGATTAATTCTTTAAAATAATCTAATATAGAAGAGGGATCACAAGTAAAACAATTACACTAGGAAAACGAGAGCAGCTGATATTTTGAAGACAATACTAACGCTCACAAGAGAATATTCGGACAGCCTGCAATTACAAAATTACAAAAATTGATAAAGAAAAACTGTGCTCCACATAAACATGAAAGATTTTTTTTTTTTTTAAACTAACAGTTTTTTAGGACTTGGAACCTACAGACAAATGAAACTGTACGTCTTGGCTATATTGCAGTGAATAAAACCTAGGTCTTTGGAACATAGCATCTTGCAGGATAAACTTCTTGGAATGTTAGACAAGCATGTTCTTTTAAGTATTATTTATGCACTAAAGAAGATTATTGGACTGACAGAGAATGCTGTGCTTTGTTTATGAACTGTGAGGATACACCAACGCAGAATATGACACTTTATTTCGCATGCCATTACTTGGCATGCCTTTACTACACAGTTATTACTTAGCAAAAACCGATACTACGCACGTTTTTAGTTCGCATACCATTGCATTGAAAGTGTTAATGTATACGAAGTAAAAGCTTGCCAAGTAATAAAAAAAGTTTGCGGAATAACGTGTCGTATTATAAAAAGACATTTACCCCCTTTTCTAAATGTTTAAAACATGACACTACAAAAAAAAAAATAGAAATACACTAGCCTACACATCTAAAAATGGAAAACGCTACCAAAACACTCAAACACTACACTACCCTACCCCACACTACTGAAACACCACTACACTACCTTACACCCTAAATCACTACCCCCTGCACGAACATACGCATTCACCCACTCCGGTCCCTACACTCATTCACTACCCATCACAACCCCGACACTACACTAAACCCTAAAACAGTAACCTACACTACACTAACACTACAACACTACCCTAAACCCTAAAGCACTAGCCCCAGCAAGAACCTGCCCAGTGCCCCAGTCCGGTCCCTACTCCCAAACACTACCCTGCAGGACCCCCAACACTACCTTAATCCCTAAAACAGTCCCCTACAGTACACTAAACCACTTCCTCTCTTCTCATTCAGCCATGCTTCCTCTTCTCCGGGCTTCCAGCATCAGTTGTGCACGTCGCTGTGTGGAAACCGAAGTGCGTCAGTTTCCACACAACGATGTTGATAGCCTTTGCTTTGCAAGCATTACAATGCATGCGATGTTACAACTTGCGTAGTAAAGGCTACGCATTGTAACATCTTATGCGTTGTAAAGCTTGCGAAGTAATGGTACGTGGACTAACATCTGCCTACTAATGGCTGTTTACCCCCATGCAACCAGTAAGAAGGCTAGTACATAAGAAACTGACAAATACGCTTAAAAAGGTGGAAAAGAGTTTGTCATTGTTGGAAAACCGTGGGTACATGTGTTTTGGTTGTGGATCATCACTTTCATTTGGAACTTGCTTTATTATCCTCCTTTAAAAAATACACATTTCTAAAATTCAAGCAATCTTTGAAGATATCTCTTCTAGCAGGATTTTGCACTGCACCCCTCTAGACAATTATCAAACCTTTTGTTGTATTGCAAACCTCTTTTTTGTTTGTTATCTTAGTGGCTTGTTATAATCATCTTTATCGGACGAGCTCTGATGCACTCAGTAAGTTTCACTAGTGCGGAATAAAAAAATTTAAAAAAAGAATCTGACGTAACGAAATTGTAAACCTAACTCATCTCAGATGGCATCCTCCTGTGCAAAATAATCTTTAATACATTTTATACACAAATCTGTAATTAAAAAATTAAACACAAAGAGACCGGTATTGATGAAAATTAGGGAGAACTGTCCCCTTAACATAGATGAAATTACTATGAGAAAAGAAGGGGCTATAAAGGCAAAGAAATTCAGAAAACTATGCACCAGTTAGCCATCAAGAAAGCATCAAGCAACAACTGTATTCTCAGAATCTTATAAAATCCTTAACAAAGAGTTGATAAACCTCTTTAAACTTCCATTTAGTTACATGGTATCTGAAAATAAAGCAATTGAGTTTGGATGCTGAAACCAATGTTATGTTCCCAAAGATTCTACGGACATAAGTACATGCAATCTTTTGAGACAGAATTCCTTTTCAAAAGTGATAGAAATAGATATGTCGCGATTTCATCCGAAAGGTTATGCATACTAAGCGCTGGAAATAATGAGTAGAAGGGTTAAATTCCAGGTCAATACCTTTTTACCCAGACATTTATCTGTATCAAGCCCATAAGTGACAGAGCTGCCCAAAAGGAGACCGCACTGTCCATTGTGAGCTTGGACGCTGAGAAAGCATTTAACCATGTAAAATGGCAACGCAGATTACCGACAATTCCGAAGTTGTATCGCAAATAATCAGAAAAGAACAGGGGACATAATAAAGGATGGGAACAGATTTAACAGGATACGACTTGCTTTATTTAAAGCGAACTACTGCATAATCTTCTCTTATCCAAGCTACTGCCACAAAATAACCCCAATTCAAATTTAAGTGCCGTTCTGACTATGATTAGTATGTACATCTGGGATATAAAACCTTAACTAACATGGAGCAAACTATGTCATCCCAACTTTAACAGTGAACAGGTGATGGCCCACATAAATGTATAGAAATAGAACAGGATTTATAACGTCTCTGACAAGGGAGATCCTATGATTCTACTCAACGCATTGATGACAATCTCAAAGTACTGTCAATTCAATAAATAAGCTTGCAAACTCCACCCTAAAAATATAGCTTTTTCGGCAGAGGCACCAAACCTCTGCGGCAAACTGCCTTCTACTTTGCATAGGGAAGAGAGGGTTGGTCGAAAACTCTGGCCTCTTGCTGATGTACAAGATTTGGCCCATGGTGCTTGTCCTTTGAACTGATTGTTTTTTATAAATATGTTTTTGGATTCAGGAGTTTTATATAGAATTCGTGAATTCAGCACAAGCATCTCACCCTAAAGCTTGCATCTTTCTCATGAGTCAAATTTCCGAGTCACGAATCCTTGAAATTTAATTTAATTTAAAATGGCACCTGGGAAGTGCAGTACTGAAGCAGGTACCATGGTCCCCATCTGCTATTCTAGGTGTCAGAAACTCACGAGCCAGGAATGCAGTTAACTTAGGGTATCTCTTTGATGGACCCCACTGTGGCCTTCTTGGGAGTAAGGCTGTGCGTATTCTGCCTCCTGTAGGACATTTTTTCTAACACTGCAGAGCACAATCCATACCTTGCATTAAAAACAAGACCTTGTAAGTATTGCATTTTGAATGCGAGTTATGGTTTGCATCTATTGCACACATTTTTGATTATGTTCCTAACTATAACTTTGAATTTCAGTTGATATCAAGTTTTACATCCAACCATAAACTGCACTTTAAACTATGTTTCAAGTGAGTTCCTTTGTTTTTGTTTTAAACCTACACTGAGGTGATTGTTATACCACAGTGAACCATAAATTCACTTTTAACAAAGGCCAGATTCAGGGGATTTTTTTAACCAGTATGTAGTCATATGTTTGAACACTTCCCTGCTGTGGCTGATCAACACACACTGCCTGAAAGTACACGCAAATACTGGTGTGTTGCTGCTGTGTAGAAAAACCCCCTTGTCTAGGAGACCTGAACAAGAATAAACGACACGCCGCAACAGATCTCTAATCGGGCAGGTGTGGGTCAAGGTTTAGCCTCTTTAAATGGGCCATAAAAGGAAGAGAAACACAACCGTTCTCTTTAACCAGTCTTAGGTCGCTAACAATCACTACTAAAAGGCATTCTCGGAGGGTGCAATCTTTTGAAGATGCTGCATGGTTTTTGAGACCTATTGTGACATCATTCACAGGATGGCATCTTTGTGGTGCCATTTCTCTTGCATCACTGGTTCAGTGAGCATCTGCATGGTGAATCAGTGATCACATGGGTGAATCACACCAAACTAAATACCTTAGCAGGACTCGCATTTGATAAATTCATTTCTGTGAAAGTGTTGTGCTGCATGTGTTATTGCCGTTACTCATGAGATATCACTTGCGTATTACAAATAAGATGGCGTAGGTCAAGGTGCGGGAGTGTCATTGATAGATGGGACTTAGTTCAACTTCTCCATCACAACCCAATTAGAATACGCAGTCCGCTGTAGGCAAGTTTGAACAGCTCAGTTTTCAATAGTAAATGAACAGAACATGTCCAACAAATGTAAAGCATATAAAATGTGACACTTTCAACACAATTTAAGTGCCTTATTGTATGAGTATGCACTTTTTGCATTGTTCATTCATTTCTCAGAGTTGTCCTACAATTTGGTAGATCGATCTTAATCATCTCTCTAAATGTATGACTTTGGGAGGCATGCAAATAAAGGTTAGGTGAGAGCTATGGAATTGCAAACACTTCATGGAAGTATTGAAAATTGTGTGGATTGGCAAGTCACGATCACAAGCTTGTTCTGAAATTGAGAAAATAATATAAATGCTATGTAACTGTAGATATTAAATATTTGAAGACATTTATCCAGCAATATAGTTTAGCAAGTATTGAAAATAATAAACTGTATATACTGAATGAAAATGTACTTTGTGATTGGCAAGTTGGTAACAAATTTAGTGTTTGAAATGCATTGCTCATCAACCTACTAATGCTACAATAAAACGATTTACTGTTTAGAGTCATGTGATTACCTTCATAGTGGCGTTTCCTTTTTGTAGTTGAAACTTGGGTCCGTTCCATCAATCTGAAGTTTCAGAGTTTGCTTAAGGCTTAGTTCTGTATCAGCTGAAGGGTAGCCTTCCAAAACCTCATGGTGTCCTTTCTCCTGCAATCCTCGAGCGACTGAAACTTTTCCTAAGAAAACCTGATTTCCCTGAAGATGAAAATTCGGGTTGGTCATAATTCCATTCCTCTTCTTCTGCTCAGCACTTTGTTGCTGAATTAAGAATTGCTGCTGTGATCGTCCCACTTCATGTGGGGCGGGTGGACCTAAAATATTACACTGTTGCTCTACAGGCATTGTCTTCAGCGACATATTTATATTTGTCCCGGATATTGAAATCGGACCCCTTTTGTCAAATTGTGTCATTTCATACTCCAGGACTTTTGGATGGGAAGTGCTGTTCTGTTTTGTTTTCTTGCCCACTGAGCCTGACTTGACAGAGTTTTCAGCTTTACCTCCCTTATTTGATTTAGTAGATTTTAAGCTGGGCTTTACTTGGCTCCATTCAAACTCACTTACCGGGGAGGCCGGGTTCTTGCCTGTGGAGTGAATTGTTGATGAGGGCGAGACAATAGACTGTCTACTCCGACTACGTGGTAGTGAGTGTTGCTGTATTTGCTCTGTAAAGGACAGGCTATGGAAACTATCAATAGGTACAGTTTGAGCAGTCGCTGTAGATGAAGTGGTGCGAAGAGATGAGTTTTTGGAGCTTTTTAATGAATTGTTTGAGAGTGAATCCTTCTGACGATCAACTGTAGAATCTGGTGACTCTGAAGGAGAGCTAAAGGCATGAACGGGTCCATTAGATAAGCCATGCAAATTATGTTGGACATCACCGCCCCCAGTGCTTGAGGAGCTGTTAGATTTCATAGTTAAGGACTGCATCTTCGTTGAGGTCTGTTGTAAGGCTTTTTGATCCATTGTATGCACTGGAGAAGGAGTGCAGCCATTTACAGTTGATGCACCATATTTCTCCAATAGTTTAATAATTTGGGAATGCCCATTTTTTGCTGCAACCCGCATAGCAGTGCGCCCAAATTGATCAGCATGGTTTGGCTCCCCACCGTTCTCTAGTAACAGCTGGACAACCTCAATGTGCCCTTCCTGAGCAGCTATACAGAGTGCAGTAGCGCCCTGATTACATGTGTGATCAACAACAGCCCCCTGATCGATCAAGTATTGAACCACCTTTACATGCCCCTGCCAAGCAGAAGACTGTAATGCTGAGCGTTTTTCATTGTCCGATGCGTTGATGTCAGCATGGTATGTTACAAGAAGCTGCACCATTTCTAAATGCCCCTGCCAGCAGGAAACATGTAATGCCGTTCTTCCTTCAGCATCGCTCACTTCCACATCTGCACCATTTTCTAAAAAAAACTCTGCCATGGGGAGTTGGTTTTCTAGTGCCAAAATGTACAGCGTAGGTCGGCCATCAGCATCCTTGTAGTTGACATCTGCACCATGGCTCAAAAGCAATTCAACAATATCTCTATGACCTTCTAAGGCCGCAACACGAAGCGCATTTCGCCCATCATAACCTTTTTGATCAACATCAGATTTATTTTCCAACAAAATCTGTACGCAATCATAGTGACCTTCTTGTGCAGCTAGTATTAATGGTATGCGTCCATCATTATCGATTTCATTTGTTCTAGCACCCTGCTCAATAAGTGCATCACAGATTAACCTGTGGCCTTCGAAGGTTGCCATATGCAAAGGAGTCCATCCTGCATCATCTCTGTGATTTTCATCCAAACCTCTATCGAGCAGAGTTCGCACCACTTCAACATTACCCTGAGCAGAAGCTATACTGAGAACAGTTCTACCTTCACTGTCAATGCTATCAACAGCTGCACCCCAAAATAAAAGTGTGTTTACAACGGAGGCATGCCCCATGGAGGCCGCTGCTAAGAGGGGAGTACGTCCATTATGATCTGTGTGGTCCACATCAGCTCCTCCTTCAAGAAGCAAATCAACAACATCTACGTGTCCTTCATAGGCAGCAACAAGGAGAGGAGTCATCCCATCCTTGTCACAATGGTCCACTTCAGCACCACGGTCTATTAAAAGACTAACCACAGAAGCATGCCCTTTACTAGCAGGTACACAAAGAGCTGCGACAGACAGAGCAGTCCTTCCATCCACATCCTCATGGTTAACTTCTGCACCGTGATCCAGCAAATGCTCAACAATTTCTCTATGACCCATGTATGCAGCAGCAATCAGCGCCGTTCTACCTTCATTATCCGCTTTGTTGACTTCAGCACCATGCTGAAGTAAATTTAATACAATATCTTCATGCCCTCCCCAAGCTGCTGCCCTCAAGGCTGTCCTGCTATCAGCATCGGCACAATCCACTTTTGCTCCGGCATAGAGCAGTGCAGAAACCACCTCTGTGTGACCACCCCAAGCTGCTGATCGCAATGTCGTCCAGCCATCATGATCAGTATGGTTTATGTTGGCTCCAAATCCAATCAAACAATTAACCACTTTTATGTGCCCTTGACGAGACGATAGAGTTAATGCAGTTTGCCCATGCTTATCTTCAATTTCTAAATCACATTTTCTAGAAATAAGCAACGTGACAACGTCAAGATTCCCACTATATGCTGCATTAGCCAGTAACGTTCTTCCGTTTGAGTCACACTGGTTTACAGAAGCACCATTATCTAATAGAGTACGAATGGAGTCCTCCCTTTCCAAGGCTTGACGCACAATGCAAGATGTACGGTCATCTTCACTGTTCACATGGGCACCAGCTTTTACTAGCAACTGCAGTACTTCCTGCTCCTTTGGGATTAATGTCTCCAAAGAGTCTTTCACGCATGCACCATTCCATATCATCCACAATGCTAAGTCTGAGGTATCCAATTGCAAATTTGAATGGATTAGGTGAAAAGCAAACTCTTGAACTTCCAACGCCGTCAGTTCTTTTGCTCGACACGTCAAGCTCATTGCTAGCATTCGGTGGCCTTCTGCTGCATTGCATAAATACTTCTGTGTACAATGCTTCACATCGAGCAACCATTCTGCAAAACTGTAATGAAACAAGATTTTTGTTTTTCCTAAGCCATCTACAAGAAGCTTGGATAGTACATCTAGCTTTCGTTGAAAGTCCTCTATTGTTAATGTCATGTTTCTGGTCCATACTGCATGATATAACTCCATTGTTGTCAAAGGCCTGCAGGCTGCCAGAATTACATTCAAAATAGGTTGTACCTTTGCAAATTGCTTTCTCACAAAAAGTCTTTGGCACAGCCATAGGTATAACCCATTCAAGGTGCCAGGAATATCCCGAATTTCTCGTAGCATGATAAAGTTTTCCACAACTCCATCCAGAACACGTTCCAGGTAGAGGAAACAACCGCTGCTTTTGATGTGGAGTTGGTTCAGCATTTCTGCAGTTTCTTTTGTGAGGTGTTGTCTCAGGGCTTCTTCTTGGTCTAAGCGATGTAGGATGTACTGCTGGACATCTTTAACAATGTAGGCCTTGCGGAGGTCATCAAGACATATTTTCCGGAAACCTGTTTTTAAAGAAAACAAAAAAAAACATTGTAAATGTTTGCATAATATCATAAAAGTACAAGACACATTTAACAGATCTTTAATTCATCTTAGATCTAAAAACAAACATGCCAGTACACTGAATTAAGTTTTAAGTAATTAGAAATGCACCACCATTGGCATATCCGGATGCTTGTTTTCCAAATGAAAAACCGCAAAAACATGCAAACAAATTTTACTGCAATTTACTTTAATGTTTTTAAAGGCTATTAATCGGAGGCACGGGGTGAAAGGACATTTGGCACCAACATTTTATTAATTACACTTAAACTTACAACTCACTGACTGTTCCTTGTTAAAGCTTCAATCAGAAAATAATAACTGCATAGTTGAATTATATAACTCGCTACAAGGACATTGTTAAGGTCACCCTGACAAATCAGTTTTCACACACAACGAGATTAATTGCAGACTCGGACATCGATAGGTTCATGCGTTCACAGTCCAAGATACACAAATTAATAAATGCGAAAAAAAGGTTTGCCTCGGTTTTTTGCGGATGATTTTTAACCCACTCTCAAGAGTCATTTGTTTTCATATTATTTAATCCATGCACTTTCTTAGTTTTGGTGGCGACTGTGGCATTTGTGTTGCCTCTGCGGTTATTCCATGTTTTGAGCGGTCCTGTTTGTGCTAGCATGGTTATTTTCGTCACTGGTGTCTGTTTACTGTTGCTACTGCTTAACTAAATTTCAATACTGCTATGCTTGCCTGTGGCTGTGTCTCAGTTAGGTTTTTCACGTTTGTGTTGGTTGTTTACCGCCAGCTGGATGAACGGCCACAGCAGACGGCTTTGTATTGAGTGAATTGGAGAGGCTGTCAATCTCCATTTCGCCCTCCCACTGCGCTGATCCTCTGCATCTCTGAATCAGCACAGCTGGAGTTTACAGCAAGCTGCAATTGCATAAGCGAGTGCGAGTTCAGCAAAACGCTGGGTTCGGTCAATCTGTCACAGCATGCATTTACAACAAAAAAATGGTTTCCGTTCATGACAGAATTAATAAGTCTATCGCAAACATTGGAATCGACTTTGCCTATCTAAACGGGATATCAAGGAATGGCACAACGCACACATTTATCATGAAAACAAAGGGTTTCTCATACTGTCAACCAGACATGCGAAAGTGCTCTAATATGCATCTTTTAGGTCTCAACTACAGAACGCTTTACCTTTCTGGGAAGAAGCATGGTCATTACACAATACACCTCAAAGATTTTTGTTGTGTGGGCCTACAGCTGCAAGCTGCTACCGGACAATAACGTGCACTTATGCAATCTATTTATTCTGCACCGCTGTAAAATGGGTGTCGGTGATGAAAGAATGGCAAAGTAGCTAACCTGTGCATCAAAATGCATTTTACTTTTGATTTAACAATCTGGTATTTGAGATCATGTTAAATCGGCGGATAGTCCATCTCATGTTCTTCTGTGATCAGCTTTTGAATAGAAGACAAGAACTCCACAGCACCAAACCTTAACTTAATATTTATTATCTTACTTTAGACTATGTGAGTTCTAATGACCGGTTTTGTAGGGGCACCAGAGCAATCAGGGGTTACTGAGATCCAGTTGCATCCATTGGAGTTTTTCACCGCCTGGGACCGCAATTCTACTAGACCCCAAACTGGATAACCAAATACTCCTCTCCCGCATTTGAATCTCCTCGGGTATGAGACAGAGCCATCCAAACCTTTTTCACGGTGGTGACAAGGGTTAGACACTCAAAATACAGCTTACATCGTAAGATCAGCGAATAAGATCAATGCTTGACTTTATAAAAGTATTTTAATACACACAAGAATAAAATGACAACACATAAAACTCAGATACACAGTGAAAACCAGAAGTGTCTGGGACCCTCTGGCCATAGTTTTCACCCCAAACATTACACTGCCTAGATTCTAAGCACCATAAAAACAGTTACAATTGCAACATGCAGACCTTATTCCACAGGGTTGCTCTTCAATGCTATATGAGTGTTTTGGGCCTTTCTTGGAAACAACGCACTCAGATAGGGTCTGGTAAGGAATACTTCTGGTCTTGGCACAGTTACCAGAGTCCTACTAGTCCAGTAATAACTGGGCTAGCTGTAGGAGGGTAGTGGCTGGCTAGGGTGTCAGTCAACCCAGATACTCTCAGATCACCCACAACAAGAGTTTGTGGCCTGCACCACAGAGCCCACCGGTCGCAGTGCAGAGTTTCTGCTGGCTACGAGTGCAGGAAAAGCAAGGCCCCACAGGGTTGGTGCAGCTTGCTACTAGCGCAGGGAAAGCATGGACAAAATTGGAGACCTGAGGCGAGGACCAAAGGTTCAAACTATAAGTTCTTCAACAGGGTGGTGTTCATCAGCTACAGATGACAACTGGAAGCACCTACCAGCTCCTACAGCACAAGGGAGGGGTCAGGAGTTTCACTTTTAATCACCATATGGAGAACCATGTCCCCTTCAATGTTGATGTGAAGCAGGTTTCCGGAGTCTCCTTGTGTTTCAAAGCAACCACCACCTCCCCAAGTCTCACAGAAATTGCTTTCTCTGCTGGGATGCTGCCTGATGAGCTGAATCCCAGCTACTTCCATCAGACAAGCACATTATTTTAACAGGTAATCCGTCACTGAGACAATTCCCAAGTCCAGACTTGTGGTAGGAGAGGGTGGAAGGGGCAACAGCAACCAAAGGCCTGGATTTCACTTCTGGATCTCTCCTTACTTCTGCCACCCTGTGTGTAGCTGGTCAAGAAACAAAATACACCTTAAATAGAGATCTCAGGCGCATGATTCCCTGATTGTTAGATCGGACATTCTTGAAGTGGTATTCCCTCAAAATATTTGCCTTCACTCCCTTACTTTGCTGAACCCGCTTTTGAAGCCATTAGGGATCTGCACACTTTATCCCTGCCAACAGATGCTGAAGTGCTTGTGATCTCTCCTTAAAACATGGTAAAATTGGCCTTCACTTAATTGGCACATTTAATTTACTGATAGGTCCCTAGTAAATGGCACCACATACACCCAGGGCCTGAAAATTAAATGCTACTAGAGGGCTGCAGCACTCATTGTGCCAACTACTAAAGCAACCTTTTAAAACCGATCAAGCCTGCCACTGTTGCTTGTAATGCAGTTTCAAACTGCCACTTTGACTTGTCAACATGAACCTTTTGCCAAGTCTGAACTTTCCTTTTTAATACTGATGTCACCCTAAAGATTTATAGAGCAGGGTACACAATATTTAAAACTCGGAACATGTGGTTTAAAGTGTTAATGTCCTGGTAGAGAAAAACTCCCAAATCGTTTTTTACTGCTGTAAGGCTATCTCTCTCATAGACTAACAAAGAGTTGCTTTGTTACACTTAAGAGTTAACTTCAAATCAGGAACTGATAGAAAAATGTTTACACTAAAATTAATTGGAATTTAAAATCCTGTTAGTGCTAAAGTGATGTCCTGTCAGTGCCCTGGGCCACAGGATTGTGAATGAGTCCCCTGTTGTGGGTAATGCATTGCTTCCTGATATTGAGACCACAGAGGCCTAGGTGTGAGAGGAGAGAGTCTTCCTGACAGGAGGGCTGGGGAGGAGCAGTGCCCTGCTCTGATTACACGTCAAAGGTGCCTGTCTGCAGCACACAAAGAAACCTCACACAAGGCCTACCCTTGCCTTTGTACCCCAAGAGAGTTTGGAATCAGGACCAGGGGAAGAAGAGACCAGAACTAGTTTTGGGGTAGGTGAGGGAATTTCCCCGCACAATGGCTGGCACTTGGTATAAAAACAATATCTTCAGAACCTCTCATGAGGACACTCTCGGACCTTCAGAAGGATTGCCCTGCTGTCTGAGGAAGAGGGATGTGCGCTGCAGACTGAAGAAGGAAGACTGGATCTGCTTTGCTTGAACCCAGGCTACCCATAGGACTCCAAGGATCAATTGGATGACCTTCTGTGTGTGCTACAGAACCACAACAAGCTTATAGAGGCCTCCCTGCAACAGCCCAGCACCAAGTGGATCTGCCTGAACCTGCATGAGCCATGCTGCTGGTCTCAGTTGGTGTGAGTTCTGACCCCAAAGAGCTTCCCCCGAGGTACCAGACCCTTGGCCGGCATAATTGAAAACTCATTCTCAAGGAAAGGGCGTGTTACAGAAGTTTTAGATGCCTTACGACTGCATAGTGACCTCTTTGCGCCGAGAATCAACTGCCAATCTGAAGCTCCAGCGCAGCCTGCTCTTCAAGCTGACAGCAACCATCCGTAACCATCAACCAACGCAAAGCTCCAGAGACAACTAGCGCATCAGGCTAGTGATGCTCGTCCATGATGCTCGACCTGCTCCTCGCGTTAGCATCCTCATAGTGACCAAACCCTTTGCTTGGACTTTGAGAAGGTAACTCCTCCACAGGGCTAACCTCGTCGATGTATCCAAATCACAGCCAGCCTCAACATGTGACTTTTCCCCGGTCCAGCATGAGCAGATAACGGCAAGAGGCACTGTGTGCTTCTTGGTGCTAGTTTCACTTAAAACTTTCTTTAAACTCATATGTCAGGTTCTACTGATTCAATGTTGCCATTTTGTTTATTAAAATTAAAATGTATTAAAGTGTACTCTTTTTCTAAATTCGTTTGGGATTTTTATTGTGTTGGGTTTTTAGTGTATTACTGTTCGAGTGCTGCATAAATACTTTACGCATTGCCTCTCAGGTAAGCATGACTGCTTTGTACCCAGCTAGTTGAGGGTTAAGTGTAGGTATATTTAGTGACTTTTGTGGTTCACCCTTACAAGGATTGTGTTTATTATTTGAGTGGACGCTACAACCACTCCCCCCCCCCCACCCCAAATACCCAATTTCTTATATTGACGTTACAGGGCATGTGTTACTTTTGAATCGTGGGTGCACCTTACAATCTTGGTGCATATTTCTTGCATGTTCACGGAGTGATCAGTACATGAGGAAGGCCTGTTGCTCCGCTTCAAAGTTTCTTGATGATTGTAGGGGCTATACCCAGAGAGGAATATTAAATTACTCCAGGCCAAGAGGCTGTGACCATCAACCTGCAGAAATGGAGGGGTTTGTTCCAGCAGAGTGAGTCGTAGCTAAACCTAAATAAGACTGGTGCCTTCTCCAACTCATCAAGCTTTTAAAATGACTAGGAATGGGTAAGGGAGAGCTGGGGATGTCCAGTAGAACATATACCATCTTGGCTTAAATTGAACACAATGGCTCACCATCCTCACCCAGTGAACTCACTGGCTCTCAAATCAAGCATCCCAGACATGATAGAGGAAAAAATAACCCAGGTACGGGAGACTGCACTCAGAGGGAGCAGCTAGGCAGACCCTCTCAAGATGTACAGGTCTCCCTGAATATAGATTAATGTGCCACCACTGTCAGTCTGTCGTGTATTTCTATAGGTTCTGAATCGATCCCCCTATTCCTGACCCTATTCTGGTTAAACTACCTAGCTAGTTAACTAACAGTCAGCCCATGAGGCAAGAAATCCCCCATGATGCAGATACCGTTATCTGACGCAGTCACACTACGGCACAGGAACGTGTTATCTGATTAGGTCATAACGCTTGAGATCTAATTAGACAAGCGACATTCCTCCAGCCCCTGATAAGGCATACGACGTTCTCATAACAAATCAAACCTATGACAACCTGGAAAATCCGTGCGGCCATTGTTTTGATTTCACAGAGAACTTTTGCAAAAGAATGTGCTAACGAGCAAGTCGTATGACATCTTTATTGACGTACCTATGTCCATCCTTACGTCAATCTCGGCACCTTTAAGGTATAAATATTGCCGACCTTGCCCTATGCAAACACACGCGTGGTGACAAGACGGAGCAGCCATACTTGCCGAAGCCGAGAGCAGAAGCAGACCCCGCAGGCAGCAGCCCCGCCTTCCTGAAGCGCTGAGAGACGCGCTGCTATCTCAAGCCGAGAGACCCAGCACCGGCGCTTCTGGGCAGCCCGGAATATCGAGAGCAGAGAAAGAGATACCATTCCTCATTCATCCTAAATTCCAGGTACAGAACTGAATAACCCCTCACAGAGAATTCTTTAGTTATTCACTTGGCAAAAACAAACTTAACTTAAACTGTAACTTTCTATTCCCGCCCACGCATTAGACTTAGGTCAGGTACACGGGGTAGGCGTATTTAGAAACACCAGTTGAGTACGTTTAGTCAAATGTATATGTGTATGTAAATATATTTTAATCATTTTAAACATCATATGGCTCAGAAACCATATCAATGTTTTTACAGTATTATTTTATACTATTGCTTCTAATGTATGCACTTTACTTAACTATAAGTATTGCAATAATATCGATCCATTTCTCTTGTACGAGAAAAGAGACTGATCAATAAATAACATCTTTTATTGAACACGCCCGTCTCTTCCTTTTCTCTACATTCTGATGAGACTAAGAATGCACGTACTGACTGAGTAAAATAATTGCCTTGTGCTCACACGACTCATGAGATTGACTCTTGATTAGGGGAGAGCAAAGTTGTCATGTTCTATGGTTGTCAGAAACTAAATCCCTTCTTGTCTAATCAGGGGAGTTAATTCCTTCCTTGAACATTCGAGAAAGTTTCTAGCGAACTCTGAGCTTAGCTGGCAAACCCAAAAATTAAGTCTAGTATCGACAGTAGTAGACCTAGTTAACGTCTGGTCTAGGCCTTTACTGCTGTAGGTACTATTCCAATGCGCAGAGCCTATTGGGAAAATAGGAGCTACACTACATGGCGCCCAACGCGTTTGGAAAGGGCGATAAAACTAACGTAAGACATTTAGAGTAACTCAGTCGTGCTTTCTCACTCAGACCCCTTTTCCCAAATACTCCAAAGACGTCTGGAGTGGGTGAAAGGTTATTATATCCTCCAAAACCTCGCAGGAGGGAACTCCTATGTATGGTTCTTGGTCTAGTCAACGTTGAAGGATAAAACAGTTCCAGAATATTGTGCATCTAATCTCTGTTTCCATAAGAAACCTGATCTGCAAACAAACATAATACCATCCTGTCTGTAAAATGGCAGAGAGTGATGATGAAAGAGAGGCAATTAGATTAGCTACTGAAATAGCAGATGCTGATGCTACCATGCAAACAGCAGACCCGGATATAATACTCATCCAGGTCGCCAAAAGGAGATCTATAACCTTAAAACTTATAGAAAATGGACTGACACCTAGAGGTGGCACAGTCATATTCGTAATTGAGGCACACGAATATCGGCAGACAGAGGTATACTATACATGGATACATTTTCCAGCAGCAAATGCTGTAACAAAGTACTTCCACTATTACAAAGTAGAGGAACCTCCTGAAACGTACACTCCTTTCGAGGAGGTGGAAGTACCACTCAAATTCCAAGAGCATTTGCTCTTATTTGATGGCGCCCTAAAACATAACAATCACATTACAAGGCTCGGTCCTTTAGGAAGACCAGGAGCAACGTGGCCGGTCCTAGCCGGATACACACCACATCCAGACATCGAAAGAATGCCTGCAGCAGAGCTGTTAATACAGCTAAAACAACTACTAAAAATTCATAGACAATTAGTTCAGTATGTAATGCGGACTTCAACAATTCAGCCAGCGATTAAACTACCACAGCTGACCCCTCACCAGGGGAACACAAATAAAATTACACCACAGAACATCCAATCCTGCCTAGGTAAAGTTCCAGCTAAACGGGAACAAATACCATTCTGGTTGGCACAGAAAATTACCCAAATAGAGGCGGTGTTTCCTGACACCACCCCATTAGAAAAACACAGGATTCTGACTATATGTCTCCCAATGGGAATCGCACCACACATTGAGGACTGTGACACTTGGGGTACAGTCTTTGCTTCCATCTACACAAAAACGCACGGTGTTCCATCCATTTCGGTGATACCAGATGTGCTAAAACAAATTCAAGATGAATACGGTCCAGAACCTGCTTTAACTCTTGGTATGAAATTACTGAAAGACTTCAAGCAGGTCTCGGCTATATTATTAGCCAACATAAAAGGTGAAGCAGCAAACGTGGCGATCCGCCAGAGGTTAAAAGAGATAGATATAGCAGACCAACCAGCTGAAATTGCCAGAATCATAGAAAAATCCTATGAAGAACTAGGCAGAGATAGTCTAGGTGGAATACCAGTAAAACCGCAACTGACTACAAGTCCAGAAAAAATGTTTTTTAATAATAATAATAATTCACCAAAAAAGAACTGGGATGGGAACAAACAATCCAATCCTAAAGAAAAGAAATTCCAGTCCAGAGGAAGGTCTCCTAGGCGAAGAGAGAAATCTCCAAACCCGAGACAAAGGTCACCCCAGAGTGAACCCTCTGGGAATAGATATAACCTTAGAAATAGGGATAATATTAAAAAACCTGATAGATATCAAGACATTGATACACGTCCCTCTCAATCTTTTCAGAATTCCTCGCAGAAATCGGAAAGAAGAGGACGATCAGAAGAGCACGCCAAGTCCAAAGACAAGGAACCTGCTCAACTGAAAAAGAAATCACAATTTCCAAAAAAGAAGGTAGCCAGTATCAAGGTAGTTAACAATGCCGAGAATACTGAGGACACAACTGAAAAACGGAGAGTGGGCTCAGACAATGCTAGACAGCGCAGCAGAGGTGAGCATAGCTCGCAAAGTCCTTATGAATCATCTGGAGACAGTGGACACGAATGAATACCTTCAAGTGGAAACTGCAGATACCAGAGTTAGCAAGCCCCACAAAATATACGAGATAACATTACGTATAGAGGGAGATAAGACTAGGAAAATAAGGGGACTATTTTGGGATAACCTCTCCAAGGGTTATGACATCCTTCCAGGGGTACAAGAACAGCCCGGGGGTATTCTCAGCGAGAGTAACAGAATTACTACAACTATATGATGATGAAGCATTATCTTATGTCGATGACATTTACTTAACAGATGATGACTTGGAGACTCACTTGAAAAGAGTGAACACCATAATACTTGGTTTCGCTGCAGAGGGTTACAAATTCAACTTCAAAAAGTCCAGAATTGCCCATCTGACGGTCCTATTCTTAGGATATGAGCTATCAAGTGAAGGTAAAAGCCTGGCAGACAATTTCCTAGAGAAATGTGCCGTTATCCAAGCTCCTAAAACACTAAAAAACCTACAGTCAATTTTAGGCTTCCTAAATTTCGGAAGAACATACATTGCAAATTACGCAGAAAGGGTGAAACCCCTTTACGATCTAATTAAACCAGACTTTAAAAGATCCAGTTGGACTCAAACACACACAGAAATTTTGAGATCCTTACAAACAGACATGCTAATTAAGACAAAATTAGAAACCCGTGATAATACACGCAACCTTGTGATCCGAGTCATCCCAGGGAGATGCGGATTCACATACCTGACCTCTAATGAGGGAGAAAAGGTACCAATTGCATTCAAATCACACTTGTACACAAAAGCTGAACAGAGATTCAGCAACAAAGGAAAAATTGTTCAAGCAGTTCAAACCGCAATAGCTAGAGAAAAAGACATAGCTGACGGTAGACATATCACAGTCAGAACAGCTGAATCAGCCTTTGAGGCATTAACAACACCGTGTAATTTACCATCAACAACATTGGATCCAGAATGGATACAATGGGTGAATTCAATCACAACGGACAAAGTATACTACTACTTTGATCCAGAACTAGAAGAATTAAAAAATCTAAAATATGAAAAGACGTATCCTCTGCCAATCGACATTCTGCCTCTACGACATTACGCCTGTGTAATCTATACAGACGGACATGCTCAACCCTCCGTTTGGGGAGAACATGCATACAACCCCACATGTGAGATTACAAAAGAAGTGTGGCGCGGAGGTAAACTAAGACCTCTATTAACAAAATCACACTCAGTAGAAACTAATTCAGAACTACAAACTGAAATAATAGCTTTGAAAATGGCGCTAGATAATGCGGATCGCGAATTCCCGACACTTATAGTGTCAGATTCATATTTCTGCGTCAAAGCATATAACAAGGATTTGCAGACATGGATTCAGAACGGTTACAAAGATGACACAGATGCACCAATAAAGCAGAGACTTCTCTGGGAACAAGTAGCTCTTTTGAAAAAAGAACTACCAAAGACTCACGCGACTCACTCACTGAGTCATCAGCGTGATGGCGTTCACGTTGTAGGGAATTCATTGGCTGAAACAGCCGCAGCGGCAGCCAGTAAACCGGCTCCCGTAGATCGAAAAAAGCGTACATTAAAATACATTGACGGTGAAACATTGCTGGCGGTGAAAACGTCATTAAAAGGCGACTGCTCAGCGTTACCGATCAACTATCCACTCAATTATACATACATAATCGATGCAAACTCCGTCCCTTTTGCTCGAATCCCTG
Organism: Lissotriton helveticus; assembly: GCF_964261635.1. Lineage (NCBI taxonomy): Eukaryota > Metazoa > Chordata > Amphibia > Caudata > Salamandridae > Lissotriton > Lissotriton helveticus. Next base: position 1,894,066,545 of record NC_136059.1, on the reverse strand, counting down.
GAGTGGGGGATAGAGTGATTCCAAACATGGACAGGAGAAACTTGTTAATCGCAGACGCACACATGGGCGAGGGTCTCAGACACCTTAAATTAAAAGATTCTCTGGAAGAATTACAATCACGGTACTGGTGGCCAGGCATGAGCCTGCACTACACCATGTTTGTAAAAAACTGCCCAAACTGCAACAGAGATCGCAGTGGGGAGAGAAGCAGTTTAATACCTCGTCGTATCAAGGCAGATAATATTACCAACAAAAAGAATGGCTTGCGATTAACATACACAGGCTAGTTCCACTTATAATGTAGATCCACAGCACTCGGCTGACGTCCGGACTGTTATACAAGATTTGCGAGTCTAAATGGCATATACGCTAAGAGCATGCTACGTTCGACCATTTTTTTTTTTCATTCAGGCAATCCAGCCTGGGGGGGGGAAAGAATGGCCAAATGAGCACAGCCCAGCGGGAATCTTCTCACTTCCTTCCTGAGGGTATGGGATGGTGTAAAGAAAAAACCAAGGCAGAAAGCAATCTATAATGGAAAGGACATTAGGTTCGGGAGCTGGGTGGGTCAAACATCTAATAAGTGTCCAACGTAGTCTAAATAACTTGCCAAGAAATTCTCTGAAGGGATTCAGTCCGTACGAATTATTATTCGGAACTAGGATGTTGATCTCTGACCTTGATAGTCAGACTTCAGTGGTAATAGAAAAAACCTTTGATGTCAAAGACCGTTTGGCTATTTTGCAGGACTTAAACAAAACAAGAAAAGACCTGAGCAACATACAGTTGAAACAACAGCCAACAACCACTGAAGAATCACCACCTGTCCCAGCAAGACCTGTCTGGATTCCAAAAGTCGGGGATCTAGTCAGGGAGAAGATCGCGGTAAAGAAGGAATTTGGGCCTTCTTACAGAAAAGCAGTTCCTGTCTTGTCTGTCAACGGGACAAGATCAGTTGTACTACCGCCACTTGCTGGAAAAAAGGAGAACCGAGTTGTATCCATCGACCTGGTAAAACCACAACATGTGGCCGATAACAAACAGTAGGCCAAGTGGACTCCCAATAAGTAGCAGAACACCAAGGTTTGCTACCAGTACAGAGGTCCTAACAAAGAGGCTCATCACATTCGAAACGCCTAAAGAAGAACAACAAGGACTATGCAACAATGCAATAGAACTCAGACCTCTGAAAACCCAAATAAAGACATTTAGCAGAGACACACCAATCTACAATGAAGTTCCAAGTGAAAATGCAAGAAACAAAAATCCTGAACCAATTGGAACAATTGACAGAACTGCATCTGGTTACTTCATCAACTTCGATGATTCCTCTGAAGGTTTCAGCGAACAAAAGACACAGCCATCATCAAAATCCTTTAAAGACAAAGCTAAGGAACTTTTGAAACAACTGAAAGAAACATATCTGGTTTCTCCATGGATTGAATTTTGGGTGGGTTTTGGTGCATTTATCCTCATACTTTGGCTCATCATGGTATTTACCTTGGGACGCTTCATTGAGGGAAAATATGCTAAAATGGACACAGCAAGTCAGAACATCAACTTGGTCCTCAAACCACACACATCTTCACACGTCGAGAAACGAGAACTTTCTTCAGAACTTTCTTCAGCCAACTTCACAGCAAATCCGATACCTGGTGGGGTAGCCTGGGACAAAACTGACTATGAAATTTATGGTCCGGTCGAGATCCTGAAATATCCACACCAAATCAAGATCTCCTTGAGTGACTTTGCAAAACCAAACTCATTTGCTGATGATTGGGACTTTGAAAGTATAAACAATATGATGTCTGACTTAGTAATGTCTGCTAAATTTACAAAACATGATTATTTGCAAGGTTCTACAAATTATGATAGTATGTATTGCTATAACCATTATGGTAACCATTTCTTGCATAAATCTGCACAACCTAGAAATGTTTTAAATTATAATCAATGGGAACATTGTGCTACACCTCCAAAAGGGAGCTCTAGAACCGTTTATGACAAATATTCATATTTTTCAGGTTTTAACATAACTAATGCTGAAACATTTTATTACAAATTGTCAAACAAGACAGGGATGAAAACCATGATAACCAACACAAAATTGATATATTCAGATTCATTCTTTGAAAAAATGAATACATTTGGATTTGATTATTGGGACAAAAATGTTGATTTGAAAAGTGTTTGGGGTACAAAAGAATGGCAAGTACAGGGTATAGAAGCTTTGTTTAGAGCCTGCATGATCCCAGAACAAATGATATTTTTAAATGACACTGTTCAACAAACCACCTGTCTTGGCTTAGCCAAAATCAAAGATTTAAATAACCCGTCTATTCCAAAGCCAACAATGTTTAGCAATAGCTCTGAAACAGATGAAGAAATAGACATAAACCATATACTTAACCAAAACAGAACACATCCTGATTGGAAACAATGGTTGATCTGGCCCACAGATACAAATAACTGTCAAGATAGATTCCTGAATAAAACACAGGGTTTCAAAATGACCAGGCCAGACCCAAGATATCCCCAAAGACATCATCCAGGGATAATAACAACCTACAGTGTGGGCAAATTATGCCTTCAATGGCTACAAACTTCCACACTGCCTGAAATTAAGCAACACCTAACTTTACTTACTGATGGTGCTGACTTGCGTGATTTCATACTGGGACCACGCAAACAGCGTCAAAAGCGTTTCATAGCAGCCTCTGTATATGCAGCATACAATGAGGCCTGGAAGGTTACACAAATTGAAACAGCAGAGAGAATACGTGAAATTGATCGTATTAATTTGGAAAAATCACTTTCTGTAGTGGACAATGGGTTAATGACTCTGTCCTCCAGAATATTTTCATTGGACAGCATTGTGTCTTCAGCAATCGATATATTATCGCAAGACTTACTGTTATTGCAACATGGTCAGTCACAATTGCGCTCTATTGTACAGCTTGGCTGGACGTTACAAAATCTGCGTTCAGGCTATGTGCCTTGGCGTTTAATCAACACAACGTCACTATTCCAAATCTTTAACCTTACTGATAGACAAATCGGTATGGCGCAGAAGGGTGCTGATTATACAATCTTGAGCATTGAAAAACTAGAAAGATTACCAATGACAATGTCAGAACGACCTGTCAGTGAATGGATAATCCACGGAATCATAAATATTCCAATCTCAACCTTCAGGTTTCAATACTGCCAAAAATATATACAGGCTGGCATGTACGAGAAATTGGGAAAGGGGTACCTTAAAACAACTTGGAACCTGCCCTATTCACATGCATGTGTCAGTAACAAAGGACAGAAAGTGTTTCTTAGTGGCAACAATTGTGCTATGTCACTAAGCGGCACGCTTCTGTGTAACGGTATTAGTTTGCACGGAGCCTGTGAAGGGAATTCATACAACCTTTCATGTCACCAGCAAGGCGCACCTGCAACTGAAATAGAACCATTCTTTCAAAGACTCTATAATGGAAGTTACATTCTTATTGTAGACCGCAGATGTTGTAGTCTTATGCCCGGGACTCCTTATCTCGTCACCACGACGGCGAAGGTCAAGTGCTGTGGACGTTCTTTGTTCCCCAGCTCCTTACCAGACAGGGAGGCAAGGGCATGGCCCGGTTTGAAAATTACTTCTATTCGAATAGACACCTTTAAGCAGAATGAAAACAGTGCTTCTTCAGACGCCTACAAGGCTCACGTCATCTAAAGAAACGTATGATCTACAAGTCGCAAGGACGACTGCAGAGATACATACATTATTATCAACTAATTCCCCCGTACATTTCGCGGAAATCCTGAGCGAAATCTTAAATATTTCTGATACCACTGGGGTCTCAAAGGTATTTAAGACAGTATTTTCGATGGCATTAACACCATTCAAAGCCATACTGTGTATTTTTCCAGATTTCGTCCATTCGATTTTTGGCGGACTTCCCCTGATCCTGGGACTAATTGCAGGAATCCTATTCCTAGTCCTTATTTTTCGTTATGGCAACCCATGTCACAGATCAAACTCTCGCGACAATGGAAGATACGATCCTAGCCATTGGATACCGGGACCGGATATCAAAAATTCTGGGACTCTCCCGGCTTAGAGACCTAAACATGACTTGGTTTCTATCATTTCGACCAATGTGGCAAAGGTGTGTTTTACCTGTACTAAGGTGTCTGCTATAAAGTAAAGTAAAGTCCACATTTGTAAAGCGCACAATCACCCGTAAGGGTCTCTAGGCGCTGGGGGGCCGTCGGGAAGATTAAGCGAGCTATTGCCCAGAGTCACATGGTGCTGGGCTAACCGTGCCGCCGGAGCCGGGGATCGAACCGTGGTCCCCAGATTCCAGCGTCAGTCGCCCTGGCCGCGGCGCCGCGGAGAAGAATGCGTGTTAGACACCTGTCTGACGCTACAATCGGATGCGCCGGTGGATGCAGATACACTGTTGGTTCCTACCAAGGTTCACGCACTGTGCTGCCCTCAAAGGCTGCCAATTCTGATGACGGCATTCCTGGAATCTTCACCACTACGATTGAAGAGTAGTGAAGTTCAAGATGAAAGCAGCATCGAACAGGTACGACCTTCTGTCAGCAATGCAAATCAGAATGTCAATGGAGACAATCATGCGCACGAATGCATGGTTACCCCTATTTCCGACTTAGTGGAACTTTCCCATGAAGCTGTTGACAGTTTTTTCGAAAGCCTGAATGATACGATGTTCTCTCCGGAACAGAAATAGAGACTTTTGAGTAAACTCGCACACGGCGTTCCCTGAATTCGGCCTTCAACCTTTAAAAATAAAGTCACATGAACAATTACAATCCAGTTCACGGACAGCAACTTTTTTCAGCAAGCCCTTAAAATATTTTTCTATATATTTTTTCCCCGGGACATTGATCTTCTGCTTAAAGTAAGAAACTATTCCTAGAGAACTAAGATTTCTATTTTAGATACTTTATATAGACTTTAGCTGCCCGCTGGTATGTTCACAAATATTTTATTATGTGATGAAATGGTCTCGACCTTCCTTTCTGTATAGCTATATTAAGAGCCATTTCATGTGTATTTCTCATATACCAAAAAGCAATAATGCATTACAATGCGTGTTTACTTTTGCATTTAATTCATAGCTTAAGTGCGTACAATATATATGACTGCAATTTTTCAGTATATTTGAAAATTTCGAAATGCATTTATGTATTTTGGGGTGGTAAGGTATACACTATACTCTATAGTATGTTGTACTATGTTATACTATGCATAGATTAGTAGATATGACCATAGTTAGCGTGGAGTGGGTGTCGTGTATTTCTATAGGTTCTGAATCGATCCCCCTATTCCTGACCCTATTCTGGTTAAACTACCTAGCTAGTTAACTAACAGTCAGCCCATGAGGCAAGAAATCCCCCATGATGCAGATACCGTTATCTGACGCAGTCACACTACGGCACAGGAACGTGTTATCTGATTAGGTCATAACGCTTGAGATCTAATTAGACAAGCGACATTCCTCCAGCCCCTGATAAGGCATACGACGTTCTCATAACAAATCAAACCTATGACAACCTGGAAAATCCGTGCGGCCATTGTTTTGATTTCACAGAGAACTTTTGCAAAAGAATGTGCTAACGAGCAAGTCGTATGACATCTTTATTGACGTACCTATGTCCATCCTTACGTCAATCTCGGCACCTTTAAGGTATAAATATTGCCGACCTTGCCCTATGCAAACACACGCGTGGTGACAAGACGGAGCAGCCATACTTGCCGAAGCCGAGAGCAGAAGCAGACCCCGCAGGCAGCAGCCCCGCCTTCCTGACGCGCTGAGAGACGCGCTGCTATCTCAAGCCGAGAGACCCAGCACCGGCGCTTCTGGGCAGCCCTCGCAGGCAGCCTGGAATATCGAGAGCAGAGAAAGAGATACCATTCCTCATTCATCCTAAATTCCAGGTACAGAACTGAATAAACCCTCACAGAGAATTCTTTAGTTATTCACTTGGCAAAAACAAACTTAACTTAAACTGTAACTTTCTATTCCCGCCCACGCATTAGACTTAGGTCAGGTACACGGGGTAGGCGTATTTAGAAACACCAGTTGAGTACGTTTAGTCAAATGTATATGTGTATGTAAATATATTTTAATCATTTTAAATATCATATGGCTCAGAAACCATATCAATGTTTTTACAGTATTATTTTATACTATTGCTTCTAATGTATGCACTTTACTTAACTATAAGTATTGCAATAATATCGATCCATTTCTCTTGTACGAGAAAAGAGACTGATCAATAAATAACATCTTTTATTGAACACGCCCGTCTCTTCCTTTTCTCTACATTCTGATGAGACTAAGAATGCACGTACTGACTGAGTAAAATAATTGCCTTGTGCTCACACGACTCATGAGATTGACTCTTGATTAGGGGAGAGCAAAGTTGTCATGTTCTATGGTTGTCAGAAACTAAATCCCTTCTTGTCTAATCAGGGGAGTTAATTCCTTCCTTGAACATTCGAGAAAGTTTCTAGCGAACTCTGAGCTTAGCTGGCAAACCCAAAAATTAAGTCTAGTATCGACAGTAGTAGACCTAGTTAACGTCTGGTCTAGGCCTTTACTGCTGTAGGTACTATTCCAATGCGCAGAGCCTATTGGGAAAATAGGAGCTACACTACAAGTCGATCATTACCTGGGCAGAAGGGAGCAATAGGCACTCTCTTTAAAAGAGGAATGCACTATGCATGCCCCCTCGACTTATGAACAAAGCCAGAGGATCTCAATCCATATAAACAGAAAGAACTCAGGAGGATAGAAGTGATTGTCATGTTCAATGAGGCAGAAATCAGAAAAACCTACAGCCACTTTCCAGTGACTTGCACTGGGCAGGGAAGCACGCTGTCCAGGGCCATTCAGAAGACACCCCCTCCCAACGTGTCATTCTAACTTGCAAACCACTGTTACTTTTTTATTTCAAATTTCCAAACTAGGGATTACATTCTGTTAAAAAAAAGTCATCAGTTTTGCCATCACTACCAGTCTGCTTAATCTTTTCCTGTAAAGTGCAACTTTAGTTATTCTTAGACTGTAACAATTGGCTTTCTTAGCTGAAATCCGATGCAGTCATGGACCAAAGACTGCACTGCAAGACTTTTCTAATTATGCTTTTAGTGTGGTGGATAAAGGCTAAACATTTTGGTCAGAAGGCTAGACCTCTGTAACATATTTGACACCGAGGACAATAAAGTACTACTTCAAAGAGTAGGCACACTGCTACTATCACGTGCTTTCCATAATTGCTAGCAGATAAGATCCAGTAGGGGAAACCGACATGGCTCCCGTTTCAGGATTTCCTTGCTTCAACTGCACATATACATCTTGCTCTACGTTTTAGATTTTTAACTCAAGCTAGCTGCAAGCCTTATGCGGACACCGCCAACCACATATCAAGGCTGTTGGAGCTTGCCATTACTTTAGAACTCTACATCATTGCCTGGTAAGAGGGCGATCTTTGATTCACAAAAATGATCTTTCCTAGATCCACAACAGCAAACATTGGGCAGGAAAATCAGAACCCTGTGATTTACTCTAAAATAGAGATTATGCAAAATGGATACTGTTCTCTGTGACACTAACCGTGAGAGAATGACCCTGGCCAGATTTGTTGTTGAAATCGTTTGCTGCGCTTTCTGTGATAAAAGCAAAATAAAGTTTTCATTCAAGGTAGATATGGAAGGGTTGAAAAAGTAGGATATTAAAGCATTTTGGGCTCATTATATCCATAATATGTCAGACTGCATATCCTTGGAAGGATATCATGTTGAATGGGAGAAAACTTCACTTGTCCCAGTAAATTAATCATAGATTCTGTTTAGCCCCCACACTAAATAAAGTACATCATTTTCATGCTTCACTTAAAATCCAGTTCTCAGAAAACCAGAACAATGAAGCATTTTCGACTGTATGGCCTACTGTAAGACTTAAGTTTGTATTTATTTTTAATGTTCCAGAAACCATTTGTTCCACTAAAAAGTATATACGTGTTGCTTTAAATGTCCTAGAAGAACAGCTTTGAGGGTTGGTTAAGGTTAAAGCATTACAGAGTAATCTAAGGAAAGATACCCATTTGTCGGAAGATTTTGGTAAACGCTTCAAGCCTTTCACTGTTTATGCAGCTTTTAAAAGCCTTTTTCCAAAGTTTCCCTTACCAAAAGGCAAGTGTTTCCAAAACAACGTCCATGATTATGTTTTCTGCTTTCTAAATTATTTTCACCATGAACTTTAGCTACTGGAGAAGCTAAAAGACTGCCAGTGCCTTGGGCAAATACAGAAACAGCACCGGGGCTCATTGAATTTCAGGCATCATATTCCCTTATACAAGTGCAAGAGCCTGGTTGACCCCGCACCTTAGGTGAAGGGACAACTAAACAGCCATTTTAAAATATTTTTGGGTAGTATCACGCTTCTGATTATATTGAAACCGCAGGGTTTCATAAACGATTCAATATACACAAAGAAAAAAATCTGCTGGTTCTGTGGGTTGATGCAGAGCTCGGGAAGCAAACAGTAGCCACTCATTTGCCTCTACCAAAACATGCTGATAATTGAAACTATAAAAGGATAAAAATGCCCTCCTTCTCATATGAGTCTGAGGCAGCATGACCTGCGCAGCCCACTAGGAACGCCTAAAAAACACAGAGGTTAGAGTGATAATATAGTCAGGTCTGGTATTAATATCATACTTTACGATAAAATAAGGTTTAAAAAGTCACTGGAAAAAAAAGTAGGTTAAAGTGAGGTTATAGTTAGCTGAAAATGTCAGTTAGGTATGCAATTTTAAACATAAAAAGTAAAATTCACCAGTTATTGTTTACTGAGCTAACTGCAATTTGTGCCCCCACTATACACTGCTTATGAACTCACATATAAAAATATCACTAATGATAGTTCAGTGACATCACTGATGACATCTCAAATGACAACTGATGACACGATCCACAACAATTTGTTCTAGGTCTAAGAACATAGCCTCTCTGCTAAGGCAACAAATCTGGGCGTTTAACAGTCGAGTTTCCGAACACTGGTGAAAATCCGCAGGAGGGCAAGGAATTCAGGCACAAACCCTAGGCGGAGGAAAACATTACCAGCATAAATCTTTTCTGAACGCTCAAAAAGATTTCCTGTCCGGGCAGTGATTGCCAGCATGAATGATCGGCTCAGCAGTGATCCACCACAAAAACTCATAACACGTGGGTCATCGGCTACATTTTCTGCTGAATGAAAGCTATCCAATACAAGGCATCGAGGTTCGATTTAACATTTTTGTGCCTCTATGCCCATCACATTCTTTGACCCTTATAAGTTTGATCATGCAAGTATATGCATGCATATAAAGGTACATTAAAGAAGTTAGGCATTTATGCAAGCGTTTTACTATGCTGCACTATTTTTGTGATACAAAAGGGGATGATGGACGGAGTGTTTGAGCAAATCAAACACTCACCCCCAGTCAACTGATCTGGGTTTAATCCATCACCATTCTTTAGCTCACTCAGCCACCCAGTTCAGACATGGCCATATGCAAATCAGTCTGACCCTGTGCCTCATGGGAACAGTCCAGCCCGAACTGCCAAGCCATGTCTTCCCTGGACCGGAAACAAGCATCCTGGGACCGGTTTCGGATTCATAATCCTCATCAGCCAGGCTATCTTGAATCCAGTGGCCAAGTGAGCAAGGGACTCAGGTCTGAGCATACCCTGCCACACTTAGGGCGAACAAAGCGATACAAAAGGGGATGATGGACGGAGCGTTTGAGCAAATCAAACACTCACCCCCAGTCAACTGATCTGGGTTTAATCCATCACCATTCTTTTATTTTTGTGAGCATCAATCACAGCACGCCTTGTTCTTGAAATCTCATTTAGGAGTTGTAGCTCAGTCAAAATGTGGTTGTTGTATTTTGCCCCAAGGAAATCAAACCGGTTAGATTTCATTACATCTGTCTCCCCGACCTCACTTTGGAAAGAGAATTAGGTTGGAGACTTGATATTTATTCAAAGCTTTTTTATTAATATGTCATAGGACCACGATATGGCCATCCGAGGAACTGGTTATTAGAACATAATATGCAAAAAGGGGAATATCAAATATTTATTATTGAACCTTTTACTTTTTTTTATTATTATTAATATTTGTATGCTTTTCTGGAGTAGGTCAATACTGGCTATCTTCACTGTGAGTGCTGGCATTCTCTTATCTCACAAGGTGCACAGCTACACACAAAGTAGTTTCCTTAAGTTAAACAATATTTACAAATGGTAGTGGTGGTCTTATTGGTAGCACATCACTGTCTTTGTGCATCATATATAGACTGCTTCAGTATTGGTTCCCCTCAAGGTTACACATCTACACCCCACTACCCAAAGGGTCAAACCACTGTGGCCCAAATGAACCTAGTGGGAAATGTAAAAACATGTACATCAACCTCAGCACTCAATTTAGTATTGATACGTACAATTTCCCATACAAGTCAATTTGAAATACCAGCAAAACAATAAGTTTTTCACTTGTTGTTCGATGTAATATACATATGGAATAAAGCCTTTAGCCAAATATTTCGTAACAATATTTTTACTTTTAACTGGGTTTTGATTTATTTTTAAATCGGTGAAGGTTTGGTAGCATACCTAACAATAAAGGTTAGAAAAAACACAGGACAATACATGTATTGACAAAGCCAAAAAACTAGTGGACAAAGCCAGATGTATTGGCTTTGCCAGTGCTTGTTTCGTTTACAGACCTAAACAAATAATGCAGTACACATACATAAAATCAGCATCTATAATGTCAGTAAGGATACTTCTTCGTTTGAGATAAATGGGAGTAAAAAACAGCAGCCACATTATCTGCAACGGACTGGCTCCATTAGAGAATTCAGGTAGGCAACCTAGGCAGAAGTCTCACAATCAGAAAGAGAACACAAGAAGCCTCATCCTAGGAGATGGCAGGGGCACAACAGCATCCTGGGGAGCACTGTACAAAATGAAGAGGACTATGCTGTTCATTGCAGCTGAAAGTCCACCATCTCCTTCGTCAGTTTGCGGACCTGGAGATTTCCTGGGCCTGGAATCTCTTAGACTAATTTTTATTTTAATTCTCTGACAGGCCCAACTTCTGCAGGGACACAGATTCTATTTTCTGGCATCCTCTCTCTTTTAAAACTCCAGAAGACAAACTATCGAAAAAGTTGAACTGGTGAATAAGTTACTTATCTTACATCACACTATTTTTCTGGTGGATACTCTATCAACCATAAATTCTTCACCTTGAGATTATGCCCGGGCGCAAGAATGGATCTTGAAACTCTTGAAAAGCTACTGTCCAGCGCCACTATGCATCATTATCCTTTGTCCGAACCCAGTTCTTCTCCAGACACAACACAGAGATGAGGTAAACGCAATACCCCTGTTCGTTAATGGCCATCTTAATTATTAGACAATGCACAGTCAAAAACACAATGCATAGCTAGCAATTGCAAAACCGAACTTAAGACTTAATTATTACCTAAACATTGACTCCAAGTAATAGGGAAGAGGATAGGGAGCAACATGCGCTTAAGAGTGTCGGAAAGAGCGCTACCAATAATAATGTATTTTAGTGATCAATATTTCTAAATGCAGATTCTTCAGCTTGTACATCGATACTACTGCGACGCCACACGCCCCACAGCCCCCAGGAGGTGGGTGTCAAAAAAAGAAGTTTACCCCAGAACACTGAAGGACTTAGCCGGTAAAAATGATGCTCTGTGCAGGCATGTGAATTGATGTAGTAGTGCCCGATTGTATGATCAAAGCCCACGTGGCTGCCTGGTACATGTCCAAAACTGAACAGCCCGAGCCAAAAGAGAAGTAGTGGCCAATTTGCTGGTGGAATGAACCCAAGGCCATTTACAAGGGTCGTTTTTGGCCAGATGAACACAATTCAACAGGACATGGTCCAGTTTTGAACTGCTTTTTCTATCCCAGCAAACAGCTGATCAACCAACTTGTGCTCCTTAGTTCCACCAATGCAGAAACAAAGGCCATGCTGTGGATACAACAGGTGTCTCCTCTCCTAATCTTTAAAGGAATGTGACAGAGAAGAATATAGGGAGTGTGATTAACTGCCCCATGTGGAAAGGAGACCACTTTTAGGAGGAATGAAGCAGCAGTCCTAAGCACTCGGTTGTCAGAATAAAAGGTAGTATATGGAGGCTGGACTGAAGAGGCTTGTAGTCCAATGAAAATGCACAGAAGTGAAGGCAATGTGAAGAACGGTCTTCCCAGTCAAGAGTCTCAGAGTACAACTATAAGGAGGCTTGAAATGAATGCATTTGAAAAATGTGGTAACCAAATTGAGGGTCACTACAGCATAAGGAAAGAAGCAAGGGAAAACACATGAAAAAAGTTTTTGAATCGCATCACGAAGGGAAATTTGAATAATAAGGGCTAATCAGACAAACAAAGGAAGGGGAGAGAAGTAACTTCAACCATGCTCAGTAAAAAGCATTGCTAGTCCAAAGATAACATGAACACAAGATTATTAAACAATCCAGCCTGCAGAGTGCAACTATCTGTGCACCAGGTAATAAACCTGGGCCAGGGGCCTGAATAATTTGGTGTGGTAGAAGGATTGCGAGCAGCCAAATGTAAACTAATATCTGAGATTGAATAACAAAGCCCCTCAGTTGGTTTTGCTTAACCTCCATGCATGAAGGTGTAGATTGTGCGGATTTGGGTGCAGCACGCTGCCTTTGTTTGTTCAGGGAATCCTTCCAAGGAGGAAGCCGAAGGGGAGGGCAGAGCCTCAGTCAGCAGTCCAGATTACCAGACATTTCTCGTCCAAACTGGGGGCCACCAGAATAATCTGTGCTCATCCCACCCAACGTTATTCAGTCCCTACAGGTTCAATGGCAGAAGCAGATGCTCAAATCAGATCGAAGGCATAATGTGTCTCCTACAGGCCCTTGAGGAGGATCCCTAAAGAACAAAAGGCTGGACAATGGGTATTTTCAGGAAGTAGCCACAATATCTACCAAGGGTAGGTGCTCATTATCCGTAGATGAGGTCAGCTGAGTGTGCGTGCCTGGATGTTGAGGGAGTCTACTAGGCGACTGACAGTCCTTGCCAAAGCCACCAAGCTTTCGGACAGAGGGAACAAGACCCCAGATCAAACTGCTTCATTCATTCATTCATTCATTACTACATGGCAGTCGTGTCACAGGTTGGCACTTGAATCAACCTGGTCCTAAAGAATGGCAGACAGGACTTTAGGGCAGCCACATGGCTCATAGCTTTGGAAGATTTATGGGCTAGTGCTTCCTAATCTGAGATGAGAGATCTCCAATTTCCACTTCATCCAGTCAAAAAAGGATGAATCTGTCACTACCCTGAGCTCAAGAAGTGACAGGAACAACAGCTTGCTGCACATCAGACTGGAGTCAGTCATCCACCACCAGAGGTCCTGCGCTGTGTCGTTGGGAGATGCAGATTCTGTCCAAAGGGTGTGTTCAGTTTCACCATTCGAGTGGAGGAAGAACTAAAGAGATTTGACGATTGTGCCAGGCAAAGGCAGCAAACCGGATTGGTGCTGTGGTTGATGGCCCAGCCCCTTGGAACCTCCCTTTTCTCTGCCACCATAAACGTTTGCCTGGGCTAATGCAGAGGCTGACAAAGTTGCCAATGGTAATGTGTGAGACCCCACTAGTATTCGCTGTATTGATGATGGAACTTATGAGCTGGGGAAAGTAACACCAGTGGCCAGGCCGCAGCTCTGTTGCAATAAGATTTCTCCAAGGCAATCTCAGCATTCTCACCACAGCCCAGAGCCATCAAAGGCATATCCACAAGAGAAATCTGGATGTCCCGAGAATCCACTGGAAAGCATTCAGGCATGAACAGAGTAGTTTCAACGTACCCCAGAAAATACATGAATTATATTTACATTATGTACTATGGTCCAATTTACAGGCTGCGCTTCCTGTGTACTGCTGGGCTAAGTGGAAGATATCCAACAACATGGGTGCAACTGAATAGACAACGGCACCAGCTTCACAAACAATGAAGCGAGGCGTTGGTGCAGCTGGGAGCTCATAATATAGCGCAATGCCCATTAAGCGGGCACCGCGAGGAGTTAGTAAAACGCGTTGCGAGAGAGCGTGTCCTGTCATTAACAGCAGGCAGGACAACCTGGTTTTAGAAAATAGTGTTCCGGGGCTCTAATTAAATCCTACCGAGTAACAACACAAGTAGGAGGGCCAGTCCTCATGGGAGGTTACGGAAATAGAAAAACCGGTAATAAGGAGGGACTACTAAGCCTAATCATGGATCAAAAGCAACCATTTAGAAAGGACAGTAACAGCAGCCAATTGAAAAGAAGGGGGAAAGGGGCGGAGCTTCAAGTCCATACCTCAGTACAGAATGTCTCGAAGAGACAGCGCAAGCTCTGCATAGGCGAAACCTAAAAAACTGAAGTACACCTACATCATTCAAAGAAAGAGGTTGCCTTACCAAACTTAATAGATGCCCAAATCACTTTTAATAGATTTACTAATAATGGCGCTTCAATTTATTTACTAAAGAGCATTGCCCAATACTATGGTGGCCGAAATAGAATGGGAAATTACTTATCAATTATTGAAAAATTAAAAAGAATATAACTAAAATAGAATCCTTAAAGGATACCAAAACGGTTGTTCTTTTTAAGGACAAAGTTATTTTAAATGAATTTGTCAATTTTTACACAAATCTCTACAGTCCAGAAATACAATAAAATATTGATACTGAATCACTGGGTGTAGATATCTCTATCAAAAATCACTCATACAGTATCTATATCACAAATAGGGAAAGGTCCAGGACCTAATAGTTTTACCATTAAATTTTACAGTCACTTTTCAAAACTCCTCCTGCTCAACCTTTTACTTTGGTTTAATTTTTTCATCAATAATGGAACCTAATAAGGCACTTCAGGACACCATTTGTTTAAAACCTAAAGAAAATAAAGATCTTACACAATGTAAAAACTATCTTCCCATCCCCTTAGTCAATACAGGTTACAAAAAGTAGCCTACATTTTAGCACTGCATATTGATACTATTCTACCAGATCTCACTGGTCTAGAACAGTCCAGTTTTGTCAAGGACCGAGTGGCATCTGATAATGCTTGTGTCTTAAGGAATCCACATTGGATTATCCTATGGGTGCTATTGCCTTCGATGTAGAAAAAGCCTTTGACAGGATTTGTTTGGAATGTAGGTTTCATGCATTAAAATGGATTGGTTTTCCACCTAAATTGATTGCTTTCATTTCTTTATTGTATTCAGGTCTTAAAGCTGCAATATTTGTTAATGGTATCCTCTCTGATTATTATCCTTTGTTTAGGGGTGTACGCTAAGGATGTCCTTTTTCTCCCCTTTTATTTATTATCCCACTGAAACACTTCTTAACCAAAATTCAACAAGAGTCACTCACTTTAGGGTTTCAAATTGGAGAACAGCAAATCAAAATGTTTATGCTGGTGACATCTTTTATACTGTTCCAAACATGCCACCTCCCTTCCTGTTCCTCGAACAAGTTTATTTTTTACCCAATTGTCAGGATACTGGCTTAATACAGATAAATCTGAAATATTACTCCCAAATATTTATTTATATAAACAGCTCTTTGCTCATGCAAATTCCACTTGGATCTAAAGAAAAGAAAATATCTCAGATTATGGTTTACACAGACAATTAAAGATGCACTTAAATTGAACTTTGATCATATTACAAAGACTTTAAACGATACTCTTAAATAATTGCACCCACTGTTTCTTTCTGGGTGGGCAGGATGGACTATTAAAATGATGCTCACTCCTATAGTACTCTACATCATTTCCATGATTACAATTCATATTACTGATAACCAAACAATAGACCAACATTCCTTTGGAAAGGTAAATCATCCTGTATAGCTCTATCTACCCTAAAAAAAGAAATATGAAAGGGTCTTAAATTTCCAACTTTTAAGCAATACCATTATGCATTTTCTTAAAAACAATCTGCTCGTTGGCTCACTCGATACCCCTCCCACTTCTCCTTTATGGATGCTGTTAGAAAAACCTATCTTTCCTTTTGGTTTTAAAGAAATATTGGCTTTTATGGCAAATCTATCTCAAATGCGTACTTTAGTCATTACCCATTCTCGTAAAAATTTGACCCCTCTCCTTCCTTCTACCTAGCCTTCAGTTGCTACTATTCAACAACAATCTATTTAGTATAATAGAATATATTCAGATTAAAAATCGTTCTAAATATTGGAAAACTTGGAGAGATAGAGGATTGTGCTGGTTATTGCAGATTTTCAATAGCAATCAGATTTTATCTTTTCCTTATCGCCAAGCTAAATTTTACTTACCTTCTACTTTTAGCACAATATGAACTCCACCACACCCCCTTCACTGATTAGATCTCAAAATTACTTCAAATGTCTTCACTTTCACCTAAGTCTGCTACATTTTTTCTACTGTTGGCTACAAATCCCTCGGCCTCTACTATTCATAAGTTACTACGCATTACTACTGACAGACTCAAATCAAAGTTAATATGGAAAAAGGATCTGCTGGAGTGTTTCCCTACTGCTCTATGGGATAAGATTTGGCTTACTCCATACGCCTACACGGACTGCAAACATGTTACAGACTCTTTATTTTTTTTATCATCGTTTATTATTTACTCCCATGACCTTTAAATCATTCTCTATAGCTTAAGTCCTTCTTGGTAGTACTGAACTTGTTCAAATGTAAATTTTAAAACATATGTTGTTTAATTGTCCTTCTATTCTCCAGTTTTTGAAGCTGGTATGGCAACAAATTAACAAGATTTTTAAGGTTACTATTCCCTTTTCCAATATGTTCTTAGAAAGGTTGGCTCCTTATTTGTTTCAGTTAGCACCAAGTCATCAATTAATAATAGATTTATTGTTGGCTGTTGCTTTTCATTTAACAACATCTAATTGGAAACAAGCTCACAATGTTACTTTCAGGTTTTGGTGGAATGCGGTCTGTTTTCATCATAGGCTGGATACTAATTAAGCTTTAACTATAAAGTGAGATCTTTTATGGCTCCTAATAACTAGTTTTCCATCCCAATCTAGCATACTTGCCAGCACAGCCATTTATGAGTACTGAAACCACCTAGCATTAATTTCTCTGTCTTTTTTCATAAACTCTTTTTTATGATTTTATAAATGCATTTATCTGATATTTTTACTTTTTCCAAATATGTCTAGTTTATTATTTTTTTGTCTATATTTATCAACCAACATTTTTTCACTCTCCCATCTCACCCATTTGCTGACCGTCCCAAATATATTTTAAGCACTTTCATTACCACATCAGATGTATTTTTATTCATATTTATAATATCTTTCTATGCAGCTTTATTGTACATATTAAAATGTATTTCATATTACTTAAGTTTTTGTTGCATTTTATTCTTACTGTTTATGCCATTACTGACTGTTCTCAACAAACTCAAATAAAAAAAAATGTATCTCCAGTGTCTGAACGGATATAACACATCTTAACTGAATCTTGCAAGCTAGATTGTAGAAATATAAATATTGAAGACAGCAAGGAAAGACAGGGTGGCAGTTTGACAACTTGTTGTGAATATAACAGTGGCACTTAGTCAGTCGAAGGTAGCACCTCAAATCAAGAACTGGATATCGTCTCCCTTCACTGTCCCAAACATTTTTATCTTTCAAAATGTCTTGCAAGAGGGCAGGTTTACCAACAAAGTACAAAATGATTCATACAAAAAAAATTATGTGGTTGAAAAATTAAACGGCAGTAACTCCTGACATTTTAATAAAACATGTTAGTTCAACTGCAAGATGGAGGCATTTGTTATACTCTGTAGGCATAACCTGGAAACATTACGATTTCAGCAAACTTGCAAATAAGCATTCGGAGAGAAGATATGTTGTCGAATTTTCCCACAATAGTTTTACATACATAGCAGGCACAATAACTAACCAGTCGCATAAATATCTAACCGTACCTGTAAACATTTTTGTAACTGCTTTACTTTGCTTGCGGGCTGAGCACAGGAGGAGTAGCCATGGAGGGAAGAACTCGTGGTGAGCTGCTAAAAGCTCTGCAATGGTTCCTGATAAGCCGGATTGTCTCTGTTCCCCTTCCGTAATAGTACAGCCCTCGTCGATTGAATCCACCAGCAGGAAGAGGCTTTGTGGAGGGGCCTTCATTGCCAAAAGAGGAAGCAGCACACACCTGTGGGTCAAAAACAAAACAACAAATGAAGCCCATATTGTTTCAAAGAGAATCTGGTGATCACTGGAAGACTAGATCAAGCACACACATGTAAATCACCCATTAACTGCGGAGCCCTCGCAGTCCCCTACACCCATCGCTTAGATTTTTAAAACATTTTTTATATTTGTGGCACATTTCGCAAAGCCTTCCTAAGTGTTTTCCACAAAAGGTATCCAGCCTAACTGTACCTTTCCACCTTTCCAACCCCCCCCCCCCCCAAGATTGGAAACTTTACAGGTACTCTGGGTTTGTTTATTTCACTTGATTTTACCAAGAAAATAGCCACAATAAAGTAACATTTTTCTGAAAAATGTGAGGCGTAAGAAAGTATGTTTCTTTCAACAAAAAAAGGATCACCTCTTTCCAGCTTTGATGAACATGCAGAGCTATAAAACAAAGTATTTTTTTAACCACAGTTCTTTGCATTTCTCAAAGTGGTAGGTTGTTGATTTTTGCTATTTATTGTTTTGGTTCCTAGGTACTTGGTGTTTGAGGTGAAAACTGGGTGTAAAATCCATGGATGAAGACGGTAAATACATTTTTAAAAAAGTAGACAATATTTGGGATTTAGAGAGGGGTCGATAGTGTAGTTCCCTCAATATTTTCCCAATTGCACCAAATGCTGAAATAAAAAAACATAATGACAATAGGTAGGACATAATAGAAATAGCTGATATATGATTTATAGTTTTCCTCCATAATTTTTGGACCAGATGATCGAGTTAATAAAGTGTCCATCAGACTGTTCTGGTCAAAAGGACATATAGTGTTTGTTGGTTGCCCAGAGACATGCGATACCCAGAGTTAGTCAGGCTGGGACAAAAAATAGTCTTGGGCACCAAAAGCGTACCCCATTAGTGATTTAGATAGCTAGAAAATTGACCCGATGTTTGCTAATCAGGCAGGTCTGAACTTATAGATATGCTGTTCAAGTGTCTTGCAAGGTATGGGAGACTGCAAGGTTTTTCAGCTATCGGAAGGCAATTGTTTTTAAATATCGAGGAAACAAACAGTAAAAACCAGCCCAGCAGACCATAAAACTGGCCCACAAATAGCCATAAAAACACACTGACCTGTTAGACCACCCCAAGGGCACAGACCGATTGCCCTAGAAGCCTGTCCGACCCTGCCCAGACTCAATAACTAAGTAGCAGCTTTCAACGATTTTTCATTATGTACCATGCCTCAATTTATCTGGTAAAAATCTAATGAATGACAAATGGGTATGCAGAAAACTATGCATTTTTTAAATGTGCCCAAGAAGCCGAATATAGAAATAGAGATTATTTGTACAACTCTAAATTTGGGGTTAACCATTCTTATCCAGAGGACATTTTGCAAAATATGTTATTTCCTGTACACTGGCTTATTTTTGAACGTCAAGAACGGAGAGCAATTCAATTCATAGTAACACATGTTCTCCTATTCTGTCCTCCCACACTTCCACTGATAACAAGCATTTGCAATGCAATAGGTCTCGCAGTTTCCCTAGTTTAAGCTAATAGCACTGTAAATGACAATGCCTTTTATTTATGTTTAAAAAAAATATAAAAGGCATTGTTAGTTGGAATGTCAATAGCTCAAAATCGCATAAATGCGAGACCTATTGCATTGGAAATGCTTGTTTTAACTCTTTTCATCTCAGGGTAACATCTCTGCATGGACTGCCATTACCTGCCGATTCTGTCATATTTCAAAGAGTGACGTTGCTCCCCTAACCCCCATGCACACTGATGTCACTGAAGGCTGTGAGGACACTGGCGGCCATGATGTCACTATAGCTTGTGATACCACTGCCATGTTACAACGAACAGGTGCCCTCGTGCAATACAGTGATTTCATGGTCATCAGAGATGTCAGAGCAGACAGGGATGCCATTGTTGACGATAATGTCACTACCAAATGGTGCCTCTGAACATATTAACCCTGTGAGAGACATCTGTGCCATTGCCGTCAGTGATAGCACACTACAGGTAATAACATTACTGTAGGCGATGACGTCACTGAAGAGAGTTATTCTACTACAGGAAGTGATGCCACTACAGGCAAGATCATCGCTGCGTACTAGGAAGTCACTGAAGACGTAATGTGAGGACTACAGGTAAAGTGCCCTTATAAACGCTCATGATACTGCTACAGACACTGCAGGCGACGATGACACCGAAAGTGACGCCACTATAGACTGTAATGACGCTACATACACTTATATCTCTGTTCATACCGAAGGTACTGCAGAAAGCGGTGCCAAAACTGTAGGTAATAGAGTCTCGACATACCCTTATGACACCACAGATACTAAACAAACTGTAGACGAGTGATGTCACTTAAGGCAGTGATGTCTCTCTAGGACAAGCTGTCATAGAACGCGGTCACCGCAGACATTGATACTGCCACAAACACTGCAGGCATCCGTGTCTCTGAAGACAATGACATCACTGTAGGTCGTGTTGCTACTTACATACGCTTATACCACCGCAGACCCGTGGACACCGCAGTAACGCCGGACCAGCTTCCACCCCGCTGCCAGGAAAGCTGTATGCTGCCCCCGTACCTGCAGGTGCACGCACTCCGCCTACTGCTCCTCCCTCTTCTGCAGCTCACATTCCCTTAATCACTGCATGTATGCGGCGTGAAGAGATGTTATTTTGTACAACACCTGTGGTAAGACCGATGATAAGTGAATTTTCCAGCGCGAGCCCAGGTCATACACATGATATTCGGCCCGCCACCCTCCGTCGAGAGAGACAGCCGTAATCCTGTTATATGTTCTGTACCAACTGTAATAACTGAACACGTTGATTAAACAAGGAAACGCTGTGCCCGCCTCCCTGCTTGGGGCCGCGCTGCCATTGGCGGACCCCTGAGGCAGGAAGCCAGGCAACGGGAGAGAAGACGGGGGCCGGGCCAGAAGAAAGAAGGAAGTCCCGCCTGCTGCTGGGCTATGATTGGCTGCCCGCCGGGATGGAGCAAAGAAGCCGAGTCCTCCCGCGGCCTGGGGCTCCCGTGAGCTAGGGAGAGCCCCGGGGCCGCCCCAGAGAAGAGAAATCCTGCATAGCCGGTGAGTGGGGTCCGGTGCTGGTGTGTGTGTGTGTATGTGTGCGATGGCGGCGGCGGGGGGAGGAGGGGGGTCTTTGTATGTGTGCGTGCGTGTGTGTGTATAGGTGCGCTGGTGTGTGTGTGGGGGGGGTCTCTGTGTGTGCGTGTAGGTGCGCTAGTGTGTGTGTAGGTGCGGCGGCGACGGGGGGGGGGGGGTGGGGGGGGGTGCCTGTGTATGTGTGTGGCTGTGTATGCGTGTGGCTGTGATGTGCGCATGCGTGAGTGTGGGTGCGCGTGCACGCAGTGAAATCCAGGACAAGAGAAGCGCGTGGCACCCTCTTGTCCTTCCTTCCCCCGAGACAGGCAACATTAGGTCTCTAGCTGGACGCATCCTTTGGATGCTAACTCCAGCTCGACCTAAAAATGATACCCCACTTGTGTGACTCAGAATTTTTCATTCTAACGGAAAGACCCAAAATCCAATATGTGACCTTAAGATTTCACCTTGCGATGTGGGTGATTGTTGTATTTGGGCGTGGGTTCAGCTGCTGCCAAAGGAGACCGAGAGATTTCTCAAAAATAGACACCCAGGTGGTTTGCACATTTTCCCTGTTGTGAGACTGTGCTATACACGCATTTATTCCTGATAGACATTGTTGCCTTGTAGTCTGCACATTTAGTTCCAGGGTCGCACAACTCAGAACATGATGCATTGTTTTATTTTTCTGTGTTTGTAGGAGACTACTCTTCTGCTTCAGTCCAATTAAAAAGTTGTTCTGCACCTCTGGCACAGTGTGATAAGGTTGCCATTTTATTATAAAAACAGCGCCCATGCTGAAGTCGGTGAGAGGTTCACTTACAGCTGGAGTCATGATGGAATGCGGATGTGACT
Organism: Lissotriton helveticus; assembly: GCF_964261635.1. Lineage (NCBI taxonomy): Eukaryota > Metazoa > Chordata > Amphibia > Caudata > Salamandridae > Lissotriton > Lissotriton helveticus. Next base: position 1,894,044,267 of record NC_136059.1, on the reverse strand, counting down.
TGTGACTGAGATGCGTTCAGCTGTTCCGACCTTCATCCTAAGCAGGAAGATAGCCGAGCGAGAAGTGTGCAGGCTTGCACACACGAGACAGGGTGCATTCTTTCTCACATACATTACCAAAGTATGGGGTTGAGTCATTCCAATAGGCCTGGCAGATGGGTTCTCCCAACACACTATTTTTAGCACAGAGACATTAGTAATCGATAGGAGTAATCTAAGTGACATTATGGACAAAAAAACATTTTTACCGTTCTAATAATGCTCATAACGATGCACCTCATCTTTTGATAATCGCAGTTCATGTTTTATTTACAAACATTAGAGCTTTTCAGCAAACATTTAAAAATGCATTATTGAATCTTTTCTTTGTGACACTATGACATGAAAAAGTGACAAACAAAAGGGTAGATCTGTTTCCACTAACTCCTTGGGAATTTTAGAGTCATGTGCGCGATTACTGACAACATCTATAACTCCACTCATTTTTTTATGAGAAAGTAGTACCTGGTGTCAAGTGGGCTTTCTGCCTCCCATGGGGGTGGACGTTGGGAGCAGAAAGCCCATTAGAATCCAGGGATACTTCCACATGCTATATGCTGTTGAGGACGGAAGCCAAATATGGATGAAAGATGAACTACGCAATGGATGAAGAGGAGCAACTCAAAGCCTCTACAAGTATGCGTGTATCTTTTATTTAGGATTATTTTCATTTTAGGAGGATGGCATGAAAGCTAAAGTTTTCTCCATGATAGACCATGCAAAGCAAGACTTTCCAAATTTTTCATGAAGAAAGAACTGAAACAGACTTTTAAAAAATTGAAGTCTTGCTATTGCATATTACACCCTAGGAATTACAATCTCTGTCACAGCAAATTTCATATATTTATAAGTTTAAACAGAAGAGCATTATTCATTTTGATTAGTTTTATACAGTGCAAATTACACCTAGGCTTGCAAAAAAGCGCAATAGATCATGTAAAAATCCAATACAGAAAACTTAAAAATGTCAAAAATGCAACAACGTACCAGCAGGTAATTACATAGAACGAGTAATACCATAAACACATTAAAATAAAAGAGCTAATGTAGCTAAATATGTACACATATTAAGTCCCAAAAGAAGAACCTTGGGTCCATGACAAAATTAAGGGCTTGATTATGATGGCATTTGGACATCGCCGCAGGCACGTGGCCGCCCGGCAATGAGTCGGCAGTCCCACCTGCCCTATTATGATAGGCCGATGTGGAGGTGGTCAGAAAGTTCCTTCTTCCACTGCGGCCAAGGGAAGGGTTGCAGTAGTAAAAAGCTCTCAGTGCACATCCATTCAACATGTGGCAGGCCCATGGATGGGTCCTACAGCGGCGCAGGCACCGCCCCATGGTAGAGATAAGAGTCCGACTACCAATCCAACTGGGTCCTGTCCCCCAGACCGCTGCAGTCCGACTGTCTGCTTCGTAATGCAGCAGTCGACCCATGACCTGTACGTCGGTTGGACCTCCACAGACGGCCTGTCGATGGCAGCCCCACCGACATCCAAATGAGGCCGTAAGTGTTAAAAAGCAGTTTTAGCAGGAAACCTATGGATTTGCTGGCAAGATTTTTATACACCCACTAGCATTGTCAAACTCTGTATCTATGATTTCTTTCCAATGTAAGGCATTTAGAAAGGCATCTTATACTGTCTTCCTAAAATAACTAAGTGAAAGGACAACTAAATTGCACTAGCACTGCCAAGGAGGCGACTGATTTAGATAGGAGGTTCACAACAATAAAATGAAAGGAAAAAAAGGATTGCAAACATTTTGGTTAGAGTAGTCTCTGTAGACGGATTGGCCAACTTGACTGGTTCTAGACCATTTTACTGCAGGACTCAGACTGTCACACCCTATGTGCCGCCTGCTACAGCTATGTGAGGAAATATTTGCTGTGTATCAGCAGCAGCACTCCTCCCCCAATTTGATATATACCTTTCTGTTTTTTTCTTTTTAAAGTGGTGATTTTGGTGAAGTCATTTTGCCTGTGGAGGAGGAGATCAACAGTGAACAGGAGGAATTCTTGCAGTTCACTGCTTCATTCCCATTGTCTATCTCGTTGCTCCTTTTTTCAGTCTGTTTTCTCTTCTATTGCAACAAGACCTCATTTTGTTGGATCCCCAGAGTCTCCTCTGCACAGATAAACCCCACCCCTCTGTTCTCTACTTCTTACAGCATCTGCTAAACCTCACCTCTTTGCTTTATTTGCTTGCATTCGTTCGTCAGTCTCTACCTCACATATTGAGCCGCTCTTTGCCACTAACTTATTTGTGTGTGCATACTTACCACTACAAAAATAACCATTTTGATCTTCCACTTCATAGTTTACGACAATTCCCTTCCTCTTGCCTACATCTAGAGTCTCAATCTATTCAACCGTTGAAATCTATGGACCACACCATTCTTCCAACACTGGTCTGACTGGGGCTGTTCACTTTCAATGTTCTGGTTTCAGCTTTATGAAGTTGCTGGCTTTCTGATGGTCTAGCCAAGCCTGTTATTCAACCCACGTCTTCTTATTCTGCCACATCCTTCCCCCTCTTCCATCCTTGTGGTACTCTCTGCATTCATACCTTGTGTCTAGGGACCAAATTTTCATCTTGGTTCACCACTTCATGATTTCAAGTTTTGTAGAAATACATTATTTCCCCTTATCTCGGTTTCTGCATTGTCCATCTGGGCTTTATCTGTCTCTCACCTTTGTTGTACTTGCACTTTTGGCCACTTTCTGCTTCTTCATGGTGTGCATTATTCGGCTTTCCAAGTTAGATCTCTTCACTCATTCACACACGCTTTCCACCATCATCCCATAGTTTTGCCCTCCCATAAATCGATGACCCAGTTCCCTGAGACCCTGCGAGTCTTTGATTATCTTGTTTTTTCTCAGCATCCTTTATGCTCATTGGTAACGGCTGCTCACAGACCGCTTACTCCCACACTATCAAAATATGCTTAGCCTACCCTAGTGTCTAATTGTCCAAATGTAATTATGCTCAGTTTTCTCCTGTGTTACCAAGTATCAGTTATATTGCTCTCTGTGTTGTGGGTTGGTTCTACCCAGTGCTCGGACATGTGCCCAGATGTTGAATGACAGTCGTGGCTGAAAACATGGAGTCACTCAAAGGAAAACAGTTTCTGTATTTTTAAATCAATGCAAAATGGAATCTACACTGTTTTCTATGAGTAAATGTAGAGCTCAGTAAAAGTGGAACACTAGGGGCCTTAATTATGTTGATGGCACTTGTATATGGCACATTTTGCCAGTGCAATGGCTTTTGTAGGACTTTCAGCACCGATTTTAAACAAGGCTTAGAGACTTCCATTTTACAGCAGAGTCAGGCCAAGTTTCTGAAGATATATTATTGGTATTGTGGTTTTGTCTGCTTCTTAGTTAGACGGCTAGGTCTTAATCCTTCAGCTATGGGTATGATATTTTAACAGATGCCCAAGGACTTTACTAATTGCTTACGCATCTTCTAGGTCAGAATACATGCACATTGTCTGTCAGACATAGGTGTGTGGTTATTTGAATGTGAGCTTAGGTTTCTTGGTGGAGAGTACGAATTAGTACTGAGTTGCGAGGTGTTCAGTCTAACAAGTCCTGCTGCATCTTCTGTGTGATCAATATTAGTGTAAAGTGTAGAATGAAGGCAAGTGGTACCCTGACTAGGTGACATGCCTGGGCCATGCTGGATGTGTTAAAGGTACTTGGTCTAATGTGGTCTGTTGTAGGTTTTTGCGTTGTTTCTTCAGATCTAGTGCTGTTGGGAGCATCTGAAGGTTTACTAATCATGTGTATGTGCAGAGCTACAATACATAGGGTTTCTTAGATGAGACAACCCTTATTAAACTAACACAAGCATTGAAGGAAAAAAAAAAGACACCAACACCTTTACAGGATGGCTAACATCATAATATTCGTTACTGCTATAACAATACAATGTGTGTGATGTGCTACAATTACATATTTCGTTACATCTGCCAAGACATCAGCTACTTTGTTGTGTGATCAGCATTCACACTTCAAGGATGCTGCTCTGTGAGCGTGGGACTGGGTCAAGGGTTTTGCAGTGTGTATCCATCTGCAATTATGCACAGATAAGAGACTTGTGATTTTTACAAATAAGCATCAGTCTCTAGACCGTAGATGGAAAAGCTGTCCCTTACCTTAAGCAGACCAGCAGGATCTGGCTGAAGGCAACAAAGCCAATGCCGGGTGGATAACTTAACGGGACTGGCACCAGACAGAACACCCATTCCCCGGGTGGAAAAGAGCCCCCCTGATCAATTTAATATTGTCCTTTAAGATTAGTACCATCTCTTATGCGGACGATACGCAGCTCATCCTAGTCCTGGAAAAAATTATGACGGATACAGAAGAAAATCTCAAAAACTGCCTCTCAGCCACCTTTGAATGGATGAGTAATAACCACCTGAAGTGCAACTAGGGTAAAACAGAAATCCTGCCGTTCGGACAACAAAATCATTTCACTCCTAAACGGTGGTGGCCGGAGGATGCTGAGGTGCCCCCTAATACAATTAACGCGGCCCGTAATCTAGGAATTAAGTTTGATGCTACTTTGTCTTTTAAACAACAGTTTTTGGTCGTGGCAGGTACCTGCTTTAACATCATGAAAGGTCTGAGGAAATTCTTTGATTTACTACCACTATCAGCCAGGCAACTGGAGGCTGTTGCCCACATAACATCTAGACTGGACTACTGCAACAGCCTGTACGCTGGAACAAACAAAGCAGTCATACATAAGTTGCAGATGGTACAGCATGCAGCTGCCCGACTAGTGCTGAGGTGGCATAGGAAGTCCTCTGCCTCAGCCGCACTGGATGCTCTTCATTGGCTACCAATTCACAAGCGTGTGTTGTTTAAAGTCCTAGTTATTACTTTTAGGGCCTTTCATTCACGAGGCCCTAAGTATCTTCAGAAAAGCTTCATGCGGTATCTCCCATCCCGTAACCTAAGATCCTCAAATGCGAACCTGCTGACCATTCCTACCTTTAGACTGGTCTCAAGGGGAGGGAAATCCCTGGCAGTCATAGGATCTAAGGCCTGGAACAAACTCCCCTCCCACCTTCGTCACACACCCTCCGAATCAGTTTTCAGAAAATCACTTAAGACCTGGATCTATAGCCTCCCCGATACATGGTGTAAAGCTTTAATGTGAATGTGGGACCCCACTAATAAGAGCAGTTGACCAGTTTTTTTTTCATCCTTTCTGGTCCCCAGAGCCAAGATGCTCCTTGGAGTGATAGCTGGGCTATATAAAAACGTTTTTACATTACATTTACAAGAGTCAGACCTCACACAGCAATGCGATCTTCAGTCATTTGGATTTCACATGTGCAGTTTTGCACAGAATAGCCATGCGTTAGGTTACACGGACCTAGCATGTGCTAGCTCTAAGACAGCAGAGCCACATCCGAGGCCTCACAGGCACTAAAGACTCTTAATAGACATGAGCAATCATGTGGTCGTTTCCTGGCATATGTAGATTATAAGCATCAGGTGACCAAAAGGTCATTCTATGCTTTCACATATTATCAAATGCGGACTGATCACGGACTAATACATTGTTGGAAAGGCTCAGTTTGCATGTCTGCCAGAATTTGGAGAGTGGCTCGAATTGAAATGAACGTCTGAATTACACAAAAATGCATTAAATCATACTGAGCAAAAATGAACATTCCCAACTACTAAGAAATACCAATTTGGCAACCAGTCTCTAAGACAAATGCACTGCACAAGGCAAATGCACGCTGTGACAATATAAATGCAATTTACCAGACCCCACTGAATTATTGATTGTGCCCTTATTGAGTGCCCTCATTTCATCCCATATTATGCGAGTGCTTCGTTCTCCAATGTTAGCTGCTTCACTCTTCCAAGGCCATGTGGGCTATGGATCACTCTAGAACATATCAGTACTGATTTGACCACTTGGTTGCCCCAGATCCGCAAGCCCTGCTTAAGACATTCTCCATCAAGTTCAGCTCGAGCCTCACCTTCACAAATCCAGGAACAACAATGGACCACAGGGGCCATGCACCGACCTACATCAACTCCAGCGCTAGCCTGACCCACCTATTTACAGTTACACAGAACAAGGTATGTGGCCCCCACCACTGCACCACGATCTCCCAAGGAAGCTGTCCCACAACAAGGTGGGTAGAGAGTATACCTTAGAGCATGGGTACTCACAAACATTTTCCCGGGGGCAGCAAAGTTTGATCTCTGTGGTGACTGAGGGTCGCACTGATGCCAGTGCAGTTATAAAGTGGATGTAGGTGGCACCAAAGCATGCATATATAGTGGCTGAACTCAATTTTGCCATGGGAAACCAGAAAACCTCGCATGAATCTCTGCTTCTTCACTTGACCAAATTGTGTGACCCTGAGCAATTGTTTTATTTCAATTTCCCTCCTTTTTCTTCATTATCACATAGAAGAGGAACTCCAATCACATGCCTTCAGGATGTGTGCTGTACAAAACCATCTCCTGTGCTTGGATGTAATCACAAATGAAATTGTTGTCACTGGGTGGGGGATGGAAGTGTGAACGCTTCTAAATTCATGTTTGAAAACAATCACTTTAAAAAAAATACTTCTGAATGCACTGCTATGATTTGATTTACTAAGGTGAAATGGTTCTACAGATCACTGAAATGCACTTTTTGATTTTGAATAGACTATGTTATTTCTACACGTTTGTGGTCTTAAAAAAGTATGGTGTTCTTAAAGTTAAGGGCTAACAGCCTGATTCATCAAGCCGAAATCGGCTCGCAAAGGGCCAGATTCTGAGAATCTGGCCCTTTGCGAGCGCTATTTTTGCATTTGGGATTCATCATCCCAAATGCAAAAATCGGTAATAGCGATTTTGCTATTTTGCGAGGAATTACATTTAAGGAATCTCTATTTGAGATTCCTTAAATGCAATTCATCATCCATTTAAAAATTGCGAATTCGCAATTTCGGCCCGCTATTTACCGCGAGGTCAAACCTCGTGGTAAATAGCGAAAACTTAGAAAAATGCTTTTAAAAGCATTTTTCTAAGTTGCATGTTGCACACACACATGTCCTATGGACATGTGTGTGCGCAACACCTGTTTCAATTTGCATTTAAGGGGTGCTACAGGGTGTCCGTTGGACACCCCTTGCACCCTTTAAATCGCTATCTAATTTGCGATTAGCAAATTGCTAATCGCAAATAAGGAATACTCCCCATTCATTCCTATGGGCCTTTTGGCCCATAGGAATGACTGGGGAGTTATTCCTTATTTGCGATTAGCAATTTGCTAATCGCAAATAAGGAATGTGTAGGAATCGCATTTCTTTATGCAATTTCTACATGAATCCCGTTTTGCAAGTCCTTAATAGCGATTCGTTATGAATCGCTATTAGGGGCTCGCAAAACGGGAGAATGATGAATCAGGCTGTTAGTTACTTTCTTTTCCTAACAACAATTAACCTTTAAATAAGTACTTGCTGTATATTTAACATTTTTTTTCATGTTAGTGCTAAGCTGAGTAAACAGCAGCCTTGTGCTGTTGCTGTCCAGGGGGCGCATGTAAAGGTCAGGAGGGCTGCATGTGGCCCCCGGACCGTACTTTGAGTATCCCTGCCTTAGAGCATGCACTTCATAAAAAAGTGCAGCAGGCCACTCCTGGAACCAAAGTGTGAAACCAGCAGAAAACCAGGAGATTCAGTACAAATACACCGCAACAGATCAAGACTCAGACCTGCTTAATAAAAAAAAAAAAGATGTCAGCACTAATAGTCAGCAGCAAAATATCTATGCACCTCACCCTCCTGTCATCAGAATAACGGATTGAGACAGAGACTTAGACAGATAGACAGAAAGATATTGTGAAAAGCTGGCCTGGTATATGATGTCCACTAATGCAAGTGGGCACTTTGCGCCAGTCCAGAAAACCCTTATAGTGATTTAAGAGGTCTCAGACAACCTTAGAAAGCTATCCAAGTGGTAGCTCGGGAGAGCTGCCTTCAGGCTTAGTCCTGACGTAGTGTAAAGCAGCTTGTTTTACCAGAATGCAATCTTATAGTATAGATTAAATTAAAAGAATCACAAACTATTTATAAAAATATGTATTTATTATATAATACTATCTAGTATGTTACAGTATCTCCCACACGGAGATAGACACAAAGCACACAACACTAAAGCATAGAAATCACAGTAAATAGCACTAATACACAGCGTGCCCCAGGGGGGAACCAAACCACATACTAAGAAAATGGAATAAGAACGACGACTCGAGTCAAGACAATATCGAAGGTACATAGAATAGCTGGGGACCCACAGAACCAACAGTAAATGATGGGGCATCCTTTTTGCCCGTACCAGTTACACAGCTGAGTGCGCCATCATGGCAATCATATGGTTAGTCCATTTTAATGAATTATAATCATTATAAAAAATTTTTTTACATCCTTTCAACTCTGGAGAGGAGACAGGATGGTTTTAAAACGCTGATGGCAGTGACCCCTGACGAAGGGCACTTGATTGCCCAAAATGCATTGGGTTTTATTTAATAAAACACTGTCTTGGATGAATTTTTGCATTGGTCATGTTCTTTCAAGAGGTCCGGATGGGCACAGTTGGAACATAAGAAACTTGGGAAATGGCAAACCATTCCGTGTGTGGCTTGAAAAACAAGTGCAACTTGAAAGGATGTCAAAACAATTGGTTGAAAAGGAGTATAGTGAATATACTTCATTAAAATGAACTAACTATATGATTGCCATGATGGTGCTCTCAGCTGTGCAATTGGTAGGGGCAAAAAGGATACCCAATCCATTACTGTTGACAATAACCTGGTGCCATTTGGGCAAGGCACTTTTTACCAGTTTGCACGCATTCCTTGATTAACGGAATAAAGTTTGGACAAGCAAATGGAAGAAAGGTGTGCATCCCACCCTCACAATGGACCCACAGAACCACCCAAGGTAAGTTGCTAGGGACCCCGTGGAGAGGGTGTGCAGTGTGTGAACACGACTGCGTGCTCCGTACAAGACTATGTGCGAGTCGCAGTTGGATTTTTATAGATTAGGGACCCTTCCCAGTGGAACCTGAAGAAAATATGTGGAAGACAGAAGGTTGGAGGGCCACCACACACGAGGATACTGTGGTACCCAAGTTACCTATCCCAGGGAAGCTGGTGCATAGGTGTGAAGTGGCGTCGGAAACCGCAGTCAAACCCAATGGAGGACTTCAGGGAAGTGCTGCTGCTGGAAGAGGAGAAAGTGTCCGGAGGAATCCAAACGTGGCTTCTTGAAGAGGAGTACCTGAAAGCAGAATGGACAGAGTCTATGTCACTCAGGGGTGACCAGGAGACTTGGAAGACTGATGCCTTCCGATGTCGGGTGGTTCAGGAAAGACGACAGTGACCTTCACTCTGCAGCTGCGAGGACCAGGCGACACGGAGGACGGCCAGGACCCGCATACGAGCTGTCCCATGAAGGATGTAGAGTGCGGAGGGGTCGTTGTCTGGAGGGAGCACCAACAAGCCTTGGCAAATTCAACCCACGCAGGAAGTCAAGAAGGTGCACGGTTGGGACCAGCAAGGTCTAGAAGATTCACCTTAAGCAGGGGAGTCAGGGAAGGCCTCGAGCAATCAGGGGAGCCCAAAAAAAAACAAAGGTGACCCTCAAATGGACCCACAGGCCGGAGGCACAGGAGTCCCGAGCGGACCTCAAGCAGCTCACCAAAAAGATGCAGACCACGATGTGGTTCTGGGTCACTGGTGGTGCTAGAAGTTGAGGCTCCTTGGAGCCCGCAGATCTTCTTGCAAATATGTTAACAAGCCTTTGCGACTGCAAAAAGGACACAGTACTCAGGGGTTTGGTTATTGCAACCCCCACGAGGACTACTGGCCTCAAACTTGTTGAGAGGGTAGAACAGGCCTCGGGAGCTGGGGAAAACCACCACCTTTGTTGCAGAGTCCACTGAGTCCGGAGGAGCTCAGGATCTGCAGACCAGTGGACTTAGTTGTGGTGCCTGCGAATGCAGGGGAGTGACTCCTTCACTCCAAGGGAGATTACTTCGGTAGTCCTTGATGCTTCACAGGCCTTGGAGGGTTCCTATATGATGCACAGACGATGCAGCAGACTGGAAGGGAGACAAATCCTGGCCTAAACGAAGTCCAGCAAAGTCTAGAGTGCTCAGACAGTAGAGGAGCAGTGGTTTCACTTCTGAATCTTATCTCATAACGAATCTAGGGACCTATACCCAGGTAAGCCCTTAAGTACCCAAAAGAAAGGGTTGGGAAGATTCAGGGGACCATCCCAGAAGAGGGTCTGGACAGGGGGGGTGTCAATCCCAGGTCCTTTGTCCAGTTTCGCACCAGAGCAGGAGCCAACGGCTCCTAGGACTAGTTTGAACTGGACTATGCACAGGGGCCCAAATGTGCCCCTCATGCTGACTTTCAGGTGCTGGAAAGCACACACACCCAGCCCTAATACACTAAATCCTGTCTGGGAGGTGGTCACTCCTCCCTGTGACAGGAGGCCTATTGTTCTACCTTCCCCTGTTCAAGCTTGGCTCCGCAGCAGGAGGGAAAAAATGTGTCTCTGGTCCCCAGAAACTATTTTGTGCTGTCCAGGACTATAAGGTTGGTACCGGGAACACTGAGAGTCTAACGGAGGGCTCTTCCAGTGCTTGGAAACATACCTCCCACACCGTTTACGATGCCGGAGGTATGATTCCAAAATGTTTGATACCAAACATGATAGGATTCGGGTGCATCCATTTTCAAGATGGTCATCACGCAAATACGCTGTGCCCCTCCATATAGTATATGGCTGTTTCACTGACAACCCGGGAGAATGGATTCCGTAGGCTGCAGGGGTGTCCTGTTCAGGCAGGGGCACCCTCTCACTTAGAAACCAAGCACCTCGTCCTCAGTACTGAGCACAACAATTTAGGGAGAAAGCAGATAGACTGGGGTCCTGATTAGCAGGATCCTAGTCAGACTAGTGAAAAACAGCAATGCAAAAAGTGGGGGTAACCAATAAGAAGCAGAACCTACTTTCCTACAGATATGCGGAAAAAAATATACATTCCGGAGAAGCTGCCAAGCATTAGTGATTTCTATCATACATACATACTTTGGTTGTAGCACTCCATTTTCTGTTCAATTATACCTTCTGGGATGCTTCTGCACCTCTGGGCGAAGGACAGGATCCCCATTTAAAGATGGTTAAAGTCTAGAAAATGTTATGTGCAATGCAAACATGTCACTAGTACAAATGGCATGTTACATCTAAACGTTGGAACAATGCTCCAGCATTTTCTGGTGGGCTCCAATGCTTTGGGAGCACGTTTGCCCAAAGTCGCTATTATGCAATTTGTATTGCGCAAACTAAACCCGAAGGTGTCAAGGCGCCTATCAAAACAGATCAGAAAGTTTGCAGAGCACCACTACAGGTATGCACGTGTAAAAAGGTGGGTCTTTAAAGCAGATCTAAAGGCTTGTAAAGTGGGGCGGGACCTTACTTCCAAAGGGAGAGCATTCCACCATTTAGGGGCCAGGTTAGAAAAGGCCTTGCCTCCCCACCTTGTTTTCCTAACACGAGGCACAGAAAGAAGAAGTTTGTGAGAGGAACGAAGATTCCTGCCGGGGTTGTACTGAGACAGGATCGATCCAATGCCTGTAGTGCTGGTTTTCGCTAAGGCTTTGTACACCATACACATGGATTTAAAAAGGATACGATCCCCAATGGGGAGCCAGTGGAGCTGCTTACGGGCCCTTTTGGTAACCTCTTCCTCCCTGCCCGATTGCCCAGCCTGATCCCAGGCCGTCCCCATGTCCAACAGATGCAGTTTATTGCCCCTACAGTAGGACCTCGCCTCACATCAGAGGAACGGTGATTAATCAAGGCCTTCACACCCCTAGATCTGACCAACACCCCTGCATTCCTCCCAGGAACACCCTTCCTCTTTTCTGATGACCCCCCCCCCGGCTACACCTGGCCTCTCGACCCAGTCCCATGTCATAAACCTCGGTCTCGTGGATGTACCCCCCCCCCCCGGCCCCGCATTGCGAAACGTGATCTTATCGCCTGCCCAACCTTAGATCCGACCACCCCTCTTGCCCACGTGTCCGGTTGGAATGTCCGGCTGCAGATTACGGTCACATGTTACATTTGGGAGGGGGAAACAACATCAGAGCGACCGGTATGGGAATAGGCCTGAAGCTGGGATTCCAAACATGCCTTTTCCGCACTTCAAAGAGTCTTTATTGCAAATAGGAATGTTTGTGCATCATAAACCTGTGTATAAAAGACAGAGCCGTAGAGAAACTTGTTAGAGCACCTCGAGAAGATACCCTGTTGTCTGATTTGACGTGTTCTGTTCCGTCGGAAATAAACTCCTGTTTCCTGCCTTCCAGTCTCCAGCGCCTGCCTCTTTATTTGATAATCAAGAGTTGGGTGAGAAGCGGCTAACGCCGGGCAAACCTAGAAAAGGGGTAAAACGACCTGATCTGCCTGAACCCTTTTTCATCAATTGGCGTCCCAAACGTGGGGCCCATCAGCGACACGTGGATCCAGTGAGAGAGGTCCCAACGACAGAGTGAACGACTGCAACGATCGGGAAGAGCTCCTGCCCGATAGAGCCTTGTCTGGCAGCCGATCATCCGAACTTCACTGTTTCCGAACAGACCTCTCTCGAGTGATCTACGGTCCTGACTGGGAGCCATCAGGAGTGCCACAGCAATTACGGAGAATAGAGGACGATCGGGCGCTGGAAACGGAAGACGAGAAACTGTCCATACGGTCCGGGTAAGGTCGTGAAACACGACAAATTGCGAATTGATTGTTTGATTGTCATTGGAAAATACTAGTATTACGCATTTGATTGTTTTGTCCTGAGAGATTCTCTGTCTACAACGGGGAAGGATAGGAGTATTCTCCCTTTGCAGATAGTGAAGGGTGGGTAGCGCAGGCTTTTGCCCCCGATGTAACCCGTCGCGCCTACTTCCCTCTCCATTTGATTGATTGTTATCCAAGCATTTATTGTTTTGGAATTGGTTCTCTTTGGATCATTCTCTATTTGCAAACAAGCACAGAGTCGCCATACTCTGTTTAGTCTTTGCAGATAGTGAAGGATAGGTAACGCAGGCCTTTGCCCCCGTTGTAATCCGTCGTGCCTATTTTTATCCCCCACTGATTGATAGTTTGACCGAACATTGATCGTTCGGAATTGGTTCTCGGAAAGGATCTTCTCTGCCTACAAACAGAGAGGAACAGGAAGATCTCTCTCTTTGCAGATAGTGAAGGGTAGGTAGCGCAGGCTTTTGCCCCCGTTGTAACCCGTCGCACCTATTTTATTCCTCATTTGATTGATTGATTGTTTGTCCGAACTTGACTGTTTGGAATTGGTTCTCTCTTTGGGTATTCCCTATTTGCGAATACTGTAGAATAGAAATATTCTATCTAGTCTCCGCAAAGTAGTGAAGGATAGGTAGTGCAGACTTTTGTCCCCGTTGTAACCCGTCATGCCTATCTCCTCCCCATTGCTCAGTAGTTGGTTCAGCCCGGCCCATTTATTAGAGGTAGACCATCTGGCTCCACCGGAGGACACCCCTAATAAAAAGGACATATATAAAGAACAATGCGGATTAGCCGCTGTATCGTGCTAGCAAATAAAATAACATAAAAATCGTTAGGAAAAACAAAAGGAATCGAGTAAAATCAGTAGGCCACTGATGAGATCTCTTTTCGACCTCACTGAAATGGAAGCATTAGGAACAACCCCTCCGGAAATATGAAACTAGTGAGGAAAGCCGAACTCAACGCCATGATGACTGCGAGACAGCTCGGCTCCACCGCCCACCCCGCCCAATTAACGACAAACCCTAGGCAAATATTAGAAATATACAACACTATAGCAAAGTAACAGGTTAAAACGTTTTATTTTACAACTATATATTAAACAACTATTTACATAGCAAACGGCTGCAACAACAAACCCACAATGCATTTCGCCGTCTGCTTGACGCCGTTCCGGCCCCTCCTTCCCCAAAGTAGCAATGTTGGGCTACTTTGGGCTACTTTCTAGTAGGTTCTTGGGCGTCAGAAAGTCTACAAAAGCCGTCGGCGGCGGCCTGGGGTGGAGGACCATTACGCGAATAGTCCGGAGGCGACACCACGCGCCAAGGCCTGTCCCTAGGATGTCCGGAGGTGGCGCGGACGACCCCCCCCTTTCCCCCTCCGGGTAGGGGGTCGCCTCCAACACTCAGCTTGCCATCAGCCGGAGAAGCCGTGGGTTGAATGACCCGGCCCGGGAAGCACTTGTCTTCCCATTCTCTTCTTCTTTCAATGCCTTGCAGGCCACGGGGGGATGTCTTGCATATGCCTCCGACCCCCCCCTCTTTTCATCGCCTGGTCCGGCCATAACGAATGTCTACGAGGCGCCGTGGGGTGCACTGGGAGGGAGAGGCGGCGCGGACGAGCCTCTCCCGCCTCCCCAGGGGGAGGCCCCTCAGCTGCACCCCCAACGCTCCACGCACCCGGCAAAGGGTTCGTCCACTCTTGCGGTGCAGCAACGCTCCACGCACCCGGCAAAGGGTTCGTCCACTCTTGCGGTGCAGCGATGCTCCACTCACCCAGCAGGGTCTCGTCCACTGTGGCGGTGCAACGACGCCTCGCCCGGCAGGCTGGAGTCCTTCTGCTCATTTGACCCAGTGACTGCGGTAGCTGCAGAACTCCTAAAAATGGCGGTCGACTTTGCAGGAATGGGCCTGGCGGGAAAAGTTGGCCTGGTCGCCTGTCAACCAGAAAACGGGCCCCCGTCCAGATGCGTTCTCCTCAGCTTTGAAGATTCTACGAGAACTGCGGAGGGCCCTCGACCTCCGCGGGCCCCCGACCGCCCCCCGAGGGGAAATGGCTGCCATGATTGCCCGCAGAACGACCAAGACGTAGCCACGAGACGTTGGCACTCTCATGCTGACGCCAGCCTCAGTTTGAATGACCAAAAATCCTGCAGACTACTGATTTGATCAGTTCTGGTGGAACACCAGTATGACCCGGTAGGAAAGATGGTTGCCCCCTCCCTTTTCTTTGATTAATGGTTCATGTCACCGGTCCCTTCTGTTGCCCCTTAGCGGAACTTCTGGACCGCCGAAAGAGATTCTGGTCCAACCCCGAGTTGGTGGAGACATTTTGACTATACTTGGACCCGCCTGACCCCACCCAAAATGGCGGCGGTACAAACGAAACTCGCAACTCCCCGTTGTGTTCCGGATGCTCAGACTTGATATCATGAGAGATGTATGCAGTTTTTGAAGCACATGGCGGGAGGGGATGAGTATTGCTTGAACATTCGGACAATGAATTGATATTAAGTTCTGACGCATCATTGATCACAGTATTATTGAAAGTTCGAATTTTTTGACGCTGATGGTACTTGCCCACAATGAATTTTCGATATGATTTTATTGCACTTATCGTACCTTGATGAAATAAAACGACCACCGACTCAGTTATGTTTTCCTC
Source organism: Lissotriton helveticus (assembly GCF_964261635.1). Classification (NCBI taxonomy): domain Eukaryota; kingdom Metazoa; phylum Chordata; class Amphibia; order Caudata; family Salamandridae; genus Lissotriton; species Lissotriton helveticus. The sequence continues at coordinate 1,894,028,706 of NC_136059.1, read as the reverse complement.
AAATAAATATGCCCTCATGTACAGTTCCAGTCTGCTCCGTGGCTGGCCCACGTGGTTGTAGGCCTGCATTTGTACGTAAACATTTTTTAAATAAAGATTTTGTGAAAAACAAATATAGTCGTAACTCTTGGATTGGTAAGTTCGAATACATAGCCATTGTTTCCGATCTACGTAAAATACAGGCGAAATAAAGCAAGCCGATTACTGAAAGGTTAAAAAGCAAAGTACCCAGAAATATTGAAAATGTGAATGGTCCAAGTTTGTTGCGTGTTTTTTTTTTTTTACTTTTGTGCAACGTAAGGCAATCGACAAAGGTCCCGGTATTCTGTTTTACTTTGTATGCAACATATCTCAGGGAAATTGTTTCAGATGCCCCTAAACCAGACCCGGTACCACTGTAGACCACCCCGCCTCCTCGAAGGAGAACACGAGTTCACCCCACTTTACACTGACTGCCCTTTTGTTTCGACACCCCCCCTACACAAGATCCGCAATACCACACTTGGGCAATCTATGCAATGTGCAGTCCATCAATGATTATGCCTCCCGCACTACCAGTCCCTCTGGGCTTAAAACGCCGAGATGGAAGGGACTGCACCCCACGGAGATAGGGCGCATACATGGTAAGTAAAAGCCTTTTGGGTTTATGCGCGCGGATGTGTTTAAAACGCTGCCCCCACCCCTTCTTCTTCCCCTTCTTTCTGCAGGTCACATCGGAACATCGACTAAAGTATGGAGAAGACCTAAGCAACACGCCAGGGTTCCGCGGGGAAAAATGATACATTAACCATGGGGACTGCCCCGAGGACATGATGAATATGGGTGATATGAATGCACGCGTGTATGACCGGATGTGTGTAACTCGACTGGACATACGTTGCACGCGTTGACTCGATGAGAGATGTTTTCGTACGACTTGAGTGATGAACGAACGACCGATGGAATGGGGAAAAAGTGGATCTGAGCATGGCACCTATACACGACGAACAATGCAACCAAGAATGACGTGCACATACGAGTAGGTTCATACGGTAACTAAATAGGGGAAGGTTCAGGACTATTCCAGGGTGAGGTTTACCCAAGTACCCTCCTCCTGGAAGACTAAGAAAATTATCAAATGTCTAAGATTTACCACCTCCCACTTGCACCCTCAGACGTGAAACTCGAAACTGCCCATTGTTCCCCCGACTGACACCCCCCGTTGCCTCAGCCTAGATGCCCATTCGCTAAAAACGATCCTAAGATCCCACCGTAAGTACTAGCCCGACCAGGTTAGTTCCCGGACAATTGACGAAAGTGTAAGTATTTGCAACAGAGGCCAACTGCAAAAGACAGCCAGGCGAATTAAATAGGATACTAAGGATGCGCAGCATGCAGGAGGAAATGTTTTGGCCAAGTACTGTTCTATGTGTTGTCTTGAGTTCTGCATATAATCCATGTACCCCCCCCCGCCTGAATTCATGTGTACGTAGTATATGGATTTACGTTGTCCCTCAGTCTGTGTTTCTATATAACGTGACCCTACTGTTTCGTGTTGTGTGCGCATTAAATGGCCTATTACTGTACACGTTTCTCTCTCTCTCTCTTTTTCTCTCTTCATGTTGTATGTGTACCAAATAGTTCATTTAAAATGCGGATGACTCTCCCTCCGAGGGTCCCCCTGTTCCCTCTTCCTTTGTGTGGTAACGTTGTGCCCCGCCGGCACGAGCCTAATTGGTTTTCGAACACAAAGGTGTTTGGCAAATTGACAGAAACTAAAACAATTGTAATTTGCCATATTACTACCTCTCCTTTCTGTAAAATGATGGAACTTGAATTGGCTATGAAGGAAAGGACAGGTTAGACGACTGAAGTCCCCTAATCTGGCCTTCTTACAGGAGGACTATATGTCAGTGGCTTTCTGTTCTCAGCTCGTTATAAACAATGCCCAGATTACCCCACCCCTCTGCACCCAAGTACGGATGTCCAAACGTCCCCGTTTCCTCCCGATTGGCCCCAGCTCCATAACACGAAGTATAACTGATGACCCCGATTAACTGTTGCCCCCCCCCCGAGAAAAGAATGTTTAGCCACTATTCCCCTCTCTCATGTTGATAGAAGACTGCCAGGGCTAGGGTCAGAAAGCCACATACGTCATGAATGAACGCCAAATAGACTTAGTACAAACTCAGTAGACATGCCTGTATACATGCTCCACAGTGATAACTCCTGACCGTGACCGATGAAACGTACCCCCAACTACCTAGATCTGGGACGGAATTGAAATGTATAAATGCCTTCGCTTGCCAGTTCGCTAAAACCTGTTTTGTACCCATTCAAGGATACACAGTCACCGGAGGGGAGGGGCTGGACGTGACGCACAGCCTGGCCACAGATCATGAGGCGCGTGTGACCTCGACCTAAGATGGAGCCGCAGAGCAACGGGACGCGGGACGATGCACCACTCTCAAACGCAGAAAATGAAGGAACGGAGGGCTGCTTTGAAGCCCTCTACTTGTTGACCTACGCGTGCCAGAAGTCCCCGCCCCTTTGAGCCCGATTGATGGACCTGCCTGCGTATCACCCTTTGCTCCCTTGGTTTGTCCCAAAGATCTGGTCCCACTCCGCCCTCTCTTCCCTCGATTATCCGACAAAACCCCCCCCTCTTTTCCTTTTCACGTGGATTTTGACTCTGAGAAAAAGAACAGCATTTAGGTAGAATAGAGTTTGCCGCGAAAGGAGAAAGAAATGCAGGTGCCCAGCATGAGGCACCCTTAAAAAGATTAGTTAGGAAACAGGACTGTGGTCTAACAGCAGAGGACAGATCACACCCTTCGACGTGTAAAGAAGGACCCGAGCTGGACCTATAGCTCCACCGCCGGTGCTCAACAGCACCAACGGAAGAAAACGAACTACCAGAGCCTACCAGTGATGGCTCGCTACAACAACAAAAAAAAAGACACTGTGACGAAGACCCCCCCCCCCCTTTTTCGGAACTTTCTACACCCACTTGACTAATTGCTTGTATTGGACTAAATTCCTCCCTCAACCACTTTTTGCCTGTAAAATGTTTCATCAGTCACTTTTTAAATACGACAAATGTAAATTTATATGTATTCCACCTCGTATGTCGCATCAACTGCACACGGTTATATCCAAATCCACCAGTATTGACAAACGCTATTTCACTGACAACACACAACTATATGTACACCCCGTCAGCTATGATAAACACGCAAATGACCGAACTTATGTTAAAAAGCGGCGACTGTGGAAAATGACAATGTATATGTACATAAGCGGCGTTCATTTGTGTTCACCCTCGCCACTGTTGAAGGTAAAGCGAAAGTTACATAACAGTGGCCCTGCCATCTTGTCCCCTTTTAGGCCCCATCACGAACATAGATAGTAGCCATTTTGTGCGTTATGACCTCTCTGCCCACTGCCAATAACCTGCGTCTCTCTCTCTCTCCCCCACTCCCCAGCCTCGCGAGTATTCCCCCGCGCCCCGACAGCCCCCGGTCTCTCCTGCTCGGGCCATAAACGCACCTCTAAACACGACCCTGCCTCCGTGCTGAACCCCTGCCCCCTTGCTCTTTCATCCTACCCACAGAACAGGCCCTTTTGGTAACCTCTTCCTCCCTGCCCGATTGCCCAGCCTGATCCCAGGCCGTCACCTAGTCCAACAGATGCAGTTTATTGCCCCTACAGTAGGACCTCGCCTCACATCAGAGGAACCGTGATTAATCAAGGCCTTCACACCCCTAGATCTGACCGACACCCCTGCATTCCTCCCAGGAACACCCTTCCTTTCTTCTGATGACGCCCCCCCCCCGGCTACACCTGGCCTCTCGACCCAGTCCCATGTCATAAACCTCGGTCTCGTGGATGTACCCCCCCCCGGCCCCGCATAGCGAAACGTGATCTTATCGCCTGCCCAACCTTAGATCCGACCACCCCTCTTGCCCACGTGTCCGGTTGGAATGTCCGGCTGCAGATTACGGCCACATGTTACATTTGGGAGGGGGAAACAACATCAGAGCGACCGGTATGGGAATAGGCCTGAAGCTGGGATTCCAAACATGCCTTTTCCGCACTTCAAAGAGTCTTTATTGCAAATAGGAATGTTTGTGCATCATAAACCTGTGTATAAAAGACAGAGCCGTAGAGAAACTTGTTAGAGCACCTCGAGAAGATACCCTGTTGTCTGATTTGACGTGTTCTGTTCCGTCGGAAATAAACTCCTGTTTCCTGCCTTCCAGTCTCCAGCGCCTACCTCTTTATTTGATAATCGTGAGTTGGGTGAGAAGCGGCTAACGCCGGGCAAACCTAGAAAAGGGGTAAAACGACCTGATCTGCCTGAACCCTTTTTCGTCATTTCTCCACGGAAAAGTTAGGGTTTTTTTCGCGACTCATGTTGAAAAAGTAAATCTGTAAGTGTTGATTTTATAATTAAGTGAAGATAAAAGCAAACAACTAAGTGGTAAAGCAAGAATAAAGTAAAACGGCCAGAATGCCGATCTGCAGAATCATTTCGAGACCATCATGTTTTCCGAGGTGTTCAGTTGGGTAAAAAAAAAAAAAATCAATTTGATTAATAAATTCACCAAAGTGCATACCGCAGCTCCTACAAAAAATGCTCAGTTTTTCAAAGCATCGTACGGGCCGTTGCGTTATTCAAGCATAAACAGCTTGCAACGATTAAGAAACACATTAAACATAACTAACAATTTAGTAAAACAATGAAATGACTGACTGGGTACCTTCCTTTGCAAAAACTACTAAAATGCTTCAGGAAATTCAATGCTTTCCTAAGTAGTAAAATCTGTAGGCCGCAAATACAAGACATAATGCATTCAAAATCAAAACAAAGAAGATGAACAACCCTTTCTGCAGTTGACATTTAAAAAAATATATTTATTGATTTATTTCACACCTCGTGGTCTCTGGACAACTCACCTTTCGACAGTCTTGCATGAACTTACTAAAATATTAGCATGTATACGTTTTGTCTTTGTCATCGTCCGGCCATGTTTATGTCATGCAGACGGTGGGAACAAGGGAAAAGATAGCACTGATAATTACCGAGGTATCATGATCCCAATTTGATTAAACATTTAATTACTACCCATTTGCCGACGGGAAAACAAGAGCAGCTTTCGGACGTTTTTAACGCAAGCCTTGATCTTTTCCCGGGGAGCTGCGAAGGTGGGTGAAGGCTAGGGAGGGACTGTATTTCGGCAGTAACTGCTCGTTTCTTCTCTGCCGACTCCTGGGTAAGACCGGAAGTTCCAGAATTTGAAGCGAAGGAAAACAAGAGTAACTCCCACTGCCTAACCTGGTAAATTAAGACACGGGCATGAGAAACCGACCGGCAAGGAAGCAGAACAGATTATAATAACAAAGGGACTCAGCAGAAACGCTAAGAGCAAAACTACCTGCTCGGGGTTCACAGCAGGAGAATAAAGAGGCGTAAAACAGAAGCCAACAGGGTGAACAAACATTAACGTTATAGAGTAAGCACTGGCAAAGCCAACAGATCCCAACTTTGGGACCAACTGGATTTGCATACTGTTTTTAGCCATAATGTACAGCATCCTCAGTGCTATGCAGCATGGCTAAAAGAGGGGGAAAAAAGCGACCAACTGCGCCGCTTTGAAAGCGTGCACACTAAGCATGCACGCACGCACCTATAGAATGACACAAGCGCTTTTTTTTCTTATTCACCAATCCAACGTGGAGAAAAGAGAAAAGAAAAAAGAAAGGAAATAAAGTAGAGCGAGTAGGGAAAGCAACATAGGACAGAGGGGAATGCAACATGAAGGAATCAGGAGCAGGCATAGGGGAAAGCAACAAGAGGGTTGGAAGAAGAAGCACGGGGTGCAAGAAGGACAGCAAACTGGAGGAGAGCAACATGGAGCAAGAGGAGATAAGCAAGCATGTGACAGAGCAACGCGGAGCTGGGGGGAGAAACACAGGGCCAAGAAAGCAATGGGGGAAAGGAGGGGAAGAAGAACACATGTGCATGATGGAGGGAGGAGCCAAAGCTCACACATCGTAAAGAATATGAAGCACGCAAATGAGTCACACTAAAGCCAACCAATGGTAAGTAATGGTCCTTTGGATGTTGACCGAAGAACATATAAAATTGACAGACACCAGCGTAGTTACCCACTAAAGTTTCATGTAAAAGTATTAGGCGCACATTCTAAAATGAAGAAAGCTTGCATAAACTGGAATGGTTAGTTCACTAGAGACTGGCAAAGTCTGAGAACAACCAAGTACAAGCATTGGAAAAGTCAAAGCGTCTCAGCTTATGGACCTACTGCCTTTGTTAATGCTGTTTCCCAGAAACGGGGGAGACCACAAGATTGGGCATTGGAAATGGGGACGGTGGGGGGCAAAGAGAGCAAGAGTGGTTTGCATGGGGGGGGAGAAGTAGACAAGGATGAGAGCAATGCAGAGAGTGGGAGCAATGGTGTTTTGCAAGTTGGTCAAGCAAAAAAAGGCGAACAGCACGGAGTGTGTGGGGAGGGAATCCTTTGGGTGCGGGAATACGTTTTGTGAGTGAGAGAGCTGGAAAACGTGCTCACATTAAGTGCTTAATCACAAAGAAAAAATGTAGCTCCTTAAAAGAGAGCAGTGGAAGGATATAAGCCAGCCAATCAAAACGATGGGAAAGAGGCTATGCTCCAGAGTAGTTGCAAACATGATGGGCCATGTAAAGCCACTGAATAAGGAGCAAATAGGAATGACAATAACACCAAGCAATGGGGGACTGAAAGCCTACTGCAACATTTTGGTAAGCCTGCAAAAGTTCTTTCACAATATCTAAAAGATGTGGTTTGACTTTGGCTATAGGAATAAGAGTGCCAGAGACCGTTCCATAGCCTACCTATGTGGACAGTTTTTTTTAAAGGGAGTATATGTAGAAGTGGGCGAAGGTGGGCAACTTTTGTATATCTTTCACATTGTGGAGGGGCCATTTTTACCATCTATGCTCATAAGAGTAATCTTCTGCATAATGTTTTTGAAATTAATTTTGCCACAAAATGTTTTTTATGAAAATTCTCCCAGAAATTGGGTTTCACCTAGAAAATACTTATACAAAAAGTTATGTCCCAAAAAATTCTTCAAAAACTTTGAAACATTTGGGGGAAAAAGCGTTCAGAAGTTGGAGAGAAAAATAAGTAAATGTAACTTTGCACACCCTTACCGTCCATCCCAACCGTCTATAGTGAGGTGCAGGGCACAGCAAAGGTAACAGACTCAGTAACATACTTTTTTATGCAAAATAACCCCATATCATGCCAAAGGGAGCATGAGGATACACCCAAGCTGTTACCTGAAATATGGTGAGATTAAAATAAAACTGTGGGTCGATTTTAGATGTGGCTGACAATTTCACAAGCCAATAAGTGAAGAGTATGGAGCCAAATATTCCAATGACAAAAGTAGTCAGACCCAGAGCCCACTATGTGCTGGATTTCATTAAAATAATAAAGGTCATTGCAGGATCATTGGAGTTTGCACAGTAGAAAACATTACAATATGCCTCATGTATGATCACAAAAATTTGTCTGAGGTTCTGAAATATAGAATCCATGGTAAAACAGCCACTATTTCTGTAGACTGTATTCAAAAATTAAATTCACGTTGTGGCGTCAATCCAGTCTAAACAGTAAAACGTTTTGATTAATTGATCATGCAAAATGATAAAGTGCAACATGAATAATCATGAAAGGTGTCAGCGATTTTGAGCAATAAAGTCCATGGTAAAAAGGCAATTATTCTAACTAAACAATATTTACAAAGTACTTAGTGAAAAAAACGTAAGTGCTAGAAATCTGTTATCCTACCATGGCGATACATTAAAACAATTACTAAAGCTAATTGGGGTTACAAAGGAAAGTGCCATGGAGGGGGTAAGAAAAAAAATAGCCAATAAACTACATATTTGTGAAGCCATTCCACTTCTATGCGTTAATAGACATAGCTTCAGGAGAGGTGTTATTCAATGTAAGAGATCCTGTCGGCTGTAGTCAATCGTAGAGTGGATGCGGTCTTGATGTCTCAAGGCCTGTGGGGTACCTTCCAGCACCTTCCCTGGTTCTCCACAGACTAAAAGACAGCACAGGTGCTGAAGGACTTTTTCATTTTCTTTTTCCTCCTCTGGGTCTTAACAGGTACTAAAGGATCGAAGGAGATGCAGGCTCTGCACCCAACCTGCTGGTCTCATTCCCTGGCGCTGTGAAGTCTTCAGAAATCTCGGGAAAGGAAACACGTCTGTCGGTAATCCTTTTCCATGTTCTAACAGATGCTGTCAGGAAAGCCCGTTGTTCAGGAAATCAAGAATGATGGACTCGAAGATCAGGCTATACTTTAATAAAAGATCATGCTTCTGATAATATTGCTTCATACTAGAGAGATACATGGATTTACGCAACATACAACCCGTAAAAACCCTAGAACAGGACATGTATTATGTGATGTGTGAAACAGAAGTCAGTCTTCACACATAAATCTGGAACTGATGTGATTTTGCACTCGCATAAAATTACTTTGTAATCCTCAGTCCACACTATCACCATCTTGGGGTACTGCCCTGTAAACCAGTTTTCACTTTAAAGTTCTTATTTCATCGGTAGTAAGAAGAGATCACAACTTTGAACATTACAGTATTCAATGCAGTGCTATGGAACTGCCCCAATTATTTGTATTACTGAGGAGTACTGTAATATGTTTAATACAAGATAATAAATCAATGATTGGGATCAACATTCCACACTACGTTTTTGGACACTTCAATTGCAGTTTAAGGAGGACAGCCAACAGCTGAGGCTTTCTAAAATAAATATTCCAACAATATTCTGCTGCATGCTACAAGTTCAAATCCAGTTTTTCAGAGAGTGACCATCCCATGGGACACATTTGAAGACATTTTATAGGGTTACAAGCAAGTGATTTGTGTCCTAACTTGGTTCGATGTTACATCGCTTTCAACATCTGGGCTACTGACTTGTTCAACTCAGAGTGGTCTCTGCGGAACTAATAAAACAAATCCATGGATTGTAGCAAATTATGGTAAATTTCCTTAAGGATTACGTTTGCAACAGTAACAAAATGACGCAATCAGTGGAAAAAACTACCTAGGCAGTAATTGTAAAATAAAAACACAGTAATACAAGGACCAACACTAAGAATGAACAGTTTCCAAATAGTTACACAAGTTTATTGCAATCACATAAACAATAGCTAAAAAATATACATTTCATGAAAATTGAGTATATATTAATCATCACATAAAAATTGTTAAACATAAAAGAGTAAGTTGTGTGTCGACGCGTTTCGGCGACCAGCGCCTTTCTCAAGACAGATTACAACTTTCTGCAAAAAATAAAACAGTGTATAGTTTAATTTTTCCATTCTCAGTTATTGTAATGTTATCGCAACATAAATATGAATAACTTAGAAGATGACTAGTATCAACTATGTGTTCTATTTAAACAAGGAAACACTGTTCAAACAACAAAGGTCCTAAAATAATCCAAAATTGGCAAGGCATAAATCACATAACATAACCTCTATTATAGCCTGCTGTTATTTCAATTAATTCCAACGTCTGTTAATGGCATAATGTACTGTTAATACATATTCTCATTCTTTCATGCCCTGATATTTAATGAACGTTATATCACAAATGATTATTTATAAAACATGATAGTCTCAAAAATATATACATTCATTTACGTGTCAGAAAGAATTCTCTATGTCTACATCAGTCATAAGTGATCAGGATAAAGCTATGAATCTCATTCCAATAGGACAGATACAAAGGAGATATTAGATGGAAAAGACAAGGAAGAGTCTAATAGTTCGGTGCTTTATATTTTATATCGCCACTTCTCATCACTATGAGGAAGTCTTGGTCGTTTAAAACACAAGAGAGTGTCTATTCTATCTATTTTATCTCTGAGAGAATACTTATCTTTTTTTACAGATACCTATATAGAGAATTTGCTCTTTCTTACACTGATTTCATCGCTGGCAGTTATTAGCAGGTTTCACAGACTCAGATCACACATCTAGTTTTCACTTACCCCAGGTAAAAATGGATTTGACACATAGGTCAGGAATACGACGCTAGTGAGGTTCCATCTACTTCTTTGAACCGGAGTTCACGTTTCTGATTATAAAATTGATTCTGTAATGTTGTTAATGAAGACAGAAACCGTTTATTATTATAGGTGTACAGGGCTACAATCGATTAATTCATTTCTGAAAAGGACATTTTAATTAAAGAGAGAACAACTAACCTATTCTCAAGCTTCTTCAGTTTTTATATTCTATAGCGACTGTTTGGATATTTCAGTTTATGTCGCCAAGATAAGAGACCTGCCTGAATAATAATACACAATATACTGGTCAAGACACACTATAATGGTGACCATGTCCGATCAAATGCAAACTCTCAAAGAGATGTGTAGCCTAAATACGCTTCTTACCCGTGATAATGCTTTAAATTGCGTTGCCTCCACACTTTGTTTATTTTGTAATCACTTTTAGAATTCTAGATTCCCAACGATATCTGTAGAATGATACAATTAAAACATAAAGAAATCGATAAATTTTTTATGTCAAAATGCGACATATTATCTATGACGCACCCTGTTAGATTCTTACCGGGCTGCTCGCTAAATAACGGACGTCGGTGATTGGAAATTGGTAACAGATTGACACTTGATAGCCTCTTGATGGCCGTGTGCGTAGCTAAACTAGAATCCATAAAATAAAGACAAAAGAACAAACACCATAATTGTTATTATGTAGAAAAGATGGGGCTTATCATTAAAGCTCTCCTCTTTCGGGGTGTAGCTAACGCTTCCATATAACGTACCTATGTAGTGAACACTTTAACTTTCCCGTGATGTGGCGTAATGGAGTTCACACAAATAATTTACGTTTCCGCAGCTTGTCAAATTCCTACCGGATGACAAATAGCATTGCGTTATAAATCTTGCCGGTGATTTCAAAAGGCTTATTCAGGGCGCCCGACTAAGTCAAAGCGTGTAATTTATCATAATCTGTGTCAGCAGAAAACATACCTTAGATTCGTAGATAGCAACCGCGTGGAGGCGAACGTCTGACTCGGACGTGGTTCCGTGGTCGAATAAAGATTAGGACGGATTCGCGCGTTTTTATGTGTCCACTGCTGCGAGTAATTAAACTAAACCCGACGTCACTAAGGCTCATAGAACGCGAGAAAAGACTCTGCTGTAGTGATATACACCATTAGTAACGATCTGTAGTTTTTTGAAGGGCAAAATAAACAATTTGTTCTCTGTTCTGTGCTACTCTATATCAAACTTTACTTGCCAATGTGAAAATCGACAATAAATTAAATAAAACAAAAAAATATAGAAATTATCCGTGCAACAATAAAAAGGCTATGTTTTAACCAGTTTTAAGCTAACTTAAAAGAAGCATTTCTTTATGTATTCCCCTATAGTGATGCACTTCTCTAGCTGTATATTTAAAAAATTGCGTTCTCCCATGGGATTTCACTATTCAACCCCTCACGGAATGTGTTGAGGGAAAAAATCCAGAAAACTTCGCGTTTTTTGCGTATCGCCTCACCTCCTTTGTCATCTGCAGTATTCATTTTTTCTAATATGCGCCAAGTAAAATCATTAGGACCATGGCCATGGTCCAAAAAATGTTTCACAATTGGTGCAGTGACTTTCTTCGTTCTGACCGCTGAGCGATGCTCGGTCAATCTTGTCTGTATTGCACGAGATGTTTCACCCACATACCCCTGCGGGCATGGGCATTCTAAAAAGTATATAACGTTTGATGTTTTACAATTGAACATCTCGTTGGCACTGGTTGTATATCCATTGTGAGTGAAAGTTACTCCTTTATGAATATTTGCACAAGATTTACAACTTGAGCAAGGAAACGTGCCTTTCACAGGATTATCTCCTGTAAGGGATTTCTGTGCCAAGTGTTGGGAATCTGTGGATCTTTTCATTCTAGAATGGACGATATGATCTTTAATATTTTTGTTTCGCCTGTGGGCGAAAAGAGGTTTTTCTAGTTTAATTGCTCCATTGCTATTCAAAATATGCCATGAGGAGTTAATAACTTGTTTCACTTTCGCATTGACTGTTGAATGACGTGTGATGCAAACTAGTTTGTTCGCTTCTGTCTTAGGTTTACTTCTCAACAAGCAGTCTCTATCATAGTACCGGGCTCTTTTGTACGAATCTCGCACTAGTCGGTGTGGATAGCCGCGGTCTAAGAATTTCTGCACACCCACTGAGGCACTTTCTAAATATGTGGACACTTTCCTATGTCCCTGTATACCCAATGTTCCATCATACATTAAAGATACTAGTGCTATGATAAACAAAGTGGAGAGTATTAGTTTTAACTCGTCACGAGATCTTCTCGTTACTCTGGATATAGAGTCTCTCTACAGTAACATTCCTATCAGAGAGGCTCTAACAGCAGTAGAATGGTTTATTGACCTCTACTCTGTACCTTGCCCCAAGACCTTTTTACTGCAATGTCTCCGTATGGTGCTTACGGAAAACATATTTGAATTTGGACATAACCTTTATCGACAAACAAAAGGAGTCAGCATGGGGGCTTCGGTGGCACCTTCTGTAGCAAATATTTATATGGCTGAATTTGAGGCTCGCCATATTTATAATGAAGTAGCGCCCTTCCATGAGTCCGTTTCCCATTGGTCCAGATACATAGATGATATCTTCTTTATCTGGACTGATGGGAAAGAGGCATTGGATGAATTTTTGGCATGGCTAAATTCATGTGATCAAAATCTTAAATTCACCTCTCATATTAGCTCTGAGATGGTGGAATTTTTAGATATTTGGATCTTCCATGAGGAAGGTAAATTGAAAGTGTATCTTTTTATAAAACCTACGGCCAGGAATACTCTCCTGCACTTTCGAAGTTTCCATCCCAGAAATCAGAGACAAAGTATCCCTTTCTCTCAATTTCTGAGAGTGAGGAGAAATTGCTCCAACCTCCAAGATTTTGATTTACAGGCAGCTCAGATGAAACAGAAATTCTCAGACCGCGGCTATCCACACCGACTAGTGCGAGATTCGTACAAAAGAGCCCGGTACTATGATAGAGACTGCTTGTTGAGAAGTAAACCTAAGACAGAAGCGAACAAACTAGTTTGCATCACACGTCATTCAACAGTCAATGCGAAAGTGAAACAAGTTATTAACTCCTCATGGCATATTTTGAATAGCAATGGAGCAATTAAACTAGAAAAACCTCTTTTCGCCCACAGGCGAAACAAAAATATTAAAGATCATATCGTCCATTCTAGAATGAAAAGATCCACAGATTCCCAACACTTGGCACAGAAATCCCTTACAGGAGATAATCCTGTGAAAGGCACGTTTCCTTGCTCAAGTTGTAAATCTTGTGCAAATATTCATAAAGGAGTAACTTTCACTCACAATGGATATACAACCAGTGCCAACGAGATGTTCAATTGTAAAACATCAAACGTTATATACTTTTTAGAATGCCCATGCCCGCAGGGGTATGTGGGTGAAACATCTCGTGCAATACAGACAAGATTGACCGAGCATCGCTCAGCGGTCAGAACGAAGAAAGTCACTGCACCAATTGTGAAACATTTTTTGGACCATGGCCATGGTCCTAATGATTTTACTTGGCGCATATTAGAAAAAATGAATACTGCAGATGACAAAGGAGGTGAGGCGATACGCAAAAAACGCGAAGTTTTCTGGATTTTTTCCCTCAACACATTCCGTGAGGGGTTGAATAGTGAAATCCCATGGGAGAACGCAATTTTTTAAATATACAGCTAGAGAAGTGCATCACTATAGGGGAATACATAAAGAAATGCTTCTTTTAAGTTAGCTTAAAACTGGTTAAAACATAGCCTTTTTATTGTTGCACGGATAATTTCTATATTTTTTTGTTTTATTTAATTTATTGTCGATTTTCACATTGGCAAGTAAAGTTTGATATAGAGTAGCACAGAACAGAGAACAAATTGTTTATTTTGCCCTTCAAAAAACTACAGATCGTTACTAATGGTGTATATCACTACAGCAGAGTCTTTTCTCGCGTTCTGAGCCTTAGTGACGTCGGGTTTAGTTTAATTACTCGCAGCAGTGGACACATAAAAACGCGCAAATCCGTCCTAATCTTTATTCGACCACGGAACCACGTCCGAGTCAGACGTTCGCCTCCACGCGGTTGCTATCTACGAATCTAAGGTATGTTTTCTGCTGACACAGATTATGATAAATTACACGCTTTGACTTAGAGTCGGGCGCCCTGAATAAGCCTTTTGAAATCACCGGCAAGATTTATAACGCAATGCTATTTGTCATCCGGTAGGAATTTGACAAGCTGCGGAAACGTAAATTATTTGTGTGAACTCCATTACGCCACATCACGGGAAAGTTAAAGTGTTCACTACATAGGTACGTTATATGGAAGCGTTAGCTACACCCCGAAAGAGGAGAGCTTTAATGATAAGCCCCATCTTTTCTACATAATAACAATTATGGTGTTTGTTCTTTTGTCTTTATTTTATGGATTCTAGTTTAGCTACGCACACGGCCATCAAGAGCCTATCAAGTGTCAATCTGTTACCAATTTCCAATCACCGACGTCCGTTATTTAGCGAGCAGCCCGGTAAGAATCTAACAGGGTGCGTCATAGATAATATGTCGCATTTTGACATAAAAAATGTATCGATTTCTTTATGTTTTAATTGTATCATTCAACAGATATCGTTGGGAATCTAGAATTCTAAAAGTGATTACAAAATAAACAAAGTGTGGAGGCAACGCAATTTAAAGCATTATCACGGGTAAGAAGCGTATTTAGGCTACACATCTCTTTGAGAGTTTGCATTTGATCGGACATGGTCACCATTATAGTGTGTCTTGACCAGTATATTGTGTATTATTATTCAGGCAGGTCTCTTATCTTGGCGACATAAACTGAAATATCCAAACAGTCGCTATAGAATATAAAAACTGAAGAAGCTTGAGAATAGGTTAGTTGTTCTCTCTTTAATTAAAATGTCCTTTTCAGAAATGAATTAATCGATTGTAGCCCTGTACACCTATAATAATAAACGGTTTCTGTCTTCATTAACAACATTACAGAATCAATTTTATAATCAGAAACGTGAACTCCGGTTCAAAGAAGTAGATGGAACCTCACTAGCGTCGTATTCCTGACCTATGTGTCAAATCCATTTTTACCTGGGGTAAGTGAAAACTAGATGTGTGATCTGAGTCTGTGAAACCTGCTAATAACCGCCAGCGATGAAATCAGTGTAAGAAAGAGCAAATTCTCTATATAGGTATCTGTAAAAAAAGATAAGTATTCTCTCAGAGATAAAATAGATAGAATAGACACTCTCTTGTGTTTTAAACGACCAAGACTTCCTCATAGTGATGAGAAGTGGCGATATAAAATATAAAGCACCGAACTATTAGACTCTTCCTTGTCTTTTCCATCTAATATCTCCTTTGTATCTGTCCTATTGGAATGAGATTCATAGCTTTATCCTGATCACTTATGACTGATGTAGACATAGAGAATTCTTTCTGACACGTAAATGAATGTATATATTTTTGAGACTATCATGTTTTATAAATAATCATTTGTGATATAACGTTCATTAAATATCAGGGCATGAAAGAATGAGAATATGTATTAACAGTACATTATGCCATTAACAGACGTTGGAATTAATTGAAATAACAGCAGGCTATAATAGAGGTTATGTTATGTGATTTATGCCTTGCCAATTTTGGATTATTTTAGGACCTTTGTTGTTTGAACAGTGTTTCCTTGTTTAAATAGAACACATAGTTGATACTAGTCATCTTCTAAGTTATTCATATTTATGTTGAGATAACATTACAATAACTGAGAATGGAAAAATTAAACTATACACTGTTTTATTTTTTGCAGAAAGTTGTAATCGGTCTTGAGAAAGGCGCTGGTCGCCGAAACGCGTCGACACACAACTTACTCTTTTATGTTTAACAATTTTTATGTGATGATTAATATATACTCAATTTTCATGAAATGTATATTTTTTAGCTATTGTTTATGTGATTGCAATAAACTTGTGTAACTATTTGGAAACTGTTCATTCTTAGTGTTGGTCCTTGTATTACTGTGTTTTTATTTTACAATTACTGCCTAGGTAGATTTTTCCACTGATTTATTCCCTGACCTAGGGGTTGACTGTTATATTTTTGCATACAGGGAACCCTTGTTGTTTACAAGTATTATACCCACAGCTTGTCTGTGTAGGGTTGGCTGTCCTTATTCTATATATTATATTGTTATCCTAACCTCTAGTTACATTGGTAGCCTGGTTTAGTATCTTCCATAAGAGATATTTTTCTATTTCTTCTGCATCCTCTATCTAGAATCTTCTCTCATCACTCCATTCTTTGAGTAAAGAGATATTAACACCTGAATCAAATTAGGAGATGGCACAAATTCAAACCTTTGGCTTCACTGATGCAGAATTTGCATTATTAATAGGTACATCAAATACCTTGTCAGATGCCACAAACTCCTCGTCTAATACTCAGAGAGGACAAGATGATTACAACAAACTATTTGATCTTAAAAAGAAATTAAGACGAATGGAAGCCCATGGGGAATTTATGCTAGCTTATCTTAAATCGGGCATAATCCCTATGGGGCTGCGAGTAAGAAATATCCCAGGTTTATTCGTACACCATCGCAGCTTTATAGAAAAATGGAGCATGATCGCGAGTCGCTGCTCGCGAGATTTAATGATGCTTATAGTAGAGACGGCCAAAGAACTAGCATTAGACATTAAAAAAGAAATAGAGACTTTAGAAGAAGCTATTAAACAACTAGGTAATGTAGAAGAGACTATGAAAAAATTAGAAGACCTCAATAAAGAAGTGGAATCGTTTGTAAACTATTTAGAAAAGCGTAAAAACGACAAACTCATAAAAGAGAAAAGATTTTATTCGATAGAACTAGCTTATCCATATCTCAGACCTGATTTTTACAAACAAAATCATTATATGGATACCAATAGAAATCAACAACAGAGGGTTAATAATTTCTCTGCCTCATCTGAATCAGGAGGAGAAGGAGAAGATGCCTTCTATGAGTCAGATAGCAATTACAACTCTGCTCAAGGTAAACGAAACCAAAATCAGACTCCTTTTTTAGGCAACCGCGGGGGTCGCCGTGGGCGATCCAGAGTGAGGTTCCAAACACAGACCAGGGGAGGATACAAACCCCAGCATCATTACCAACAGGATCCCAACTACCAACAAGATCCCCAGAACCATTACCAACAGCAGGAACCTCAGTTTGTCAGAGAGACAAGAAACAGACAATACTGGAAAGCGGGAATGTAATTCCTATATTTAATCTTTCCAGTACCCCTCTAAATGATTCCAGTGTTAGTCTTTTATCGAAAGGATTGTCGTTTGTTCCCCATTGTGGCACTAACGTCTTTGAGTTATATAGCGATATAATATCTTTCTTTCGGAAGATCCGATTAAAAAAGTTCTTCCAAAATGAATCGGCTGATTCATCACCAGTAGAACCTGTGACCCTTAGACTTCCATCCACATTTAGCCCATCCCTAGATCAGATTGGACCAGAGGTAGCGGCTTTCGAGTTGGTTGTTCTTAAAAAACTGGAAAAAACCATTCGGTTTATTCCTAAACCAATTTACAATTTAGATAAATTAGAACATGCTGCCCTATATGAACTTGCCTCTGATACATCAATTACAATCAAGAGTTGTGATAAGGGAGGAGGAATAGCAGTACTTGATTCCAAAGTCTATGAGCTCAATATGCTAAAAATGCTGGAAAACCAAACTTTTTACCAGCCAGAAAGGTACAATCCAATTAACAAAATTACGAAGGAGATTCGTTTGATCACCGCTCGAGCATTAGAAAATGGTGAAATAAATGCCAAAGAGTTTGACTATTTAAATACTCATGCAGGCAAGACTGCTTGCATATACGGACAACCGAAGATTCATAAGGATGAAAAAAATCCTCCTTACAGACCTATCGTCTCCACGATAGGCACACCCACTGAGGCACTTTCTAAATATGTGGACACTTTCCTATGTCCCTGTATACCCAATGTTCCATCATACATTAAAGATACTAGTGCTATGATAAACAAAGTGGAGAGTATTAGTTTTAACTCGTCACGAGATCTTCTCGTTACTCTGGATATAGAGTCTCTCTACAGTAACATTCCTATCAGAGAGGCTCTAACAGCAGCAGAATGGTTTATTGACCTCTACTCTGTACCTTGCCCCAAGACCTTTTTACTGCAATGTCTCCGTATGGTGCTTACAGGAAAACATATTTGAATTTGGACATAACCTTTATCGACAAACAAAAGGAGTCAGCATGGGGGCTTCGGTGGCACCTTCTGTAGCAAATATTTATATGGCTGAATTTGAGGCTCGCCATATTTATAATGAAGTAGCGCCCTTCCATGAGTCCGTTTCCCATTGGTCCAGATACATAGATGATATCTTCTTTATCTGGACTGATGGGAAAGAGGCATTGGATGAATTTTTGGCATGGCTAAATTCATGTGATCAAAATCTTAAATTCACCTCTCATATTAGCTCTGAGATGGTGGAATTTTTAGATATTTGGATCTTCCATGAGGAAGGTAAATTGAAAGTAGATCTTTTTATAAAACCTACGGCCAGGAATACTCTCCTGCACTTTCGAAGTTTCCATCCCAGAAATCAGAGACAAAGTATCCCTTTCTCTCAATTTCTGAGAGTGAGGAGAAATTGCTCCAACCTCCAAGATTTTGATTTACAGGCAGCTCAGATGAAACAGAAATTCTTAGACCGCGGCTATCCACACCGACTAGTGCGAGATTCGTACAAAAGAGCCCGGTACTATGATAGAGACTGCTTGTTGAGAAGTAAACCTAAGACAGAAGCGAACAAACTAGTTTGCATCACACGTCATTCAACAGTCAATGCGAAAGTGAAACAAGTTATTAACTCCTCATGGCATATTTTGAATAGCAATGGAGCAATTAAACTAGAAAAACCTCTTTTCGCCCACAGGCGAAACAAAAATATTAAAGATCATATCGTCCATTCTAGAATGAAAAGATCCACAGATTCCCAACACTTGGCACAGAAATCCCTTACAGGAGATAATCCTGTGAAAGGCACGTTTCCTTGCTCAAGTTGTAAATCTTGTGCAAATATTCATAAAGGAGTAACTTTCACTCACAATGGATATACAACCAGTGCCAACGAGATGTTCAATTGTAAAACATCAAACGTTATATACTTTTTAGAATGCCCATGCCCGCAGGGGTATGTGGGTGAAACATCTCGTGCAATACAGACAAGATTGACCGAGCATCGCTCAGCGGTCAGAACGAAGAAAGTCACTGCACCAATTGTGAAACATTTTTTGGACCATGGCCATGGTCCTAATGATTTTACTTGGCGCATATTAGAAAAAATTAATACTGCAGATGACAAAGGAGGTGAGGCGATACGCAAAAAACGCGAAGTTTTCTGGATTTTTTCCCTCAACACATTCCGTGAGGGGTTGAATAGTGAAATCCCATGGGAGAACGCAATTTTTTAAATATACAGCTAGAGAAGTGCATCACTATAGGGGAATACATAAAGAAATGCTTCTTTTAAGTTAGCTTAAAACTGGTTAAAACATAGCCTTTTTATTGTTGCACGGATAATTTCTATATTTTTTTGTTTCATTTAATTTATTGTCGATTTTCACATTGGCAAGTAAAGTTTGATATAGAGTAGCACAGAACAGAGAACAAATTGTTTATTTTGCCCTTCAAAAAACTACAGATCGTTACTAATGGTGTATATCACTACAGCAGAGTCTTTTCTCGCGTTCTATGAGCCTTAGTGACGTCGGGTTTAGTTTAATTACTCGCAGCAGTGGACACATAAAAACGCGCGAATCCGTCCTAATCTTTATTCGACCACGGAACCACGTCCGAGTCAGACGTTCGCCTCCACGCGGTTGCTATCTACGAATCTAAGGTATGTTTTCTGCTGACACAGATTATGATAAATTACACGCTTTGACTTAGAGTCGGGCGCCCTGAATAAGCCTTTTGAAATCACCGGCAAGATTTATAACGCAATGCTATTTGTCATCCGGTAGGAATTTGACAAGCTGCGGAAACGTAAATTATTTGTGTGAACTCCATTACGCCACATCACGGGAAAGTTAAAGTGTTCACTACATAGGTACGTTATATGGAAGCGTTAGCTACACCCCGAAAGAGGAGAGCTTTAATGATAAGCCCCATCTTTTCTACATAATAACAATTATGGTGTTTGTTCTTTTGTCTTTATTTTATGGATTCTAGTTTAGCTACGCACACGGCCATCAAGAGCCTATCAAGTGTCAATCTGTTACCAATTTCCAATCACCGACGTCCGTTATTTAGCGAGCAGCCCGGTAAGAATCTAACAGGGTGCGTCATAGATAATATGTCGCATTTTGACATAAAAAATGTATCGATTTCTTTATGTTTTAATTGTATCATTCAACAGATATCGTTGGGAATCTAGAATTCTAAAAGTGATTACAAAATAAACAAAGTGTGGAGGCAACGCAATTTAAAGCATTATCACGGGTAAGAAGCGTATTTAGGCTACACATCTCTTTGAGAGTTTGCATTTGATCGGACATGGTCACCATTATAGTGTGTCTTGACCAGTATATTGTGTATTATTATTCAGGCAGGTCTCTTATCTTGGCGACATAAACTGAAATATCCAAACAGTCGCTATAGAATATAAAAACTGAAGAAGCTTGAGAATAGGTTAGTTGTTCTCTCTTTAATTAAAATGTCCTTTTCAGAAATGAATTAATCGATTGTAGCCCTGTACACCTATAATAATAAACGGTTTCTGTCTTCATTAACAACATTACAGAATCAATTTTATAATCAGAAACGTGAACTCCGGTTCAAAGAAGTAGATGGAACCTCACTAGCGTCGTATTCCTGACCTATGTGTCAAATCCATTTTTACCTGGGGTAAGTGAAAACTAGATGTGTGATCTGAGTCTGTGAAACCTGCTAATAACCGCCAGCGATGAAATCAGTGTAAGAAAGAGCAAATTCTCTATATAGGTATCTGTAAAAAAAGATAAGTATTCTCTCAGAGATAAAATAGATAGAATAGACACTCTCTTGTGTTTTAAACGACCAAGACTTCCTCATAGTGATGAGAAGTGGCGATATAAAATATAAAGCACCGAACTATTAGACTCTTCCTTGTCTTTTCCATCTAATATCTCCTTTGTATCTGTCCTATTGGAATGAGATTCATAGCTTTATCCTGATCACTTATGACTGATGTAGACATAGAGAATTCTTTCTGACACGTAAATGAATGTATATATTTTTGAGACTATCATGTTTTATAAATAATCATTTGTGATATAACGTTCATTAAATATCAGGGCATGAAAGAATGAGAATATGTATTAACAGTACATTATGCCATTAACAGACGTTGGAATTAATTGAAATAACAGCAGGCTATAATAGAGGTTATGTTATGTGATTTATGCCTTGCCAATTTTGGATTATTTTAGGACCTTTGTTGTTTGAACAGTGTTTCCTTGTTTAAATAGAACACATAGTTGATACTAGTCATCTTCTAAGTTATTCATATTTATGTTGAGATAACATTACAATAACTGAGAATGGAAAAATTAAACTATACACTGTTTTATTTTTTGCAGAAAGTTATAATCTGTCTTGAGAAAGGCGCTGGTCGCCGAAACGCGTCGACACACAACTTACTCTTTTATGTTTAACAATTTTTATGTGATGATTAATATATACTCAATTTTCATGAAATGTATATTTTTTAGCTATTGTTTATGTGATTGCAATAAACTTGTGTAACTATTTGGAAACTGTTCATTCTTAGTGTTGGTCCTTGTATTACTGTGTTTTTATTTTACAATTACTGCCTAGGTAGTTTTTTCCACTGATTTATTCCCTGACCTAGGGGTTGACTGTTATATTTTTGCATACAGGGAACCCTTGTTGTTTACAAGTACAAAATGACGCAATACCTTGAACATAGAAAATCATTATTCAAAATTCGGAAGACTGCAGAAATTAGCCATCTTCAAATAAGGCTTTCAATAAGAAGCTGTGTAATCTCCTCCCACAAGAACAAGCAGTAAATAGGGAAGATTACACTCCAGGCGCTAAACACCAAGTCCCACGGTGGCTCGATATTTGTAGCAATGACAGGCACCAGCCCATGCAAGCTGGCCGAGCAGTGTCACCATTAATGAAACATATGCAATTACAACTGCAGTAAATCATTATACAGATGAGATTACATTTCAGATTACCCGTATCACTTTGAAGGAGAGGACTATGAATGAAGCATCATTTATGTGTTTTTGTTTAATTACATTTCGCTTTTAGGTATTATATATTGGTATAAATATTGTGAGATCATAAGCACTTAAGTTAGTGACGCAGGTGCCCAACCCAATTAGGGATGCAGTGGGGTTCGGTGGAACCCTGCCAGGCCCTGTTAAAAACCCACAGAAGGCAGCCAACACCCATTGTGGCCATGTGCAGCATGGTTGGGTGCAGGGCATGGCATCTGTCCAAGCACTCCATCCAACTCACCAGGGGTGGCAGTTTACACAGGGGGTTGCCCATAGAGTCGGGCCTCTGGCCAGGCCCTGGCACCAGCACTTAGAGGGCCAAACCCAGCTGTGCACGGCCTTCAGCAGGGTTGGGTGAACTGCCTGCAGCCAACCCCATGTGTGGCCATTAGCCAAAAGGACCAGTAGTGTACTGAATACTTATTTTAATTTTTCCAAAACAATTTGCTGATCTTTTTTATGTCTGCAAAATCTATAGGACTAGGAAGGTCTTGGGGATACCTGGAGGGATATACAGATCCTTTGATAGGTCCATAAATCCTCTGATAAATGTATTTTCCCATAATAACTTAATTGCCATGGGACCCTTTGCAACACCCCTCCGCCTGGGGCTCAGGGTAGGGCCGTCCTGCCTCCATATGTCTTTTTCCTTTTATTTTTCCAAAGAAAGTGCTCGATGCACTATATTGGGCAAAGGTGGCTTCAACAGAACCATTTCTTTGAAGGCCGGACAATCCGAACGTAGCATAATCTGTAATGGCCAACAGGAAGAAAGACTCCCTCATCCAATGGGGTCCTTAATTCTTTTAAATTCATTTTCAAATATATGGAGGATCCACAAATGTTCTGTTTGAATGTCTCTGAAACGTAACCCGTTCATGCCCAAACCAGAATACTTTTAAAATGCCAATGTTGCAAAAACGAAACCCTGGATTTACACTAAACCAAGCAAAGGTACTTAATTAACTAAAGTTCTGTTTTCATGCAAAATTAAGACAAAAAAAATGCCTTTTCACGAGATAACACCGACAACCATAACTGCTGAGGAACCATCTCCACCGGTGTGTAAAAAACATAATACATACATTTATACACACACGTACATACATACATACATACATACAAACACACCCCCCCACCTACCCAGCCCAAGAAGATCACTGATGCGGTTCCTCAAAATACTCACACCCTCTGAGGCAGTTTTCAGAATGGATGCGTGGATCAATGTTCTGAGCAAATAAGTAGGATTAATTGGACGGACCTTAACATTGCACAGGATCTTTAAAGTACAAGTAGGGTATGGCTGTAGAAGTTCTAGGCACAGTTAGACTGGTCAGCCTTTGGGTGGTTTTCCTCCATTTTGCCTACTCCCTTCTTGTCTGATGAAATTGGTCTTTGCTGGCTTTAGGCCTCTGTGCACTTTCCCACTGCTAAAGTGCTTGTGCCCCCTCCTTAAAAGATTGGCCTACACCTAATGGGCACATTTACTTTATGTGCAACTCACTAGAAATTGGTACAACATGTACCCAGGGCCTGTAAATTGAATGCAACAACTGATCTGCAGCACTTGTTGCGTCAGCTACTATGATGCCCTTTAAAACAGGCCTCAGGCCTGCTATTTCAGCCTGTGTGCAATTTTAACCTCTTCTCCACGGCGCAAATTCCCCCGCGGTGCGGCGGAATTTAACACGTGCGCAGAACGGACGGCCACTGGCCGTCCGACGCATCGGAGAACTTAAATTGCCAATTCAACCTGCCAAAATAAACCCTTTACCAGGCCCAAAAATCACTATCTAATTTATAAAAGTCACCCTTGGGTAGTTCTAAAACAGCCAATAGTGTAGTGCATTTAAAAAGTTGGACATGCACTGATAAGTTTTACATGTCCTGGTAGTGAAAAACTCCCAAATCAGTTTTTCACTACTGTGATGCCTACCTCTCCTATAGGAGAATACTGGATTACTGTTAAAAATTGGGTCTCTTGCTGGCAGTCATTTGCACCCTTTCCAAGTAGGGACCCTTACTCTAGTCAGGATAAGGGAGTCACGCGGCTAAGAGAACCTCTGTCCCCCCCTCTCCCCCCGCCCCCCCCAATTGGTAGCTTGGAACGAGCAGTCAGACTTCTCTTACAGGCAATGTGTAAAGCATTTTTACATACACACACACAGTAACACAGTGAAAACACTACAAAAGGAGTCCACACCAGCTTAAAAATAGCCGATGTTTATCAGAATGACACACGACCAAAACAACAAAAATCCAACATACATAAGCAAAGATCACTTTTCAATGGTTAAATAAGTTCGGTTCATAGAAATCTACAGATGTGTTTCTTTTAGCACAAAGTACTTTGGATGTGTCAAAATTCAAAAGACGAAACAGGCGTATGGGAGGGGAGGCGCCAGAAAAACAAAGCGATGTGTCAGTTCATTACTCCCAGGGAGGTGATGCATCAGTTCCTTACTGCCAGGGGAGGTGAAGTGTTGGTTCCTTACGACTATGCAGGGGAAGTGATGCTTTGGTTTCTTACTGGAAGGGAAGGTGATGCGTCGATCTCCTGACAAACAGCCTAAGTTCCATACTGCTGGGCGACACAGATTAAGAGACTGCTTCGAGGGACAATGCGGCAAAAATCAAAACGCATTGTGTCGATGAGTCGGGTGTGATGCAGGTGCGGTTTCTATTTCACAGCCTCAAGCAGGTGATACATTGATTCTTCAGCAGCGAAGCAGGGTCTGCGTCGGAGTCTGAGCGGGTGCCACGGACCTTGGTGACACAGCTCAGGGCTCTGGTGATTTGCAGCCATAAAGCAAATGGTGCATCGATTCTTTAGGCACACGGTGGTGCTGCAGCGAAAAAAGAAGGCGCGGAGAGTCGATGTGTGGCTTTACTCTTCAGATCACTAGATTCTACTTTCAAGAAACCAGGAACTAGATTAGGCACCACTTGGCAAGTCATGGGTCTTAGTAGAAGAGCCCAGGCACCGGTAGGTGAATTCCTTGATGGTCCTGAAACTTCTTAACAGGAGGCAAGCACGCACAACACGCACATGCCCTTGGAGAATTTTGGAGGCAGGATGTAGAAAGCCAAGTCCAGTCCTTTCACTCCCAGGACAGACACAGCAGGCCAGCAGAACAATGCAACAAGCAGAGTGGCAGTCCCTTCTACAGCATTTAGCTTTTCTTCCTTGCAGAATGTTCCTTTAGTCCAGATGTATTCTGATTTTGGGGTGCTAAAGGTCCCATACTTACATCCCTTTCTGCCTTTGAAGTAAGCAAACTTCAAAGGAAAGACTTTGTAGTGCCCAAGCCTTTCCCTGACCTGGCTACAGACACTACATGGGGTTGGAGACAGCTTTTTGTAAAGCAAGGGACACCCCTATTCAGATGCCAGTGACAACTCCTCCGTCCACTCTAGCTCAGGAAGACCCATAAGCCTGGTGATGGTCCATCTGGGTACGCAAGGCACCTCTCAGCTACCTTTGTGTGACTGTCTAGAGTGAAAGCACAAGAGCCCAACTTTCATCTTAACCCAGACATGGTTTCTACAGACAGGCAGAGGCGCAGAACGGCTAAGCAAGAAAATGACTACTTTTTTCAAACACACAATTTTTTCAAACACGCAATTTAAAAACCAACTTCACCAAAAGATGTACTTTTAAGTTCAGAGACCCCACACGCCACAAAAGATATTTCAAGGCAATTCTCATGTTACCCCATGAGAGAGAGAGAGAGTTCTTGCAATTGTAAAAACGAATTAACAGTAGTTCACAATTAGGACATGTAAAACAAACCAGCAAATGTCCTACCTTTAAATACACTGCACCCGGCCCATAGGGCTGCTCTGGGCCTACCTTAGGGGTGACTTACATGTAGTAAAAAAAGAAGGTTTGGGCCTGGCAAGTGGGTGTACTTGCTAGGTCGAAATGGCAGCTTAAACTGCAATCTCAGACATTTTAGTGGCAGGTCTGAGACATGTTTGGAGGGCTACTCGTGGGTGGCTCAATGAGTAGTGCAGGTCTACCAGTAGCAGTTGATTCACATGCCCTGGGCACACCTGGTGCACTTGACCAGGGACATATTAGTAAGTCAAATATGGCAATTATGGATAAACCAATTACAAATACAATTTAGACAGAGAGCATATGCACATTAGCACTGGTTAGTAGTGGTAAAGTGGCCAGAGTCGATTAACCAACAAAGACAGGTCAGAAAATAGGAGGAAGGAGGCAAAAGGCTTAGGGATAACCCTACAAAAAGGTCCAGATCCAACAGTTACCTTATTTTATTTAGTAAGAACATTTGTTTGGGAACAGGCAAAAATGCCATGGTTGGTCTCCAAAGAATGGTAATGTAAAATACTCTTTAATGGTAAAGTCAGATTTTTTTGTCACAATTCTGAAAATGCACTGTGCGAAATGTATCATTCTCTTGTCCTAATCAATTGATGTCTGCAGCCTGTGTGCTAAGTCACATGACTGCGATTAGAGTGACAGTTGGCATTTGTGAAGTCCTCTCAGACAGTGAGACAAAGGGGGAAAAGGTATTGGCAGCATAGGCCATCCCAGCCAGGATGGGAGGGGCCGGAGTGGTTCACTGCCCCACTTATACCAGCATCCCCCAGGATGACACCCTGGAGGTACTAGAGGAAGCCCTAAATGAGACCACCTGGATATACAGAACACCAAAGGGCTTCATCCTCGAGTGTGCGAGACTTGCCTTAAAGAAGAACTACTACGAATACGAGGGGGCACAGTACCTCCAGACGGGGGGTACTTCGATGGGGAGCACTTTTGCCCCAAGCGTGGCAGGGCTCTATGTTTTTGAGTTAAGAAAAGATTCATACTGAGTGACCAAAATCCTTTTTCCTCCAACATTTTATTTTGGAAAAGGTATATTGACGATGTCCTTGCCTTCTGGCTATGGAAACACTAACTGACTTTACCATGTGGATCAACACCTGTGACCGAAACCTGAGTTTCACCAACACCGTTGACCCAGACACAATGATTTTCCTGGGTGTGATAATCACCAAGGACAACAGCCACTTGGAGACAAAAACATACCATAAACCTAGCGCAAGGAACAATTTACTCAGGTTTGAGAGCTTCCACCCGAGACCTCTGAGAGAGAATTTGCCTTATGGCCAATATCTGAGGCTACGCCGCAATTGCAGTAACGTCGGCTACCTGATAAAATGCCCATGCAACCTGGCATATGTGGGTATGACTAGCAGAAAATTAAACAGAGGATTTGTGAACACCGGTCCACAATCGGGTGCAAAAAAAAAAAAAAAAACTCACTGAGCACTTTCTTCAAAAGAATCATACAACCAATGACATCAAACGGACCATTATCGAACAAATCAAAACAGGAACAAGAATCCAACAATGCCTGCTTGAGAAAGAACAGCGGTTGATATATAGGTTATCCACACAAAGTAGGATTAAATGACAACATTCCTTGGAACTCAGTCCTTTCAAGATAAGATCATCCCTGGAATCTTGTCCAGATCCACTCCTGAGCAGTTCCTATGACGTCCCTTTTGATAGGGCAGCACATCCCAGACTAGATTTACACCTATCATTATGTAGAGTCTAGTCACACTCTGATGTATTGACCACCACAATCATTACATATGAGTCTGTACACACTACTGACATAATTTAGTTCCCCAACTTCAAGTTCGAGTCTTCATACAGCCATTGATGCCCTTCATTAGATCTAACTTTAGGATGTATTGGCACTTCCACATAGTTATTACTGCTTCTAATATGTGCATTTGTCTAGAAATCCTAGTAAGGACTTGTCATACTGGCATCATTCAGGTTCCCACTAGTATTAGAACCTTCATGTAGTAATGATTGTTTTTTCTAGATTACTAGGTTTCCTTGGATATACATTCTTGCACTTCCACATAAGTCACCACTATGCTTATTTTTATCCCATTGACTGAATCTGAAATAGTTCTTACACGTCCATGTACCTACACTGAGTCAGCGTAGTTCACTACAAACTGCTCGCTTTTGCGTCTTCAGTTTACCCGCGTTACCTTGGGAACATGTGCCTAAGCGCGCGGACGCTGGTCCCGTGACCACGTCGCCACGCCCCCTCGACCACGCACCCGGAAGCGCTCTGCATTTAACCAGCAGAGTAGCTCCGATGCGGTTACCGCGGGGAGCAGCGGCAAACCTTAGGCACAAGAGCCGGTGACTGACCAAGGCACAGTGAGTACTTTGACCTGATGCGGGTGGGCTCCTCTGTTCACTCCTAAATCTAACTGTTTCTAGAGTCCCGTAACACCAGCTATTCCTACTTACCACGCTCTTTAACCTAGATTGTGCAATAGAGTCAGCACTACGACCCCAACTCCCATGAGGCATACAACGCTGTGAATTTTAGTATGCATCCCCTTTTTTCCTCTCATTTTTTGGTACCTTAAAATGTGATGCTCTTTGACTGGCATGCATGCAGTACAAAGTACGCCCTCACCTACGAAATGAGAGCGCAGACACATGCTTTTTAATGTGAATGAAAATGGCATTGTAAAATATACTCACTGGTTTTATTGATATCCACATGAGTTGAGGAATGCATTTGTAGTTCACGGCAAGACATGCCACCTTTTGTGCACCAACACCCACCGCAAGAAATTCACAAGTGAACGGTACGTTATTCCCTAGTGACTGACCGTCACTTGAATAAATGTGCACAGTATGGATATTACCTAATACTGTCTCTCATTTTAGGAGACAGATATTGAAGTTGTGTATTTATCACGCTTTCTTATTACACAATATTGGGATAGCAAGGAGCACTCAACCATCCAGACACTACGTTGCAGGCACGTATCCGGTTTGCTTGTGATTGTACTTTTGTCTTTGCAGGTTTTCCTTTTGAATAACTGGACGAAAGGACACCCAACTGTAAGTACACGGTTAGGTTCAGTGATCAACTGTAGGGTACACCTTAGCGTGTGTACACGGCCCGGGTCACGCACACTTGGTCCTGACGAAAACCTGGAAATACCTTCTACAGGTTGAAACATGTAGACCTTTTTATTGCACCATTTTTTTATTTCAGAGATACCAGAGGTCAATTTAACCAACGCAGGTATTTAATAATTTTTTTAACATTGTCCAGTTGCTCCAGAATAAAGTCTTCTCAGTGAGTTCTATCTGGCCAATTTTCAACCCACTTTTTCACTTTCGCACAAAAAAAACAACCCGCTCCACAGTAATCAGGTGTCGCAGCACACCCAAATGGCATTCGGCTATTCGGGTGGAACCCCGATGATGAAGCATGTCACCAACTAGGTTGGTGAGTGAGGGGTCTTCTTAAAAAAAGGATAACGTTCCTTCTTGTGCAACTTCTCCCAAAACTTTGAGACTCTGAGTGGTCTCTTGGTAATACTCCTCCTATTGTTTATTTACTTGATCGTCAAGGGGACCAGGACTATTCCACTCCACATAGTGGAAATCCCTTTCTCTCTCTCCTGTAGATTTTGTATAATGAGATTGCTGCCATAATTTGTTGCCGCACTAATTGGCACCAAACAGACAATTGGATTTTGTTACAGGACAAGTAGATTTATGAAGCAACCTGTCCAATGGACAAGTAAATATTTTATTAGATTCCACACCTCTTACTTGACCCAACTATTATGAACTTGACCCATAAACTGGTCTAAAATTGTGGGATCATTGGCAAATATTTTATTTTTAAGAGTTGCCTTTTTCTTTTTTCTCAGATATGGTGGTGCACCTTCAAATATGTGAGCTCAGCATTTCTGCTGTACAAAACAAAACTCTTCTCTTTGATTAAATAGACTAAACGTTTGCTCCATGTGTAATAAGAATCTAGCCACATATAGGGTACACATGATCCCCAAGGTACCTCTCAGTTTACTAATAGCATTGCCATCAGGGCAGAGGCAGATGTGTTTCTCAGTTCATATTTAAACGCTCACTTTTAATAAATATATTACTATAAAGCATGATGCGGTAGCGTACTCGCTTTTACAGATCGTATATATCCAAGAAATGGCCAGTGACCTTCCCACTATCTTGCAGCTTTAGTGGTAAAACTATACAGTGTATTTAAAAAAAAAGGAGAAAATTGGGTTTAGGAAAATATTGATCATTTGCACATCACCAAAAAAGTGTTGATTTTTTTTCATCCTATTAAAATATTTTTTTCGTCACACAGAATACAAATAAACGGGCTTTCACAACTTCTGAAATATATTTTGAAATGTTTGTAATGTTGATTTACTAGCTATTTAAATGTGTTAGGAAAAACCTGATACCCTACAGCCTTTCATTTCTCTTGGGACAGCAGGTCAAACAATTCACTTTAAAAAATCCTGGACCTCTGCAATCAAAGATGGAAAAGTAATTGTAAACTGACTTCTGACCTTTGTCTCTCAACACAGAGCAAATGTGACAAGATAAAAACAAGATTTAAAGGCATCTGTATTGCTCCTTCACTGTCTGACAGAAGAAAGCGACTGTTCTTTGTCAACTCACTGCAGCAGGTGAGTAGGTCTTAATTATAGCTCGACAGGATACAATCTGACTCGCCATAGTGAGTGGGCGAGTAGATTTTTAGAGGTCTGCTCCAGAAGTTTCATCCACTTTAAAGCTGGAACCAGTTATAACAAGCATTGGCATAGCCAATAGGTCCTGCCTTTTGGACCCCATCAGTGTTTAGCCATGCAGTGCATTAATCTAGGTGCTGTTCGGCCTGTCTGAAGAGCTATACAATAACTATATTGGGTGGGACAGAGACTGAATAGTTTTTGAGCATGAAAACAGTACGGCGTGAGTGTGAATAAAATGACACTGCGGGAAAGAGAACGCTGCCTAGGGGGGCTGGGGAGAAGGAGGGCAGTGTGTGATGAACGGAGGCGGGGTAAGGAGCAGAAGAGGCCGAGCACTGTGGTTTTCATACCATCTTCTAACGCCTATGATGTGCTTCAGGGAGCTAGCTGATGAAAGGAAAGCAGGAGTAACAAGCATTGGAAATTCAATAGATCTCGCATTAGAAAATTTGGAGCTTTGGCTTTGTAAATGACAACTTTTTTTTTATGTGTTGGTCTTGAAAATAGCAAAATTAATTTGTTTGTCATTTACAATGCCAATACTTTTAACTTTTTCAAATGTGACACCTATAGCATTTGTAATGCCACATGTTTTGTATGTACGTGACTTACATGTATTCATATAACAAATACAAATGGCTTTTAATTTTTTTAAATAATTAATAGTTAAATAAAAGTTCTTGTAATTTACACATGATATTGCCATTGTAAATGACAATGCCTTTTATTTATGTTTTAAAAACCAATACATAAATAAAAGGCACTGGCATTTAAAATGCCAATAGCTCAAACTCTCACAACTGCGAGACCTATTGCATTGCAAATGCTTGTTTATTTTTAAAGCGGACATACAGGTTTCCTCGAAAGTCAGCTCAGGTCTAAAGGAGTTGGTGATGATCAGGGGGCCAGGCCTGCCCAGGCTCGCAGTTGGTTTTGCCACACACAAGTGGAGGAGAAGACATCCCATGCATGCTGCAAGGACTAAGTGAACGAGGCCTTTGGATGAGACTAACAGGCCAAAGCAACGACTTATCTTGAGATTCTGGTACTGAGCAAACATCCGAAACTACAAAACAAATCATTAAAATGTGTCTGAGAATGAAAGCATAACCACTGTTACCTGGAAAAAGGCATGCATGTAAGATGACAACGTAGACAAAATGTAGAAGGCAAAGAGCACGACTGGGCATAGTGAAGAGAATAAGAAAGTGCAGAAAGGAGGTAGAGAGAGAGAAGTGAGGAAAAAGAGAGAATAAAAAAGTCAAACGAGGATAGATGAGAAGTGCAGTGCAGAAATATAGAAGTGAGAGCGCAAAGGCAGAAAGAATGTAAGTGGGATGAGAGTGTAGAGTTCAAGGGAGGGAGATGGAAGGGCAGAGAGAAGAGCGATGGGCAGAGAATAGAGGCAGAAGGTCAGGGGTTGCAAACAGAAGAATGGGAGATTGAAAGTAATGTCAGAGGTGAGCTGCTGAACAGAGGTGCCTGCGCAGTGAATGTTTGCCAGGAAGCCACCCGCTGGCGTTTCCTTCCACCCAGAAGGGTGTGAAGCACTTGTGTGCTTCCGAGCACAAAAACACACGAACGTTACATGAGACAAGGAATGGGAGGGTTGCAAAGGGCATAGGTCATAGGCTCCTGCATTAAACTAGAAAGAGAGTGACAAACGCGTGTGACACGGAAAGATATTTAATTAAAGAGCATGAAGTTGTAGCTAAGACATGCATGTTAGGGGCAGAAACCCTACATGTAACAAACAGCTCTTTTTATTTTATTTTTTTAGTTTTATATAGCGCGAGCTAGACTGGAGAGCTGGACCGGAGACGTCGGGTATCAGAGCGCTTTACATGAGCACCAGTTTCGTCACAAAAGATAAGCTTTCGAGTGATTCAGGAACTTTGAAACATCTAACACAGTGAGTGCGGTCAGTGAAGGGTATATTCAACGTCCGTGTGAACGGTAGATTAAACAATTGCGCACGTAGTGCGATACCCAAAGTTAAGTGGGTATGGAGCACTTACCGTAAGCGTGATACGGGAGACCGAGCTCATTTCCAACAATATCATCGCAAAGTGATGTTGAATAACCCGGGTAGGCGTGACAGACCGTAATAAAGTGATCATAGAAGAAAGACTATGGGTGCTTTGTGTCCAAAGAAAAACACATGCATAAAGTTACGTTAAAGTCAATCCTAAAAACTGAAAAACGGGGCTGAACATGTAAAGGTACCAGATAGAAAGTGTCCGATAAGCAAACAACTATGAAGTGTACCAAAATAAATGGAGTGTTATAGCAAACAAGGAAGCGCTGGAAGGAAGGAGAAATGTGAGTCACGGCCGGAGGCCGGCCGTGAAAACAATGCAGCGCTCCTGAAACTGAAAGCACGGCCGGCCGGCCGGCCGGCCGTGAAAGCCTTTGATGCCGCAGGGGGTGGAGCGGCACCAAGCTGGGCAACAGATGGCTGACGATTTGATGCTGTGCACGCGCATGGGCACAGCACCAAATCGCTTAAGCTAGTTAAACCTCTGTTTAAGCCCCTTTATATCTCGCTCCCGCTCAATGTGCATGCGCATTGAGATAGGTCGCTCGACCTAAAAATGGAGGGTATCACAAAAGGCAAGAGTATCAAGGAGAGATAAAAAGGATGAAAGTGTGCGTACTCTCTGGGATTTTCTAAAAGTACCTTTTTTGAGTCTGTGTTTAGGCCTGCTTCTGTCAAAATTCCTTAGCCAACACGGAGGCTACTCGCTTACCCCTCAACAGGATTCAGGGCGTAATTCAAGGACTGCCACATACGTAACTACGTTTACCAAATGATTATTATTGGCACAAAATTGCACTCCTGGATTTTTCTTTAACCACAATGTGAATTGTAGGACAAGCAGTTTTGGTTTGTTTGTTCTGAAGAAACTGGTGCCCTAATAACACAGAGTCATAAGGTCAATTCTGCACATTCTTTAATCCACAGATTTGGGCCTTTTTTTAAAAACTTTAGGTGGTTGGATGACTGTGAAGACTTCAGGTTCCTTAAGAGGACCATGACCTACAGAGTTATAAACTAGCTTTTATAAAGAGCAGAGGCCTTAAGGAGCTGTTTGCAGAGGTGACACATGAAAGGTTGCAGAAATAAAAGACTTGTGCCTCTTTATTCCACACCATAATCCTAATGGCTCTGTATAACCCTCTGGAGGTTCTCTTTCATACCTGCATTCTCCCTGTGTCTCTGTTTTCTTATCTTTCTCCATTTCCTGTCTTTTTTTCTCTGGTTCAAATTCTGCTCACGAACATAAGCCCTGGTTGACAAAAAGGAGTGCTAAAACACCAAGCTCAGGTTGGCGTCTCATAATTTATCTAAGCCAAAAATGTATTTATTTACCTTTCTCTCACCTAAAATGATTCTACTGCAACACAAGTCAATGTCGGGGGGGATGTATTCTTCCAGTTTATTTCTAAAATCTCCATTTTGCCTGCTTTCAGGGCTTGTTATGACGACCACCACCTGCAGAAATTAAGCACTAATGTGTTGGCATACATCTAATTCATAAACCTGCATGACCGGTAGGGTACCCTCAGCCCTCAAACTCTATCTCTACTTCCCTGTCATGTCAGCACCATGCAATAAATAGGAGTCTGACACACTGATGAGGACGCATCCAATAACTGCTCGTAGAAATTAAAATGTGCAGAGTTAAGTACTGGAGAAGGGATGAACAGGGTCTGGGCTTCCGGTTCCCCCCCATTGTGGCTGTCATCATAGGCAGGTGGCGAAATCCTGAGCAGAGCTGACTGCACCGCCTTCACCTCGGTGTACGCTGCCAGAGCCCGACAAACGTCATTGTGGAAAGACAGTTGCAGAGGTCTCACTTCCTGTTTAGAAGCTTTGTTCTTCCGCAGTCACGTTCGGTAACCTTCACTTTCAATCTATCTGCCAGATCCGTGCTTTAAAGAGAAAGGTATGACCCCTCTGGGCGGTGCCAAGTGCAATCAAGCAGAGGGGGACCTTTTAACCTTTGATTTTTTTTTTCTCTAGTGCTCTAGGTGGTGAACAACTCTGGTGCTTATGTTTGCATGAGCAGACTTATACTCCCCATTTTTTAGGAAGACTGAAGGGGACAGGTAGAAAAGAGCCTTCAATGAGACTTAAAATGACCCCCTACCCCCCCCCTCTTGAACACTATTGTGGAGGGCTGTGCATTACCAGAGATAGCAGAGGGAGTAGACTGGTATTTGTCAGCGTGTGACGCTATCAGGCTTCCAAAGGCCAAGGGTTAAAGATTCGGCAACTCTTTGAAATTTCCATGTCCCGCCAATAAATCCGAATTGAAACGAATTAGTGTGAAATAATTTACGGTATTTTAATTCAAAAAGCAAACTTCACGGGCTGGTGAGGATATAAATCGTGCAGTTAATGGTCACGTCCAAGGCTTGGAGCCGCAAGCTGCAGAGATGAAAAGGCGACTGCAAGGAAGCGCTGTGATGCAGGGCGGCTGGCAGCAGAGTGGTGTGCTCTGGAGCATAACAGAAGGCTTTGCATTCACTGCTGAGGGCAGGCCCCGCCCCGTGTCTGTCTCGGACCGGATCTAAAAACTTGAGAACTGTAACCTCTCACTTCAGCTTTTTAGACATCTGCGCAGAGTTTGTTAAAAAAATAAATATATACAAAACAGCGAGGGAAGACTGCAGCAGGCTGCACCCAAGTGAGTGTTCTGCAAAACAAACTCTTTTCACATCTGCAGAGGGAGAAAATCACTAACCGAGGCGAAGCAAACTCATTATATATTCTGCAGAAATATATTAAATATTTGCGTGGTCTTTGCTTGTCTCGCTAAATAGCCCAGAATAGGAGGGGGGTGGGGTGCGACCAAGAGCAGGGACACAGCGTTTCCCTTGCGGGAGCGAGCAGGGGCACCATCTGTTTGCAAGACAATTACAAAACAGATGTCGCCAAAGCTCGTTCCGGCAAGGGAAAAGCCAAACATGCACGCGTTGCGATACAAAGCAGTGCAAAATGTGCATGTTTTTTCCCAAAAAGTGGATTGATTCCAAAAGGTCCCCTCCTATGCAACGCACGCACGCTGCGTAGGCGAGACCTAAAAATAGCACCCCTAGACCCACTCTAAAGTTATCTCCTAGACATGCAGAGAACACTCAGGAGGCCTGCCTTGTACTTCAGAAGACTGCCCTGCTGGTAGAGGCCTAATTTGTACTTCAGATGACTGTCCCTCTGATTCCAGAGGACTGCACTTCTGATTGAAGCTGCCTTGAACCCTCAGAGGGCTGCCCAGATGCTGGAGGACTGCCTTGCTGCTTGAACCAGGACAACCAGAGAGAATCCAAGTGCTATTTGGCTGGCATCCTGTTCTGAGCTATAGGAACACAAAAACCTGCAACTTGAATGCTGCACCTGGACTCCACTTGAAGTGAGTCCTACCCTCCAAGTGGTGCCCCTCAAATCCTGCACCCTTGGAAGAGGTGCTAAACGTGCCTAAACAGCCAAAACCCAAACCCTGGTAATGTTCTGCCAAATATTGCTCAGAGAACCGACAGGAGAGTGGGACCTACCTGGTCACCGATCTGCCAAAGGTGCAAACCTGGTCAGATTTACCTCGTCGTTGCTCCTGCTACTGCTTTCTCCGCAGCAGCAAATACTGTTCAGTGGTTCCTCGCAGCAGGGTTATCAGGCCTCGTGGACCCTCTTCTAGTACAGCCTGCAAGCTTCGTTCCACTGGAGATTTCACCCTGCCAAAAATGTGTCAAAGTTCGAACAAGGAAATCTTCACCGCAGAATCGTTCAGCGGCTCACCGACAACGCCTCCGCCTCAACACACCCAACTGCCTTGCCCCACTGAAGTTTACCTATTCAGACATTTTTCTTCAAAATGCCTCCTAATAATTAAGGTAAGTCGAGACCAGGCCCAATCCACCTTGTTTATCCAAACAGAGCTCCATCGCGGTCGGCCATAACTTTCAACACTGCCCCAGTCCACAGCTGGCACGTCAGCACTTTCTAGTTTACACTATAAAAAATTGAAAAACTTAGAAGTCTAGTTCTACTGACTGAATTTGTGTCATTTTGGTGTCAAATAATGTAATAAATATTCTCTATTTTTCTAAATAGGTGGGAATTTTTTTCTGGTGTTGCGTTTTTGCTTTATTATGGTTAGTATACTGCTTACATACTTAACATGGTGCCTCTAAGTTAAGTCTAATTGCTCTTGTGCCAAGTTACCAGAGGTTTCAGTACAGGTTTAATTTTTTTACTTTTGTGGTTCACCCTGATGAGAATTTCAGTAGTTGCTCGAGAAAGGTTTATAAATCCCACCACCCTCCAAACAAAAATCCAGTTTCTAACTAATGTATTTTATATGACATGGGGAAAAAGTCACTGAACACCTGTATATAGATGAGGATCAGAAAGCTAAGCAATCTACTAAGTGTAGGTTTTGCAGTTGAAAAAGTTCACAAAACAGAATAGCTTCCTGCTAATTTCGGTGTAATTCGGCCCATGCTTGACGGATCACCCTGAAACTTTCCGTGCACAAAGTAGTCAAAAAGTAGCACCTTTTGGGAACATTTCGTGGAGATTCGTGAAACGGTGCCAAATTTATAAGCAACACAAAAAAAAGCATTTCCTTAGGGAATGCTGACCTAACTAGAACTGTACAGTGGCAACCTACACGGACTAATATATACATACATTTATAGATATACCTATATGCATGTGCAAGAAAAAAAATATATGTAAATG
This sequence comes from Lissotriton helveticus, assembly GCF_964261635.1. Lineage (NCBI taxonomy): Eukaryota > Metazoa > Chordata > Amphibia > Caudata > Salamandridae > Lissotriton > Lissotriton helveticus. Next base: position 1,893,990,864 of record NC_136059.1, on the reverse strand, counting down.
TATATATTTTTTTCAGAAATAATGATGTGAATGTGCCAGCTCCGATACTTATTTTTTATGTTTCGCTGCGCCCAGTACAGACATGAAATGGATAAAGTTATAGCTAAAGCGTTCAAGTTGTTCAATGACAGACAACAGAAGTTCACCCATCACCAGTTCCTTCTTTTCAATCTGGTTTTTGAAGTGTTGCCTTTCCCCAGTCTGTATGCTGAACTACACGAAACCAAATGTATTTTTAAAAAATGGGACTAGATGAGCAAACTCATGTCTGATCTGTAACAACGAAGGTGCTCCAGTTACAAAATTCGGGATTAGGAAGTCAACTCCTTCCCTCCCCACTGCAAACAAAACAAGCATTTGCAATGCAATAGGTCTCGCATTAGGAAAGTGTGAGCTATTTGTAATGTAAATGACAATTTTTTATAATATGTGTTGGCTTTGAAAATATATAAATTAATAGCATTGTTATTCACAAAGCCAATAGCTTTCCCTTTCCTAATGCGAGTCCTATTGACTATGGCAATGCTTGTTGGTAGCAAGCAAGGGCAGTGCTGTTGTGGTGCTCAGTGATGCTGTTGTGGTGCTGAGTGATGCTGTTGTGGTTGGGCTAATTGATGTGGGGGGGTCATCCGTGAATGATGTGGGGGAGGGGGGTCACCCATGAACGATGTGGGGGGGGGGGTCGTCCGTGAACGATGTGGGGGGGGGGGTCGTCCATGAACGATGTGGGGGGGGGGGGTCCGTGAACGATGTGGGGGGGGTCGGTCCGTGAACGATGTGGGCGGGTCGTCCGTGAACGATGTGGGCGGGTCGTCCGTGAACGATGTGGGCGGGTCGTCCGTGAACGATGTGGGCGGGTCGTCCGTGAACGATGTGGGCGGGTGTCCCCGAACGATGTGGGCGGGTGTCCCCGAACGATGTGGGCGGGTGTCCCCGAACGATGTGGGCGGGTGTCCCCGAACGATGTGGGCGGGTGTCCCCGAACGATGTGGGCGGGTGTCCCCGAACGATGTGGGCGGGTGTCCCCGAACGATGTGGGCGGGTGTCCCCGAACGATGTGGGCGGGTGTCCCCGAACGATGTGGGCGGGTGTCCCCGAACGATGTGGGCGGGTGTCCCAGAACGATGTGGGCGGGTGTCCCCGAACGATGTGGGGGTGTCCCCGAACGATGTGGGGGTGTCCCCGAACGATGTGGTGGTGTCCCCGAACGATGTGGTGGTGTGAGGCGTGCAGCAGTGCGTGGCGTGCAGCAGTGCGTGGCGTGCAGCAGTGCGTGGCGTGCAGCAGTGCGTGGCGTGCAGCAGTGCGTGGCGTGCAGCAGTGCGTGGCGTGCAGCAGTGCGTGGCGTGCAGCAGTGCGTGGCGTGCAGCAGTGCGTGGCGTGCAGCAGTGCGAGGCGTGCAGCAGTGCGAGGCGTGCAGCAGTGTGAGGCGTGCAGCAGTGTGAGGCGTGCAGCAGTGTGAGGCGTGCAGCAGTGTGAGGCGTGCAGCAGTGTGAGGCGTGCAGCAGTGTGAGACGTGAAGAATAATGCGGGCTAACAAATGCGGGGAAGCTAGACTAAAACAAAACCCAAAACATCGCTTCACGCCAAAAGCAAATCTGTTACTGCGGGCGTGGGAAGGGGGCTTTAGAGTAAATAAAGGTGTCTTTGTACATTATGGGAATGCTTGCATGTTGATTAAAGCCCAGGCCATGGTTGAAGAAGCAGCACAGACGTGCTACGTTTATAGGAGGAGTGGTTCTGCCTTTTGTAGCGGACACCGTGCAGTGGCCACAGTTAATGTGTGGTGCAGAGTGGCAGCACGTCGTGGAGCATCAGAGCAGAGTCAGCTCTTGCAAATAGAAATTCCTCTGTTGTCTCTGTGTTTATTTCGATTGTAATGCAAGGAAAACCAAATTTAAGATGGAAGGAGTAGCGCATTGTCACATGTACCTATGTGGGCACTAATCAGCAAATACGATAAAAAATGGATGTGGTCTGGTGTGAAAGATAAAGTGGGCGGGCGTGAAGAGGCGCTGCGCTGATTAAGGGAAAGGAAACACGAACACTTGCATGAAGAGCTTATAAGGGGAGAAGTTTGTATGCCACAAGTAATCATGGTGATCCATGGGGGTGAACAAATAACAACAAGCTCTTGGCATTGCTGTGGCGGGGGTAGGGGAGCGCATTCCTTTGAAGTCTGATGCGGGGCAGGGGCGTGGCAGCCTTTGAAGTGTGATTGGGGGGGGCGGCAGCCTTTGAAGTGTGATGGGAGGCACAGACAAATGGTGGTGTGACGTGGCTGGTTTGTGCACGCGCCTAGCTCACATGAACTGTGCGTGATCCGCAAGTTTGGTAGAGTTTTTGAAGTGCCTATTATACTCTCGCCTATCTATCCCTGCGGGATAGAATAGTCGAGACCTAAAAAGAGAAAGAAATCAAAGTAAACAAACTCAGAATCTACCCGCTGCCTTTGGGGAACAATGTGCAATTAATGGAAAAGCTGGGATTTAAGGGCAGTTAAATTGAAAAATGTAAGAGTCTAGTCGGTATATTAACAGATAAAGAAATAGGTTGGACCATGAGTCACAACAGGTCTTAAAAGGTAAAGTGGCGTACCAGTATAAGATGTGCACCAGACATCTGTTTTTTTCCTAATGATAAATACTATCTGTAAAGCAACAGCTTGCATTTGCTGTAATCAGTAAATGATTTGAATGGCAATCCTACTTATAGGAGATAAGCATTTTCACTGGTTGATGTAAAAACTTGCCGTTAGTAGCGTATTCAACAGTGTGCATGCTCAAAACTTTTATTCAAAAACACCACCATGATTAGTTCGGTCAAAATTTGCAACCATGTATTTGAATTACCCATGTCTAGGAGTCAAGTAAGTGAAGGGAGCGGCCTACGATGATGTGCCTTGGACTCCATTCCATCAACACTATTACATAAGTCCTTGGTTGATCTATAAACCTAAAATACACATTCTTTACATACAAACATTCTTCAGGTTTATCACTTTATCTGGAATCTTCATATCAAGTGGAGCAATAAATTATATATTATTGAAAGATAACTGCTTATCAACTCTTGTTGCGACAGATTTCAGCTGGGTACAGTTCAAGCATATTACAATGTTTACACAGAACACTGTTTTTGTCTCATTGCTAGGGCTGGTGTCCCCTAATTGAGTTTACACCAACATAACAACCTGTGAGCCTAGGCCAAATATTAGTCCGTTCAAAAAAAAAAACACCAACAAAAAAAACAATAAAGTACTCTTGCTCCAATACGACTTACTGTAGTACATACCTGTAACTGTGTATCTGGAGTAATGTTATTTTGTGGTGCACGATAGAGCAAACTCTACTACGGTGTTTGCGAACTATGAATGATGCTAAGAGTTCTCAGAAGCAAATGGGACATGGCATTGCTGCCATAATGCAAGAAGCAGCTCCACTGTGGACAACTGGTCTTACGCTATCTATTCTACTGAAGGAAAGGCACATTATGTGGCTTGGGATATAAAAACACCTCTAGTAGATTTATGCCTTTTTTGTTGGTTGTCAGCTTTGTAAAAAAAAGGTTTGTGAACTTGCACTGTGCAAGACGAGAGTATACAACAATCTGCCAATAGTTTTGATATTTTAATTCCATTGGCAGGCACAACATCAACATGGAAGATAAAATCACCTAGATAATCTCTCCAATGGATAGTAAAAGCTCAGTTTCCACTGCAGTCCGGTGGTGAATCTATTTAGCTTCATCTCCATAAATCCTTCAAGATCTTACCCATCTTTGGTGATAGTCACACTGCTAAATATATCACACACTGGGGTGTTATCTAGGGTTTCACACTGTAAGAGCCTTGACATGCAGTACAGTTAAAGCTCACCACTTATTTGGGTATATAGTTTGACCAGAGATTTTGTAGAGCTTGGAGAGGAGAAGCAGAAAACGTGATGTGGTTGCTTTGTCCTGTAATAACAAGACAACTTCTGAAATCAGTACAGCTGCAAACTAGACATACTTAAGCACATCATACATAAAAAAGCATAATTATTTAGCACCCTGGATAGAGCATGCAGAGCTCTCCAGCCAATCTGAATGCTCCCTTTGCAGGATAGAGCTATTGTTACGGACTGCAATGGTTTGACCTGTGCCGCCAGCTCCCATAGCCCCTTAGGTGTGCCGTGGGACCTTTGGAGACCTGGGGTGGCAGGAGCAGTCTCTTACATCTTCTAAAGCAGTTGCCGGTTCAGGGCGGTCCAAGATCCTTCCTATGCTTTTGCTGAGAGGGAAGCCCAATAAGCCAGAATTAAAAGAAAGTGGGGAAAAAGATGTTCTACTTTTTCTGGCTATCTGGGGTTTTCTCTCAGAAAACAAGCATTTGCAATGCAATAGGTCTCGCATTAGGAAAGTTTGAGCTTTTGGTATTGTAAATGACAAATTTTGTATTTATGTGTTTGTTTTGAAAATAGCGAAAATAATAGCTTTGTCATTTACAATGCCAATTGTTTTAACTTTCGCAAATGTGACACCTATAGCATTTGTAATGCAATATGTATTGTATTTACGTGACTTACATGTATTGATATTACAAATAACAATGGCTTTCATTTTTTTTAATAATTAATACTTAAATAAAAGTTATTGTAATTTATAATGGCAATAGCTTAAACTTTTGTAAATAACTTTTGTGAAGAATATGTTCAGTGTATTTTATTGTGACGAAAATCCAAGAACTGAAGTGAAATATTAACATATTTTTGTGACATTTGTAATAAAGCTTGAAACATTGAGAGAACATATTTGAACCAGTTGTTGTTGAATGGTTGCACAGATTGATGATGTGGTGGGGCTGAGTGATGCTGGGTCGTTCTGTGATGCTGTGGTAGCGCATAGTGATGTTGTGGTGCCCCTGAGTGATGTTGTGGTGCCCCTGAGTGATGCTGCGGTGGTGCTGAGTGATGCTATGGTGATGCGATAGATAGATAGATTGAGGGCGATAGATAGATAGAGGGAGGGCGATAGATAGAGGGAGGGCGATAGATAGATAGATAGATAGCGATACATAGAGGGCGATAGATAGATAGATAGAGTGAGGGCGATAGACAGAGTGAGGGCGATAGATAGAGGGTGATCGATAGAGGGTGATCGATAGAGGGTGATCGATAGAGGGCGATAGAAAAAAATAGAGGGCGATAGATAGATAGAGGGCGATAGATAGATAGAGTGAGGGCGATAGATAGATAGAGTGAGGGCGATAGATAGAGTGAGGATGATAGATAGATAGAGTGAGGGCGATAGATAGAGAGATAGAGTGAGGGCGATAGATAGAGAGATAGAGTGAGGGCGATAGATAGAGAGATAGAGTGAGGGCGATAGATAGAGAGATAGAGTGAGGGCGATAGATAGAGAGATAGTGAGGGCGATAGATAGAGAGAGAGAGTGAGGGCGATAGATAGAGAGATAGAGTGAGGGCGATAGATAGAGAGAGAGTGAGGGCGATAGATAGAGAGATAGAGTGAGGGCGATAGATAGAGAGATAGAGTGAGGGCGATAGATAGAGAGATAGAGTGAGGGCGATATAGATAGATAGAGGGCGATATAGATAGATAGAGTGAGGGCGATAGATAGATAGCGTGAGGGCGATAGATAGATAGCGTGAGGGCGATAGATAGAGTGAGGGCGATAGATAGATAGAGTGAGGGCGATAGATAGATAGAGAGATAGATAGAGGGCGATATAGATAGATAGAGGGCGATATAGATAGATTGAGGGCGATATAGATAGATAGATAGCGTGAGGGCGATAGATAGATAGCGTGAGGGCGATAGATAGATAGCGTGAGGGCGATAGATAGATAGAGTGAGGGTGATAGATAGATAGAGTGAGGGCGATAGATAGAGTGAGGATGATAGATAGATAGAGTGAGGGCGATAGATAGATAGATAGAGTGAGGGCGATAGATAGATAGAGTGAGGGCGATAGATAGAGAGATAGAGTGAGGGCGATAGATAGATAGCGTGAGGGCGATAGATAGATAGCGTGAGGGCGATAGATAGATAGATAGCGTGAGGGCGATAGATAGAGTGAGGGCGATAGATAGATAGAGTGAGGGCGATAGATAGATAGAGTGAGGGCGATAGATAGATAGATAGAGAGATAGATAGAGGGCGATATAGATAGATAGAGGGCGATATAGATAGATAGAGGGCGATATAGATAGATAGAGGGCGATATAGATGGATAGAGTGAGGGCGATAGATAGATAGCGTGAGGGCGATAGATAGATAGAGTGAGGGCGATAGATAGATAGAGTGAGGGCGATAGATAGATAGAGTGAGGGCGATAGATAGATAGATAGAGAGATAGATAGAGGGCGATATAGATAGATAGAGGGCGATATAGATAGATAGAGGGCGATATAGATAGATAGAGGGCGATATAGATAGATAGAGGGCGATATAGATAGATAGAGGGCGATATAGATAGAGGGCGATATAGATAGAGGGCGATATAGATAGATAGCGTGAGGGCGATAGATAGATAGCGTGAGGGCGATAGATAGATAGCGTGAGGGCGATAGATAGATAGAGTGAGGGCGATAGATAGATAGAGTGAGGGCGATAGATAGATAGAGTGAGGGCGATAGAGTGAGGGCGATAGATAGAGTGAGGGCGATAGATAGATAGAGTGAGGGCGATAGATAGAGAGATAGAGTGAGGGCGATAGATAGAGAGATAGAGTGAGGGCGATAGATAGAGAGATAGAGTGAGGGCGATAGAGAGATAGAGTGAGGGCGATAGAGAGATAGAGTGAGGGCGATAGATAGAGAGATAGAGTGAGGGCGATAGATAGAGAGATAGAGTGAGGGCGATAGATAGAGAGATAGAGTGAGGGCGATAGAGAGATAGAGTGAGGGCGATAGATAGAGAGATAGAGTGAGGGCGATAGATAGAGAGAGATAGAGAGATAGAGTGAGGGCGATAGAGAGATAGAGTGAGGGCGATAGATAGAGAGATAGAGTGAGGGCGATAGAGAGAGTGAGGGCGATAGATAGATAGAGAGATAGAGTGAGGGCGATAGAGAGATAGAGTGAGGGCGATAGAGAGAGAGATAGAGTGAGGGCGATAGATAGAGAGATAGAGTGAGGGCGATAGATAGAGAGATAGAGTGAGGGCGATAGATAGAGAGATAGAGTGAGGGCGATAGATAGATAGATAGCGTGAGGGCGATAGATAGAGTGAGGGCGATAGATAGATAGATAGCGTGAGGGCGATAGATAGAGTGAGGGCGATAGATAGATAGAGTGAGGGCGATAGATAGATAGATAGAGAGATAGATAGAGGGCGATATAGATAGATAGAGGGCGATATAGATAGATAGAGGGCGATATAGATAGATAGAGTGAGGGCGATAGATAGATAGCGTGAGGGCGATAGATAGATAGATAGAGTGAGGGCGATAGATAGAGTGAGGGCGATAGATAGATAGAGAGATAGATAGAGGGCGATATAGATAGATAGAGGGCGATATAGATAGATAGAGGGCGATATAGATAGATAGAGGGCGATATAGATAGATAGCGTGAGGGCGATATAGATAGATAGCGTGAGGGCGATAGATAGATAGATAGAGGGCGATAGATAGATAGATAGAGGGCGATAGATAGATAGATAGAGGGCGATAGATAGATAGAGTGAGGGCGATAGATAGAGTGAGGATGATAGATAGATAGAGTGAGGGCGATAGATAGATAGATAGAGTGAGGGCGATAGATAGAGGGTGATAGATAGATAGAGTGAGGGCGATAGATAGATAGATAGAGTGAGGGCGATAGATAGATAGAGTGAGGGCGATAGATAGAGAGATAGCGTGAGGGCGATAGATAGAGAGATAGCGTGAGGGCGATAGATAGAGAGATAGCGTGAGGGCGATAGATAGAGTGAGGGCGATAGATAGATAGAGTGAGGGCGATAGATAGATAGATAGAGTGAGGGCGATAGATAGATAGATAGAGTGAGGGCGATAGATAGAGAGATAGCGTGAGGGCGATAGATAGAGAGATAGCGTGAGGGCGATAGATAGAGAGATAGCGTGAGGGCGATAGATAGAGTGAGGGCGATAGATAGATAGAGTGAGGGCGATAGATAGATAGAGTGAGGGCGATAGATAGATAGAGTGAGGGCGATAGATAGATAGAGTGAGGGCGATAGATAGATAGAGTGAGGGCGATAGATAGATAGATAGAGTGAGGGCGATAGATAGAGAGATAGAGTGAGGGCGATAGATAGATGGATAGATAGAGTGAGGGCGATAGATAGAGAGATAGAGTGAGGGCGATAGATAGAGAGATAGAGTGAGGGCGATAGATAGAGAGATAGCGTGAGGGCGATAGATAGAGTGAGGGCGATAGATAGAGTGAGGGCGATAGATAGATAGAGTAAGGGCGATAGAGAGATAGATAGAGTAAGGGCGATAGAGAGATAGATAGAGTAAGGGCGATAGAGAGATAGATAGAGTAAGGGCGATAGAGAGATAGATAGAGTAAGGGCGATAGAGAGATAGATAGAGTAAGGGCGATAGAGAGATAGATAGAGTAAGGGCGATAGAGAGATAGATAGAGTAAGGGCGATAGAGAGATAGATAGAGTAAGGGCGATAGAGAGATAGATAGAGTAAGGGCGATAGAGAGATAGATAGAGTAAGGGCGATAGAGAGATAGATATTGTAAGGGCGATAGAGAGATAGATAGAGTAAGGGAGAGAGATAGATAGATAGATAGATAGATAGATAGATAGATAGATAGATATAGTGAGGGTGATAGATACATAGAGTGAGGGCGATAGATAGATGGATAGAGTGAGGGCAATAGACAGATAGAGTGAGTGCGATAGATAGATAGAGTGTGGAGGGGCTCGGACTTGACAAGATACCACAACAAGGAGGAGGTGGAGAAGGGTACAAGGGGGAGGGGGAGAAGGGGGGGGAGGGGGAGAAGGGTGCAAGGCAGAGGGAAGAAGGGTGCAAGGGGGAGGGCGAGAAGGTTGCAAGGCAGAGGGCGAGAAGGGTGCAAGGCAGAGGGCGAGAAGGGTGCAAGGCAGAGGGCGAGAAGGGTGCAAGGCAGAGGGCGAGAAGGGTGCAAGGCAGAGGGCGAGAAGGGTGCAAGGCAGAGGGCGAGAAGGGTGCAAGGCAGAGGGCGAGAAGGGTGCAAGGCGGAGGGCGAGAAGGGTGCAAGGCGGAGGGCGAGAAGGGTGCAAGGCAGAGGGCGAGAAGGGTGCAAGGCAGAGGGCGAGAAGGGTGCAAGGCAGAGGGCGAGAAGGGTGCAAGGCAGAGGGCGAGAAGGGTGCAAGGCAGAGGGCGAGAAGGGTGCAAGGCAGAGGGCGAGAAGGGTGCAAGGCAGAGGGCGAGAAGGGTGCAAGGCAGAGGGCGAGAAGGGTGCAAGGCAGAGGGCGAGAAGGGTGCAAGGCAGAGGGCTTTACCAATTGTATCACAAGGTTGTATATTTGTATTTTGCAGAACAGAAGTCATAGTGTTGTTGAAAGGTGACTTGTCAATTGCATATTTACAAAGCTGTGCTTTGTGTGTAGTTGTTGTTCTTTATGATGAGAGCAATTAGAACAAGTGACACGTAGTATGGAGAAACAGAAAGATGGTAAACAAAAAGTAAAGAAAGCAAGTAGAAGATTAAATTTAGCAAAACACAGCAAATCAATGGAAGGATCACATTTAGCAAACAAGTAGAGACAAGCGCTATCTCTTTTGCCCTCGTTAATGGTAATCTGTTGACCTCAAAAGTCTGGCTTTCGTTGTTGCGATTGGAACTGCGGCTGAAAGACCTCTGCAGATGTCAGCCGCGAGTGTTTAAACAACTTCTGACTAGCATTGTTCCGATATCAGGTTACTGTGTATTTTGAAGTATGAAGTTACTTGTGTTATGAATAGATGTGTTAGCTTTGTGTGTAGCGCCATATGTCATTAGGAGGCTGCTAGTATGGAAATTAGCACGTCTAGATAAAAGGCCAAAATCGAATTTCACCTCTTACTGAATGGCTATGCGAAAGTTGGCAGACTTCACATTTTGGCAAAGCAAGTATACTTTGGAGGTTTGTGAGGGTTCTCTCTACAGAGCACCTTTGAAAAATGTGGAAATTCTTATTAGCCGGTGAGAAAACACTATATTGAAATTATTTATTGGAAACGCGAAGAGACTGCCATGAAGTGGAGCGATGGTGAAGGATATCCCACGCGAAAACCGGAAGTTCGGGAGCGTGAAGGCGGTCGTGGGGCCGGGACTTCCGCCTTCTGTTGGAAGCCTGCGCCCACGGAGTGCCTAGCAGAGAGCAGCAGTGTTGATGCGGGCCTCCCATGCCTGAGGGAGAGCCCCGCGGAGGCGGCAGACGTGGCGGCTGAGGCCGCCGATGCAAGTGCAGGGCTCCCATGAGTGAGGGAAGCCCCGCGTGTGCCAGGTGATGCGGCGGAGATAACACCAGGGGAGTCGCGACAAAAGAGCCAGGTTAGTGGGGCTTAGAGAGGGGGGGTGTGGCTGTGTGTATGTGCTTACGTGTGTGTGTAGCTGTGTGTGGCTGTGTGCGTGCGTGAGAGAGAGAGGGGGGGTGTGGCTGTGTCTGTGTGTGTGTGCGTGCGTGCGTGTGTAGCTGTGTGTGTGGCTGTGTGCGTGCGTGAGAGAGAGAGTGGGGGTGTGTGTCTGTGTGTGTGCATGTGTGTGTGGCTGTGTGTGTGCGTGTGAGAGAGAGAGAGTTTGCAGGAGGCTGACTTGCCTTAGAAGCGGGACAGGAGACGTGCACGGTGCGGGCCTGTACGTGCGCGCACACATGCTGAAATCGCCGACGGCCCTGCGCGTGCCCATCCCCTGTCCCACTTCCAGAGCAAGTCGCTAACAATAGAGGCTTCGCTGGACAGCAGCGCTTTGCACTGCTTACACCAGCTCGCCCTAAAAAGGATTAAAAAGTCATGCTTAAAACAAAAACATTTGCAAACCTAGGTCAGGGAAAGGGACAGCAATAAGAACCTCTCTGTTCTGTCGACCTCAAGCTTGTCCTGTCCACAATCCTCTTCATTCGATTGCAACTTCTTATCCATGACTAAAAGGTGGTACACTGCATTGACATATATTACTTGGGCTGGCATGCTACCATCTTTTGAATTTAGGTATTATCCAAGACCTTTTGATTTGACTAAAAGTATAGGGGGAGGGGGCTTTCGGCTAGCCCTCTTCAGCAATTGGTCTGTTACTGTGTCATTCTCATTTTTCTACCACCCACTACAGTATGGGGGCAATGGGTCAGTCTACTTCAGCCATTGGCTACCCTCACTCTGTGTTGGCATTCTGCCCTTTCACAAGGAGCACATCCACACAAAGAGTAGTTCCCTAAGTGCCACAGACTACTACTATGCAATGTCTACTTTTTTAGACCCAAAACATATTTTTGCTTTTAGACAATATGTTTTAGACTGATGACCTTCCCCAACAATAAACCTTAGCAAAATCAATGAAAAAAAGCAGCAACAAAACCAAAAGGCTGGTGGTCAGTGCCAGACCTTTTAGGTTTGCCAAGGTTTGTTAATAAAGAGATCAAGTATCAGCATTTCTAAAAACAAAAGTGGGACTAACTTTTACCACTTCTCTCAAAGGTGCATTTCAAGAGCTGTAGAAAGAAAGTGTTGGGGTTTTATCAATGGTAGAATGGACCATTCACATGTTGCACAAAAAAAGCTCCCAGAAGGCTCACCAGGTGACCTTGTTTCGAGTCCTGGCTTTCATAGTAAGACTTTCCCAGATTTGCAGTGTCCATTGAACTATCTGGGCTAGAGTAAACAAGGAGGCGACTTTGCACCTTGGCACCCTGTCCCAATATCTCAATGCCTTACTGTACACCCGCAGAACATAAATACATCTCTGCCTGAGCACTCTATGCACACCAGCCAGCTTCATTCATATATCTCCATCCGAACTCCACCCATATCAGTTCACTTGTATTCATACTTAAAAGACGCCCTACTGAGTATGCTGATGATAAAACAAAACGGAAAAATTAACATGATGTAGATTTTTTAAAAAGGGATTTGAGATCATGCTCGTACAAAAATAATGAATTTAGTCACAAAAAAAGAGAGACTAATTATCTAAGTTGGTATTTTTACCTTTATTTCAGAATACTTGTTTTTAAAGAGCATAGTATGTTTTAATTGTCCGAACAGAAGAGTGGGATGTATGCAGTGAAACCGCTAAACCCAGGTAACACGTTATTATGTAAAATATTGAGTGAGATTTCAGAACGAGTTTATGCAAATTTAACCTTCTGACCAACCCATCGTGAAAGATTGATCTAAAGCCAAAACCCGGTTTTCCTATAGGTTTCACATACCAATTTCGATTGCAAAGGTAAAGAAAGGTGCCTCACTCTTCGCCCTCATCGTTCTGAAATTTTTAAAAAAGCGGAAAAAGAAAGTCTAGGTAAAATATTCAAAACTAATAGTTAGGTGATTGGAAACAAACTAGCTTTTTTAAAGTAAAAATCAAGTACAACTATGCATATATGTTCAAAGTACTTACAGCAAGACCACATTGAAACATATGCATACAAAAACTGCATGCTCCTTGGGAACAAGCATTGGTCAAAAATAGCTACACATAGTGTTTATGTATGATACAAATCATTTTAGAAAAAAAGTCTCTATTTTTTTTAAAATATTAGAACAATTCTAATTCTGTTAAATAGGGCTACTTTAATTCTGTAGAAATCATCACTCTTGTTCCTCTTCTCTCTCTCTCTCCCCCCCCTCTTCCCCTCTTTCTCCAATTCGCATAGAGGGAGTCTTTCTGCACAAATTTAAAAGACGCAATGAAATGTATCGAGCAAATACATCAAGTATCTGTGTAAATTATATGTATATAGAAATATCGATTATCATGAAGATATATGCATATAGAGTTCTGTTTTCCTTGAACTAAGGTCAAGATGCAAGATAACTAATACTTCAGCATTATAAAATAATGTTTATCTTCCGACTATACCAGGCTATGTAACCACATATTCCTTTGTCTCTTAAACACACAGTCTTAAATGTTTTAAAAATATGTTTTGTTCTTTTTAGAAAATTTGGCTGTATAAATAATTTCCTGATGAAGACACAACCACGTGTCGAAACGCGTTGAAATAAACAGCCCCCCAACAATATCTGGGAAGACCTTATCCGTAAACCTGCACATTAACCAGAACATATATCGTTTTTAAGAAATTTATTAATGAAAATATTGTATTAAGTGTATTGAATATATCTGTTTTGTTATATATCAATTGTTTTATTACTAGAATTAAATTCTTAAATATCAGAAAAAAACTCTTTTTGTGTGTTCACCCCTTTTTAGGGCTCGGACTCCTTCCCAGTGTAAACTGGGAGGAGTTTGAGAACTAATGTTAAAGGAGAAAAAAAAAGAAGAAGAGGGCCTTGGAGAGAGAAATTCCAGACATTCCTTAGCGTTTTCTGTCATCTGGTCAGTGATTCGTCTAACTTGTGTTTTCTTTGTAATAGGCTTGAAGTGATAGGGTAAATGTAGTTTTGTTCCGCCATTTTGAGGCATATTTCGTGCGTGCTCGCGCAAAGAAGTACATTATTTATAATTAGGAGCTGTCAGGGTGGCCGTGTAATGCATTGCAGATGGTGCGCGCGCGTTCACCATCTAGCAGTGTGTTTGTCGGGCGCGCGTCCTCCTCACGTGCACACAGGCATATACGCCGTGTGCGGCTCCTTCCTGCCGGCCCGGGGAGCTGCTCTGCCGCTCTCTGCAGAGTACGGGCGACCGAGCGGCGAGCAGCATTGCCAAAAGAGGGAGCCCCAGAACCGAGGCCCACATCCGCAGGCCCATGAACGCCTTCATGGTGTGGGCCAAGGACGAGCGCAAGCGGCTGGCTCTACGGTTCCCGGATGTGCAGAACGCCGAGCTCAGCAAACTGCTAGGTAAGGCCCAGCGCCCAGAAGCTAAAATAGGCAACACTTAATAATAATGATTAATAAGACGAATTGCACTTTTTTTTCTCCAATTTTTGATTTATTCTGATTTCGATATTGCATTTGAAGCTAATTATGTTACTAACGCTGGCGGTGAGTTTCGAGGCTTCTGTTAAGTATGATGCATTTCGACCTCGTCTCCTCCTCAGACGGCAGCATCACCCCCGTTCGTCCCCACTCACAGTTACGCTACTACGCATGTGTTCTACTGAGGGGTGTTCTATATCACATTAATGTCAAGCCCTGGCCCTATGAGGTGACGTCCCCACTCTTGTGTGATTGAGGGCGGGTCGCGCATTCTTCTTGGGCCTCTCTGGACGTGTACGGAGGCCGGGCGGTGTGCAACAAGTCACTTCTGGTTACAACCGACCCGAGCCAGTCTTGGACTGTAGATGACCCCCACTCCCCTTGTTTAACCATAGCGCTCCGACGCACTGAGAGGCTAATCAAGGAATTATTGCTTTTATGGACTCTTTCCCTGTTTTTTTCTTAGTTTAAATCGGACTGTGCGTGTGTGCTGAATATTTGCAGATTGCTTTTTAGAAACTAAGTAGACACTCGCACAGAGCGACTTTTATGGGAAGCCCCGTCGCTATGTAGGCTTAAAAACTCCTAAATGGCGCGCAGATAATAGTTGATAAAAAGACACTCGCGTGTTCTGATTGTACGGTACATTTTTCCGTAGAAAATTCAATGTAAATGAAAAGTATGTACTGCCAGCTTTCTAGCTCGCTGCTTGTCTTGCCACCTCTGGAATTATAGTGGTTTCAGTGGGGTAACATTAGCACCTGCTTTACCGTGCACAGGCTCAAGTTTCGATACCTCACAGGGTGGTTGATCACGTATTTAACACACGATACAGTTTGAATGGATGAGTGAATCAACTAGTGAGCACCTGAAAATAAATAAATGCTTGAAGGAGTGAACAAAGCAGTGTCTAAACGAATGCATACTTTGTGCTTAACGCACCCAGTTAGGGCTTCGAGCGCTTTGGTGATCATGGTTAGAACAACGGAGGGACCGATTTAGAATTTAGACACTTGAGTTAAAGATGCTTTTTCAGGAACCCTTTGAATTGCATGAAAGGCACTTTTCAGAATGAGTATTCAGTTGGAGCAAAGTACACACTTTTAAAATGTTCAACTCTGCTGTGTACGAAAGTTTATGGATTTGCGTTTGCGTGCAGCTTCATGTGCACGCGCGCAAAATTAAAATAGTCTTGGAAATACAGGAAGGACATCACAGGCAGTAACGGTGCAATATTCTCACACTCACAAGGAGATCACTGGCAGTACACACCACATGAACACATTCCATAACACATAGCAACAATACATTGGCATTTACAATGCCATTAGCTCAAACTCAAATAAATCCGAGCCCGATTGCATTTCTAATGCTTGTTTAAGTTTGTTGTTGAAATAGCCTTGGTTGTCCTTACAATTGTAGGCCTGGGTATATACTTTCGCACTGAACAATTTCCCTGTCCCAGGATTTTTATCCTTTCCAGGGGGTCCCCGATATATTACACACGATACAGTAGACCTCATCACCAACTACAAACTGAGCGTCAGTCAGTCAAAGAAACATTATTCAATTTATCACAGTAAATCATACAAGCTGAGTGTACAAGTGATTTAAGAATCATGGCTCACACCACACCCTGGCTCTTCCCTACCGTAGACGAACCAGTTCAGATAAATGTGCCTTACTCTATACTTCACCAAAATAGCACTCTTAAAGTGGGTGGTGTACCTTCCATCATTCACAACATTACACGAGTGAGTGATCAGCATGTGCACGATCAACACTGAAGTACATTTTTTATATATAGTTACTGCACTGATATGTATGGTACTCACTACAATTCTCACACTGTTACACTCCCTTTGATTATTGTTTTTTTCTGTCACATCGACGTACCACAATCTAATTTCACTCAGTTGTTATTGTAATTAGCAGAGTCGTCATCGTGTTCCAGACTCTCAACTACAATCGAAAATATTCCCATGCACAACTATTTAAATTGTTTGAATGTCTAATATCCAACGCTTTGAAACCCTAACCTCTCGATGTAAGCACGGGCACGGCGATTACAAAACTGTACGAGTCACCGGCTTTCTGCTTTGGAATTATGGGGTAGAGACTTTTTTTCTCAGAGCCTAAGATCTGAGTCGGAAAAAATTGATTTCATAAGAAGCTTATTATGCCTGTGTGAAAAATTGTACAAAAGCTGCAGCATTAATGCTTGCTTTGTGGCACGCTTTTCATCCCAATCCACCAGCGATTATAAAAACTAATCTTCATCCTATTTGAGAATCATAAGTGTATTTAACAAGCCGTGAGCATGCACGTCCCGAAACCGGAAGTTCGGGAGCGTCACGGCTGTCGGGTGCAGAAGTCAGGAGGGGCGACTGAGGACGTCGATGGGTGAGTGGGGCTTAGTTGGGGGGGGGGGCGGGTGTGTGTATGTGCGTGTCTGTGTGTGTGTTCAGGGGGGGGGCTGCGTGCGTGAATGAGAGAGGCGCTGTGTGAATGTGGGACAGACAGGAGATGTGCACGGCGCCGGGAGGCTGGGCATGCACGTCCACGATGTAATCTGCGTGCCAAGCCCGGTTAGGTAAGAGAGGGGAGGGGAGAGGGGGTTGCCTGTATGTGTCTGCCTGCGTCTGGGTGCCTGCGTGTGTGCGCGCGTGTGTGTGTGTGTGTCTGTGTGCATGCTTGCTGGGAGTATGGGAGGGAAGTGCACGGCGCGGGACGGAACGTGCGCGTTCGCGCACCCAAATCCAGGGAAAATGCTAGTAACACCCTCTTGTCCTCCTCCCCTCGTGACGGGCAACATTAGGTCTCCAGCTGTACCAGCTCGACCTAAAAAAGGAGTATTGCAGCAGAGACAACCGTCTTTGCTCCTTCTGAAGATGAGGGAGTGCCGAAAGAGAAAGTAATTTCTGCCCATCTTTCGGCTAATAAACTGCTGCTATATTTTCCGTTTTTGAGAGGGAGTGCTGATAGCCTTATTGTTCTTAAGTGCAGGGCAATAAGGGCTGTTATTTAACCTCACATTATGAGCCTATATATATATACACACATATATATATATATATATATATATATATATATATATATATATATATATATATATAAAAATATCTCCGTTTCCCTTCTGCAGAGCCCAGCCGGGACAAAACCAAAGGAACGGATTACAGACTCCAATTTTTGTGGATCAGCAGGTCTTTATTATTTTATAGCCAGACGCGTTTCGAATACCTCCGTATTCTTTCTCAATGTAACAAACAAATGGTCCGCTTTTTATTTTTATACATTTTTTGGCGTGATGCTTTCACCTCATCTCAGTGTTAAACATAGAAAAAATACTATATACCAATGTATGCTGGGTTTTGTAGTTTCATAGCTCTAAAACCAAATTACCCAGTATAGTTGTATTTCATGTCACAACAACCTAACAGCATGAATGCTCAGTCATAAAAAATAGTAGATAAAACATGACGCACCTATATATTTGATTTCTTGACACAGAACATATCTTAATTTGCAGTCAAGGTCACTTAATCGTATAGCTCCATAATTTTTCATGAGTGTATCTACAGCATATAAAAATATATATATATACAAAATACTTCCCTCATATAATTTGAAAAAATATATCCATATATATAAAAATAAATATGCATTCTATATACAATATAAAAATAGAAATATATTATAAAATATTGATACCTCAATTTTATGGTTATACACAAAATATATATATATACCCGCTGCTCAGGTCCATAATTGCGTTAAGGGTAATAAACAGCAGTTATTCACTTAGTTACTAGTAATCCAGTCAGTACTTAAATAATCACTGCTCTCATCTGTGCGGCTGCAGCATGAACGTCGATGTGCTAAACCTCAGCCTTTCATCCTTCTGTGGGTAGCTTTGAGATCCGTCATAGTTACACTCGATGCTTATACAACTAAAAATGGCAAAACTGCAGCTGAGGCTGCCTAAACAAAGTGGGGCATTTTAACCAACGTCATTAATGTGTTCTGGGTGCATGAAAAGAAATATCACGCTGTTTCCCCCCCTTAATACCCATTCCATGTACAAACCCAGGATTTAAGATGCCGTGACGGTCAACTCGACACATCCAACAAGCAAATAAATGGTGCAACGAATTAAAAGTGCGAGCCTTCTTATCGCGACGGTGCAAAACACATTTTGCTTCCAGAAGTTTTGTGCTTGCCATTATGCACAGCTTAGTTGGAATGCAAACAAATAGTCATTGTATAAAGTTAGACCATTACCGTACGAGCTCCCTTACACAAAAGAGACTGCTGAATTAGCAACACCTTTCACATGTATAGGAATATTCAGTGTGAATGGCTTGCACACAAAGGTTCGGAATGGCTAGCAAGCAGAAGTATTTTCTAGCAGCTATTAATCAACTCGGTGCAATTTATCTGAATAAGGATGACAAATTGACCTGTCAGGTAGGTAAATTTGATCCAGCAGTTCGAAAATCAGAGTTTCAGTTTGGTAATCTAGCTGAGCTCTCTTTCATGCATATATCACCACCTCTTCATTATTCTCCCGGGACAGAGGAGTCTGCACAGACTTCTCTGGTGTGCTGCATTCTAGAGTGGGTTTTACAGACACAAGGCATCTGGCTGAAGAACCGTCTACAAACTCAAGGGGAATTTAGCAATGTGAAGGCATTTGATACTGTAGATGAAATGGCTTCATGTACTGCTGAAGGCACAATAGGATTTAAAATATGTAAAGGAAACGTGTAAATAAAATTATTTCTAACTCGCTACAGAGAGGGATTGAAAGCTTGTACTCGCTGCATCCGTGCACGAGTTGTCATTTCGACCGGTGTTTGTTGTGCGGTTTTGCGCAATACAAAAGGATGCTTATGTACACCCTATAATTAATAATAATATTGTCACACCCTCAATTCCCTCGCCTTCTTGCTGAATATCCCTCGAAGCGATCCCTTTGTTGATTTACCGCTACCTGGCTGCTTTGCTTTAGCAAACATGAGGCAAAATCCCCAGCTAGTTCCAGTGTATCTGCCACTGCTCTCAACAGAAGTAGGAGTGATACCAACAGGAAGCTCCTGAATCTGGCTCAGATTTCCAATTTTACATAGACTTCTACCATTATTAAATTCTTGCAACCTGCGATGTGGATTTTGATTTAGAAGCCAGGTTCATGATATGATATATCCTGTTTATTACCCACTTCCATATATCCAGGCAGCACATCCTGGTGACATCCGGAATAAGTCTTGTTCACCAACACACCTTAGACTGAGTAAACCAGCTTCATCGCCGTGTTAGAGTAAACTGGACAGTTTGGAACAGTTTCTGAGTGGGAGTTGATTCTCAGAGGCGCGCAGGTTCTAGGGTAGCTCCTTCCACAGAAGGGCCACCTGCATGGCCACTGTCTGCCTGCCCTTCCAGGGCTCGGCTGCGCTTGGGGCAGCACAACCTCCTTTGGTTTGCCTTCTCGGAGTTTGGGCCCATTGGTACTTTTTAAAGAATCCCTTTCATATGCATAGAACAGACATTTCAGGTTAATACTTGGGCCAGGGGCGGCACCTCGACAATACTAGCGATATAGGTTCTAGTTTCCAATATGAAAGCGAGTCTGACCACCGACTTCTGCAGTCTTTGGAATAGAAGGGCCCTGACCAAGTAAACATAACTTAATCTACAGCCCAAAAACAATCACCAACACACAAACGGAAGCTAAAGGCCTGCCGTGAAGATGTGCTCGACAATCAGAAAGCAATAGACAAGTATGTGTAATTCGCGTGCAGTTGTTCGGACGCTGGCTGGGCGAACTGAAATGGCAGTGCTGTCTTTAAGGGTCATCTGTCCGCGTGAGAGGGGGGGGGGGTCTGCAGTGGCTTCTGGTAGTCTCCATGACCCGCGCAGCATCAATTCGAATTTGCAGGGCGGGGGGTTAGGCAGCTGACCCAGGCTACCCCCTTCTGATCCAGTATGCCCGATAATTTATCACCGTGATCACCTCTAGGTCATGTGGAGTTAAAAGACGCGCGGGGAGCAGCAACTGGGCACTGCTTCTTAACACTGGTCAACAAACTGTGGAGGAAGCAACCAGACTGGAGGATTTATTTATTTATGTATTTATGCGTTTTTATATAGCGCGGACTTTACCCGAAGGTGTCAGAGCGCTTCACAAAAGGAACAGAACTGAAAAGCATTGCGCCTTAAAATAGGGACGTGTGGGCCGTGAAGGTATATATCACAGGTAACAAAGCTTGGACTGAACAAAAACAAAATCTGCATTTTCGTAATGGGAGCTGGCCAATTATTTCATCCACGGGTAGCTCGGCATAAACACGTACAGACCCCTGGCTGACCGGGGTAGAGGTTAGAAGCACAGGAGTGGGAGGAGGCTCTACAGACTTGAAGGGTGTCGAGTTGTTTAACGGGCAGGGTTGTCCCTGTAACAGGAAGTCTACTCTCATCCAGAGTTCAAACCCATGCTGGGAGAAATGGGGGCACACAAGTCCTTTTACTCATGAAGTCGAAACTGCATATAAATCATTAACAAGTTCAAACGTACTTCGGTATTCGAGTACCCTGGCTTACTGCTGGGCCCCACAAAGACTACGGAAAATATGTTTCCAATAATATAATCGGACATTACACGCGCACTGCCACCCCAGAGGCCTCTGTGTCGAGGTGGGGATTTTCTGTGTCGACCATTTACTAAAGAAATGCATGTGCTCTAAGGTACCTCGTTTTGCTCTTGTCACAACTTGAATGCGGTGGGAGCTTTTCAAAAGCCAAAAACGGGAATGCAAATCATGTAGGCAATTAAATGCAGAAAGCACTTTAAAGAAATGATCTTCATTCGGTTATTAAGTTACAACGTTACAGTGTGCGGAAGCAACATGTTTTGCAGCCATTAATAAGGCGATGCATGCTGCGGACATCCTGTTTGACTTGCTGCTGAAAAATTCACATCCCTGTAGGGGTAAATCTGCTATTCATCCTTCTCGGCTCGACAAACGCAGTGCCATTTAAATAGATAATGCGATACAAAAGGGGATGATGGACGGAGCGTTTGAGCAAATCAAACACTCACCCCCAGTCAACTGATCTGGGTTTAATCCATCACCATTCTTTAGCCCACTCAGCCACCCCATTTCAGACATGGCTATATGCAAATCAGTCTGACCCTGTGCCTCATGGGAACAGTACAGCCCGAACTGCCAAGCCATGTCTTCCATGGACCGTAAACAAGCATCCTGGGACCGGTTTCGGATTCATAATCCTCATCAGCCAGGCTATCTTGAATCCAGTGGCCAAGTGAGCAAGGGACTCACGTCTGAGCATACCCAGCCACACTTATGGCGAACAAAGCGATACAAAAGGGGATGATGGACGGAGCGTTTGAGCAAATCAAACACTCACCCCCAGTCAACTGATCTGGGTTTAATCCATCACCATTCTTTAGCCCACTCAGCCACCCCTTTTCAGACATGGCTATATGCAAATCAGTCTGACCCTGTGCCTCATGGGACCAGTACAGCCCGAACTGCCAAGCCATGTCTTCCATGGACCGGAAACAAGCATCCTGGGACCGGTTTCGGATTCATAATCCTCATCAGCCAGGCTATCTTGAATCCAGTGGCCAAGTGAGCAAGGGACTCACGTCTGAGCATACCCTGCCACACTTAGGGCGAACAAAGCGATACAAAAGGGGATGATGGACGGAGCGTTTGAGCAAATCAAACACTCACCCCCAGTCAACTGATCTGGGTTTAATCCATCACCATTCTTTAGCCCACTCAGCCACCCCATTTCAGACATGGCTATATGCAAATCAGTCTGACCCTGTGCCTCATGGGAACAGTACAGCCCGAACTGCCAAGCCATGTCTTCCATGGACCGGAAAGAAGCATCCTGGGACCGGTTTCGGATTCATAATCCTCATCAGCCAGGCTATCTTGAATCCAGTGGCCAAGTGAGCAAGGGACTCACGTCTGAGCATACCCTGCCACACTTAGGGCGAACAAAGCGATACAAAAGGGGATGATGGACGGAGCGTTTGAACAAATCAAACACTCACCCCCAGTCAACTGATCTGGGTTTAATCCATCACCATTCTTAAGCCCACCTAGCCACCCCATTTCAGACATGGCTATATGCAAATCAGTCTGACCCTGTGCCTCTTATGGCGAACAAAGTATTACAAAAGGGGTGGTGATGGACGGAGCCATAAGTTGGCAAGGTATGCTCAGACGTGAGTCCCTTGCTCACTTTGCCACTGGATTCAAGCAAGCCGGGCTGAAGACGGCTGTAATGCCAGAAACCGGTCCTCGGAAGCTTGTTTCCGGTCCAGGGAAGGCATGGCTTGGCAGTTCGGGCTGGACTGTTCCCATGAGGCGCAGGGTCAGACTGATTTGCATATAGCCATGTCTTTACTGGGGTGGCAGAGTGGGCTAAAGAATGGTGATGGATTAAACCCAGATCTTTTGACTGGGTGTGAGTGTTTGATTGGTTCAGATGCTCCGTCCATTACCACCCCCTTTTGTACCGCATTTAAATAGATAATAGCAATACCACATATGTCCCGTGCTCTGTAAATCCGTGCGATATTAAGCTATAAATATAAAATGTTTAAAAATATCTGTTCTTTGACAATCAACATCTGTGGGTGTATTCTGACTCATTTAAAGCTATGTACTAGGTAGAATGTTATCGTAAACATACGTCTCGTGAAGCAGGTCACATAGCCTCCCACCCACAAGAAATCTGCATTCATGATCTACAGAAGTGCAATATGTGTTAAATAAAAACAAGTGCAAAACAAACGCTCTCGAGGGCAGCAGTTGTGTTGCGCTTT
The DNA here is from genome assembly GCF_964261635.1 of Lissotriton helveticus. Classification (NCBI taxonomy): domain Eukaryota; kingdom Metazoa; phylum Chordata; class Amphibia; order Caudata; family Salamandridae; genus Lissotriton; species Lissotriton helveticus. The sequence goes on along the minus strand of NC_136059.1, from coordinate 1,893,967,953 downwards.
ACGTGTAGCAAGCATTGGTAGCAGTAAGGATATGCTGCTGAACTGGCCTACAAAGACAAATGAAATAGTGGATGCAAGGGGTTGTGGCTCAGCTGCATGCACAGACCTGGCAGTGAGTCAAGACTGTTCTGGGCATGGGGCAGAGTTGTGTTAATTTGGTGTTGGTGCAGTCGTTCTGCGTAAGGTCACTGTGGTGATATTCAAGACAACTGAGTTGCCCATTAACAACGCTGTTGGGATATGCTCACGGCAACCCAACTACAGTGAGGGGACTGGAGATAACGTTGCTATCCAGCTAAATGAAGGGTAGCTATTACCTGAAGTCCTGCTCTCCAAGCGCAGCTATTAGATGCGACTAGCAGCCATAACATAGCGGAGGGCTGGAGGTCTCTACAAGCAGATGTAGCAAGAACACGCAATATATGGGGTCTCTACAGGGAATATCTTAGTAAGGGAAGGTCCAGATTAACACTGGAGGCAGAGATGAGGAGAGAACAGGAGAAGAACACTAGAACCCAGGGTTGCCACCTCCTTATCAATAAGGCCTGTGCTGATACACCCGGAATAGAATGATGCTAATGGTATGTGGTGCAGTGTTAATTAATGCTCATAGAGTAATATTTACTTATATTACGTTCTTGTATGCCCGGGTTGTTGGCATGGCACCATTAAAAGATGTTCAATCTCCCTACTGTTCATAGTTAGTCAATGCTAGAAATATATAAATACAAAAATGTTGTGTTGGGAAATTGGTGGTGGGGGTTTGCTGGACTCCATATCCCATGTATATACTGTTCAGCAAGACCTCTGCGGTGTTGTGTAAGAAGTGAAATCCGCCTCCCAGAGAATGATGGATAGGTAGGTCCAAGGCACTTCCTGTGAACCTCACAGGGTGAAGGCTATTTTGCGAGACTCACATCTTCTGTCCCCTCAGTCAGTAAAATGGAGATTAACCAAGGGGTGGACCAAACACTTCAGAGGCAATATTTCTCCCTACGAAGCATCGTGAAAACAGATCTAAATCAATACAAAACTGTAACCGCACAGTGCATCGAGCGAGTGGTGGTCGTGCAGACCAGAACACGTTTTCTAGGATGGAAGCCACAAACTTCTGACTCACTTTATGCCTTAATAGAATTTTTTAGAAACCATAACAGCAGTCCCTCCAAAAGTCTTTCTGGTATAAAAAAAAAAAAAAAAAAATACACATTGGGCTACGTTTACATTTTAAAACAACTTTTTATGGAGTCTAAATGCGAGAACTTTTCTAACTCTTTGGATAGGGAGTGGGATTAGATTTACCTACCAAATTAATTTTAGACAAGGCACTACTGAATTTGTGAGGCAGAAAAGAGATTGGTTAAATCCTCTGTAAAATTATTCCCACTGAAATGTACTCTGTCTTCTCGGGTATTTGAACTTACTAAACAAAAAAAGAGAAAAATGGCAATGAAATATAAAATGCAGTTTCCAAGATTACTAAACCACTGGAAAAAACATAAGGTTGCATCCCTGAAATGACGGCTTTTGTGGCAGTTTCGAATGAAAGATGTTCAATTATGTATACCTCGATACAGCCTATAAGCCTCCTGGATCAACTGACTGTACGGTTAGTCTGCTGCATAATGCAGAATGGAAAAGGGAACACAACCAAGCAAAAGCAAGGCTGCTAATTTCACTCTGCATGTTTCACCAATTTAAAACAAGGAATGAGGAAAGTTTTTTTTCTTCCACCTTCGCTAAAGCCTGTGGAAAATGTTGCCACCTTGAATATAGCCAGGAATTAGGCTATAACATGTTTCGGGAAAATATATCGTTTGTACAAAACAGATAGTCGCATAGCGTTCACACTAGTGCCTCAACTTGGCTGGGTTCTTCAGGTATGAAAATGATCTTATGAGCAAGAGAACATTTTTGCGATGTTTCATATTCCCCAGTAACCCATGCAAAGTACATTAAGGGTTAAAATGAGAACTTCGGTCAACTTTCTATTCTCCTATTCAAAACAGGTTAAAAATATATATAGTTAAAATATACATTTACAGAAAACGAATGACGGTAATATGCGCTGCTGGGTTTATAGGCTAGAATTATTCAAATAGTTTCCGATCATAGGAGACTTGGAACTAAGCACAGCTCTCACTGCTTACTCCCAAAATAAGTCAAAGTGAAAGAAGAGACGTGAAGGGCCTTCTAAACCGGAGAATGCGCTTCTAAATATATGCGTCAGTTGGTCTGTTTACATTCCAGGGCCCGCTCGGGATGAGAAAACTGGGAATGCTCATTCGGAATAGCAGCCCACAGGGCGAATTCCCACGGAATCTGGGCTCTCTGGAGATCAATGGTGTTCGAAATGGTCAAGCATGAAACAGCCAAGCTGGGATACTGAACAGGGACGTCAGTGCTTAGATGCCCGAGACCACCACCTACTGAGGGGTCTATAAGACTGCAACAAGGCCTGCCTACTAAAGCAAGTAACCATAACCAGCATTCAGATGGGTGCACATCTTTTGAGGTCATACATTAGAGCGCAGGTACTTTCAGAAAAAAGGTTGCGGCATCAAAACTAGTCAAAAAGTACTGCATTCGGATATATATATATTTTTAAATAAACCATGAAAATATGTTTGTATATTTAATATATACTAATGATATACTATTAAAACAGATTTTAAGAACTCGAAAAGAAAATCAGGAAAAATATGAAAATGTGCACAACTACAGATGTATAATAACAGAATCCCTAGAACTTAAATACCTTCGAACGAGTCTGCCAAGCGGAAGTTAAAAACTTTGCAACTGAGAAGGAACATGGAATGCCAGTTAAAAGTGAGGCCAAGTCCAGGGAAGACCTGGCTTGGCAGTTCGGGCTGAACTGTACCCATTGGGCACAGGGTCAAGACTGATTTACATATGGCTGGGTTCAAAATGGAATGGCATCGTGAGCAAAAAAACGATGGATTTAGGCCCAGATCTCTGTACTGGGGTTTATGTATGACATTGTTCTGCATTCTGTCCATCAACTGTTGTTTTTGCATTTGTCACCCCGAGAGGGACGGGTTTGCTCAGACGTGAGTCCCGTGCTCTCCATGTCACTGGAATCAAGCTATCCTGGCTGATGAGGGCTAAAAGCCCAAAACCGGTCCTAGGATGCATGTTTTCAGTCCAGGGAGGACCTGGCTTGGCAGTTCGGGCTAGACTGTTCAGGTCAAGAATGATTTGCATATGTCTGGGTTCGAACTGGAATGGCATGGTGAGCAAAAAAACGATGGATTTAGGCCCAGATCTCTGTGCTGGGGTGAATGTATGACATTGTTCTGCATTCTGTCCATCAACTGTTGTTTTTGCAGTTGAAAAACTGAGGCAGAGTAAATTGGTTACAGATGTAAAGTTAAAAAGACTCAAAGGCAAAAGATGCATTTGCTTAGTTTGTCCATGTGGAGGACAGAAAAATAAAAAGTGCATACTTGTTTCAATTATATCATAACTGCCCAAACAAGTGACTGCTGCATTGTTCCATAACCTTCTGGTCACCACAGTAGTAAAACCCAGTCGGATTCGAACATAAAACAATGCAACAGGTGGGGTTGATGGCATCAAAGTAGGATGCAAAACATCTAACTCCACTATGGGCAATGAACTGATCGCCTCTGGCTGTCGGAGGTGTGCTTCACGTTACTGCTATGAACTCATTCATAGCACTTCAACTCAACTTAAAGACTGTACTTCTGTAGATTGGCAGAGGAGTGCCAAATATCAGGGGGGTCTAAACTAAAACAAAGATTTTATAGGTTTGAAAAAGCAAAGGGTCAACACACCCTTCTAGGAAACATCGTTCACTGTGGCTCCAAAAACAACCCCACCTGGACTGGTCTAAAGTTGTATCTATGAGGGCTGTGGTTAAAAAACAGTATAATGGGAAAACTGGTGTACATTCAAAATATCGAGTTTTTTATTTCGAATTACATAATATCGATTCAATAATATTGAATGGACAAAATATCGACTGGACAGAATATAGACAACAAAAATATCGAATTAGAGGTAAGTAAGTTAATATACATTTTTTAAAGTGTTTTTTATGTTACTATGTGTGAAAAGTATATATTTATTTTATAATTTATTTTAATTAATTAATTTTATGGTATTTTATTTTTGTGTAATATAAATCAGTAGCGGGTTGTGGGTTTATAGGGGAATAGGGTGGGAAGTAATTTAATTATAATTAAATATGTTAATTTATTTATTGGTATATATTTTGAATTAATTGTTAATTAACTGGTAATTAATTAAAATATAATTGGTAATTAATTTTAATTGATTAATTGATAAATATGTTATTTTTTGTAATTTATTTTCTGTAGCAGGTTGTGGGTTTACAGGGGAATAGGGTGGGAAGTAATTTAATAATAATGAATTAAATATGTTAATGTATTTATTGGTATTTATTTTGAATGAATTGATAATTAATTATTAATTGGTAATTAATTAAAATATAATTGGTAATTTATTTTAATTGATTTTATAAATATGTTAATTGTAGTCATTTATTTTTTGTAGCGGGTTGTGGGTTTAGAGGGGAATAGGGTGGGAAGTAATTTAATTATAATTAGTTAAATATGTTAATTTATATTGGTATTTATTTTGATGTAATTGGTAATTAATTATTAATTGGCAATTAATTAAAAAATAATGATTTAATTTTAAGTAATTGATTAATTGATAATTATGTTAATTTAATTAATTTATTTTATGTAGTGGTTTGTGGGTTTATAGGGGAATAGGGTGGGAAGTAATGTAATTGTAAGAAATGACATTTTTCAAATTTTAATATTTTGATCTATTTTTTTTAAATTGTTAATTAATTTATTGTTAATTGGTAAATAATTAGTATTAGTAGGTAATTAATAAAAATAAATTTAAATTTTAATTTATTAATAAAATATATAATTTAAATAATTAACATTTTTAATTGGTATTATTATTTATGTTATTTTTATTTATATATGAAGTATTTACTTTCCCTACTGTTGCACTTACTGGAGTGGGAATAGTAATTTTTACCCCTACGCTATCCAACGCTTTCCCTACTGTGGCACTCATTGGAGTGGGAATAGTAATTTAAACCCCTACGCTATCCATCGCTTTCCCTACTATTGCACTCACTTGAGTGGGAATAGTATTTTTTACCCCTACGCTATCCAACGCTTTCCCTACTGTTGCACTCACTGGAGTGGGAATAGTAATTTAAACCCCTACGCTTTACAACGTTTTCCCTACTGTTGCACTCATTGGAGTGGGAATAGTCATTTTTACCACTACGCTATCCAACGCTTTCCCTACTGTTGCACTCTCTGGAGTGGGAATAGTCATTTTTACCCCTACGCTATCCAACGCTTTCCCTACTATTGCACTCACTGGAGTGGGAAAAGTAATTTTTATCCCTACGCTATCCAACGCTGTCCCTACTGTTGCACTCTCTGGAGTGGGAATAGTAATTTTTACCTCTATGCTATCCAACGCTTTCCCTACTGTTGCACTCACTGGAGTGGTAATAGTAAATTTAACCCTCTTGCTATCCTACGGTAAAAATATTGCATATGTTTTGTTAATAATATATATATATATATATATATATATAAAAATTATATTTAAGTTACATTAATTATTTATTAATTTTAAGTTTATTTAAGTATTTTAAGTATGTTTACATTAATTATATTTATTATTATATTAATTTTAAAATATTCGATATGTTGACTGTATTTTTTACAATCGATATTTTGGAGTCGATATTTTTGTACTTACCTGTTTGTAGATAGGAAGTCGATATTCTGGCATTCTATATTTTTTCCACGATATTTTGGCAGGTCGATATTTTGCTCCTCGATATTCTGTCAGTGATCCAGGAAAACTATATGCATGCTCAAATCTTCATGGAGATAGGGAGAGAGTTATCTTGGAGGTAGGGACAATAGTGGTTTGGAAATTTTATTTTGAACGGTGGTTAGACAGTCCACATCAGACTGTCCCCACAGTTTCACCCAATATTGAAGTGACTTAAACTATAGGCTACTTAAACACCCAGGTTGTATACAGTCAAGGCAGCTGACAATGCCCGACCATTAAACAAACTGGTAAAGGGCTGCTGGCCTACCACCTTTTAATTTATTCAGCTTTTAAGCCCAGGCAGCAAACCGAACCAACACATAATCAAATTGTACCACCTGGGATTACATATGCCTTTTGATTCTGTGTTTTCTAGCATGCACCTCCTACTTATAAGTATCTTTCTATGCACACATATTCCCGCCCACAGATGCATAACATAAGGTACTTACACAGCGGGCTATGATTTAGAAGGAACTTACAATAACTATTAGCTGTAAGTATAGTTCTATAACTGGAAGTGCTTGCTCTGTCAGAATACCATGAGCATCTTTCCTAGTTCAATGGAGTTGCCCAATGGGAAGAGATTATGCATCCTATAGTAAGACCATGTGATGTAGTTTAGTATATATGATCCAACAGTGGTAGTATCTCATCTTAAAACGGATATCAAGTGAGGCTCAATAAAATAGAGAAAACAGAAACTGTATAGAAAAGGTATTGGAATTGGAGCATCAGCCTCTTGTGGTGAAGGAACTAAAAGTTCTGGATAAATAGTTGATGGAATCCTCAAAGACAGGGGTATGGTAATTAAATTTTCTGCCAACACAAAAACAACCCACCACTTCTAAGGTAATGGTATAGACCAGCCAGAATGACGCGCCTAACCTTACTAATTAAACCAATTGTCTTTTTTTCCAGCACCTTTGTCTCTAGTTGAATGCTTTAATAGGCAGTATTGTGGAAGGGTCAACAGTTTCCAAAAGGTGGTGGTATTAAAGTTTTGCCTCTTGTTCGACTACAATCATTTGTGAGAATAGAGCGCGTTAGTGAGGGTGCCCCCGTCTTAAGCCACTGTCACATCTTGGGCACTTTAGGCTTGTATTGCACTATTTTTTGGATTCACAAGAGCAGCACAGCAACTGGTCCAAATCCCTATGCCTCTCACAAATAGGTAAACCACGGTTTCAAAAAACGCAGGCTGGGAGCGACCGTTAGGGTTGCCGATAAAGCCCTTTTAGCATCCAAGCTTTAATTTCCAGACTGCATCAGAGTAAACAATTTATTTTAAATCAGATATCCGGATAATAGGCAAAACGCTTTCTAGTACACATCTCTTTATTAAAAGCTACAAAGTCCGGAAGTCAGCCTCCCCCCGCCCCCCAACAAGAGGGTAGACCGCATCACTTCATGACTAGAGTGCCTGCCTCCGCTCAGATAAAGCGGTTTATGGCAGTATATCTTTGTTTGAATATTACAATTGTATGCCAAGTTGTAAACTACGATATAGTCATATACGCATCACATTACTTAAAATGGGATAAATGAACAGGTTTATTTATAGGCACCTTTTTTTTTATAAAAAAAGGTTTGAAAGAATCTCCACCAAAGTCCTAAAGTCCCGCAGCTTTCTACGGCAAGAGCCTGTCGTTATTTCAAACATTGTTTAGACCAGTTTTAGAGAATAAATTGAATACAACTCAAGAAATTGTCAAGAAACGGGGGCTGCAAAACCTTGGCAAGTAGACTGCTGATTTTCACAGGCCGCAAGCACAATGACTGAGCTAACATCCAGGAAAGCAGCACGTGGCGCTCTCTGATCTGAAAGACTAGGCGTCCTGTTCTTTTGGCCATGAATTTTGTGAGAGGGTGGCGGCTGCCCTCAATTGGCATGTATGCTGGCGGGTCTCTTTTGCTTTGCTTTAACCAGGATGATAACTTTCTTGTGGTTTAAGAAGTCTTGGGGTGCCGCACAGATGAAATAAAGCGTGACGCTGGGTTTCAGCATCGAGCATCGACAATGTGCAGTCCTTTAGGCTAACAAGCTGCGCTGTGATCATGTCGCTGTTAAAATGTAGTCTTTCCACTGGGATGAGCACGTGGCTTCCATAAGTAGAAGAGCATTTTCTGGCCTTTGCTGTACAATTACCCGTGCAGCTGCAGGGCAGACGACAGCCACCTTCATCCATTAGAAACCCCCTGTGAGTGTCTGAAATGTTCCTTGAAGTGCAGAGAAACTAGCACAGAAAAACAACAAGCATTTGCAATGCAACAGGCCTCGCATTTTCAAGAGTTTAAACTATTGGCATCATAAATTACAATGTCTTTTATTTATGTTTTAAAAACCAACACATAAATAAAAGGCATTGTCATTTACAATGCCAATAGCTCAAACTCTCGCAAATGCGAGACTATTGAATTGCAAATGCTTGTCCAACTTTTTACACGAAAGTGTCACTTCTAGCATTTTTCATAATTACATTCATTACATTTTTTTTAATGCAATAATGTCATAATATAAATGTCTTTTATTAAAGGACAATAATGATTTTAAGTTCCATTGGAATGCAGATGATGAATTTTCCAAGTTTCTAAATCAATTGAAAACCCCTTGCTAGGGAGGACACTACAGACATCAGAGTCCGCCTGGGGCAACTCTTTTAAGCTGTCAGACTAGGTGTGACATTTAAAGGCCTAATTCAGAAAGGTAAAATGGAGGGAGCACTTTCAAAATATAGGAGACCTTAAGGTGAGGAGTTCACAAAAAGAAAATATTGTCCCTGTCAAGAACCGTAAAAGGCTAAAAGCGCAAATGCACTTTGAAATTGCATTTAAATATGTGCAAATGTTTATTATGTACATTTACACACACAGAAATAGCATCACTTGTAACTAACAGAGTTTACAAAATGATGCCACAATTACTCCAAGGGAAATGTTAATAACAGATTCAAATGAATAGGTTTGGAATTCTTTGTGAATTCATAGGAAGTGAGAAAATATAATAAAAACAGAGGAGCAAATCTATGGCAATACATTTGTACTACTTTTTGCGATTTGCGCTGAATAAGTCTTGTTTGTGGGCTAGACTCTTTTGACCTACATGGGAATATTGTATTTGGGCAGTGGTTAAAACGAAGTGTAGAAGGTACTTCTTCACCTCAAAGTGCATGGAAATTGACATGAAAAAAAATAAATTAAAGTGAAAGCTGGAAATTGAAAACAAGAAGTGTCCGCCAATATTCCTCAAGGGCAGCCTCCTGCAAGTAGTGTGTGCAACCGCCATTGTAAAACAGAAAGCGCATGGCGCGCTGGAAAAAAAGGAGGGTTTGGTGTGGTCGCAACGCTGAATCATGCTTTAAAGAGTCAGTGCTGTGTCATTTAAGAAAATATTGCTCAAAGACTAGATAAAGCAGACCGTGCAACAACACAAGTAAAAAGTCCAGTCCTCATGGGAGGTTACAAATGCAGACAAGGCGGTATCAAGGAGGGACTACTAAACTTATTTATGAAGCAAAAGCAACGATTTATTTAGAAAAGATGGCCGGGAAATGGCCAGAGCTTCAAGTCCATACCTGAATAAGGCATGCCTCGCAGCGCATGCGCTGCCCAGGCTCGACCTAAAAAATATCTGTGCAGCCAGCAACATCTCCAACAATAACAGACTATTTTTTATATAGCGCGAACTTGACCCGAAGGTATCGGGTATCAGAGCGCTTTACATAGCACCAGTTACACTAGATGAGGACACACCTTCATTTTTGTTAGGCACTGGGAGATTAAGTGATTTGCCCAGAATCACAGGATGTTCAGCGACATTGCCGAGACGCGAACCCAGTTCCCCAGATTTGAGGTCGATCTTCCTAGCCGTTAGGCCAAACACATTGTTACAAATGTATCTTTTTGGAATTATGGAGACCACGAGAAGACTGAGAATGTGCATGCATGTATGGTAGCGTTGTTGGGGGGGAACGGGACCAAAACAACCCATATATGAACAGTTGTGTGGCGACTCAATCTTGTTTGTTGAAAGAAAACTCATGAGGTCATGTAATGACTGTATTTGCAGTCATCACATGATGCCCATGCAGCTGAAGACAGGTGGTCAAATAACATTAACAGAATAAGCATTGGCAAAGCCAAGATCCCTCAGTATAGCAAGCCGACACAAGGGTTATTGATTTATTGCAAGCATGTCACAAAAAGAAGAAAAAAAACATTCCATTATCTAAACGTGGTGGGCATATGCTTCGAAAAACTTACATTTATAAAATAAAGATAGCCACATCATATCATTTTAATAGAACAGTATGAGTACACAGGCAGGTGTGCTTAGAACAGGTATAAAAATCCTTCTTGGTTTTAATGCACCTCACAGAATAAACTGATTATTACGGGTGCATATAAAATGTACTATTAACTTTGAATTTCTGTAACCTGAATACATAGTTTAAACACAGAAGGATGACAAAAAAAAACCATAGGATTAAAGAATACAAAGATTAAAAAAAGCACAGGGAAAGTAAAGGATTGGTCCTTCAGTCCTGGAAGGTAAACATGCACTCCACGGCTGCTGTGCAGCATGGCTTAAAGAGGAACAAAAGCACTATTAAGTGGGCAGCTTTGATCACGTTAACAGCACTTTTTCTTTAAGTCATGTTGCACAGTAGCCTGTGCTGCTGTGCAATATGTCTAAAAATCTTTAAACAAATCCAAATAGCACTCGCATCCGCAAGCTATTTGGCTTTTCTAATGTTTTTTTGTGGCAGACACAAGGGATGTAGGGGGCAGGGGAGCCTTTGGGGAGGCAGCAACTTAACAGCCATCGGGAGGAGGGGGAGGCAACTAACACAAGGGAGGTGTGCGAGAGGAGGGAGCAACAAACACAACAGGGAGTAGAAGGAGGGTGGGGACAAGTGCATGGACGATGAGTGGAGCAAGAGACTGGAGACATATGCACTTTTAGAGAGTATATTTGAAAGAAAGGAAAAAAAATACCTGCAGGAGCCTGCAGCCAGAGGAAGCAGACTGGCCACAGATAGAAAGCAGTTCAGCAACGGCAGAGACAATAGTTAAGCCCTTAGATGAAGCAGGAAGGAGCAGATCAATCAGAAGTAAGCATACAAGAGTGATGTGGAAGCCAACCAATGGTAAGTAATAGGCGGGCTCTAAGTCCATTTTAAGCTTTATTTTTTGTTAACAAGAGATTTCACTGACAGCACATGCACCCTATTCAGGTGAAACTTAAGATAGAACTCTGGAAAGGGGGACAAAAAAAGGAAAAGCATCTCATAAAAGGGAAAACAGGATTGGGTCCAATAAAAGTGAAGTCATTACTGTAACATAGATTTCACCCCTACAGCTGCAGACAGAAAAGGAAGTTAGGAGAGTACACCAGGGATTACCCCTATATGTACTTAGACAGCAGCACATTCAGTCTGTCTGATTGTTGTAACCTAAACATTGGGTTCTTCCTTTCCCTCCCCACATTCTTTTGCCACTTAGTATATTGCTGTAATGAATAAAAGATGGTGCGTAGCCAAGTCGTATGGATAAAAGATTAAGGTTTTTTAAGCTTGTTCCAAGTTACAGATAACTCCCCACCAGGAGCAGCATCCTTACTGCCCAGTCCATTCCTTCAACTGACACTCATTTAACCACAAACACTCAACATTCTAATGACCTCACACACTGGCTGAGCAGCAGGGACCTGGAACTCTGGGGAGGATGCACAGCAACAGAGACAAGTCACAAAACATGTCTATGAAGCTTTATTGGAATGATGAGTGCTCTTTCAGATTACCATGTGGGGAAAAAATGACCACATATTTAGAAATCAACATTTTATTATGTTGGAATTGCATTTTAGAACACGTTTAAATGCTACTGAAATGCTCATTTTAGAAATGACTCTAAAAAATGTGTAAGTGTGCCTTTGTAGAACAAGGAAATAAACCAAAACATAAAAACAAAAGATGTTTTTAGAAATGCTTCACTAATAATAGCGCATATTTCAAAAGGTTGTACTGAGCAAGCATACTTTGGCCTGTGCAGTGACTAGGGCCAAAGCTTTTCTTTTCACACTTTGCTCAAAGTAAAGTATTCTGTGCAAATGACTAGCATTTATGTCACCCTAGAAATGTGGTGACTTTAATATCATGTTCATTTAGTTCCTCACCCCATATTAGACCACTCCACTAGAACATTGGACTATTGAAACTGTACAGAACAAAAATGGTCACAGACTTATAAATGTTGCTTCTAAATAACTTGATATAGGTCTTCATATTTGTTGACTAGCCTTAGTCTCTACATTGAAGCTTATAGTACAACTTTTAGCTTAGGCAAGAGGTTCTCATGGGAACCTTTCCTCATGAAAGAATTATACAAGAAACTTTATCAATCCGGAGGACGAGAGTGCAGACCGTGGGAATCGGAAGAAGATGCATCGGATGACTAACACCACCTTACGAACTGTTCTGATTGAATGTTCCTAGCTAGTTAGACACACCTCTACATTCCCATTACCTGTCCGGTTGTCCTGCTGCAGGATTTTCTCCTCTGCCGGAGATTCTGCTTTATGACAGTGGAGTCCTATCAGATATCGGTTTTGGGCCCCTGGGGTGTTGTTTTTGTTACAGGGCCGTTTTTGCAGCATAGCAGCCAGGGCCGGATTGGGAACCACAACCGGCCCCGGCAAAGAGCTCGGCAGCACCTCCAACTCCCCCAAGGGGGAAGTGAGCACTTTGCCAGGGCTGGTTGTGGTTCCCAGTCCGGCCCTGGCTGCTACAGATTCTGCGCCCAATTCTGAGCGATGGCGGAGGTAGGCGTTTTTCACTAACCACGCCTCATATTTCGCCGTGACTCCTCAGACTCGAAATTCTGCCAGTACGGTGTTTGAGGGGGCGCCTCTTCTTTAACGTGTTTGAAAGTGGGTGTATCTTTTCAACCGCGCCTCCATTTTGCTGCTCCTCCTCAGATTTGTTTTGCCAGAGCTGTGTTGAGGTGGGCATATATTCTTCAACCGCTCCTCTATCTTGCCACGCTTCCTCAGACCAATGTTGGCTCTGAGAGGTGACTGCCGTAGACATAATTGTGTCTGAGGTGGGTGTATCTTCTACTGCGCCTTGCCAGCAGCCTACCTTCCAAGGTGCTTTGTCTGGTGTCTGCTTGCCTAAGCACTCTCTTTTTAAGTCGGTAGAGTCGGAGGTGAGGTTTACCATTGCCATGCTGTTCCCTAAAGTAAAGTCTGACAAGGTTGTGCTGCAGTTAAGTGCGGCGCCTTAGGCGCAGGGTTATCTCTGCCATGCTGTACCCTAGAAAGGTGAGGACCCTACTGCGGTTATAAAACGTCCCGAATTTTATTGGGTCTCTTGACCGGTGCATTAGTACAGTTCTTCCTTGAGTTTCAAGCTCCATACATATTCTTGCCTGTATTGTTCTACTGCAATCTGGAAGTGCACTGCTATTCTGTTTCCAATGAGCTCTTGAACAGACTACAAATTGTTCAGTGTATTTCAAGCCTTGCACAGTCTGATGTCTACAACATTATAGTATCTCTAGAACAGCATATTAACTTGGCATTGTTATTGACACTAGTGTATTATTCCATCGCTGTGTTAACCATTATACCCAAAATCTATTACTTGCAAAGTTATTGTTTTTAAGGAGTGTTCCTTTCCATCTGTTATAGCTAGTATGAATCAGCCTTCACCTTTCTTGAATGCAGAGGAAGAACCAGACCTGCCCTGGGAAAAATAGAAAATTATTTTTGAATCTTATTTAACTGCTATAGGTGGGGAAAAGTTTAACCCTTTAGAGAACAGCATATATTATTACATATTATAGGTTTACTTGCACGGTAAATATATAAATATCTTCCAGAACAAAGCAAGGGTGGGTTGGGGGGATAGGAGAAGGGTCCCAAGATGTATATGAAATTACTTTGAATAGACTAGAAAGCTGGTTTAAAGAAAGAGTAATATAGTTTTAGAGACATACGTTTAGCAAATGGGTTCAAGGACAAGAAGAGGAAGTTGCATACTATACTGAAGTGTTGAGGGGGTTATCAGACACATGTCATTTTGGTCAGCCTACGGACTCCCTTATAAGAGACTAATTAGTAAATGGCACCAATAACTCTATAAAGCTAAAGAAAAATGATTAGCAGTAAACCCCAACCTTCAAGAAACTATTGATCTAGCAAGAGGTATTGAACATACTGCTATATGTATAAAAGAAATGAAGGTACATATGAAAGATGAATTGAGTAAAGACTCCAAAGATGTTGATAACATAAGAGAAGTATAAGAAATTTCCAAGGACAGGAGTACATAGGGAAAAGTGTATTTAACAGAAAGAGGGTTTTATTTATTTGGGTGAAAACACCAGAAAGAGCTAGTGATTAAGATGGACCTTCACAAAAAAGAAGAGGTACTCATGGTTGACATATCAGTGATAGGCACAGAAGAGTTTCCAGAAGTTTTTATTGACAAATTAGGCCGATTAAATAACTTTATTCATAAAATCGAATTAAAAGAGAATACAATTCCTGTAGTTCACAAAAAGAAACCTATTCCACTATAGAAGGAAGATACTCTTAAAGAAGAACTGAATCACAGAGTCACAAGGAATCATTGAAAGTATAGAAAGTTCTGAATGGCTCGCACAAATAGTCATTGTTTCTAGAAATAATTCCAAAGATATCAGCTTATGTGTGGACCCTAGTAGCCTTAATACAAATATTTGAGTGGACAGGCAGCCGCTTCCTAGAATAAATGAAATGTTGAGTTTAATTGACAATGACAATCATTTTAGTGTACTCGGTTTGTCCGCTGCATACCACCAAATTGTCCTACACAAGGATTCACGTCCTTTAACCTCATTTACTACTCCCATACTGTAGGATGCCTTTTGAGCTAGCATCAGCAGCAACTGTTTTCCAATGAGTAACTAAGTACATTTTAAAATACTGCCAAGATATCCTATGCTTCCAAGATGATATTTTAATCTGTTGCGCTGAGGAAAAAGAACACAATGAGAAACTGAGGTTAGTTCTTAATATTCTTAAATCAGCTGGTTTGATGACAAAGAGGGAAAAATGTATAACCTGTGTCGCTGCAGTGGATTACTTAGGACATCAAGTTTGAAGTGAAGGCATCAAATGTAAAATTAACCGTATTTATTGGATGAGAAATGTCTGTGTTCCTACTAACAAAAAACAACTGAAATTCTTTTTAGGTGTTGCTAAATGTGTCAAAATTTGTCAAGATCTTTTCTGACACTGAACACCCTTTACTCATGTTAAAGAAGGGCACAGTGTATGAGTGAATGTTGTGCACTATGAAGCTTTTGAGAAGATAAAAGCGGTGAATGTTAAAGCAACTAATATTGGCATACTTAATTATAAAACCATTATAACAATCGATGACAGCAACAAAGGCATCGGAGCCACTTTATCCAAAATAAACAATGGCTCGGAGACATAATTGCCTTTGCGTACAGACAGTTAAGAGAATCAGAACTCAATTACTCAATAATGGAGTAGGAAATAAAGGCATGTGCTTGCGGTATTATGTACTTTAAGTTTTACCTGTAGGGTCTAACATTCTTACTGAGATCAGACGATAAGTCATTGCTCTCAGTATTGTCCACCAAACGTATGGAAAACACCACACCCTGTATTTCCAAACGGATTCTGGGTTTACAACATTTCTATTTCAAAACAGTATATGTACCAGGTGAGAAGAACCTAGTGGCGGATTGTGTGTCTAAATTACCCATAACAGAGCACATATATGAACTTTTAACTCTTGATGAAGCAGTACAATCCGTTAGTGTATCTGCAATTTTAAAAGATAATGCAGACAAATGCTTCAAAAAAGACATCCTTTGATTAGCCATCAAGGATAAAATTATACATTATGGCCAGAAGAATGCAAATCCTTACAAGATGACTTACAACCATGTTGGAGTGTAAGGAATGAGTTGTCCATTCAGGGTGAGTATGTTCTAAAAAACGATAGAATAATACCACCAGAAAGCTTAGCTTCAGAGAACACATTATTGACATAGCCCATGAGGGGCATATTGGACGCAGGGACGATGAAATCCCTATTTAATTTAATTTAATTTCTTATATCGCGCAGGAATCAATCCCATAAGGGTATCTCCGCGCTTTGCTCACCAAAGACATTAGCAGGTACATTGAAGTGATTAATGGAGTTGGAATGCTTCCCGGAAGAAGAGAGTTTTTAGTGACTTTCTAAAAGACAGATAGTTGGTGGTCATTCTCAATTCAGTGGGAAGCTTGTTCCACAGAGCGGGGCCGACTGAAGAAAATTCTCGGTCTCCCTGTCTGTTTTTTTTTGTTACAGGGGGTTTCAGAAGGGCTTGATTGCTTGAGCGAAGTGACCGGTTAGGTTGATACAGCTCCAATGATTGAGAAAGGTATTTAGGACTGTCTCCATATAAGCACTTGTGGACCGTGCAACACATTTTAAAGCTGATTCGCTGCCGTATAGGGAGCCAGTGCAGCTCCTCCAACAAGGGCTTAGAGGGAGTTCTAGCTGTTACACTCATAACCAGTCTAGCCGCCGTATTCTGGACTACCTGCAAACGGCCCACTGCATCTGCGTTAGCAAGTGTCAGCAGGCCGTTGCAGTAGTCCAGGCGGCTAGTAACCAGGGCCTGTACTAGTGTCTTCCTGTAGGTGTTAGGGAGATACGGGAAGACTCGTCTTAAGAGGCCGATGGTATGAAAGCACAAACCTGCAATATGGTTGGTATGCTCCTTAAGGGTCAGTTTTTGGTCAATTTTTACCCCTAAGTTTTTGACATGTGGCTTTGATGTTGGAACTGGACCTAGATCCAGCGGCCACCAGTCAGGAGACCACAGAAGACTTGCTTTGCCGAAGAGCATAATCTCTGTTTTTGCAACGTTACATTGGAGGCAATTTGCGGCCATCCAATGTGACACTGCCCTCATACCCTCAGCAAAATTTTCCTTGACTTTAGGGCCAAGGGAGCTGAAAGGGTAGAGGAGCTGGGTGTCATCAGCGTAGGAGACCGGTGTGAACCCATACTTCCGTACAATCTCAGCGAGGGGGGCCACATAAACATTAAACAGTGTAGGGCTAAGGCAAGAGCCCTGTGGCACCCCCCCCTATAGCCCGACACCCAGGATATATTGTTTGGGGTCAAGGACAACAAGCTTTCATATTTATTTTGTGCTTGGGACAAGTAGACCCAACCCCCTGCAGTACAAACCCTTTGGATGCCAGTTTACAGGCATTGTCTGCAATTAAGGTAATATTTGTGTCCATAGGTTAATGTTGTTTGTGTATTTAATTAATGCAAAACCTTTACTATTAGGGTGAGTGCTCTAAGGAAATGTATGCTCGAACTGCACTATTGACAGCGTTTCCAGTATAAAAAAAAATGCAAACACACGTTTGCAGAGTTTAACAATATGAGACTACTTGTAATGCTCCCAAAATGTTCTCTGATTAAACGCAAATATTTGCAGAAGCTTGAATGCAAGATTGATAATTATTTGTATTTACAATAAAATGTTCACGAAAATATGAATAGGAAAAATATGGTTTGCTAAACTACTGTGTAATTCTAGGTGCCATTTCTTTGAAACATCATTTAATAAAATGTTTATGCATGCTAATATTTCCAAAAAGTATTCAGAGCGGAAAATCAATGTAACCAGTTTCAAAAATCTTATCGGAAACAGGACTATAAACAAGCAGTGGCAAAACCAATAAATCTGACATTGGTGGTCAGTCTTTTGGTTTTGTCATTGTGTGTCTTGCTTTGACATGGTTTTTGTAAAACGTTATTGTTGTGGGAACTCCTGGGCCTGCACCATTATAAAAAACATAGGAAAAAAACAAAAGATTTTTTGGTCTCAAAAACAAACATTGCCACACTAGTCCATAGCACTGAACATAACGATTGTGTGCTAATATGCTCTTTGAGAAATAGCAGAATGCGGTCACTAACAGTGAAGCCTGCTGATAAATGTAGAGAGGGATAGCATTTGAATAAAAAAAAAGAAAAAGGTCTTGGTTAATATCAACCCTAATTAGGGGCCCAATTGGTGAAGCAAGGCACAAAAATGCACCTATGCAATGTGTCTTTGTTAGTGCATATTTATAGCTTTCATAAATTCACAAATATTTCCAGAAGTAGGCCAGGAAATAGTACTCCTAGAAAATATTTGTGAACTGCATTTTAACATGAGCAAATATGCATGTGTAAGATTTGCTCATGTTGAGCATTTCCAAGTTCAATTTTCTTCCAACTACTTTTTTCCCTCAACCCCGGAAGAAGTTGCACTTCTGCCCTTTTCAGGAGTAAATTTCCAACCTTTCTCAGTATGGGAAAAAATGAGAGAACATCTGGTGAAAACCCCTAAAACATGCAAGTTAGTAGGTTTGAGTAGATTCGCAAGGGCAATCCAACCCTGGAACTATTGCTTACTGCTACCTCCAGCCCCAGTATGTAGGTTTGTTGAAAGGTGGCAAAATAACGGGATTGCTAATATTTAAACCCTACTGTGGTATGAGAAATAGCATAATCAAAGATGCTATTATAAGAGCTCTTACATAATGGGATTGCTACAATAATTTGTCGCCGCACTGCATGGCACCAAAGGTAAAAAGCAGCCTTTCCCATAGACAAGTAGATGTTTTATTAAATTCCACACCACTGCCTTTCAAATCATTACCCTATTGCCTGTAGGGTAACTGCACTTGTGACTGCCTGCTTAGTAATAAAATATAGCAATATTTGGTGTTCAGGAGTTATGTAAACTTTTGGTCCTGGTGCAACTGCTCCTGCATCACCATTGAAATCATGGCTCTAGTGCCTGCTAGATAACTGCATTTGTAACTGCCTGTTTAGTAGTCAAATTTAACAATATTATTTGTTATGGGGAGTGTCCCTAGAGCTTTTGGCCCTGGTGCCACTGCAACTGCTGCAAACAAATCAAACAGAAGGAGATGATGGATGGAGCACTGAATCTTTTCAGACACTCACCCCCAATCACATATCTGGGTTGAATCCATCATCGTTCTTTAGCTCAATTCGCCACCACAGTTCAGACGCAGCCATATGCAAATCAGTCTTGACCCTGTGTCTCATCGGAACAGTCCAGCCCAAAACTGCCAAGCCAGGTCTTCTCCGGTCCACAAACAAGCATCCGGAGACCGGTTTCGGGGTAACACCCCTCATCACCCAGACTAGCTTCAATCCAGTGGCAAAGTGAGCAAGGGAGCCACATCTGGGCATACCCTGCCAACATAGGGTGAACAAAGCAAACTCAAAGAGATGACGGACGGAGCGCTGAAACTTTTCAGACACAGCCATATGCAAATCAGACTGGGGTGGCTTCAACCCAGATCTGGGTCTGAAAATTCACAATCCAATATAAACAGTTTTCACATTACAATTTGCTTCTATATTTGTATATACTTATAATGCATGCATTGTAATAATATTTAATTTTGTAACAGTTGGGGACCCCTGGGTAGGCCTCACAGACCCCACTGCTTTACACTGATAGAACCTAGTAAAGGTCAATTATTTCAAATATAGCTCAGCCAGCTACACCAATCTCAGCACAACATAACAGCAAATTACATAAATCAGTGAAGTCGGAAAATATGTCCTTGCAAGCTGAGTGCAGGCACATAAGGAGCAGAAGAAGCACTTTTCATAGGTGCTTGTCAAAATCCGGGTTGTGTGCCCTCCTAAAAATACTCAATTGTTCATCGATAATCACTACTTTCCCAACCAATACCAAATAACATCGTATACAATATCATTTTCATAGACACAAGGACAGGCCATGCAGAGGCGAGCTTTATCTATGAACGGTGAGGTTTACACGGACAGGACAGCACACCTCGTCAGAAAGGCAAGAGGTGTGAACTGAGAGGGCAATGAGGCAGGCCTGCACTGCCAGTAGATAGGGAGAGACCCGCCTTTATTCACATAGGGACTGAGAGTGGCTTGCACTAAGAATGGCCCGGAGAATGCATTCCATCATAGGGAAAGGCAACTGCGGAGACGGAGGGTACACTGATGGAACAAGGGAGCATGCAAATCCACTACTCTAGACAAGATAGCCAACAACGACGATTGGTGCCCGGAGGTCATGATGAGAGTCAGCAATAGAGAGAACTAGGGAGTTTCGGGATAAGATGAGGCGTGTTGTTGAGGGAATGGAAAGCAATTCAGTCTGAAGGGGATGGATTCTGTCCTAATATAGTAAGCGAGTCAAAGCTCCAGTCAGTCAAGTAACTAAACTAAGGAGAAAGAAGACTAGGGCGCAGTGAGCTCCAAGAGATAACTTGCTTAAGTGGTTAGTACAAAGAGAGCCTGAAGTGGACAGACACTGGCCAGCGGAAGCACTACTTGGTCCAGGCTCCTAGGAAGGACGAAGACGCAGAAACCCAGAAGGCAGACTGATGCTAGGAGGAGGCACTGACCAACAGGAATCAAGAAACGATAATGATGCGAGATCCACATGGGAGCCAGCCGATGTTATGTAACAGGTGGGCTCCAAGCCCCATTCAAGATTGATTTTTTTTTTTTAATACAAGCGATTTTGCAAGGCGAAACCTGAAAAAATGGATATTACTGATGGTGGACAGTCTCGACAAAAAAACACCCTAGAATGATCATGTATATGTGGAAATGCCTCATCATGCATACACAAGTACGCATCAGGACACTACGGGAGGCCTAGCATGATAAAGTATGTATGTGCATGTTTCACCATGCCCAAGTCATGATGCAGTAGCCATTTAAGCTTTTTTTAAATTGCTATTCTAAGATGGCAAATGTAGATCTTTCAGTGGTAAATTTAAATAAATATGGTTTCCAACGATGTGAATTTACAGAATGGAGTAGCCTGGTAACTAACTAGCTGCCAAGTCCACCTACAAAGTTTTAAAAAATTAAATTACGGGCATAGAGGGGCGTGGAAGCAACAGAGGAGTAGAGTTTGGAGTAGCAGAGGTTAGAGGGAGTGAATTAACACCATCGATAAGCAGCATTGGTGACACAGATGTACAAGAGTATATTGGAGGGGAGCAAATTAATAAAAGAAAAAACAAAAACAAAGTTTGTAGATCAGGAAGTGTGGCGAGCCAACGCGGAGCTATGGGGTTGGAATGTGAAGAAAGATGGGAGGAGAAAGAAAGAAAATACATACACTCCCATTGAATTCCATAGGGAAGTAACAGTTATTTGAATATAAACAGTGGAATGATCCATATTATTCAATCAGAAGGATGGTAAAGAAAATACGCCCCAGTGAAGGGACAAATGCAACAAGAGGAAGAAAAACCTTCAAAATAGGAAGTAATTGACACTTGAGTCAGCCAATGATAAGCAACAGGATGACCGAAAGGCCACTAAGTATTGCTCACTCTGCACAATTGGTATTTTGACAGACAGCTAAATCTGCAAGTGGGCAAAACCTAAAAATAATTATTTTCCTCCAGGGTCCGTTAACATCGATTAAATCAAAGCTGAAATTGTGTGAAAAAGCCCTGCAAATCCTCAAGCGCATCTTCAGGCTTTATTTGGATGATCCATTTTAATAATGCTAAGAAGCAGCAAGTTTGCTGCGGGCTGCTAAATGGAATATAGAGATTTAATGCTTACTCACCAGTCAACACTTGAATTGCTTGTATATCCTAAGTGGTTACTCCTTAGAAGTTAGAAAACAATTACGAGCGAGTGCATTTTTACTGCAATTTTAAATATGGCCTCTTTCAAAAGTACGCTATGTTATAAAAAATAAATAAATAAATAAATAAAAAGGTATTTCATGGCTTTTCTGCTACTGCACTTCCCACGCTGCAAAAACATACTGCAGAGGTCGTTACAACATGTTAACCTTCCAAAGGACAACCTGGTGATAATTAATAGTTGGTTGCTCTTCAGGGACTCCCCCTACCTCCCATAAAAATATACTTTGGAGAGGTTGTAGGGGGTATGGCGAGTGATGTGTCTTTCTACTGCTCGAGACAGCCTGCGTTGTTCACCTTTGCTTTTAATACACACCCAACATTAAAGAGGTGATTATGTTTGAAGCATAGCATTTCCTCTTTGTAATCCTCACCGCTCCTCTGCGTGCATTCTTCAATTGAGATTCTGCACCTCCCTGGTATGTCAACTTCATTCCTATCATCCAGTTTTCCTGTCAACAGTCTCAGGATCTGTGGGCACCTTTGAGCTGCACTTTTGGTATGTTCACTTCAAACAAGACAAGCTTAACGAATGCAAAAATCAAAATGAAGCGATGGCATTTATTAACTCTGGCAGCATTCCATCACTTTCAGCTCATCTACTTCAATGCAGACAGGGACCAACCAAATGCAGGTGCTTGGTCACGCTCCAAAAGAGACAGTCAACCAGAAACTGCTAGGCCATGCCCCCTTCGTCCAGGAACATAAGACAGATATTTATTAAATGCTCTTATTAAATAACAGCATTATCCCTGGGTACTATACTAGACTAGTGCTTCCATGAGCCGTCACTGAGAACACCAAACTTGTCATGCTGGATCACAGCTCCCAAAAAGGAATTGAGTGCTGCCAAAATTCTGTGGAAGGCACTCTACTAGGTGGGGGACAATGACCGAAATTTCAAAACTGTGCTTGAGATCAACCCAGGCGTGATTGGCCTTTATGGTCCTAGTCAGTGAGCTGCCGCTTGTGTCTATGGCACAGAGAAAAACCCACAGGGGTTCCTTTGAAAATTAGGCTGCTATCCCTGTCAGACCAAAAATAGATAGGTGGAAGTGATTGCGTCAATTTGAAAAATTGGCTACACTTCTTTAGATCATGTTTGGAAATACAGACAACCAACAACAAAATGTAAATGAGGGAGCAGAGCGCCCCACCCCAAGAGGAAATCCAGTCTCACTATGAGGTTTCCAGACTGCTCACAGCTCTCCCCACATATGTAAAGCACTGGAGCTCAGTAGATCGGCTATATTGAGCTCAAACGTCCTGATGGACGTGGCAGCCTTCAAAGTAACATAATTAGCTCAGGAACTTCTAAAGTAGTACTGGGCCTAATGGAAGAAATAAAGTGTCCTTGTATGTGAATGTTTTGACTACACACTGTGCTTTACAAATGCCATTTGCCTCTTATACAATCAACCAAAATCCTGGTGCTTGCTTTGACTTTTAGTATACAATTAATGTGTTTCAGACGTTTTCACTGCAACACGGCTGCCTGCAGTTGCTGCAAAGCCAACGTGGGCTAGATGTATTCTGCAGGAACTCTCGCCTCAGGAAGAGAGTCAGTGGTGGTTTGCTCATATGAATGCATGAAATGGCCGGAGAATCTTCAGTTCGCTGCCGGACCTGGTGATAGGGGGAGGGGCGCAAGATGTGGGAACTTCACCACGGGAGGAAGGTTGTCCTCACAAGAAGACTACATCAAGTGCCTCGAACTCCTGGTGGGATCGTTCTCAGTCCAGTGCTGGACTAAGGATCTAGCACAATGCTGCATCTTTCGCAAGATGGACAATGTGGCGGCAGTGTGCTACATAAATCACCTTGGGGAGTACCCAGACCAGGAATCTCGTGCATCTGGCACATAGTTTCTTAACTACTGTTTGGAGAATCAAGTCTTGGTGGTGGCAGGGCATCTCCCAGGTGTGTCCTATCAAGTATCAGATTGGCACTCCAGACACCTTTAGGCTGCGAGCCTCTGCCGTCTGCACCCCTCTGTGTTTCATGCCCTTCACAACAGATGGGGCCAGTCTCGGATTTCTTTGCCTTTCGCTTGGACCACCAACCATTATTGTTCTACAGTTGGCATCCCGACACAAAAGCAATGGCCACAGATGCCTTCCTTCTGGACTAGCAACCCGATCAGGGATACACCTTCCCTCCATTCGTTATAATCATGTGCCCCTCGGCTCAGGTCAGGCATGAAGGCGGGCCATCGTCTAAGTGACTCCCACTCGGAAATCGCAAGTCTGGGATCCGGTTCTACTGGAACTTTCTTGGAATTCTCCAATCCTTCTACCCCGGTTTCTGGATCTCCTCAAGGATCCGGAGGGAAATCCCCATAATTTGGTCATTCAAGGATCTTTGTCGCTTATGGCTTAGAGGATTACAGGGAAATTTGGAAAGTCCCAGCCCTTTCGCAGCAGGCTGCATCCCTCCTCTCAAGAGCATTGGCTGACAGCACCATCACGCTCTACAAATCTGCATGGTCTAGATTGCTGCGTTGGCATCACCGAAGACATCTGCATCCCGTGGGGACAGACGCTGTCCACATTCTGAAATTCCTCACCTCCCTGGCATCTGAGGGACATGCATATAGATATAATAACACTTTCAGGTCTGCAATTTTGTGAGGGCCAGTCACCATTCAGTGACCATCCAGTTGGTGACATCCTCTTGTGCGGAAACTGTTGAGAGGCATCCGCCTACCCCTTCCACCGGAACTCAGATATTCTGCCCCATGGGATCGAAATAAAAAACGCTCAACATTTTCTTGTCCTGACGATCCATCAAATACCTCTCATGGAAGGAGCTTACGGCTAAACTGGCCCCCTTCTTGGTTTGTTCTCATGTCAATGAGTCACCAACGTATGGGCAATGGACCTAACTGGTTGAGCTTTTACCCTGAACAGGGTTACTTTCCATAGCTCATGGCGTACAACATGCAATTCTTGTGTGATTGCTTACCATTCCTTTCCAGATTTTCCAAAACTATGCAGTGTAAGGTGCATAAACAGCTATGAGACTATGGCCGCAGGCATCCACCCACGTGGAGTGAACAGCTCTTGAAAGCTCAGAGGTGACCATTCTGGGCAGTATCTTCAACTACCGTGCCAGATGGGCTTGATGGGTCGTGCAAGAAGCTGGAATAGATATCAAACTGTTATCTCACTCTGTCAGAGGAGCTATGGAGTTAAAGGCATTCTCCCTCAGAGTCAGTTTAGAAAATAGCCTCAACGCGGAGGACTGATACTCAGACTCTACTTTTAAAAGGTTCTACATCAAACCAGTCCCAACTATGGCTTCGCTGGTTGTGGATAAGCTTTGCACCTGGGTAATACTTGCCTCCAATCGAGACATAGAATGAAAAATGTCATAGCTATCGTAACAGAAAATTTAAATTCTATTAAGGACACAGAGGCGAAGATTAACCTGCCAGGTATTCTATAATCCCGCCCTAACAGATTAACCTGCCCAGTATTATATAATCCCGCCCTAACAAATGAGAACTACGTATGAGTAGGTATGCTTTAATCAGTGGAGATTAATATTGTACAAAGAGTTTGCCTGAATTGTGATGATGCAGACTCCTTATGGTTGTATTTTGCAACCATATTCCGGATATGGGTTCATAAATCTCTGCTCATTTTTCCCTAGGATTGGATGGGTTGAAATGGGATTAAAGATTTCACAATCCAGCCGCAATCGCAGGAAGAAAGAGGAGGAGACGACAGCAACAAGGAAGTATGGAGATGCCATGGATTCAAATAACTGGACAGTGGTAATGTAATGTAAAGTAAACTTGGATAGCGCACAGCTGCTCCAGTGAAGGGGCGTCCCGCTTGTAACTTCTTCCACAATGGTTGTGGGAAATGAAGTCTTATTGTTTTCTATAATGGCTGCTGTTAATTGAGCGGAGATGGAACAGCAAAACCCTTGCCTCCGTGTTCTTAATAAAACTGAAACATTCCATTAATATAGATAGGCAAATTTTCATTAGCCCGAACATGGACCAGATATTTATTCTTGGACAGCCCAATCACATATTTTTGTGATAGGGTGTGTGTGATCCTAACATCACATAGAAAATGCAGAAGTAACACTTTCACATCCATTTAAAAAAAAAAAAAAAAAAAAAAAAAAAAAAAAAAAAACGTGTGCATACATTCAATCCATTTTAAGACAGAGGACACAATTAATCCACCAGTGAACGGACAGGCAGAGCTCAAATAAAAATATTTGCTATTTCGTCATTTCCTTATTCTCTCCTCAATAGGTCAAGTCAAGCAATGTCCAGTCCACACTCAGCAACCTAGCAGCCCCATATAATTTCAAAGGAACCTGCTATTCCCACCCATGTCCATCTACCTAACAATAAACCCTTCCAAAGACTCAACAGAAACACCACCACAGGTAAACACCCATCTCACCACTCACAACTCTCTAACTGCAACATTTAACCCTCACACTAATCCTCCATGCTATTATCAAACTCTGCAGCTCTACACATCATTTACCATACCAATCTATGTTGTGCCTCATCAGATTGCTACAGCCCACAGATAATCCAATCAAAACTCACTTCCACGCAAGCACCTATCCCAGTCAAACAACACATTAATGTGCTCTCAAAATGCTGCGTGACCTTTTCTTCTCCAAAAAACGTAAAGCAGCACAAAACCCAATTCCTCGCCTCTAGCCATCTGTCAATCTGCTTCAACCAAAAATTAAACAAAATGCCTCTGTAAAACAAACCTCCCTTAGCCTCAACTAGACCTACATAAACACTGTAGCACAACCATCTTTCGCCCTCATGCTCTGCCAACCATCTGAAACTTTCCACAATGTCAACTGCAGAAGGACTTCGCTGTTGCTCATTCTCCCACCTTAACTGATCCTACACTGTGTCATGGTGTGTAATCGTGTGCACCAACCAGCAACCTGTGACATCCTATGCCCCTGTGTGTTGTCCCTCCTCATCTTCTAGCTCAAACAGAGGAAATCCTCTTACTTTGGCTTTTCCTTCAGACACGCAAGCTCTCTTGCTCTGCCCTACTGTAACCCCGGGGACTGGAGCAAATAAACAGTCAAACTGCAATCAAACAATGGATGGCCATATGCTACTTGACTGTAAAACCTCTAAGACCAGAATAATTTATTTCACCTCTACTCAACCATCTACACATTCATTTTTTAACCAAACTACTTACTTAACCCTAGTTTGCATTCATGCTTATGTGTGGCAATCTCCACCCCCTCGTGTAGTATTTTCTGTCATAAAGCTCACCAGCACACGAGTATAAATAAAACGAAATTTCTTTTTAATATATAATAAAGAGGAAATGTACAGAACAACAAAGTAAGTGCAATGTTCTTTTGCGCCGACTAATGCAACGTAAGTCATCTGTGTTGGGGACAATTACATTACGGGAAACATGGAACAAACGCCTGCATTTAAAGTGTTCAAATGCAGTGCACGTATTAAAGTGTGATATGCCATTTAATCTCAAATACGACAGAGGCAGATTTCCATTGGATGCAATGAAAACAAAGATGGATTCATTGAGAAATTAACAATATTTTGCTTGGGTGGAACATGTTTCCACAGCATGAATTACTTTTTTCCACCTTCTAAACTGGCCAATTTTATCTGCAGAAACAAATTCAAAACCCAATTGCAATGAGTCTGTCCTATTTAGTAACAAATTAGCTGAAATACAAACTAAGTTGTCTATTCTTACATAGGTAATTCTTGAATGCTGTTACTTACAGAACACAAAATGAGTTCTGTGAACTGTGTGACCTAGGTCTTTTGACATTACTGGTGTAGACAACCTAAAGATTTTGGAACTCGGGAGCTAGAAACCAAGCACAGTGGTTCTGGTTTAAAAAGACACTGGGATCAGATCAGCCATTTCTGGTCTTGTCTAGGATACTCTATTTTAAATCCCATAGCAAAATGTTTTTTTAAAAAGTAGATAGAATGACAACAGAGTACTTTTTGTGCAGTGATTATTATATTAATAGAGCGTGTTTCATACCAAAAGTTACTCTGGCCGTGGATTCAACTTTCGAGAACCAGTGAACAGATTACTATATAGGGAAGATTAAGATGAAAATAGATTGGCTCTCATTATCCTGTGGAAAGCTAAATGTTCTGAACCACCCAGCAGAGAACAACATTCAAGAGGCGGATAGATAGTCTGCCAGGGTAAAAAGGTATGCCTCTGGAGTCAAAGGACGGTGGAGAGGGAATCTTCAAAGTGTTGATGATATTGCAGATTAAATTGGGAGTAAGTCCTAACACTGGTTATGAGAAACCGGGGCCCTGGCCTAAGACAACAAAAGTAAGAAGTTGACTATATTTACTACTTGCTTGCTAACGTTAAGAAAGATTAAATGTGTAGTCTTTTTTGACCTACACGTCACTGAAAGGTAATTTCAGGATGCAGTACACGAAGTTCTAATAAACTAGGTGTGGATGGCTACAGAGAAAATGAGCGACGGCAACGGAAATGGCAGGACTAACAATTTATTTTATTTACTGATGGTTTAAGTGGCACCTATGCTGGCTGCATCTGAATGTCTAACATGTTTGGTTCTTTTTGTCTTCGAGATCTATCGAGTTCATGGTTAACAAAGATTCCCAGAAACGTTGTAGTTGCAATCATTTAGTTGATTCCATGTCCAAAGATCTAATGGGCCACAATTATATCCCACACTGGTTATGGTTCTACATTGCAGATACAATGTTGCCAGTGATGCCCGGCTGTAATTCTTAAGTTTGCATCAAATATCCTAGGTGTGTTTTTCAGGTCTTGAGAATCGACAACATTTTGCCAGCTACCCTCAGGTACAGTAGGAACAATATGACTGCAAGGTAAGGTGTAGGGTCATTTCATTTATGGGATTGACCAATTTAGCAGCTTAATGTTGGGGTAGTTCGGGTTATTTTTCAGTACCTTTTAACGAAGCGATGTGCTTAGTCATGGGCGTGGGACAACAGGACATATTGTCTGGTATCAAGGACAAGTTGTCATGGTTATTTTGTTCTCTGCACAAGCAGGCCAACCCACTCAGCACATTCCCTTTGGCTGACAGTTTATAATATCACAGTATGGATCTGTTGATGGACTACTGCTAAGGCAAGGTTTTGCAACCTTATGCAGAAGTTGCTGACACTTGTATATAAAAGAGTCATTAATTTAAAGCCCTTACAATTAGGGCAAGCACCCAAAGGAAATGCAGCAAGCTTTGAGCTTAGCATGCATTACTCACAGTGGCTACAGTATAAAAGCAGGTAGAAGTACTTGCAAAATTTTACAATTTGGGGCTATTTAAAATGGTCCTAGAATTCTCCATGATTGCATGCATACATGTGAAAGCAAGATTGGAGATGGTTTACTTTCAAAATAAAATACACATAAAATTGTGCAACTTCGAAAAAGGTTTTGCTAGACCATTGCGCATCAGCAAGCAGGACATTTATTCTTGACCTTATCAGGAGTTACTGTTAAATTCCGTGGTTGAATTTGAGTGCATCTCTGTACAGCCTACAGTTTGGTCTACCCATCCAGCTGCTTCTCGGACATTTATTTAGCTGTTTTTGAAAAGCGCCAAATATCCGGAGATAAAGTGAAGGCCGTGGTTTACAAATATCCAGAAAGGACCTTCAATCACTCCCTTCTTGATGTACCTATCCACGAAGTCGTCTCCAGTTTATCAAAATTAATTGGCTGAGACACTTATCTGTTATCTCTTTCCTTGGCTGCCCAATCCTAGAATGTACATTTTCCACTGCTTTCATTTACTTAGACACTAATCTTTAATTAATTACAATCTAGAACGTTTTTGGACTCTATAAGAATTCTGCAACAGACTTTTGAGGTTCAATAACCTTAAGCTACGAGCCAATGAGCATTCAGACGTTAAATGCCACAGGCTAATGTGAGCTGATAAAGCAATCTGGAAAGCATTGCAGCAGATCAAACTAGAGTTATGTGACAAGGCTAGGCCATGCATGCATTAGTAAATAAACAATTTCACAGAAAACGGAATTATGGTTTCAACTTTAAAGGAAAGCAACACACGAGTAATATGTGTACAACCTGCGTGGAGACGTTTGCACCTGTGACAGCATGATTTCTGACAACGGTGTTTCAAAACAGAATGGCTTGACAGACTGTAAACAAGGAGCATTAGCTACCAAAATGGATGGGGGAGCGTCTTCTTGGTCGATATTAGAGGCATTTGATGTATTGTAGCTCGAGCAGATAAGCACAACCCTCAGAAATAGAATCACACATTCCTTCACAAAATGTCTAGGCCTTCAAGAGAGGTTGGATCAAGGAAGCTGGGAAGAGAAGGCGGGGGCGCTCCTGCAAATAGATTCGTGTTTGTTTCATTTCTGGCCTTTTATTCGGAGCAATTTGGTTGGGGAGCAGCAGGTCTTTGCTCTTTGACAAGTAGCTGCTGTTACTTCTAAACTGAGTTTTAGTATTGTGCTTTTGCATAGTTAGACTCGGACTGATAAATTAAACCATATATACTACTTTCATGGCTAGGCAAAGCATACGAGTTGAATGAATTACAACTATTTGACAATACTTCTGTGGAACAGGACCAGTGTATTTTTTTCATGTGTTTATGGAAGGTTCAGAATCACTGCAAACTTGGAGTATTGTGAACATCAGACCTTTGAATAAATCCTTCCATCAAGGAAAGTCAAGTTCCACGCCATGATCCTGCAAAGAAAACTTTAGTGTTTCTAGAATACGAATGGAGCATGAATTGTCATACGTTATTTCATTGCTTTTATGTTTCTTGCACATTGATCGGGCATCCAATAAATGGAAATTTAAGTTTTAAACCGAGATGGCCAAAATTATGGCTTAAAAATATCCTCTTGGCATTATTAGGAGCATGGGCAATTTTTACATCTGATGAGGGTATAAATTAAACACATAATCTCCCTGAAAGAATAAAGATGATGGCCCACACTTACAAGCACTTTGAATCAGTTAGCATTACTTTTTTAATGTAACCCCAATACAAAGTGTAGTGGTGGTATATGCAATCCAACACAAATCATGATTTGCAGTGGAATGAAACCAAAAGCAACGCAAAGCTGCACAGTGTGCTGCCTTGTGCTACTTTGAAGCAAGGGGGCGTTCAATAAGCGGTGAATGGGCGTTCCCATGCAACGACCATGGGTTTTGACACAAATCCCCATCTACAAGGAACTGTAGACAGGGATTTAAGACAAAACTCTGCGCCTCTGTTTTTATTTCTCCTTGTTTTTCTCTCTATGCACGAGTGCTGCATGCTACTTCACACATACAACGTGGGAAACACATTAAACCATAGTTTTTGTAATGAAAGGGACCCCTTCCTATAAAAAAGTATTCCTATCAAAACGCAGTCACAATTGCACTGTGTCGCAAGGGTGCCTTCGATGGCGCGTAGCAGCCGAAGTAAGTTGGAGCACGGAGAGAGCAGCACATCGCCACATCTTAGTAGATATGGCGCTGATCTGCTCTCTCCTGTTCCCATACCATAACAACTTTACTGTGTTGCATTACTTTTTTGTATATCTGGGCCCATCTATTCTCAGAATGATTTGAAGGCAACAGAACAGATAAAGCAGCAGAACTGTAAAGTCGTTTGTTATTGTCGGTAAGGATTAGTGGCACAGCATTCTGCTGCATCAGAAGCTGTCAAATTATTAGGATGGGGCGCATCTGTGCAGCGAATACCGGAAGGCAGCACGTGTTTGTTGCACAGCTGGATAGCACTAAAGAGTGAAGAGCACAATCCGGAGGATATAGTAAGCAAGGAAAGCTAATGCAATCTCAGTCACAATCAACCAGATCATGGTTACCACCTTAAATACAGCAGCAGGCCAGCAGCAACACATTGGTCAGAGTAAAACTAGTTTCTGCATTACTCAAAACAGACTGCATTTCATTCCCGAGACTAATGCACAGCTACATTGAAATAAATGTAACACAAGCAGCTTAAACCCTCAACTTTCAGTGAAGAATTCTAATTATATAGCAAGAGGTCTACAGAGCAAAAGCACTGCTGAAAAACACCATGGGTATGGATTTCTAAATACTATAGTTGAATGAAGAAAATTAGGGAAAACCTTTGTACTCCACAACTGTGCACACTAAGGAAATAAAACTGCCTTTGGGCAAAGTGAACGAGGGCAGCTGCAAAAAGACCAAACCAGGGATGGAAAAGGCAAGAAACAATTACCTATTTAAAATGTGAAGCGTGGGCTTTGATAAAAGTCTTGGCACACGTGCAACCACAGAAAGCTGCTGACACTGTATTTACAACAGGGAAGACGCCCATGCAAAAACGACTTACAAGATCAATAGAATTCATCACAAGAGCCACTAAACACGAGAGCAAAACCATAAAATCACTTTGAACAAGTAAACCACTGCTTTAAATGAGTTAGCCTGGGTGAGTCATGCTTTGCTTTTAATGTCCAGGCCTAAAAGAGCTTGGGGGATGTACTGGAGTCAGAAGGTTCTCGGGTTAACGCAAGGGGAGAAGCATAAGTGACCTTTCCAGTCGTCGACACCCCACCCCCTAAGAGATTATTACATTCTTACACTCCACTTTTGTCGGTTCGACTTTAAGTTAACACCTTGCCCGCCCGGAGCACACACTCGCCAGCAACATACAAATATTACCATACTTGTTCAAGAAAATAGAGTGGGAACTCGCTGACCACTGCATCCATCAAACAGCCAGTCATATAACTCAGTCTCTTGCGGATTGGGGTTTAAAAACACAGAGGAGTTGTTTAACAGAATTTCAGAACACTGTCAGACATGGCTTGTAAAGAGCCAAATTCAAAAGTAGGCATAAGTCAAGGTGTGGTTCAGCTCACATATTAATAGTGGAAATAGTTCTATTCACCCACAGCTATGCATTACGACATACATCATGGGAAATGTTTGATAAAATCACCACCCAAACCAATTACATACGACTTAGGCCATTAAGATGTCTTGGCAGTCAATTTAGCCTATTTAATTATGTAGAAACTGGATAAGAAAACCTGCATTGGCGATGTCTAATGGTCTGGCCTTGGCAAGCAAGCAACATGTATTTTGTTTAAGCATGTATCTGTATAGCAAACATTGGCACTTTATTTTGCATATTGCATAACATTAAAAATAAAGGAGTGACCTGAAGTGCACTACTTTAAGGGAGCTCTGCCATGTGATCAAGCAAAATGCTGCCACTCGCAGTGCAAGAGAGCAAATGGGTGAAATGTGCTGACCCACTGCAACATGGGTACGATGAGGCGGGAGTGAAATATAAAAGACACCTGAACAGACCAATGAATGAGAGCGCTGAACCCCCTGTATTCATTCATATTAGTAGATAATGGCAAAAAAAAGCTTCCAGGTCAAAAGGTTGAACGCTGGATGCAATGCAAATCTTGCACTATTATAACAGGGAAGCCATACTGCACCTTTTAAATGCCTCCGATGCATTCCTCTCACATTCCCCAGGTTGCAGGAGACTTTGAACAGCTGGGTCTTTTAGCTTCTCCTCATAACCAGACATGAGCCCGCTTTTGCTGATCTGAGCCACCAGTCCCCGAATGAAGCCTCCAAGGCACAGTGTATCAGAGTCTTGGGCCCTGCAGAAATGGAAGGCTAGCGCCTGCCGATGAAATCCCCTTTGCAAGCCAGCTGGTGAGCTAGGCCACAACAACTCCGTGATGAGCGCCGTCTTACCACTCCCAGGTCCCCCAACCAACAGCACCCCCCAACCCGTCCCTTTCCCAGAAGGGGCGGTAGTAGCATTGTTCCCAGAAAGAGACCCAGGAGATGGATCCACACCCACGCTGCTACAGCAGATGTTTTTTTCCTGGAGGCAGTGCTGAAGTTTGTGGAACACCCACTCTCTACAGTAAAAATGTTTTCCATGCAGCAAACTTGTTTGAGCCATTTTACCGTGCTCTTTCATTCCTGAGCTTCTTCATCAGTAGCTGAAAGCACGGTCAGCACCTTTGATAAAGGCAGCTCCAACTGCAGGTCTCAAGGCCAGCCTCGATTTATCTCAGCGTGGAATCCGCCAAGTAAGCACCACTTTCGAGCAATCTGACACGAATGTCAATTTTCCAGCTCCTTTCCATGACTGGATCTGTGTTTCCACTCACAGGCTGCATTGCGAGCAAGGCGCTGCATGCTGCAGCTCATCTGATGAGATGGCAAAGTGCTGTCTGCCTCCCAGGCCTGGTAATGATATTCATATGGGGGAAAACGTCTAAGTCCCACGACTACATCTGATTTCCATATTTCTTTGCAAGGTTCCAGCATGCAGAGGAGACAATACATCTGGAAAAAATCAAGCCACATTCAGTGTTCAATGACTGCCTCTTCAAACTTGGGCTTAGTTTGGGTTTTATGGTTATATTCCATAACGTTATGGACTAGAGATGCACGTTGTTTCTTTATTATTCCAAAATTTAAGGTTTTCAATACATCAGGGTTATACTGTGAAGCAGCAAACAGATGCATATGAGCCGCTTCCCAAAGTCGCATTTAAGCACATGCAACAAGGATCCCCAAATTTAGTTTTTCTTAGATGGCAGGGTACATGTAGAAGCACTAGCACAGTCTTAATCCAAAAGAAAATCAGATCACATTTTTACTCCACCAGTCCAAAGATTACACAGTTTGTAGTCCATCCGGGAGGGGTGCGAATCTAATGTGAATTGCTGAAAAATAAAGAAACACGTTTAGGTCAACGCCCAACAAAAATGAACTGCAACACTGACATTGAAAATTGTGTGAAATCCCAAATGTTATACTTTCCACCCATGTGAAGCTGCCAGATCGTTGTGATCTCAGCCTTGTTCCCCATTCCAAGCTCACATTTCACATGAGGCATACTTAATAGGTTTGTTTCCCGTTTGCAGATTTTTCTCATCCTGCCTGTGTGGTTAGTGGTTACCGCGTGGGATAATTAGCCACATAGACATCCGCACTGAAAATATAAAGAAAGCCAAAGATGTAAGTTTCTGCTGGTTCATCTGGTTAACCAGTTGGCAAGGCGGGCTCAACTGTCTCCTCTGGCAAGGACAATACGGCTACCAGGTGATGCAGACTGCTGCTACACAAGAAGTTAGGAACAGTTGGAACATATTCTAGATTACATTATCGGTAACTTCCAATATCGGATTGTTCCACATGAATAGTTAATAGTTATACATATGATCACGTTTAAAACAATGACTAGATAGAGAATGTTCTTTTAATGTACGGGATGCATTGTAAATGTAACATGCCCATATATATTTTCAAAGTAGCCCTTGGCTGGTGGCTGTAGTGTTGTTACACCTGGTCTGCAGTGTTACACTGGCGCACAGGCAACATAAACAATATGATTTAAATGCATGTGGTCCAGGTTTCAGGACATGCAACGTATCAGAACAAAGCTGAGCACCGGATGAAACATGTCCTGACCACCCCCTGCAACACTATCTTCCCATACTGGCCCCGGCTTGCATTTCGTTTAAAGAACATACAATGACGTATGGATTTACTATGGTTGCCCATTTAAGACAGTTCAAACTCAGTACATTATGTTTAGATAACATTCTAGATAATGCTCAACTGAACGCTCTCACTTCATTATTACATGCTTAAATAGCTGACCAGAATCATGCAGAGCACGAGACGCAGACCTAAACACGCACTTTTATTTTCACGCTTTTCTTGAAAAGTGACAGTAACTGTATTCAGTTACAGAGCTGGACGAGTCGTCACAGGGGCGGCTCCGACAGACTGCAGGTTTGTCGGAGCGGAGTCATTTCACATATGAGTGAACACATGCACGGAAGGCCGGGCGGCTGGCAAAGTCTGTCTGTGATGTTTTGCACTGTCATTCAAACGGGACGACTCCGTTTTTGTTTTCATTGTCAGATGTTGGACTTCGAATTCAATGACAAACCGTGAGTGGTCAATGCGCCCCCTCCCCCTGCGGCTGCAACCACACAGCACAGTGGCACGGCCAGCCGACCTTGTCCTCACACCCTCTCTAGAGCAAACAGGCGTGACAAGGAGGGGGTGCGAGGTAGCAAGGGGAGGAGCTCTCTGCTACTGAGAAGAGTGTTGCGGGCTGTGTGGGTGTGAAAGGCTAGTAGTGTCTGTTTGTGGTCATTGGGCAGCGTGTGGGCCTCCTGGAACACTGTATTATTGTGACACAGTTGATGTCTGACAGTGAGGAAGCCCCCGTGTATGGAGGTACTAAGGTGGGCGAAGAGGTGTTTTGAGATACTGGAATGTCTGCTTTCTGTGAACATCGGGTGAATGATACAGTATCTGGGGTAGGGCGATGGGTGTGAGTTTTATGGAGTACATGTGGGGTCAAAGTTTGTGGATATAGAAACGATAGCGTTTAGGGGTTCTGTGATGTCAGTGTTTGTATTGCGTGGCAGTGTCTGCAGCTCTAGCTGGTGTGGTATGGTGTCGCTATGCTTGGTATGGTGTCGTTATGCTTGGGGTGGTAGTGCCGTTGGCTGTGGCGGGGTTCAACGATTAGGGCGGTGTGATGGTGAGGTGTGGGCTGCAAGGGTGGGTTGCTGCATGCGGTGGTGATGCCCCAGCGTGCATTGTCAATGACTCCCCCACCCCTAACTGCCACAGCATTTGGGGTTCTGTGCCAGCGATCCTGCAAGAGGCTGTAGGTTGGAAAGCAGAAGGGGTTAAAACATGGGTATGGTCCCTGGCACAATGCAGGAGATCTCTGCTGACACTCGCCGGAAAAAAACATAAGCAGTGAAAAAGGAGAAGTAGAGTTGGCTCACCCTAAATAGCAGCCCCGTGTGCCCTCCTGCTTTTACCCCTGATCGATATTAAGCCCATCCCTACCTGCATCCAAGGTTCATCCGTGCTGCTGCTTGTTCCACCGTTAGCGCCCAACACTCTCCTGGCCAGCCGCCTGCTTGGTGGCGGAGGCGCCGCCGGTCTGCGTGCTGCCTGCAGCTGAGCTCCGTCTGCGCCGCACCCCCTGCCCTGGGGTCCGCCCAGGCCCCTCTCCGTTCCGCCCTCACAGCAGTGACACCGCCTCCTCAGCGAAGCGCTCCGCCCCCAAGCGTCTTCTCAGCCAAAGCGTTCTCTTTTTCCCTGCCCAACATGGTGGCTACTTGACTGTTCAAAAAGCGGTTTCCTCGTTTAAAATTAAGGGAAACTATTTCATTACTTGGGAACGGTGTGTAATTTGCTGTCATAACATCAATACACCCAATGGTTATTTTCTTGGAAAAGCAGACGTGCTAATCGTAAATCAAGCAGATGCTATTTCTTTTTTTGAAGCACCACTTTCGAATCAACGGCAAACACTCTTTTTGAAGATGGCTACACTCCTGTCCGTATTTGTTGGCTGCTGCTATTGCCTTTTGTGTGTATTCTTGCACATCTGCACACTTCTCCCATTGCCGCCCACTGGATGGTGCGTACCAGCCCCTTTGACGTCATTCCGTGGCCGAGGAGGAGGAGGAGGAGGAAGTGCTCCCGAAGCATCATGGGATT
The DNA here is from genome assembly GCF_964261635.1 of Lissotriton helveticus. NCBI lineage: Eukaryota > Metazoa > Chordata > Amphibia > Caudata > Salamandridae > Lissotriton > Lissotriton helveticus. The sequence goes on along the minus strand of NC_136059.1, from coordinate 1,893,930,729 downwards.
TGTTGTTATAACTCTAATTTGCTACTAGGGATTGTAGAGTCGGAGACACGTAGCTGCACTGCAGCATTTATAGAGTGCTTACTTCCTCTTTGGGGGCATTGAAGTGATTGTAAAGGACATTAATTTACATCATGAAGGTTGTGTGTATGACAGGTGCTGTCTTTGTTTTTTTTACCCTAAGTGGAAAGTAATTCCATGTTGTGGTCGATGACCAAACACGTGCCTTTGCCGTGCTATTTTATTTATTTATGTATTTATATTTATGTAGTGCCGATATTAGACAAAGATGCTTGAGCGCTTTACAATAAAAATAAATTGTTATGGGGTCAAAAATATCTGCTTGTTACTTTGGAAAAGTGTTTCACTTTTATTTTCTGTGTATCAATAATGACGCTTAATATTTCTTTTTACACATTGATTTTGTATATATAGGCTGAATTTAATATAATCGCAATTGAAATACATTTCCTATGATGTTTAGAAGTGTGTTTAATCATTTGCTTAAGTAATGCCACATTTATTTGTAAATTGCCATTTTAAGCAATATGGATACTGAGACTGCGTTTTCTGGGCCCACATTGCTTACCATTGGGTATCCAATAGAACTTTTAGATCCGACAGAGAGGTGATGGTAGTTAGTATTTGCATTCAGTCAACATTTCAATTAACAGTGCAATCCATTTGGCTGCACAATGAGGACCAAGTTCAACAAGGTTATTACAAATTGGTTTACACTGTTAAGTCAAGTTGGACATTAATTCAGTGGTGCACATTTAATGTGCATGTGCACATCTAAACAAATTAATATACATTTCTAACATGTTTATGAATTCACACTAGGTGTAACATACAGTAAATCTTAATATATTCAGTGTAGGTATGGCTCATAACTACAATTTAAATGTATATACATGTCAATCAATCAATCAATCATTTGTAAAGCGCACTACATACCCGCGAGGGTCTCAAGGCGCGGGGGGCTACTGATCGAACAGCCAGGTCTTGAGTATTCTCCTGAAGGTCAGCAGGTCTTGGATCTGTCGTAGGCTCAGTGGAAGGGTGTTCCATGTCTTGGCGGCGAGGTGGGAGAAGAAACTCCCACCGGTGGTTGTTCTTCGGATGCGCGGGACCGTGGCGAGTGAGAGGTTGGCGGAGCGTAGCTGGCGGCTGGGGATATAGAAGGAGAGCCATCTGTTGAGGTAGGCTGGGCCAGACTTGTGGAGTGCATTGTGTGGGTGGGTGAGGAGCTTGAAGGATATCCTCTTGTTGACGGGGAGCCAGTACAGGTTTCTCAGGTGGGGGGTGATGTGGATGTGGCGTGGTACGTTGAGGATCAGTCGTGCCGAGGCGTTTTGGATGCGCTGTAGTCATTTGATGAGCTTGGTCAGGGCTCCCGCGTAGAGGGCGTTTCCGTAGTCGAGTCTGCTGCAGACGAGGGCCTGGGTGACTGTCTTTCTTGTATCTGTCAGGATCCATCTGTAGATCTTGCAGAGGGTGTTGAAGCAGGAGGAGGAGACGGCGTTGACTTGCTTGGTCATTGAGAGCGTTGAGTCGAGGATGATTCTCAGGTTGAGTGCGTGGTCGGTGGGTGTCGGGGCTGACCCCAGTGCCGTCGGCCACCAGGAGTTGTCCCAGGCTGAAGGGTTGGAGCCGAGGATGAGGACCTCCGCATTGTCCGAGTTCAGCTTCAGATGGTTGGTCTTCATCCTGTCGGCGACGGCCTTCAGTCCTTCGTGGAGATTGGTTTTGGCTGTGATGGGGTCCTTGGTGAGGGAGAGGATCAGCTGAGTGTCGTCGGCGTAGGAGATTATGTTGAGGTCGTGCTGTCGGGCTACGTGTGCGAGCAGGGCCATGTAAATGTTGAACAGCGTCGGGCTGAGGGAGGATCCCTGGGGTACGCCGCAGATGATCTCGGAGGCTTTGGAAAGGAATAGGGGGAGGCGGACGCTCTGGGTTCTGCCGGAGAGGAAGGAGGTGGTCCCATCCAGAGCCTTGTCTCTGATCCCTGCGGTGTGAAGGTGTGCGAGTAGTGTGCGGTGGCAGACGGTGTCGAAGGTGGAGAGATGTCAAGAAGGATGAGTGCTGCGGCAACATTAATGCACACATTACATAAACCTTATAGTTTCCAATAAGATCACATTCCACATATATGAGGATGGTTTTAATCACAGTTTCAACGCATTATGTTTTAATCACATTTTATAGCACATGTTTACGAAAGTCCGGTTTCTTCTTTAGAGTAGGCCCATTCGTTATTAAACGAGGATGCTTTTATCTCAATCAAACATCCTAATCGGCATGGTTAAACATATACTTATGAGTACATTCTCTAATTCTGCAATAAATGCACTCTTTAATAGTAGTGCTCCCAACCCTCTTTCTGTTTAAAAGGCTCCCTTGAGCCAGCAAGCTGATGAGCTTTGGAGATGCACCTGTGTGCCTGTGAGTGGTTCTGTGACCTGAGAGGAACTTGGCAGCATTTCCAGCAACCCCAGATGATTTTTCTTTGCTCTCTAATACTGCTGCTCTCTACTGAAGACGGGCTCAACCCAGAAACACATGTTTAGAGAAAAACAGCAATGTCTGCACCAACTTTATTGAAAAACTCCAGCTAATTTTGAAGTAAGGTTGAACTGTGTACTGCATTTACCAGGATGCAAAGGGGCAAACTGTGCTGGGACTGTGAGGCAGTGTGCTCCCAACCCCCTTTCTGTTTAAAAGGCTCACTTGAGCCAGCAAGCTGACGAACTATGGAGATGCACCTGTGTGCCTGTGAGTGGTTCTGTGACCTGAGAGGAACTTGGCAGCATTTCCAGCAACCCCAGATGATTTTTCTTTGCTCTCTAATACTTCTGCTCTCTACTGAAGACGGGCTGAACCCAGAAACACATGTCTAGAGATATACAGCAATGTCTTCCACAACTTTGGTGAAAAACTCCAGCTAATTTTGAAGTAAGTTTGAACAGTGTACTGCATTTACTAGGATGCAAAGGGGCGAACTGTGCTGGGACTGTGAGGCAGTGTGCTCCCAACCCTCTTTCTGTTTAAAATGCTTCCTTGAGCCAGCAAGATGACGAGCTTTGGAGCTGCACCTGTGCGCCTGTGAGTGGTACTGTGACCTGAGAGGAACTTGGCAGCATTTCCAGCAACCCCAGATTATTTTTCTTTGCTCTCTAAAACTGCTGCTCTCTACTGAAGACAGGCTCAACCCAGAAACACGTGGCTAGAGATATACAGCAATGTCTGCACCAACTTTGGTGAAAAACTCCAGCTAATTTTGAAGTAAGTTTGAACTGTGTACTGCATTTACCAGGATGCAAAGGGGCGAACTGTGCTGGGACTGTGAGGCAGTGTGCTCCCAACCCCCTTTCGGTTTAAAAGGCTCCCTTGAGCCAGCAAGCTGACGAGCTTTGGAGATGCACCTATGTGCCTGTGTGTGGTACTGTGACATGAGAGGAACTTGGAAGCATTTCCAGCAACCCCAGATGATTTTTCTTTGCTCTCTAATACTGCTGCTCTCTACTGAAGATGGGCTCAACCCAGAAACACATGGCTAAAGATATACAGCAATGTCTGCACCAACTTTGGGGAAAAACTCCTGCTAATTTTGAAGTACGTTTGAACTGTGTACTGCATTTACCAGGATGCAAAGGGGCGAACTGTGCTGGGACTGTGAGGCAGTGTGCTCCCAACCCCCTTTCCACTCTTTAATAATATTATTGAGTAAAATATCTTCATTAATCATTGAATCAAGTGAGAAAGGTTCTAAGTGCACAGTCTTGTCATGTATTTGTAGACATTCCATCATACTTTGTGATGTGTAAAGAGTGGGCAACTTTGCACTGTACCAATCCCCCTCCAGGTGGCGAATCAAGTCATCACATCAATGTCTTATGTGATAGTCAGATTACAATCTGGCTGTTTTCATCAGCCCTCCTTTGGAATTATCCAGAAATTTAATTTCACCATAGTATTTGCTCTGTCTATCCTCCAGTTCCATTTCTGTTCTCTTCACTCCCTTTCTCACTTGATCACGTTTGTATATCTTAACGATTGCAATAAAAAACAATCCACAAAGAACAATTATGACTAGGGGTTTCAGAATGCTTTCAGCATGTCCACTACCTAGGTTTCCAACCATATGCCCGTAGCAGAAAATCAATTCCCTATTGCATCCCAAGCACCTATTGTTTTTTGCCCTCTCAAATCTTTCTTCTGGTCAGTCTCATTGCTAATGTATTTCTTCAAGTACTTACTCTCGTCTGGAATATAAGCACAACATTTTTTAACTTTGAATATCTGGCAGACTCTGCCTTCTTTTGCAAGAAGGACGTCTAAACCAAGTCAATTCTGTAAAACCATTGATCGGCTCACAACCTATAACTAAGAATCCTCCAGCTGTACTAGTAGATAACTTGTCAACTACAGTAGAAAGGTTTCTAATCTTATGTAAATTGGGTATCAATCCTTCAGACGGTATCAAAGATCGAAAAATATCTCCTACAATTTCACTAGCACCTCTTTTGGTTCTCACATGTTGTTCCATTGTTGAATCATCAATTTGTCCCACATGATGGATCTTTGGAAAGACTACTCCCATGTAACATGTTCCATTCCATCTCTTGGGTAACCTGTGAAAGGTATTTTTGCTACAAAAAGTAATTAGCTCCAGCAAAAACAGAATCTGCTCCATCTTATTTTTTAAATGTTATTTTAAAAGGCTTATATAGCGCTTGCTTGACCAGTAGGTATCAGAGCGCTTTACATACACACTGTAAAACACAGAAGGAAATTGCATTACATAGTGGGCAGGCAGTAAGGAAGCATACCAGCGATAAAAAAAATACAGCATGTACAATAAGTAAACAGTGCATCGGAGAGGGGAGAGAACAAAAAAAGGTTGGTTAACACAGTCGGGTCACCAACTATCCTTGACTGTCAAGAGAGAGAGGAGTCAACTCGGATATTGACGTCTAGGTTAGTTGACGTTGGTCAGGAAAGTATTTGTTAAGGAGATGGAATTTCAGGTCCCTTTTGAAACAGGAGAAGGAGGGGTTGCATCTGAGGACTCTAGGGAGAGCGTTCCACATCCTGGGAGAGTTGCCAGAAAACGATCGGTATTGGGTGGTTTTATTTTTCATTTTCAGAGGAATAAGAAGGAGTGAGTTGGAGCTTCTCAGTGTTGTGGATTTACCTGCTCTTATCAGTTTGTTGTTCAGGTAGTTGGTAGACGGAGAGTGAAGGGTTTTGTGTGTGATGCAGGCCATTTCCAAGGGTGGGGCAACCCTTATTTCCAAGGACCCCCACCAATGAATCTCCAGATGCAAACAGGACCAAACTACCAACCGAGGCTTCATTTTTTAGCGAGAGGCCAAGCGAGCGAGAGGCCGAGACGAAAGGGAGTCACTTGGTCAGACCAAGCACGTCAAGTGGAAACCAGGAGCGTGACCAGAGCAAAGACCGGAGAGAACACAATACCCTCATAGTGAATCTAACTGACAAGATTCTAACACCCGAACAAGAGAACATTCTAAATAAGGGACTGGGATATGTCCCCACACCAAATATGGACGTCTTCAAAATCAAATGTGAAGTCACAGAATTCTGCCGGAAATTAAAACTAAAGGCCTTTTTTAACAATCAAGAGATGCAACCGCAGGATGGAGACACAACATTGAGAAGAAAATCTCAATTCTGCCCGCTGAACTCACAATTGCCCATCGAAATAATTACTTTTGAAAATGCAGTAATGAAAGAAGTTGACGATCTAAAACACAACACGAAAAATCGTTTTCAAAATGTTACCAAGGCTAACCAAACAGCTCTAAATGATCTTCGAAACGACTGGGAAATTGTGATCAAACAAGCAGATAAGGGGGGTGGCATAGTCCTGTTGACTAAAACGGGCTATGACAACCAGTGTCAAGAACTCCTTTCTGATGATAAGTTCTATGAAATCATTTCCACGGATCCCACACCAAGATTACAGAGAACAATCACACAGATGGTGCAAGAGGCAGAGATAAATAATTGGATCTCGAAAAAAGAAGCCGAATTCTTAGAGACAAGTACACAGAGAATTCCTTATTTTTATTCTCTCCCCAAAACCCACAAAGCACGAGTTCCACCCCCAGGAAGACCTATCGTGTCCGGCATCCGTTCTGTACTAGAACCCTTGTCGCAATTTGCCGATGAATATCTAAAGCCAATTACACAACGGACACTGACTTACCTAAGAGACACAAGAGATCTCTTAAATCTGTTGAAAGATATTGAGTATTCTGAGGAAACCATGATACTAGTGGGGCTAGATGTAGAGAGTCTCTACACTAGCCTCCTACAGCAAAAAACGTTAGAGACCTTGGAAACAATACTTTTCAGCCAGGACTGGCATCACAAAACACCGAGACATTTCGTGTTGGAGTGCTGCAGACTAGCATTAACGGAAACATTTCTTTCAATACAATAACACCATGTATAGACAGCGCCATGGCACGTCTATGGGGAGCACGTTTGCTCCAAGCGTAGCAGGGCTCTACGTTAGTGATTTCGAGGAGCAACATGTGAACAATACTGCAAATCCCTTTCACCGCCAGATATTATTCTGGCGACGGTACATAGATGATATTTTCCTGATCTGGGAAGGAGATCTCGAAAGCCTGAAAAAGTTTCACATGTGGATCAGCAGCAGAGATGAATGGCTGAAATTTACATATACGGCTGATAGAACCAAGCTAGATTTCCTAGATATTACCATCTAAGCAGAGCAAAACAAGTTGCAAACCAAAACATTTTTCAAACCTACAGCTAAAAACAGTTTACTATCTTTCAAAAGTTTCCATCCAGGTCCACTGCGAGAAAACCTGCCTTACAGTCAATTTTTGAGGCTACGTAGAAACTGTAGTCCAACTGGAGAATATAAAAAACAAGCTGAAGATCTGTGTGGTAAATTGAAAGATCGTGATTACCCACAGAGAATCATTAACAAATGCAAGAAAAGAGCGCAAAATCAAAATAGAGACAGTCCGTTGGAACCCACAGAAAGACATCACGAAAAAGATCTATTGACATGTGTGACTACGTATAGCTCTGCCCACAATGATCTAAAAAAGATCATTAACAAAAATTTGAAAATTGTCACTTCAGCCAACATCAAGTGGCCTAAACCATGCTTTGCTAACAGAAGGACACGTAACCTCAAAGACCTGTTGGTCCATACAAGACCAATAGAGAAAAAGAGTCAAGTGCCTCGACTCTGGGACCTGCAACCAGTGACAGGACATTTTCCTTGCAGATCGTGCTCGGTTTGTGGACTCACAAAACCAGCAAAAGAAATCACACTACTGCCAAACCTGACATGGACAATCCGTAATCATACGAATTGTAATACAAGTCATGTTATATACATGATTACATGTCCGTGTAACAAACGTTATATTGGCATGACCTGCATGAACGTGAAATTACGTATAGGAGAACACCGAAGCAACATAAAATGCAGAAAAGGAACCACGAAAATGGCCACTCATTACATTGAAGCAGGACATACGGCTGGCGATCTACAATGGATAGTATTGGAGACCCTAGTAAATAAAGGTCACAATGCCGAAAGAGCTTTGTTCGAAAAAGAACAACAGTGGGTGGACAGATTGAAGACTGATAGCGAAGGGTTAAATGACAATATCCCCTGGCACAGCCTTAACAGAAGTTAATTCTGCCACTAACCCGAATTGAGTTCCCTTTAACTACTAAGAAATCTCACTCTGCAGTACATGCAGCCAATATAACCATCTGGAGAACATCCCTTTAACCATGAGTAACAGACGGTGCACACTCGCTCTATTTGATAACTCTGCCTCACAAACTGATAAAGCCTTCTTGGGTGTAATATGAGATGAGAAAACACCCAAAAATGTACTAATAATTGTGAGGGCAATGCTGTCATATGCTTTCAACATCAGCAAAATAATTACCATGTCCCCTGTGTTCATTTTCAATTATTTGTGACACTCGGCACAAAAAAAGTCTCTTTTCCACAGAACTTATTCAATCTTAATTCTAAATTAATATGAGAGCCAAATATTGGAATAAAACCTTAATAATTGTGAGGGAAATGTTTTTAACACTAATAGATTCATTACCATGTCCTCTTACTATTCCAAAACAATTCGGGACACTCAGTAAGACGACATAGTCTTTTTACAGTTTCTATACCGACATCTGTCAAATGTGACCCGGAAACAGAGCCTTGCAACTGGGACCCCGATGGCAGAGTCAGCACAGTACTGACGGAACCGCAGGTAGCACGGGGACATTTCCGAGACTCGGAGAGACTGCTACAAAACCGTAATGTATCTAAAAACCTTAACAAAACCTCTTTTCTGGTATTGCTTATGTGTAGAAGGCTCCTTTGACCATCGAGGGCTCCGTGGACAGCGCGCCACGGATCATTTTAAGGTAAAACGCTGTTTTGTCATTTACGAGTGTTCTTTCAGGTTCCCGCTAGACACGCCTAATTTTTAAAGAATAAGCCGACATCTGAATAATGAAAACGGGGCCTTAACATCGCCCAGGTTAGAAAGGGACGACATTTATGAGTACATCATTCGCATATGAGGCAGATGTGACACCAATTGGTATACCTGTTACAGATCCAACATTGAATCTCTTAACAAAGTAGTAATACAAAACGCCCCAAATATGACCAAATGGAGGAGACACATCTTAACTACTTAGCTAATTGGGCACACACCACGACACATTTTTGCCCATGTAAAATGGAAATCGACTGCAAAATCCCTTAGTGTGGAATTAGGAGATGACACTGGCTAGAAATAATTACAACAATTAACGGTCACAGAATAAGTGTGAATTTTGCCATACAGACCAACACACCTGTGTTTTTGTGAAAGGTATGAGTGAGTTGACCTATAAGGACAGTGGTGTGTGGAACGAAAAGTATTGCCATTTTCTAGTTGCTACACAAAGTAATATAGCAATTTTTTGCAAAATTAGCTTTATGTTTGTATTTGCCCTGCACAAAGAATCCCCAATACCCTTGTTTTTTCATGTTTGTTTACTCACTACAGTACCTATGGGACCACTAACAGAGAAGGACGAATATGCCCTTCTCTATTCACTACATCTGAACACACAACTCTGTTCAAGTGTTATCACCATCACAGAGACGCCCTTGGTCTCTATCTTCACCTGGTCCTGAAGAAAGCCCACTCGACCCTTGCTAGCGAACCAGGGCTGAAACATGTCGACCTTTTAAGAACAATGAATATCAGTGTGTGAGATACCTCAATTATCTCAATACACACACCAATAATTTTAATAGTCTCGCACCCTTCTTGATTAAAATTGGAGACACAGGGTGTATGAGCCTTTTTATTCCTTAACGGCACAACACTTCCCTATCACTAATCACTACTGCTGTAACCAAGGGTTTTCCTCCTGGTGGAGGGTGCATAAACCACTAACCCCATGATTATGCACACACAAGTCTAAAAAGCAGAGAATCAAGATATACCGCTCTAGCTTAACATCAGACACGTGCATGAGGGTTTTTTAATTGGGACAGAAGTACGCTACCTGCAAATCCAGGTTAAAGCAGGACAAGTGATCCCTTCTCGTTTGATTACAAACAGCTTGTAAGTACACCTCCCTTCCATGGGAAGCCAGTTTAGGTAGTTGAGAGCTGGAGTGATGTGTTAAAATCTTTTTACTCCAGATATGAGTCGAGCGGCCATGTTTAGCACTGCCCTTAGTGGGGCTAGGTGAGATTTTGGAGTCCCTGTTAGGATGGCGTTCCCGTAGTCGATTTTTGAGCGAACTAGGGATTGGACTACTGTCTTGAGATCATCATGGGGAAGAAAAGGTTTCAATTTCTTGAGGTGTTTTCGGGAGAAAAGAGCACTTTTTGCAGAGTTTTTGATGTGGGCCTCCATTGATAAGTTCTTGTCAAGGGTGATGCCTAGAGTCTTAACTGAGTCGGATAGGACGAGGGGGCAGTTTAGGGCAACCAGATTCTTGAGCCACTCTTGGATTGGTCGATGGTTGCTCTTTGGAGAGAATAGGATTAGTTCCGTTTTATCTGGGTTGAGCTTTAAGTAGTTAGCGTTGAACCAAGTTTGAATCTCGGTTAGAGTTACATTGAGGTGTCGGATGTCGCTGGGAGACTTGATTTTGAAAAAGATTTGGGTGTCATCAGCGTAAAGGTGGTAATTCACTCCAGCTTTTTCCAAGATGATTGTGAGGGGCTCCATGAAGAGATTGAAGAGGGACAGGGAGAGTATCGAGCCTTGTGGGACCCCAAGTGTGGCTTTTGTAGGCTCCGAGAGACAGGAGTTGATTTAAATTTGTTGCGAGCGATGTTGAAAGAAGGCGGTGAACCATTTTAGTACTGTGCCATTAATACTGGAGCGCTTCGGCAAGGTCTCCAGAAGAGCTGGACGATTTACTGTGTCGAATGCCGCAGATGGATGTATGACGTTACAACGCATACTTTTACAACGCCTACCTTTACAACGCATTTTTTACACCGCAACATCCATTACAACGCACACCATTACAACGCATGCCATTACAACGAATTCTTTGAAACTACCTTTACAACGCATTCCACTACAACGCATACTACATTTACAACGCATACCATTACAACGCATTACATTGCATTGCATGTAAGGTAAGTGTTGGATAGTGTAGGGGTAAAAATTACTATTCTAACTCCAGGGGATGCAACAGTAGGGTAAGTGTTGGATAGTGTAGGGGTAAAAATTACTATTCTAACTCCAGAGGGTGCAACAGTAGGGTAAGTGTTGGATAGTGTAGGGGTGAAAATTACTATTCTAACTCCAGGGGGTGCAACAGTAGGGTAAGTGTTGGATAGTGTAAGGGTATAATGTGTTGTAATGCTATGCGTTGTAATGGTATGCGTTGTAATAACTGCGTTGTAATGGTATGCGTTGTGGTGGTGTGCGTTGTAGTGTCATGCGTTGTAATGACTGCGTTGTAAATGCATGCATTGTAATGGATGTTGCGTTGTAAAAGTTTCGTTGTAATGGTAGTGCGTTGTAAAAGTTGCGTTGTAAAGGTTGTATACCCCGCAGATAGGTCAATAAGGATGTGTAGGCAGGCATCACCTTCATCTAAAGCTTTGTGAATATCGCCAGAGACATTGAGCATAGCTGTTTCCGTGCTACAGCCTTTCCTGAATCCTGATTGAAAGGTGTCGAGGAGGTTGATCTCATCAATGTGTTTGTTGAGTTGGTGGAGAATGCATTTCTCCAATGTTTTTACAAGGAATGGGAGGTTGGAGATAGGTCTGAGGTTGTTAAGATCATTAGGGTCAGGTCCTGGTTTCTTGAGAATGGGTGTGATTTGTCCTAGTTGAAGGGAGTCTGGGACACAGCCTAAGGTGAGAGAGGTGTTCGTGATTTTTGTCCAGAGAGGGGAAATGGTGTGGTTGAGTTCTTTTATAATTGTGGATGGGAGGGTGTCCATAGCGTGAGAGAAATTATACTGAAGACCTTGTTTTCCGACATTAGCTCAAAGTCAGACCAATTCGCATTGTTTTTTAGCTGGAGGCAGACCTGATTGTCCATGGTAAGAACTCTTTCTGAATGGTCATGGATGGTTAAAGGGGGGCAGGTTAAGAGGGAAGGAGGGTTAGCGGCTTGGATGAAGGATTGATCAATTTTTGAAACTATTAGTGTAAGTGGTGGCAATTTCTTCACATCGCTCTTTGGTGGCTTTGATTTCTTGAGAGGGAGTGCAGTTTGTATGGCTTTTGACAATGTTGAAGAGCTCTCTCGGTCTGTTTTTCGCCAGATCTAGTTGTCTGCGGAAGAAAGGCGCCTTTTCCTTGAAAATGTGTATATTGTATGCCTGCCGAGCAGATCTAAGTTGAGCTAGGTGCAAGGTTGAGGGTTTAGTCTCCAAGACCTTTCCGTTTGTCTGAGTTGATGGCTTTCATCATTCAGATCCATGTTAAACCAGGATTTAGATTTGGTTTGTCTCAATTGTTTGAGTTTGAGTGGAGATACTTGGTCTAAAACCGCTGTCATTCTTGAGTTAAAGTGTGTAGTGAGGTCATCGGCAGTCCATGATGCGGGTTGGAGTTGAAGATGGGCATGAATCCTGGATTCAAGTTTGGATAAAGGGACTTCTTTGATGTTTCCGGTCCAGTGTTTAGGTTTTTCATCATGAATAGGTTGGTGGCTGATAGGTGCATCTATCTTGAACAGAATGAGGTGGTGGTCGGACTAGTCAATGGGAGAAATCGCTCTCAGAGAGACCAGTTCATTGTTGATAATGATCGCATCCAGTGTTGCACCTTTGATGTGAGTTGGTTTATTGCAGAGTAGTTTGAGGTTATATATTTCAAATAGTATGGACAGGTTCTGGACAGTGGAGTCTTCTGGGTCGTTCCAGTGGATATTGAGGTCACCCAGGAACACGTCTTTAGTGTCTGACTAGGTGTGACCCCAAATTTCCTCTAGCTTAAAATGTATGGTCACATCCACGAACTGTGGATTTCTTAATGAATGTACATATTCTCCCTCTATGTTGCCATTCTAAAGCTAATGCTGCCATGTTTCCCACTAATCTGTTGTCCATTTAATGTTAAGCCCATTGTGACACATTTGATTGATTAATTGTTTTAGCTAAAATGCCTCTCCAACAGTCTTTTGCTGAATCTATGAATTTCTTTTCTAAATCTGTTAAGGCACAAGTCAAATTATGTCTGTGTGCATATGCAGTATCCAGTGTCAAGGTGGATCTAAAATAATGTCCCACTATCTCAGTGTTTTTCGCATCAGGCTGTCTAAGTGTTTCAGCACAGGAACTTCTGAAAAAAACAAGTCATAATTTGAGTGATGGTACTGGAAATTAACTTTCCCATAGAATAAGCTCAGCAATAAACTACAGGTAACTCCATATGTCAAGGGAAGATGGTGATAAGTTATTCCCTCAGCAACTGACACAGGTAATGCATACACAGGTAGCAATCCCTAGCATCCATTGTGTCAACATATTCATAAAGCAGCTTTGAATAAACATTCAATGAGTAATCTCCTCTAGAAGCATCTACATGTGGCTCTTCCTCATCTATTGTGGGCAAACTATTGTTATTAGGAAGGGGTGTTTGCGGGTATGTGTAAATTTCGGCTCTTCTACCTATAAATGATGAGGTAAAGTCGAAATTATAAGTAAAGAACTAGTACTATTGTCACAACAGCAAATACTCCTGCACATATGCGTTTGAGTCTAATAGAGTTTGCATTAGGCTAAATGATTTACATGGTGACAGACTGTTAACTATAAGATTGCAGCACAGCTTCTTCAGTTAGTTGCCACCTTTGCAGATAGCAGAGCAAAGTTCAAATGTCTCTTCAATCAACATATGTACAATGATCTTCGTAGACTTCCTTAGCTGTACTCTGTGTTTTTCTAAGGGACAACCTTAGGCTCAGTCACCAACTTTGTACTCTTCTTTATAGTTTTGTCAAAGCTATATAGTTCTGTCTTTTATAATTGCGCAGTTCAAACTCACTAATGATCACTTCCAGAAAAAATTGACTCAGTCTGTTTAGTGGCGATTGAATTTCAAGACTTAGTTCAGCCACAAAGTTTAGCCCTGGGAGGCTCAATTAGAAGCAAATTGTTATTTCAAAAGGTGAAAACACTCTTTCTGAGTCATTGACAGCTAGATAAGTCCATTCAGGTGAAGAGTACTTCCGAAAGGGCACTCAAGCTCTTTTTCAAATACTTACTGTTGTCCCTTCTTCATCACTGTCACTCAGGCCAAATCCTTCACCATCTTCTGGAATAGGGTGTGGTACGTGTACTTCAGACAGTCAGCGTCTCCCTCTCTTCTGTCTTCTTGGTCACCAGTCTCCAGGTACAACTCAAATTACATCTCAACAAAAGGAGAGAGAGGGTTTTAGGGCACTCTTAGTCCCCAAGCAATATACAGGTAATCAAAAGAAGAGTGACCATAAAGATAAAGTATATAAAGGAGGTGGGTGTCGCACGTGAAGTCTGAGGCCAGTTGTAAGTGGTCCGATGGTAAGACCAAATTTCAAGAAAAAATACACTGTTTTTTCAGGAAACCCTCACTCACCCTAGTGGTGAGATGCTTCATCATCGGGTCCACCGGGAGAGATCGAATACCTCCCCGGTGTGCTGCGACGCCAGGAGACTGCGGAGCAGGTTTTTGTGTGAAGATGAAGTGTGAAAAAATATACTGAGGTTAAAAATGTCAGAGGTTGTACCAAACAAAACTTTATTCATTGGTCAACCTGACATATTAAAAAATGAGATATGTGAAGGGTGCACGAGTGTTAGCTCGTTGTCGGAGCTTCTAACACACCGGTGGGAAGCGGCAGGGGAAAGCGCTATGCAAGCGGTGGTGAGAATTGAGCATTTTTGGAAGCCACACTTTAAGTCAAGACTCAGACTGTGACGCGCACTGTAAGTTGTGAGGGTGCGTGTATGATTGCAATGGGCCCGTTAGGTACTGGGGGTGTTGATGTTGTCACCTAACGTGTGAACCCGGTGTAACTTTGGTATTGGGCATTTTATCACTCGCTGTGCGTATTAATAATGGGAAGAATGTTAGCAGGACAGCGACTCAAAATATTTACATACCATACGTCGATGACGGAAGTTTGTACACTATAATTTACGAGCGTCAGAATAGTATGCAAGGCAGTAGTGTGTCTTTATTGTTATAAAGGCATGTTAGTGATTGAGACATCAAGAAGGAATATGATATGTCTTTTTTGCACTTCTGCATGGGGCTAGACAGTTGGCAGTCACCCCAGGGGCACGTGTTCAGAGGACGCGTGTTCCATTTTGAAGACGGATGCAGGTACGAGGAGGTTTCGCAACCGCTAGGTAAAGAGGAGACTATGTATGCTATATGCCGCAAATTGTGTGGCAAAACAACGTTGGAATTCATTATGTCTTCGTGTAAGGCAGATGGATGTTACAACTTGCTTCCTTTTTGTGTTATTTGTGTTTTTAATGTTACCATCACAGGTTTGAGGTGAATCTCGAGTGAAGTTGAGAATTGGAACCCCTTTCAGCCCTGAAGAAGTTGCGTGATGATTTAGCAACAAAACATGTTGGCAGTACAGAATTGATCATGGTTTGATAAAAAACATTTTTAATGGGGAAGCTTGCAGCATTCAATAAAGTTGTGTCAGGCCAGCAAGCTTCACCGGTTTTTAATGGTGAGAATTACGTCTTCAGATTCTCTCAGGGGTCCAATGGGCACTTATAAAAACAATAGGCAGTGATAGTTTACTTTCATCTAAGTTTCACTATCACTCTTCACCACATTTTGTTTGAGATTCTTACAAAAGGAGAATACACATTTTTATTTTTATTGACACAGAGAGGGAGTAACCTATAATGATAAGTGAGTAAGCTGGCCAGTACCAGTCAGCAGCCCCCCTGGTGTTACTACAGCAGCATCTGCGTGACTTACATTGGCTTCCTGTGGCCCAGCCAGATCATTTTAAAGCTCTGACTATGACTCATAAGGCCCTTCATGACTCGGGTCGTTCCTACATCAGAACACGTTTCGCGTTCTATATCCCGGGGCGCCCTCTGCGCTCAGCCTCACAACGTCGGATGGTGATACCGAGGTTCCGCAGGGCACGGATGAGAGACCAGTCTCATTCTGTCAAAGCAGCTATTGCTTGGAATTTTCTTCCTGTGGATCTTCAGCACATCCAGGATTTTCGTATTTTTAAGAAACAACTCAAAACTTTTCTTTTCAATCAGCTGACTTAGTATCTATGCCTCCTCCTGCTACATCCCATTTGCGCGCCAGGACACTCTAGAGTATTTGTGCGCGATACAAATTCCTCTATAACATAACATAACTGAACATAACTACCGTGAGGTACTCTCTCTCTTCTCTCACACTTTTTTCACATTCCCTCTGATCATCTGTAGTTGGGATTTAGCCTCTGATGGTTTTTAAGATATTGATTGATACACCACGTCAATTAGAGTAGCGAAAGGGATCGCACTCTAGGGAATTGAGAAGAATATTGAAAACCCTTTAAAATTGTCGTATTTCAAGGATTGGGTGCAGTGTAGGTAACAAACTGCTGTTACTCAGCCTTGCTGTTCTGCTTCTGGGACTTCGTCCTGTAACCTCTCAATTTCTTCCCAGATATCCACTGTAGACTACAACTGATTGCAATTTGTGACATCTGAAATCTGATTGAAGTATTCCCCATTAAAGGTGCATGAATTCAAAACACCGTACTTCGTGGCTTCATCAGCATATTTGTTACCCTCTGTCACATAATCTGTGCCTTGTCTGTGAGTGGCACATTTTACCACAGCAATTTGAGCAGCCAGTTGCAGAGCCTGTAACAAGTTTCTCACACTCTCACCATTGTGGATAGGTGACTCAGAAGAGGTCATGAATTTGCGTTGGGACAATAACTGCCCAAAGTCATGAACAACACCAAAGCCATACTGACTATCTGTAAAAATTGTCACCTTGAGCTGGTCTGAAACACAGCATGTTCTATTAAGAGCAATCCATTTTCCCACTTGTACTTAAAAGACTCCTTGAAGCGAGGAAGCTTCAATCTGAGACAGTAGAAACAGCATACACAGCTCTCAGGTTTCCATCATGATCTGGCAAACAACAGACCGCTCATAATTTGATTCAGGTACTGCCACAACTTGTAGGTCAGGTCTCAACTTTTGGCATAGTTTAGTAACATCAAGGCAGTCATGCTGCACTTCTCCTTCAACCTTTTCATTCCCAGGAAGGGGCAGTAAGGTAACAGGATTTAGTACAGTACACCTCCTAAGGCATACATTTTCAGCACCAAGGATGACTGGTTCATACTTGGTAGCCAACTATTGGTAAGGTGTTGTGTCCGAGTATGAGTTAGCAACACCTCAACTGAGAAGCGCCTAAAAACTGTCAAGGGGTGACCCATAACAATGCTGTTGCACTGCTCAATGCTAATGCTAGTGGGTACATCAGCTTTAAGACAACCAGGCAAAGCAGCAGCTATGAGGTCAAGTGTGGCATAAAAATAGGCCACAGGTCTGCAAGCATTGCCAGGCATCTGGGTTAACACTGGAATAGTGCATCGCTCTCTCTCACTGCAAAAGAAAGCAAATCATTTATTATAATCAGGCATTCCAAGTGCTGGGGTGCAGCAGAGAAATTCTCTCATTTCTGAGAAGGCACGCATGGAGCTGTCATCCCATGGTACCGGATCTGGCACGTCTTTGTGTGTCAGCCTCTGTAAAGGTTTGGCAATAAGGGAAAAGTTGGGAATTCACTGTCAACAGTAGTCCACCATTCCCCAGAACATTCTGACTTCTTTCTTGGTGCTTGGCAGATTAATTGTCAGAATCACTGAGATTCTCCCTTGCAACACCTTCCTTGCTCTTGTCTCAATGTGATGTCCTAGGTACAGGGCTTCTTTCTTGCAGATTTGTAATTTGGTCAGGGACAATTTATGTCCATTCTCAGCAAAGTGGTTCAGCAATGTAATTGTGTCATGTTTGCAAGCCTCCTGTGTATTTGATGCCACCAATAGGTCTTCAATATACTGTACTAGGACTGAGTGATAGGGCATTACCAAGGACTCTAAATTCTTTTTGAATATCTGATTAAAGATTGAGGGGCTGTCTGTATATACCCTTGTGGAACTCACCACCAAGCCAAGACATGGCTGCAGAAATGGAAAGTGATGAGAAACTGACTATCCTCATTCAATAGTATAGAAGAGAAGGCTTGACACATATCGATGACAGGAAACCACGTGGCCTCTCATGGAATCTGAAATAAAACCACAGCTGGTGTGGGTACCACAGGACAAGAAGGAAACACTATGGAGTTTACCTTTCGCAAGTCTTGGACAATGCAGTACTTGCCGTTGGGTTTCTGCAAACCCATAATAGGTGAGTTACACAGACTTCCCAGAATCTCCTTCAGAATGCCTTGCTCAATCATTAAGTCAATCACAGGAGTAATCCCAGCAATAGTTTCAGGGGTAAAATTATATTGTGAGATTCTGGGGCATTTGACTTAGTACACTGACAAAATATCAACTCAAAATATCCCCAGGCAAAATATTGTGACCAAAATATCGATGTCAAAACTATCTACATCCTATACTTATGATGGTAAGTACAAAAATATCGAAAAATAATATTGATGTCATAAATATAGTTGTACAAAATATTGTTTTTTAATATATATAAAATACATTAATAAATATATATATTACAGAATAAAAGTAATTAAAACAATACATTGGATTTAATATACGTTTTAACAATTAAACCTGATTAAAGAACTTACTTTAAGACAATTATTAAACTAATAATATTAATGTATTTTATCATTTTAAAATTATATAAAAATAGAACAAATATATATACATATACCAATAACATAAAATCTAATAAAAAACTAGTTTATTATAAATTAAAACATTAAACTATTTAAGAATATTTAAACTTAAATTTCCCATTCCAGTCAGTGCAACAGTAGGGAAAGGGTTGGATAGCGGAGGGGTAAAAATAACTATTCCCTCGCCAATAAGTGTAACAGTAGGGAAAGTGTTGGCTTGCATACAGGTAAAAATGACTATTCCCCCTCCAGTGAGTTCAACAGTAGGGAAAGTGTTGGATAGCGGAGGAGTAAAAATGACTATTCCCACTTCAGTGAGGGCAACCGTAGGGAAAGTGTTGGAAAGCGAAGGGATAACATTTGCTACTCCCACTCCAGTCAGTGCATCAATAGGGAAAGTGTTGGATTGTGGAGTAGTAAAATTCACTATTCTCACTCCAGTGAGTTCAAAATCAAAAACAAACAAAATATGATCAACAGAATAACATTTTTTTTTTTTAAAGGAAGCAAAAAAATATGAATATGTTAAAAATTAAAATGCAAATATTTTTAATATACAAAATAAAAAAACATATTATAATGTTAAATACATACCATAAATACCTACAAATATTTTATTAAATAAAATAAAAAAGAATTTTGAAACAAATATTTTTATTTAGAAATGATTTATTAACAAAACATTAAGTATTACAAACATTTAGTCTATTTACTTCCTAGCCTATAACACCATACAACTCACAACCCACATCGAAATAAAAAAATGTATTTGCATAATTAAAATAATTAATTATCAATTAAAAATATATTATTAATTAAAAAACAAATAAAAAAAGATAAAATGTAATTAAATTCCCACCCGTTACACTTATAATCCCCACAACCCACACCTAAAATTAATTACACAATGAAATTGTTTTTAACAACTAATTATAAGGTAAGTAAATTAATTTACTCCCTCCCCTTCACCCCTAAAAACCCTAACCAAAACACAAAAAAAGAATTAAACAATTATGCTAAATAATTATCAATTAATTAATTCATATTAATTATCAACTAATTAATTAATTAAAAATAAATTACTTTCCAACGTGTACCCCTAAAACCCCATAACCCACAACAAAAATTAATTTAACAATTTCCATATTTAATAGTCAATTAATATTAATTAACAACAAATTAATAATTAATTAAAAATAAATTACTTCCCACCCTTTACTCCTACAAACCCCACAACCTGCACCTAAAATTGACCCAAAAGGGGGGAGGAGCCAAGCGCGTGACCAAGATGGCCGTGTGAGAGCCTGGCTCAGTGGTCCCCTTACTCCTCCGGGCATATACTGTAACTAATCCTGACACCGGAACACCCCACCCGACGGCGGAGTCGTAGCGGCGCTCCCTGCGGTGACTCTGTCCCAGATCTGACGCCGTAGCCCTGAGTTACGCCGCCTGAAATTACGTGGCCTACCAGCCTCTGGAGCCGGGGTCTGGAGTGGGGGCAGTGGCCGGCTCCGAGGCTGCCAATATCGGGGCCGGAAACCGGAAGTCACCGGTCCGGCTCCGCGACTACACTATCCACAGTCGGAGACTGGTGTTGGCGTGGAGACCCTCGGAGGAGCTGGATCGTGGGGCAAGCTTGCCCTGCCTGGTCTCAATTCGGCTGGAGGCGGAGCATTGATTGGTGCCCTGGGTGAAGCGGGCGCGTCGTTCTGAGGTGCGGCCGGACCATGACGAGCGGGCGCAAGGGACTGCGTCCAGCGGTGGAAGCGAGCATCTGTGGTGGCCCTGGAGGGCAACAAGATGGCGGTGGTGGCCCTCGCGGCCAAGGAGAGTGGGCGGAGCTGATCCGTCCATGGTCGTTCATGGAGCGGATCTCCACGGCACACCTGGGCTCAAGTAAAGCGGGCTGGAGAGTGGCAGAAAGCCGTAGAGGCGCCTGGTGTTCTGAGGATTGCTGAGCTGTGCGGGGCGACTGGGACAGGTGCGGCAGCCGGTCCAGTGCACCCGACGCCAGCGGAGTTGGAGGAGCAGCAGGGTGAGGCAGTCTGGTGGTGGCAGCTAGAAGGGAGCATAAGTATTATTGTCATAGCGGTGCCAAAGGAAATACTGCGGGCCTTCGCGCGCCAAGGTCCGGAGCTGGTTGCAGGAGGTAGCGGGTGCCATCCCATAGCAGTGCACCTATTGTCATGCCCACGGGGTGTTGGGTCAAGCAAGACTGCTTCATTTACCCACCACAATATGGCTCTAATAGGTACTTAAGGAGTGCTCCTGTGGATGGGGGTGTGAGCCCTGGCTGCGATAGATTGACCCTCACTTGGTTGGGGACCCTAAAAGTGAGCCGATGTACTGGAGCAGTGACCTATGCCCCTCACTGTCTGAGGTACTGGAAAGTGAGGTGGTCTGCGCATTGAACCGCGGCGGGACTATTGGTGGCTTGGCGCAGCCGGAGGAGCGTTGTCGTGGTCTGCGGGGGGATTCAGAGATTAGTTGCCGCCTTGATGGTGACAAAGCTGGACGCAGACAAGACCTTGTCTAGGTCTTCCAAAGGATCAAAACACATTCAATCCAACAAGTTAGACCGCTACACGATGCCTAAGGGCTCCCCTACTGACTCGAAGAGGGCCCAATCCTCGACGGGGAGAGATTTGCAGGGTTCCATCACAGAGCCAACGCCATTGGATGTCATGGCGGCCATTAACGGGGTCCAATCTACTCTAGGGGTGAAAATGGAATCCTTGGACAACAAATCAGACACTGTCATGATTGAGGTTAATCTGATGCGGACGGATCTCACAAAGGCGAGTGAGAAAGTTAAATCGCTTGATATCAAAACTGCTAGTTTGATTGATGATATGGCTTTGCTGCAACAGGAGGTGCATGACCTCAAGACTTCCCGTAATGCGACAGACTGGAAACTCGATGAATATGAAGGAAGGGCTAGGCGTAACAACATACGCATCCTTGGGGTGCCCGAGAAGTCGGAGGGTCCGGCGCCGGACTTGTTCGTAGAAGACATTGTCCTTAATCATCTTAAGCCCAAGGGACTGAGCAACTTTTTTACAATTGAACGTGCCCATCGAGTGCCAGGGGGAAGGCCCAGAGCGGGGGCACCCCCTGCACTATGATTGCGAGAGTCCTAAATTTTCGAGATAGAGACGTGATTCTGCAGGCATCTCGTGCAGGGGCCTCTCTGCGATATGAAAATGCAACTCTCTCCTTCTTTCCGGAATTTACCCAGGTGGTGCAGAAGCAAAGGCAAAGTTTCCTCCCTGTGAAGAAGAAACTCAGGGAAAAGGGACTAAGGTATGCCATGATGTTTCCGGCGTGGTTGCGCATGGAAATCGATGGGAAGGCCTGTTTTTTTTACAATCCGGAGGTGGCATCGGACTGGATAGATAGCAGGCACTTGGTTGGGCCGGAAGAACGGGATCACGGCGGTAGAGAGGAACGGCAGGAACAGGAATGATCATGGCCGTAGGAATTTTCATATTGTTTGGGAGAGTCGGGTTGGGGGGCGGATCTGCAGCTAATTTCTTAATTTGACTTCATAGACTGCCAGATTGCTGTGGACTGCCCTGGAGTTTGGGGAAGTATTCTGAAAGGGTTGGAGGGGGGGAGGCGGGGTATTGGTTTCCTCCTTGTTACTACCTTTAGTTAACTCGTAAGTTGGGAATTGAGTGACAGGCACACTGCGAGTTGGGGATGGACGTTCGCCATATCAAGGGGTGCAGGGAGGTGGGGTGGGACTGGGAGCGGGTGGGATTGTTTAGGTCAGAGACCTCATTGTATGCAGGATTGTTTGCAGGGTGTTTCTTTTCCTTTTTCGATTTTCTTTTTGCATCAGGTGAAATTGTGGTGATTGTATTGTGCAGGTCCTGGTTAAATGTCAAGTGTTAGTCAGGGATCGGGGATAAAAGAGCTAAGCTGGAATGTGAACGGTTTGGGGGATAGGATTAAGAGAGGAATGGTAAACCAGCTGATCAGACGACACTCCCCTGACATAGTATTGTTACAGGAGACGCACCTTGTCGGTAAATGCTGCATGGCCCTGCACAAAGGGAGTTAAATGCTAGCAGCACATGCTGGGTTTACCACGGGGTCGAGGGGGGTTGGCATTTTAGCGAGAAACTCCTTTCCCCTATCCATTCGAGCCACATGGTCGGACAAGAGAGGTCGCTATATTGGAGTATCAGGGCAGTGGGACAGGAGGACAGTTACCTTCATGTCTATTTATGTCCTGCCGGGCGTTCAGTGAGATACTTTCCGTGATCTGGGTGCGGTTTTCCTCACCTTGCCTCAGGGCCACCTGGTGATAAGGAGAGATTTAAATGCGGTAGTGAACGGAGCGATGAACAGGCACCCGGTCAGAACTCTGAGGCCGGCGCAGCAGTGGCTCCCGACTTTCTGGAAACGACAGGGCTTGTGGATGGGTGGAGGTTACGCAACCCGACAGAGATACACTATACACACGTGTCCGTCGCATACCACAGCCTGTCCAGAATAGACTACATCCTGGTGGCGACGGCCCTGGCTGCTGCGGTAAGGGAAGCGCGACACCTGGGGAGGGGCATCTCCGATCGTTCTCCTGTTTGGCTCCGGATTGAGGTCGGTCAACCTGCGGTAGGTAGGGTAGCCCCTATTAACACATGGCACATGAAAGACCCTGCCACCGCAAGGGAGATTGCCAAGTTCACGGAGAGGTACTTCCAGGAAAACAGGGGTACTGTGGACTCGGCGCCAACCCTGTGGGAAGCCTATAAGACCGTCGTGCGAGGGGAGGTATTATCATTAGTTGCAGGGAAGAAAAAGAAGCTCCGGGTAGCAATGGGGAATGCGGGGGGAGAAGTGATAAGGTTGGAAGCAGAGGTATCTAAGGTGGTAACTCCGGAGGGCATACACCTTTTAAAACTGAGACTGGATGAATATAGAAGCCTTGCTAGAGACAAGGCGGTAGCGCAGTACGACGACACCCAGAGTAGAATATACGAGCATGGTGATAAGGCTGGTAAATTAATTGTGTGGCTCGAGAGGGGACAGTGGGCATCGAGGCTGGTGCCGGAACTGCAGGGAGCGGATTCCACCATAATCACGGACCCACAAGAGATAGCGAATTAGTTGAATACTATAGCGGAGTATACACCTCGGTGGACGGGTACTCTGAGGCAGACAATAGTGAAATGATCAGAGATATTCACATGCCCATGTTATCGGACGAAAACCGGGAGTATTTAGAGGCCTCCCTCACGGATGATGAGGTGGCCCAGGCCCAGGCCATCAGAGGGGTGCACTCCGGGAAGGCTACGAGCCCAAATGGAATCCCTATAGAGTTGTATAAATTGAGTGCTAATAAACTCCCCCCATCTATCCGATCCATGCTTACTGAGAGTAGAGAGAGGGGTCAACTCCCATACGACCAGCGAGTGGTGAACATTGTGGTCATCCACAACGAGGGTAAACCCAGAAAGCTTTGTTCCTCATATAGGTCAATCTCGCTGCTCAACGCCGAGCCCAAAATCCTGGTGAAGCTGCTCACGACGCGATTAGTAAAAGTGATCACTACCTTGGTACCTCTGGATCAATCCGGCTTCATGCCACGTCGGAATACTACCCTTAATTTGCGGAGGTTACACGGGGTGTTGGGCAGGACCCCAACGATACAGGAACCGGCGGTGCTGGTGTCCCTAGACGCCATCATGGCATTTGACAGGGTCGAGTGGCCCTACCTGTTCGCGGTGTTGGCGAAGTTTGGCTTCGGACCGGAGTTTGTTGGCTGGGTACGCCTGCTGTACGCAAATCCCCTAGCTAGAGTGGTTGTGAATAATCGCAAATCCGACAACTTTCCCCTC
The DNA here is from genome assembly GCF_964261635.1 of Lissotriton helveticus. Classification (NCBI taxonomy): domain Eukaryota; kingdom Metazoa; phylum Chordata; class Amphibia; order Caudata; family Salamandridae; genus Lissotriton; species Lissotriton helveticus. Next base: position 1,893,906,465 of record NC_136059.1, on the reverse strand, counting down.
GGTAGAGGCACAAGACAGGGATGTCCCTTGTCCCCGCTTCTCTTTGCTTTGGCCTTGGAGCCCCTGGCGGCATGGGTTCGGTGGGACCGTTCGATACGAGGCCTGCGGTGGACATTAGACTGGGAGGACAAAATTTCATTATACGCTGATGATATCCTTCTCTACCTCACTAATCCTAGGGGTTCCCTGGACTGTTTTCTGGATGTATTGGCTATATTCGGAAGGTATTCCGGTTTTGCAATTAACTTGTCGAAATCAGTGCTCTTCGTCATTTAGGGGCGATCCGCTGGTGATCCCGAAGGCATGCCCCATTCAAATTGAGCCGATAGGGCTTAGATACCTCGTATCTATGTCACGCTTGACCCAAAGTTGAGATATGCCAATAATTTGGGCCCCCGTTGCTTCGTTTCAAGAGGGACATGGAGTGATGGAAGGCCATTCCGCTCTCCCTCCTGGGTAGAGCGGTGCTCTTCAAGATGATGGCCCTCCCTCGTTTCTTATACACACTCCAGAACACAATGGACCCGGTACCGGTGTCCTACTTCAAGGAAATCGAGGCCCTCCAGAGAGAGCTTCTCTGGGACAGCAGACCTCGAATAGCATTCTCGAAACTCACCCTTCCCTGGTATGACGGGGGATAGGACTGCTGGATCTACGGAAATATTATTGGGCTTCCCATCTGGCAGCAGTGAATCATGTTATATACGGGCCCCCAGGGGATCCGGGATATGCTATTGACTGCTGGCAGGTGCCAGGGGGCGATTTCTCCAGGGCGCTATATGCCAGATCTGGCTGGTTTCACCTGGCTGGACCAACGGCACAAGTGTGGCATACAGTTAACAGACATCTGGGGTGGGAGGGGAGACTCACACTCACCACCCCCTTATGGAGCTCAGAGATTTCGACACATGGGATCCATCAAAGATGTGTGGGGGGCAGGCACTTTGCACACATTTAACTCTCTTAAGCAGCAGTACCGCCTACACGATAGGGAGCATTACCGCTACCTCCAGATTAGACATGCTCTGCTTACACATATCCCCAAAGAGACCGCACTTCCCGAGGCTTCCCCACTTGAAGATTGAGTGTTAGACGGACACCTCCCGGAGAAGACTTTCTCTTTAATATATAAAAACTCATAAATAATATGGAGGACCCGCTGGTGCATGTTAGAATGCACTGGAGTGCAGATGGACTAGAGCTGGATGAAGAGGACTGGCAGGAGGTGGTCTCCTCTCCAAGGGTGGTTGCGATACAGATGAGGCTCAGATCAGTGCAATTCAAGATTTTACATAGGACATATGTTACTGGGCCTCGTTTGATTCGCATGGGTCGAGGAGATAGTGGGGAGTGTTGGAGGGGATGCGGAGCGCTTCGCACCTTTATGCACATTTTGTGGCACTGCTCGGAGGTGCAGGATTACTGGGTGTAGATCCATGATAAGTTGAGAGATGTTTTGGGGGTGGAGATGCGTCCGGAGGCCCGGAGGTTCAAACTAAACATTTGGGAACCCACAGATCTGAGTGTTTATGGGAGACAATGGGTGACATTGGCATGTATGATAGCGAAACGGAACATAGCTCAATTATGGGGTGCCAGTCAGATGCCTCGGGTTGCGAAATGGTTGGAAGTCATGGACAGGTCTATGTTCAGAGAGAGATCAGTCTACGTAGCCAGGGGGTGCCCGAGGAAGTGGGGGAAGGTGTGGGAGGCCTGGAATCAGTACCGCAGAGACATTTGCGCACCACCGGTGTGTCAAGAAGAAGAGGAAGCGCAAGAGTCCCTGTGATCCATTGCCTGTATACTGTATTTATTATATTGTAAGTATGGGAAGGTAACATTGACAAGTTTATCGACTGCTAAAGTCACCTGATGTTTTTTCATTGTATTTTTGTTATTAAAAAAGATTATTAAAAAAAATTTGACCCACAAAATGTAAAATATTATTGACATTATAAAATCTACATTAAATAAATATTAATAAATTCAAAATATTCATTAATTTATTATAATTAAATTACTACCCATCCTATTTTCCTATAAACCGACAACCAGCTACGGAACAAAAAAATCCAAAATGTAATTAAAATATTATGAATATTAAAAATGTAACACATATATTGAAAAGCATAAACAATACTTATATTTAAATACATCACATACATTTAAAATATATATTAAAATACATAACACTAATTAAAAAATCTATATTTTACACAACTATATTTTTGCAAACAATATTAGTGACTCCTATATTTTTAAAATCGATATTTGTTACCTTAAAGTCGATATTCTTGACCACAATATTCTTGCTGTCGATAGTTCTGTGTCATGAAATTTAAACCTCGATATTAGTGTAAGCTGACATTTCCAACTCGATATTTTGACTGAATACCTTTGGCTTCATTGTAATGCAGAGGGGTTCAACCTCATTGATAAGTCTGATGTCTTTACCTAAAAAGTCCCAGACATCAGGTATCACTGTGTCTCCCAATTCTGGGACAAATTGTCTTTTGTGAACATGAGTACCTTTTGATTTATGATCGCTGACTGAGCAGTGTAAAGATGATGTCCTCATCACGGGTCTGGAATTTAGTCCAAAATGGGGTACAGTTGATGGAACAATTACCCATGCACAAGAGGTCTCATCCAAGCAACTTCACATGGCTAGAATCACACACCACAAATCGGTGATGATCCTCGGAGGACCCTATCTTGACAGGTACTGCTTCTGAAACTGGGCTAGTCATTTGTTTATTTGCAACTCCCACAACTTGGATTCTTTGTCCCAAGAGAGGTAGGTTGGGAAGCTCTACTATTCTTACAATGGAGTGGGTAGTGCCAGTGTCATTAAGGAATGAGACAGAATTCCCATTAACCTCACCATCCACGTATGGACCACTCTGGCCTACCTCCAAGGTTGCGCCAAGCAAACAATTCTCCTCCCCTCTCAGGCCCCATTATTGTGACAGGTCTGAGCTGAAATCATCTCCTTGGATCATGGAGTATTGTTGGGACATACCCTATTACAAAGGACTAGTGTTTATATTGGGGATCTGGTTCGCATTGTATCTCTGGACATTTACAACATTTGTATTTTGTTGTGGCATTGGGGCTTGTTAAACCTGCATTACCTGAGCTGGTGGCACATTGAGATTAGGGTTCTAAAATTCTCTGTCTCTGTACTTGTTGGGTCTGAACCACATTGTTTCCCTGTGATTGGACAAATCCACCATTCTGAACTGGATTTCCATTAACCATGGTACCATTAACCAGCGCCGAGACACCACTTGTGGTATTTGTTGCGCTCTACAAATCTTAAAAATAAATAAATAAATAAATACCAGCATTAAATCTGCACTTATTTTTTCAATGCCACAACCTGCCGCAAAAGTGGCAAGGGTTGGTTTTCTTCAAAGTCTGCACATCAACACCTGTTCTCTGATCAATTGGTACACCTCACCCTCTTTTCTATAATTCGAACGCTTGCTGTTGAAACCTATTAACACCTTGCATCATAGGAACTCCCTGTTGATACACTCCCTGCATCGGACCTGCACTCTCAACAAACGACTGATTCAGTCCTCACAAGCAGCCTTTATTTGTACTATCATTATTTTCTCCTTCAATTTCTTGTGTTTCATTTCCAATTCATCTCCTCAGTACCTTGATATCTCAAAATGTCATCAACGGGCTTACTCTGCCAACACATCAAATGCTCTTCATTCATGGAACTAACCTTGGGCTTCAATCCATACATGAACCGGTAAACAAAATGTCCCATATTGTTTCCCTCAATAGTCTCGGTCCCACAGAACTGCTTAATTGCCTGCAATAATCTCTGATAGTAAGCATGTATTGACTCTTTGGTTTCTTGGGTCGTTCTAATAGACGATCAGCTAGTGTGGAAACAGGCAGTGGCAAGCAAAAAAATGCTCTTTCAAAGAGCGACTTCAGCCCTTGTCCCTTTTTCTAGAAAACTGGGCAAACCAGCCCCAAAAGAGCTGTTAAAAATTTACCATGCAAAATGCCACAGTGTAGCCACCTACGGTGCTGGCGTTTGGGGCTACGCTCATGTAGACGGCTTACAACTGGTCCAAAATGGGTTCTTAAAATACATGCTGGCACTTCCTCATGGTGCTCCAATATACGGTTCCCATATAGAGCTGGGTATCGATTATATAACTGATATCATTAGATGCCAGCCGATTCTTCTATGGCACCGTATTTGGACCAAACCCCAATGCCACCTAACCCGCTCTTTACTACAAGACTGTCTTTCCTTGGTAAATTGGAAAAGAATTCCATGGCTTCTTTATGTTTCCAATTTCTTAAACGATTTGAATTGTGCATTTTACTTCACCGAACCATCGTCACTGACCGACATCAGTAGAAAGGCGTTGAAAGTTCTCTGTTTAACCCATCTGAGAGACCTCTGCCTTTCAAATGAAGTTTCGAAACCAACTAATGCACAAATTCTTATGTTACAATCTTCCCTTGGTATTCAGCCTTACTTAACTTTCTTTTTATCTAACCACGAAAAATTTGTTCTAACTAGGTTCCGTTTTAACTCCTTCTTCCGCCTCGTTACTTTCCCTAAAGCACCAAACTGGTCTCATGTATTAGTGCATTGCCCGTGTGATGGTGTATCACCACAATCGACCATTCACCTCACCCTATTCTGTCGTTACTACGAACAATCTCGTAAACGATGGATCATTCCACTTCTACGCAGAATGGGGTTAAGAACATGCCGGCCCGCTTATCTGGCACTTCAGATGTTGGACACTCCCTATGTAGCTAAATGTGTAGCTCTATTCCTAAAATCATGCTTAAGATTGCGCTGTAATATAGGGCTTCCTTCACCTTGACTTGTTGCAAATCGCTGTTATACTGATTAACTTGTAATCGTCGTTTTTTGTTTTTCTCTTTTGTTTTTTTTTTGTTGCAAATTTTAATGTCATTGTGTCTTTGCATGTATAATAATTCTGTGTTCTTAACTATTATTCGATTACTATGATGCACTTTTTATGATTGAACTTACTGTCAATCGAATAAAAGTTTTTGAAATGGGTCGTTCTGTGAATCTTGACACAACCAATCTCTTTAGGAGATATTTTCTATTTCAGAAATGTAATCACCTGATTGTACTTTTTCATTACCAGTGGTGGCAAAGCATGTGATTGAGGATGTCTCATTGGCTCCACTCCTGGCCAATCAACAGCAATTTTGCATTCGACCCACAGATCACCTGGAACCACAATTTCAAATAAAGCATCAAAATCTTTACATAAAACATTTGATATTTTCTCAAATTGATCAACCTGTCGGTACGATTCCATTGGATTCTCTCAGTTTTGGATAATCTTTTGTGAAGGATGAAAGATCTGACCTGCTCCATGGTACATCAACATACCCTCTACCAGGCACTTCTCTCCAGGGAAGCATGTGTAGACCCTCATCTTCCTCCTCTGTTCCAGATGAAGGCATCTGTAACCTGACCTTCTTTGGTTCCTTTTTCTTTGGCCAGCTACCTTCCAATTTATTTAATTCTCTTTGCTTTCACACATTCACAATTAATTCCTTAATCTGGAAATTCATTCCAGATGGATGCATATTGGCGAGATCTCTGTCACTACAGCTTAACCTGTTACTTCTTTGAAGGGCTTTGTATTTCTGTTTTTCAATTCCATGTCTTTTAGCCAATTCAGTCAATTTGTCATGAGCCTGTCATGCACGTCTGGTAAAATCTTTGGACAGGACCAATATTTCTTCATCCTGGTTAGCATTCAGTCGTGATAACTCAAGAGTCCCAATTATTATCTCTTCAAATTCTACTTTCAATTGGGCCACATCTAAAACTGTCTCTCTCTCTGGCGCTTGAGCTATTGTTCCACTCGTTCCAGGATTTCCACTACTTGCCACATCACCCCATCGCTTAGGTATCTAGACTGGCTTCCCCTCGAGGGAAGAACGCCACTGATAATTTCCTGCCTCACACACAAAAGCATTACATTTTAACGAACCAAGTTACCTGGCAGAAAAGATTTGAATATCCGGTGGCAGCCTCTACCTAAGAAGTGCAAACTCTCTCAGACTTGAACCTCTTAGATTCCGAAAACAAAAAACGTACATATGCTCCATCTCTGGGTCGGCGCCAAGGATCTAGAACTCTTTACCACCCAAGGTGCGTTCAAACCCATTGACCCACCTTTTAAAAAAAGAGGTGAAAAATATCCTAATGAATCGATTCCTTTCATAGACTTTAGGAGAGCCCTCCCCAGGGTGCAACGGACATCACAATGTCATCAATTTCTAGATTGGTCAGAAGCACTTCCTTCACAGGAGAACCCCAATAAAACATTGCTCCCCTGGGTACCTGGATCTGAAAGTTTCAGAGCAGCAGCAAAATGCCCACCGTGAAGAAGCTGGATCAGTGTCTATTAATGGAATGACAGACGTTTATTGTAATATCAGCCTATTGTGTCTTTTTACTTTTGCTGTACTTGTATGTACCTATATTTTTGTTCAATCAACCCTATGCACAACGCTCTGATACCCTTGGGTCATGTTTGCGTTTTATAAAGCACTCTAAATAAATAAATACAAATAAAATTGCCTGCTACTGCAGGTTTATACAAGGGAACTACTGAACCAATCGTGACAGGAACAGTCAATGCATCTGGGACATTCAAAGCATGTGGTGTCGAAGGGGCTGTCATTGCTGAATGTTCCCCCATCGGGTCAGGATTCATATTTACCGGTACAGTAGGAACATCAAAGGTTTCACTCATAGGTACATTACTCGCTCCACCAGTCTGTGTCTGATTGTATGGAGGCAGGCGATTTAGCTGTAACTCAGTTGTAAAGTCATCCTTTATATCACTATCACTGTCCTCAGCTGCTCTCCCTGTGTCATCTGTCTCTTTATTCTTTTTCTTTTCCTTACATTTGCCTTTCCCTCCTTTCTCACTTGTCAATGGCTCTCTCAATCAAGTCATTCTTTCATGAGGTCTGCTTTGCATCCCACCTAGCAACCGCACAAGTGCGTATGTCTCTCTGGACTCCCTTGAAATCTATCTCTCTACCTAAAATGAGCCATACTTTCCCATACATTAAGTGCTTCATATTGTGTAGGTCTAGGAGGCGGCTTCATTTCATACAGCGTCTTCCTTAAATGTTGAATGATATTCAAATTAAATGTCCCATAACTAAGACTTTACACTGCACCATCTTTTTCAGTGATCTTATGCCGTTGTGCGAGCCAAACATGTGTGAAGACCCACTTCTACCACCACAGTATGACCTGGCATACCTTCAGGTGGTGCCTCTTCTCCCTTTCAAACAGGAACAGTCCCATCTCCCTTTACAAGGCTTGTAATGCTTCGATCAAAATATGCAATATTTACAAATGACTTTTAGATGAAATCAGGAAATGATTTTCACCCACAATTCTCTTGTTTGGCAATCAGAACCAATACCAGCATAGCTCTCTATGACGTATTCAACCAATCCCAGCACAGCTCTACACTAACCGACCTATACCCGCCTGGTACATTGTGACGTCAGCCCCACTCCTTGCAGCAGCTCATCTTCCTGTTCAATTTTTCTCAACCGCGTTCTCTAAGCAATTCACGCAAAACAATGCAAGCAACTTCAACAACAAACTCTGCCTGCTTCACTAAAGAAATTAAATATTATTTATATACACAAGAGGCAAATCAGAACAACCCTTTCAGGCCTATTCTAACATTCACTTCCAGTGAAACCTTTCAAACCAGTGGGATCTCTCTCAGATTAATACAGTTTCTCCCTGTGCACTGAGAGCAGCTATACCTCACACATCTTACAGTCACACAAAGTAAAGGCCCTATCTCGATAATGCTGTTGACGACGTCGCACAACAAGCTTTGGAGCACAGCAGACAACTGCACCCAGTGTCTTCTACACAGTAACTTGACTTTGCGTCTTTTGTCTTTTGTCTATCACAGGGTCTTAGGTCATGATGGACCCCATAACCACTTCAACTTCTTTGCATTAAGTACCATATTTACACATCAACCTAAATCATCTCTGCATAATGCCACACAGCCACTGCAATTCACCGCAATCTAAGAATATGCAATAGAAATGGGCGACCCTATTAATACTCACACTCCTCCACTTCTACAAGTTGCTTCCAAATCACTTGATGTTCATTGATCATTAGATGGAACCCTGGGCTTTTTGGGGGTTTGGACTAGGCTTGGGCAGTTTCTAGATTTAACACCCTAACTCCATCAATGTCAGTGGATAAACCATCCGATGAGCTACCAGATTTGATGCAATGGTTTCTGAGCCCTCATTGCTTGTCATTGGTACTCTCTTTTTGATTAGACTGAGAGGTGCTGGAAGTTAGCATTTGCATCCAAAATTTCAATGAACAGTGCAACCAATTTGGCTACACAATAAGGACCAGGAATTGGTAGCCAAGTTCAACGATGTTTATTAGAAATTAATAATCAAATTCAAATACAAAACCTTTAAGATCACACTGTAGAGATACAAAATAACCACTGGAATTCCCAGACACCTAAAGAAATCGAGGCAAACTCTTATTAAACAAACAGTGAATTCTTTGATGGTGATGCAGAATAGTAGCATTAAATCTGGTGCTCAGAAAATATTCTAAGAATCTCTTGCCTATCTATACGTCATGTAGAATTTCAAATTCCTGAGGATGGTTAGGAGCAAAAGGCTCTGAAATTCCCATAAAGGAAATCAGGTCAGGACAAAAAAGAATCAGGCAGGGAAACGTAAGCATCTCAGAAGGTCGATCAAAGAGTTTTCTATAGAGTCATGAACAAGTGTTAGCCTAAGCCACACTAAAGCAAGAAACAGAAAGTGGAAGCATTGAGGTCTAAACCTCTCAATGGCTATTCAGATAGTGAGGACTCACGGAAGGTGTCTGCAAGGATTCTGCATGAGCGATCTTTTGGGGCAAAAGGTAGAAAGGGATCCGCAAAATTCTCTGTGAAGCATCTGCTAGAAATCTGTAAGGAATCTGTCTGTAAGTCCAGCAGGGACAGTATATTATAATGTGTGAAGTCCACTAGGCAACAGCCCCTTGATCACATCATCAGGGACACATTGTCCTCGTCGAATCCCAAAGTTGCAGACTACAACATTGCTGGATTGTCCCACATGGTAGATAGGTGTAGGTTGCAACAATTACTCAATGGGCCTTTCAGTTGACACACTGTTTTTCCATGAACCTTCGTCAACGTGTTCTTCTCAGGCTCTTTCTCCTATCTCTAGTACAGTAATGTATCTGTTCTAAACTAACAATGCATGTGAATACCTGCAAGAAATGTCATATTAGCAAAACATGGAAAGCATTATTTCATTAAATGTAGCATGGTGAAATGCAAGCCTACATTGTTAAGTCAAGTTAGACATTAATTCAGTGGTGCACAATTATTATGCGTGTGCACATTTAAACATTAATTAATATACAATTCTAATACATGTTAATGAATTCACACTATGGGCCTGATTCTGATGCGGGTTGGAAAGCTTACCGCCCGAATCGGTTTGGAAATAGTTTCCGACCCACTCGGATCAGGAGACTACGACCGACGGAGTACAATGTATCCGGATGCTTCCAGATACGATTTGGTTGGATTCCCATTGACTTCAATGGGAGCATATGTTCCTAACCGCATCATAATTTGGACTTGGGTCGGGAAGACACATTCCTGATCTGATTTGGAAGGAGCAAATGCCATTAGGAGGCCTCCCTAACTGCATCAGAATCAGGCCCTAGGTGGGAATGCTTTCCTAACAGCATCAGAATCAGGCCCTAAGTGTAGCATACAGTAAGTCTTAAAATATATCAGTGTAAGTAAGGCTCAGAACTACAATTTAAATGTATTTACATGTAACATTAATGCACACCATACATAAACCTTATTGGTTCTAGTAAGATCACATTCTACATATATGAGGATGGTTTTAATCATTGTATCAACTCATTATGTTTTGATCACACGTTATAGCACATGTCTAGGAAAGTCATGTTTCTTCTTTAGAGTAAGTGCATTCTTTATTAAACGAGGATGGTTTTAACTCAATCAAACTACATTTAAACATCCTAATCAGCATGCTTAAACATGTACTTATGTATACATTCGCGAATTCTGCAATAAATACTCTCTTTAATAGTAATGTTGAGTAAAATATCTTCATCAATCATTGAAGCACGTAAGAAACGTGCTAAATGCACAATCATGTCATGTATCTGTAGACATTTTCATACTTTTTGATCATATTAGGTTATTTCCATTGCTATATTGTTCTGCTCACAAATAACCTTCTGTGATACAGGTGTAGAAATGCTACAAGTATCTACATCTTCTGTACCTATTCACTGGAAGTCTTATTGTTAAGAGTTTCATATTTATTCGAACATCTCTAGATGACATTAGCAAAGAGGGTATTGAAAAATTATTCAAAGAGTTGGAATGGTGCTTATGTGTTAAGGTAATGGCATTATCCTGTAACCTACCTTACATAGCATGCTATCTCTGTAACATTAGGGCGTCATCATGTGGAATCTTGAGTTGCAGAGATTCCTTGTAGAGCAGTTGAAGAAGAGGATTTGGTTTGGAGGATGTGTACAGGGTTGGCTTGAGTTAGATGCAATAAAGGACTTTAACAAAATAAGTGTTGGAGCACTTCTTGACAAGTGGTGATGAGTTGCAGCATCCATTTCCTTTTCAAAAACCAAACGTGCATTATATTCATCAAAGGACATAATGGAAAGTAAATATCCTCTTTACCGCTGCTGACGTACAACAAATTAAACCCAGCTGAAAAACAAAAGGTACTGTGCAAAGGTATTTTTTTTAAATCTTTAATACTGCTATTAGTACTTTAATAGTGCTAACAGGCCCCAGCATGGGAGTAACGGTTTCAGAGGCAAATGTTAAAAGGTGCTTGTCAGCAGAATAATGGTTGGCAGGAGGAGCACGTGTTCAAAGAGTGTGAGGCTGAGCGTGAGCTTTGCCTAGAAGACCACGTGTTATCGAACACACTGAGTGCGCAATTGCCTCAGCAGGGCGCATGAGTACACAATTTAAATTCTGCTCAGCAGGAGGCGCTTGTTTAAACGGAGCACATTCCTAAACTGAGAGTACCTTACATCGAGCCACCTAGAAGCAAGACAGACTTGTTTCATTGCGGCAGGGACGAGGGAGCAGCTACTCTTTTTTTTCGTAATCCACAAGGCAGGGACAAGAAGTGCTGTACTTGAACCCCATTCGCCAGGGGCATGTGACCTGGAATCACTAGCAATTTAGCTTGTGTATTGGCCTACTGAATATTTAATTAGCCGCATGTTGAAAGGAAGTGTTCATATTAAGTCAATTATCAACAACCAAGTAAAGAATTTTGAACCCTTACTTTAAGATGAAGTCACTGTCACAGCCAACGGTAGACATTATTGTTAAAAGCACAGCATTGTTATTTTAAACTTTTGTGGTAGCTTGTTATTTTAATCTTTTGTGATTGTTTATTTTTGTAGATTGTTATATTTAGTTACTTAGCAGGCAGCTTTCAACATGTCTTAATCACCACTCAACATGTCTCAACCACCACAGTTCCTGTCTGAGCGCGGGGAGAACCTATACTGCTGTGGAAAAAATGGATATGTTTATTCGACTCATATTGAATTGCCAATGGGGATGAAAAATGTCTCCTGCCAAGAAGCAAGGAATCCTCCTTTATAATTTGGGCATTGAAGTTCAAAATATTTATGACATTCTCGGTCCAGTTACTCTTGTTAATGATGAGAGGGAGCCAAGAGACATCTATGAAATGTCTTTAGTGATTTAAAAAAAAAATGTTTGGGCCGGCATAAATGTTGTCATGGTAAGGCATGCATTTTCTTATGAGAACCCAAGCTAAAGAAGAGAGAGTGTGTTGCTCCCTTGAAGACTTTGGTACAGACGTGAAATTTCAGATCTTACTGAATCTTTAATCAGAGACCAATTTGTGTGCTGCATCACTGACCTGAGAGTACAGCAAAAAGTATTAGCTAAAAATCCTACTATGAAAGATGCCATGGCCATTGTTGAAAGCACGGTACATGCAACAAGTTGGTTTAAGGAAATGTGTGATTCCTCAACTCCACCCTAGCCAGGATAACCACGACTATATCTGATAGCAAGAAGGAGTTAGGTCTTGTGTAGCAAGTGACAGAATGTTTAAAAGTTAGTGGGGATGAACAGGACTCTGAAACCAAATGCTACAATGTGGTAGTCCTAATTATTTATTTAACAACTCAAACTGTTTTGCTTGCAATGCCACTTGCAGAAATTGCAGGAAGCTGGGACATTTTGCTTGGGTGTTCAGGAGCTCCAAAGTGAACAACGCAGGAGAATCTTCTATGAGGCAATTTATGATATTACATATCAACACCTCAGATAGTGAAATTCAACAAGTAGAAAATGTTGTGGATGGGGAAGTATCGTTATGCCTAAATGTGTCACTGAGATTAATGGGAAAGCAGTTCCTGTCCTTGCTGACTCAGGCTCCCCTTTCACATTATGGGAATAACAATAGGGAGGAGTTATTTGGTAAGGAAGACATTAATTTCCTGTGACCGGATATAAATTCGGAGGAATATGGGAACCAGAAAATGTAATTGTTTGGTTACAAGCTGATGTCAATCAAGTTCAAGGAACGTGAGACTATGGATAAGGTTTATGTATCCAAACGAGATGACAACCTTTTAGGTTGGTGCCATTAGAGAGACCTTGGCATCACTTTACATTTAAATTCTCCTGATCAGGTGCTGTTGGTGTCACATATCAGCAATTATGCAGGTGTTGTGGGAGAGTTTCCAGAAGTATTTGTAGAAAAGCTTGGCCTGTTGAAAGATTTCATGCATAATATTGCCTTAAAGCTAAGTGCCAAGCCTGTTGTACATGAGGTCATAAAAGTCCCCCACCTTATGCTAAAACCCTTGCAGAAAGAATTGGATAAGCTGGGGCAGATGGTTGTGATAGAGAAAATGTAAGCCCCTTAATGGCTGGCGCACATAGTTCTAGTACCAAAGGACAATGGCATGAAACTTAGAGTGTGTGTGGACTTAAGGGAGCTAAACCAATGTATCTGGATGGACCATAAGCCTTTGCAGAATATCAATGGGCCATTGACCATGCTAGCAGGAGCAAAAGTTTTTTGTGTAATGGGTCTTTCAGTAGCCTACCACCAGGTGTTGCTCCATGAAGATTCCAGTCCTCTTACCTCTTTTGTTACACCTTTGGGGGCTTTCAGATTCATCTGAAGGCCTTTTGTACTGGCATCGGCGGCTATTTGTTTCCAAAGGGTGATGTTTTTTCAGGATAATAATCTGGTGTATGGAGGTGACAATTTCAAGCATGATGCCACACTGAGAGAGGGTCTCACTAGACTGAAGTGCAGTGGTCTTCTTTGAAAAGAGAAAAATGTAAGTTCAGAGTGGGAACCGTGTCTTATTTGGGGCACACGATTTCGGGAGACGGAATCATTCCAAAATTGGAGTTGGCAAAGTCTATCACAGCTGCACATACACCATGTGGCAAGGAATAGTGAGATTGCTCCTCAGACTTGCAGAAAAATATTCAAAGTTTGTACACATTTTCCAAGAGTGGTGCAACACCATAGGTCACTCTTGAAGAATTGGGTGAACTTTGAATGGTCTCCAGAATGTGAGAGAGCTTTTGTGGAAGTCTGGTGTAAAATTGAAGAGATGCCTACATTGAGGCATTTTGGTGTGAGGAGAAGACCGTGCTCACTACCAATAGCAGTATGAAATGGCTAGGTGCCATCCTCTCCCAAGTGGTTGAAGGTGAGGAGAGGGATGTGGCGTCTGCCTCATATTCACTCAAAGGAGATGAAGAGTGCTATTCTGTTGTGGAATTGTAGGTACTTGCCTGTGTGTGAGCCACGGATTATTTTAAGCTTTATCTGTGGAGTTTACGCTTTGTTGTGAGGAGTGATCATAGGGTTCTTGTCCGCATGTTTACTTTCAGAAATGTTAGCATTGGAGCTGCCTTGTAACACTTTACAAGTGTAACTTCCAATTGGGAGCAGATAGAAAGTTGGAGTTTGGTGTCTCTGGACTCGCACTTCAAATGCACATCTTTTAGTGAAGTCGTTTTTTAAATTGCAGGTCTGAAAATGCCTCTTTTTAGAAAGTTGGCATTTTCTTACTTTAACCATTCTGTGCCTCAGTCTGTCGCTAGAATATATGTCTGGGTCAGGGTGACAGCTTGGCTTTGTGAATTCACTCTAGGCAGTTACACACAAAGGGAGCTGAGGTGTTCCCTGCATATCCTGATTGCCCATCACCAGGCTGATGGGTCTTCCTGAGCGAGAGTGGTGGGAGGATTTGATACTTGCACCTGATTAGGGCTGGGCCTGTCCCCGCACAAACAGCTGCATACCCCGATGTATAGTGTCTGGAGCTAGAGCCGGGAAGTGCAATGTATTGTGCGCTATAAAGACATTTCTTTAAAGTCTCCCTACTTCAAAGGCTAAAATGGATATAAGTACTGGACCTCTGACACCATATACTCAGAGCACTTTTGGACTGAGGACATTCTACCAGGAATAGGAGCTGTTGTGCTGCAAGACAGGACTGCCACTTTGCTGCCTGCTTTGCTGTGCTGGCCTGCTGCCTTCTGCTTTTTGCCTGGGAGTGAGAGATCTGGACTTTACTCTCTACATCCTACTTTCTAAGGTTCTGCAAGGGCTTGAGTAAGCTTGCCTTCTGTGGTCGAGACGGCAAAGACTTCACCTGCATCTTGCTCCCAGTAACTGGGCTCCTCAGCTATGAGTCCTGCCCTGCAAAGTGGTGCCAAATCCAGTCCTGGGCCCTTGGAGGTGAATTTGGTGCTGCAACTAAGAAATCAACATATCGATCCAAAGCATCACTTCAGAACTGGTGCATCCCTGCTAAATCGACGCATTGCAGCTGCCTGCATTGAAACTGCGGACTCCGGTCATTGAGTGTACGATGCAACAACCTCGACTCTAAACGTGAGCCCGACTTTGCCGCAGCACCTCAGAAGAACTGCTGCTGCATGAGTCTCAGACACTGGGCTACTGCTGTCTCTGGTGCACCGCCCTAACTCCGACACCTGCCTGGCCCTGAGAGGCTTCCGACCGCTGCATCGACTTGAACAACAAGAAATCGACACACCGCGCTGTTGATATTATCAAATCCTCAACACTGCGTCACCTTCAGGAACCAAGCCTCGCACCTGCAACCGACACATCACCTCCTCTCCTCAACGCATCGCCTCTGAACGTCAAAGCTTTGACAACCTTGCACTCTCTTCAGGAACCTACGCATTACCTGCATTCGCAACGCCTCACCTCTTCTGCGCGATGCATCATCTTCAATTTCCAATGCACCCAAGGTACTGTAAGGGGGTCTGTATGACTTCTGTATTAGAACATTTGGATTTGTCCCAGTCATGTGCGACCGGATAGCCCTAGTTGGAGCTGTCGATTTCTAAGCACTGCATTTTGATTTTGATTTGATTTAATTCTGCAAAATTCGTATGTTGGATTTGTGTAGTATTGATCTTGGTTTACTCAGGTAAATATTGGCTATTTTTCTAAACTGGTGTAGAGTACTTTTTTAGTGGTTTCCCTGTGTTGCTGTGTGTCTGTGGACAAATAGTTTACACATTTCCACTCTAGTTTAGCCTGACTGCTGCATGCCAAGAAACCAGAGATTAAGCACAGGTAAATCTTTAGCATGTACTACACTTACCCTAACTAGAGTGTAGGTCCCTATTTGGGCATGGTGTATACTTCTACCAACTAGAGGCACCATTTCTAGCAATATATTATGTGCTCAATATTAGTAAAAACAGTAATAATGATTGTCATAGTATTAGAAGGATTTTATTTAGCTCCGCAAATGGAATATAAAACAGATAACACAGCTAAGCCACATGCCTACCTTAATGATGAAGACAAAATTAGAGCTTCTTTTGTTAGCTACAAGAAAGATGATTTTTCCACCAAGGTCTACTCTAGATTAGTACAAGAATACAGTCATGTTATAGACGCGAAAGACTGCTATGTTTGTGCTCATTTACCCACATCTGCATCAGAAGAAGTCACTTATTGTCACATGCCATTATCATATGCTATTTCTTGTTGTATTTTGCTTCCACTGGTATATAGGTGAGAACACTTTGAGTTTTTCAATTCTAATTATGTTCTAATTCTTTCAATATTACCTCGTATAGAAAATGTGAATTTACACCTGCAAAAACAAGAATTCGGCACTGCTTGGTATTATTTCTTTCCTTATAGAACTACCGAGAGTGTTAAGGCTTACAAACATATTTTCCCAATTTGATAGAACTTTTTGAAAAAAATTACAAAATAGCTTAAGAAGAAAGATACATGAACATAACACGTACCAACGATAAGCATAGTGATGTTTTGAAAAATGTTTGGAATAAATAAGAAGATGAATTTAGAAAGAAAATGATTTACTCAAAATTAAGGCTAGACAGTTAACACAAAGGGAAAGGTTGCATTTACAGGTAAAAGAACACCTAAACAAGCCAGACATGTATGGATTAGTAGTTGTGAACATGTTTTTGAGTTAACAGGGGGAACATTGCAAATTTTACAAGGAGTTGAATCTGCGATTTCTGGAGTTTATTTTATTTGTGGATAGGATGCTAATTTCCTGCTGATTGGCAGGGTATTTGCAATTTAGGTGTTTAAATTCCTAAAATATATAATGTACAAAGCTTAGATGCATTAACAATGACACCTAGACACAAACATAAGCGTAGTACTGAAATAGGAGCTGAATTAGTAGTGGATATATTTGGTGCAATCATTTTACCTGTAGCCATCATACTACATGGTGAAAAGAGTAGAAAATTGTCAACAGTTATTAACATGCACTTCTGGAGCTTTGCTAGTAGTGAACACTGAATTAATTGCCATATGGTCCATGGTCATCAAGGATCGTCGTGCATTAGACATCTTACTCACAAAAAAGAGCGGAGTCTGCAAGTTGCTTAAATTAACCCATTGCTCTTCATACATTCCTGATGGGAGTAAGGAGATTGAAGCATTTGGAAGGAACATTTCAGATTTGAAACCTGAATTTAGAAGACTTGGGGCCAGATGTAGGTAATCTGAAATACCGATTTCTTAATAGCAAATTTTACCGATTTTCTATTAAGAAATCAGTATTTCCTATGTAGCTAAAGATTCGGTAAAAAAATACCGAATCCTTAATATTCCTTATTACCGAATCGGTAATTGAGATTCGGTAATAAGGAATACCTACCCATCCATTTCTATGGGCTTGGAGGCCCATAGGAATGAATGTGAAGAAATTCACTATTAGAGATTCGGTATTACCGAATCACTAATAGCGGGAGCACTTTCAAGGGTGCCAAGGTGTCAAAAGGACACCCTGTTGCACCCCTGAAATGTGCATGTATGCACATGTGGCGCACATACATGCCCTAAGGGCATGAATGTGTGCCACATGGTACTTAACAAAAAACAAAAAAGTGATTTTTTTTTTAAAGGAAATCGGTAATTACCACCAACTAGAAGTTGGTGGTAATGACTGATTTCTTAAGGCTCAAAAGCACTCTTTAATGTGCTTCCTACATTTCATTTAAGGAATCGGTATTACTGATTCCTTAAATGCAAGAGCATTAAAGAATCAGTATTTACCGGTCGGTAACACTGAAATTTACCAAATTTACCCACCTACATTTAGCCACCTACATGTGGCCCTTGGTAACACCTGGTGTCTGAAAATGTTGGAAAGAGAATTTTAACTATTGAAAATTGGTTTACAACTGCAGGAGGAGGCATTTTAAAGACTGTGCTATTGTCAGGAATACTAATAGAGCTTTTCTTGCTTTTTTGTGTAAATTATTCTTGAGCTGCAGATATTGTCTGCATACAAGAGGGAAAGAGAATTACAAATGAGATTTGAAAAAGATTTCAGATTAAATTATATCATGAATGATGATTACGTAAAATCCCGATTGGCAGTGGTAAAAAAAGGTAAAGGCGGGACTCAGCAGATGATGAGAGTACTCTCTGAATGAATGCACATGTGAAACGGTTGTAGGGAGATGGTTAAGATAGCCACCAGACGGGGGAATTGTAAAAGTAGAAAATTTAACTTGCCTTAAATATTAACATGAACAATATATTTTAAAATGACACACAGTCAAAGTTATGCAAAATGCACTAGGAATTAATTTTTATTGATAGGCCTCAACTAATCTTATCCTTTTATAAATAGATGCATTTTAGGAAATGCTGAACCATGCACAAATGAATTTTTATAGCTTGCCCTTAATGTGACTTACTTAGATTTTGTCATAACTGCAGAATGTGTCGCTTTTATAAAATGTATTCCTTTCTTAGGCTACATATTCTTGATGAACCAAGCTTGAACTTCCTATCTATCTCATGTTCACATATTTCTGATTAGAGAATTACACATTTAACAATAAATGTATGCTTATTAGACATTCGAATTCCATTACTTAACTAGGAATCTGCAAGCAAATGAGTCTGTCTTTAGTGTAGTTCATTGTTCCTCAGTGAAACATTGAATTCATGATAGAATAGACACTGAAATAGATGTCCCTGGGAACCAAGGTTAGACATACCCAGTTACACAAATGTTAAGATATGTCTGATACATAATTGATAGTGGACTATAAACTCCATGTGTTTGCTGTGGGAAAGGAATAACAAAGTTGCTTACCATCGAAAGATACCTTCCTATTGGACTGGAGCAACTAAATTTGCAACATTGTAGATAGCATGTTCTCAAGTCTTTTATATTATTGCATGTTTCTAGTTAGCTAGGGTCCTTAGCTCTCACTCTTTGATCGAGACGCTCACTTTCCTTTGCACCCTCAGCTATTTGCTGTAAGCTACTGCTGATGGTGATTGCTGTTGTCTGACACTTTGCAGGTGACGTGTTGATTTATCCTTTTACCCTAACTACTTATTCATCTGTTTCCCTCTTTTCCTGGTTGGGACTTATTTTTGTACAGTTGCCACTGCAACTGTATGCTAATGCTTTTGAAAAAATTAGACTTGGCTGAGTCTCATGAACTATTCTTTATGGGGAGTTCAACTACTTAATTCTGATTTTGATGCTCCTTTGATCTCATTAATTTTCAGAACTTTCATGAGTTCTATTATGTTAGGTTCCTGTAAGATAGAATAGGGACTACTTCTTTTATTGATCACGCTTGTTAATTTCGCATTATTGATGACTCTAAACATATTTTTACTTGATAATTTTTATAAACGGATTCACTTGATTTACTAATTAAATAAAGGAGAATTAAAAAGAAATTACTAAACTCTTAAAGAGAATAACATTTTAAAAATCTACTAACACTCTCATCATTGACACAACTTAAACTGTAAATTATTATGATGATTGACTTAATTTGATTTAGCTTCCATTCACAAATGCTGGCAAAGATCTGTCACCTTAAAGAAGAGGATATAGTGCGGAGTTGGAGCCATTCTTGTGTATCAAAGTTTGAAATAGTACTGGAGAGTAAAATGTGGACTTGCTCTGCGCTATCACTTTTACTACGAATTTGCCAAAATTGCAAGAGAAGCCTGAAAGGTGCAAGGGGGTTCAAAGGTTGAGAACGATTTAACAAATGCTGTGGATTCATTTTAATTCATTATTTGAGATTGTAATTCCTAGGGACTAGTGGTCTGACTGTGAGGTTGCTGTCTCTTGTCCAACTGACAAGCTATGGTTATTCCTAAAACTGCACCTTCTGAGAAGGTAGCTAACAAATATGGACAGAAACCTAAAGAGTCAGTGTATGCTTGTTATAGGAGGCTAAAGCAGATTTTCAAGAAGCACAGCACAAAGATCCCGAGAAATATGATATTAGTGGTTTTGTTACTGCTTTTGTTATAGGTTTGCATCCAGAACTTAGTTATCACTTACAACAATGCAAAGCATGGTGACAGTCAAAGAGTATAGATGAGATTTTGAAATTAACCATTTATAGTACTGATTGGTTTGATGCAAAGCAGAAGAGAATCAAGGGGAAATTGATCGTTGTCCATACAAAGCAATTTGAGAGAAGTGTTCTTAATCAGTTGATGGGTTCAGATTCGGGTTAGGTTCATGCTGCAGTGAATGGAATGACTCAAATGCAAGGTGTGAGACAGGGGAATGGGTCAATGCAATTTCAAAGTGGCAAAAAAGGGTTGGTGAACAATTCTGGAATTAATGTAAATGTTGAAATGCATACCGGATGGTGTTGAGATCGAAACTCAAGATGAAGATTCAGTGCTCAAAATCAAATCACAAGTTTCAAGGGTTTCATTGTTTTTAGCTTTAACAGAGGATGTCCAACCTGTGGATGTAAGAAATGCTGTCAAAAAGAGGTGCTGGAATTCTCTAGTAAAGAGATAGGGCTGATAAAAAGTGTTGAACTGGTTAAGAATAGGGCGAATAAAGCCTGAAACAGTTTTCCTCAGAATTAAACAGTATAAACTTTCAAAAGAGGCAAAAGTAAGAATGAAACCTTTTATTGAGAAAATGATTCAGCAGGGAATCCTTTGAAAGTGCTTGAGCTTGGCCGCCCTTGCAGCTGTCCCGTGATGGGAATAAAGAAAGTGATAGGGAAATGGCATATTGTGCAGGACTTAAGGAAAATTAATAAAGTTGTTATTCCATGTTGTCTAGCGGTACCGAATACAGCAGTAATTTTGTTCCAAATTCATCAGATGCCAATGGTTTACAGTCATTGACTTAGGCCAGTGTTCTTCACTATTCCTCTCCACGAGGAGAGTCAATTCTCATTTGCATTTCAATTTCAAAATAAAGTTCTCATTTGGTGTAGGATCCCACAAGGGTATACTGAAAATCCTTCAATCTTTAGTCATATTTTGAAGACAAATCTAGAAAAATTGAGATTGCCCTGTAATTCGGTGTTGGTGCAATATACTGATGACCTACTGGCCGTATGAAAGACAAAAGAAGACTCTAAACTTGATATAATTGCTTTGCTAAACCATTTAGCTGACATTGGTCAAAAGATGTCCCCAATAAAGATGCACTACTACAAAAAGGTAGTAATTTGTCTTGGTCGGCACATTAAGAAAGGTACATAGAACGTCTCAAAAGAACGTGTTTCTGCAATTCTGAAAATGAATCCTCCTACCACCAAGGGGGAGATGAGGATGTTCCTGGGAATTGTTGGCTACTGTTAGTGGAGCCCAAATCTTTCCTTGATTGGGAAACATTTATTAAGGTGACTCAAAGTGTCATAAAGGACTCAGTACCATTTGATAAAGAGTGTTCAGAGGCGTTCCCGGTATTGAGAGAGAGTTTATGCAATGTACCCTACATTGGAATGCTTGACTGTAATTTTACCACCTTTTTGTAGTGACATGGGAGAGATAGGTGTGCATTATCAATCTGTACTCTGAGACATGATGGTACTATGAGGCCAGTAGCCCACCTTTCAGCTTTGTTGGATCCAGTAGCTGCAAGAAGCTACTGGATCCAGGTTGTTTGATATCAGTCACAGCTGTTTGTGTTGCTATTGAACAAAGTGAAGGAATAATGATGGCCATAGTTCAGTTGTATATGTCCCATACTTAGTTAAGATTCTATTAACACATACAATAACTCAATGACAAACGGTCAATTGACCGGATATGAGAAAGTCATACTTGCAGCAGGGAACATATCAATTAAGAGATGTAATTCAGTTAGTCCTGCAACACTGCTTCCTGTTAAAGATAAAGGTTGTGAAGATGGGGACCCTGATGAAAATACGGATGAAGAAGACGAAAGCGAGCATGACTGCATTAAAGTTACCGAATTATATACCAAACTAAGGCCAGATATCAAAGAAACTCCAATGGAGCTAGATAATCTGACCTTATTTGATGATGTTTCTTGTTTAGGAGACCCGCATGGAGCTTTGAAGGCTGTCTAGGCAGTATTTTCCATTTCTGAAATTCCTGGAGCATCCTATATGCAACATTTATCCTCAGCACTAGTGGCAGAGTTGGGTGCATTGAAAAGAGCTTGTTTCCTGTCAGAAAATGTGAATGCGACATTGTACAGACAGTCAATATGGTTTTAGTGTGGTGCATGATTTTGGTCAACTGTGGTCACAGAGAGGTTTTACAACATCCTGTATAGCTCTCATAAACAAATAGGCTCTATATACATGATCTGTTGAAAGCAATACAGCAGCCAAAATAGATTTCTCTAGTTTAGTGTGCTGTTTATAAGGCTGGAAAGATTTAGTCACCCTTGGAAATACCTATGCTGATCAGGTATCCAGATTTTGTGCACTTAAGGATGAAACAGTGGTTCAGGTAATTGAGAATAATGAATTAAGAATAAATACCATGCACAACTCAGAAAATGTGAATTGTTTTTATTGAATTCAATTAAAATGTCTCTGAATGAGTTGCAAGACCTTCAAGAGGAAGCAACAGAAAATAAAAAACGGAGATGGAAAAAATTGTTACGAGAAAAATCATTAGGATTTGGATGTCACTTCTGAAAACTAATACATTCTTCTAGATGCTATGCTACATACCATTACAAGGTATTTTCAAGGATAATCTTATTCAGGGTGAGACTCCATGCTTAGAACATTTTGGGAATTTGGAAAATCTCACATTAATTGAGATGTTGCTGAAAGTTTATGTTTCAGGTGTTCGGTGTGCCTAAAAAATAATCAGGGCAAAAGAGCAATGACGATGATGAACCACATTCTCAAATCGGGAGGCCATTTACCAGACTCCAAGCAGACTTTATGGAAGTTCTGGGTCAGAGCAAGGGTTTTTTCTCTAGAAGAAGGCGCACAGCTAAGAAATAACGCTATTAAATCAAACTAAAAGGTTCTTTGTGTGTTGAGGTGCAAACGGGTGAGGGGATGAGCCCTGTAACCCCCCAGCAAAAGTACTAGCGGATGCTGGCACTAGAAAGTTTACAAAAACGTTAAACCCATGCACACTCTAAAATAAATATACAATAGTATCGTTATCGTCACGTAAAGTGTTTGTGGAGACAAAGGCTTATAAAACACACGGTAACAGTTATGTAACTAGACAATTTAGGCGATGATGTGTAGTGTCCTTTATTGTACGGACACCGGAGAACCAGCCGACACGTGTTTCGTCGCGTGTGGCACAGTCTGCCTACGACTCTTCAGGGCTGTACTAGGCGAATATAAGAGCAAAAGGTCGCCCTGTCGGTCATAATTCCAACCTGACCGGGCCCTGGACCGGGTAAGGAACGTCTCGTCATTGTTTGGAGACCCTCAAGCAGGTATCATGAAAGGGATCCAATTTGTCATCACTCAGCGTAATGTACATATGAATCAAATTTTTTTTTTATTTGAAATGATATCAGGAAATGCACGGCGAGTTGTGTGCATATCAGTCGTAGTATTCCAGTAGGAGGTGCGAGAATTAGGACGGGTGCGTCCGAAAGTGGAATCCCTCGTGTGTGCCGAATAAGCTCACCTATCTTATCGGACACACACGAGGGATTCCACTTTCGGACACACCCATCGCTTAGTGATGACAAATTGGATCCCTTTCATGATACCTGCTTGAGGGTCTCCAAACATTGACGAAACATTCCTTACCCGGTCCAGGGCCCTGTCGGGTTGGAATTATCACCGACAGAGTGACCTTTTGCTCTTATACTCGCGTAGTACAGCCCTGAAGAGTCGTAGGCAGACTGTGCCACACGCGACGAAACACGTGTCGGCTGGTTCTCTGATGTCTGTACAATAAAGGACACTACACATTATCGCCTGATTTGTCTAGTTACATAACTGTTACTGTGTGTTTTATAAGCCTTTGTCTCCACAAACACTTTACGTGACGATAACGATACTATTGTATATTTATTTTAGAGTGTGCATGGGCATTACGTTTTTGTAGACTTTATGGAAGTGCCAGTATGCATTGGTTTGAAAGATATCCTGGCAATTGTCGGCTTGTTTTCTAAGTGGGCTGAGGCCTTTTACCCAAAAATCAGACAGCCTTATAGTTGCTAAACTTTTGTTGAGGGTGTTAGGTCTGCATTTTTGCTTACCAAATACCATTGAGACAGATCGTGGCTCACATTTCAAAAATGAAATTTTGCAAATAATTTGTACTGCCTTCCAAATCTGATCAGAGATTCCATTGTAGTTCTCACCCTCAATCTTCCAGAGTGGTTGAAAGGATGAATGGAACTCTCAAGAGCAAGCTAGCCAAAATTGTGCTTCTGCTGGTTTAACGTTGCCAGATGCTCTTCCTCTGAAGAGCATCAGATGTCCCCCAGATAAAAAAAGGTCTGGTCTGTTGCCCATGAACTGATTATAGGCATGACAATGAGATTGGCTTATTTGCCCTCAGATGCAGTTGTGTCAGTAACTGATGACATTATGCTACATTACTTAAATGGTCTGGCCAATATAGTGAAATCTGCCCCTCACCTGGTGAACTTGACAACAGAAGCAACAAAAGAATTACTGTGTCATGGATTCAAGCAGAAAACACGTGAGGAAAAACTGCTTTGAGGAGCATCGGAGGGGATCCTAGTAGGTGAGCTTGACAACAAACTGTGATGTGAAATGTGCTGAAAACCCTGGTGGATCCATGCAATTCAAATGAAAAGAGTGAAGGTGGCAAATAAACTCAGGTTCACAACGTAGATCCAGGGGGTCCATGTGTGAAACGTTTGAATCTCGTGAAGAAAGTAACATCATAAATGTCTGGATCAGTGAAATTTCTAGTGAAGATCCTGGTAACTTTACCAGTGATGCTGCTGTCCAGTTTCAAAGTGGGGATCAGAGTAAAGAGCTGTTGCAATGTCAAAGACATGAATGGTATCAAGAAGTAGTCTCTGATCCAAACAACAAATGACTTCAGTTAAAAAAGCAAGTCATTAGAAACTTTAGGGGAGGAAAGCAGTATGCTTTGAATTTTGCAGTTAGATTGATCAGGGTTCAAGCCCAATATAGAGTGGAGCAGGTGAAAAAGAAAGGGAGATTAAAGCCAAACAATTTAGAAGTAACTGAACTAGATTCAGTAAATAGTGAAAGTGAATCATCCGTTGCTAAACGAGCTGCAAGGAAGAAAGAGAACTCCAAAGAGAATTTATGAATCACTTTAATGAGTATATCTAGCTATAGTGTCAGCAGAATAAGAAGAATTATAGTAAAAGATCTGCAGGCCAATAAATTGTTGCCAATACACCTTTGAAAGTGAACCTGGAAGTGAAATAGAAGAGGAAGAAGAACCACCTTGAAAAGTTTAAAAAGACTATAAAGTTTAAGTTAAAGTGAAACTTCCTATTGAAATAAATGAAGAAAGACAATTTTCAGTGAGCATGAATTAAAAAGAACATTTGAAGTTTTGTTTTTATTATTGTTTTGAAAGAAATAAGAAAATAAGAAACCTATTATTATTTTAAATATTTATTTTTTTGATGTGAAACATTTTAGACCCTCTTGAATATTTTTTTCAGTCTCAATAGAAAATGGAGATCAGCAAAGGTTGGACCATTATTAGGTTCATTGTATTAATCTTATTAGTTTTAGTTGGGCTGTTGTGCTTACTGTCTCTGGTGGGATATGTCTCCACAAGAGTTGAATTAACTACAGTACATGATAGAGTGAAACATAACACACTGACACTTAGGGAAAGTTTAGATAGCGGATTTCAAGATAACATTTATACTAAAATGATATAACAAAATTCCAGTAGTTTCAAAGTTAAAAACTCTTTCATCGGTACCTTCCTTCCCTGTTCTGTAGAATAGGAGTCTTCCTATCAACTATGGTCTATCTTGCATGTTGTTTGTTAGTATATTCATTAATAATGCCTTTTTGTCTCCTTATTTATCAGATTTCAATGTGTCGCCTGAGAACTTGCTTATCTTGGAGAATGAAGAATGTAATAATGTTATTAATTCTGCTAAATTTCTGAAACTAATTGCACAAATTAAGCATGACATTAAATAAATTCAACAGGTATGTATGTGGTTTGAGTGAAGAAGAAAATTGATTTATTAAGGAATACAATGAGCAGACAGTAAAGATTACGATGGATGGAAAGATAACAAGGCAATAACAGAACAACTTAAAGAAGAAGCATTTAGATTGAGATTGGAACAAAAGAGGAGAGGTGAAATGTGTATGGTGCGTTGTAAACCTTTTATTGGTGGCAACTCTGAATATGTGTAAGAGTGAATTTGATAGAAGTTGTGTTGTAAGTGTTGATTATTTAAATGCTGGGGTGCCGATCTAAAGAGGGATTTGTTATGTGTGTGGTAAAATTCCTACTTTAATTTTCTGCGTAATTGGGTTGGATCTTGTAATCTTGCTTTGGTTTAAGGAGAGTGAAACAAGGATTTGGACAGGTAGTTTAGATGTACTAAGTGCTATTATTTGGCCTGTAGGCAAGGCAATGAATTATGTTCAAGTTAGACTTTTATCTACATTGGTGGATAGACCTGCCTTGGGCACAGCTGGAGCTCTAAATCAAATGAATTCAGAACTAATTGCTAAAAAAGCGATAGTGATGCAGAACCGCTTAGCATTAGATATCCTTCTTGCGAAGGAAGGCTGTGAAAAGTACTAAAAGCTAAGTGGTGCTGCATTTGTATTCCTGATAACAATCCTATTATTAACTTTTATATCACAAACATGACTATCTCTTATAAACTTCAATTTTTAGAAAAGCATGGCTTATGGGAAACTTTGGGTTCCTGGGTTATTAAGCTAGGGAAGGGTTCTAGCAAAGTTGGTTAACAGATCAATAACGTGGTTGGGGAAACTTTATGTGTTACAGGAGCATTGTGTGATAATCTATGACAATGGTGCACTATGCAGCGCCATAGTTGTGGAGAATTGAGACAAATGACACTGCTACGCTGTTGGACACACCTTGTAGCACAGAGCAGAGCAGGGGAGATGCAGGCCGTGCAGCAACCGTGGCTGACATGAAGGGTCATATTGCATCGAAGCAAGGCAAAGAGTGTCAGCCCATAGGGGCCACAGTGGGTGCAATATTGTGCATAGTACTGGACGTTTCAACTGACTACTAAGGCTGATGCCCATTTTGCCACACACACTCATTGCACCAACGCTGTGGCAGCCCACACAGTGGCACTCCTATTGATCGCCACCTCTAACCACTGCTCACAGCCCGCGCCAGAATCTTAACTCACCCGCTTCACGGCTAAGCATTGTCATGGGGTGCTATTAACTTGGAAAGTTTGTTTCAGCTTTCTGTAGCTTAGCTCTCTTTACAGTTTCTACAGACGAGCAGGTCACCCTATATCTGGAAGGAATTCAGAGTGGCACTAAACCTAACCAGTGGTGAGTGTGCCTGTGGCGTTAGAGCTACCGCCCTAAGGTAGTGCCGGCAGGGTGCAGAGGTGGTGTCGAGCTGTAAGAAAGGGCTCCTTTTTGCATGATACCCCCACATTTTGCCGTATGTCTAATGTACTTTAACTGAGTGTGCACTGGGTCCGTGCCAATCAGGTTCCCAGTGCCTGTGCTCTTTCCCAAAAATGTGCCTTTGTTTTCACAATTGGGACACCTCTGGCTCTTATGTCAGTCTCTTGTAAAAGATATCCATGGTAACAAGACCCTTGGGGAGCAGAGATGGTCTCTAAAGGGCTGCAACATATATTGCTCCACCCTCAGAGACCCTTCACCAAACACATACAAACTGCCACTGCAGACTGTATGTTTTGGTGAAGGCACAAATTGAGATTCAACATGGCACACATCCCTGTGTGCCATGCCCACCAAGCACTGCCTGTGGCATAGCTAAGTCACCCCTCTAGCAGGCCTCACAGCCCTAAGGCATGGTGCGCTATACCACAGGTGAGGGCACAGCTGCATGAACAATGTGCCCTTACAGGGTCTGTGCCATTCACAGACATTGTAAGTGCAGTGGATCCATATTGAGTACACAGGCTGGGAGTTTGTCATTACAAACTCCACAGCTTCATGATTGCTTTACTGAATGCTATGGAGTGTGGTATCAAACTCCTCAGTATAATAAACCCACACTAATGCTAGTGCTGGATTTATTACAAAATACACTCAGAGGGCTTCTTAGAGATGCCTCCTGACAAATGACAAACTCCCCTGTGTCCATCTGACTGGTTTGCACCAGCCTGCCACACACAGACATATTTCTGACCCCCGAGTTGGGAGCCCTTGTTCTCTCGTGGGTGAGGGACAAAGGCTGCTTGGGGTAGAGGTGCTTCACACGTACCCCCTAGCAGGAACAGCATTCAGGGCAGTGCGCCTCATAGGCTTCCTGCCCTTTGATATGCTAGCCAGGGCCTCTCCAACTAGTGGAGATGCACGGCCCCTTTACCTAGTCCCACTTTTGGTGGCAAGGTCAATGGAAATAGTAGTAGTCAGCTGAGGTGTGTCCCCTCTCTGTCAGGACAACCCATAGGGTGCCCTTTACCGAAGTGACCTCCTCATTAGGAAATCCTCCATTTGTGACAGTAAACAATCTGGCATCACTACTCTGTCATCTCTTTACCACCCATATTTCATCTTCAGGTCTTTGTCTGCAACCTGATTTGATTTAAAGTTCTTTTTCTTCCTCACTAGCATCTTCCTGCAATTGTCTAAGTTCATCCCATGTTTCAACTGAAGAGAACTTCAAATGACAATCTGTATTTTCATTTTCCGATCTTTTGTTGATTGAAACCGAATTTTGTGCACAGAAATGAGTCACTTGGTCCGCGTATCTCTTTCCACTAGTCACATAATCATTTCCTGACTTATGTCCTGGACATTTAACCACTGCAATTTCTTTTTGCAATTGTAGAGCATTCAACAAATCCTTTACATTTTTACTGTTTCTTATCAGTGATCCTGAGGAAGCCAGAAATCCCTGTTGCATCCACAATTGGCCAAAATCATGCACCACCCAACACCATATTGACTATCCCTAAATATGGTAATTTTCAAATGTTTGCCAATTATGCAGGCCCTGGTCAAAGCGACCAACTCAGTAGTCTGGGACAAATTTATCCCTCTAATACAAGATACTTCAGGAACCATGGCCACTGTGCATACAGCACTTTCAGCTCGCACAACACCTCTTTCGTCCTGCAGACAGGAACTGTCCTCAAACATAACACAATCCGAATCTGGCAACAGTACATCTTTTATATCAGACCTTGGTTTCAAGCACAGTTCTGTCACATCCAGACAATCATGATCTGCTTCATCTTTCACTTCTTCACAATTTCAACTCAGCAACAGTGTCGCTGGGTTCAGTGTAGTACATCTTATTATTGTCACATTTTTAGCACCCAAAATCACTCTTTCATATCTTGTCAGATGACTACTGATCATATGCTGAGTGCGTGTTCACGTCAGCAAAATCTCAACAGAATGTGGCACTTGCACCTTCTCTGGATGTTCCATCACAATTGATTCACTCTGCTCCAAACTAACAGAAGTAGCAGCCACTGCTTTCAAACAACCTGGCAACGCTGCAGCCACTGAATCCAAAATAGCAGAAAAATATGCCACTGGACGACGTGCCATTCCATGTGTTTGTGTTAAAACTGAAAGCGCACACCCATCTCTCTCACAGCAGAACAATGCAAACTCTTTATTATAGTCTGGCATTCCCAATGCAGGTGCACGACACAAACTCTCTCGCAATTCCATGAATGCTTTCATACTCTCCTCATCCAACTGGATCGGATCAACCACATCCTTGTGAGTCAATCTTTGTAACGGCTTAGCTGTCAGTGAAAATCCACTGATCCAATGCCTACAAAAACCAACCATGCCCAAAAACATTCGAAATTCTTACTGCGTTTTCAGAGGTCCCATTTTCAATATCACAGCAATCCGATCCTGTGATACCTTCCTGACTCCTTTCTCAATCTTATGTCCCAAATATTGGACTTCTTTCTTACAAAGCTGTAATTTTGCTGGGGAAACTTTATGCCCACCTGCTCCCAAATGATTCAGTAAGGCAATCGTATCTGTCACACACGCTTCTCTTGTCTTTGATGCCACCAATAGGTCATCAATATGCTGCACTAGCACTGAATTCTTTGGCATAATCAATGACTCCAGATACTTTTAAAAAATCTGATTAAAAATCGAAGGACTGTCTCTATACCCATGAAGAACTCAGCACCATGCTAAAATACGGTCTTTGAATCGGAACGCAAAGAAATATTGGCTATCTGGATGTAGTGGTATCGAGAAAACCGCTTGCTACAAATCAATCACCGTAAACCACTCTGCATCGCAAGGAATCTGATAAAGAATCACTGCTGGATTGGGCACTACTGGACAACAAGGTACCACAATCTTATTCACCTTTCTCAAATCTTGCACAATCTTATACTTCCCACTCGGTTTCTTAATTCCCATTATAGGTGAATTACATGGAGTCCAAAGTATCTCTCTCAAAATTCCTTGCTCAATCATCTGCTCAATTACAGGAGTAACTCCCTCTATTATCTTAAGAATCATTTTATACTGTGGTGTTTTTGGACACTCTGCACTCAGCTTGACCAAAATCTGAAAAGAATCAACACCTTTCATCAATCCAATGTCCTTTCCTGAAAAACCTCACACATCGGTTGACATTTTGTCTTTTAATTCAACAGGCAAATCATTTGCTGTAAACAAAGGATATAAATCATTCACTTCTGCTCCTTGCTTTGCCATCATCATTTTAAAAGCAACATCCTCATCTGGGTTTGTAAAGCAATACCATCCGGTGTACAATAGATTGTACAATTCATTTTGCAAAGTCCCTACCTAAAAGATTCACTGGACTCCAGTCACACACCACAAACCGATGCAAATCTTTGAACCTTTCAAAATGAACCTCCATTGGTTTTGTCACTGGAGTCTTAATATGCTTATTTGAGACTCACACAACTTGGATAGTTTCTCCCGAAAGGGGTAGATTTGGAATTTCCGCTGTTCTTGCAGTAGAACGGGTAGCACCAGTGTCCACTAGGAATGTAATATCATTGCATTCCACTTTTCCATACACAAAAGGACCAGACTGATGTACCTCTAGAGATGTGCCAAGCACGCACCCACCATCCCTCTCAAGCACCATCATTGAGATGAATCTGAATCACTTTCAGAACATTGCAACCAATATTGCGGAACCATTTGTACATTTTGATTCTTACCAACTTGTTCACTTGTGTGAAATCCAGCATTCACACTGTATCTCTATACCTGAGCAATCACATTATTTGGCATAAGTGCTTGAGGCACTTGCACCTGTTGTACCTGTTGTACTTGTGGTGTAACTAACTGTTGCTGCTGCTGCAGTTGTTGTTGATTCACAACCACCCCATTCTGCATCTGTGGATTAAAATGTTGAACCATTGCATTATTTCCTTGTATAACCTTACACTCGTTCCTCCAGTGTCCTAACTGACCGCATCCATGACACGGAAATTTCCTTTTAATCTCTTCTCTGTTACCTTTACCTCTACCTTTCCCTGGTAACTGCACTTAAACAACTCCATTCTGCACAATATTCATAGGTACTTGTCCATTTTGAAAATTCTAATTCTGTCCTTTCACTTGGAAACTCACTAGTGAACCATCAACATAATTCCCATGTTTCTGATTTGCTACTTTCACCTGCATCCACATCCTTCATTCCTTCAACTTCTTATGCCTGGACTCAATATCATCACTACAATACTTTGCATATCTCAGATTTTCATAAACTCTCTTATTCTGCCAAGAAATCAAATGTTGCTAAATCATAGCACTAAATTCTGGTTTCAAGCCAAACACAAACTCATAAAATAAATGCCCTATACTCTTGTCTGTGATGCTCTCAAAACCACTATACTGTTTTAATACCCGTAAACGCCTTTCACAATAAGCATGTGCTAATTCTTTTGACTCCTGCATCGTTCTATCAATTTTGACCCAATCTGTTTCTTTTGGAGAAAGTTTACCATTCAAATAAGTAATCACTTAATTATATTTTTTCATCACCTCGTCTGAATTTGCTCCGGTTTTATTATCTCTAGGATATTCTTCTTTAAGCCAATCAACAACAAATGTACATTCTGTCCATAAATCAGCTGGAACCACAATATCACACAAGCCATTCAAATCTTTCAACAAAACTTTTGAAACTTGCACAAATCTTTCTACCTGCTTGTACCACTCAACTTGTTTCTCACTCAATCTGGGAAACTCATTTGTAAAAGACAATTTATCCTGGCTTGTCCAGGGGATATGAACATGTCCACCACAGGAACCTCTCTCATCGGATAGATCATTTCAGCAGGTTCTGCCTCTTTCAATGGAAGCAAAGGAGATGCAATCACGCCCTTATTTGCAAGTGCCTCGGCTTACTTTCTTGCCCATCCTCCTTTCTATCTTTCTACATCTCCCCATCTCTTCAGAGTGTTTATCAATTATTTATCTGCAATTGTTTTCCAGAAGCATTCAAACTCTCTAAGTCCTTGTCACTAATATCCAGTCTATATGTCTTTTGCAAAGCTCTTGACTTCTCAATATCAACACCATATTCTTGTGCAGCCTCTACTAACTTCTCATGCAGGTTTTTTGCTTTCCATGTAATATTTTTACACAAAAATAACAACTCTTCATCTTTATAAGTACTCAATCACTCTGGACTATTTTGTAACAATAATAATTTCTTCTAGACCTACTCTCAATCTACCTACATCCATTCTCAGTTTGGTTTTATTAGATGCCATTCCCTTTATCCATTCATCTAACTCCTATGGCGAAGGTCCCACTGAACTAGTACCCCCTGACATCGGAGTTATTTCTCTTACATTCGAAAATATCTTTCTAGGATCTATCGGAACACTCCTTTTTGGTGTTTCTGTCACATTTCCATTTACTGGAAGATTAATCAATGACATGCTAGTCTCGCCTCACTGATGCACGAACATTCCTAGCACCATTCACCGGAACTGTCAAAGCATGTACTCTCGAAATATTCTGACCCTCACTGTACTATGGGACTATAGGACCAATCGTTACTCGAATTTACAACACTTCTGCATTATCTAAACTCATCTGATTAATTTTCTGAGTCAATTCTTCTTTTGCTCTATTAAGCATCTCAATCTCTTTTTCTTGTGTAATCTGAGTAATCGGTGTAGTCTGCAATACCTGTAAAACTTGGGGAACCTCTGGAGCTTGAGGAGCTTCTATCTCATTTAAAGGTGCACTCGGAGTAACCCCATCTGGATTTTCCTGATACGGTGGAGGTCTTTTCAATAACATCTCTTCTAACAACTCATCATCAATTTCATTCGGATCCATATCTAATTCTGAAGTCTCTACATTATTCTTTTTCTCCTTACATTTTCCACCAGCCTGATCCTCAGCCACTATTACAGGATGTAATCCATCTAAGATTACATCTCTCCTCCATTTCCTCATTTAAGCATCCCACTTAGCCTCTGAAAACCATTTCATTGTATTTCTTTATTTCAATCCATTCCTGTCTCTCTCTCTCTCCTATACCTTCATGCTTCCAACGCTTCATACTGCATAGGTCTAGGATTTGGTTTCAATTAATTCATTTGTCTTCTCAAATTCTCTAAAATCTTTACATTGAAAGTACCATGTTCTGGAAAAGCTAACACGCCATCATCCTTGGTGTACTTCACCCAATTCTCCCACCATGTACACGTATGATACCCATGCTCTATCATCATAAACAAAGCAGATGATCTTGGGGGAGGTACACGAAACCCTTCTCTAGTCACAATTGGTCTATCCTTTTGA
Organism: Lissotriton helveticus; assembly: GCF_964261635.1. NCBI lineage: Eukaryota > Metazoa > Chordata > Amphibia > Caudata > Salamandridae > Lissotriton > Lissotriton helveticus. The sequence goes on along the minus strand of NC_136059.1, from coordinate 1,893,872,584 downwards.
AAGTAATCCTGAATGGCTTTTATTAGCTTAATTTTCAACACTCGCTTTTCTTTGTTAATTATTCTACAGACACCAGGAACCCTTCTGTAATTCTGCTCACTCTACTGGCTCACGCTCATCCAATGTCAGCGTGGCACTCTGTGACGTCATTATAACTCCTGCTACTGACCTTCCCATCACAAAAATATTATGGCAATGTAAATCAAAAATATTTCTAACTAAAATTGATTAGAAACGGCACAAAACAGCGCCTTTATCTGCTCCAAGAGATAGTTCAATTACTTAATAAGATTCCTTTTGCGTCTAGTAAAGTAAAATAACGTCTAGTGCTAACTCACTCTCAGACAAGTGAAAAGAGGTCTTGGTACTCCTCTACGAATAAGGCCAAAGTTTCACAAGAGGACTTTTTATTAAAAGAGGTCTACATAAACAAAACACCAACTTTTCATATTAGTACCCAAAATCATTAAATCCACTATTAGTTTGCCTAATTAACCAATGAAACCATCCTCTGCTACCAAAAACGGATCCAGCGCTTAGGAACTGATAAATTTTTCTAAAGACAAGGCCCAATTTCCATTAGCCAACAAGCTCCTTCACGCTGGGTTAGTTGTATTCCTTGTAACTATACCAACTTACCAATATCCATCATAATGTTTCCTATTTTACCAAATATGGCGATGCAATCTTTGTGATGTTGGTCAGGGTAGACATATTAATACTCATGAATAATAATACACTAATAAAGACAGACTCATTTGTACATTTATAATATTTATCTAAAAATGTGAATGAATGCTCATAAGACATCAAATACAGCACCAATCATAGACTGTCACAAAGCAAACAACATCAGAAGAGAAAATTGACAATTTCACAGTCAATGACTATGCTTTGAGGAGTGGATAGGAGAAGAGACAAAAGTTATGGAGAGAAAATATATTTGCAAATGATTATGCAAATTAGATATCAGGCTAATACTAACCCAATAAGGAAACACTAACTCCTGGCCAGGAAGTCAGCATGGGCCCTTCAAGTATATTGGAAAAGGCAACGACTAAAGTTCAGGATACAAAGGAGAAACAGAAAACTGACAACATGCGACGATCTCACCCCAACAGTCAGCAAATATGTCTGACCATCCCACAGAAGTATCTAACTCAGGATCTTCTCTACTTTTCATTGGCTAGGAAAAGGGGGGGTATTGTCACTCCACTCTCGACACACACAGAAGCTTCTAGGAGTTTATTGTTCTTGTAACAGCAGTGACACAGTTTTGAGACCCAGGAAATATCCTCCATTCCACTATCACTTGTTTACTCCACTCTGGCAGCATGTAATACTTTGTATAACAATCTCCCACTGTGCACCTTTCTGCAGAGGAAGTTTCTCTCCTGATTCATAGTAAATTACTTTTGTTCATATTTTGGCAGCTTTGCAAATCTCCAAAGGACAAATTCAGGCTCCTTCTGCTCTTTTGATTTCACTTCATAATTTTAAATATTTTTCTTCATTTTTAGTGTTTAACCCTCAAACTGACATGCAAAATGAAAACCCATGCTTGCTTTCTATAAAGAATGAAACACAAACATTTATTATTTTCATGAAAATGTTTTCTCTACGCACCAACCCAAATGCTGCATTCATCCCTGCGCACCCTATATTTATATTTATTTTTGTTTTAGCCAACATTAGTAACATGCACTTGAAGCAGCATTAGTCCTATTATTTTTCATTAGCTTAAAAACAGGCTTGCGGCATACTTTAGTAGTTTAGTTTCACGCTTGCGCAGAAGCATTTTTCCCTCATGTTAAGCCTTTTCATTAGATTTTCACTGCGCACATTTAGTAAATATTACTGAGGGTTCAATCCGTGCAGGTTTCATTTTTATGCGGAAACCCTGCTCCATCAAGAGTCACTGCCCAAATTGTTGTGGTCATTTGCGGTTACCAGCCACTCAGGCCAGGACTTGTCCACATCTGGGCTCCCCTAGGAGGGGTCAGTAAATGGGAGTGAGCCCCATTCGCAGCAACTCATTAGGGAAGCTCGAACAACCCTGAGGAAGCATGCCAATACCTGCTACTCATTTCTATCTGGGTGGAAATTGTCAAATAGGGGTGGGCAGTGAACTCCTCTCTGCTGGCGGAGTTCGCAGTTTGCCCACTCTGAGCTCCACGTAGCATGCAGAGTTCCCAAAAACACAGTGAAGCAGCATTGAGCAGAGTTTCCTTCTTGTATGGCTCGCCAATGCTAAGTTCGCTAGCGGGGAAAATCATACGCTAGAATATCTCCTGACAAGATTTCTAAACATAGGTAGTCACGCCAGGTTGCTACCACACATCTGCTCGAGCTGCCGAAAGAAGCAGCTACCACTTAAACTGCACATGGTGCAGTTTGCCCTTATTTTAGAGCATGGGTCAAATTCCCAGCACTAAAAATCAGCGTGAGCAGAACAACTTACTGCACTTCGCCGCTGGTGGAACTCGACGGAGCACGGCGGCAGTCTTTTGGCACTTTGCAGAGGTCCGCACGGCAGCACTTCGCAAACTCTGCTCAGGCCTAGTGTCAAACAGGCTCTTTCTTTATCAGCGCCTTATTGCCATGGCTAAATGGATGCGCAAAATAATGAGTAAGTCACAGGATAGTGCGACCCAACTGCTAGAGTCCCAAGTTGCCTGGCGTGGAGAACCCCCCTCTGGGCCTGATAAGGGGAAGTACATGTAAGGGCAAGCAAGAATCAGGTTTAAACATGGAAATGCCATTGTCTAGCCCTGGGAACGATATCATTGATTTGCCAGCAGAAATGAGCCTCCAGGGAAAACGCCAATCAATCTACATGACACATGTCCACCAGCAAGCCCCAAGCCACTGCCCACAAGAATGCCTAATTACAGAACTAAGGGACTGTTAACTGAGTACTTCCTCCGGAGTGATCATTGCCCTCAAGACTCCCCAGAACCACCCTCTGATTCACAACTTGCAACAGCTGCAGTGTTTGCCCTGTATTTTTATTCCCCAGGGGAGTGACATTTTTATTTTTATTTTTTTCCACATTTTTTCTATTACAACACATTTAAAATCAAAAAACAAAAAAATACAAATTATATATGATACAACATAACAAAGGGTGCAAGCGTGAAATTGTCTGAATGTCGCAGAACCAAAAGAAATCTGATATTTCGTCAGCGCAGTACGTTCGACAATAAGAAATAATAATATTGATCACATTGGTTTGTAAAATAACATCGTACCATGACTCGCATGTTGGTCTGTAGACAGCGTTCTATGTGTAGGTGTGGAGGGGGGGGTTGCTGATGTACTCAATAATATGATTGGGAAGCTTGCGCAACCCTATAGTAGAGCTCTAGGTCAGGGGCACCCAATCCCCCATGGAATATGGGAGAGTGGGGAGTTCCCAGCTTGCGCGTGGCTGTTTATTGGCCCATGCCAATTTAATTAATAATGACCGAAGATGTTTGAAGAAGTGTGTTTGCAAACCATTGGTATGTTTGTAAAAAGGAAGGGGAATCTGGAGAGAATTACCATTTTCATAATGGAGATTCTGCCTAAGAGGGAAAGGGGGAGGCAAATCCACATCATGATATTAGGGGAGTGAAAATTACTCAACAAAGTTGCTGCTCCCTCTATCCTCACCACGAGGGGACAACACAATAATTGAGCTGTCCTCTGGCAGCTTCTTAAGCACCTCACTGGCAGCAATCCCCAGTTCAACAGCTGAGGCCTGTGCCTATCTAAGGTCAGAAGGAGAACTTGGATCCTCCACAACCTGCAGCACTGGCACCTGCCGTAACTCTTCCAGCTCCGTGCTCTTTAAATTGCACCCGCCCACCACTTTTGCCACCACCAGAAGCCAGACTGTGATTCCGGCCTCTGGAGGAAATCTAGGACTCAGTGGGGCTCACTCCCATTTACCGACCCCTCACAGGGGAGCCCAAATGTGGGCAAGTCCTGGCCTGAGTGGCTAGTAACCTCAAATGACCACAACAATTTGGGCAGCGGCTCTCAACAGAATATTGCCGCTCTAGCCCCTAGCCACCACATAAGTCCTATAGTCCTCTTATCACAAATTGACCAGTCAACAACCATAAAGAACTTCAACCAGGTGCCAAACTTCAGTAAGAGAAGAGACCAACTTGCATCCAGGTCTGATGCTGAGCAGCATAAGTTATTAGTCTCAGTCAACTCTACCCTGATTGCAACAATAAACACCCTGACTTGACAATCATATAAATTGGAGATTTAATTGGATCTGATTAACACCCTGGCATTGTCCATAACTAAGATGGATCGTAAATTAGGCTCGCTGCACTTAGGTGAACTACCTACTAGACCACTTGGGAAGGGCGTAACAACCTGCTTCTGCCTCCCAATAGTTGAAAAGTTGGTCACGCTGCACCAGGTCCTAACCTCCTCGATAAAGAAAAGCCTTTTACTGGCTGGTAGCACAGAAACCTCTCATCCAGTGTCAATAGCTGGAGTAACTATGTTAGATACACACGTTCTACGAAGTCGAGGGGAACTTATCACCAGGGAACAGCTTACCCATCTGGGTTGTGCTAAATCACCCCTCTGTACACTGGTTGTGGACCAACAGCTAGTGAAGACTCTCCCAGTGTGAATAGAATGAACCCCAGCCATCTTGTAAAGGCACGTATTGGCAGCCACTTCTGCAGTGGCCCTCGTGATAATGAGAGCAGCCTAACTTACCAGATCCACCAGATCACTCAGGTCCAACCGCAACCATTGTGAACCAGAATGTTCCAACAGTCGGGGAAGGTACTTTGATAAGGAATCCAACCGATCCTAACCACCAGGCAATGGTCACTAAAGGCAGTGAATCTCCACGTGGCTCCCAAGACCCAGCAGATCAGCAGAAACACAAATGGAACACTTTCAAAAAGAACAAGACAAAGCTGAAAAAAGCCCAAAATATTGAAATTAAACAACATCAATATGGCAACATGTTAGAAATGTGGGCCTTTAGTTGGAAAGGGCTTGTTTGCACCTTTGTCCAAGTAGGGACTCTTCATCCGACCCCGGGTAAGGGTGTTACACTCCTAAAATAACCCCTGCTCACCCCCTTGGTAGCTTGGCACAAGCAGTCACGCTTATCTCAGAGGCAGTGTGTAAAGCATTTGCACATAACCAACGGTAATACAGTGAAAACACTACAAAAGGACACCACATCAGGTTAGAAAAATACCCAATATTTGTATATATCCAACACAAGACGAAAACGATAAAAGTCCAACATACAGTACTTTAGAAATATATACTTTGCAAGATATCCCTAAAATTGCAGAAATACCTCAAAAACACACTTCGTACGAGTCGGTAGCTTCGTCCGGGGCTACCTCGATGTTGAAAACAACAGAGTCTAACAGTTGCAGCCAACTGTGTCGGTATGGGCCAGTGAAAGTGTAGACAGACTCGGTCACAGTACCTTTCTCATTGCGTCTGGCATGGTGTCGTGAGCAGGTCGTGGCAACCTTCGCGGTTGCGTTGCAAAATGGAAGCAGTGTTGGGTGCGGTGCCCTCTAGATGGGGTGTAGGCAGCGGCTCAGTGATGATTGTCCAGATGGCGTCGGTGAGAACAAGGCTTACGGTGCACAGTGAGGCAGTGCTCGATGTGGTGTTGGCAGGTAGCGGTGCAAGCAACAGAGCCTGTTAGCGGGAGCTGGCGTTGACAGGCTCAGACTGCTTTGTGGGAAGAGGCAGTGCATCGTGAAACTTACGAGCCATGGCCCCAGCCACGATGCAGTCACGGGTGTCGAAGTCAGCAGCAGGGATGGCGTTGGTGAGACCAGGATGGCAAAGTGAAGCGAGGCAGTGCGGAGTGCGGTGCCCACAGGTCACGGTGCAAGCAGTGGCTCGGTGGCTGCAGCCACCGTTGTCAGTGAAACTAGGGTTTCAGTGCAAGATGCGGACGGTGCCTTCTGCAGTGCCTTCAGGACACAGAGCCAGCAACAGACTTGGTGATGGAGTCGGTTACATTTACCTTCTCTGTGCAACTGAAACAGCGGTTCCAGAAGCGGTACCCAGAGGTGGGTCAAGTCTTTGCAGACCCTGAGACTTCAGAACAGGACGCAAGCTCTACTTCAAGCCCATGGCGATACTCAGCACAAGCAAAGAAAGTTCAGTCCAGTCCTTTCACTGCCCAAGGCAGAAGCAGAAACTGCAGGCCAACCCAACAAAGCAACAACACAGCACTCCTCCTGGCAGCTCTTCCAGCTCCTCTTCTTGGCAGGTTCCTTGATTCCAGTGATTTATAAAAAGTTGGGCTCTGGGCCCCAATATTTATACTCAAAATCGCTTTGTTCTCTCAGGCAGAGAGCTTAATCCAAACCAGTTTTGTCCTCTCTGGCCCAGCTTCCTGGCAGGAGATGGAGACAGCATTGTGGAAGGCAGACCAGGCCTATTCAGGTGAAAGGAAATCTCCTCCCCCTACTCTAAATGCAGCCCAGGTCTATTCAGCCCAGCCCTGACTCATCCAGACTCTCTGGAGCCACTGCACATCCCCATCCCCGTCACTCCAAAGCCAGACAGTCAATACACATCCTAGCAGAGGCACACTCTTGGGACACTTGGGATCCCAGTTCAAGTGACCCACCTCCTCACAGGCATAGCACTTAAGGGGGCTGGTTTCTGCAGACTTTCCTGAAGAGAGCATGTAAAAACCACCCTCACTAAAAGATGCATTTTAACATTCCGAGTTCAAGTTTAGTAAACTTTATTTTCCCACCTTGTTCACAGGGGTAGTTGTGCTTATAAAACGTTATAAGCAAACTCCCCATTCTATCCTATCGGAACAGGTAGCCTTGCAATAGTGAAAAACTAAACTGGCAGTATTTCACTATCAGGACATGCCACACACACCAGGGCATGTCCCACCTTTCACATACAATGCACCCTGCCCACAGTGATACCCTGGGCCTACCTTATGGGTGACTCACATGTAAGATAAGGAAAGGTTAGGGCCTGGCAAGTGGGTACACTTGCCAAGTCGACATGGCAGTACCAGACTGCACACAGGCTCTGCTATGGTAGGCCTGAGTTACATTCACAGGCTGCTCATGTGGGTGGCACAATTATTGCTGCAGGCCCACTATCAGCATTTGATTTACATGTCCTGGGCACATACAGTGCACTGTACTAGGGACTCACTAGTAAATCAAATATGCCAAATGCTTTAAAAAATCTTGTAGTAAGTGTGGGTTTAAGCGACGCTTGGGTATCCCAATCACCTCCACCAAAACAAGTGGTGAAAAAATTATATTGGGATTGGATAGAGGCCAAGGCGCTACAGAACCCAAATTGGGGACATTTGACCGAGACTTTTTTGTCCCATAAATGCACCCTAAAATTGGAATTGTTTTTGGATTTTATTCAGATCCCTCGAGAAAGGACTTTATATCTTAAATTTAGACATGGAACATTGCCCCTCAAAACTGTTACATCTAGATGGAACAAGAGGAGGGAAGAGGATACAATGTGTCCAGGTTGTATAAATCCCAAGGAATCATTGGGCCACTTTCTTTTTGCCTGAAGGCATACATCCTACCTAGGAAGAAATGGTTAAAACCAGTGCTAAAGAATCTTGGTATTAGAGATTATAAATTAGCTTTGCGTATTCTTAGCTCTGACACCTCTTCCATGGTTGTTGTTTGTGGGGTTGCAAAGTTTTTATCATGTGCCTGGATTATTAGGACTAAGATTTTAAAAAATGCTAATCAAGTCAATTTTTCCACATAACTCTTAGATGTATTTTTGTAAATAATGAATTGTTTTATAATTATGTTTGTATTGTATGTTTGTACTTTTTATGATACATGTGTCGAATAAAGTATAATGACTTGACTTGACTTGAAATATGCCAATTATGGAATCACCAATTCATAACAACAATTTACAACAGGAGCACTTGCACTTTAACACTGAACAGCAGTGAGAAAGTGCACAGAGACCAGCAAAAACCGAGTCAAAACCGGGAGGTCAGAAAGCAGAAAGACAGGGGAAACACAGCAAAAGCTGCCAAGTCTAACACAACATCAATATGGCATAAAACACTCAGCGCTTTTATCTCAGGTTAACACATTGCGTGATAAATCGGCTATCCTGTACCCAATCTTTTAGGGTAACAACATTCCAAAGATGGAAATAAGCACAGAGGAACCAAACCAATCCACAGAAAGCAACTCACAGCATACCATGGGATCAGAAACGTCCACAAACTCTTTAATCATCAAGGAGTCTCTGATGCTCCCTCAGTATCACAACTTCAGCCCAGGGGTGACTGAACTATAAATGCTCACTGCAGGCCAGGCCCCGAAACTCAGTTGAGGACTCCAAATGTATGCCAAATTCCGCCTAATGATACTTACCCTCTAAGGAGCCAAGCCAGAGCAGGGCCTGGAACTCCATCAACGCAGCAATTAATTCCAGTAGTCATACAAAATACTCAGGTGCCTCTCCCCTTGGTAAGTTCCAACTGCAGCCTCCTCTGGTCGCAGCAAGAGGAATCACATGTTATGTTATATTATGTTATGTTAATGACTCTTTTATCGCGCATGACTCACCCAGGGGCATCTCAGCGCTCACCTGAAAGGGGGGGATATCCTGTGGTTAGAAGGTTTCAGAACAACCAGGTTTTTAATTGCTTCCTGAAGGTCAGGTAGGTTGGGGATTTTCGCAGCGTCACTGGAAGAGAGTTCCAGTATTTTGGTGCTACAAATGAGAATGCTCTACCGCCTGTGCGGGTTAGCTGTATCCGGGGGATGTTCAGGAGGGCAAGAGCATTTGATCTTAGGTTGCACTCACTTGCGTGCTTGACTAGTTTGTCCCTAAGATATGCCTTGTTACAAACCCACTCCAGGGCCATCCCACCTACCAACGCCCATGGCGAGCCAGTCTCCATTATGCAGACACTGTCTTCTACTGCAACACAAAGCCAGCCAAGTGTCACCCACCTTGCAAAGGACAAAATTATGTTGAGTCCTGGAAACGTCTTCCCGATTTTAGTAATTGTACAAAGCGCTCAGATCGTTCTGTCATTGGCCCCAGTTGGTCCATGGAAGCCAAACCGAGGGCTAACCTCAATACTATCCTTGGCAACACACATCACATGGAGGTCAGAGGTGAACAAACACCAACAAAACGGATTCTGATCCCACACTGCCAATCTGAGGGACTGCATGACACATTATACAGATCCAACCTGCTGAGGCTGTTTAAAAACTTCCCAAATCAACCTGAGGTAACCTCTCAATATATTCTAGGAGTGGAATTTCAAATGTTGCTAGACTGGTAGACAATTGACAATATTAACGCTCAAATCCCCCTCACTAACAGCAGAAATTCTGACCAGTAAGGAGACCTTTGAAGAATGAGGGATAGAGCTCACGAAACCAGCAATCCCTACATGCCCACACCCACTGACGGCCTCAGGAGAACACCCAAGGTCCCACGCACCCTCATTTCACATTCTCAAAGTGGCTGGAAACTCCCACCGTCACCTGTCCTACAATAAGCTGCAAATATCATGTTCCTACTCCAGTCAAAAAGGTCCAGCAAGGAGAATAACCATAGAAACTACAGACAGATCAAAACCTAGCAATGACTGGAGCTGGCTGACAGCAACACTCTTGAGCAACATTAAAAATCACTCCGAGCCCTACATCGATCCACACCAGGTAACTTTCTAGAGGAAGCCAGCCACAAACCTGTTATCATGGAATGTGGCAGGGTATCGAAGTTACTTGAATCTCCAGATGCCATGTCATTCATCCAGCCAGCAGATCTCCTTTGGTCTCATGAGAAGTGGGCAACCCGCTCCAACACAATTCCTAGATTTCATGGACTGCACCAACCGGCTACACATTCAAACATATTTGGAAGACCCTCAGGTGGCCTCTCAATCTATGCATCCCGGGGCGTGTACATGAATTTCAAATCCCTCGAAAGTCCATACAAAATGATCCAGTTAGCTATTGTGTAAGGTATGTGTGTAAATAGCCATCCTCTGAAGACCCTGTTGGTTAATGTATGCTTCAATTGCTTCAAAACAATCCTGGGATTTCATGGACTGCACCAACAGGTTACATGACCGAACATATTCGCAAAACCCTCTGGTGTTCTCTCAATCCATGCAACCTGGGGCGAAGACCTGAATGTCAAATCCCGTGAAAGTCGAGACGAAATTATCCAGTTGGCTATCATGGAAGGAATGTGCGTAAATAGCCATCCTCTGAAGACCCTGTTGTTTAATGTATGCTTCAAATGCTTCGACACAAACTGTACTAACCGGCTACTCCAATATTGCGACTCTCTTGAATCTTGAATCTGTGCTTTGCAGAAATACTACCCTACAAATCATTGTATGTGGCGACTTCAACCAACACCATCTGGGAGCCTTTCAATCACACAAGGAGGGGGAACAAGTCGCACAACCCCCCCACGCCCCCCTCCCCCGCTTGTCACTCTTTTCATCAACCACATTTTAAGATCGATCCAGCATTATAAAGAAAGTATATCACCAGAGACAAAATTTCTGAAGTCTTTCAAGGGAATTAACACTCTGGATTATGTATTCACCACAGCAAAAATCCAAGAAGCCCTGGCGAACATCAAGATCCCGACCCGCTGTGAGAATGACCATTACCCCTTGTCACAGCCTGTGTTTGGTGACATTAGGGCAGTGGCCGAGTCAACAGGTCAAGAAACCAGGCACCTAATCAGGAGGATAAAATGGGGCTCACTGAATTCTCAGAAACTCTAAACAGGGGAATCCTTCAGAAGCCTTCAGAAGCCCTCATATCATAACCATGAACGAGAACTTCTTATGGCAGAATGGGCTCCCTGGTGAAATACATCAAGTGCTGCCAAGTCCTCACAGAACACAAAACAGCCTGACGTAACTGCAAATACATTGCAGATTCTCAGAATCCAAAAAACATGCCAAAAAGAGCGGAAAAAACAACAAATGAAGAATTAAACACTCAATTGTAGGCCCTGAGCAAACAGAACAAACAGATGGTATGGGCAGCAAAACAAAAGCAGCTGGAAATAGAATGGGCCCGAGTACATACATTGATGGGCAAACAGGGGAAAGCTGAGCTATGGCGGTATGTATCTCAAGGACAAAACGAGTCCACCTAATTGCCAGAATCAATGTCATCACTGAACAGCAGTGGACTCTGCACGTACAAAATCTATATGCGCCTAAAACTTCCATCTACACAGAACTGGAGGTTCCCAATACCTGCCTGGAGGCCCAAAACTTAGGGGTTGAGACCACAAACAATTCGGCCACTAAAAAACCCGATGAAGACAAGAGCAACATTCTCTCCAGACCACTTTACCATTTGGATGGAGCGCGAAATGCAGCAGCACAGCGTAGGACAGTTCTGAGCCAAGTAAGTGTATCTAATAGTGTGTAATTGTTATAAATGATGAAGGAGGCTGCACACCAGTGTCGCGTTGGTTAGGGACTTTAATCAAGAAGAAGCGTAGAAAACCCAACCAGCCAGACCGGGACCAAACGGGCAACTCAACTGCCGTTAGGACCGAACACTGGACACGTAATAGGATCAGATAGCACGAGCTCAGCGCGAGACAAAAGCTGAGGCACAGGGTGAATATAACACATCTCCTTTCCTTAAACAATGGATAAAGAAAATGTAATAAAACAAATTAGGCAAGAGTTTACACCAACACATAAAAATTAACGATACTGCATTAAACACACAGTTTTCCCTTGAGAACACAGGATCATGTAACACAGGACCATGTAACCCCACACCCTTCCTTAAACCAGCAAAACTACACAAAATCTTTTAAATAGGCAGGAGCAACCCTTTTGCGAAGAGGTCTGCAAATCTCTTCAACAACAACATTTTTAGTGACCGGCACTGAAGTTGTTGGCTTGACCTTTTTCTGGTAAAGTGCTACCCTGCGGAGATTCCAAGTTTGTCCATTCTGCAACTTTATGTAGTTACCAACCACCGACTTCACTTGGTAAGGCCCTCTAAATTTGTTGAACATCCTCTGATTTCCGCCAGGTTTCACTTTTACCAAGTCCCCTTCAGCTATGTTAGTGGAAGCACAATTTTTTAGGACGTTGTGACCCATCTTCTCTACTTTCCCATGTAGCCAAGTAGGAATCAGCTTCGTACCCGCTGACCTCCCCCTCATGAGTTCAAAAGGTGTCACGGACATGTTGCTATGAACTGTTGTGCGGTATGCCCACAACATTTCTTTAATTTCCTTCTGCACTGAACGACCTGAGGCTAATGCAAGCTGCATAGTGCCCTTAACTAGTCTGTTTACCCTCTCGCATAGTCCATTCCCTTGTGGGTTGTAAAGCGAAGTACGTAAATGCTTTAAGCCCAAAAACACAAAATAATCCTCCATAATGGCAGAGGTAAGTTGTGTGCCATTATCTGTCAACACCATGGAAGGGATCCCTTCACATCTAAAAATCTCATCCAGCACTTTGACAGTGGATTCAGCAGTGATGCTTTTCATAAAAGCAACCTCTACCCACCTTGAAGCCGAATCCACTAACACCAAAGCAAACTTCTCTGAATCCAACAGGTCATGAAAAGGACCTATGAAGTCAATACAAACCTTCTGCCACGCAACATCGTCAGAACCAATCTGTCCCACAGTACCCTTACTTGCACGAACCTGTAACCTTTTTTCAGACTCTTTGCACGACTGACACTGTTCAACCCAACTCTTTACCTGTGCATCTACTCCCGGCCACCAAAAGTCAGCTTTGATGCGTTTGCTAGTAAGGGTTTGCCCTAGATGGCCCTCATGCGCCAAGGCAATGATACGGGGTCTAAGGGATACAGGTGGTATATATTTTTCACCTCGCACAATAATAAACTCGCTCTGTAAAGAAATTTCATCCTGTAACTGAACATAAGGCCTAAGAGCAGGTGAGACCGTACTTTGTCTTGACACCCCTTCCTTGCACATCTTAATTAAACCTTCCATGACAAGATCCTTCTTCATTTCTTCCATCCACTCCTTTTTAGATATGGAACTGGGCAAATCACTTTCCAGGTCATCTAAAAACGCGACCACACTCTCGGTCACCATCTCTTTAGGCTGCACTTTAGTGTCAGGCAATCTTGATAAGCAGTCCGCAACACTGTTACACCAACCAGGTAAGTATTCCACATTGCACGTAAACTCTTGGATACTGACTGCAAGTCTCGCTAACCTCCCTGAGCAATTTCTAATACCCCCGGGGGCTAGAACCTTCAACAGTGGCTTGTGGTCAGTTCTGAGTGTGAATGTGATTCCCCATAAATATACACGGAAATACCGGGTTGCCCATGCTGCCGCCAATGCTTCACGCTCTATGACCGAGTAATTCCTTTCGGTCTCAGTCAGGGAACGCGAAGCAAACGCAACAGTGTTCTGTTTACTATCACCTTTTTGTGTCAGAACCGCTCCGATCCCAACAGAGCTAGCGTCCACAGTGAGAATGGTGTGAAATGACTGTACAAAACTTGAAAGAATATTAGCATCCAAGATATTTTGTTTGATCAATAAAAAAGCATTTCTTTGGTCTGCACCCCAAGTAAAACCTTTCCCTTTCCTCATGATGATTCGCAAGGGTTCTACTTTCTCCGCAAAATTTTTAACGAACTTTGCATAGTACTCCACCATGCCCATAAAAGACCTTAGTTTGTCTTTATCATCAGGTTCAGACACATTACATATTGCGCTTACAAGATCTTTTTTTTGTTTGTATCCCAAGGCTAGACACGTGATACCCCAAATAATCTACTTCCCCAACAGCAAATACACATTTTCCCTTTCGCAATGTCAAACCAGCCCTTGAAAGAGCGGTAAGAACTTTATCCAAAATTATATTATGATCATCAATGTTCAAACCATGAATCAGGATATCGTCCTGGAAAAATACTACTCTTTCAATGTCTTTGAGGACATCAGTGATAATTCTTTGGAATGCACTCGCCGCTGAGCAAAGGCCAAAAGGAAGTCTTTTGAACTGGTATGTTCCTTCCGGAGTGATGAATGATGTAAATTGTTTTGAGTCCGGATGAAGCTTTACCTGGTGGTATGCGCTGCGAAGATCCAACTTAGAAAAGATCTTTCCTCCACCTAAACTCAGGACAATTTCGTTTATATTGGGAAGTGGAAAGTTATCCATTATCACAGCTTTATTAAGACTTCGCATGTCCACACAGAAGCGCAAAGATTTGTCCGGTTTCTGTGTGATAACGACTGGACTCAACCACTGAGTGGCTTCTACAGGTTCAATTATGTTATCATCCAATAACTGTTTGATAATCTTTCTGACTTCATCCCTAGTGGATAAAGGTATTTTCCTCGCAGTGTGTTTTACAGGTGCAACACTCTTCTTGGTTTTTATAATATGTTGGTAACCAACAGCCTCCCCCAATTTCTCACTGAAGATGTTCTCATGCTTTTTGAGAATGGTTTCTAAGTCTTCATGAACACTATTGCATTCATTTTCACCATCTACACACATTACAGGTGGATCTGCTCTCGGGTTCACTCTTATGTTTAACTCATACTGGTGTAACCATCCCAATATTGCAGGACCGTGTGGGGATACATAAACCTTCCCTTGAGTAGTTCTCCCTTTAAACTTAATATTGGCCTCAAAGAACCCAAGGACACCAATGCTCACCCCTTGATAGCCTCTCAGAGTGATGTCAGATTTAATTAGATTCGACTCAGTGCATGAAGAATCATACAATCTCTTTGGAATAATTGTATAGAGCGACCCAGTATCCACCATTAGGTTTACTACACTCCCATTCAGCTCAAAATCCGCTTTAGGCCGAGACAGAATAATACCTTTTGTTATCTGTTGGCTCCCAGCAGATGTAATCATCATTACCTCCGCCTCATCATTTGTGGATTCACTCTCAACCATAGCAATCTTTTTTGAACTATTGGTTCTACACATACGTGCATAATGCCCTTTTTTCCCACATTTTAAGCAATCCCTAGACAAAGCTGTACAATTCTTTGAATCAGCTAGGTGAAAAGGGCTACCGCATCTGTTACAGGAACGTGTGGTCTGTTTAAATTTGTTTATTTGCCCACTTTTATTAAATGAGGTTGTGGCTTTCCCCCTTTTATTTGTTTGTCTCCCTTGTATTAAACCAATGCCTTCTGAAACACCTGCTTGCAAAGTTGCAACTTCCTGACTATTTGTGTGTCCATGTTGTATTCTCTTAAGCTCTTTCATACATCTGTCACTCTCTTCTGCAACTTTAGCTATAGTAATAGCCTCTGTGAGGGTGGGGTTTTTGGCTGCCCACAACTTTTCTTGTGTTTTTTTGCTAAGGCATTGCACAATTAGTTGATCACGGATCATTTCATCCTGTATGTTGCCAAACTGACATTTCACAGAAAGTTCTCTTAGCCTAGAGACAAACTCATCAATTGTTTCATTTTCCCTTTGAGGAGCAGTGTAAAATTTATGTCTGCGCCTTACTACATTTTCCTGCTTAGCAAACCTTGTATATAATCTGAACAAAGCGTCTTTATAAACATCATCAATGTCTAAAGGCGGATTCGGTAAATACTTAAAGATTCTCTGTCCCTCCTTCCCTAAAGCACCCAGTAGCAGAGCCTTCTTCCTGACAGCAGAAAACTTTGTGCCATTCAAGGCTATAATGTAGTTCTCGAATGCCTCACACCAATCATCCCATTCCATGGATGGTTCACCCGGAGCACTTAGGAAAGGGACAGGAGCTTGGATAGTATTATTGACATTCATTGTGAACACCTTAGATTAATCCTTATAGGAATATAAACAGCTTACTCAACAAAATTAAGAGAAAACACAAATCAGGACGAAAATTTCTTTACAAGTGAATGTATCACTGTTGTAGATTGATAATACTCGTAATACACCAATTTTAAGTGTGTGTGTCACTGTTGTTAGATTGTTTATAGTTATGATTGCGTGACACACTGTGTAACTAAATTATTTTAAAGTGAGTGTGTCACTGTAGTTTGAGTTTATTTCCAATAGTAGCCGTTTTTAAATAACGCTGGTATTAGTTTTAAATGCACTTCACTTCCTCAAGTGCGTTTCCCTTTTAATTTGTTTCTCCCAGTGGTGGGGTTCACTGATATCGTTTTTCGTTTTAACAGTTAATTCCCCTTTAAGTGTGATGACGCCGGGGGCGCTGTTGCCTGCGTTGACGGGCTGAGGATTTGCAGTTATGGCTCTGTCACGCTTCACACAAAGTTAGTTCTCTTCCCGGTGAGTAATTTCAAAACATACCTTCTAACAAGGCTTACGTTACTTGTCTTAACAAAGCGATCCTTCTTCACGAGATCGCAGGTGCTTTCCTTTGGTTGGGTTTTCTTCTTTTTGGCGCGTCGTTCCTTCGTCAATTTCCGCCTTCGCCTTCTTCCGTTAACCTCCGCCTTCGTCTGAGATCCGATGTTGCCAAAATGTTATAAATGATGAAGGAGGCTGCACACCAGTGTCGCGTTGGTTAGGGACTTTAATCAAGAAGAAGCGTAGAAAACCCAACCAGCCAGACCGGGACCAAACGGGCAACTCAACTGCCGTTAGGACCGAACACTGGACACGTAATAGGATCAGATAGCACGAGCTCAGCGCGAGACAAAAGCTGAGGCACAGGGTGAATATAACAGTAACTAATCCCACAGGGGCCTTTATTTATCATTTTCTCATTTATTTCCTTCATTACTGTTTATGTGCTTTTGTAGTTTGTCTAAATTAACTAAATTATTTCACCCTGCCTATAGGCCATTACCTTTGTCCTATAAACCTCCATACCACAGTGTTTTGCTTACGGTATATAAATCTACAGACTTTTTGGGGCTTTGCCGTATATTTTCTTCTCTTTTCATCAAGTGATTCTGCATAAGTGATTTGGTTTTTACTTAGTATTTTTGTATAGAGATAGCGCCATGGTATGCGTTTCAATTTATATATGTATGCATGATCACCATTAGAAAGTGCCTTACAGTGTACATGAACCTTTTGTTCCTACTCTTTTTCAATAATGCACATTTGTAAATATATTCACACCGTTACCAGTGGCTTTACTGTTCACAGTTCTTCTAGCGTCTCATTGGGTGAGTTGGGAATAAGTTACAGATAATTACATATATCACTACTTATTCTCCTGTTTCTTTCACAGGTATAGGCCAAAAGATGGCACATATTAAGCACATTCCGTCATGAGCAAAGTGTGCTATGTGATGAAGACGGGTTAGTTAGTCCTTCCTGTAGGGAGCTGGCTCTGTATATGTACCAAAGTAAGGTATAGTGTGCACAGAGTCCAGTGGATCGCCGGAGGCTTATAGGGGCTTAAGTAAATAATACTAAAAGCTCTATTTGTTGTAGTGTGGTTGAGCAGTTAGGCTTATCACAGGGCGGTGTTAAGCATTTATTGTACACACTCATGTAAGAAATGATTACATTTACTCAAAGACTGAATCCTGACCAGTTGTTTTGTATAGAGAGTAAATATTTGATTATTTGATTTCTAGAACCAAGAAGTGCACAGTTGTAGGTAAGTAACAGTTAAAAAGTAGCAATACTTTTCAAATGCAGTAGGAATTGTTTTGCTAGGCAGTAACTTTAGGAATATCAGTTTAGAACAGTCATACTTTGCTATAGGAATAGATAGACTTTTGTAGACAGTAGGATGAGAAATGAAATGCAATGCAATCCTAGGGGAGGACAACAGTGTTCTGAATTAATAGGTAAGTGCACAACTTACTCTTCCAGTCTTCGAGGGTTTAGACCAACACTGGCCAGGGTTCAGTGCAAGATAGGTACTGCACCACCAGCTGCACTGGGGCAGCTGTGTATAGAGGTCACTGAGCCCAATGGTAGTCAAAGGAGACTGGGGTCACACGAAGAATGAATGAATAAATACATGAATTGGGTTTATAAAGTGCGCAAACCCAAGGGTGTCTGAGCGCTGGGCGGAACCGGACAAAAAAGAGGAGGCAGCAGCCAGGCAGATGACTCGCCAGAACCTGGAGCTAAGTTGGCGGGAACAGTCAGGTCTTCAGCTGCTTTCTAAACAGCTGCAGGCTGTGTTAGGAGCGGAAGGGCAGCGGGAGGGAATTCCATAACTATGCCCCCTGAAATGTCAGAGTCCCCCGGCCCCATTTTAATCGCTTGATTTTCGGAATCTGCACCTTGTGTTCTGTGCTGGATCTCAACATTCTACTCAGCGTATTCCATGTAAATAGCTCTTGAAAGTAAAGGGGGCCGGTTCCATGAAGTGCCTTATGCTTTAGGCACAAGGCTTTGAACAAGATTCTCTTCTCAACAGGGAGCCAGTGCATGCCATGTAGTAAATGCAACACAGGTTTGAACTTGGGAATGTTCAAAAGTATTCTTGCCAGCGCGTTTTGGAGAGACTTCAGTGTTTTTTATAGAATATTTTGGAATGCCTAGGTAAAGAGTGTTACAGTAATCTAGCTTTGACCTGACTTGGGGCAGCATTACCGTCTTCTGCAGTTCAGTAGGATTAAACAGAAGTATTTTTTTCAGAATCCGTAGCAGATAGTAGCCCCTTGAGGTTACTGCATTGATCTGAGCACTGAAGCATAACTTGGTATCAAAGATTACTCCAAGATTTTTAGCTTTCAGAACTGGCTTCGGTTGATCCCCCAACTCCTGTGGCCACCACAACACATTCCAGAAGGAGCTTTCATTCCCGAATAGCAATACCTTTGTTTTCCCAGAATTTAGCTTCAGGCAATTCTCCTCCATCCAGCCTGCCACTGCTGACATGCAGCTGCGGAAGTTATGAGCGTCATATTCAACCTGTGATGTTACTGACACCACAATCTGTGTGTCATCAGCGTAAGAGAGAACAGATAGTCCAAAACTCACAATAAGCTGAACCAGAGGGTGACATAAACAGTAAAAAGCGTTAGACTGAGGGCCGAGCCCTGTGGGACCCCACATGGGAGAGAGAAGGAGCTGGATTTAACCCCACCCAACCTAACCCACTGTTGCCTATTTTCTAAAAAGGATTCCAGCAACGAAAGTGCTGTGCTCCTAAAGCCCAACCTATGTTGACATTTTCTCCGAAACACATGGCACATGGTGGACCGTGTCAAAGGCAACAGAGAGATCGTGTAGAATTAATGCAACTCTGCCGCCCTTGTCCACTCTCCCTCTAATTTCCTCCGACGCCGCCACCAGTGCGGACTCGGTGCAATGTTGGGCTCGGAACCCGTGCTGAGCAAGATCCAACAATTGGTGGGCATCCAGAAAGGTCTGTAGTTCCACGTTCATAGCCTTCTCCAAGACCTTAGCCGGGAACCGGAGACGGGAAATAGGTCTATAACTGTCCACTGACATATGGTCCAGAGAAGGCTTTTTCACAAGAGGGAGAATAGAGGCCTTCTTCCAGATGTCGGGATATAACCCAGAACTCAGAACTAGGTTCAGAAGGTCATTGAGTGGTCCCGCCACCTGATTGGTCAACTTATTTAAGATCCCGGGGGGGGGGGAGGGGCATGGTGCGGGATTAAGTATCTACGCCGCGGCGGTTGATTCCAGAAATGGTATTTACCCTAATGGGCAGCGGAGAGCAATGACAATGATTTGCCACCGCGCTTCGCGGGTCCCTGGTTTCCCCGGTTTCCCCGGTCTTTTGCAGGTTTGGGCGCCATATTGGGGGTAGTTTTTCTGGACGCCTCGCGGCGCCAGCTCTGCTAGCAGACCAGCTGTCGCAAGGACACGCTGGCCTGCATATAAAGCGTTCCTCCTTACGCGCAGCGTTTTTGCGCAGCGTTTTCACCGTAGTGACGCCAGAGTCACGCCAGAGTCCAGCCCGTCTGCGCCCGTCAGCGTCCCGGAGGCGACCTGGGCGACGGGCTGGACAGGTTTTTCCTGGGGCCTCGCTACTCTTCTCTATCATCATGCACCAGTACTCGGCGCTGGAGCTTCGGTCCTTACAAAAGATGGGGGGCTCCTGTCGTAAGGTATTTCCTGCCCGCTACAAGGGAAAGAATCAGTGCCCTGACTGTGGCTGGTTGCCTCAGAAAAGGTGCGCTCTCGTGTCAGATAGGAAGGCACATAGCCTTAAGCATCTTTGCTTGCTTTTAAATACTAGATCTCTTAGCCGGCATGCTCTGGATATCTACGATCTTCTGGAAACAGAAAAGCCGCTGTGCCTGATGTTGACTGAAACGTGGCTAGGGGAGCTTTCTAACCCCGATATTGCGGCAGCTATCCCCTCTGACTACAATATTTTTAGGCAAGATAGGCTGAAAGGGTGAGGGGGGGGTGTAGCACTTATGGTACACAAACAAGCTATTTGTACCATTGTTCCTACGGATGCTTTCAAGGGATGCGAATCCCTTGCTTTTTCCATAGTATTATCGCCGCATCAATCTCTCAAAGGGCTTCTTGTCTATAGACCCCCCGGGCCGGCGGGCACCTTTTTTGAAGAGCTCCAGTCGATAATTTCATCATTGGTGCTTCGATCTGAGCATTGTATATTGGCAGGCGATTTCAATATCCATATGGATGATGAAATGGGTGGAGATACGATCAAAATGATGGACGTGACGGCTCCTCTCGGCCTTTCTCCATATTATTGTGGACCGACACATGAAAAGGGCCATATCCTGGATCTGGTCTTCTCGACGATCTCTATAGACATGTCAGCACCGTTACAGGTTCTATGGTCGGATCACAGGCTGGTCAAGTACTATGTGTCGGAAATAAGTAAACCATCCAGTGCGCCTTCTCGGCAGCTTTGCAAAGGATTGAGGGCGTTCCATCGGGTGACTCCGGAACTGCTGGCTCAGGCATGTTTGGCTCACCCTTGCCTCTTGACAGGGGACCTAGAAAGGGACTCAGAGCTGTTGCAATTGTGGCTCACGAAGAGGCTGGATAATCTGGCCCCGGTGAAGTCCCCTCGCGATACTGTAAAACGGGCGTCCGCACCCTGGTTTACGGAAGCACTGGTGGTCGCACGAAGGCAGTGCAAGGTGGCAGAGAGAGCATGGCGCTCGCAATATATTCCCGCGGCGAAACTTGCCTACAGAGCCTCTGTCAAAGCATATCATCTTGAGCATTCTCAGTGAGAAAAGAGGCTATTTTTCTAGGAGAATTGAGACTGCCTCCAATTTCTGCAAGGAGGTATTTGACATCGTAAGGGAATTTATGGCTCCCCGTGCTTCTCCGACCCAGGCACCCCCTACGGAGGCTTGAGTGAGCGCCCTTGCCAATCTTTTCACCTCCAAGATCAAGTTGATCCAGGACTCTTTTCCTTTGAAGGGCCCTGAAGTTTCTTACTATTCGGAGGATGTTTCTGCTTTACCAGCTAGTGCAGATCCGGTTCTGGCAGACTTTCCTCCACTTTCTGCATCCTCATCTTTGGAACTGATGGCCTGCCTTAAATCAGGATCACCTCTTGACGCATGCCCGGCCAAATTTTTTGCTAAAATGGCTGAAGTCATTAATCCCATCGTGAATCCTATTTTGAACCGCTCTCTTAGTGAAGGGGTGGTTCCTCAGGTCTGGAAGCAGGCGATGATCATCCCTCTACTTAAAAAGCCCGGCCTGGATTCGGAGGTGTTGGCTAATTACAGGCCTAATTCGCTTTTGCCCGCCTTTTCCAAGATTCTCGAGAAGCACGCGCATAATGTGCTCTCCAATTATTTGGAATCTCATGATTTATTGCACCCCACTCAATCCGGCTTCCGCACCAACCTAAGTACCGAGACAGCGCTTCTGGAAGTTTCGGAGGCAGTGAAGGAGGTGCTGGATTCAGGTGGCAAAGCGATGCTTGTGATGCTCGATTTGTCGGCGGCCTTTGACACGTCCCACCTTGAGGGTCTCCTCGTCAGACTTTTTGAGATCGGTCTGAGGGGGACGGTGTTCAGCTGGTTTCGATCTTTCTTGGTCGGCCGTCGGCAAACGGTCTGGGCCTCCTCTAGCTCCGCCGTGATGCCGTCATTGGGTGTCGGAGTCCCTCAGGGCTCCGTGCTGAGCCAGACTCTTTTTAACATCTTTATGACCCCTCTGGCGGCACTGGCGGAGTCTTTCGGGGCCCAGATCGTTTCCTATGCCGATGATACCCAGCTCCTCTTTACGTGCCGGAAAGGAGCGGATTTTGATGGAGAGAGTATCCAGGGTTGCCTTGGGGCTGTTTTCAATTGGTTCCAGCTTAACAGCCTCAAGTGCAACTCGGATAAATCGGAGGTACTCTTTTTTGGCTGTAAAACGGACCCAGACTGGCCGGAATGGTGGCCTGCGAATATGTTTCCTCCTGCAGGCTCCTCCCGGTTAGCCAAGAACCTGGGAATTAAGATAGATAGTGGCCTGACTCTGCGCTCCCAGAATCTAGGGCTCACTGGCATATGTTTCGGGCTTCTCCGGATGCTCCGTAAGTTTCTTCCTATACTACCGGAGGAACATAGGAGAATAACGGTTCAGGCAATAATTGGTTCAAGAATGGATTACTCGAATATCCTCTATCTCGGCCTGCCAGAGTATCTGTTACAACGACTGCAGGTGGTCCAGAACTCGGCAGCACGGGCCATTTTTGGATTATCTGGCCGGGCTAGAGTTTCGGGCCTCCTGCAGTCGCTCCATTGGCTCCCTATCCGGAAGCGGATAGTTTTCA
This sequence comes from Lissotriton helveticus, assembly GCF_964261635.1. Lineage (NCBI taxonomy): Eukaryota > Metazoa > Chordata > Amphibia > Caudata > Salamandridae > Lissotriton > Lissotriton helveticus. The sequence continues at coordinate 1,893,849,896 of NC_136059.1, read as the reverse complement.
AGGCCCTGACCTTGGCTCATAAAGCTCTATATGCTTCAGGAGCAAAATATCTTCAGAAAAGGCGAGCCTTTTATCATCCCGCAAGGTCTTTGAGGTCCGGATCTCTGTTTCTTGCCGTTGTCCCTCGCATAAAAAGAGCACGCATTGGAGGTCGTTCTTTCAGATTGCTGGCCCCGCAGCTGTGGAATACTTTGCCAGTGACACTGCGCAGTACCTCCAATTTGTTGGCTTTCAGGAAGGGCCTTAAAACTTGGCTTTTCACCCTGTAGATATCTGCTATATTGTTAGTTAGGGTTTTCTTTCCACTTTTTTGTTTTTCTCTGTCCGTTATGTTGTGATACAGGTTTACAATAAAGCGCCGGGACACTCTTTGAGTAGCCGTGCGCTATATAAGTCAAAAATAACATAACATAACATAACAGGATTTAGTAGCCCCCAACACCGTTACCGTTGTCATCAGAAAGTTACTGTTGGTTGAATGGAGGCACCGCCAACCCAACAGTCATAGTTGTGGGGATGACGATGCACTGGGAATAGAAGTGTTCCTCCTTTGTTGGACTGTGACAGAGCGGCAGCGGTCGTACAGGCAGTGCAGGAGGAGGCCGACAGACCCACTTGCGATAGAGTATGGACTCTCTGGGTCTAAGCTGTGAACTGCTTGGGTCTTTGGGCCGAGAGGATCCCTCTAGGTCATGGAAACACTCCTGCTGTGGTGCTTTCTTCTTGCAGGGTAGAGTCGCATCCTCTACCACTGCGGTCTTGGAGTTCTTTTTCAGCAGTGAGTTGCATCAATACAAGTACCGGTCCTCAACAGCGGCGGTTCCTGTACCGGCAGATGCCGGGAACTAGAGCCTCTAGCCTAAACCAACCTTGCAGCCATAAATGGGGCTAGGTCAAGGGGCGGGCATCTCCACTAGTTGGAGGGGCCCTGGTTAGCATATTAAAGGGCAGGAAGCCTTTGAGGTTCACCACCCTGAATGCAGTTCCTGCTTGGGGGTATGTGTAAAACACCTCCACCCTGAGCAGCTTTTGTCCCTGACCCATGCGAGCACAAGGGCTCCCACCTAAGGGGGTTAGAAACATGTCTGTGTGTGGCAGGCTAGTGCAGCTCAGTCTGATGGACATGAGGGAGTTGTTATTTTTTCAGGAGACATCTCTAAGATGCTCTCTGAGTGCATTATGTAATAAATCCAACACTGGCATCAGTGTGGGTTTATTATGCTGTGGAGTCTGATACCAAACTCCTTAGTATTCAGTAAAGACATTATGGACTGCAGAGCTTGTAATGACAAACTCCCTGCCTATGTTCTCAATATGGTTCCACTGCACTTACAATGTCTGTGAATGACACAGACAATGTAGGGGCACATTGATCTTGCAGCTGTGCCCTCACCTGTGTCAAAGTGCACCCTGCCTTAGGGCTGTGAAGCCTGCTAAAGGGGTGACTTACCTCTGCCACAGTCAGTGTCTGCACCAAAACACACAGGCTGCAATGGCAGTGTGTTTGTGTTTGGGGAGAGTTCTCTGAGAGTAGCACAATACATGCTGCAGCCCGTTAGAGACCCTCTCTGGTCACAAGGCCCCTTGGTGTCATGATTGTCGGTCACACACGCCCAGCGAACTACAAAAATGGCCAGTGCCCGCTAGCGTGCCAGCACGGGAACCACAGGAGAGTTCAAATCCTATCTAATCCCGAGCGGAGACGCTTCACTGACCGTCTCTTCCGGGTTGCCGTCCGTCCTGCATCGACGTCCTCCATCGTCGAGCCGGTGCCTCTGGGACCGTAGTTGTTTTCCTGTCTGTTCCTGGCAGCTCTCCTTATCCAAGTTACACCAGCAGCATGCCTCAATTTCCTGGGGATATTTTTCATGCAGCAAAGATAAAAAAAGAAAGAAAAACAGCATTATTCATTTACGGAAACAGCGCTTTAGCTCTGACATTGCTGAATATATCTTGAATCTTTATGTTACTTATCTAATGTGGGCTCCGTATCTATGGAGATCTGCTCTGCTCTTGCTGCTGATTATCAAATGAAAATTCCTGAAAGATATGGAACATTGTTAGGCCTGCTTGAAGTTAAGGTGGATGCTATACAGCGTACCATAGAGCATCACAAAGAGCCTTATGTAATTTTAAGTTGGTACTCCTTTATTTATTCATCATATATTTTAGGTGGGTTTCAGTACAGTTTGCCTTATACATTTTCCTATTCATTATTCCTAACTCTGAACACCTTATTTCTCATTCTTTCTTTTCCCTTTTTTGGATATACACACCCCTTCGCTCACACCAGTTACCAGAATTCAGAGAAGGGAATTATTAATGTAGTTACAAACACACATAGAAAAGCCTGATTTTAAGATTAGAAATCTTCTGCCCTTTTATTTAACAGAGATCTCTCTTGACTGACTGGTTCTGTCCCAGATTGGGGTGCGCCACTGGACCTTTTGTTTTCTTCCTTGATTTCCCCTTCTTCCCCGGGATACTATTGGTCAGTTGCGGCCCGTGGAGGGAGTTCCGTGAGGTGGAAAGGCGGGGCGGGGAGGGGCGGGGTGGGGGTTGTAAACACCAGAATATGGACGATTGCAGGTAAGTAAACAATTAAATGAATAAAATAAATTTCATTGTGCGCCCTGCATTGTGAAATGCGATGCAGCGCGCTACAAAATTCATTTTATTCATTTAATTGTTTACTTACCTGCAATCATCCATATTCTGGTGTTTACTATCCCCCACCCCGCCATTCCGCCCCACGGAACTCCCTCCACGGGCCTCCATTGCTGTTGGTACTTTGACTCTGTTGGGCACAACAGGGGACCAGGAGAGGTTGAGGACCTTTCATCATTTGCATGAAGTTCCGGCAGAAACGTGAGTAGAACCGGACACTTGGTACCACTGGTACCTTTTACAAGGGGCTTACATGGAAGCCAGATGTGTGCCAATTGTGAAAACAAAGGTACAGTTTTGGGAAAGAACACAGGCACTGGGAACCCGATTAGCAGAGACCCAGTGCACACTCAAAGTGCATTACACATCAGGCAAAAAGTGGGGGTAACCATTCAAAAAGGGGCACTTTCCTACACACCCATGTACATAACCCCAGATAGCTCTAAAGTATAAGGCCTCCAAATCTCTGGTCCTGATGAAGGCCATAGATCTGTAAGGGCTGTTCCATGCCAAAACATGTTGACCCAATTACTAGGCGTCATGGATCGGTGACTCATTTTGTTTTTAGTCTTATCCCTGTCCTTTCATTTTCCCCCAATAAAGATTTACCTACAGGATAGCAGGTAATTTTAACTCATCAACCACTGTCAACATCCAGACACTCTCCCTTCTGGCGGAGGTTATGAAATTACTTAGAGAACAGTCAAGCAACAGTTCCTTTGTTGACGCTGTCCACCAAACAACAGTAAATATTACATACTCTGCAAACTATGAACGTGTGGTTGAGGTCTTCAAGACACTAATCCTGAGACTCTGGTATTGACACCTACGTGGTTCATTCTCCCTCTTCTTTTGATTGAAGACGAAGAGCAACAGGAGCGCTAGGTTCAAATGGTATACCTGTCAAGGTCTTCAAGGGTGATCTCGACCTGTGGATTGCCATCTTAACCACGCTCTGTCAATCATGCCTAGCGACCAAGCAAGTACTGGAGAGCTGGAGGGGCTCCATCCTGAACCTCACATACAAGAATGGTGCCAGACACAATTTATCTAATTATCGCCTCATCGCTCTTCTGGATATTGAAGCTAAGGCTTATACCTTAGTCCTACTGCAAGTGTTGAATCCTGGGCAGAAGTAAACAAAATAATACCATTTAGTCAAACAGGATTTAGAGCTAATGCCTCTACCCAGACAACGTAGTGGCCTTATCCTACCTAATCCACCGGGCAACACACAAGAAGCAACTCCTGCTTTTTGTCTTTTTTGTGGACTACTCATCCACCTTTGACCTGGTTGACAGGAACAGCTTATGGAGAAAGCTCAGAGACTGGTGCATTCCTAACAACTTGCTCCAGGCCATCATTGATCTTTACTCCTTGACTTGGGTACCGGTCAAACTAACACCGACAGCAGTTAGCAGGAAAATCCAGACATTTAATGGCCTTAAGCAAGGTTGCGTGTTATAGCGCTCCTGCTCTTTAACCTTTACACTGCTGGGATGGGTGCAGCCTTGAAACACGCAAATCTAATCCCACCCAAAAGTGGCACTACTAAGATTCCACTACTACAAAATGCTACTACAAAATGCTCACGACATTATCCTCCTGGACCACTCTAGAGTTGGCTTCCAGAGGGCCCTAAATGCTCTGCACAAATACAACCAGGGCAACAATATGGTGGCGAATGGTACCAGGACCAAAGTTCTAGTTTTTTGGCAACTTCACCAAAAAATCAAACTACATCTGGAGCCTGGGCTCATTAAAAAGTGAAACATTGGCCAGCTACAACTGCCTAGATGTTTGTGTACCAACTAAAGGAGGTGTCAAAAAGTAACATATACACATGGTAACAAAGACAGAAGCAATTATAATCAGAACATGCAAATTAATTAATGTCCTAGAAAGCCCTTTCACCATCCCAATAAGATGAGTAATTGCTGAAACCCTTGTGCCAACTATCAGGTATGGCCCTGATGCCTATCCGGGCCAACAGGTCAACATCATGGATAAGTATCAGCTCAAGGCGTACAAAATGGTCTTTTCACTCCCTCCATACCTCCGGAGTTGCTTAATAAAGCTGTAATTCGGCTTAGAGGGCCAAACCCGGGCAAGTATGGCATCCTTTGGTAATTATTACAAAAAACCATAAAGGCCACACCAATACATGAACGACGTTCTCCAGCATATTTTCTCTCAAGAAGGGAGTCTGTGATTGCAATACCTTGGCAGATCTATTGCCATCCTTCAAATAGACTAGTCTATACTGGAGAGCCTACAGCTTTTGTGTGCCGCTATCAAAGCAAATTTGAAAAAACAAACAAAAAGATTGTCCAAGACAAGTGACATGGATATCCTCAGTAAATCTAAGCTATTACAAGCAGTGGGGTAATCATTCGCAAACTCTCAATCAGTCTGCCTCAGACCCCAACTGTACCTCAACTGCGCCAATCGGAAAGTGTGCCTGAAACAAATAATGTTTGTGAAACTTATGGGTCTACGATCCTGAAAAGTAAACCCCAAGTGGCAGTGACTCACTGAATCTTTTAGCCACCTTTTATGCTCTTGTGTGGCACTCCTGAATCCATGCCGCATACTACTAAACCCACTTTTTCTAGCACATGGAATAAGAACATGTAATGAGGCCACAAGCCTGGTGTTCACCTTAACTGAGCCGATAAAACTGGTGACATTTGGCAAATATATCAGCCTCACAAAACAATGCATCAAAGTGGTGCTCAAAGGGTTACATTGCTCGAGACCTAGTTGATTACAGCAGTGCACATATAGGTTATAACAATAGCAGGCTGGTGCAGCTCAGCCTCCAGCCACCATGCAACCGCCTGGAATTCAATGTCTGTTCAGGTGGTTTGCAGAATAATCCGTGGAGTCAGGCAGTAGAACTTCCCACACCGGTGTCCTCCAACTTCTTCCTTGGAGCCATCCTGTCTGTCCTCGTCCAAAGGAAAGCTTTTATACTAGTACAGTCCAGCGAGCACTGGATCACTTTAGTCCATACCTACCTGTGATAATGTACTTTAATGATGAGTTTGCCCCCCTTTTACTTTCTTTTTTATGATCCAAAGCTATCCCTACTGTCCCCCTCTCTAGGTTTAGTATCCTAATCGTCCCCTATAGAGCTTCAGGAGTGTATTTTTAAATCTCTAATGAATTATGTAATATCAGTGGTCGCTGCCTCTGAATGGGGGTGGTGTGGCGGGGGAGGGATGAAAAGATGAAAATAAATAAACTTCCCTGCTTTGCCTCCGCCGCACGGCTCTCCTCTGGCTTCTTGTCTTCTTTCTGGCTGCTGCCTGCAGCCTGCACCGGAAGCACACAGGCTTCTGGACCCTGCCTGCCAATCACTACGCTGCAGGGGCACCATCGTGATTGGCCTGAGCTGCCTATTTGGCTGCTCAGGATAGTGCCTGGGCAAGCAGGGCATGTTCTCCACTTAGCTGTGCAACACAGCTCAATGGAGAACATGCCTACTAGACATGATTGTTTGGCCAGCCCTAGAGGGCCGGTCAAAGCGTCATGCGCATGTAGGGAGGGAGTGCAAACCACTCCTGCTCCCTCTGAGGCGAGTCAACCCCTCCCCATCCAGAGTCACAAAGGAAAATAAAATGATAATTACTTCTTTTTATTATCATTTTATTTTTCATTTACACTGCTCAACGAGCAGTGGAGCGACGCTCCTCTGCCTTAGTGTATGAACCACCACTGGTAATTATTATTTTTATTTATAACCGGTTTTACCGGTCTAATGGTTACCAATGTCCCTTTTTAAAAACAATTGTAAAGATTTTAATTAATCATATAATAAAGTATTACCATTGAAACCAGTACTTACCTCTATAATAATTATAATGATTATTACAGTTGTTCTGTGTCAGGTATTACATTTTTCTCTGTGTCTGATTAAAATATTGTGTGTATAAAAATGAGAAGAGACAATTAAAAGGAAATGGTCGGAAGAATATTAAATAAAGAATATCAAGGATCGTGTCTACAGTCAGTTAAAGATGGTAAGGAGAATTCCAGAAAGAAGAAGAAAGTGATGCAAAACTGATTCAATTTCTGATTAATAAAGTTTAATTCATTGCTTTTTTCTGATTATAAAATAATCAGGGGGTACTTGTGGAAAGGTTTTTCGGGTTTATATTCTGTGTATCAAAATTGATGATTAATATGCCTTGTTGCACATGATTTTACATATGTAGATTTAAGTAACATATTTGCAATTGAAACACATTTCCTATGATATGAAGAAGTGTGCTTATTGTGTTTTAGTTATCCTACATTTCTGTGTAAAAGTAGTTATAGATAGATGTCATCTCTGTTACACACTCCTGCTTATCCCCTTGCTTGCACCCTCTCCCCACATGCTGCACAGCACACAGTAATACTGAGATCATATTAGTTTATTTTTATTGTAGTATTGTTTTGCGCACAATGAACTTTCTGTGGTACGGATACAAAATTGCAATAATTATCTATGTCTTCAATTCCTTCACTGGATCTATTCGCTAAGAGGAAATCTTATTGTTAAATGTTTCATATTTGTTCGAACATCTCTGGATTACATTTGCATACTGGGTGTTGAATAATTATTCCAAGGATTGGGATCAGAACTTAATTAATTGCCAACACTGGGACTTATGACAGTCTGCCACATGGTGGCATTGTATATCTAATTGAATATGGGGAAAACAACAGTTGTTTATATGTTCAATATATAGTAAAAAGTACAGATACCTGCTGCCCTGCCCTTCTTACAGCATTGGGGGCATGGGATAGTCTGAATTGTCACACTTATAAGAGTGTTGGTTAATAGCTGTGTTGCAAGCTGCAGTTGCCTCCTGAAGAGGGCAGTGGCCCTTACTTATTTTTTTACAAATTAAGCACTGGTTGGGACAGAGGTCATTTGTTATTCTTGTGTTCTGATCTGCTAAATAAATTATATTTTTGCTCACACCATGATGAGTTTGCAGTATTGCTAATAATCTGTGCAAGAATTGTGTATAAGAACCCCTTGATTTGGGGGTGTTCTAGAAGACTTTACTATTCTATTAGGGATGCAGCTCAATTTCTTTCCGATTTTGCTGTGTATTGGTACTTTGAATAGTTTCTTATTTTACATACTCTGTATAACATTGTATCTGAGAGCCTTTATGGCATCGACTCTGTGCCAATTATTTTAAATTTTTGTACTAAACCCGTTTGCCAAGAACAGGTAGGTGAAAAATAAGTTTTGTGGAATTCTCAGTAATCTTCTGTAATATTTATATATTTATTTGCTTTTATAATCATTTACTCACAATGTACACAGCTCTCAAACACATTCTAAGTAGTATTCTTGATGTGCTTTTCTAGGCTTATATTTCTAAACGGAAAGCATTGATTTCGCTGCTTTTCCCATTATTTTTACTGGCATGGACATAAAGATACAGTGCATGCATCTGAAATAACGTTTTGTGGCAACTTTAATAGTAGGTTCTGTGTCAGATTTCACTTGGGATCAGAAACATCTGAAATTAAGAAGTTTGTTCCTTTTGAAGTGTTTTTTTTTTAAACCAATGTTTCCACCTTCTCTCCCTCCCCGAGCATACACAAGGGGGCGGGGGAATAAAGGGGGTGTATTTACATTAAGACTAATGGCTTAATAACGTCCCTCAAAGATAGTCTACCCCCATCATCTCCATCGCATTCTGTTTTTTTATGATCTCTTTCAACCAGTGCCATTTTAAGGACTTTTGTGCCCCATGTTTGGAACATCTGCGAATCTATCCATCCATACTAATATTATAAAGAGAGAGCCCAAACCTTTGAGGCGGGTAATCTCAGTAATCACAGCACCAATCCAACACCCAATACAGCATTGGAAAGGGCAGTTGCAGCAGAAGGACATTGGCTATGCAGACGGATAAAAAAATGTATAAAAAATTTGCAAAAAACTACATCATCCAGAAGGCCGAGGGCCAAAATAACATCAAACAGGAAATGATGTAATAATGTGACTCACTATATTGAGACTGAGAGCCTGGAGCCAAATTGATCGTGAACAAGGGATATGCTAACCCGAAACACGTAGATTTATGCCTGCCTGCTTGAGAAACTCCATGCTGTGAGGATTAAATAAAAAAGCACATAAGTGAAGACAAACGCGAGTTCGTCCCGTTTTTCTCCCAGCTGGGGGAATTGGTTGTGGATTTAAATGTGGCGTGGTTCTGCTGCGGGGATTTACGAACCGGCGAGAGAGCGCTGCAAATTCTGGCGAAAAGGAACCGAGGGGTATCATATATATATATATATATATATATATATATATATATATATATATATATATATTGCCTCACAAACTCCCGACTCCACCGTCACCAGGACGCAGAAATCAGGACACGGACGACACGGCAGGTAGGAATAAAGTGCTTCTTTTTATTTTTCTTATGCAGACATGACGCGTTTCGTCCGGTGCTCCCGGACTTCATCACATGACATGTCGTGACCACCAAAGTGCTTAACTACCATTCCACAACATAGCATGCTCCTCCCCCTCTCTCTCATGGGTATGGAAAACAGACTTCGCTATTCACATTCTACTACATAGTGCAAAGATATTGTGAAAAAACATATATATATAATCTTGTATTGAATTATATGTAAGATGATTATGCAAGAAAACATAGGCCAGTGCCTCTATATCCTATATGCAACAAACTATCACAAGTATATGTAAGAACCATAAAACAATGCACAAAAAGGAGGGCTAGTGCCCAAATTGTCCCTATTATACTCTATTTCACATGAGCATAATTGGAAATGTGATTGCCATGTTTTCCCCTGATTTTGTGCGTGGAACAGAAATAATAACGTTTTAGTGCTAAACCAGAAACCAGTGAGAATTAAAAACTAGATAAAATAATCTTAAATGATAAGGTACCAATCATGAGCATTGTTATGAAATCACATGACAACCAAAGAGAAAATGTATTATTTCTTTTTCTTCACATCCCTTTTGGCTCATATTGTATTATTGATATATATATATATCCATATCCATATCCATACTATTATTATAAAGAGAGAGCCCAAACCTTTGAGGCGGGTAATCTCAGTAACCACAGCACCAATCACAACACCCAATACAGCGTTGGAAAGGGCAGTTGCAGCAGAAGGACATAGGCTATGCAGACGGCCACCATATACATTTAAAAGGTAAAAGAACCGTGCCAGCAAAGTAGTCCCTTTTGGGCGTGTCTGCATTCTGCTGTGGGCGTGTGCTGGGGGCGTGACAAACGCTGGGGGCGTGTGGTACGTTCCGCCCTTCATGCCATGTGAGTCGTAATTGCGCCGCATCAAGGGGCACGCTGGGGCCGTGACAAACGCTGTGGGCGTGTGTCTGCGCTGTGGGCGTGTGCCCGCACTTCATGCCATGTGAAGCGCCAATTACGCAACTGCGCCACATCAAGGGGCACGCTGGGGGCATGACAAACAGTGGGGGCGTGTGCTACGTTCCGCACTTCATGCCATCTGTATCGTACATTAATCAGATCGTCTGCTGTGGCCATGTGCTGGGGGCGTCACAAAAGCGTTCACCTCGAAGCGTGGTAAGTAACCATTTGCTAGACTCCCTTGGGGGACTGCCCGTTGTCTCACACATTCTGGGGGTGCCGAATGCAGTATGTGGCTTGGCCTGGGTGCGTCTAAAAAGCACTCGGGGACGAAGAGCGTTGGTGTGGGTCATAAAAATATTAGAACAGCGGGAAACAATCATTCAAGACTCACACAATTCTAATTGTTAGACAGTCGCCGCTGGCCCTCAAGCGGGGGCACACGCGACTGAGCGTGTCTGCAGGGACAATTACTGCAGCCTCTCATGCGCGCTGTTACTGAACTATCACATTAAATCCAATTACACGCGCCTGCTAATATCAGCCAGGTCTGTAGCCGGGCTCAGGTGGCGGATCACTACACTAATTACATGCGCCTGCTAACATGAACCGGGACATGCAGCTTGGCCTCAAGCGTGGGGACATGCGGCTGCTAACATCAACCAGGGCTGCAGCTGGGCCTCAAGCGGGGGAACACGCGAGTGACCGAATCTGAACACACACATTCTATTTCAAACCCGGACAACGTCGGGACGGGCTGCTAGTTATCTATATTTAGCTAATTCAAACTTTCTTAATTCCAAACAATATTAAATTATAAGCTATAATTACTGGATAAAGGTCACACAAAATCTTCTAAAGGCTCAAATTGTCCAGCACCTGCAAGCCACATAGTACCAAAAGACAACTTGAACGAGTATTGATAACACCATTCCCTTTTGTGCTTAGAGCTAGATATTTTTTTTGTCTTCAACAATATTTTATGTAGTATTCACAGTCTAACCAGAATTTTCCTCACATTGTAGAGAAGACACTGATTTGGTGGATGTTTAGTGGACTCTCAGCTGCCCCCATGCGCACAATACTGTCTTATGAGCAGCAACTCGAGAAGTGATGTGTGCTTGCAAACAGACTTTTTTCTGTGTAAAGCGCACCACAGCTCCTTGGTTCGCAATATGTCAAGTCCCTATCATAAAACTAAAATGGCCTTCACGGTATGCGCCAATCAAGTACTTTAACGCACCATGCCATTATGCTGGCCTTTGGAACATTTGGCCTGCAAGGTACATCCAGACAACGAAAGGTGGCACTTAACCTCCAGAGCTATCTTATTGGATGGAGTTTGTAACTTGCAGAGTGCAAGGGTATATGTCTGGGCAGAAACACTGCCTTCGTACAGAGATGGGAAATAATGCCACATCTGAGCTGGAGGGACCCACCTCTAGCCCCCTGCCCCACTAAGTGGACGGTTAAGGATAAACAAAAAGTCGTGTTCTGATCTTTTGCTGTGGGGCTAATATGGCCGGGGAGCACTAGTTACTGAAGATTCAAACTAGTACTTGGTATACACAAGTCCTGTGAGGAGTAGGTAACATGCGTGGTGTAGTAAGAAAATTTAAACTGTGCGTGCATGGTGGCAGTATGGAAAGGGTTCCATGGGCACTAAGTGAAACAAATACAATTGGGAAGTAAAAGACATCCATACATAGGGTGTAGTGACCTCTTACACCAACGGGCCCTGGTATGACTTTTACCTGTCCCATGTACATATGTCCTATGAACAATAATCTATGTAGCATTCATCATCTATTACCTAAATAACCTTGGATTAAAGGAATCTGTTGTTTGTGCCCATCCAAATGTAGCATAGAACCTGTAAACAAGCTGTAGGCAGTTCATGTCTGTATACATTTTTGTATCAATAGTTTAACTTCCTCGGGATGTTAGCAGACCTTATAAGAACAAGAGCTACATTTCCCTAGTCTTTTACCTTATGTGTACCACTACAAACACACCATTATTATTCTCGTGAGCAGAGAAGAACATATTCAGCCAGGGACTGATGCAAAGGACATTTCCCTGGTAATAGCAGGTGTATCATGGGTTTCTGTGGGTTGTTTCAGCTAATGTGGCCTTCAGCTTAACACAGGAATGTAGGACTGATAATACACTTCTCACTGCAGGTTCTGAGATAGGTTTCTGTATTTGATATATATGTACAATGTTCTGTGTGTTTATTCTGTTTACTTTCTCTCTGTTTGCTTTCACCAATGCCATTATCCGATTCAATTTAATCATTCTACAAATAGTCTGGATAGGAGTAGTGCATAATAGGCAATCATGTTTTCCTTTGGATTTGTATTGAAGAAAACTGGAAATACAGAGATGTATTTCTGAAATCCATGTTGTTGTTGAAAAATAACTATTTATGAACATTTTACTAAGGAGTTAAGATAATTCTAGGTTAACATAGGTGTTAACATAATTCTGGAGTCAGTTTTGTTTTCGCTTCTGCAGGTACCAGTGCAGGTGTGAGTGTAAATGTAATTGTTCACAGTTACTTGTGAATATCAGTGGATGCATGTGAAGTACAATTGATAGTGGCATTAATAGTCATTTTTGGTGCAACTGCCAGTGGGCACAGACCATTTTTAGGTAACATTATGTGCAGGTACTTACTCTGGTGTAGACAACTGTAAAGGTACCAGTCGAGGTGGCTGTGTAGGTAGCAGTGCAGGTGTGTGTTCCAGTGCAGGCACATGTGTGTGCACTATGCTGGAATTAATATAATTCACAAGCAAGTGTCCTTAAAGATGCAGAGCTGAGATATATGTATTGTTAGTGGAAGTAGTCTAGCTCACTTGGAGAGCGATGCAGGGGACAGCTCAGTACTCACAGTCAATTTGGAAAGCATAAGTAACTCCATTCATGAGCTGCAACTAGGTCCAACATTTCTCTTCTGTAAGGATACTAGCTGGCTAGGGTGTGATGTTTCTGTGTATATTAATGGGCACTAAAGGGCAAGAAATGCGCCTCATATGAGACAGCGACTGAAGTTGAGGAGCCCCTTCAGCCAGAGATTCACCTCAGGGTGGAATTTAAATGGGAAAGCTGAGAGCATCTCTCGTGACAATCTTCCCACATATAACTACAGTCACACTTAGTGATAACTCTATATGTCTTCAGTTGGGCTCCATAACGGACCACTCATAGCTGCAGCATTGCACAGCAACAGTATTATGTTAATATGGTTCTTCGCTACCTATTTATCTTCTGCCCTGTCTAGTTGTTGGTGATTCATCCTGCAAAATACGCCCGTTAATCTACAAAGTGCTACTGTTCCTGGATGAATAGTACCAGGAACCAGTTGTTTACATGAAATAGCAAGGCTGTAGTGCTGTGAAATTCTGCTCCCGATTCACTTCTCACTGAAATTGGCCGTTTCATTTGCCCCGAAAAGATTCTGAAATCTGCACTCTAATAGGACGCCGTTGACCTGCCGTACCCTCACATTTCAGCAACGTACGCACGGATATGCTTGCTGTTCCTACAGACAAACACTTAAGACGCCGAGTTGTTCCCACCTATTGTGCTAGGTGGGCACAACTCGACGACTTATGTCTGTTCCTTGCTCCAAGATGACTGTGTGCCGAAGTATGGTTTGGTACTCGCAGTCTGCCTAATGAGAATTGTACATAGAGCACACAAAGGTGTGCGCCCGATCACAAACTTTGCTTGTTCACGTTGCAAACTAATCACCACTTCTTGCAATAGTCAACAAGATGTCCCAACCAACCTCCAGCCTTCCTGTGTGAGTGGGGCCTTAATTCATTAATGTAGCGTTACTCAAAGGGCTGTAGGAAATAGGGAGTTGTTATTTGGTCATCCAAATATAGGCTAACTCCTCCTTGTTATAGTCCTTGCTATTCTCACCAGTGTTCTACTATTGACTGATCTTGGCTTGGAAAGTGGGGGCCAGAAAATATTAAAGAAGATTAGTGTGAGCTGTGGAGGGGAACTACAGTAAGAGTTCATAAGTAGATATATAGTTTCAACAAACAAGCAGGTTTGCCTGTCTTCTTGGTGCTTTTTTCCATCACTGAATCAAAGACTGTTATTTGTAGGAGTCAGCTTATTGAAGATTACGTGAAAGTAATCTTTGATTCCCATTTTATAGAACATTGCTAGTTGCATCCATGACATAGCATTACATATTCTGCCTTTAATGACTCTTTTAATGAGTATGCCTTTAATAATTCTTAAACTGGATTCAAACTTGAATATTTCTCCTCCCAGCATTCGTCCATGTCTTTCACTTTTGTTTCATGGGATCCTTCCTAAAGTCTCAAACGGAAGACTTTTAGGTCGAGCCTAGTGCAGCGCCTATGCGCTGCTCTGCGAGGCATGTTGTATCTGGTATGTGTGGTGGAAGAAACTCCCCTCTTTTCTATTGGCTTCTGTTAGTGCCCTCATTAAATGCCTGCTTTTGTTTAGTGGATTGGGTAAATTAGTCCTGCCTTTTGGCGTTTTGGACCCTCCCAGGCGACTGCCTCTATTACTGTGGCATTATGCTGTTTTTCCGTCTGCTCATCAGCACGGCTTCACGGATGCCACAATTTATGTTTTGGACATATCGATATTAGGGCAGCCTTCACTTTCACTTCTGTTGTTGCCTGTTTGTTTGTGGCTTCCCCGCTCCCTCTTCACACTCAGAGCCTCACCCTCACCCTCCAAGCACACACAAAGCTGCTGGGTTTTCATGGCAGAGAGACCTCGCACTGTGAATTCACCCCGCCCAGACTGCTCCTACATCTTTAATTTAATGCAATCCTTTCCCCTACTTTTTTATTTTAGAAATGCATCCCAGGACGGGAGAAATAGCCATGTCCTAGAGATAAGGCTCAGCCGTTCGGGGATGGGCAGGGAGAGCAGGAAAAGGGATCAGTGTTTTCCTTCTTGCCCAGAGAAGACAAAGACGGGTGTTCACTTCTGCTCTGCCGCTGCCCCACTCCTCTCTTGTTCTTCCTCTTAGTCCCTCTCTTTCTGTCGCTGTCTCGCTCTTCCTCACTTGCTGAAAACATTGACTTTAAGAAATGGCTCATACCCTCTCTTTCTCTCCTTTCCTTTATTTGTTCCCTGTTAAATGGATCCAAAAAAGAAAAACGCTTCTGCTGGAAATGTCGACTTTTTCTGACATTTTTCTGTTCCAAAGTGCAGCCTCAGGGACAGAGAGGAAAAAAAGTTCAAATAAGAAAAATAAATAAATTAAATAAAGCCAGATAGAGTAGTTGCAAAGTGGCCAGATTGGTTTTATTCATAACCATGCACATTAGCGCCACTTTACAGAGTTTGCCAGTGAAGCACTACTGTCATTTTCTCTTTTTTTTAAAGTCGTTCAGCTATACATAATATCATCTTATTTATAAATAAGGTAACAGAAATACTTATAACACTCTTTTATTATAACTCTGCAACATTTTGCACACAAGACACACTACTCTACAACATAGCTTAGACGCAGTCGCAAAGCCGATAGCTCTGGTTAAACACTTATAAGGTCCCAAAGGCGAGACCTATTGGCTATGCCAATGCTTGTTATCATATACGATGAATTTATTCATGGATACATCCTTCGGTTAAACTTTCTAAGAGTTTCTGTATGTTTGTTTCTCCTTGATGCTTCAGAGGCATTCCACATATTTGCTATGTTTATTTAATGACGAGTGGCATGTTTCTCCTTTGATGTAGATTCCTCATTTCCGATATGTTTGGTTTCTGTCCAGGTTTAGTGGAGGTACATGCTGTGCTCTTCTGGTTTCAACACAAAGTGATTCTCAGATGAGAGCCTTAGACGTGCTGTATCACAGTCTAGTTTACTGCATTTAATAATGGATTTGGCGGGTCCTTTGATGTGCCTGGGCAGGCCCTGGGGCGAGTTTGGAGTGTGGGGTTCTCTCGCTGAGTTTCTGATGTCTGCAGTCTGTCTTCTGGCCCTTTTTTTGCTCTAAAGCAACAGGCAGTCACTTGAAAGTTTCTACTATTTTTGTGACAGGAGCAAATACCTAGCTGTGTTGCTACTTATTGTCAGGCTTTAAAAACATTCAAAACCCTATGCAAACAGGGCCTAGGTAGAGAACTAATAAAGACTGCCTTGCGACCCAAGCTCTGAACTAATAGTAAATCTGCACATGAAAAATAAATCTCGAATTTCAGCAACGTTTTTCGCAGTCCAGTAATGCTGCTTTAGGGCATGTACTTGTCCTAAGAAATATAAAATGAAAATACTGTAATAGTACTTCTTTGTCAGTATATTTATCTTCGTATTAAAACTAATTGTAACATTTGTTGATAGTTCGTTTTTCCACAACGCAGAAACCAAACTCGTCCCTCGGAGCCCATAGTTGATTAAAGAAAACACAAGGTAAAAGTATTGTGTGCGGGTATTAATGGAACGTTTAGGGTTGCACTTTGGATTGAAAGAATCATTGGTCAGTGCAGACATGCTGTTTAATGTGCATTGGTCAAAGTCAAATCATCTTTATTCAGTTAATTATATTTAACCATAGAAGAACACATAAAACAATAAATAGGAACACATTTGAAAAACAAATAGATCAAATACAGTCTGCATGCATATTTTCTAATTTCCTAATTTTCACCGCACTTTTCTCAAAGCTTAACAAAGCAGAGCAAGTTGGAAAAGATGGCAAAGAGGTATAAAACAGAAGTGCAGGTCTGCACTGTTTAAAATGCAATACAAATTGTTTAAAAAAAACAATTTCTCAGAAGTTTATAAAACGTTAAAAGAAACGACAATGTAAAGTGCTTTGCGCAGAAGTTCCTTCACAAGGGCATAATCTATTATGTCGGGTTTGCAACTATATAATGTATTGTTCCCAGGCAAAAACCAATTAGAATACAGCATTCATGGCTACTTAAAACATTTGCGAGATAAGGCTGAAACCCAGGGCTTGAAGGAATTAAACCATTTGACAATACAGAACTTTTAGCAATTTAATTGCGTTTCTTGGATTTACTAGCCTGATTTACGAGAATCTGCTTACATTAAAGATTTGAGTATTTCACAAGTGTACAGAGAAGACTTCTTCACTAGTACCTAAAGTAAGGCCCAAAGATTGATAGAATGACCTGATGCAGTTCGGCCAGTCAATTGTATATTCGAACAATCATCGATCAAACATTCTAAAGTTAGAGCTCTGTTTAAGGTGGATTCAGGCTTGGTCTATCTAGAATACTATGACAGGATTGGTCGTATTTTAATAATGCCTTCTAAATAGGGGATACCCAACTCCTTATGAGAGGTAAAAGCCGAAGTTGTATGAGGACCAACCAAAAGTCTTTCTGACACTTATAGTCTCACCGCGTTGCACAGCCTGGCAATCCTCATATCTGCAGATAATTGAGCCGTGGGTAGCTGTTGAGACACTTTTACACTTATATATTGCAAGTATGTGCTGATAGGTCTAGACCCTAATTTAGAGGCAAATAAAAAGACTGTGGTAGCCGTCCTTCTTGGCTGATCAAATTTTAGCCGAATTTGGGGTAGCCACTTCCCTTAATTATCAAATAGAACCCTGAAATAAGATAATGTAAGAATAGTTGGAATCATAGTGTTTTTACAACAAATGTCCTCGTTTTAGATATGCCCTTCCCGCAGATCATCACATACATCTTGGTGAGGTTCACTTTTAAGTCCAGTGAATCCATAAACAAAGTGTATGTATTCAACAGGACATGTAACCCATTTGCTCTACTGGGTAGAAGAACCCCATCATCTGCGTTACATAGGGCTGGTATTAAGCAGGAGCCCACCTTTGGTACATCAGTAAAGATTTCAGGAGGACCCGTTCCAGGCCATTTATATATAGTGTGATTAAGAAAAGGACCAAAAGACTTACCTGCCTGACCCTCCTCTTTATTTGAAATGGTCTGGTAGACACTCCTCCTGGACCAAAATGAATTCTAGCGGTGACATTTTGATAAAGATGGCTTAACAGATGGATGAAGTCAAGATCAACCCCCATAGAGGTCATAATCCACCACAATTTATATGTGATGCAGTCGAAGGCACTGTTAATGTCCTTAAAGACAAGAAAAAGGAAACCCTTCTTTACCTTTGTGAATTTAGCCACAAGCAATTCTAAATGTAAGCACTGCTCAAGGGTACCTACAACTTTCCTGAACCCATGAGTGTTCTTCTGCCAAGTTTTCTAGTTTTAACTGAGCTATCAGATGCTTCATTGGATGATGCACCAGTGTTGGGGACTCGCTGTCCCATAAACCAGCAGCCCCAGGAGAGGAGGGGCCTCTGAAATCTCTCTGCCCCACACGCTTAAAAGCACCTACCATCTTGCAGCCGGAGGAGGCAGGGCTGGGCCACCCCCCTGTTATCTCATTACTGTATTTCTCCTATCGGCTTATTTATTATGTTGGCTGATGGACTGATTGGATACTGGATACTGCCAACCTTTCAGAAATGTATGATGTTCTTGCATTAACTACATTAACTTAGTCCTTGTGGGATTTTGGGCTGCAAGGCAGTCCTTAAACTTAGTATGCTTAGTTTCTAACATCTAAGTGTGGATATTGCCTGGTAGTGCGCTTTGTTACTATGGGGAAAAGGAAGCACAATACAATGTCCATGGGGGGCATGGCTTAGCCGGCTGCAAGATGGCCCACTTTGAGTGGGCTCTGCCAGCCAAGCCGTTCATCCGCCATGATCCTCCAGACAATGACGGAGCTTCGACTTGCTCCGCCCAATCCTGTATCTGCTCACCCTGGGGCGACGATTGCTCCTATCTGGGCCTTGGAAGTTGGAACCCGCCGCTGCACTGTCCTTTCCTCTCTGGTGGCTGCCCTTGCCTGCTGGGACTAACAACGGTCGCGTGGAGGAGCCCTCGTCACACTGCCATGCAGCCGTTGCCCCATCTCCTCAACTTTGCCACCCTGCTGGAACCTGATCACCCTGCTGGGGCCTGCCTGCTGCCCGGCCCTTGCTGATCCCAGTGAGTGGTGCTGCAGCGGGGGCGTCCGCGGCATGGTTGGCTGCGTGCACACCGCGGGGCCTTGGCCTTCTTCTCCTATAGCTGGCACCCACCATCTCCATCCTTTATTGGTCGGCACTGCTACACTGGCCCCATGGCGTGGACGGCATGCCCTCGTGTCTCCCCGCTGCCTCTGTCTCTGCGGTTTTGCCATCCTCTGCAGCACTTGCCGCGGGGGCTGGCATCTGTGCGGCCGCTAATCGCCTGCCTACCACAGGCCCAGTTGGTTCTCCACGCCGCCACCCTCCCTCCTTACCGGGGGCCTGCTGACCTGCTGGGTGCTCCTCTTCACTCGCCATTCCTGGGGCTATGAACTCACCGCTGCACCGTCATCTCCTCGCTGGTGGCTGCGCACACCTGCTGGGCCACACAGCGGGTGCGCAGCCGGATCCCGCATCACGCTGTCACAGAGCCGCTGCATCTACTCCTCCACCTCACCGTCCTGCTGGGACCTGATCGCCCCACTGGGGCCTGGCTGACGCCCGACACCTGCTGTTTCCGGTGAGTGGTGCTATTGCGGGGGTGTCTGCGGCTGGGTTGGTTGTGCACTCGCTGCATCGAGGGGCCTGGGCCTACCTCTCCCATAGCTGGTGCCCACCACCTTCAGCCTTTCTTTGCTGGCCCCGCGACATGGGCGGCACGCCCCCGCGTCTCCCTGCTGCTTCTGTCCTCGCGGCCTTGCTTTCATCTGCTGCACTCGCCGCGGAGGCCGGTGTCTGCGTGGCTGCCCATCGCTTGCTCACCACCGGTCTGGCTGATTCTCCACGAAGCCACCCCCCTCCTCCCCGGGGGCCTGCAAACCTGTTTGGTGCTCCTTATTGCCTGTCATTTCGAGAGGCGTCATCAGTGACTTTCATTCTGCTATCTCCCTCAGGCCCGTTCGGGTGCCCGAGCTCCTGCAACTGGAGTCCGACTACCCGATTCACCTGATACCACTGCAGAGTACTTCCCACCTTTCATGGGTTTGTGAGCCGGATACGGCCTTCACTGACTGCGGAGACTCTGGTTTCTGTGCTTCTCCCGGCAGCCGCCACACACGCAATTTCTAATCCTCCTGGGCTTTCTCCTTGCCGGGCACCTGTCCTCGCTGATCCTCTCCTACGTGGGCCCCGAACTTGCAGCCCTGCACTACTTGTTGGTCCCACTCCTCAGCTTTCCTCCTGGGGTCCTGCATTTGTCGCTTCGCCTCAGCCATCAAACATATTCTTTTCCCACTAGCCACCCGGCCCTGCGTTTCAGCCCCCCTCCTGATCTTCGGCGGCCTTCTACATGCGACTGTGTCCAACCATGGGGAAAGCCGACCCCAAACAACCTAAGATCGCCTTCGACCAGCACCCGCAGACCGGCCAGGACGGCGTGGTCACCGATGGGGCGAATCAGCCGCCCAAACCGACGTGGCCCCGACAAGGGAAGATGATCTGAAAGCCATCATGCTGGACGTAAAATCCACAGTCACTGGCATCGCAGCCCAACTTGACCAGCTGTTGACCCGACAGGATGCTGTCAAAGCCCAATTTGACTTGCACGACACTCGTTTGCTGCAAGTTGAGGCGAGGGTCTCTAATGCAGAGGACGCCGCAACTCAAGACCACCACAAGCTTCTCCAAATGGACAAGGTTCTCGAGTTGATCCGGAAAAAGAATAAGGATTTGGATGCGCGATCCTGCCGGAGCAACCTCCGCATCACTGGCGTGCTAAAATCCTCCAATATCTCTAATATGGAAGACTTTGTGGAGCAGCTAATTCGTGACCTATTTGGCAATGTCCTCTCCCCTGTGTTTATTGTCGAGCGGGTCCACCGCTCCCTCGGCCCTCGGCCTGCTCCTGGCTTGCCGGCTTACCCCATCATCGCCAAACTCTTGAATTTCAGGGACCGCAACGCCATCCTTCGAGCCGCTAGGGAGATAGGTGAAATTCGTCATCAGGGCAACTCCTTGGCATTCTACCCAGACTACACAATAGCGGTGCATGTTGCCCACCGCGAATTCCTCCCGGCTAAGCAAATTCTCCAAAAACACAATGTCTCCTATTCCTTGGCATACCCTGCCAAACTGCGTGTCAGGCAGGGCTCTAAGGTGCATGTCTTTCTGGAACCGAAAGCTGCTTTGGTCTATGTGAAGAAACTAGAGCAGACACAATGCTCTTATCCTGCTGGCTCCCAGACCATTGCTGCAGGCAACTTAAGTAACAATGACTGAACCCTGTTGGTATTATGATGCTGTTGTAATTTGTGCTCCTTGGTGTATAGTTGCCTGTTTTGGGTCTTTCCCACTTTGTACCTTTTGCTATACAGGGTTCCCTATTCCATGACTGTGTTCTGGCTCGCTGCCCCTTGCTTTTTAGACTTGTCGTGGCAGCGAGGCCTTTTGCCCCTCCTGCATGGCGGGTTCTTGCTCCCCCTCCTGCTCCCTATGGCCCCCGGTCATTATCTCATCAGACATCTCAGCCCCTCTGACGCCCCAGTCCCTCTCTTCATTCCCTTTGTTGTCTGCAATAAAATAACCTGTAACTTGGCCACCCTGTCTCTTCGCAGGGGAGTATGCCGGGTGCCACCACGCCTCCACTGGATAATTCCCTTCCTGGACATTGAACTTTCACTTCCCAGTTGTGGGTCCCCAGGGTGGGTAGAGGTGGAATCTCAGCCTGATTGGGGGGTTGGTGTGGGTGGTGGGGGGGTTGGGCTTTCTTGGTTTGTTGCCTCCTTCTGAGGCTTTATTGTTTGTATTGTTATATGTCCTTGTTTGCTATAAGATATGTGCTATGTCGCGCTTCACTCTGCACTTCCTCTTTCCTCAGCTTTAAGTCCTCGTCACACTTATGGCTCAATCCACCTTCCATCTCCTTGACACAGTGACATGACAGACACTACCCTCTGGACCTGAAACGTCTGTGGCCTTAATGACCACCATAAGGCTCGGCCGGTCCACACTCACCTCATCCGGCATACAGTTGACATTTGGTTTCTCCAAGAAACCCACTTGTGCCTGCCACCTCCTCCAGGCTTTGCTATAGACACTGGGGCGAAGTTCACTCCTCCTTTTATTCTAATTATTCTCACTGAGTGTCCATCTTGCTGTGCATCGGGCTCCCCTGATACACTGTTCAGGCAATCACAGACCCTGGGGGGCGTTTCTTTATCAAGCATGGCACTCTCCTGACACAACCATTGATCCTTGCAGCAATTTATGGCCCCAATCCCGATGACCCTGATTTCTTTGCACAAGTCTGGCAACACATTTCCTCCCTAGGGCCGACTGTGCTCCTCTTGGGAGGCGATTTCAATATCACACTATCGGCCTCCCTTGACTGCTCCGGATCACATGCCTTGCACCCGCGCGCTCCCTCTCTTTTAAATTCCATACTCACTGATAACTCACTACTAGACGTGTGGCGGCAAACCCGCCCCCTGGCATGCGAGGGTACATGCATGACTGGCTCTCGGGGTTGCTGGTCCCGCTTGAACATCTGGCTTGCCACGCAAGATGCTTTCGCGTGGCTCATCTCAGCCGAACATATGGTGCGTACCCTTTCCGATCATGCTCCCGTATGCCTCCGTATTCAACTCCCTCACTCTCCTCGCATTCTCTTGGCATCTGCCCCCTAACGCTCTATGGGACTCAGTGTTTTGTGACGAGATTCAGACCACTATCACTTACTACTTTGATCTAAACGTGGGCTCCGTCGATTCCCCGTCTACTCTCTGGAAGGGCTTCAAGGTGGTGATCCGCGGCGAGTGTATCTATAAGAATCTGGTGTGCTGCGATCCATCAGAGGCGCCCTGGACAGACTGGAGGGCGAGATCAAGGAGTTAGACTCCTTGCATTCTGTTGACCCTAAACCGGATACTCTGGGGCAGCTTCGGGACAAGCTTACTGATTTAGCTGACAAGGCTAATAGAGAGCTCTCCTTCTTGGGCAGGGTGGCGAGGGCACAAAGTTATGGTGAAGGGGACCGCCCTGGCAAGACGATTACCAATCTTTTATAGAAACCCCATGCTGCCTCCTTCCTCACTGTGCCTCAGGACGGGGGTCTGACAAGGACCGTCTCCCCTGGGGAAGTGATAGATCACTTCACCGCCTTTTACTCCCAGCTGTACACAGCTGGGGCCGCACCCACATGAGGCACACTTGATCAATATTTCGATACCCTTGAACTTCTGTGGTTAAGTAATGGTCACAGGAAATTTCTCAATGAGCCCTTTTCAATGGAGGAGATCCTGGCTGCTATTTCCATCTTGTCCGGGGATAAGGCTCCTGCCTCCTACGGTCTGCCATCTTCCTTCTATAAGGCTTTTACTCCCCTCCTCATCCCGCACCTCGCTGCTATGTACAGTGACTCATTCGAGTGCGGTCAACTCCCCCCCTTGCTTTGCGAGGCCCTATTGATGCTTCTTCTTAAGCTGGACAAAGCCCCGGAGCTCTGCGATTCCTATTGCCCCTTGTCACTGATATATACGGATAACAACATTTTTGCCAAGCTGCTGGCGTCCCGCCTCCTCCCTCTAATGCCCCTCATCGTCCGCCCCAACCAGTCTGGGGTTATTTCAGGCCGCGCCACATCGCACAATCTCAGGACTATTTTCTCCATCCTTCATCAAATTAATCCCAGTCTTCTGGCTGTGGCTGCCCTTCTGGATGCCACCAAAGCCTTCGAAACTCTGGAGTGGTCTTTTCTATTTAATCCACTTTCCCGCCTGGGCTTCAGCTCAGTGTTTCTGTGTAAAATTCAACTCCTATACAACCTTCCAACAGCCCGTCTCAGGATTAACGGCCAGATCATAGAACCCATTCCCATCGCGCATGGCGCAAGGCAGGGGTGCCCGCTCTCACCCATGCTATTCGCTATGGAACCTCTTGCCGCTCGACTCCGACAGCACCATACTCAAAGAGGTCTTGGCTTTGCTGCTCGTGCCTTGGTTGTTTCCATGTACACGGACGACGCCACACTCTACGTTCGTAACCCCCAGGAGAATCTTGACCCCATGATCCGTGAGGTGGTTCGCTTCAGGGGCCTTTCTGGTATACAAGTCAACCATCCTAGGCATCAATAACCTAATGGACGCCCCACTCACTCTGACCTTCAAGGATGGTGGTTTTCCGGCTGTGTCAGCCACATGCGTCCTTCTCCCCCCACTGGCTAGATAAGTATTATGTCTTTGCTTTTATCTTTATGCATCCTCTTGTCCTGCGATGTTATACAATAATTACTTTTTCTTTGTGTATGTAAAGCGCTCTGATACCCACGGGTCTAGCTAGCGCTATATAAAACTTTATAAAGAAATAAAATAAACTGGAGTAAAGCCATCCTTTTCCCTCTTGCGGATGCTACTGTCTACTTCACTCCTGATTGTCCATTTGTATGGGCCTCTGGACCCACCCGGTACCACGGAATCTGGCTTAGTAGGGATGTGGACGAGCTCTGGAAGTCTAATTTCGGCAGCGTTGTACTGGTTGGAGTGTAAGATCCAGCTTTGGCAGCGTCTTCCCCTTTCCCAGGAGGGCCCTATCGCCATCGCCAAGATGGTTGTACTCCCAAAGTTCCTGTATCTATTTGTTAAGGTCCCCATTCCCCTTATGGCTCACTTTTTCCGTAGGCTCCGCTCTCTCATCATCTCCCTTGTCTGGGCGGGCTGGGAACCCAGAGTTGCATACATCATACTGACTCTTCCTCTACCGTGGGGGGGTCTCGGCGCCCCAGACTTTAAGTGTATGCCCTTAGTGCCCAAGCCAGCTTTCTTTACTTTTGGCTTCAACCAGCGCCTTTCCAGCCACATGTGGCAGTGGAGGCAGACCTTGCAGCCCCCTGGCCGCTCTCGGCTGCTCTTTTTGCTCCACTGATACCCCAGCGTGGTGAGATCGATACAGTTGAGACTTTGTGATGGGCCTGGGACGGCCCCCGGAGATATTCTGGTTTTGGTATGCTCTCCCCAAATGCCGTGCCCATTGCTCACAATCCGCCATTGCTCCCCTGCAGACGGCTGGTATGGTTAAATGTGCTACTAGCTAGGGGCTCTCCATAGTGTTGGACCTGTACCCTAGCGGGACTTTCGTTTCTCTGGCCGCAGATTCCGGTTCCATGGATACTCTGCTTTTTTATCAGCTCAAGGCTCTCTGCAGGGAGGTTCATTCTTTGTTTCCCCATCCTCCCCCCTCTATGGCCGGCCTTCACTTTCTCTATATCTCTCCCTCCCCTCACAAACTGGTCACTAAGATCTATGCCCTTATGCTTGCTGACTCTGCCAGCTCCACTGACCGCGCCTGAGTGGCTTGGAGCACGGACCTTGGTGCTGATCTTTCTCTGGGGAACTGGCTACACTGCTGTAACCTGATCAAACGTCTGGCCCCAAACTATCATTTACGCCTCATACACTTTAAATACTTGCACAGATTGTACCACTCCCCCCACAACTTCATAAAATGGTCCTCGTCCTTAGTGATAGATGCGTGCGCTGCTCAGCTCCTGCGGCAGACTTCTCCCACCTTGCTTGGCTGTACCTGAATGTCTCCGCCTATTGGCGCGAGGTTTGCACCACTATCACAGATATCACCTTAACACCCGTCACGCTGGATCCACTGCTCTGTCTCCTTGGCTTTGTGAAATTTTGCCCAGACGCTTCCCGCCAGCTGATTGCAATGCTCCTCGTCCTCGCTAGGCACAGAGTCTCCATGTGCTGGGGTCATCAGTCCATGCCCAAAGTTAGCGCTTGGCTCGAGGAAGCTTCACGCTGTCAGAAGCTGCTTTCCGAATTCTGGGAATTGGTGCCAATCACTTGCCGTCCGATTGACATTTGGGGTCCCCTTGTCTCCTATCTTCAGCAACAGGATGGTTTGCCTGCGGCGGCCTCTCCCGCACTCCCCGCCAGCTCCCGCCCATGGCTGCCGCTGGAGTTGGTTTGTGAGGCGTCACTTTCCCTGGTCTCTGGGCACTCCCCAATCCATATGGGACCCCTTTTTCGGGAGCTTCCCTCTGCCCTCTTGCCATCTCTCCACATTTCTTTCCTTATGTCACATGCAGGGCTTCTCGCATAGGTTGATCCACGTTCTGTATGCCTTGATTGTGATTCAAATTTGTGATTGTTGGCTTCTCACCTGTCTGTAATGTAACCTGAAGTGCAAGATATTCTTCCTAATAAAGGTTTTACATTTTTAAAAAAAAATGCAATGTCCTTAGGGAGTGCTGGGACTTTGGAGAAATTCCTGTCGGGAGCTTTGGGAGCATTAAATAAGGAGATTTGTAACGTAGAGGCAAAAATTTAGGCAATATTTAGGTCAGCTTCTACGTTGGCTGACCAACACAGTGAGCTCCCCATTTCCTTGGACGCAAGAGTAAATATCACAGAACCTTTGACTGTGTGTAGAAGGGGCACTGCAAACTCTAATGGCTGCGTTGCAGTCTGTGCAGAACCACTGATCTCCACTTTTTCTCCCATTAGTCCCTGGCCCTCCCCCTAAGAAGAGACTAAACCCACAGATGCTACAAGCTCAATCCACAAAACAGCTCATTTCTGCATATAGTTCCAGCCCAAGGCCATTTCTAACTGTGATCTTCAAATCCTCAAGGATGAGGTTGTTAAACACTGTAAGACCCTGATCTTCACAATGAAACAGTGTATTGTTCCCTATTGAGAATCATCTCCACAAGATTGACAGCAGTTGAAACACTCATAGAGTCCTGTGCTGGGTCCGTGGGACTCCTAAATAAGGCCCAGTCGCCAAATATTTGCAAAACTTTAGTCACAACCATAGTTCAAACAGAAGAAGTGAACAAAGGAATGACTGACAGTAGCGCTAGAATGAGCAACAATTATAATACTCCTCATCCTAGAGCCCAGAATGGTTCTAATTTGGGCGCAGACCTGGCAGCATGTAACATTGGGTCAATGCCCCTTCAGGTTCCCAGACCTACCCAGTTAAAACCATTATGCCCTACTTAATTAATTTAGATTTACCACCTGAATCAGCTCCCTACGTTTTGGTGGTGTTAGGGGTACCACCCCCCCAAGAAAACATAAAGTAGACTTGGAGGGACTTTAAAAACTAATGCATACAATGGTTGAGGTATAGGGTGCATTTAACAAACACTTTATTCCAAAATTTGATCAGGATTAGCCGGGTTAAGTTGGTGGGTAGAGGAGTAAAGACACATGTGGGGGACTTCATTGTTATTAATTTCTATCACCCCGCATTGGTCGAGAAGATCCTCCACACATGCTCAAGGTCCCATGTATTGTCTAACTCATTCATGGTTGTCCCATTAGGATATTATTATCGACCACCCAGGTTGGTCATCCTTCCAGAGAACCGATATCCTGCCCATGATAAGGATGGCACATGCACTCTTATTGAGAATCAACACTCCATCCCTGTCTAATGTTAGATTCTGTCTATATAATCATAACGATTTGAGAAGGGGCAATCATGTTGGTTGTTTGAGACATCTCATTGGTCCTGACTGACTTCCCTCAAGAAGTATGCAACAGTCATTTTAATTTCCATGCAGAGGTCCAACAGAGCCTGTTCTATCTTCTCCTTCTTCACTCAATGCACCTATTGGGATTAATAATACTTCTTCCTCTCAATTCCCTAAAACAACTAAACCTGCTACCAATCTGACCTGCACCAGTGATTTGAGTTCAATTGAGCTTCTATCTTGGAATATAGTGAGGTTGAAGAAAAAGTCGGTTATGTCAGATTGAAGGGAATATATAGCTTAATACCATATTTTATACTTCCAAGAAATGTGGGCGCTTCAGGAAAGATTAATCGATGGTTTTCTGGTGTTCAATACTCCATCTCAGTTCTCACATTTAGGTAGAGCTATTGGTGGTCTAGCTAAATATATTAGAAACACCTTCCCTGGGAGGCTAGTTAAGTTCATTAACAATTCAGTTTATTTCCATCTACATGTGTTTGGATTGCAGAGAGTGGGATATGAATCTGGTTAAACCTTTATAATAACTGTTTTGATGCTAAGAGAATCCAGGTGGTGGCAGACCTGGAAAAGTCCTTCCGTGCACTTTTTAATGATCATCCTAAACCCCTGCGAGTGTGATGCATTGGGGATTTTAAGGCCCACTACTGCAAATTATCATCTAAACTAGTATGTGGCTCAGTGGATTCCAACGAGCAGCCTTTGACCTATTTTTTACATGACTCGTACGGGAATGTATTGAATAACATTTTCCTTAAGAATAATCTGACTATGGCCAACGACTTGGGCTTACTAACCACTAACCTTGCCCCTAACTTCATGAGTAATAAGTGCTCCTCTACCATTGATTTTATTTTGGTCTCTGAAACTCTGAGAAATAATGTGGGTGACTTCAGGTGCAAATTCACTGTCTGGAGAGAACATGTGGCCCGGATGCTGGGGGTGGGGATCAAGGGTCTAACTTAATTCTGCTCCAAAGTTAGTTAAAAACGTGTCCTGGCTCGAAAAACAGGGATACTATTGATAGAGCGCGCAGGTCACCCGACTCAGTTTACCATACTCACCTGGGCCCATCAATCAACACAAACTTATTGTGAGTTGAATAAAGTAACCTGTGCACTTGCTCTAATCAGTGTTTTATAAATTTCATTAGGACCTATACCATTGACTTACCAATCCTCGTCATCGGTACCTAAAGTCCTAAGGGATCAAAGTAGTTAGAATAATAGGTAGAATAATAACATTTGCACTTGTATAATACCCACAAACTCAGGAAAGGTTTAAACTCTTTATCTAAATTTCTTAAACGTCTTAATCCATATAATAAACATCAGAAAACTTTCAGTCAGAAAAATAATGATTAGAATGAAAATATGCAGTGATTTTATAAAGCGGTCTTTTCGCATTTGACATTAGGGTGAGAAGAGTGAAGGAAACAGTACAATGACATACCCACATTGAATATTTACCTAGAATTGTGTGAAGAACTAACCCTGGCCACGGGTCAGTTTAAAGGACAGAACCCCGAAAGTGCAGGCACCATAAGGCAAGAAGGTGCAGATCAGAATCAGGACAGGTAAAGCTAAATTGGATCAGGACAGGACCACCAAGGGCTAAGACCAGCACCCGCAGTTAAAGTTGCAACGCCTGCGTTACTCCCTCTTTGCAGCTAACAGCCAGAACCCGGTAAGAGTTATCGATATCTACGACAAAGCGCTTCGCCAGCACTTCAGCTTTCAAACTCCGATCTGGGTTTCGAACCTTCTGACAGAGGGCTCCGCCAGCACCTTTGCTCCCGATCACGTATTGAGTGCGTTGGGTCAGTGACAGGTCAGCTATTCGGACAAGTCAGACAAATTAACTAACTAAGCCTACCCTAGTTATACTATTTTCCAGGTCAGTGTACCACCCCCCAATGTTACAAGTGTAAGGATCCCCAATTTTGATTAAACAAAAGGATGAGGAGAGGTCATCACACCATACAAAAATGAAACTTTTAGAATGAACATTAATGTTTGCGTTCCCGCCCATCAATTTATTTTCCCATGCACTTTTATTCCACCCGGCAGTGAATGTATCAATAATGATTACAATGTAGTCCATATTTTAGTTCAGCTTCATTCACAGGGGTCAGGAGTTGACGTTCCCATGGACATCCTCTAGCAAGTCAGAAGTTGGCCGAGTTTCAAAGGTCAGTGCTTCATGGATTTGAGCTTTTCTGCGCAGTCGCAGTTCCTCCAAAGATGGAGTTCAGAAATACATGTCAGGCCCAAAGTTCTATACATATGAGAAATAGAAAAGAAACAGTTTTAGAACAAAGAATAACTGAATGTACTGTATACCACTTATCTTCTACTCTATTCTCATTACTTTATTTTATCTATTGCATTATAAATTAGGCAGAACGAACAGCTAAGCATAAGCAGCAGTGCAAGCTTCATTCATGCTTTAGGACACAGGCAGCCATCTTAATTCTAGTGCGCAGAAGCAAAAGATTCCCTCCAAAGCAGAAAGTACGTCATGTCACGTGAGTGTGACAGACGCATGCGCAGTAAGAAATCCCGCGTAGCAGCGGCTATTTTAGTGCAAGCGGATTATAGTTAGTAAAGGCACATATGCAAGATTCACTTAGATGTCATGTAATGCAATATTAATAGGACAAAACATGTTGATTAGTACATTAACGTTATGTCGAGAAGACTAAATACAAGCAAGCCGCATTACGTGCGAATCCTTGCTCCATGACTATTACATGGGCTAAGGTAGATAACACTAATTCCTCTCTTCTATTATCCAGCATAAGTACTCTGAGGTTTTTACCTGCCTTGATACCCAAGCTGAGGTCAGGTCAGCTTTTGTAGACATTATGGAAAACATTAGGCAGTCTCTAACATGTGCCAGTAGACCCCTTCGACCAAAGCCTTGTGGTTGGTTTGATAGTGCCTCTACAAAGGCCCATACAGCCCTCTATATAGCTCTCCATATCAAACTCCATGCTGGGGAGCTAATTAAGAATGCACATGCAATTTATAAGTCAGCACTGGCAGCTAGAAAAAAACAGATAAAAGTGGAATGCTTGGCACGCTCTCCATTTGGCGAGCCTGCAAAAAGATAGTGTGCCCTTCTGGCAAGTGGTGAATGCCCCTTATTTTAGTGACACATCCAGTCGCTCAACTGAAGTACACATTCAGCAACATCAGTGGGTAGACCATTTTTCCACTATTTATACCACTCATAATACCCTGGTGAGCCAAGATGATAAAGGGCAAAGGGGTTTAACAGGGACCACCAACATTCCCATGGTTTTTGAGCATGCAGAGGTTTGTAGTGCTCTGAAAGAAAGCAAGAAGGGTAAGGCGACAGGCCCTGATGGGGTGTCTCTTGATGTGTTAACTAACAGGCAAGATGTGTGGGCCCTGCTGCTCACCAGCCTGTTTAATGCAGTCGCTAGGGCAGGCCCCTCTCCGAAATGGAATAGTTCCGTAATAATATCGTTTTATTAATAAAAGTGGACAAATCCCAGCCTTGGAACTATAAGCCTATTTCACTCTTAGATTCTAATGCCTTTGACTGCTTGTCACACTCCAAACTTTTGTCCATTATGAATGAGATGAGGGAGGAGCAGGGCATAATGTCATTTATTAGCCAACTCTACAAAGATGCTCCTGTCTCTGGCCGCTTTCGCAAGGACGGTGAGTGCAACAACAATTTTACTGTCAAAAGGGGTGTAAGGCAAGGTTGCATCCTTGCCCCATTCTTATTTTCTTTCTATATTAATAGAGTCAATAAATGTTTAAAATTGAGAGCAAATGACATACCCTATATTGGGGCTCACCCTTTAGTTGGGTTAGGTTGGGTTAGGTTTAATTGATGATTTTATACGATGTATGCATGATCTAGCCCAGAAAGCCAATGAGAGTAAAATGTTTACAATGATATGTGGGACTAGACATGCTAAAAGACCTTCCCATTTTATTAATTACATCAAGGTTTCCGAGGCCACTTCATTTTCCTAGTTAGACATCTTATTTGATGACAAACATAAGTGAAATAATTAAATAGGATATCACACTATGAAATATCAATTATCGGCCTGTATGGATTTTGCAAAAAGTTGAGCTCCAAACATGTGAACGAGTTATTGGCAGTGTGCTCAAGTAAAAGTCTTGCTGTTGCTACATATGGGGCAGGCATTTCGGGCATGATAGGCACAAAAATGTTTCTGAAAAATCTTTTGGCGGTACCTCGAAGTTGTGCCAATGCCATCTGCCATGCTGAATTGGATATGCCCTGCATCGAGGACAGAATTAAACTATTTTCCCATCTAGTATGGCACTCTATTTGGGCTATCGAAGAGACCGCCCTTAACAAACATTAGAATTCTATTGCGCTCATCCCTAGATATACCATGGCTTGCTTATGTTAAATTAGCATTCGAGATGATTGGGTAATCAGGCCTATTTGCCTCCTCTGAGTTCTGCCATCTTCTTGAAAAGGGCAGATGAAATCAATTCTTTTTACGAAAAGGTCTCACTGAAGGGGGCATCTTTTTATCATTTTGAACCGACGGTGCGCTCATAATATCTAGTGCACAATCACAAGGGCCTCCAACAGCATCTCTTCTTTACACATAATAGACAGAAGTGCTTTGTTCTTACCAGGTTTCGTTTCAATCTCTTACCCCTTTTTGGCGGGATTTCCTGCAAATAGTCACACTTTATTGGATCTGAGTCCGTGTCCTTGTGATCGTCAGTCTGTTCTTACGACTCTACATATTGTGTTCTTTAGATCCTTTTTATCATATGTCTAGAAAACAATATATACTGCCACTTTTTAAAGTTTTTTAATTCCGTTAATGCAGACCAGCCCTGCTGTTTCTTTAACAGTTACATAATCCTTTTATATGCTGCTCAGTAGCCTCCTTTATATGGCAGATAGTAAAGCTGAGAAAATGTGCCGCATTGTGATTTTTTTTGTACTCTGTATAGTTGTATTATTCCTTCTGGTTGGATTGAGATTTCTCTTGCTTGTTTGCACTGTGTTTTTTTGCTCCTGAAATGTGGTGAATAAAGAAATGTTGACATGACTATCTGAGCTATAAAGTACAAGATTGGGTGGTAGCATTACAGATCACATATTTCTCCTTTTTTAAAGACCAGGACAATGGTTGTTCTAGACCAAAAGCATGGAATCCTTGCTGATAGCATTCAAAACATTGATTAATAAAGGGGCCCACAGTACAGTATTATCTTTAAACATCAGGACCAAAAGTATTTCCCGGAATGCCTACGGGTCAATGTTTCTTGAATATCATCCAGGCGGAATGTAATAATGTAGTCACTAGAAACCCATGAAGATTGTTCCTCCTTAGCCATTTCATTATGTGTATCATAAGAAAAAAATCTACAATAATGGGCTATCTATTCGTCCTCTGGAATGCCTTGATCTAAAGTTGGATAGTCACTCTCCATAAAATACAGACCAAAACAGCCTTGAGTCTTTCAGAGAGCTAGCTTTAATTAACTTAACCGATGCCTCTGCCCTAATATAAGATTTCCTCATTTTCAAAGTTTGCTTGTTCTTAGGATTATTGTGCGCAGGGTTTCGTATCAAATTTTATACCTTTTTTTTAATTTCAATGTGCTTTCCTGCATGAATCATCAAACCATCCTTTAGGGCAGACTCTGTGAGAGGTATCATTTTTAGTTAATTTCCTATTAACTGCAGAGAAAATAGTTTCAATGGATTTCATTATCTCACTATGACTTGTATGTATGTATGTATGTATGTATGTATGTATGTATGAACCATTTTATAGCGCGCTCTGTTACTTGGGAGTATCCTGGCACGACGGAGAAAGACAAAACAAAACGGGGGATCCAGCTTATACCACACCGATAAACAGATGAGTTTTCAGACTCTTCTTAAACTGACCCACGCACTGAATGGAGCGCAGCTGAAGGGGAAGGGCATTCCATGCCCTGGCAGCCACCACAGCTATCGACTGACCCCCTAATCTAGTCCGCTTAAAGCAAGGAAGAGTCATCTTATACAGGGAAGACGATCTAAGGCAACGTGAAGGAGCATAAAGGATGAACCATTTCCTCAAATAGGCTGGCCCTTGATCGTGAGTTGCTCTAAAAGAGAGCACTAGAGATTTGAATAGGATACGCTGCGCCACTGGCAGCCAATGAAGGCTACGCATGTGGGAGCGGACGCTCTTCCATCTCGGAACATTGAACAAGAGACGGAGAGCGGCATTCTGGATGACCTGTAAACGTTTGACCAGATATGCAGGGATACCGCTGAACAGAGCGTTCGCGTAGTCCAATCTCGATAAAATGAGAGCTCAGGCGACAGTCTCCTTTGCTTCTCTAGGGAGGAGTGGGAAGTATCTTCGCAGCGCTCTCAGAGTGGCGAAGCATGTCCCTGACAATTTTCTTATATGATCTTCAAATCTTAAATCTTCCCCAAACCATATGCCAAGATTTTTTGCAGGGCCACCCATCACCTTAGGGCTGGCAATGTTCGAGGGCCACAGCGTGTCTTTAAAGCTGGAGGGAAATGTGCCGTAAAAAAGGACCTCGGATTTGTCCTCTTTACATTTCAGCTGGGCCAGAGCCAGCCAGCGAAAGTCTGAGGACAAACAGAGCTGGACTGCCACAGTATCCAGATGATCGTCTGGCCAGGTAAACAGCATTTGCGTGTCATCGGCATAACCAATTATCTTAACCCCGTACTGTTCCGCCAGGTAAACCAAGGGAGTGATGTAAACATTGAACAGTAAGGGACTAAGAGTGGAGCCCTGAGGGACTCCAGTGAGAAGTGGCTTGGGCTTCGAGGCATGGGGCGGCATCCAGACCTGTTGCGTCCTATCCGATAGGAATGACGACAACCAGGCCAAGGCACAACCACCAATACCGACCGCAGACAGCCTGGCGAGAAGGAGCTCATGAGGAACGGTGTCGAACGCGGCTTTCCTCCTCAATTAAATAAACCATAAAAGCAACCTTATATTGATTAATTAAATCAGAAAGTTATTTCTTTGATTCAATTTCGGAACATTTAAATCGAACCCCATCGGGCTGATGACATTTGGATTTCTTATTATTGTATGGGAAACAATACGGATAAGATCCAAGTTAAAATGAACAGATAGCATATTATGGTCACTCAGACATGATGAGATTATTTTAAATTCCCTCAAAAACGGATTATGTTCACAGAAACTAATAAATAATCAGTGGTACTAGTAGCTCCTCTTCCTGTAAAGGTGGGAATAGCCTCATCACACCCAGTTCGTAAGTCACTAGAAAACCGTAGAAAAAAAAGAACCACATTTAGAATCCATGTCTCCTGAAGGAAGTAATATTAAAACTTGCAGTGGCAGCTAACCAATTGGAATGGTTTTGATTATTAGCTATACCTGCCACATTCCAAGTAACTGTCGTGGTGCAACCTTTAATTTGCCTTACTTGGGGAATTTTGGTAAATATGGCCAAGATTTTAAACCTTTATCCAGCTGCTAGTCAGTATCCATAAATTCATTACCCACTATATCAGTGATAAAGGCCTTAGGTTCCTGATGGGATCCAGAGAATCAAGGCTACTGATGGATCCTAATCGTTCAAAACAATTCAATGTTTTAATGTTGTGTATCATCTCATTTGAAGCAGGTACCACTGGCTCTTTACCTAACGCGCTCAGAATGAATACTTCATCAGTCTATAAGCATAGCCTAGAGAAACAATTTTAATGTTGTTCAGTTATGAGCGACAATACTCAGTTTTATGTCAAATAAAGCTCACAAAACCCTGATTCCTAAAGTGTACTACAATGCAGTCCCCAACACAAGGCTTTTTTGAATCTCCAATCAAATTTACCCTTCGGACCAACAACAGTTCTTTATACGGTCGATCAATATTACCCAGCCTTTTTTCTATCCAATTAACAGTTTTGTCCTTCAGAGCTACATAAGTTTCAACATGGTTACTAAAAAGGGGCGGTTAATTTTTCAATAATAAAACATTCAGTGTTGTCGGGGGGTGGGCAATTGTAAATTGGGCCAGGAGCCTAAATGTGGGCCCATAGATGTATTCCCAATGGTGGTTCTTTTATCACTCACCTTATGTTCTTTGTATACCATAGTTCTCTGCAGCCCATTTGATCATGTTTTTGATACAATGTTTTTCTGCATCACAACTTGATCCATGTTAATATCCTGAGAAATGTTCATACAACCAAGGGCACTCTCATCACCAAGGAGGTTAATATTGGCTTCTAGATATGTAGATAAAGGTAGTAAACTATCTAAGGCAGAAGAAGAAAAAACTCAGTGACGTAGCTAGGCCTTTTGCTGCTTGCGGCGGTCCCATCCTTTGCCACCCTATGGCAGCTGTAAGAGTGGAGGGGTAGGTGGGGGGAGGCTGGCAAACAAATCATGTGTTTGCTGCCTCGCGCTGCCACATGTAAGAGCGATGGGAGGCCGCCTCCCCCAAGTCTCATGCCAGTCGGTGCAAGCCGCTTCCCCCCCTTACTCTGCCACTGGAAAAACTGTGACATTATCGGATGAAGGATTACAAACCAAGATGACACCAGAATATATATAGATTCCATCAATAAAGAGATACGATTTTACAAAGATGTAATTTGTGCTATGTTATCATATGCTCCAATTTAGAAAGATAGTCAACCTGGTTATATGAAGAATTCTGGAAATTGATACCTGGGTCATTTGTCAGAGGACTGTCTGGGCCATTATTGGATAACCCAGAAGGTTGAGTCGAGAATCAGATAAACTAATGGCCACATAACCTTGTAATCACTTCGAGTCTTTCTTTCTCTTCCTCTCAGGGGGAGGGGAACTTGTGATCTCAACAGATACTGGGTTGCGAACAAGAATTTTACAGCGTTCCTCAGGCAAAACACAGGAGTTCCCTTAGATACTGTTTCATTTTTATCTGGCACAGAACGTGACTCACTAACTAAGACAGGCATTGCTGATTTTCAACAGACACGCCACTGATTCTATTTTAGAATTTATAATTCCCATAGCATTAGTCAGAGTTATTGTAGTACCAAGTATTTCCCTTTCTTCATTACATTTGTAGAAGGAGATAACTGCCTCTTGCCCATATCTCAGAGATTAGGTGGTACAGGGTGAAATGTGAGATGGATGCAGGGAAGAGCCAGGTCTCTTTAATGAAGGTCACGTCGGGGGCAAAGGGGAAGATGGTGTCTCAGATTTCGATGGCGTGCTTGCAGAGCGACCTGTTGTTGATCAGGAGCTAAAGAGCAAATACCCTCACAATCATCTGGTAATTGGAAATAAGTATCTTGCCTACAAACAAAATATACTCTAGGAATTACAGTTTTTCTCCTTTTAAAATTTGCCATGTACCCCCCATGATTTTAAATATGTGTTCACAACTACTAATCCCTACATTCTACTTCTACTTTGGGTTCTTCTTTTGTGAACATATATTTTCCCTTTTTGTCTTCTGTCTAGTTTCAGTTTAGGATAAACCATTTTAACACATTTTCTTCTTTCTTCCAAACGTTTTTCAGAAAATGTTCCTCCCTATCCTTACTATATGAAATGTTTGTGCTCCTACCCTCATAATGAATACTTTCTCTAAAGGTTTCGTTAAGCAGGTGACATTTTCTCACAAGCCGAAGCACTATTTATATAAAAGAATGGTCTTAAATAATACCAAGCTGTATCCATTTCTTTTGCCTGTGAGTGTTAATTCATGCTTTATACAATGGTACTCTTGAAAGGTCCAAATCATAATTTGAATAAAATATTCAGAGTGTTCCTCCCTATACACATATGTCAGCAAACTACTACGTTATTGCATATGACAAAGGTATATGGTGGTAAGTCACCACTTCAGCAGCAGATTAAAGTAAATTGGCGCAGACATAACAGTCATTTGTGTTAAATGTCTATGTGTATTCTTGAACTAACCTAGAATACTAGAATATTAGCTCAGTAATCCTCTTGCTTGTAACTTGTGAATGTTGCCTTTAATTTTGTGTAATCTATTGTGTGTATAGCTGTCATAGGAGCAAGTGTTGACCTTATCTCCATATCTTGTGTAAAATAAAACCTGACCAATACTATTGTAATCAGTAATACTGCTACTAAAAATGGATCACCGAAAAAATATAGAATACAAAAATATAGAATACTAAAAATATTGAAGTACAAATATATAAAGCAAAAATATCGAAGTCCTATCTACAAACAGGTAAGTACAAAAATATCGAATCAAAAATATCGAGAAAAAAAAATATAGTCAAAATATCTATTTTTTTTACATGTCTTAAAAGTAATTTCAAATGAATGAAATAATAACTATAACTAATACATACTTATGAATACTTAAATAACTTTAAAAGTATTAAATAATTAATTTAAGTTAAAAAAATAAACATACAATTTAAGTTTTTTGACACATATATATACATATTAACATAATATTAATTAATAATATACAATATTTTTACTGTAGGATAGCGGGAGGGTAAAATTTACTATTACCACTCCAGCAACTGCAACAGTAGGGTAAACGTTGGATAGCGTAGGGGTAAAAATTGCTATTCCCACTCCAGTGAGTGCAACAGTAGGGAAAGCGTTGGTTAGCGTAGGGGTAAAAATTACTATTCCCACTCCAGAGAGTGCAACAGTAGGGCAAGTGTTGGATGGCGTAGGGGTAAAAATTACTATTCCCACTCCAGTGAGTGCAACAGTAGGGAAAGTAAATACTTCAAATATTAATAAACATAAATTAAATATTGATACCAATAAAAAATTAATAAAAGTAATTACCAATTTAATATAATATAATAATGAATCAACTAAAAATAAAAATAAAAATTAATCATTAAAATTAATTACCTATTAATACAAATTATTTACCAATTAACAATTAATTAATTAGCAATTACAAACTAATTAATAATTAATGCAAAATAAATACCAATAAATAAATTAAAATATTTAATTAATTACAATTAAATTACTTCCCACCCTATTCCCCTATAAACCCACGACCCGCTACGGGAAATAAATTTATAAAATTAACATAATTATCAATTAACTAATTAATACAAATTAATTACCAATTAAAATGTAAATAATTACCAATTAAATTTTTTTAACAATTAATTCAAGATATATACCAATAAATACATTAAAATATTTAATTAATTATAATGAAATTACTTCCCACCCTATTCCCCTGTAAACCCACAACCCGCTACGGAAAGTAAATTAATAAAATTAACATAATTATCAATTAATCAATTAAGTAAAATTAATCGCCATTATCAATGTAATTAATTACCAATTAAAAATTAATTACCAATTAATTCAAAATAAATACCAATAAATACATTTGAATATTTAATTAATTATAATTAAATTACTTCCCATCCTATTCCCCTATAAACTCACAACCCGCTACAGGATTAAATTACGCAAAAATTAAATAACATAAACTTCATTACTTAAAAGAAATTATAAAATAATTTTACACTTTTCACACATATACTAACATACAAAACACTTTAAAAAATTTGATATTATTAAAAATGTGATATATTTAATACCTATATTATAGACTTCGATCTTTTGACTTTCTATATTTATGAAAATCGATATTCAATTTCTTAACTTAAATTCGATATTTTTGTTGCCTATATTCTGTCCATTCGATATTTTGTCCATTCTATATTTTCACTTCGATATTACTGCAATTCTATATTTTGGAATCGATATTTTGTCTGCATACCACTAAAAATATAACACCCATAATAATCTTGCATCTATTTCTGGTTAGACAACACATGTCTGTTTGTTATCATATCTTTCAAGCAAAATATACAGCAATTAATTCAAAGGTTCAGTTCAGATCGTTCCAAGCAGTTTCTTTTTGGTGTTACTTTCTTTAAGGAGTCTCTTTTAAACAGTCTTTTTATTTATAGCAATCTTCACAAAATGAACCTCAACCCTACTCCGTGTTCTTCTAAAGTTTTATCGCAACTCTTCTACAACAGCCTTAAGCCTAAGGAAATCTTCTTAAAACAAAAAAACTATTGTGTTACAGTCTTTTGCACTTTCTCAATCAGGATTGCCACTCAAATATCTCTCAAACGCTTGTTTCTTTTCAGAAATCTTTTTTCAAAAAGCTTTTATCAGTTGTGTTTTACAGTGATGTCATGAGGGTTCATATGATTCAAATCTCAAAGGAAGCAAGTCTTTCACTGGCTCATTTAACACTTGATTTGTGTAGTATGTCCATTCAGGTGCAGAATAACTTTGACAAGGCACTCGTGCTCTTTTTGACCTTCTTGGCGTTCTCTTATACCGCTGTGACACTTATAATGACACATTTATAATGCTCGACTCTGTCTCTTCAGTAATTGTTGGCAGTGCACACTTGATCTTAATTTCCTTGGACCAAATTTCATGGCCAGTCAACATTTCGGGTGACTATTCTCCTTCCAGTACTTGTTCCTTCATCTGGATACTCTGTTGTTTCTTGTGCAGTCTCAACTGTTCTCTCAGGTTGAGATCTTGTCTCTTCTGTTTTTCTTTCAGAGACTTCAATGCCACTTTGCAAAATCACAGGAACCTGGATTTGTCCGACTCTTAGCAGATCTCCAACCCTTTCTTCTTCTCGCTATTGTGATTCTTGTGATTTGCGCCTTAAAGTTGTTCAGCTTGAGGTGGTTCAGACACCAGAGCTCTGCTTTCAGGCTCAAAGAACACTATTTCTTCATGTAGATTTCTTACACTTTGGTTGTGCGAGGCATGCACCCATTTTGGTACCACGGCACATTTAACAGCAGTATTCGTGATGAGTTTCACAAGGAATGTGAATTTCCATCTTGGTACATTACAAGACTTTCGAATGTGCTGAGGTCAATGCACTGTTCTTGATGGCGGTTTAAGGTAACAACTGGGTGAGAGACATCAGCCAATCCTTTGCAGTAATCGAGTATCATGTCATTTATGATGTTCAAAAGTGCATTCGCAGGTAAGGG
This sequence comes from Lissotriton helveticus, assembly GCF_964261635.1. Classification (NCBI taxonomy): domain Eukaryota; kingdom Metazoa; phylum Chordata; class Amphibia; order Caudata; family Salamandridae; genus Lissotriton; species Lissotriton helveticus. The sequence goes on along the minus strand of NC_136059.1, from coordinate 1,893,809,290 downwards.
AAGCAGTCTCATTACATGCCCCATCAAGTTCTCATGAGGGGATAACCCAGTCCTATTTTCAGGAATACTTCAAAGACTCATCAAAACCCAAGGAAAAGAAGCGGGCCGTTTCATTGATATGAAAGCTCTAACTTTTGCCAATCAGGACTTTATGGTTCAGTTGAGCTGTTCAACAATTCCAGAGGCTTCTGGTCGATAGATACAGTGTAATCTCTGCTTGATCTGTAAAGCTGTGTGAAGCATTCATAGGAGTTCATTATATAAATGAGTCCTACAATCTGACCCCAGGGAAATTGTTAATCCGTACCTTGGTATCAACTACCACAACAGCAATTTAGCTACAGTGAGACTGTCATTTCTCCGTGTTGGGTAGGCTTCCCCCCTTCAAAAGAAAATGCACACTATAACCAGGACATATCTCAACTTGTTCACTCTGGTGGTCTCCCGACTGCCCTATTACAACTATGGCAGTCGAGCCGCCCTGGGACCGCTGCAATCGCCAGGGAACCACTGATTCCTGGCTGTTGTGCGGCAGTTGTGAGGCCGCAGTTTGCTTGGTGGGATGGCTGCCGTCTCGCCAAACATGTTATGAGTTTTTTCTCTGCCATGGCTTTTATGGCAGAGAGCTAACCATGAAAACTGTGGTGGAGCGGAAAAAGGGGAGCCCTATAGGGCCCCCTGGTGCCTCGCGCCATGTGGAGGACCCCTGTGTGCTTGCACCCCAGTACCTGCACAGCATGGACTAAAGTAGTCCATGCTGTGCAGGTGCTGCCTTTGTCGTTCCAATTGTGGTGCCTATGTCATAGGCACCACCTTGACAACACCAATGAACTGCTCGCCTAACCAGGAGAACATTCTTGATTTGGCAGGTGGTTCCTACATGGGTGTGATGGTGCAGGAGTGGGGCAGTCCCTCTCCTGCACCGCCAAACTCATAATAATGCCTTAGTGTTATTGGTGTTCTCTTTCCCATATTCATCTGTTGACATGTCGCAACAACGGTGGCACAATTCTTCTGCAAGCATCCTGAATCTGAGGTTAAGCCAATCCTGTCTGAATAATCTTATTACTGCATTTTTCCCAGATGTTTGTGACCATGGACGTGTTGTGTCATAGGAAACAAGAAGGTATCTCGCAACACTAATGTTCCCTCTCCTGGCATACAAATGTCATTTGCATTTTTCTTACATCCTGCTCTGATCCAGCTCTGCTTTTCTGCTTCTGAAACATTTTCCTGCAATGCTTTGAGTTCTTCCATTGTATCAGCTATTGACAGCAATTTTGAATAGACAGCATCTTCTTCTGATTCATTTGTGTGAGCCCCATTAAATGCAGGCCACAAGTGCACAATACCATACAACTTCGTTAACATATCTCTTTCCGACCGTGACATAACCATTGCCACTTCAGTGAGCTGCACATTTAACCACTGACACTTATTTTGGCAAGCGCAATGCTCCGAACAGGTTTCTTAAATGTTCCCCATTTCTGATTTGGGGCTTCAGACGAGGTCATGAAACCTCTTTCTGATCATACTTTGCTACCTGTAAATGTAATCACTTTCAGTTGGGCTGTTAGACTGCAAGCTCTTGTATGTTATGTTATTTTTATGTATTGACATTATTGAGCCCACATTTCACCCGAAGGTCTCAAGTGCTAGCCTCTCACAGGAAACGAAGAGGGAGAGAAGAGGGGGACTGGCTGGAGATGAGACAGCCTCAGAACATCCAGGTTTTAAGAGACTTACGAAAATTTCTGTGGTCCGTCTCAGTACGGAGATGAAGAGGGAGAGCGTTCCACAGGGTGGGGGCAAGACAGGGGAGGGTCTTCTAGCATTCCTGGCGGTACGGATCTTGGGAGGGATGAGAGAATGTTTATTAGCAGATCAGAGAGTTCTGGAGGGGTGATACCTTTTCAGTTTATTAACAAGGTAGTGAGGGCCGTGACCATTGAGAGTTTTGTGGACTAGACAATTGATCTTGAATGTTAAACGTTTTCTGATGGGGAGCCAGTGGAGAGCTCTCAAACTGGGGGCCGAGGAAGATTGAGGTGGTAGATTTTGTAAGGGCTGTTCATTCTGCAACTTGCGCTGAGGTAATACCTTGGAGCCATGAAGCTTCTACAAGTTCTTGAATTGTGCAGACAGCGTAAGATGCTCTCAGGGTCCCTTCATTGTCCTTGGCTTGGTTCATAAAGTCTGTGACATCTAGACAACAATGCTCAACTTCATTTCCATTGAAATCTTCATTTATGGGCACCAAGGTTTACGGGTAAAAAATTTGGCAGGTTTTAAAAATAATATTCTTGTTAGCACGTACTTGCAGTTCATATTATGTGAGCCTGCTATTGGTCATCTACTGGGTCTTTGTTCTGCTGAGCAAAATTTCCACGGAGTAAGAGACCATAACAGTTCATGAGTAATCCATCACTATGTTTTCACACTCCTCAATGCTGACTCCAACTACCGCAATGGCTTTAAGACATCTGGGCAGTCCTGCAGCTATAGGGTCAAGGGTAGTTGAAAAATAAGCTACAGGTATTCGTAAATGCTGCAAGATCGCTAATGCTCCAAGGTACATGAACATATGCTCCTTCTTTTATTTCTCTCAACGGATAAGCCAAAGCTTCTCCATCGTCTGGGGGACCTGCCGGTGGTTTGTTATTTGCTTAAACTACCTCTGGCTGTTTCTTTTTCTTCTCATTCTTCTTTGTCCATTTGCTTTCTAATTTCTCAAAATCACTCCTTTTATGAATGCATTTCACTAATTCAGTAATGTGTAATCAAATTCCTGAAGAACTCATTTTCTCCATAGCCTCATTATCCAATTGCACACTGAAACTTTTCTGAAATGCTAAGTTTTTTGTAATATCAACTTCATATTTTCTTGCTAAATCTGTCAATTTATCATGAGTAACTGCTGTATGTCTTGTAATCTAATTGCACAAATCCATCAGATTTTTCTTCTGGTCTTGTTTCACATGCTCAAGATCTAAATATCCTCTGATTATTTCCTCTATTTCTAATTTTCAATTCTGGAACATTTCATTTTCTCTCCTGCTCTGTCTATTGTGTGGTGAGAACCTAATTTTCTGTCTTTATTCTCTACCATTTCTTCAAACCATTAGGGAAAAATTCCATCTTTATTTGGTCTCACCCTGTGTCATCGGTGTCGTAAAGATAATCCTTCTCCCTACCAAGTATGTAGCACCTATCACTTGGCCTCACCATCGTTTGTTTATTTTTCACTAGTTTAGACCTAGTGAGGTGTATTACTTGAAGACATGCTATATGCACTTTCCTGTACTTCAGAAATGTATTAACTCTATAGCATTTAACGGGTTCAGCCCCCTAGTAGGTGAGTAGACTGTGGCAGGGCTTCTCATTGCTGGTACGCTGCGCTGCTGAAAACGAAGGTGCTGCACCAGGAGCGTACACTTTTAACTTGGATTTTATAACTGTGGTGATATTGTGTTTTTAAACCAACCACTTTTGCTGCTGTAACCTACCTGCCTTAGGAGGCATTACTGCGCTGGGATACCTGGTCTCAATTTCCTCCTTCCACGCTCCAGTCCGACGCGGTGAATAGCACCGTTGCGCGGAGGGCGAGGAAGGGTAGAGACAGGCACTTCCGGTAGGCTGGGGGGACGGGACGGTTAGCGGTATAGTCGACAGCCCAGAACTCAGCTGGGAGGGATTTAAGGCAGAGACAGAGGGACCGCGCTTGCGGTGAGTAGGCTGTGGCAGGGCTTCTCATTACTGGTACGCTGCGCTGCTGAAAACGAAGGTGCTGCACCAGGAGTGTGCACTTTTACCTTGGATTTTATAACTGTGGTGATATTGTGTTTTTAAACCTACCACTTTTGCTGCTGTAACCTACCTGCCTTAGGAGGCATTACTGCGCTGGGATACCTGGTCTCAATTTCCTCCTTCTCCGCCCCAGTCCGACGCGGTGAATAGCACCGTTGCGCAGAGGGCGAGGAAGGGTAGACAGGCCCTTCCGGTCGGCTGGGGGGATGGGACGGTTAGCGGTAGAGGTGACAGCCCAGGACTCAGCTGGGAGGGATTTAAGGCAAATGCTTCCGCGTTCGCGCAGCGGACGTGCCGGCGGTGCGCCGAAGGCGCGCCAAAGGCAAGCCCGTCTGCACCCGTCTGCTGCTGGATGCGGACTGGGGCCACTACCCCTGTCCAAGATAGGAGGTATGTACAATATGATAGAGCGGAACTGCTGGCCTTGTGCCCCCCATGGGCAGGAGATGTAAACATAGTATGGTGGCTATCCAAAACAGTGGCTGCTTACATTGTTCATTTAGTTTAGCCTCAATCCATGCCAGGAAGGCAGGGGAAGTTAATCTGTCCGGGGGTTTACCGAATTGTAGATCTCTCAGCAAACACAAAGTTGAAATATTAGGTCTGCTGTGAGATCAAGAATTGGATCTGCTGTTTTTAACGGAAACGTGGCTGGGCGATAATACCAACCCGGATATTATAGAGGCACTCCCCCCAGGGTATACTATAGCGAGATTGGATAGAGCGGTCGGTAGAGGAGGGGGGATCACGGTGATTCACAGGTCTTCTATTGGCTGTGTGATTGAACCTTCGTCAATATCTGATTGTGAGGCGGGGGCTTTTTCGTTAAAGCTAAGCCCTAACCTGACAGTGAAAGGGCTGTTGATTTATAGACCTCCGGGTCCCTCTACTCGTTTTCTGATGAATCTATCGGAGAGCATGGCCCATTTAGCACTAAGGCATGACAAGCTTTTGGTTTTGGGTGATCTAAATTTACATTTAGAGGACCCTTTGAATACGGAAGCTCTACATCTTCGCCATGATCTTCAGCCATTTCAGCTACAGCTAAAATCACTCGCCCCTACCCATCAGCACGGACACCTACTTGACCCGGTGTTCGCTAATTGGGAGGATGTAGTAGTCTCTAAGCCGCTCCCTGTCCCTTGGTCAGATCATTTTCTGGGACCGGTGGTGATTAGACTACCGCAAAGTGACAACCGATGGGCAGGGATTGGTACCCACTCATTTAGGAAGTGGAAAACTTTAGATCAGGAGAGGTTTAATAAGGAGCTGACAGAGGGTGGCCCTCCAGGTGGACTGGATAGTGACACTGCATGTCTGAATTTGGAGAGGCGCATTATTAAGGCGTTCGATAAGGTGGCGCCGCTTCTCCAGACCAACAGAGAGCGCAATCATTCCTGAGGCGGAAGCCGGGAATGCCACATAGCGTTAGCGTTATTTTAAAAAAATTGTATTTTTCATTTTGTTTTACCTGCCACTGACCTGCAATCTCTAAAAGTCATCTTTTGCACTCATTGCATGCCCCTCACCCCCACCGCAGCCAATTAGGCGCTGTCCTGGGGTTTCCTCAGCCGCCATCCTAGGTGAGGAAGAGGGCAAGCGGACCAGTTGCTCGGCCCTCCGGCACTCATTGGCATAAAAGCCGCGCTTTCCATTACGCGCGCAGACCAACAGAGAGCGCGATCATTCCTGAGGCGGAAGCCGGGAATGCCACATAGCGTTAGCGTTATTTTTAAAAAAATTTATTTTTCATTTTGTTTTACCTGCCACTGACCTGCAATCTCTACAAGCCATCTTTTGCACTCATTGCATGCCCCTCGCCCCCACCGCAGCTGATTAGGCGCTGTCCTGGGGTTTCCTCAGCCGCCATCTTAGGTGAAGAAGAGGGCGAGCGAACCAGTTGCTCGGCCCACCGGCACTCATTGGCATAAAAGCCGCGCTTTCCATTACGCGCGCAGACCAACAGAGAGCGCGATCATTCCTGAGGCGGAAGCCGGGAATGCCACATAGCATTAGCGTTATTTAAAAAAAAAATACATTTTTCATTTTGTTTTACCTGCCACTGACCTGCAATCTCTAAAAGCCTTCTTTTGCACTCATTGCATGCCCCTCGCCCCCACCACAGCCGATTAGGCGCTGTCCTGGGGTTTCCTCAGCCGCCATCTTAGGTGAGGAAGAGGGCGAGCGGACCAGTTGCTCGGCCCTCCCGGACTCATTGGCATAAAATGGCCACATCCTCCCGGACGTGCAGCGGATGATCGCAGCGGGCGCGCCAAAGGCAAGCCCGTTTGCGCCCGTCCGCGCCTGGACGGGCACTGGGGCCTGTCCCCCTGCCCAAATGATCACGTACTCTTCGGAGGACTTACGAACATTATACCAGGCAAGACTTCCACTTTGTTCCACTATCTTGTATCACTTAAATCAGCTACATATCCTTCGTGATTCCTCCAATATAGTCGAGCCTTTGCCTGCCATCCTCCGCCACAGCCATGGGTCCACATCTACCACGGCTTCCAACCGAGAACTCCGCATTTTATATCTCAATACCCGCTCCCTGGCCAAACACCAACTGGACATCTTTTTGCTTCTTCTTGACGATAAACCCGACATATTTTTCATCAAGGAAACTTGGCTCAGCATTGACTCCCCCCAGACATCCTGGCAGCCCTCCCAGATTCATATTACATCTTACATGTTGATCGGGCTCCAGGAAAGACGGGTGGTGGAGTAGCCGCAATTATCAAAAAAGAGCATGTTTTTACTTCTTTGTCCGCCCTTAACACTTCCGGGAGCAGATAATCTAGTAATTAAACTTGAATCTAAATCTGGTCCACTCATCTGTGTCTTAGTCTACAGACCCCCTCAATATATGGCCTCCTTCCCCTTGTCCCTGTGTGAACAATTTGCTACCATAGTCACAGACTACTCTAAAATACTCCTGCTTGGAGATTTTAACTATTGGTGCAATGATGAGCTAGGTGGCCCGCAGGCCTCCGAACTCATGGAACCTTTATCTGGCCTCAATTTCTGCCATCACATTACATCTGCTACGCATGTCAAGGGTCGGATTCTTGATCAGGTGTGGAGTAACAATCTCACCATCTCCACTCCCACCATAAGACCACTTTTTGATAAAATTCACCATCTCCATTGTAACAAATAGTAAACCTTGGGTTATGGCAGGAGGTCTCATCCGGAAATGGAGCTCCCTTAATAAACCAGCCTTTTTAGACAGCTTGGCGAGCACAATCCCAGCCGATAATTTAGACCTTGAGCAGGCTGAAGTGAACACCTCTCACTGGCTGTCAGCAGTAAGCAACTCACACGCCCCGTTGAAGAAATTTAAAATTAGCCGCCATCCAGACTCCCAGAAATGGTTCTCTGAGGACTTGAGGGCAAAAAAACTCGACACCCGCCAAAAGGAATGTAAATGGAGGAGCAATTATGATCCCCATGCAAAAATTATCTACATAGCTGCCCACACTGCTTACAAGCTAGCTATTATCCAATCCAAGGCATCTTATTTCTCCGACATAATAACCCATTCTGGATATAAGTCCAAAGACATCTTCTCCATTGTCAACAAATTATCTAATATGGAGAGAGCTCTCCCAAAACCTACTGTGACCCAAGATTTATGCAACTCCCTTAATTTATTCTTTCGGGGTAAAATTTCTGCAATAAAGGCCAGCATCCCAGCTACTGGCCCCAAATCGAATACTATCTCTTCGAGCTCTAGTGTCCACATCTTTGATCACTTCCCACACCTCAATGTTGACTCCTTACGTACATTATCCACAAGGGTAAAATCTGGTTCTCCTAGGGATTGCTGCCCCCCGTACATTCAAAAAGAAATCCTTTCGGCCATTCCTGCACCCTTCTTGACCCTTCTCAATGCCTCCCTCTCACAGGGTGCGGTCCCTAAAGCCTTCAAACAGGCAGTGGTCGTACCCCTTCTAAGAAAACCAGGTGCAGACCCATCAATCCTTTCTAATTACAGGCCAATTTCTCTTCTTCCTTAGTTGGCCAAAATACTTGAAGCTCCCGTCACTAGCCACCTCTCCAAATTCATTGAACAATCTAACCATCTGGATCCCCATCAGGCTGGGTTCCGGCCTGCTCATTCCACTGAGACTGTCATAACGGCCGTCATGGACACTCTCCGTGCCAATGCAGACAAAGCAATACCTCAGGCTCTGGTCCTATTAGACTTGTCTGCCGCGTTCGACACGGTCGACCATATCATCCTGCTCGACCGTGTCACACAAGCTGGAATCCGGGGGTCAGCGTACAGTTGGATCAGCTCTTTCCTCAGCGACCGCACTCAAGCGGTCCGCTTGGTCCCTTTCATTGCCCCTAAACTTCCGATTACCTGTGGGGTTCCTCAGGGTTCCTCTCTGTCCCCTCTTTTGTTTAATCTTTATCTAGCCCCTTTGATCCAATCCTTGAATAAATTTAAGGTCGCTACATTTAACTATGCGGACGATCTACAGCTTATCTTCACTGTGGATAGCTCCCCCGACTCTGTCAGGGAATTTCAAGAGACCATGCTACATATCTGTCGCTGGATGGACTTGAATCATTTAAAATTGAATACGAGCAAGACAGAAATCATCCTTAATGGTAAAAGCCAAATATTCTGGGGCCCACACTACTGGCCCCCTGAATTATGTCTCCCGCCTACTCCCTCCGCATCGGTTAAGAGCCTGGGAGTAATTATTGACAGTGAACTGTCATTGAAGGCCCAGGTGAGCTCGGTGGTATCTTCCTGCTTTTACCAACTCCGCAGAATAAGGAAAATCAGCCGGATGTTGACCCAGCCGGCCCTGATCCAGGTGGTGATAGCACTTGTACTGTCCCACCTGGATTATGCCAATGCCATCTATCTGGGCCTCCCTCTTTATCTGAGTAAACGTCTCCAACTGGCTCAGAATCAGGCTGCCAGACTGATTCGTCGGCAGCCCCGTTGGCAGTCAGTTAGGCCTCGGCTAAAACAATTCCACTGGCTCCCTCTCGCTCAGCGAGTAAAATTCAAAGCAGCCTGTATGGTCTTCAAATCCCTCCATGTCCGTAGCCCTCAATTTACTAACATCCTCCTGCCCAGGTATATCCCTTCCCGCAACCTTCGGTCTGCCAATCTATATCTTCTGGTAATGCCAACATTCAAACTGCAACGCCAGGGCGGAGGCAGGTTCCCTACTCTTGCATCCGGACTTTGGAACTCCCTTCCTCTGGAGATGCGTGCCTGCACCGACCTCCTGACATTCAGGAAACAGCTTAAGACCTGGCTTTTTTCATCGGCTTAGGCACTCTCCATCTTCCATCAGAATGCTCTGTTAGTCAGCGCCATGAAGCCCCTGGGTGTCCGTGCGCTTTACAAATTACTGTTAACATAACATAACAATAAGGAGGGGGACAGGAAACGCAAAACTGCTCCTTGGTTCACCCAGACGTTGCAGTCCAAAAAAACGGAATGTAAACGCTTGGAGAGGAAATGGAGTAAGGGCTTTCATAATCAGGATAAATTGGTGTATAGGACTCACCAACGGAAATACCAAAAACTGTTGAGACAGTCTAAAGCCACTTACTATAAAACTAAAATTGACTTGGCCGAGAATACTACCAAGTAGTTACATAAAATATATAATGGATATTTCATCATTGGCCGAGACGGCCACTCCCAGCAGAGGTGACGCAGAGGAGTGTGATCGTATTTCTACCTACTTCTCTGAGAAGGTGGAGGTGATATATTCATCCTTCTCAGGGAGGGTAAGAGGCGGGGCAGACTTTGAAGAACAGAGGACAGAGTCCAAAGTAGACTCTAAACTCAATTATTTCACTGTCCCCACCCTGGAGATTCTCAAGAGGATATGCCTCGGTGTTAAATCTGGCTCACCCAGGTATCCTGCTAAGGTGATGGCGGATAGCCTGGATGTACTCGAACTTTTTATTAGACATGTGCTGGTCGTTTCGTTTAGCTTGCATACGCTGCCAGAAAACTGGAAACGCGCAATCGTCCTTCCAGTTAGGAAGAAGCCTAACATAAGCCTAGACAAGCTTGATAACCTTAGGCCAATTTCGCTTCTGCCTTTTTTGGCAAAAGTGGCGGAGAAGTTGGTGAATGGCCAACTGATGACACATGTGGAAAATTCTAGCCTCCTCCACTCGTCACAGTCTGGGTTTCGGGCATGTTATTCAACGGAAACTGCCCTCCTAAGGGCCACAGAAACCATTAGACAGGGGGCAGATGAGGGACACTCCATGGCTCTAATAATGTTAGATCTGAGCGCAGCCTTTGACACTGTAGCACATTACACCTTGCTGCAGTGTCTAAACAAAGGTGGTGTCTCGGGATCTGCTTTAAAATGGCTAAAGTCCTTTCTGACGGGACGTAGCTTTCAGGTCAGGCTGGGTGCGCACCACTCCAGAGTTTTTGAATTGCAGCAGGGGGTCCCTCAGGGCTCTGCCCTGAGCCCCACGGTGTTTAATTTATATATGGCCCCGCTCGCAGAGATAGTGCTTGGCTTTGGAGTTGGGGTCGTCTCTAGTGCGGACAACACCCAGCTGTTGATCTCCCAGTCACAGGCCCCGGAACTCGCTGCTATAGTGGTGGGGGGCAGTAGCATAAGCTGGTCTGCGGAGTGGCCGCCCTCGAGTTTGGGTCCAACCCCCGTACCATGTAACGAGGCGAAAAACATGGGGGTGTGGGTTGACCCGGCCCTCTCTTATGAAGGACATATAAGAAGGGTAACTGGCAAGTGTTTTGGAGTGCTGAAGACCCTGCGCAAAACTTTGGATCTTCTTCTGTTAGAGGCACGTAAGACTATGGTTCATGCGCTTATAACTTCACGCCTCGACTATGCCAATATTCTCTATCTTGGTGCTACGGAAAAGAGTCTCGGTCGACTACCGGTGCTGCAGAATGCCGCTGCGCGGTTGGTTCTTAATCAGCCTAGGAAGGCGGCTTAAAAAAAAGCCCTCACCGCATTGCACTGGCTACCCGTGAGGCAAAGGGTGATGTTCAAGACTCTATGCACCTGCCATCGCATCCTCAATAACGCTAGCCCTTCCTATTTGAGTGACCTGGTCATCAGCTATGTTCCACAAAGGTCTTTGAGATCTATTGGCACCGGACTTGTGGTAATCCCCAAGGTCAAGAAGGTTAGGATGGGGGGCCGCTCTTTTAGGTTCCGGGGCGCTCAGTACTGGAATAAGCTTCCTCAAAAACTCAGGCTGGAAAGCTCTGAGATCAAGTTCAGAAGGATGCAGAAAACTCACCTATTCTCCTGCAGCATGTAATGGCTCTGTGAGGAGTTCTGCCCCTCTTCATCTCACCCAGCGCGGGGACATGCCGATATGGCGTAACCATTGCGCTTTATAAATGCCTTACATTATTATTATTATTATTATTATTATTACTTTTCATGTGATCCAATTACATTTATGTGCCATACTTTTATGGGGTAGGTGTCCACTCCTTTGCCACTTGCAGATCAGGTTTTGGGGATTCTTTGCTTAATGAGTGCCCAGGCACTAGAGCATTTTGCCTGTGCCTGGGGCTAACTTCCTGTTGCAACAATATTTGATTACATTGCAACATATCTATTGGCTGTGTTTCAGTACGCGTATGATGAGAATAATAATCATGATGAGTTAACAGAATAGTTCATTTAGACATGTCTATGGAGTTATCACCATAGAGATAATTATAGTTCTCGTGAACATCAGAATTTAATTCGATAGCAGAAGTGCCGAGTATATTCTAAGAGCAGCAGGTTTAGCATATCAGCTTACATGTTATCATTATGCGATAGCCTCACAAGAGATTTACGTTTAAAGAGTGAGGAATAATAATGTTGTCAAGTAATTGTTAATCTGGATTCGGATTCCAGTTCTATCATTTGATAATCAGAAGTATGAGAAAGTACTCAAAACAAAATTTCATGTACATATTGGGGCTAATTAAGTAACAGAATTAATTTTTAAAGAGATCAATTAAAAATATTTGTTGAGTTTTGAAATTTCTTTTGTCACAGAGGACACGTGATTTTATCCCCCTGGTGTAAGGCTGTTCATGTCCAAAATGCATTAGGCATTAGGGAGTTGGTTGTTCAGAAAGAATGAATTAATCAATAAGAGAACGTTGAAAATAATGTATGATATGCTATGCAATAATCTATATTATTGCAAACGAAAACAGATGGAGTTTATAGTGGTTTCTAAAGGAAAGGAAAATAAATTAAATAATTGATTAAATGCAGAAGTCTCAGAACACCATTAAGGTAGTACACACAGGGAAGACACTACCCCCTTATTGGGGTTGTGCAATATCATATTATTGACACACTTCACCAAATTATCTGTGGGTGATACCCAATGCTGCATATGAACATTTCTAATATTGAAACAAAAAAGCAAGGACAATTCTATAGTTAAAATTCATGAATGAGAGGAGTGCAGGGGCCTCAAATCAAATTTGGATTTCACCCACCAAAGAGCCAGATCTATATTGCCTGTGGTCTGAATGTGTCATTCATCTAGAAGTCAAATTATCTTTCAGGTATATCCTTCCATAAACCCGATTTGCAACTGAAGTTCTTGGTGAGATATCAGATACAGTGTGCACACAGCAGTTGAATGCAACTTTATATTTTAATATAGCAGAACTATCTCTAATATTATGTTTTGTACATATGTGGAGCAAACAGTTTGGGACAGTGCTATGTAATTGGGACAGTTACATTTGGGTTTACATATTTACAGTTTGAGACACTGGGAAGTAAATGGTTTGTGTTGACTCCTATGATGTTTTGGTGAAGTGCAGAAGCAAGGATTGTTACCTAGTTCTCCAAGTGAAATGTCAGGAATGTAGCCACTAGTCCATATCTTAACCCTTCTCTGCTACTATTCAGATGTACATGTTTTGGATGAATGATAGTAACTCGAATGAAATTGCTATGGATGGGTAGACATGCCTAGAGGTGCAGAATTTGCACATGACTCAAGATACAGGAGTACACAAAATATGTCCTTCAGTTAGTAAAATAACATAGCACATATATTGCATTCCGCAGGAACAGAGAGAGTGGCATGGATGTCAGGGTATGAAGTAAGAATCAGAGCAAGAAGAGATACAAGTTGGCATGCCAGGTGAGGAGGAAAGACAACTGGGAGGCAATCCAGGAAGCCAGGAGACTTTGCTAGGGTAGAAGGCAAACATGGATGTGGGCAACAGCAGACAGAGCCCCCGCTCCAAACAGGAAGAACATACAGTGAGAGGCCATGAGATCAGGGGAGAGTACTCCCTTCAATGAGTGAGTGAACCAGTGATGTTACCTCACATCATACCACCACTGTTGTTAGCATGTGCATAGCATGTATTGTCTGCTTTTTCTTAACCTATCAGTGAGGCTTCAAAAGGTGCCTTTACACACTTTCTGCCAGGCTGGAATCACGTTTAAAGATCTAGAAAGAGGGTGTCTTTGGACATTCTAGGTTCTCTCTAGGGCCTGCATCCAACCTGCAGTGTGCAGCAAACCTATGCTGCACACAGCCTTTGGGATTGGCCACATGGATGGACTGGGGCAAGACATGCTCCCACTCACCACATGGAGCAAGCCCCCATGTAGAAATCTTGTGTGAAAATGTGATACGTAAGTAGTTCTATTGGTTGATGGTATTAAGGACAGGAGGTGTTTGGGTGTTTAGCATGTTTGACATTGTAACTTGTTAACAAGCAATACTTTTTGTCTTTGGTTAAGAATTCTTTCTTTACTCACTTCTAAGAGGTATTCTTTTATGCTTGCCTTTGTCTAGCATAAATCGTTTAGGATTGATAATTGTTTCTTCATTCAGCTTCCAGTTTCTGAGAAGTCAATGGTGAAAGTTCAAATTTAGATCACAAATCAAGAAAAAAATATTAAAAAAATTATTTTTCTTGAGAGAGCTCATTGCTATCTTTGGTTAGTCTCCTCTGTCTACTAAGATCTACTTGATATCTATGAGTTATCGAGTCTATGTGTACATTGGATGATGTAGTAAGTGTATTGAGTATCAATTTAATACCCTGGATGCTGGAGGTGGATACCATATTGATTGAGTGTTTTTATTGTCAATGATTTAACCTTATTTTTAGGTGGTGAAACTATTCAATAAACCGATGATACATCCCTTTTCAGAAATCAACGAGGCCGGTACACATAGGTTTACACTGAATTGTCCATTACTTGATTAGTGGTCTAGTCTTAAATTGGATAGTGATGTAAGGGTCGGGTTCTCCCTAAATGGAAAGGAAGCAGCTTGAAAAATGACTGAATATAAAAATGTTTTTGTTTTGTGGTGTATATTTAATTGACTATTAAGTGAAGTGGTATAGCCTTTGTGGTGATAGTGGCTTATGGCCACGGGTATTATTAGGTCATGGAGTACTTTTATGTAAACACAGAAGTGGCATCAGGCAACCTGAAATTTACACTTGAAGTCATAAGGACAGACTAAACATAGGCTAGAGTTCCAGTCAATCACTACACTACTTTAAATAGGGGATCTAAGGGAACCATTTTAAAGACCAGCACTGATTTAATCCCCAATCACAACACTATGACAAACCAAAAGAATACGCAGGTCTAGCTCAGCTACAACAAGTTTGAGAGCACATACATTATAAGTTAATACATCCCTCCTAGTTTTGAGGGGAGTCCTCTAAAGAGGACAGAATTCCATCATCCACCGAAGTGGCATGCTTCATCATCCGGGCTCACCTCTTGGTTGCAAAAGCTAGTGCAACCAAGGACTACAACCCCCTCCCTGGGAGGGAGGAGCTCAGGGATGTTTTCAGTGATCACAACTAGGATCTCCTAGAATCCACTAGAGCCGAAGCAATATAGATATTGTTTTGGGTGATGGTTGCAGTGCGTGTGGTGATAAAGTGAAAAAGTGATTTAAAATTGGCTACCTGGAAGAAAAAGAACTTTAATATGTTCTATCCTGGTGTCAAATATAAAACCAGTGCGTGTGCAGCATAGAGCAAATAGCTGCATCAGTCCAAAAAAACAGGTCTACATGTTTCAGCCACGTTGATCAAGATTTGATCTCGGCCTTCCTCAGGACCTAGATATTTATCGCTACTGCAAACATTTTGTGTAAAAAATAAGTGTCCAATGATTCAATATATGTGGTTGGATTCCAAACAACCTACATGATCCTGTGCTTTCAAGATTTGAATAGATGTCACAGGGAAAATATACGACACCTGTGAAGAAAAACAAACACACGCTGACATCAAACCATGACACAGTGGGATCTAAAACAATTAAATTAAAAACTTGTACTGTGATAATGTGCCCTTCAGTGACATCATATTGACATCGCTAGATATTAATGTATATATCACATACCTATTAGTGTATGCCATTAACAAATAGTAAAATAATATATTTATGCTTACCTGCCAATGTACGGGTGCACTCCTCACCTCACCTGGCAACAGCTCAGGATTGAGTGTTAATTCTGTAGGTCAGTTTGTCAGTTCCTGTTTATAAACAATGTTTGTTTTAATTAATTGGTTTACAAATAAAAACTTTATAAAAATTATTGCAAAAATTATATTGACATATATATTAACATTAAAATGATCATTTTGAGTAATATTTTGAGAATTGCAAATTTATATTAGTCTATAATTTTGTGAACAGTTTATGACACATGGATGCCATTTTTATGCATAGAGGAACTTGGAAAGGGCAATATAGGACCCTATTACATGTTGTCAATTATAGATATTTTATGTTTATGTTGTTAGCTTGAAAACGCTGTTTTCTTTAAATAGCAGCAAAACGTGGCACTCATTGCAGTTAAAATGCTGTGGTTTACTTAATTTGCTACCTAATTTGCTGCATATTTTGCAAAATGTACAGATTTTATGAAACATATATTTTTTAGCTAAAATTTATGAAAATTATGTTGCCAGAGAAAGTGCTGATCAATTTGCATTTTTGAAGCATAATTAAGAAAACCTTGCTGCGGTTTTGTGACCTACTTGCAGCCTAACATATCCCAAACAGTACCTGAACTCTGCATAATCGTTTGAGGCTGTCATTACGATGATGAAACCCATATTTCACAGAGAACCAAAACGTTTCCTATATTTCAAGGTTCAGTGTGAAATGTGAATTTTATACTACTGCATTTTGTGCAATAAAGGGACACAAGCAGATAACACACACACACACACACATATATATATATATATATATATATATATATATATATATATATATATATATATATATATATATATATATATATATATATATATATTCATGAGCACAAGTATAATTTTCCTTTCTGTCTATTCAAAACAATTCAATAAAACTTGGTTCTGTATTGTCACCTGCGAAAAAAGCATTTTTTGCCGGATTAACTATTTATGAAAAATGCGATAATGTGCTTTTCATGTGTGCACAGCACACGTTCTAGTAGAAAGACGCCCCCCCAACAGCGAAGCTCCTTCTTATGGTTTTGAATCTTCTGAGTTTCCATTGGCACTAAGACAAAATTTTGCGTAATGTTAACCACAGCTTCCACAATGTGATCGTTGTTCATGACAACAGGGCTCGCCCAGTGCTTCTTTCACCTGTTCAGCTTTGGCTGGAGTCGCCAACTTTTTCATCGTGGTAAGAAACCAGATCAGGTTCAGCAACTTACAGCAATGAAACTGGAACAGCACCAGCAAATATGAACAAAAGAAAATTAGTTTCAAACTTGAAAAAATGGGAATATTTCCAAAACATAGGCATAGCGCAACTGAGAAATTCCTGCCTTCTTTTGAGAAAATAATTCGACTTGGAATATTCAATCTTCTTTCTCAAACTAGCAATAAATACTGAAACCACACTCTTTCCAAACACATAATTGCTGCCTCAACAATAGAAATACAGTTGAAGCTAGATTTATGACGAAAAGGCCGTTTAAAGTTTAGTTTAGAACTGCGAGATGTAAAGCAGCGTATTTTTTTAATAATGGCTCGCTACACCTGCAAATATTGCGCCCTGTGGGGTAGTTTACAAAAAACTGATCACTAATGAGTAGGTCCTGTTTTCACAAGTGCCAGAGTTTATAAACTGACTAAGCTTCCATAAAGCGTTTTGGTTGCCTTTTGCTCCTGGTCAGAGAGTAATGTCATTGTAAGTGTAGTTCCTATATGCCCAATAGGCTCTGCGCATTGGAATAACAAATACTATAGTTTAGACGTAGGACTGAAGTTGACTAGGTCTCTATCATATATATTAGACTTAATTGTGAGTGCCAGCTAGCTCAGAGGTCACTAAAAACTTTCTCGAATTCACAAGAAGGGATTAGTTTCTGATAACCGCATAAACATGACAACTTTGTTTCCCAAGAGTAAGAAATCAATCTCTAGAGTCGCGGAAACAATAGATAGCTATTTTACTCAGTCAATCGTGAATGCTTCGTTTCACCAGAGGTGCTGAGAAAATAGAGAGACGGGTGTTTTCAATAAAAAGCATTTATTGAACAGTCTTCTTTCTCAAGCATAAGAAATGTACTACTACAATCGTAATACTGATAATAAAGTACAGGGTATATAATACAAACAGGTGCTTCTAAAATACGCCTACCCCGGTGTACCTGACCTAAGCCTAGCACAAGGGAAGAAGTAAGTGAGGAGTAGTTTAAGTTTAGTATTTTCTGCCAAGAATCTAATCAAGAATTCTCTAAGGGTCTAATCAGCTCCGTGCCTTGGTTTAGAATGAAGGAGGTCTTGTATCTCTCTCTCAGGACTCGATTTCCCAGCAACCTGCAAGGGTAGCTTGGAAACACTGGAGCTGGATTTCTCGGCAGGAGAAAAGACAGAGTCTCTCAGTGCGTCAGCTGGAGGGTCGGCTTCCTTTGGCACTTGCTGCTGCAGGGCGTCGAGCAAGTAGTTAGTCGATCTGCTTCAAACCACCGTGTGTTGGTCTGGGCAAATCTAGGCATATTTATACTTTGAAGGTGCCGAGTTTGACGTGTGATTGGACTTAATAACGTCAACAAAGACTCAGTTCTTTGAAAACTCCATGATTTCCCAGATAAATTAGTATTCAGGCAAGGGGATGTCCCTAGCTGCTGAAGGCAGGTTTTTCTAAGAAATCGTTGTTGATTCTTGGAACGTAGTGGAAGTAGCCATGCCGTATTTGCACTGCATAGGCTCAGTCTAAATATGGTAATGATTGCTATGCCTATATAAGGATTGGATAATGTATACCTATATAAGGGTCCTACATTCATTTACAACACCCACTCCACGATTTTAAGTTCAATAAAACTAAACGTATAAGCACTGAACATATCTAAAGCTAATGTTAACAATCCCACCCATAATACAAAATACAATTTGCATTTGGAAAAGGCTTGTTGAAATGTAACGAGCATAGACTTGTATGTACAAACAGTTCTCTATAGACATGAAGCCTAGTGTGGGGAATTTATTCTGTCATTTATACATTTATACAGTATAAAATTAAATTCATGAAATGTCTCTGAAGTTTACAGAAAATATTTCGAGAGCATCCCATAGCATAATATTTTGCTTATGATTATCCGGTCAAATATTGTCATTCGGGAAGTTTTCAAAAGAAATCTTGTTCTCTAAGAATAGTTCTACTTTAAGCAGATTACTCTGTGCCAAGAGGTTCCATTTTGGAAAAAGTTCGAATTTTTATCGCATAAAAGTTCTCAAGTTAGATGGTTTGTTTTTAAACAATGATGGCCGAATTTCAGAGTTCAGGGAACGCTGAATCAAAAGCTATTCTCGGTGTCAGGAGAAAACATCAGATCGTCTAGGCTGGCAAAGAAACCGTCCACCATAGTAGGTGAAAGTGGAACCACTTCAGTTAACAAATCAAATGTGCATAGATGGGGATCATTGCTGTCAGCGTTTGATGCATTAGCAATGTCTGCAGTAAGCGGTGCCTGTGTGCCTGTAGTTTCTCGTATCTCACCCTCAGTTAGACTTGCCGGTGAGACCTCAATGAATACCGTCATCAGAATTGGCAGCCGTTGGGGGCAACGCGATGCATGAGTCGTTACCGGACCTAGCAAGGCATCAACATCCGATGGCAGCACTGATGGAAGTGTAAGACAAATGTCCAACACGCATTCTTCTCCGCAAAGCAGGCATTGTAGAACAGGTACTATGCAATCTTGCCAGATTGGTCTGTACGATAGAAACCAGGTTGTGTTCATATCTCTTAAACGAGCCAGGCCAAGAATCTGTGTAATCCTCTACCTTTTGTGTGCTGCCGTTTCTGCCGCCATTCCCGCCTGAAATCTCCTGCGCCCTGACACCCGCAGGACCCGCGCCACACCACCCGGTCTCCTCCTGCCGCCGCAGCTCATCTCCTGTAGAGCTCAGCCGCAGTGGGGGGGGGGGACCCGAGGAGGACTTCAAATACCGGCAGCCTTTGTGGCCGGTACCCGGAAGCCACCATCAGTAAATCCGCACCAGGAGGCGCATAAAATCTGTGCACACCCCCGGTGGAGCGGGGGTTTCTACCTTTTGTGTGCTGCCATTTCTGCCGCCATTCCCGCCTGCTATCTCCTGCGCCCTGACACCCCCTGGACCCGTGCCACAGCAGCCGGTCTCTTCCTGCCGCCACAGCTCATCTCCTGTAGAGCTCAGCTGCAGTGGGGGGGGACCCGAGGAGGACTTCAAATACCGGCAGCCTTTGCAGCCGGAACCCGGAAGCCGCCATCAGTAAATCCGCGCCAGGAGGCGCATAAAATCTGCACCCCCCCCCGTGTCGCAGGACCGCGCGTGGGCCAAGCCCGGGTTAAGCCAGGGCCAAGGGCGTGCCTGTTACAGCCCGGAAGAGGACGGGACGGGGCCGGTCCCTAACATCTTCATTGCAGCTCCTTGGATGGGGGGTTAGTGAGGAGTTAAACACCCTTCGTTATCTGCTGGCCCTGTCACCACATTTTGTTTGTTATTGTTAAGTGGATCTAAATCTCACTAAGGGTGTAGTTTTTACTCGGCACTGCCCAGAACTACAATATTGCTTCCCCTATTCGTAGGAAAAGCAGGAAATCAATGACTGGGGGCTCAATAGTAGGTACTCTGGACCAGTTTTTGGTTAGAGCATCTTCGATCTTAGCTCATGAGATCGCCCAGATGGAAAAAAAGGCTATCTGCAGACTTTAATCTGGAAAAGCGTTCCTCTCTCGGCGCCATAGCAAAAGCAAAATCACCATTGCAACCTAGGGCTGTAGTCTTGAGCGAGGCAAGCTGCGATAGTGTGATTGAAGGACCCGGAGTACAGGCAGTAACCCATTCTTGTGCTCACGCAACGCACAACACAAGCTTGGGGGATAGGCATGCAGCAATTCCCATTGAGACAGCGGCTCCTTGTGTCAACACCAGGTCTGCATGTAGTGCCAAAAGTGTGATGCAAGTGTGCCAAAGCCCGGCGAGTCAAAAATCGAAAAGGAAGCGTGGAGTTGGAAATGACAAAGGAAAGAGTGCTAAAAATAGGAAAATTAGTATTGATACCAGGAATCCTACCTCAACAGTGCTCGTGAGCTCGGAAGGAGGTCACCTTATAAACCACGCGAATTCCCAGCCCATAAGTTTATGTGAAGATGCGCCGGCTGATTTGGGGCCGTTTTTTTCGACTAAATTGGAATCCATCTTCAAAAAAACGTGTCTCCCAATATATGATAGGCTTGACTTGATTGAAAATCGGCTGACGTGTCTTGAATTGTCATTTGCTGCGGTTCAGACACGGTCTGTATCCCGGGCAAATGGTTTGATTATTACTGTTCCTACTCAGCCTGGGCATATATCCTTGACTGAAACTGGCCTTCGGAGCGGTAAGGAGAACTGCGATAAACTTAAGGCTCCTACAGCTGTTACTGTTACATCACATATTCCCACCTTGAAAGTTGGTCTTGTGTCTAGCGAAAAGGTTTTGAATGTTGATCCCCCAAATGTGATGACAAGGGATGGCGGGACTGGGAGGAGGCAATGTATCACACACTGTACAATGAAAATTGGACACTCCTCATGCCCTATTGGGAAAGAGCTTACCATGTATTGATCTCCCGCCAGAATCCATCCCTTATGTGGTGGTACTGGCGGGGGTCCCCCCCCTTAGCCAGGGTAAAAGGGAGGAGTACAGGGATTTAAAGAATAAGTGTATATACTGGCTTAATTACCATTGTCCTTTGCCACCGGGGGTTTCAGCTGAAATTCTCTTTGCGAGGCGTGTTGACTGGGTGGGTCCCCAAAGAAAGGCTATAGAGGGAGATTGTATCATTATTAATTTCAGAGATAGAAAGGCAGCAGAACACATCTGTGATTGGCCTATGGTAGGCCCAGTGTCTACAATACACTCCCTACCCCTCACCTACTTTTATCAAGCCCTCCAGCAGCCCTCTAGAATCATGCGATCAGTAAGGGATGTAGCAAGTTGGGATTATATTGAAGAAGGCAGAAGGCCGTATTATAGAACTGATAGGGCGTCAGGGCTGGAAGACGTGATTGACAATCAATGTCGCCCAAAGGTGGGGTGTGTCATTCAGTACTTAAAAATGACAATGTACCTAAGGGAAGTGGCTTATTTGGAGCATATGACAGGGGTGATGTTGATTTATCTCTAGAAAATCCCCCCATTTTGGAATCTTCTTTACGAAATAGGAGTGTAGTTTTACCATGCGCTGTGCTACCCCTAAGTTCCACTAGCATGGAGATTTCAGCCCAAAATTCTTCGTTTGGTGCTGCTGGTTTAGATGAGCCAAGTGCACTGTCGGGTAGGCTGGACACTACTGGGGGCATGGTTAATGTAAAGGAAACCTTGTCATTGATCTCTTGGAATCTAGCAGGCATGGGTCAAATATTAGTCTCACCGGAGTGGTCGGACTTTATTGAAAAATTCGACATCTGTCTCTTTCAGGAGACATGGCTAGTAGACCCTGTGTTTCGTCCAGGATATCTTAACTTTTATGTCCCCGCAATTAAGAAAGATAGGGGCTGACCAGCAGGGGGACTCATAATATGGATTAGACAGAAACTAGGCTGCATTACTCATCAGCGTTTTGTAGATAATATTGATATCCTGGTAGTAAGACTTCTTATCCCCACAGGCACGTTCTTAGATATTTTCAATTTTTATGCCCGAGG
This sequence comes from Lissotriton helveticus, assembly GCF_964261635.1. NCBI lineage: Eukaryota > Metazoa > Chordata > Amphibia > Caudata > Salamandridae > Lissotriton > Lissotriton helveticus. The sequence continues at coordinate 1,893,787,308 of NC_136059.1, read as the reverse complement.
TCTTCCAGGGGGGAAAAAATCGAAAGTCATATCGGTACTAGAAGGGCTACTTGATGCCATTCCCACTAACACTTTACCCCTCGTAGCGGGGGATTTTAATGTAACTTTTGAGCCCCTCGGGTATGATGATGAATATTTCACGGACGAGGAGGACTCTAGATGGGGTATTCCCACTTTGGCGATAAAATCCGTAAAAAAATGGACAGAGGCGGCCATTCAGTTGAAAGGATTGTGTGTGGGAAACCACCTGAGGGCAGCCAATGGACGTACCCCATTAGATAGAACAGGTACTAGTACCTTTGACAATGGGTTCAGGTCTAGTCGTATTGATTATCTTCTCATCCACGTAAGGTTGTGGCCTTGCCTTATAGACATGGTGGTAGTAAACCGCATAGAGAGTGACCACAACCCACTTAGTGCTATCCTTAGCCTCTCCTTAGCAACGGGCACAAAACCGGTCAAGAATATAATAGTGCCTGACCTTGTTTTAGCTAATGACATGCGCCATTTAAAATGGAGTTGAATTGTTGAGCATCCCGAAATCTTGGCCATAATACATGAAGATGTAAGTAGTGCATTGGCTGTGCTGGGGACAAACATTACTAGTATGGATTGCTGTTTTCCCATAACTGAAGTCCATACTAAATTGTTTGAGCGTTTAAAAACTCACTTTTGTAAGCGCGGCCCAAGGAAGACTGCAAGGGGCAAGAGACCTGAGGGATGGTATAATGTCGCATGTCGAAAAGCTCGGGCTAGCCTTGGCAGAGCACTAAAACTGAAAGTTATAAGTAAAGTAAGAGCTGCCCGGGCTAGTTACAGGAAAACCAGATGGAG